>NC_060250.1:41269717-42519717 GCF_921293095.1 Ischnura elegans | reverse complement strand
AATACTTCGAATGAGCTTTTTCATTATTCGATATTCGATGACACAAAGTAATCAATTATTCGAATTACGAATACACAGTACAGATCGTCCGTGATTCTCTTTAAATCCGTAGAAAATGTTTGGGTATTACATGAAGGTTTTCACATTTGGTTGGTTCAATTCTTTGATTATATTTTTTACATAAGCTTATCACTGAAAGTAAGGACTAAAATACGTAAAATGCTGATGCCTCCACAAGAACAACACTAATATCTATACGTTCTGTTCGGATGTATCTATACGCTCAAATGCACGCGTGATAGGCTGTTCCTTTTCTGTCTCCCTGTTACATGATGAAATTCACGTTTCTCATATTCCAATTATAAAGTGAATATCAATTTTTATTAAGTTTTTTCATAAACGCAGTGAAGCCTTACTAATAACACTGGACAGCAAAAAAATTTTTCTCGTGCCCCGATACCATTCCAGCTGATTCTTATGTAAAATAACCTCCTGAGTCCGAATATGATATCCGTTTTTCCCCCATCACCCACCATTTTTGGAGGATACCCCCCTCCAATTTTTTATCACTTTTCGATAATTTAGCGGGATGAAAACTTGAATACGGCTCCTTAATCCTGACGCAACATCAGACTTGCGCGCATGGAGTACCACAATTCCTTTGTTTTTTCATTATATGCATATCGAAGATTATTTTACACTGAACGTCATGAAAATCGGCCCCAATACCATTCCTGCTGATTCTGATGTAAAATGACCTCCAGAATCCGAATTTATAATATATTTAATTATACACTGCATTAATACATACTAGCGATTGAAGTGTTATCGTAAAGTAAATCTACAGTAACTACTTTGCCCCTCCCTTTCCACCGCGGCAAACTTGTTTGAATCATCAAGACACTGAAGGCACGGGATTATTTTCGCATTTACATTGCTTCTAAGGGTTAAGAGGGTTTAAAAATTCTAAAGCATGAACATTTATGGTAAGGAGGTAGAATTAAAGGGCCATCGAAAATTGTAAAAAATTTGCATTAAAAATTATCGATTTTGCATTTATTTGCAATTTTTCACGTATTTTCTAAATTTTACAACTTCCATTTTACCTCATCCTTCCTCGAACGATGACAATATTTATCAAACAGAAATAGCAGTAATAATAAGATATTTTGAGGTAATAATAAGATATATATCCCCCGAAAATGGTGGGCGATGGGGAAAAATGGAGGTCATATTCGGATTCTGGAGGTCATTTTACATCAGAATCAACAGGAATGGTATCGGGGCCGATTTTCATACCGTCCAGTGTAATATAACCTTCGATATGCATATAATGAAAAAACAAAAGAATTGCAGTACTCCATGCGCACAAGTCTGATGCTGCGTCAGGATTTAGGAGCCGTATTGAAATAGAATCACTTGCAAATTGTTCATCATTTTTTAACTGTCAATCATGTTTAAAATTGGTGGAAAAGTGCATATTCAGTAACAAAGTATTCGATATTCTAGTGAGTTATTCGGAAAATAATTTATATATATATAATTCGAAAAAATTTCTATTCGACCCATCTCTAGTAAAAGCAATTCAGTGGAAAACACTCCTTCATGAATTGGGGAAATGATCGGACACCTAAGCTCACCGCTAACCACAGAAATTCTCATTATCCTCACCTTTGTTCTATTCTACACAGATTCTTCTCCGTATTAGTCTTGATACTTTGAAGGTTATATTGTAATGGGTCAAGTACCACTTTTATCGTGAAGAAGACGTTTGTCAGTAAATATAAATTTGCACATTTAGAAATTTGACTTTCAAATGTAACTATCCTACTCTAGGAGATGTTTTTTTCCTTGTTTTCATTCAATCGGCTTGTTGAAATAAGTGCACAGAAATAGATAAAATCTCACAAAGAAACGGGTAAAAGACGTGAGTGGCATTTTGTTGACAAAAGGAAGGCCATGACTTGAAAAATTCTCATTCACGGAATTGTTGAAAAATTGTCTAAAATTCTTACAATTACAAACGTCTCGCATTTAATAGTATTTTGAATTGCTAGAGGTTTGAAACCTCCTTGTCTGTGCAATATGAAGGCGCGTATCAGTATGTGTGATCTTGTCTGACGACAAAGGGATTATATACACTGTGACAAGCCTCTGGAAGGAGATTTTATCCTCTTATCCTTTATTCCATCCGCCTCCACCGCCCACTGGAATCTAGTATTGCGTCTAGCTCTCTGTATGCGAACTTATGTATTTTCCCAACTCCTCTGCCGACCCCCTTTTATCTTTGACCATCGCCATTTCAGAACATGGCCTTCATAACGGAGAAAGAGTATTGCCACGCCCATATCCATATAGCCTTCGATCCCCGCGTTCACTTTCTTTCTTATACGACCTCGCTCCATGTGTGCGCGAAACCCCCACCCCTCTCATGTCCCGCCTTTCCTTATTCATCCATTCCTCTTTACCGTCTCTTCTTCCCGTTCTTGTCCGGACGTTTTCCTTCCTTCTTATCGGTCCCTTTCTCTGCTCTTGGCGTGTTTATTCGACTCTCTTCTTGCTCCGATGTCTCTGGTCCTCCACTCGTCCATGTCCCTCTACGTCCTTTTGAAAACATGGCCTTTCTCTAACGGATAAATATAATCCTCTCCCCATATCCATGCCTGCTTCGAACCATGTAAGGACGCGATCCCGCTCTTTTGTGAACACGTCGCGTCAAATAGGAAAGGCCACGCCCCCTCCCCAGCCCACAGTGGTTGGAGGTTTCCCTATCAATTCCCTAGCGATGCACAAAGTTAAAATCCTTGGCTGCGTGGGACGATTCTCACTGCGATCTGTTTGATCGATATTTATCAGATGAAGCAAGGATCTTACATCTTAGTGTTGATCTGCCAAGCTATGGTGGAGAAAATGTTTTATTCAGGTAGTTCTCAAATACAGGTTGGTACTGGTCAGGCATAAGGAAAATTTCCTCAACTTATGTTCAACAATGAATTGAGAATACATTTTAAGAACTTTATTTTATAACATCAATACGTTTGAAGACTGATATTTTTTCCTTGACCTATTAGCGGATGGGAAATTTTTCAATTTTTGACTTAATTTATAGTTTTAATTGCAATGTTTATGCAAAATACGTGTTCTAATCTTTGTTTGATTCGTGTTCCAATGTCTTTTTCATTTTGACTTTCAGTGGAAACCGCCTTCGCATTGATTTCTATTTATTTAACAAATTTTGGATAAAATTCCTGACAGCTGGCTTTGCATGACCGTTTTTTTGTTAAGACGTAAGGCTACTTAGCATGTGGCATTATGACCATTGGGGAGAGTTCACCTAGTGCATTCATTTCGAAATCCATCCCAATTCTCTTCATTGTTCATTTTCAATTGACTTGAAGACAGGAGACTGTAGGCTAAAATCTAGACATTTGTTGTGACCCAGATGGTTCTTGGGCGCTTCATTTCATAAGATTAAGTGTTGTAAAATTTTTATTAGCTTTACATTAGAAAGTCACACTCTATAAATCTAAAAATACCGGTGAATTTTTATTTCTCAGAGGAATCTGATCGATTTGTTGGGACAAACTGTGACAATGAGATAATTTTTTACAGTACAATCTTTTTTCAGTATTTTTTAAATCATTAACGACCATTTAGATAATGTATATAAATGAAACAGGAAACAATTATTACTGAGGTAAGAAAACGTTTTTTCTTCAATAAGAGCATCCATCAGACCCAGTTCCAGGACTGAGAACACTGGATCCCTTCGCTGTTATAGGCTGAGATCGTTCCAGTACCGTGTATCTCTCAAGCCTTTATCCGTTTTCTTTGTAAAAACACAGCCCTTTAGCAGCCTAACCACACACCCTCGACGAAATAAATAACCTTTTCCGTGGGTCGTCCTCCGATATATCCTGCCATTCCACGACCCCAAAATTCAGTTCTCCTTCTCCGATCAATGACGCTTCTTTTCGGACCTCTCGTGGGCTCTTCGCCCCTTTTGGATATCTTCCCCTTCCTTATCGTCAAATATATGTTTTTTTTTCAGAACGGAAAAAGACAACAGCAGACATCTTCCAAATTTAAAACCTGGCAATTCGTCAGGCAGCGTAAATATGTTGTGTCGATCCTTTACATTGATTTTGACCAATTGATTCCATTTTATTAATTGATATTAAAAATATAAGCTAGTACAAAAAAAAACTAGTGGGATACAAGTTTAACATTATGAAATAGATGTATGTCCATTAAAATGATATGGATACATCGAACCATGCACTAAGTACCCTGCACTTGGCATTCAATTAGGCATTGGGACAATCTGACATTTTTTGAAAATTTTCCATTATCAGGAATCGAGACCAGATCCTCAGAATAGAACGTCTTTATTGATGCGTCAAACCATTTCAAAACCCTGATTTTGAAGTCGACTCGATCGGCAGGAGAATGTACTAGAAATTCCATCCAAAATTTAATAAAGTGGGGATAGAACTTCTACATAGCTTCCACCTTTTCCAAGATTCAAGTATAGACCACTGAGATGAAAATTCGTCTCTGTATCTTGTGCAACTCTAAAGATATCTCGTGTCTTCAGATTTGCCTAAAACATGGCCTGCGGGCCGCATGCGGTAGCATTTTTATTGGCCCGCGAGATTCATCACTCTGGTACCAAATATATTCATTTTTCTATGAATAAAATAATGAAAACAAGCGAGTTATAAAATACATTTGGTGTCCATTCATTAATTATTGAGTCTAAATGTAAGATGGGGATTTAGTTATGGGCTTAACGGGGTTTTTAAACCTTTTTTTGAAGCTTAGAATAAAAAAAAATACGTGGAGTCGATAAAACTCGAACGATTAATTGAAATGGAAAAAGTCTTACCTTTTAAGTCAAACTAATGGGTAAATAGTGAAATTAGAGATTGGGAAAAACGAATTCCCATATCTATCCGTTCGGCTAAATATCTCTCTTAATTTGCCGCATCTGTCGGATCTGGAAATATAGAGGACTCTAATATTATGTTCTCCGTGTCGCTCTTAAATATATAATGTATTTTCAATTGTTCAAACAATCTAAGCTTAGAGCGCACCCTCTGAGTCTTCAGCGGCTCCCAGCCTAATTCGCTTAACATATGGGTAACGCTGTCTGTACGCTCGTAGCAGTTTTTGAAGAATAGTGCAGCTTTCCTTAGAATTTTATTCAGTTCAAGGATCAAGTCTTTCTGCACCGGATATAGATGATTGCACTGCCAAAGTGACCGGTAAAATAATTTAGGCTGTCCTCCCAAGGGTTAAAATATTCGCCATTCCAAGAAAAGTATTCCTCATTTGGTAGTAACGAACGAAACCCTTGGTTTTAATCCTTTTAAAGACTTAAAAAACAGTAGATCCACTTTTCTGGGCCGCGTAGACTTACATCTTTCTTTACAATTTTATATGTGGCCCGCGGAGCTATGATTTCACTTCAAAAGTGGCCCGCAAGATCATTTGGGCTGGCCAAGCCAGGGTTAAAAATATCCGCAATGCCAAGAAATGTATTCTTCATATGGCTTTAACTAACGCAAGCCTTTGATTTGGTCTTTTTGAAGGCTCAGAGAGCAGTAGACTAGAATACTTCTTTAGACCTCGTAGAATTACTTATCTCTTTACGATTTTATATGCGGCCCCCAGAGTCATGATTGCACTGCCGAATCGGTCCGTTAAATCATTTAGGCTAGCCATCCCTGGGTTAAAATATCCTAAATTTCCAGAAAAATGAATTCTCATTTGGTCGTAACTAATGCAACTATTCGAATTCATCTACTTCTAAACTTCGTAGATTTGCGTCTAAAAATAAATGAGGAGTCCCTCTAGGTCATTTAGTTTGGCCACCCACAGAGTAAGATATTCGCAGTGTCAGGAAAAGTATACTTCATTCGGTCGTAACTAACACAACCCTTCAATTTCATCCATTTTGAAGTCTTAAAGAACAGTAGATTCACTTCTCTTGGTCTCGTGGATTTACGTTTCAAGACCGCCTCCTCAGCATCTCTCCATCTTTCGAGGACCTTCCTGGGAGGTTGAGAGATAGAGAGAGAGGGCCTACATTCCAATTCATTCGCGAACAGTCTCACTTCCTCAAGAGAATCGAAAGTCTTGGGACCGTTTTGGTGGGGAGAGAGAGAAAGGACTCCTTTTATGCGAGCAGAGAGAGAGAGAGCGAAGATCGAAATGTAAATTGAACGTTCAAAAGGGACGAGAGAACTAGCTGAGGGAATATTTGAGCGAACAATGCCTTTCGCGCGGAGAGCGAAATGTGGCGATTAAGATGGGCGAAGGGGTTTCGGTGATTAATCTGGGGATGGCGAATCTCACGCAGGCGAAAGGGAAATGGGCCTTAATTATGGCTCGTAGGTACACGCATTTCCCAGTCAATCTGAGACGAAAAGACTAGGAAGAGGGAACGCTTGAGGAAATGGCAGGAAGGAAGTCGGGGCCTCGCCTGAGTCCCTCTCCAAAGCGTCCGAGATATTCCGAGGATTGTTAAGCGTGCGATCAAATGAGGGAAAGTTTCTTGTAAGGGTGCCGCCTTGATCTAAGGCGTAAAAACTGTGGGAGGAAAGTGGTTTTATCTTTTGATGTCGTGATATAGCTGGAGAGGCCGAGAAATGACGAACGTGGATCTACTCACACAGGAAAGGTTTTATCAATAATGACGAAAAATCATGTTTTGCTAAGCATTTGAACTATTGTAAACAATTTAGTAACTTTGATTTCGATATTTTACATTGCATAGAGAAAGGGCAAAAGCTGGACTTTTACGATAAATTTGAAATTTTAAACAGCCCGCATAATCTTTGTAACGATGAGGTGTATTCTACCCAATCGCCTCTTTTAACCCTGAGCATTCCTGCCCGCTCTGTGAATATATAGATGTTTTTAATTTCTGACCTTCACCAACACCCGCTCCTGGTTGCTATGACTTCTCTTCCTACCTCCCCGATTCACTGCCTTCACGTAATCCCTAGTCCTCCCCCTCCTTCAAAGACCTTCCCTATTACGCATCTTTTTAGTCAAACTCTCTCCCCCCTCCCTTGCTATACTTTCCACCCCACTTTTCTCTTGCTGGACGGTATATAAAGAACTTGGAAAGCCAAATTGGTACCTTGATAATAATGACACTACGTGTCGAAACCGGGTCGGTACTTTAGTAAATGAAATTGTGTGGAAGGTTACCATTTTAGTTTATTCTCATGGATACTCACAAATTGTCAGTGAATTAGCACTGAAGACGAGGTCTTATGCATTGATTCGATCCTAAAAATATTTATCCACATCATATTTTCACTATTTTTCTTACACTGCTACATCTAAATCTACAAGGCACTCTGTAAGCCACCACCAGGGTGTGTGGCACGGGGTGAATCTACACAATGCATGCAGCACACATCCTAGCCTTGATCAGACACGCGCTAGCTTGCCGGACACAGACCAAGCAGATAGGACAGTTAAATGCGGTCCGACCGGAAACTAGGCGATTGCTAAGGGGACGATCTTCCTACCATGGAAATTAAACCATTAGTTAGTAATAGGAAACGAAAATTTGATGCTGTAACTAATTTATGCATGAGTTATTACATGCAAAAAAGTCATGACAAAAAATATATGCAAGAGGTGGTCTCCACGATAACTGCTATCGGCGAAAAAAAGGTAGAACGCTGAAGTTTATGCATTTGTTTAAAACCCTGCCGAAGCTCCATAGGGTCGTGCCATACATCATTTTACTCACCGTTTACTCGACTACAACAATAAATCATTAAACATTGGTCGAAATTAAACGGTTATCTTCAACGGTCGAAAGAGTGAAGAAGAACACGCGAAAAAGTTAGAGAACGGCGAAGCGGTCGTCTTCTTAATCCCGTCATGGGCAAATTATTTGATTGGTGCATTTTATTGTATTTTTTAAAGTGAAAAAGACATCCTCGCATTACCAACAGCTTTTTAAAATTAAATTTTACCCATTATTTGACTATTTTAATTGACCGAAAGGTAGATTTCAATTACCGAGGTTGGGAAAAGAAAATGGATATGGCAGTTAAGTATGCTATATGTAAAAATGTTTATAAACTTTTCATGTAATGAAATGTTCATATTGATCCTCTTACTTTAAATAAACCAAGAAGACGAAAATTGTCGTTTTGGTTATAGTGCATTTCCGTGGGAGATTTGTGCTTTTTCTCCCTATAAAAAATAGTCTATAAGCTTACGTAAAATAATGCAATAAGCCCCTCTCTTACCTTTCATTATGTATTTAACATGTTTAAATATGATTTACATATCACTGTCACTGCGCTAAACCTTCTTTTTTTCGTTGCTGCCATTAATTCGCCTCAGCCTTTATTTTTAGCCGATGAAATTTGGATAGTTCTTTTTTATTTAGACAGTTTTTCATTACTAGGTGCCTTACATTTTCTCTAATAATTTGGAACTTTTGTCTTTAGTGGCACTTATTTTAATTCTCTGAAGTAGAACAAATGCTGGTTCAAATCTACATCACACACACCAATACTTGAAGAGCAAGTTCATGGCTTTCCGGCCTTCAATTTGTTTTTTAACGACACAGACAACCTTGTGTAAAGCGTAAGCTTGTTAGTGGCAATTCTAGACGCTAGTACTTTAAAGTTAGTGGCGGCGTACTCGATTCTAGCGGCTAAAAGTCGTAAACTAACTGAGCCATTTTGGGCGTAAGGAACGTGTTGTCGTCTAGTTAGACTCTATACACGCTTTCCTCTGTTCTATTTCCCTTCCTCTGCGGGGAGGTGGTTTTCACGCGTCACGAAAGCAAGAAAGGAGTCTGCTCGTAGTCCTTGGAAGAAGGGAAACTTGCGGCCGTGGAAGAGAAGCACAGCTTCAGTTTTCGGGTTAATTTTAGGGGACAAGGGTGGGTGTAAATTCAGGATAGGGCCGGATCCGAAAGTTGGACGCTGCGACCGGGAATGTAGGAGTGCCATTACTTCCGCGCCAGGAACCCTATCCACGGAGCATTGACCGCACCTCGAGGACGTGTGCCGCTTTTTCTGGCCACCGGCTGTTTCTAATCTCCTCCGCGAATTCCTCTATTTTTTTAAAGCCCAACTACTGCCCCCGCCCTATGATTTAACGTTCTATTTTCTGCAGAAATCATGAAAAGTTCTCGTGAAGGTTATTCTTTTTCTCTATTAACTCCTGTTGTATTTAAAGTTGACTTTTTAACCCTTATTCCTTCAAGCTGCCGACATGAGGTATCGGCTACACGTGTAAAAATGTTTGTACAAAATGTTAAAGAGTTATTACAGTTTTAAGAATATTTTTTTTCCTTCAAACTTTAATATGCACTCAAGAAAAAGCTAAAATGTACCTAAGTATTCTATTTCATGAAATATCTTTGCAAAATATGAATATTTTTAAAAAAGAGGAAATTTATAAAAGCGGGATCCAGCTTTCTGAGAGTGATTATTGAAATTGCCGTGAGACCAAAATAAAGAAGCTTCTTAATTCAGGTCGCAACAAAAATATTCTCGATCAAGAAAATCATCGAGATTCGAATCAAATGTTGTTATTGAATTACATAATTAACCATAGAGAGATTTTCTGCAATTAGATGGCATTGAGTTTTAGACGCCCTCCGGTTTGACTAGCGTCAGAAATTGACCAATGTCAGAAATTATATATTTCCATGATATTCTTCTCATTATAAGGGAACTACTTTTGGAGATGTATTGGTTATTCACTGTAGGATCTTTGTAAAAAATTACCCAGAAGGAGTTTTGTGATTGGCAGCAGAAACTTCAAATACTCAGTCTCGCACTAACCTCCGTGACGCTTGAATTTAGAGAATACATTTAAGAGACTAACTTGCAGTTTATTACTAATTACTACTCCTAACATTTAAGAGTTACAGGGAGGAAAAGACCACATAAAGAAATTTTAAGTTGTTACCATACTGTTTCAAATATTATCGACAGTCAAATAACAATAAATTATCTGAAAACATATTTTGGCCCATGAAAAAAACGCATTTGGCTACTTAGTGAACTGTTGGGTTAAGTTGTTTACAAAATACGCTTTTGATATTCAGGCTATTGCCAAAAAGCAGGGTCGAGAAAGCAGTAATACCTATGTTAAATTTATGCAATATTAATAAACTTTTATATTCAAAATTTGATTACGCAACATATAAACTTTAAAATATTTGTCTCTCATCTACAGGATTCGTGCTTTTTGTCTTCTCAGGCAAAGAAGTTATTCATACAAGTGATTAATTTACAGGCTTTTCCTTCCTGCTCAGGACTATACTAGATTTTCGTTGGTAAAGCGATATTCGGGGAAATTCTGGTTCTCAAGTCTCTAATCACAGAATATGTCCCCACGGTTATCCCTTTTATCGCTGTACTAGTAAAACAAGTTGCTCTAACGGGAATTAAACTCATTTCAATCAGCCAAAGAATTTTTTCGGTCCATAATTCATAAGCCCCCTTCCAATTAAGCATAACTACCTGCAGCCAGTAGTGCACAGAATGTTCTTGCTTCGTGTTCTAGGCGATGTTTTGGCTTTACCCGTAGAGCGGCACCGAAAAATTGACGCCTGCATTCGTGGCTTAGTCACATGCTCTTAGGTCTTATCTCCTGGAACCAAAACCCAACTAGAGAACGTGTGTATGAGGAGATGCAATGAAGTGTGAAGCGTGCTATGTGGTCTTGAGAATAAGGAATTCTCGTTTACGGGAGATGTTTGACTGAAACGCAAAAACCTACAAAACCGTTGGCTTAAAGGTCGAAGGCTTGGTGGAGGGGTGGGAAAGGAGTACGGCTCTTATCAGTGAATTTGCGGAGCGGTCCCTTGCTCCAAGTTGCGCTGGAGTGAGGAGACTCATTTTCAGTCGCATGCGTGTGCATGGTGAGAGTTAGGCGCTTGTTGAGGTTTTGTTTTTGTATTTGCATCCTTGGAAGTAAAGGGATATGCAGTGCTAGCTTGCTGACGACTTACAGTGATTCAGAATACTAAATACTACCGTGCGGCCACGAATATTACAACTGAATTTCCTCAAGTCGGCCTCAAAATGTGTTGTCACCAACCGTGCATTTAAATAGGTCTACAAGAGTCGCCAATAGCATCGCTGACGGACTAATTGATCCAAGTTTTACGGTGGAATAAGGTATAATTAGCGGTGTAAACAGAAGTTTACATTCATGATGATGTTATTCGTCAAATTCATAACTCTTCAATGATATTCCCTGAATTTGCAAAGGCCATATTGAAAAATAAAGGCAAAAAAGTGGATGGCATTGCACTCATCATCGCGAGGTGGACATTTCTGAAAGCCGATTGAAATGCAACCGTGGCAGCCTTCTATTGGATGGAATTGGGCCTCCCTTATGCAGTCCTTTTGCGTACGGCAAACAATCGAGACCAAAGTAAATTATGCATTGGTTTTCGGGGTTCTAGATTAAGATATTGAAATCGGAAATAATAAAAATTCTAACGGTACTAGGTAATAAATTACTGAAATTGTGTCACAGCATTCTTGAAATTTCGTCATCAAGAAAGTTACCCCAGTTGGACGGATATATAATTATAGTGAATTCTCGCAGTAAAAAATGGTGCTATATGAAGTAAAAAGTAATGAAATTTTGTAAAGCAGATATTGACTATGTCCGAATAAAATCATTGTTCCTAGTTTCTCGTAATGGCTCAACGCAAGGTTCAGCTTTAGCAGGAGCTGGGGTGGGGATTTCGTTAATTTTTCGAACTTCACTTTCGCGTCAACAGTCTCTCTACGGTGTCGAACATGCATTTTAAACCTTTAACTTAGGATGATTGCCCGAATGAGTTGTTATTGCTAAGCGGGATGTACACTAGGGCGGATCGGAAAAATCGATTTTTTTCAAATCCATTTGGCCCAATAAAAAAAAGTTGTCCAATACATCAAAATTCATCCCGCGTATGCTGCTAGGAGGTCGTTTATCTTTGATAATATAAATCGGAAGATGGTAGAAGGTAATAAAGGAAGCTTAGTGAGACGACTTGTCCCTTATTAGGGGCCTCCTCGGGGTTAAACAAATCGATGTTACCAACTTTCAGAGAAACGGTGAAATAGTTTTAGATCCGAGAACGCAGGAAAGGAGCCTACGGTCCATGAAAAGGCCTCTCGAGTGGCTATAAAGGTGTGCGAACTATGGTGACGCTCCCCTTCCATTATGAGTGTGACTAAATGGATTTAGCGGTACAACAGGAAGTACTAAAACTTACGGAAAATGCAAATAGGCCAAAAGTAGGGTTTTTGCTGAAGTACAAAACTCAAGCACTTTTGAAAGAACATTTGAAATTATGCGATATTTTGCGTGTAAGTGCAAGAAGGAGCATAAGGTTCCCCACAATGAAGTATGTTGAGAGACCAGCGGACGAAACTAAAGATGATGGCTGCTAGATTGAGTCCTAAAGAAACTCAACAACTGAGGAAAGAAAAGGGAATCGTCGGAGAGCGTTGAGTTGACATCGTCAATTCTTGTATGGGAAAATAGTATCAAAACTTTTCTTCATCAATTCATCCGAAGAAAATTAAACTGAAGAGGAATACTCCGATTTTTATCTCTACGTTCCTCATCAAATAAAAATTCAGGACTTAACTCAAACTGGAACTTCTGCGTGGAAAATGCGTCTGCCAAATGTGATAGAGGTATATGCAAGAACCAAGAAACAGCAATGACCGTCCCCGTAACTTTAGTTGACGCAAAAATCATAACTTCGACAGAAACATCCAAGGTAGTTTGCAAGAATTACTTACGTAGACAGAAAAAGATGCTAATTATTGTGAATACGAAAAGAGAGGTATCAAAGGGTGTCATCAAAGGGCTATATTTTTATGGAGTGAATGACTATACTTTTGTCTGATAAAAAAGGCGAGAGCACTTATCAATCCAAGTTTAGAGGGGAATGTGTGATGTTAGTTGAAGAAACAGGGTCCCACTTTTGGGTTTGCCTCCCCCGTCGGAGGATTAGCAAAAGTTATAAAATCTACGATTCTCGATTCCTTTCCGGGTGAAAATTAGATACACAAAAATAAAAAGGATTTGAATGCGATGGTGAATGCCGCCCGAAAAGGAGGCATCATCCCTATGCTATAAGCATAATTCCAACATCCCTTGCTATGTGAGTAAACTCTTCTCGGGATTCCCACCGGGTTAATTTTTCCATAATGGCAAACGTTTCAAACTTCGACTCGGGGCTCATCATCAGGGATAAATTTCGTTGAATCCCGAGAAGAGTTTACCCACATCATTCGCCGGGAAAGCATCAAATCATACTTCATCCCTTACAGAGGTCTATTTGCTAATTGCACTAAGTTGACTTAGATTTGCGACATAAACGTTGGGAGGGCAATCTAAGGACCGAATTTGCGTTGTTGCAAGTATGCGTTTGGCGGCCGATCCGAGATTTTTTAAAGTGCTGGATTTTAATATCAACTTTAAGGACTACTCGCTGATGACATATTGGAGAGAGACCACAGTACCTCCGGCTATATCTGACCTTAGTGCTGTGGATTTTCAAAAACCTATTGATGAACGTTTAAATTTGAAGTTAAATTTTTATTTTTATTATACCTACGGACGAGAGATTCGTGAAGAAATTCACCAAAACTTTGTTGACAACAGCGAAAGACGAGGAATGACACTGACATAAGAAATACAGATTGGAAAGCAGCTAATTGAAAAATTCTTTCGTGATTGTTCCTCCACAGACGATACTGAAACATTAAATATTTAGACTAACGAAGTAAGACGCAATTGGTGTGAATTTTTGTGCATTTGGCGCGTGGGAGAAGCTTGCGGGGAGGGGACGCGAGCGGCTTTCGCCAAAAATCCATTTAATCACATCTTTCGGACAAAGCCGAAATTGGAGCGCATATCCGATGTTAGCACCACTTTATAGCCAGAGGCCTTTTCATGGACCGAAGGCTCCTTTCCTGCGTTCTCGGATCTAAAAATATTTCATCACTTCTCTAAAAAATGGTAACATCGATTTGTTTAACCCCGACGAGGCGCCTAATAAGGGACAAGTCGTCCCATTAAGCTTTCTTTATTACCTTCTACCATCTTCCGGTTTATATTATCAAAGATAAACGACCTCCTAGCAGCATACGCGGGATGAATTTTGATGTATTGGAGGCGTGGGAGGGGTAGAAGCGAGCGGGGAGGGGAGGGGATCGGCCTGCGGCTCTTGTATCCGCGACGTTGCGTGGGCGTTGGAATATTTTCTTCGCGGACGCGGACTCAAATTAGGCATTTTGTGGCTAAACGGTGGCAGATACGTCAAAATGCATGAAAGTTTTGTCCTACAGGGCAGTAACTCGGCAAAATCTATAGGAAATGACCATAAAATACTATGTTTTTCGAATTTCGACCTCCCCCCCCTAAATTGCATTTGAGCGAGGGTCAGGGGTTCACCTAGAGGTCTCAAATTTTTCAGGCCTTATTTTTGATCGGTCCCACAACTTTTTTTCATTGGGCCAGACGGATTTGAAAAAAATCGATTTTTCCGATCCGCCCTAACGTACACTGTGCGGCATTTCATCTTAACCGATTACATTTCACATTCGATATTCTACGTTCCACATTGGCGCACCCAGCGGGGGGCAGGAGCGAGAAGCTGCCCCCCATAAGCATAAATCCCAAAATTCTTTAAGGAAAATCAGACTGGATTGAAGCAAAAGTTTTGAACATCCACGAAAAATAATATTAGTATAATTAGTATAAGTCGTATAAGTATATTCAATAAAATAAAAACCATTTTTTGAAGCATGTGCATTTAAAAACTAATAAATAGCTGTCATAATTTCTTAGTGTGTTGGTTTTTCTTCACCTTTTCCGTACCAAAATGTTACAACTTGAGTTGCAATGGCTTTCCCCCCTCTGGGTACGTCCTTGTACATCCACATTTAAAAAATTACAGTGTTACTTGAAATAATTTTTTAAATACTCGCATTTTCCTTCATTTTCAAGTTTATTTAACTCGTACGGGGGCAGTAGCTATGCAAATGAAGTCTTCGGAAAGGAGGGATTTTCTAAGCTACGCCCTAGGAATGTATCGGTGGTCTCGAGAGCTCTGACTTTCAATTTTACTGACTTATGCTGACAAATGCTTTCCAATTACAATCGATAACGAAGCAGTAGAGGCTTTCCTAAAATCCCCAGCATATGAAATTGCCAGGAGAGTCCATATCAGGTCTATGTCTCATCTTCGGGGTCTCTCGACTCCTGTGACACGTTGCGCAGCAGACGAGCTTGGGACTACTATAGTGTAATTTCGGAAATCCATATTTCTAGGTATGGTGTGGTATTTTGAGAAAACTACCGACAGCCAATGTAATTTGCACCGTGTATGAAGGGTGGAGGGAAAATCAGCGTCAGCTTGATCTCAACGAAAGGCGCCTATGGTACCACGTTTTAACGTCCCGTCCGACGGCTGGTATACTGAAATTGAAGTGCCCTCCACAAAGCCCTCAAGCAGGAAAGCACCTGGCCACAGTCATGAGATAAACCAGGGCCTACAGGGTGGCAATTCAAGACTCTACCCACCACGTTGGCTCTCATCTATCTGGTTTTACAAGGTAAAATGGCATAATCGCTTTTCACATAAAATTTTACATAAAGTAAACATTTTCTGAGTTTTCTTGGTTATATGACAATTACGTAGACCACTTCTTTATTACAAAAAAAGAAGTGGTGTAAGTGATTGTAAAATAAAGTAATAGTGAAATAAAGTAATAAGTAAGTTTGTATAATTTTTATTTTTTTACTTCATTTTTTCTTCTTTTTTTTCAAGTGGTATAAGTAATTGTGTAATATCCAAGAAAACTTATAATGTAATACCACAAAGTTAATCATGAGTTAGTGAATTTTTTTAGACATTTTCTTTTGTTTTCTTTCGTTCGCGAAACATATACCTTCAAGAAATTCATCACATCAATATAACATCACAGCGTAAAAAAGAGAATTTTTAAAAGTATAAATCATGGGAAAAAGTTTGCCATCAAGGGAGTGAGAGCGATTTTTCGATCGCGCGTCAAGGTTGATCCTAACGACGAGCGATAGAGCCGGGCTCTCGACAGCGAGTTAAATTGTCCAATATCGGTCGAAATTGCATGTCTCCTGTAAAACGCTATATTGGCCATTCTGCTTGCCATGCGTTCACACTACCCTCCCTTACTTCCCCCACCCCTACCACACATTCCACCCCTACGGTTTCGCCTATTTGAGTGCAATAGATTTCGTGAGGACTGTACTCAGATTGCGGAGAAGTAATCCGCTTACTTCATTGAGCCAGACGACATTCACCTAAAAAGATCTTCATCATCGCGCCTAGGTAGGCTGCTAGTTCACTCATACCAGTGATGGTGCCATTTAGGCGCGCGATTAATGTAAAAAAGTGGGACGAGGAACTAGGAGATTGTAACGGGAAATTCCAATTGTGAGTTTTTACGAGAAAGGATCAATTTAACATTTTAAAGAGATGTCAATGACACATCAATCTCGTTCACCTGGTCATTTTTCGTGCCTTAACTATCATTTTAAAGTTACTCTATAATTATTTTCTTTTCAGGGTTAAATGTGTTAGATCTTTGTGAAAAGTTTCTTGCGTCATAAATATGAAATTTTATCTCAGTATTTTGTTGGGGGATGTATTTTTATTTGTAATTGCCAAGGTATCAAATGTTTTGAAGGACCACTCTGTACACCGTGGAGTTTTCGAGATGATAGCATGTTTTAAGGGAGTGAATCATTGCAATTTATGATCAAACGAACGGTTTGGCGGGAGTGTTTCGCCGCCTTGAGTTAAATTCATAATTGTCGCTAGAGAAAGTAGAGAGCGTTGTATATTATATTATCCATTGCTTATACCATGAATATTACAATAGAGGATCCTTAAGTTGCCTCTAAATGTGCTATCACCTACCACGCATTTAATTAGGTTTACAAAAGTCACCACTCCTGTCGCTGACATACAAATTGCTCCGAGTTTCAAGGGCAAATATGGTATAAGTAAAGGTATTAATCAAAATTTATGCTCATGATGATGTGATATATCAAATTCATTAATTTTCAGAGCTATTCCTCGCAATTACAAACAATATACTGAAAAATATTGGAAAAAACTGTATCAAATTGCACTCATCACCCACCGTGGACATTTTGAAAACAGATTAAAATGCGATTAAAGTGGCGACAGAAATCAGCCTTCTATGGTATGGAATTGGGCTTCCTCCATGCAGTCCCCCTGGCTGGTACACTCCTTTCAATTGCGATTCGTCAAAAACCTTTTGGGTTGCTCTCATTTGTTTCCATTACTATGTCAGAATGTTTGTTGACTGAAGTATTGTTATTTTAATAATTTTCTTATGCCTCTATATGCTGGTACCTCTCGGGAGGTAGGCTTTGAATTTCCCATAAATACTCTACACTAAACTCAATGGAATTTCCCTTCCCTATTTTGAGATCACCTCTCTTCTTCCGCAATGCGGTCGTCTGTTGTTTATTTTGACATTCGAATGTCTCGAGATTTTTCGTTGGCTCGGGACAATTTCGTCCAAGTTGAAGGGGAGCCAGGGGAGAGTTCGCCTTTGGCTAGTCAATTATGTCATTGGCCTCGGACGTGCGCGTGCCGGTATACCAACGGAAACATGGCAAGATGGTATGCGCTCATGTCTACCCTTAGTATCATTATGATTTTTTCTTTCCCCATATGGCCTTTCCTCCCGGTTTTATTTTTCTTTCGTACCTGGCTTGTAAAGGCTTTCCTATCATTTTTATTTTTCGCTGTGGCAGCAAATGCCCCGAGTGAGTACACTACCATTTGCTCGCATTCTTGAACCGTTCTTTCCGTCTCGTGAAACATTTTCAAAACTCATATTTATTTTCTGTCAGTAATGGCTGATTGCTGAAATTGATTTCGCAAATGCCTACCGCTCAGGACCTGTATGTTAAATCGTCACTTATTTTTTTTAGTAGACACTTCCACATTCCTGGAAAGTTATGAAATTTTATGCTCTTTACATAATAATAATAATGTCGTATTTATTTTAACAAGCGAATTTAGTACTACATAGTCCAGTCTTACAATTTACTTGCTTTACAATCCCATACATCCATGCCCTGGATGGTGGTCAAACCACCTAGGTGGGATTCGAACCTACGACCTTTAGGTTAGCTGTCGGGGACATTACCCCGGCGCCACCCAGGTCGGCCACATGAGGTATTTTTAACTTTTATATTCTCTAAAGTTATCCGGAGCGCGGTCAATGTAGTCTTATGGCCTTTGATGAAAGATACGTCAATTTTAGTTTTCACGTTAAGCAAAATTTTCACTGCATATTATAAAACCGGCCTCGTGTGTGTTGATATAATACAATTGACGTTAGCCGACTTCTTTCGATTATTCTGGTTAATGTTTAATTATAAACTGCAAGTGGTCACTATATGTCCAGGCTTTGATGACAACAACTATTCAAAGTGAGCTTCAGTGCCGTGAAGCTTGAAGCCGTGAAAATTCATCCCACGAAGATGAGTCGGTTGAAACGACTCTTCCGTCTTTTTATGAGGAGCTTCAGCACGTCCACTTTCGAGTCTTTTGGGTCCATGGTTGCCACTGATGCTGGAACTTCCCGGCTCCGTTGAAACTTCAAAGGTGCTATACATGGGATGTCCAATAAGGTTAGCCTCCCCAGTAGATACAACATTACTCCATCTGCAAATAAAGACAGGATTATCATTAATATTCTATAATTTTTTACTTTGCCTTATGGAATTGGGTAATTTGTTTTCATTGTACATGATAATTAAATCGTCTTTATTTTCTACTGAAGGTTGGATTAAATTAATGTTTAGGTTTATTAGTATAAATTTGTGTTTTTGAAATCACTGGAAATTAAATCTCAATTTCGAATGAGTGTTTTATATGCTTAAGTCATCCAGTAGTTGTGTTTTAAAACCTATTCCGGTGGTATTTGGATAAAACCTACTAATTTTGATAAGTTGCGGCAATGATGCGCAAAAATATTATCCACGTTAACTGTTGTATCATTTCAATTTGCTTTATTTCGATAAATAGGGGAGGATTTAACCTAATCGCAATGCTAAGTTTACTCATTTCTTTTCCGACCTGCTTTGGCTTTTCCTTATTTAAATCCATTCGTATTGCTCATTGCTGCTCCGAAGAAAATCAATTACACCTTTTCTGTGTATTTTGAGAACTACGCTTGGTTGGCCATTGGACGTTTCATATTGAATATATCTATCTCCAGTTTCACATTTTCTGGTCGTTTTCATTGCTGAGTATATTTTGAGCAATGATTATACATTAACTTGCATCTACCAGCATATTTACATACTGAGTTTTAAAAATGTTTGGTGCATAGTAATAAAAACTATTTGTAATAAGTAGCACATGTTAGACGAGTGAAACCTGCACAGTTATGAAGTATTCTATTAAATCCATGGATAGATAAGATTCCATGCCATATTTTTTAGTTGGTTTGAGCGATTATGATTTTCTCCGATTGGGCGTTGAACACGATTATAAGTGAAATGACTGCAGCATCAGGGAAGATGATTTAGTATGAAGGCGAGGGAAAAGTTTCCCCGAGTATAAATCAACCTCTCGCCTGCCTCTATACCCGATGCCCCCCCTTGCGAATTGAATCCTGAGCTAGTTTCACAGAGTTAAAATGAGTTTTTGTAGCGGTGAAATCTTGTATTCTCCTAGCTCATCGCTTCGATTCTCTACTCCTTGATTGAGTTGACATTATTTTAATTAACATCTGGTGTCGAAAAGGACCCTTCGATTTAAGTGCGCCTTAAAATTAAAGCTATTGATTGGCTGCTATTAAGAGCCATTTTTTTAAACCCTTGATGAAAACATCGTCCCTCAGCCGCGCCATTCATAGTGTTTTATGACTATGTTATTAGGAAAATGCTGATATTTTTCACAAGCAGTTAATTCAATGCATTTAAACGAGTTACTTTAAATTTTCAAAACAATATTCAAAAGTTCATTTATACCTTTAGAAGTGGCATGTAAGGCCAAAAATGAAATCCGTTCTTTCCATAGTATATTTATTTTTTCATTTATTTTTATATATTATATTGAATAGTGGTATTTATTTTATTTTACTAAGTGAACTTTAAATCAATTAAGGGTATGTGCTCCGAAAATTCGTGGAATTCCCTTATCTTTACTTATGTAAACAGATACCTTGGCTGCAATATTTATGGTCAGTAATTGAATTAGATTAAGGGAAACTCAATGCTGTGTTGTTTAAATGCAAAATGCTTTATATAGGCAACAAATTTTCTTTAATTGTACTAGGTTATCTGATTATTAATGATCGGTTCATATTTTTCACTGCAGTACAATGTTCAAGCGGTAATGAGAGAACACGCTGAATTATTTTACCCTTTATTTCCCGGATTTCCTCATCTGATGGTCAATATATTCCAATTTAAAATGGTTATTGTTTGAAATGAAAGAAAAATATAGTAAAATATCAAAACACTGATTTCTGAAGAATTTCGACCCTTATTATCCTTTGCCGAACACAGGGGTTAAAAATTTTTCCTCTCCGAACAAACTCTGCTTCCTTGAGCTACATACTCCACCCGGAAAATGCTGGTAAAATATCCTTCTCAATTATGAGGAGAATGAGAGTTTCGAATAGGATTGATTACTCTTTAGAACAACCAATATGTTGCCTTATATCTAAGACTTATTTTGGACTAACTTTTGGCTTCTGGATAAGAAAGATAACCTCAGTTTTTTATCTATCACTTCAACTTTTTATGCTGCAGGATAACCACTTTTTGTCACATATGCCATTAAAAATTTGTATGTATATGAATTTAAAGAGAAATCTTGCCATACATACTCCCTGTGCAGAATGATTACCGATGAATGAATGGTTTACCGATGCGTGTGAATTGACAGCAAAATATCAGTGTATGCAACCCGATGTTCCCAATGCCAACCGATGCTCCCCACGAAGAAAATTTTGGACTACGTTCCTTCATCTCACTATAGTATCTCCTACATATCTCCCCCCGGCATCAGTCACCCGGCAACAGTCGCGTAAGGTTAATATCAGCCGATTGGAGAGCAATGATGCCTCTTGTGATCGACGCAGGGAGTGGTCACAATCACACAAGGCGTGGTGAAAAAACTTGACGTGGTAGAAGCAAACTGCAAGCAGTTTTGTAATCAGCATGGCTATTCTACTCTAGAGCATTTCCTTTTGACTTCAATAATTGAAGTCAAAAGGAAATGTGTTGAAAATATTTCTCCTTGATATCCTTGTCACTACCAGAGATCATCATCAGAGGAATCATTGCTTTTCTTTAGTCATTTGTAAATAATAACTTCACTGTCGATACTAGGGAAGAGGCAATATCAACATTTTAAGTGCTCAGCGCTCTTATATTGCCTATACATCATGTAAATCAGTGAATATCATGTCGTTATGATATTATGTCGATTTGTAGTACCTCCGGGATAATGTTTTTGATTTGCGTTGCCAACTGCGGCATTTTAGATATGATTTGTCACTTAGGGAATCATTGGTAAAACAAGTACTGAAGATTTTAAACGGGCAAATAGAGGCGTATGCACACGAACATTTGTCGACGATCAGTTTGGTTTATGAAGTACACATGATGCAATAATGGTAATGAGGACCCTTGCGGGTAGAAATCTCCAATGTAACCAGGGCGTGTATGTCTGCTTCGGAGAATTTGATTAGCATTTTACTGAATGAACTATGTTTAATTAATGGGCATTCTTAAGGAATGACGCATAATTTGGTGGGATAGGCGGCTCATTCTTAATCTGTACATGCCCAAAGCTGCGCTGGAGTTGGTAGCGGACGAGGACTTAGGGTGAACGATCATTGGCAGAGTGGTATGTAGATATTTAGTGAAGCACGGCAATTCATTATCGCCATTAGTATTTAACGTGTTCGCTAAGGAGATGGTAAGAGAGAAGTGCGATGAGTTGGAATCAGGATTCAACTTTTCTTGCATGCCCTCAGATATTAATCCTAATAGATTAGAACCTAGAACAATGTTTGTGCCCAGATCTAATAGATCTGGGCCCAAAAATTGTTCTAGGTTTCGGAATGGATGCTGCAGGCATGGATAGAGCTAAACCCCTACCCCATACATGCATTTGTTATTATGGTGGCAACTGCACGTCGCTTAGTGCACTTGTGGGATAATTCTTAGTAAGCATTATAATTCTAAGCATTTCTTTAAGACAGACCCGTTTGGGAAAGTTGGTACTTTTGCAGAAAGCTATATCTAATAGCCAATCAAATCACCCGGGTACGCATCTTGTGCCGGGTGTTAAGATTCGCTCCTAAAAAAATGTGGCAAAACGAGGCACCCTGATGCTTACCCCGAACACTTTGGAGATGGCACGCACTTTTACATATAGATATCGTTTCTTTTCGTTTGAGCATGTGGTATCTGTCGCAGAAATACTAAATCCGTGAACTTCAAGAAAAGAAAAAGGAAAGCTAGGCGATTCGTCAGAAATTTCTGAGAGCTTGCACAGGTTTTAAACTAAGTTAACGCTCGAGATTCTGAGACTACACAATATAGACTTGAATAGTTTGAGCAATTAATAATACATATCTTTAAGTGTGACAATGTAAAAATCATCTTTGAACCTTAACTTCTTTCTTCTACGCCCGATATAATAGCTCGATAAATTTATAGAGATATTTATCCAAACGTATTGGTGTAGGAATTTGTTTTCCCCCTAAAAATAATTGATTTTAATAAATACTAGGCGGACCTTAGTACCACCATGGGCCCGTTAAGGCGGCTTAATATGTAGATATATCCTCCCTATTCTGAACATCCAGAGAACGCAAGCCGACTGTAGGATCATAGTTGTTGCTCTGGACGCTAAGAAGGCCTTCCTCGAACTTGCTTCCATAATCCCAACGTTCCAAGCTAAAGCCTCCACACAGACCTTCTGAGCCTCCTCTGAGCTGACCCAGGGAATAATCTCTTCGCTCTTGCTCACCTTTCTGGGTCATTTCTCCCAGAACTGAATGGGATATACTCCTACCGATCTCTCTAAGTACACAATGTATACATCGAATGTTGGCAATATCGCTTATTTATTTTGACAGTTATAAATCGTATTAGAATTTCCTTCAGATTTTCATAAACTTACGCGTGATGAATAGGGTAGCTGATGCGATGTCGGAAATGGAGAAGATTTTGTAACTTTTTATAAACTAATTAGTGAATCACAGCTACTGTTTATGCCGGAAGTAGCAGGGTGAGCATATATGGAAAAAGAAAAAGACATTTTCCTTCATTCAAAGATGAATGACTTCACTGTATTGTCATGTAATAATAACTTTCTAAATATTAAAATTTGAAACAATACAAAATTGATGTATGATTATTTTAACTCAAATTCACTGAAAATGATTAGCTTCAAAATTTAAGGCGGCAATTACGGGCTAAACAATCATATAATTAGAGTAATTATGTTCTACCAATATGTGAAATAGTTAAAGTGCGCATAAAAAGGGAAATAATATTTTCGTCATAAGATTATCTTCAGATTTAGAATCCAATAATAAAAGGTTTTGAGTAAAATATGTGACCTCAAGAGTCTTTTCTTTCAGCATTGCCGTTAAATGAGTTGAAAGCAATGTTATTGCAAAAAAATTGTAGTGGTAACATATTTAAAAGTTTTTAAATATTATTCCTTGAGACTATCAAGCTTTATACAAATTATATTCTCATTTAATCAGCCTCAAATAATCCCGTTTTCAAATCATTTATGAACTGCGCTCAAAATTACTCCTCAGGCCTTCTAGGTTTGCAAACAAGTTCAGGCGTTCTAGTTTAATGGGTAAGCCATCGCTGTAAAGTTCCTCATTCTCCTTACAGACCGCGATTGAATGTGAAGTGAGTTCCGTTTGGAAGTAGGAAGTCTTGGGAGTAAGTGTTAGACGAAAGAGGCCGCTGTGTTACGTCAACATCCTCAGGCTAAATGAGCCTTTCTCTTCACGAAACACGCCCTTATACATTTGGGATAAAGTTGTGTATCCTTTTCTTCGAAAATTTCCATTAGCCTTTCCGTTATCCTGCTTCGGAATATTTACAACAGCCCTATTATATCCTTGAGTTCAGTCCCTTGGATTTATATGTATAGTATGCGGTTGACTACTATGGTTATTCTGGCGTAAACCGTTCGTTTTCATTGTATTGTTATTTTCATTCGGGTTCATTATGGATAAAAAATTGAAAAAAAATATGTCTTGATAAAATTAATTACCATATCTATGCATTTTACATTTTAATTTCTTGCAAGCGCATAATAGGTACCTGAAGTTTGAAGCATGCGATTCGTCTATACCCTATTGTTGGACATGCCTTTTTGCCGACTTTCTCCTTGCAGTCAGGCTCCGCGAGATCAAAGGAATTAGTTGTTGCTGTATTTTCATGAAATATATACGGGTCTACACATCATTTATGTTGCATATTTGGTTTCCATTGAAATATAGGGACAAATTTCAAATGATTGTTTGGAATGTATCGTTCTTGAGCAATACATTTCCGGCATATGCATTTTGTAGCGTGATCTCTTCCATTGCATATTTAATCTCAACTTATAGGCATACGATGCTCTACATTCGTATTTAAAGATAAATTCTTCTTTCACAGTGGAGATTTTAATTTCATCAGTCTGAACACCTTCAAAGATTCAAAGAAAACATTGCCTTCGGTTATTTTATATAACTGCCGCGTGAAATCATTATTAGGCCTCTAATTTTCGTGCAAATTTTGATCATATTAGTTTTTGCTCAAATCTTTGGGTTGCATCACTGAGTGAGCAATAAATAACTGAACAAATTACAGGTATTTGGCTGTCTAATATCTTAGCAATATAGAATACATTTTGTTGCATGAGCATCATAAAATTGTTGGAATGCAAAGGTTTTTAAATTTTCCACCAGCCTTTTACACAACCTCACCAATACGCTGTACCACCCCTTTCACGCCTTAGAAGAAGGACAAGGGGTCAACCTGAAGAAGATCATCTGGACGAATGGACGAGGACACCATCCGGACGACCACAACGCGAAAGAAGACAGTGAACACGTGCGTGGTACCCTCACCCACCCTGGAACCTTTCTCTCCCCCACCAGCCTGCTCCTCTTCCGGGACCCTAAAAAACGACCCCCCACAACCCTCAACAATCCCCACTTCTCGACACCCTAAGTCCATCCTCCACCTTGCTCGCTCCCGTTACACGTATATAAGGAAGAACTCTCAAGGCTCATGTTGCACCATATAATGTCGTTTGCAACAACGAAACGCGTCTTGTTATAAGAAAATCCAGTGGAAGTATTGCAATGCCTAGTTTTACTAGTAATCATGAAGGAATTATGAGAATAAATTTCACTTGAAGACCCTCATTCACAGTAGCTTAATGTGCCTAATCCGTGCACTTTTTGCAGGAGCTTACGATTTGAAGAAAATATTGATTTTTTTCAAAGTCGCCGGCCTCGATGACGGTGGGGTAAAGACCTCGCCTGCCAAACCATAGGGTTCGAATCCCATCTGGGTTGGTGGTCCTTATCCAGGGCATTGATATTTGTGTCATGCTCTGTTAATCCTCCGTTGTGAAAGCCTCTTATGTGCTGTTTACTTGGAAATTTAAACGAAAAATTATGTTTATAGGGTAACCCGGGGCGGAACGGGTGGGCGATTTTTTAAGAGCAAAATAAGGTGCTGCGCAAGCGGCAATAACTATATCTAGTCCGGATTGGTGTTGCTTATAAGTTAAACAGCATCTAACTGGACTAGTTATAGTTACCGCCGCTCTGTCGCACTTAAACACCACTTACCTCGTTCCCCCCCCCCACCCGATTCGGCCCCGGGTACCCTACATGGAATCACACAAGTGATAAACGAATGGTAGTAATGATTGTGTCTCAGTCGAATGGAATTTTTCTCGAGTAAGGGAATTTTGGTTAGATGCGGTTAGGGTTTCTTAAAACACGTTTTAATAAATTCAAACCTTACGCTATCATTAGTATCGTTTTCATTTTTCCCTAAAAGTTCCCTTAAAAATTCTCTAAACATTACTAATAATCGCCAAGTTCATCTTAGAGACCCAAAGACAGACGGATTTACCCTGTAAGCTAGGCCAAATAATTTATGAAATTTGCAGATGCGATTCCGTTGGGTTAAATATTGTACGATCAAGCTAATTTTTCCGTGGTTTGGGAATTGAAAAATAATCAGGCGCACTTTTAAAATTCCATATAACTATTTTATTAGATCGCTGTAATGGTGCTCAAACTCTAGGTGGTCTTGAGAACAATTTAGGAATTTCCCTGCCTTTTTCTTCAAGCATATTTCCACCTCATATCACCTCTACCTCTTTCCATCCACCCTCCCTTCTTCTTTCCTGTCTCTTACCCTTCCCAAATCCTCACGTTGTCTTCCCCCTCCACCATCAAGTGGTGTGCTGAGGTGTCCTTTTCGTTTCCAAGACAGCACGTAGGTTCCCCATCCCATCAGAGACATGCCATGGGCAAAATTCACCACCCTCAGCTCTTCAGACTCCTACCTCATCATCAATTCATCCTCTTCTCGTCTGCTCTAATTTTTTGTCTCTCGCTCCATCTCATTTTCTCTCTTCTTTACCTTCCCTGCTATTCTCAGTTCCAGCCCACCCACTTTTCCTACCTTCAGCTGCTTGCGATTTCCGTAGCGTTTTCAAAGCTGCCTGTAAATTTTCGTTCATTCAGTTTTATCGACACTTATTCTCGATGGATTTTGCTTAATATTTTTCTTTGATTTTCCTCAATCTTCCTATCCTATAACTTCCTTTTTTAACCTTTCCTGGCATTTCAATTCCAATAGTCTTTTTTAAGTCTTTGCTTGGACATGAAGTCCTTAAGTCCTTTAAAGGTGATTTATATCTTGCTATTCATTTATATATCCTAGAGTTTACTCTGGTTAACCTTTTTTTGTATAATACATTAATATTTTAATGTGTCATAGCTTGGACTAAGTCGAGGAAGAACACAGAGGCTCAATAAAAGTTTGGACGATTTCACGGAATTCGATATCTTTTCAATGCCTATAACTTCAAATTAAAAGTGATGAACAAGAACCTGAATTGCTATGATAACCCATGTTGTATTGAGTAATTGATTATTTTATAAAGTTAAAGATACCCGTAAATTTACGCCAATTTTAGAAATGTAACACTGAATTTTCAGAACTACGGCATTCATAGGGCGTACATTTGAATGCTTGCATCCACAATTAATTTACTTCGAGTTGAAATCAAACGGTACTTAGATCTGGTTTCATCAAACTCCTTTTGATCGACAATGAGTTAATGGGCAATCAATTACAGCTTGGAGATCAAGTCCTGCATCCATTCAACTAAACTTGATCAAGGATAATAATCGTCAATATCGTGATGCGCAGTTTTGTGAAGAAAAAATATTCTCATAGACCTCCGACATGTATTTTTGTTTGTGGACACCGTCACGTGATCCACGTGACTACATGATTGACAACCGCTGGCTGGTCATTTTGTTCTTTGATTAGTCTGATTAGAGTTGATGGAATGCAATTAGCCTATTCAAGTATCGAAGTTTGAGTTTAATTTTCAATCAAGATTTGATTGTTGTTGGTAGAACTG
This sequence comes from Ischnura elegans, assembly GCF_921293095.1. Taxonomy (NCBI): domain Eukaryota; kingdom Metazoa; phylum Arthropoda; class Insecta; order Odonata; family Coenagrionidae; genus Ischnura; species Ischnura elegans. Next base: position 42,491,954 of record NC_060250.1, on the reverse strand, counting down.
GACCTCAGCTTTCCACTTGCCATGCGCGTATAATTACTAGGATCCGTTGATGTTTCGTGAGGATTCGACGTAATGTGCATACACGAGCAATTAAATATTACTTCCGCAGGTTCACGACTGATTTATCGAATTTGTTAATTTTATTTACATGAATAGTGATAGCATTTTGAATTGAATGAAAAAGCACTTTTAAAATCCCAATGACCGTTAATGGTAAATAAATGTACATCGTAATTCAAACCGTCAACTTTTGGATCGTTGCACTGCCTTCAAATCTGTTCAAATTATGTTTCCAGATTTTATAAAATGTTCATAGTTTCTATATATTTGTAAGTAAAAGCTTTTATTTTAATGGTTAATAAAGGTAACATGAAAGGATATGATGATGGAAGAGACTGAAGGATTTTATAAAAATAGAGAAGGTTACAGGTTTTCGCAACAGCTCATATCTTGGTAGACTTCCGGATTCTGTTGCAACTTGCTTCTGGTGGTTTGAATCTTCGCCTCCGTTGCAGGCGGCGTCTTCAGGATAAACATAATCTTGTTAGTCATAAACATAGTCAATGGATGAGAGATCTCGAACTCCTAAAATCAAGACGCAGTTGAATCCGGAAGCATGCCAAAAATGGAGAATTACGGATTTATAAAAAATCAATTTAAAATATAACGTTTATAATTTTTTCTGATTGTTCTTCTTGAAATCATAAATTAAATTATCCTATAATAAATATTGTTGAACAAATTGTGCGAAAAGTCCACAGGGGAAAAATCATTCGCCTTGACAGTGATTCTGACCCGCATCCTTCGATTTTCGTTTGAGTGCTTCAGCCAGTTAAGTTACCGGGGTGCCATTCCGTGTGAGTAAATGTTGTGTACTATGCGGGACAATATGGTATGGTGTTTGGTGGAGGCGACCGACAGCTTAGGTCATTTGCGCCATGAGGGAAGGGTATGGAAGGAAGGGTGGAGAGAAACCCGGCGTCGGCATTAACCTGCTCTTAACGAAAGGCGCCAAGGGGGCCACAGTTTAACGTCCCATCCGACGAACGAAGCGTTGCACTTAAAATGTCCTCCACATAACATTCAAGCAGGGATCAAGCAGCCTCTGTAAATTCTCTGCTTCCGCCGGGATTTGAACCGGAGCCCACGGGGTAGGAAGCCAACACTCTAGCCTTCATACCAACCCGATCCTCGCGGGACAATATGGTATGGACCACTGAGCATATTATGCGACCAGCAGTTCCGAGTCGTGCTCACTGCGCCACAGCCTGAGAGAAAAGCCTGAGCACAACTCCAGAGATGTTTGCTTTTGAATGATTCTAGTGTACTGGGACTAGCTACTGTGATAACTTTACGGAGTCACCCACAATCAATAAATTCTGTGAAAATTCCAGAAAGAAAAATCATTCGCCTTGACCGGGTTTCGAACTTGGATCCCCCGATTTCCTGTCGAATGCTTTAGCCCGTTAAGCTTCCGAGACGCAATTATTGTAAGTAGATAATACAACTTCACAGAATCTGAATTGTTATCATGTCATTAACTCGGATAACAGTTTTTTTTATATGGCCTGTCGACGCTGCAGTCTCTAGACGCGGAAATGACGTTTGCGTGGACGCCTTGAGAATTTTAACTTACGGACAAAGTGCTGGTGATGCTGTTACGGGCCCAATCTTGATGGAATCGACGCGATCGTTGGATCGTATAACAGGAGCAATGGCGTGAGACCACATAAGGGTAAAGATCTGAGGGAGAGGGTTCGCCTTTCAAGCAGCGGGAAGGCGCCCATCTTTTTCATGATCGATCGATGAGAGCAAATTTATTCGGAAATTGGGAGGAGAGGGAGAACCTCGAGGCGAGGCACCACAACTCACGAGGAAAGGGGAAAAAAACGAGCAAACGTCTGTAAGAAAATAAGGGAGTATTGAGGAAATGATGATGAAAGTGAGGAACGGAAATCATGGCGTGTAATGAGTAGAACGCTTCATAGCAAAAAGTAACCCTGGAAACGATGGAGAATTAATGGAAAGGAAACATATATAATACACCTTAGCACAACCTGGCAGGGAGTTTGTTGTGGGCTCGTTCGCTATGGGGAACAATCGTAACTGTGCGAACGAGTATATTGGCGCTTTAATTCATCAAGCGGGCAATTAAGCGTGTTTCCGAGTTATGTGCCCATAAGTGGCTTAAAAAGCAAAAAAACACAGTCATAATGTCGGTTAAATTGAAGGAATAGACGTAGAGTATGCTATTTCGCCCTCAACAATACTTAAGGTTATCTTAGAAACCACGATGATAAAAGCTTCGGGAGATCGTTTTGAATTGAATGATTTACGTGATGCAGAAAAATATATAGTTTCAAATTAAAGACAGCATTTTTGGAAACTAAACGGACAGAGAAATTAGTCATATAATTAATTCATGTACACTACATATATCTCGCTGGCCACCTCAGCAGGCATGTGGTGAGGGTGCTAGGACACCCGGCATTAACAAATAAAAAAGAAATAAGCGTCCATCTTCCGGGTATATGTCGAGTCGGTTGACTTTTAGTGACAACGGTTCCATCTCTTGTCCTAGAGACGATTTCAGGTGGAGTCGATCGTCGTTGCGACGAAAATATTACAAAAAAGAATCCTCAAGTCGGCCTCATAATGTGTTGTCGCCCACTGCGCATTAAAATGGATTTACTGAAGTCGCTACTCGCGTTGCTGACGGACAAATTGGTCTAAGTTTCACGGGGAAATAAGGTATAATCAGAGGATTTAAACAAAATTTATATACATGATGATGAGATCTATCAAATCCATAAAAGCATAATGTTATTCCTCGCATTATAAATATTATAATTATAAATATTGGATCGCATTGCACTCTTCACCGCGCAGCGGATATTTTTGAAAACCTATATAAATGCGACCGAAGTGGCAACAGAAATCAGCCTTCTGTGGGATGGAATTGCAGTGGAACTCCTCTATGCAGTCCCTTGGTCGTTTCATTCTGGTCGTTATATTATAATGGTGTTCGGGTGAACTTTATTCCGCCCTTGCCTCGGCTTGTCTGATGGTTTCAGCGCACGTATTCACGGAGGGAAGGATATACCCGTCTTCTCTGTTGAAGTTATGGGGATTCTTGGTCATCAGCAATGCATCTCTTATGAATATCGGGAAGAGTACTTTAACGAAGTTCTCCTTAAAATTTACTTAAGTTCTTTACTGTTAAAGTAAAAAGGATAAACAAATTTCTATGCCTCTCCATTCAGCATAATATATTTTTTAAATTTATCGTTTCTGTCGGACGTGGAAATATGGTGGGGTTTTCCTATGATGCTCTCCGTGTCGCTCTTAAATAAATCTTAATTATTCTTAATTACTCGAGAAGTCTAAGCCTAGCGCGTAGCCTTCGTGTCTCTCGTGGCTCCCAGCCTAATTACTTAAAAATCTGCGAAAGCGCGCTCTGCACGCTCGTTGCTGTTTTTGACGAATCGCGCAACATTCCTTCGTACTTTATTAAGTTCACGGAATGTGTTTCTACTACCACCATATGCTTGCTGTACATTTTAGATGTGGCCGGGCGATTGCAAAATAGCACCTCTATTTTATTTTTAGTCCGAAAATATTGCCTTAGAAGGCTCTTGACGAAATCTAGCTTCCTTCGTGCTCTGTCGCAAATATTTCTTTTATATATTCCCCCACGATAGGTTCGAAGTAATCGTAACTGCCAGATGCTTCCCTTCATCTGTCGGCTATATGTTGACACCACTCACTGCATATAAATTGGGCGACCTACGCAAGAAATATACCGCCGTTCTTTGCTCAGTTTAAGTTCTAGACCCCGCTCTTGGATCCACGCATGGACGTTGTTCAAATACGATGGTAGAATTTAAAAGCCAGAGGGTTCAATTTTTTCTATAGGTGATAGCACAGTCAGACAATTAACGTATTTCACCGCTAATTACGGGAACAGAGGTTCTTTATGAATACTAAGGAAGAAAAGGAGATCGCCTAGCTTCCTTAGGGGACACCCGATGTTACATTAATTGAATCAGAGCTGATTCCGCCAAGAACTATGATCACTCAGTAAATCGCGGATCCAGTTAACTACTGTGTCGTTGAACCCGTATGATTGCACTTCGAATAATAATTTAGCAAGATTAAAAGTAAAAGATCGAGTTTCGCATGATTTACCTTTCCAGAAACCGTGCGCACTGCCATGTAGGAAGTTTCGACTGTCCAGGAAAGTCATAATCTACATCTACATAGTAACCCGCAAGCCGCCTAAAAGGCATGTGGCAGGGGGTGTTAGGACACCAGCCGTTTACAGAGAAAAAATGAAGTGCTCTAATGAAGTTGGAACTTGCGTTTATTAAAGTCTTTATATAGCGAACAACAATATAGTCGAGAATCTTGCCTATAATAATCTTGCCTTGCGTTGTTAATGATATTGGTCGGTAGCTCCCTGGGTCATGTATGTTACCCTTTTTGAATATGGGTGTAACGTTTGCAAGTTTTGAGGCAATTGTATCTTCCATTCAGACAATAGCCTCTTCAATTTTATCTCCAAGAACGATACGATCTGTGGCGCTACTTCCTTGGGAACATGCGCGTGTGTTCCATCCAAACCCAGAAACTTATTACTTTTTATCGATTAAAGCTGTCTAGTTATCCCAGCGCGTGGGAATAGTGACTTCTTTCATCAGTTCCTCAGTGAGTAGAATGTATAAATAACACGCAGTGTTGACTGTAGAGTATTCACTTTCGATATGGGAGTTTAGCGTGTTAGCTTTTCAATATTTTCGGTAACAAGTTTACCATCTCTATAAATAAAGAATCTACGGAGGAGAGTTTTCCCTTAAGCTCATATAAGGCCAATAATATTCCGATTTTTCTTCCAGTAATTCGCTTACTGTTTTGTTAATTGAAATTTCGCAGTTACAGTTACGCAGTTACGTTAGAGCGATGCGCAGCTTAATTTTTTTAAACTTAATGTTCCATCAATTTTTCTCCGTAATGGACTTTTTGAACAAGTTTTACAGTTTTCCATGTTTCATAATTTCCCTCTTAATATTGTTTTTGTACCAGCAAGGGTCTATACTGTCACATTTCATTTTTTGCTGATTATATTTGCTGATTCCTTGGCGTAAAACTTATATGAAGTGTTTCATAATACATCGGTGCTCTTATCATATATTTTGGCTATGGAGTCTGTGTGTCAGTCATTAAGCATCTCGCCGAATTAAATAAAATTGAATTTATCAAATTTATAAATATTTATCTTGGGTTACCATTTATTCTAATATCACTTATAACGTCGACAATGAGTTTTATCAACTTAGGATGGATTACTTTTAAAAAGTCTAACATTTTAATACTTTCGGAGATTTGTTGTCTACTTGGGCATGTGAGTGAGTGACTTGAAAGTGCGTTGAATTTCCAATTCATGCATTTTCCATCCTCAAAAAATCGCATATATTGTTTGGAGCAATTATTTATTTGAGAGTTTATGCATTCCACATTTGGAAATTAATTTTTGTTCCACATAAATTTATGCTTTTAATTATTATTAATTGTTGGATTTTTTTGAATAAATAAATCATCTTAGTTTGTTTAATTTCTACCGAGAAATTCAAAAGAGTTAATCTTGACATTAATACGACCATTCTTAGTCCGTGAAGGCCGGAGGTATTTTCAAGGAAAACTATGGTCGGGGCAAGACGAATGATTCGTGATATGAGTTCAACATTTTGTAATTTATAAGGACGAGATTAAAGAGGGTCGTGTAGTCTTGAGGAAGAAAAGGTTGCAGTCTCTAAAGAGGTGAGACGTGGAGCAATAATTTGAGGTGCTGGTTGGTACGGAGAAAATTCACGGCGCTGTTTCAATCAAGTTTTAATCGCGGGGATTACAACGGAAGCGTCTGCAGGATGAGAGTGAAACAGGGGAAGGAGGTTGGATAAAAGGAAGGTCTCTCTCTCAGGAAGGAAGGTTTCTCGCAGGGAAAGAAGAGTAAGGGAGGAAGGGAAGCCGTCAAATATCCCCGTCGGCAGGATAAAAGCCTCGGAAGAGATATGAAACTGCTCGTAGAGAAGGAGGTGAGAAAAGCCGGCCACGATATACATCCACTTTGTACTCAACACGCTTGGAAAAGGGTGCATGGCGGGGGGTGATATCTCATAAAGCTCGCACTACGATCGTGTTTTAAGGAAAGCGTGATTCCATCGTCCATTTAACATAAGCTCTGTGTGGATATTTTATTGCATCTCCGGCAGTAAAATGGAAGACTTCATATTGCTTTCGTTATTAGCATCAATCATATTGAAATCTTTTAAGCATTTACTAGAGGAAGATACCTAGTGGCGTAGCTACAGAGGGAGTTTTCCTGGTTACAAATCTCACTTCCCTTTGAACCTTTACTACTTTATTTTTATACATATTATTTACTGTATTTTAATAAATACTCGTACAAAACGGATGTTTTTGAGTCCTGAATATCACGTTTTCAATGCCAAAAATAACAAAATTTGTGGAGGGAGGACCACCCTTTGCCGCGGGGTGTTCTCCATACACCCCGGAAGGACCCCAAATTCTCCGGTAAATCAATTCAAAATCCAGGCTACGCTTCTCAAGTTACCGATATAGTGAAGTAAATATAGGTAGTATTACTAATGGAAGGGAGTTTTGGCAGGTTGAGATTAAAACCTTGTTTAAATCAAAAATAAAAGAATATTGGTATCTTCGTGAATTTTTCTGTGCCTACTTGTTAAACTTTTTTCCCTTCCTCCTCATTTACATCTATAGCACGGGAATATTATGCCCATTATAAGGTTATTTGCTCAGACACGGAGTCAAAATTACACATGCATAAAGTTTTTATAATAATATACCTAATTCCGGATATAATAATAATATACCGGAATTTTGTGGATGGAACGGAAAGATAAGGTACGATGAAAAAGCAATTCTACATTCAGCCATTCTATGGCTATTTTTAACTACGAAAGATCAAGGAATAAGAGATTTATTGGAGATCTTGCACCCTTCGCAGAATAATAAATTTTGTAATCGATAAAACGCCTTTTTTCCTGTCATTTCCAATGTGTATGGTTCATAGACTATATCTTCGGGAAATTCACACCCCTATTATTTTTCAGAAAAATAAATTTGATAAACCATGTCGTGATCATGAATCATGTACCTGCAAAATACCTGCATTTAAGATGCGGATGTTAGGAATGAAAGCAAAAAAGGGTTTACATCATTGAGAACTTTTAGACATTATTTCTCTTGTCAAAAGGTAGTGTATTACCCTTTATTAATGCTCGTGCCAGGAATCCGAAAACTTTGCCATGCATTACTGTTTGCAGCTCAGACAAAACAATTTTTTTCCAAGTACGCTCTATGTAATAGGTAAACCCCTTGCAATAGATCACTCCTATGCTAAAAGCCTATAAAATGCTATACCCTGTATAAATTTCTCGGGTGGTTTTAATCATTCGATTTTCAGCATACCGCAGACAGAGATTGACCTTTTCATTTTAATTTAATTATATATATGTAAATATGGTTATAATTTAATCGCAACTCATGTTGAAGTCGATTCCCTTAGCAATTTGAATGTGTTTCGAGTTTTTTTCAGCTGTTTCTGTTATGTGAGAGGCCATTCCTAATGGTTATGGGTGGATTTTTCACATATGCCATGCTCTTCATATTTCCATCCTGCCTAGTAAAATATAAAAAAAAAATTGAGAAACATGTTAACGGCGCGACGTGGCGACGACTTAATGGAAATAAAATTCAAGCATCTCGACGTACCCCACAACAAAATCGTGTGTGCCATACGCAGTGGCGCCGACTTCATGGGGCCTGAGGGGGCCCGAGCCCCCTCAAAGATTCATTTGGGGGGGCGGAGCCCCCTCAATAATTCAAGAAAATAATTAAGTAATATTATGCTTTGTGAAATCACAAAAATATATTGGTAATTTTTATTTCCCATGATTGACGACAGTTACCTTTTAAAATAAATTCAACGATGAGTTAAAACAAATAATTATAAGGTTAAGCAGGTTAACTGAATCAAGTGGTGTGAATCATGATAGTGTTTCGGTGCTGCGATACACTTTGAATTTAACCTCTTCCCGGGGCCAGACCTCCGATATGGGCCCCCCCAATATTTTTTATAAGTCGGCGCCCATGGCCATACGTCTGTACAGTGGAATAGGCGACCAGATAATTTAATTTCCAAGCGAACATTGAAATCGATATTTCCATCAACATGCCACCAGTATTGCGAAAACGAATGATCTGAAATCAATATTATATCGATCTTAATTATGAATCAAATGAAAGGTGGCAGTGAATATCTCTCGGGCTTACCACCAGATTTTGGCACTCCATTTACGCGTTTCGATGAAACACTTTTTCATCGTCCATCGTTTCATGGTTGATTTTCATCTTCCACATCAACCAATCCTGAGGACGGGGAAAAAACATTTTACCGAAATGCCGACGGTAATGGGGTTCCTCAGCCGCCATGTACCGTGAAAGAATCAATTCCTTCTTGATTGAGAAGACTTTAAGATGCAGTACTCAAACACTTGTGCTCACAGCAGCTTCTAAATATCCTTGTAATACTAATTTCGCGAAAACTCCGCAGAGAAAAAAATCATTCTCCTTCACCAGGATAGCCTCGGTATTTTAATTGGCCTAAGCACTCGACTGGAAATCGGGGAATCCGGGTTCGTATCCTGGTCAAAGCGAATGATTTTTTTCTCTGTGGATCTTTCACACAATTTCTGCATTACGGGTGACTCCGTAAAGATATAACCGCGGCTAGTCCATGTATTCTTAAATCAATATTAATTATAGCAGACCTGTTCAATATCTCTGGTTATTCCACCTGGCTGAACCCGTTATGGTTGGCCTCGGGGTGAGCCAAAATTGACTTGAATGCGGTCGGTGGTTAGTTTTTTTACCGGAAGGCGGTGCTAAGGGTTGGGAAGGAAGGAGAAAAAAAGAAAGTTGAGAGAGAAGGAAAGGGTGGGCAAAAAAAGAATAGCACCACATCTACTGGTCGCACTTCTTTCCGTTAAACAAGATGAGAAACCACACGGCGCGGTGGCGTAGGCGTGAATTTGAGTGATTCATAGCAAAAACCCATGACCTCTCCTCTCTCCCTATCACTCCTTGTGATCTTCCCTTCTTGCTCCATAACCGAACGCACCCGTCGTTTTTTCCTCTCTCTCTCTCTCTCCAACTCTACCGCGCGTGAAAGGTTGCCCGTGAATATAATCTGGGAGCGGCCGCGCCGGTCGGTCGTATATTAGGCTTTTGGGCAAACCGGTGGAAACTTTATGCGAACGCTTCCCTTCTGACAGTCTTTCTCACTCTCTATCTCTCTCTCTCTCTCTCTCTCTCTCTCTCTCTCTCTCTCTCTCTCTCTCTCTCTCTCTCTCTCTCTCTCTCTCTCTCTCTCTCTCTCTCTCTCTCTCTCTCTCTCCAAGCACCCATCTTCTTCCCACACATATCTCTTCCGCTCGCTTCCTCCGAGTTTCTTTGTTTGAACAGCATTTTGTTTGCAGCGCCGCGGGTTTTGCGTTTGCGAATGGGAGTTGACGCGTTGAAATTAAACGGTTTTTGGTCCGTAGGGGAAGTGGGTAACCGAAATTTAGCGGGGTGAGAAATCGATGGGGATCGTAATTTTGGGGGCAAAAACATGCGTTATATGACACTTCCGAGGTGTTCCAGCATGTCGGCCTTTAGAAAAATAGAATTTTCTGCGCGTATTTTGCCCATTGCAACTGAGATTTTTTTCCTGTGTCCATTTGTGTTGACGCACAAAATATTACATAAATATATCTTCGTTTAAGTTCCCACTGTTGTACACGAAAGCCTTATACATGGTGTTCCAGGAGGAATCTGCAATACTTGAGAATAAGGTAGGAATATTTAATGCGTACATGATGCCATATTTAATAATAATATCTAATGGACAAAGGCATATTTGTTAATTTTACCCTTTACAACTAAGACAGCGGCGGATCTATGTAGGGGGTTAAGGGGACTACATGCCGGGAAAGAATCAAATCCCTCTTAAATGAGAAGTCTTTAAGATACAGTACGCAACCTCTTGTGCTCACAGCAGCTTGAAAATATCCTGTTAATTATAATTATAGTAGACCTATTCAATATCACTGGGTTAACCAGCCCCCCTCAATTGGGTCGAAACACACACTAGATAAAATTGAAATTTTTGGGAGTTACCACTTTGTACAAAAGTATCTAAATATATTTTCAAACATATTTTCCTACTTTAATGAATTGAACTTAGCTCTGAACTTAGAGCCTATTTTACACGCTTTTGGTATGTTACAACCAAGTGGTAGATCCAGAGAGGGGAAGGGGGGGGACTCTATTCCCCCTTTGGGTATCCAATTTTCACTTGATAGAATCGTAACCTTAGCCCCCCCCCCCCCCCCGTCTCTATCCTGGATCCACCACTGAACTAAGATATACTTTTCCTTTATCTTTTTCTCTTTGTAGTCGGTTTGCAGTCATATACAAAATATAATATAAGTTTATCTTTCATTAGGATAAGTTTATGTAATATTTTGTTTGAAGAATGTTTTTCGATGATGAATTTATATGGTTATCATAAAATATTACATGAATTTAGCTTAATTTATGTACCGACACCTGTGTCTCTGTTCCGCATGCGTTTTGCATTTGCAAATGAGATTTTACACGTTGAAATTCAACGGATTTTGATCCCGGAGGGTAAGGAGAACAGAAATTTAGCGGGGTGTGAAATCTATGGGGATCGTACATGAGGGCAAAAACATGCGTCATGCAACACATTCGTTGTGTTCCAGCAAGTCAGTCTTAAGGAAAGTGCTGGCAATATCGATTTTTTCGCACGCATTTTGTCAATTTTGCTCATTACAATAAGCAATTCCTTTCCTGTGCTCGTTAGTATTCACGAATTTATTAAACAAACATTATATAATTTTATATTCATGTAAGTTAAATTTTTATTATATTTAGGTGTATTTATACCTTATTAAACAAAATATTATATAAATGTATCATTATTCATGCGAACTTCACACAATATTTTGCTCGAAGAATGTTTTTGAAGATGAATTTCAATATTGTTCACAATATATTGCATAGATTTATCTTCATTTAGAACCGAATACCGTATCTCGGTGCCACTCGCGTTTGCGAATGGGAGTTGACGCGTTGAAATTAAACGGATTTTGGTCCGGAAGGTAAGGAGGAAGTGGGTAACTGAAAATTAGCGGGGTGAGAAATTGATGAGGATTGTATTTGGGGACAAAAACGTTCGTCATCCGACACTTTCGTGGTGTTCCACACTGTTAGTCTTTAGGAAATTACAATTTTCTGCGCATGTTTTTCCAATTTTGCCCAATAGGTTCAACTATGATTTTTTCCTATGTCCGTTTGTATTCACGCACAAAGCATTATATGAATTTATCTGCGTTTACGTTCCCACTGTTATGTCTCGAAAACCTTATACCTAAAGGGTGTTTCAGGAGAAATCTGCAATACTGGAGGAGAAGGTAGGAATATTTTATGTTCGTCAAAAATTTGCGATTTTAATTCTTTAAAACAATTTATCTTTGAGATTAATGGAACGAGAGCTTTGAGCGTGTTTACACAATACGATTGCGCACCCTCCCCATTTTTAGTTTAATTCTTTCAAACAATAGTTATCGCATATTTTCGTCCTAACGTACTTACTCAATGCCCTTAAAATTTCAAAGTAACAAGTGTTGCAAAAACTGGATATCCTAGAAAATCCAAATATTCATAGTAAAAGCAAAGTGCATCCAAAAAATGCTAATGAGAGGTGGTATGCTCTGTGTGTAAGGAGTTATGACCCCATGTTTACGGACAAAAAATGCTTATTATTAAAATAAGACTGCAATATTTCCACTGAGTTTTATTATTACACAACGCGTTTCGTCGTTACAAATAACATTATCAAGTGTTTGTAACGACGAAACGCGTTGGTTAATAATAAACTCAGTGGAAATATTGTAATGTCTTATTTTAATAATATTACGAACTTCCACCATATCGTGTACAACATCATACAAGATAAAAAATGCTTAAAATAGTCACTGCCTCTACCACTGAAATTCTGAAATATTGTAGACCCCCTACTCATGAAATATTGTAGATTCCTCTCCTGAAATGCCCTGTAGTAAGACATTGACGACATCAAATACTTAACTAATGATGATGGTGAAAAACTCAACGTCTCATCGAAATTTTAAGTATATACTTACTGTATTCATATGGATAATCACCCTTAGTTACCTTTTTGGGGGTATCAAGAAGCTTTTGGTATGATTTTTTGAACGGAACCGGGATTTTGTGAGTTTTTGTTGTTGATTAGAGAAGTCGGCACATTGAATCTAAAGCGGATATTGGTAGAAGCTCTTAAGTAAGACGGCAATCGCAATTTATTTCAGTGGAAATCGATGGGGCTATACTGGAGAAGCAAAAATCAAATGTTACACCATGCTTTTGGCGCGGTATTTTAAATTGACCCTAAAATATTAGAATAATGACGCAAATATTCAGTTTACCTCGTAGCTAGCACCTTTTAAGAGAGCATTAAAGCACCAAAGGGTAGTAGTTTGTACAAAACCAAATTCCAAATTGATGATAGCATTCTGACTTATTACACTATGCAATTGCGTGAACCAATGAGCCCCTCAGTATTTTTTTATTTTCTTTGAAGCATGTACGATAATAATGATGTTATTAAATAAATACTAGCTCTTAACATAGTACCGAATTGTATAAGTATAGTACTCAAGTCATACAGAGAATACCTAATGTTATCTTAGTAAAAAATTCATTATGTTTGAACATAACCTCTGTTAGGGTATAATCAGGGTTGAATCGTATTTTACCGAGACGAGCGTGCTGCGCCCGCTCCCATTGGGCTTCCCTTGCTCATTTCAATGCAGGTCCACAGAGGGATAGCCGCGTTTTTAATTTTAAAATGTAGAAAAAAAAGGCAGGGTCTTATGTACAAATTTAATTGGAATTTTCATGTACAAATTGAGGTCAGAGGACCTCTTTAAACACAACATTGGAAGTAATTACACTATCCTCTGTTAAACGCACACGATGACTCATACTTACGTATCAAAAGGAGACTTGAATGTGGAATCAGCCGCATTTTGATAAAAGTTATTTGAAGAATGCGAGATATTGTTGCAAATGAACAAATGTATCAGTTTGTGCGCCGTTAACGTCAGGAATATTTACCGGTTTTTGTTTTTTTTTGTTTTTTTTTTTATTATTTAAAAACCAAATTTAGGAAGCAATAACAATATTTAGGAAGTAAGATATGCCGTCGCATGTTCTCTGATAAATTCTGTGCAATTTGGTACCTCATTTGTAGAGTTTGGTTGCGTATAAGTTGAGAAAAAAGTATCTATACAGTAAAAATAATATAGAAGATTTTTGCGATTTGCGGGAAGGTCCTTGGGCAGACGTCCTTTTGTTGCGAGATTAAATTGTTCCGTCGTTATCACAGAAAATACTTCAGGTTGTCATAGAAGCATTCCACTTTCTAGGACTGTCCAGCACACCAATTTAAGTTTGAGATGACTAGAAGCTGATGAACGACTTCTTAAATATTATCATTGATGGTAAACTGATTGAGGAGTAAGTATTTAATGTATGTACTTAAATTTAAATATACAATTATAATTTTTAACGCGTCCTTATCAAGTACATGGATTATATTTGAGGGAAAAACACTGTTTAATACCCGTTTAGATTCATTTATAAACTCCAATGGAATTTACTCTTCTCTGCGTAGAAACCCACGACCAGCTAATTTACACATTTCAATTCTCCGTTTTCGTATCTACCCAAGTCGACACCTTTCAAGTTCATATAAACGGAATCAAATGTGTAGTCACCCTGGAAAAAACAATATCAGCCTCCTCTCCGAAGTCTTCAGAAAATCGCCGAGTGTGAACCCTTCAGTGAACTTATCTCGGCTAATAAAAGAGGTGCGGACTCTTCCCAAGTCTTCTTTCCTCCACATGAAATGGTGCGAAGGTTTCTTTTTTTCTGGAGATATTTCATGTCGATCCTCTTTCGGGACGAAATGGGATACGGAAGCGAGAAACCAGTTGTAGAGAATGAGTAGAACAGGAGGGAGGAAAAAGAGTTGGAAGAGAGAACCCGCTCTGGCAATGCTTGTGTGTGTGAAGAAAGGTTATGGCCGCCGTGTCTCCGGGTGGAGAAGAAGAAGACCAACTTACCCCGTGAGTTTATGGCGCCATAAGAGCGCGAAGGACTGGCCATGCTTAGAGCCAGGTCAGCCCATCCCTCAAGCGGCTGTAAGTTTTCCGCCTGCCCTGCGGGATATTCGGAAAAACCTTCGCCACATGTGCTGCCCCAGCTCGGATCGTGTTAATAATTTGGGACGATATCGAGTCGGTGAATCACGTCCGTAACTCCTGCGCTGATCAGTTTTTTCGGTTCAAGGTCGAGGGGTGATCTTCCGGCGTTTCCAATTCCGACAGAAGGGGGTGAGAATTTTTTTTTACAGTTCCAAGGTCGGAGATTCAGTGGCTGTAAAAACCAGTTGATTAATGAGAGCACGAAGCTATCTCGAGAGGTATGGGAGTCAATCCAGTGTTAATGTGAAATCCTTAAGAGGATGAACCATTTCTGCTCGAACGTTCTTTTTACGCGTTTATTCTTAAATTGCTTTGTCCGACTGTTTCATCGATGGAAACTTATTACTTATTTCTATCCCACTTCCCATTGTCGGATCGGTTAGAAAGTTTTCGCACTTGTATTCTTTTGGTGTCAATACATTAATCAATATTCGGGCATTTTAAATTTATTTCTCTTATGTTCAAATTAATTAGGTAAATATCCGTATGGAAAATTGGCTTGAAGTCTTTGAATGGCGAAAGTTTTAGGCTGAAATTTCTGCAGCTCTGGTGTAATTCACCTACAAAAGGTAGAAAGTAAAAATAAAATATAAAAGGATTGAAAAAACACGCTTTTTCCAAATGAAACTGTAAAATATAAGCTTTTCATCGCACGAAAAAAAAGCGTGGGTAGTGATTAGGTTTTCATATTAATATTACACGCCAATCATATTAGACTATAAGGTTCTTCTACACCTATTATTAATAAACCTAATGAGCAGCCACGCTTGATTCTTCTAGTGATGAAAAGCTTCTTTTTTCACTTTTTTTGCATTTTATACTGACTATGGTAAAATCGTGGTTCTGTAATCCTTTTTTATTTTATAATTTCTCGAAGAACTTGCATGGAAACTATATCTCTAACTCTGAATTTTGTGGTGATAAGAAAAGACATTCTTCGAGATTTGCCTACGCATTAATCAAATGTTAAACTTTTACCACAGTATTTTCAATGATTCAACGTTAGTGCATTTTAAATACAATAAAATATTTACAAGTCTCTACTCTATGTGAGCCTAAAAGTATTCGGTATGGTAGCTTATTTTTTTACTTAAAGTTTACTTAGGGCCAACTCAAGTGGGAGTGATGTTCTATTTTAAAATTTAGGCTTTCTTCGATGAAGGCCAGAGCTGAAATAAAGGAAATATATAGATAAGCTTTATTTATGTCATGAATTTTGTGAATGCACGGGAATCTCAGATTTTGCTACATCTTCTCACCCCTTCCACTGCCGCTTTTATCCATTACTCCTGAACCAGATCATAAAAGTAAAAATCGTATATAGTATGTCAGAGAATAAACGTTTCTTGTGAATGGGTGGCATTTTTTACTGTGTTTAACTTAACTCTTATTATGGATATGTATTATCATGGATACAATATTTTATTTTCAATAGAATCAAGGTGACAGGTGATTTAGCGAATTGGGTAATTAGTACATCATCTGGCTGCTCATCCGATGACTGTCGTTTAGGAGATATTAAAATTAGAATATTTTTGGGAGCACGATTAATGCCGAAAAGTGAGGGTAACTGTTAACGTTTAACTCATAACCTTTTTGAGCATCGAAAAAAAAACCGCAATGGCGAAGGAAATATACAAATGCAAATGTTACATTTGAAGGAACTCATCTCAGGTTTTGATTTTTCTTCGTACCTCGTATGCTCTTATACTTGAAGGTACTCTACTTTTTTATTTAAATAATACCCGGATATTTTATTAGAGACAATTCGCTTCTTACTGACTAATCTTATCTGTTTTCCATCTATTTCTCCTTAACATTAGCTGTGGCTTTGAATGCTGCATTAACCTGAATCTAAATTAAGCTAATAAAAAGGAGTGTGGTATCCAGAGTCTAAAGTGATCAATTATTAGGGGACGAGTGAAGAGTACTATAGATTCAGATGGATTATGAGTTCCTGAAGATTTCTGGGGAATAAAGGGTGATTAAGGCGACTTCATTTAATGCTTAATCCTTAATATTTCAGAATTTTTATTATGAATACCATTAGGCGCCATACTTTGGCCGAGGCAATTCACATAAATTTTCAAAATTGTTATTGAATGAAGTAATGTTACCAAGAAACGCGCTTTCATCAGCATCAGATCAGATTATAGTCTGAGGTGAAGGTATTGCGGTTTGTGAATAAGCCACTTTTGCGCTGATGGCAGATGATTAATATCCAACTAAACAGATCAAATTTGAAGAATCATAAGTTTTCTATCATTGGGAAATTCTCACGTAGCCAGTGCCGCTAAAAATGGCTGTGAATGCTTCTAGGACTTCCCAAAGGGGAATTATTTCATCAAGACTCCGGCATAAATGGACTTCCTAACCCGGTAGTCGGCCGAAGAGGCATTCACTGCTACTATTCACCAGGAAAGAACCAAATCCTTAGTTTCGGCAATCCTGCGGAAAATACTAATACTGTATTAAAAAGATTTTGGAAAATTGATAGCAGAAAACTTTACCCATTATTTAAATCGGCCTAACTCTTTCTCCCTCTGCCTACTGATTTATTTATTTATACAATACTCTTTTATGAACGCATTGACTTGATTACCAGAAACCATAATTGTGCATTATTGCTTGTCGACGACAGTTGGAAAAAGTTTTCCCAGTACCTTTATTTGCCTACGAAGACCTTTATTTGAAAGTGTGGCTTTGGTCAACATATTAAATCATAAACGATTTTAATTTTTCCTGGCGAATACTACTGATGAATATTTCTCGGGTTTTCAGCCTAGGCAGCATATACAGCCTATAAAAGCATTAACCTGGCTGAGAACCCGAGAAATATTCATCAATATTAAATCACACCGGAAGCTCATGTACTACGTGACAATGTATGGTGACGAGTGCGTAGAGCGTTAGATTGCTTATTTAACGGTCCTAGACTCAAATCTTGGTGAAGCTTTGGGTCTTCTCGTTGTTGGAAGTGGCCCTGAAATATACTCGCATGGCTTATTCACGGCGGGATGTCTCCTTATCTATCCTCACCGACCTTAAGGCTGAATAGCTGAGTTAGTAAACGTGGCTCGGTCCCCGAATAGTTTTACGCCTTCATATGCGCGGAACAGAGAGAATTGACGTGAACTGCGTGGGAGTGGTACGGTGGAGAGACGAATGGGGATGTGAGAACATGGCAGACAGAAGAGGCTACATTTTGGGTCTGTAAGGATGAAAAAAAGTCCGATCTGCATGACACGATTCGATCAGTCTTACACCATGAATTGGGCTGCTGCTTTTCAAGTAGGAAGGTACAAGGCCACATCCACAGCAAATTTCGGCGAATGCATAAAAGTTATCTCATTGAAAGAAAATAAGAATTTCAAAGCGGCAACGGAAAGCGTAAAAATTTGCCCATTTATGCTATAATATCACCCTGGACAACAGCCTTTTAAAGCCGTTTTACACGGTACACGGAATTGCGCAATCTGACGTACGTGCGAAGGCGCAATCAAAATTGCGTCGTGTAAAGCGGTAAATTGCTAGAACACATGCGTGAATGCGTGGATGCGAGACGGCAAAATAACCCCTGTTCTAATTTCGTTCATGCATTCGCGCAATTTCACGCCAATTTAGAAATTTATGCGGCTCTAACCTGCGCAATGCCGTGCCCCGTGTAAAACGGCCTTTATAATTTACTTCCAATCTAAAAACCTTTTCTGTGGTTTACCGTGAAATAATTTGGAGACTGCTGCTGTCAAGTTTGATATAAATTCTACATAACCTGGTATAATTTTCAGCGTTAAAAATTGGTTATTGATTTTCTTTTGTAAAAAACTAAATGATATACTTACAGAAATATTCATTTTTCGTGTGAAATTTAATATTTGTCTCGTCACCAGTGCACAAACCAAAAATAAATTTATTTCACACAAGAGAAAAATGGATAATTTTGATTCATTCAGAAATGTATGATGCATATAACATTAATTAGTGAGACTTTTCCACGCTTAGCTCTCGAATGTTACTTTTTCAGGTTGCATTTCACTCTCTACCAGCTTTTGTTCCTTTTCTTATATTTGCAGTTTACTTTTCTTACAGCTCATTTGCGAGTACTCATTTGAACCTTTTCTTATTTACTGTGGTCGGCCGCCATATTATCTCTGTCTTTAAAGCAACCACTATATTTCTTTTTGTTTTCATCATATTTAAAATAATACGTTTTCGAGTTGGTCATAAATGACTTCTATTTGAAATTTTCTCCTATAAGTGGTACGATGCATTAACATAAATACCTTCTTTCCCTTTCCAAATTGCTTTCTTTTCTACAAGATATCTAGTTTAACAACTCCATGCCTGCCGAGAATAATTATACTATTATTTCAAGATCCTACAAAAGCTATTACACAAATTTTTCTCGGACTAAACTCAGTGCTTTTGGTAATAGAGCTATCTCCATTCTGAGGAGGTGGATTTTTTTTATCAAGAAGCTTAAACATTCTCGGAGAAAGTTGGATGGATCGGGACCACGAACTCTCGCTTGCATGCGTGCGTGAGGGTCACCAAATTGAGCTTATGCCTTGGGTAAAATGAGGAAAGAGAGCGTTTATATGAGCGGATGGGACTGGGGAATGACGCCCAAGGTTCTAATAAAGAAACCCCCTGAAGGTTTTCATCCAGCTTTTCATCATACCCCGCCCCTGTTTGTGTTTTTCGCGCAACCCCCCCCCTAAACTCCCTCCCCCCCTCCGCAGTTCCAAAACACCAAACACCATATCGATCTCACCAACCTCCGTCACGTACTATGAGAAGACTTTCCCACTCACGCATAAACAAAAACTTTCGCTTTCGCCCAAAACCATTCCCTTTCAGTCCCCAAAGTCCATTCAACTCCCTATCCTCCCATTCTGGCTCAAAACCCCCCTCTCTTTTCTCTTGTTCTTT
Source organism: Ischnura elegans (assembly GCF_921293095.1). NCBI lineage: Eukaryota > Metazoa > Arthropoda > Insecta > Odonata > Coenagrionidae > Ischnura > Ischnura elegans. The sequence continues at coordinate 42,472,566 of NC_060250.1, read as the reverse complement.
TAACTTATCCTCGTGCTATCCAAGCAAAAGCGTCGTTGCGAATAGTTGTAGTGTCGAGAGCGCGCGAGTGAAAATTGTCTGGGCGAGAATATTGTCGTTGTGAATGGTGCATTATCTAGCCTCCCCTGGGGGAGTTGTTGAGCGGGAAAAGTATTCTTGTACGATAATAGACGTAAATCCGTAAGAGGAACAATCTATTTTCCAAATTTATATACCTATATCGTTTGAATTTTTTTCTTTTTCCGTGGCAGGTTTCTCTTCTAAAGCCTAAGTTAATCATCTTGAACTTAAAAAACGTAATGTGTTGAACATTGCCAACATTTTCTTGTGTCTCATGCATGAACGATTAACTTCCGAGAAAGTACTGAGTTGATATAATTTAATGTAAAAAATTTATAATTTCACATATTTTTAATACTGTACCACCTAGGTTTTGACGTAGTACCTCATCAAACTGTAGGTAAATTTGCATCGAAGGCAGGGAATAAGTAGTGGATATTTATTCACTGTCCTCAATTCTTTGCATTTCATTATGTAAGACCATTCTATCAAGTCACGTCCGAAACAACGAATGTTACTATTATTGTTTATTGTACGTGTACGTTTGTTGTATAACCAATATTTTGAAATTGAAGTTATAGACAAAAATTGGCATGGGCACTCTCTGCATTCCTCGAAAATCTCTATTTCATAACGTAAGTTATATGCATCGCGAAAAATGAGGAAAATATCTATTTTCCAAACCGTATTTGTTACTCAACCGCGCATCAAATTGGTTAAAAAAAAGTCGCTGGAATTTCACTGGAAAACAAGATGTAATTATAGTCGTTAACGGAAATTTATTAAATACGTGATACAATTTATCCAATTTTTATTTGCCGCTCCTCTTGATTTCAAATAATTAATTGAAAATATTGAGAATGAATGGATCGATCTGCTAACATATTCGGGCTGTTGGCATATTTGAAGCCCAATTCAAATACGCCGATTGGGGCAGCAAATATCAATGGTAAAACATAAAAGATTTTTCCATAATTAATAAAACCACACCCCATTTTTTATTCTTGTTTACGTCATCGGCCACCGTATGTTCACCAAAACCGTTCTCCCTCCCACTTCCCTCTCGCCACTTCCATATCGATGGCTAATTCCTATCAACACGTATCTCAAAAATAGAAAATTTGCAGGAGAGCAAAAATACAATTTATTTTTTTAATTGAATATAATCTTAATTGAAATTAAAAACCAAAAATACATAACGCTGAAAAAGAAGCATACATTTATTTATTTATTTATTTTCATCGCCCCGAAAACAGCTCACTTAAGGCCTTTTACATCGGAGGGTATAACACGAAACAACAACTATCACACACAACCATGCCCTGGATTGGGGCAACCAAACCAGGCGGGACTCGAACCCGCGACCTTCGGTTTGGCAGGCGAGGACTTTACCCCGCCGCCACCGAGGCCGGCAAACAAAGAGTTGTTTTTTGCTTGAATTTTATTGTTAATTAACAGTATTAGCAGTATTAAGTCAGACCGATTAAATTTTGAGACACTTGTTGCTAGAAGTTAGCCATCGATAAACTCCTTCATCCTACCTTGGCTCTGATATAAATATATGAACGAGGGGCTTTTTTTTCAGCCTCTGATGGGTCATGAAAAGAAGACGAAGTGGTTGATTAAAATGATTTCATTGCTTAATGTTGAGCACACTTGTGGTATCCTTTCGACATAATCCCCTCGAAAATTGAGGAATTGGTCGTGACTGTGGACAAGCTTTACTTCATCTTATTCATAGAATGTTTACGTCAATGACTTCCAATTAAGTTTGCCCTGACGCTCATCGTTCGTTTGGAAACCACTAGTCACTTCTTCATTCCAGTGTTAAGATGGTTTTTAGGCAGTGCAGTTCATGAGATGGCTATTCAATTTAAACTGATAACTTATGGTCAGAAAGAACTTGAGGGCGTGGTATGAAGGACGCGCAATAGCTCTAACCGCGCAGAACCTACCTGTCGCTTGCATGGTGTTATTGATGAACGACCGAGGTTGAAAATAAACCGCCCTCTTAAAAGTGTGTGTTTCATCACCTTGAGCATTACGTGAGAGTGTCAAAATCGTGGTCAGTAGTGGATTTGTTATTAAAAAGTGGGGAAGTTACGATTGTTTTTAACATTTTATCATCGACACATAGCATTTTCACCGCGTCAAGCCAGAAGCGATTTCATAAGCATGAATCAAGCGTCACCGTGTCGGACTTGGGCCTCTTCTATGTAGTCCTTGCGTATCAGGTGTAGTTATACGTACTTGATCGGCGAGACAAAGATCGGCAAAATTTAAATCTTGTTAAATCCCCATGATTTTTAAAATAATTGATTCTTGATGTTAATTTTTTCATATCAGTATTTTAAGTATAAATCAGCGTATTAAAATAGTATAAATAAAGCGGTAACCAATTCATTTTTAGTTATACAGTTTATAAATGCATATATAAATACAAAGCACCGAAACGTGTTAATTTTTGATAAAATAAACTTTTTCGCGTGTTACATGTTTTCTTCCGGCGTTTCGCGACCCCTGCTGTTCGCTTCTTCAGAGATGTATTTGACTGCTTTCGGTGTGGGTTGGCATATATCGATGGCTAAGTTCTAACAACACGTATCTCCAAAATAGCAAATTTTCAGGGGAGCGAAAACGATAACTATTTTTTACTTGAACAATGAAATCAAAAATGCAAAAGTTCATTGAAGTTTTTGAAACAAAAAAAAACAAAAGTTCATACAACTGAAAAAGAAGCATTCATTTACAAACCAAGTTTTGTTTTTTTGCTTGTATATCATTTTTATAATGTCATTACACTTGTTTAAGATACCCGTCTCAAACCGGTCGAATTTGAGATACGTGTTGTTAGAACTGTTGCTAGGCCGCCATCCCTGCTGAAATTGTGTTTTTGTTTTCGGAATTCTATCGTCCCTCGAAACAGCCGAGGTTTAAATCTGTTGAACCTCGCGAGACCATTGATTTACTTAAAATTGATAATGCGCCCTAGTGCCTGTTTTTTTTTAGAAAACAGGTGTCTATAAAAAATGAAATCAATCAATTATTTTTAAAGTACTTTGGAGCTACCCATCCCACTCTGCCCTTGAAGATATCGAATGTTTACTGGTAAAAGTACATAAATTCGCGTTTAAGCATAATATTTAATAGAGATGAAGATACACAAAATTTTTAATTATCTTAGAAGCAACACTGGGTTTGAAGCGGCAGGTCATTATCACGGGTTTCATGGATCATTCTCGGCCCTTAAATATATGTAATGTTTACCGGTCAAGGTCGTCTGAATGACCCCTGGACCGAACCACAATGTTTAATCGGGAGATCGGTTTGGTCTTGAGGTTACACCCCTTTATACTGCAAAGCTAAACCCGGTGTGAAATCCGATCATGCGGGTAAGGGTTCGGTGCCGTGTAAACTCCATCCCTCTCCTCCCTTCCTCTGTGGTTCCCGAGCAATATTTGGATGTCCAAAAATCATACCGCCTGTATTTACCCGAGCATATTGCAAGAGACCCTTGTCTCCCAATTTTTTTTTTGCTCTATCCCCTTGTATATCATGAGGAGGTAAAAAATACCCTGCGTCGAAACCTCCTTACAGATGACAAGAAGCCACCTTAATCGTCAAAGAATTTTATTTTTAAGAAATATTTTCATTTTCCCCGTTTTAAATAAATATTGAATCGTGAATATAACCATAGTTAAGGAAATTTGATTAGGGATATTTTCGAGTGCAAAAAATTAGGACCAGTTTTCCCCCATGCCATGGATTGCAAAAACTAATGATAAATTTTGAAAGTTGAAGATGAATTTGCAGTGGATACCAAAATAGATTGGTACATAAATTATGCATATAGTGAAACTTCTGTATAAAATCCATGAGCTGTAATAAATGCTCTCACATGCAGTAACATTATAAAGGGTAACATATAATTTTGAGGGATAAGTAGGGTTGGGGTGATGGAGGTTTTGCCACCTTTAGGGTCAATGAAATCTGACTGGTGACTAGGAAAACTAATAAAATGTGTTTTCTAGTTGTATATTTTATAATTAAAAGAGCAATAACGTTGTGAAATGTTTTAAAATAAAATTCAAAACTCCCAGTCTAGCCGTAAGAGGAACATCTTTTTATATCCGACTAATTTAAATGGGGCTATAAATATTAATAGTTGATTTGGCAGTGAAGTTTCGTTTCTGCCACATAGTTTTATTGTCAACTTAACAAAAGTGTACTTGAAATTTTAAAATATCTTAAAAGACTTTTTACGTGCATCAATAAATTCAGTCTTCTGAAGGAAGAAGTGCGGGACTTTCGAGATTTAAGTGTTCTTCTATAAAAGTTGTCTCGGTGAGGATTTACATGGTGAATAAAAGGAATGAGAAAATTTTGGATGAAAGGAGAAATAAAGAAACTCACTGCTGAGATAAGGAGACTCCTTTCAAATTCTAATGAGAAGGCTATGAAAGCAAGTTTACAGCAATGAAAGTGCTTGAAGAAAGAGATATTCGAGGCATAAGTTTTGGATGACGGTGAAAGAGGTAGAAAATATGTGGAGCCTGAGATAAACAGAATGTAGATGAAGTGGTATTTGGTATTAAATGAATAAATGAAATCTTATGTGCGTTTTTGAATTCCGCGCTAAAGAATCAGCTACTGAAAATAACTTTATTCTATTCGTTTTCCAAACGTCATGGAAATATGACGATGTCAGTTCTGTATAAATTATTTATTTAAAGTGAACAGATGGGCAAAACCGTATATTGCTTCGATACGGAAGATATTGCTATAGCAAATGGCTATTGTTTTGATGATGGGGAATGTTATTAACCTAGGGAATAGCGCCATAGTCTATGGCCTGAAGGTTACGGTGCTTACATCTGTCCATCCAATAACATAAAAATTATAATACTAATAATAATTTTACCAGTTAGAATTAGATATCTTTCTAATAGTCATTTTGGGCTTCATGTTTAATCCCTGGTGGTTCAGGGAAAAGATTGCCCATCCAACCATGGATTTTTGACATTCACTTATCAACTTATCAATAATTAAAATTTTTAATCCCTCACCTATCTCAATCAATCAACTTTCGATCAACTTGTCAATCAACTTTCGCGTTAAAAAAATGAACATGGAAGATATAATTCAAGTGGTAATCTACGTAAAAAGCGGCGAGTTAAATTAATACAACTAAATGCCTACTTTTGAACGAAGTGGCAACCTCAAAAAGTTTCGATTCTATCTTATGTGACCCCCCTCCATTGATCCGCCACTGAGTATTGATGCATGCACTCCTCCCAATTATTTGTATATCACCTGATATTTATCTCGGTCTATATATTTTATTTTTTAAATGGCAAAACTAATAATCTATGGGATCGGTGACGTTTTATGATGATGAGGACTCATTTATTCAGCACGAAAGTTGCAATGGATGTTGAGCCTTGATTTAACCTTGAGAGAAATTATCTTCAGAATACTTTATGAAATCTAACACATTCAGTTGCTAAGTGCGCAATTAAAATGATTTCCAAGATAGAAAATTAAATAGAAACAGAGGATTCACTAGAAAATGACAATTTAATCATGATTACACTAAACGATTTTAACTTCTCGTGGTGAATTATGTTGATGAATTTTTCTCGGGTTCTCAACCAGGTTAACTTAGTGGCATTGGCCGATGTTTCGGTAGACGACTTGACCACTATTTTTGGGTATGTTACTCAATGGAAGTACAATTTCACACTCATTTTTATTTCTTATTTATTTTTTAAATTAAATTTCTTATTACTGTGCGAAATTGGTCTTTCATTGAGTAACACGCTTTGAAAATTGGAGACAAGTCGTCTACCGAAACGTCGGCGTATACGACTGAGTTACCCTTATTGAAAACCCGAGAAGAATTCATCAACATGTTTACACTCTTTGACGTGTTATATTTGGTTGCCCTTTAGTCTTGATGCTTGCAATCCTTCCAACTCTTTGTATGTCCTCTGATATTTATCTCGGTTTTTATTTTCCATAAGCTGTAATGCACAAGCCTAATGTAATGGAGACCTTATCTTAGGCCTTGATAGAAATTACCGTCAGAAAAATGGTTAAATGCTAATAAATTCGTGTATAAATTGTGCTAATCGAATGATACTTCGTGGCATAAAAAATTTGAAAAAGCAAAGGAAACCATTGGAAATAGTAATTAAATCATTTTTACATCCTTCAACATATGTCTCGGACTAATATAACTGGACAGTTCTCGACAGCTAACGTTTTCACTTCGGTTTCAAAGCTATTTCTCTTGCGTCGCCAACGTGTTTCCGGAAATCTCTCATTTCTCATCTTCCCTTCTACTCATGTATTCCAATGAGACACTTTATGTTAGCTTTTCAACTCTTCCCTCGTCTTTCAACAATTTTTCTATCCTCTTGTTATGCATACGACGAAGATAGCGGACGATGTTCCCAAAATCTTGGGAGTTTCCGTTTATATTTCTGTATCGTAGCCAGAACCTCTTTCGTCGCATCTCCACTGTACTGGATTGCTCTCTGGAGATCAGATGGGTCCGCTATCTCCTTTTATTTGTATGCGTATTCAGAGAACTTACTTTCAATTTCCTCCGTCCAGTCTCGCTCTGAAGATATTACGCACAACTCATAAGCATGGCTCATTGCCATCTTGGGAAAATGCTGGAAAGGAACGACAAAGTTCATCGCTCTTGCATTCTTCTTTTGTTTTCCTCTGAAATATAGTCTATCTTCATTATTTACTGCTACACCCTTGAATGCGCTCTATATTTATATTGTATGAGGGGCACTGTAAAACTAATGCACATAATTTTCCTTATACGACAGTTGTTACTCTAGGCACTTGTAATTAATATATTGCATTGAAACATCCTTCCGCCTTCTATTCAAATTTATTTGAACGCAATGCCGATCGTGGCGTGTTAAGCCTGATTCACACGATCATTTGTTTCATGACTCATAACGCTTATCGCGACCGGAAAAGTGATCGCTCGAGTGATCGTTTTGCTAAATCACGCGGTCCCTGCCGCCGTAACTTTTCGCATCATTTCCGATATCACAAGCTCGTTGTCGTAGGACCCTCATCACGTAAATTTGTAGACTGTATGAGGTTACCTATGTCGTTCCCACGATTATCAACCGTTGCACTGCAATCGCTCCATACGGGCCTGCGTTATGATTGGCTGATAAGGTGTATCAGTGACGGTGTCAGCGACGGAAAAAGAGTGATAGGAATCCTCATCATTGGATTGACCGTGAAAAACAGTTGTGCGCGAAGTCCAAAATCAATAAGTTAGGTCTCCTTTGCTATCTAGAATCTAAAGACCATATAGCCTCCGTTTTTTGAAGGGATAATTTCGGAAGCCCTTCTTTGCAAAGTTATGTTTCCCTTCCAAAGCTAGTGGAGTATGTCTCTTCAAATACATTGACTTTAACTTTTCTATACGATTTTTCTAAACTCAGTTCAGATTTTTTAAGTCTGGGCAGATACAGTGGCTTAGTTCAAACTAATCCTATCTCTTTAAAATGAGTGTCCTTGTCTCTTTTTATAAAGAACTCGTAAAGGATAATTTTCACCTGCTATAAAATATTTTTTTTAAATTATTTCTCGCATGATCATGTGACGCATGCACATATTTTTTAAAATTCTTCTCTGCAAAACATACTTTCACTTTTTTAATGAATGGTGGATGAATCATCAACATATTGCTCATACGCGCAAAGCAGAGTTACTAGAAAATAAACGCTTGCCAATTTTACCTTCAGGGCTACTCGTAAGTCCTTGAAAAACCAGGTAGCTCACTTTCAACAGGGAGGTGAGTTTTGTCAATATGAGCTTATCCCCGCTCGTGAACTCCAATCTGCTCTCGTTTCATGAATAGTATTCCGTTTTCAATCGCTTCCCTCTCTCGGTGGCTCCTTTTTTACGCACAATTGACCCTTTTCCATGCGTTCATAAAAGCCAATGAGGGCTAATGAGTCGGAGGAAAAATTTCATTAACCCCTTTCCCTGCGTCCTTATTGATTGTTGTGTGGGCGAGACCGGGGTGAAATGAATAGGGTTGGAGTTCTGGCTGGCAGAATTTTGGTTTTGCTCCGGGCCGTTTTGGAGTCCTCGAAAGTTTTGCGTAGAGGGTTGTCGGATCAAGCGCAGTATGTTTGCGCAAAATTTATGGCAAGAAATTAAATGCCTCCTTTCTCCTCCTCCTCCCAACTCTTGGCTCTCGTTGATGCTGTGGCGTCCCGCCCTTCGGATTCATAATATCGCGTCAAAATTTTTCCTCTGCCATAATAACTCTTTTTCTGCCATGTTCAGCGAGGAAGGATATTCTTTATATCGTTTTTTTAAACAAAATATAATGGTATTCTCTTGGTTACTTATTATTATTTAATGGAGAGATTCATCCGTTTAAATTTTTGAAGTAAATTTATTTAAGCACCAACATTGGAGTAAAATTATCAGTTCAACATTTTTCCCAAATGGAGTTTTGTGTTTTTGCCCACGTTTTCTTCCGTCGGAGCAAAGTTAATGATTGGCTCTTTTTTAACGCTATTTATTTTTAGGAAAGATTCATCTGATTACATTTTTATAAAATTTAGCTAAGTACAAGCATTTCAGTAAATTTTTCTGTGTAAATTTTTGGCCCAATGGTGTCGCGTTGATTGCCTAGGCTTTTGAGTTCTTATCCTCCCTCTATGGATTCATAATATCGCGTGAAAAATGTTTTCTCTACCGTATTACCATACCTCGTAAATTTTTTCCCCACGTTCAGCAGGGAGGGATATTCTTTATGTCTTCGTTTAATAATTAACTAATGATCATCTATTGGTTGTTTGTATATATTTAATGGAAAGGTTCAGGCGTTTAAAGCTTTAAGGTACACTTATTTAAGCATAAAAATTAGAGTGAATGTTCAAATAAAGCATTTTTTCCGAACCATGTCATGCTGTTTGACTAATTTTTTGAGTTCTAATCCTCCCTCTTACATCAGACTAAAGGTAGACCAAGTTTTCTATGAAATTTTTGAAACTCATTACTTTTATGGGCGTGTAACAATAGTATATTAACTTGACGTTGAAGGATATTATAGGTAACTTTGGTGCCATTTTTCAACAATAGTCGGAAAGTGAGTAAACCATCCGAGACATACCCTTAAAAACTGGAGAAGAATTTCAGGCCGTTTGTCGTCACTGCTGTGCGATAACACGGAACTAAAAGGCAGGTAATGGTGATTCATCTCTTACTTGTAGTGGGAGTGTTATAGGCAATAGGGAAGTGCACTAGTGTTTCAAATGCACCAAACACATTTTTAAAATTAGAGTTCAGAATAACATAATGTCGTAAAACCACAGTTTAAATCCTAATAGTGAATAGTTGATTCGAGATGACCGTCTAAAATATGGAAAAATTCAAAGGCCGCGAAAACGGGTGTCCATGTTGAATATTGGCCGTGGCGTCACAAGGCAGTAGCAGAAGGCAGCTTCTACACCGTTTAGTTCTACCACTATTATTGCATAGAAAAATTACAGAATTTGAGGGTATCCGTTTTTTGCTGTCATAAAATATCTTCAGATTATATATGTGGCTGCTTCTCTTTTGAGTAAACGACTTCATCATTGCGTAATATATTAATATTCATTTACGTGTCAACTTCAAGTTTGGAAAGAGTAGTACGAATAGCACATTGAATCTTTAATAAATGCATGATGGCATTTATTTTTCGCTGGGTATATTTTGGCACAATGCCGTTTATCATGCCAAAACTTTTTTTGTAAGAACCGAGTCAAACTAATAAACCTATTTCAGACGTTTACTGCAAGACTTATTCGTTGCGTATGTATTCACGCCGGCCGGAACGTTCGCCCTTCGCTACTAGAATCATGGGATGTTAGCCTTATTTCCGAGCTGGCTGGTTGTTGCAATGGTTCGCTGTCCAGGATGGGTTCAAGAAAAGGTAATCTTGGTTGGGAGAAGGAAAATTCCAACGATTTATAAATGGTATACCAAACTTTGATGTATTTATGGTTACTGAATTTTTGAATAAGGAGGACAGGTTCAACGCTCCATAGAAATGCGAGACGTTAAGGCTAACAAGGGGAGACCGCGTACCTTGCTGCATCTTTTTCAATTAGGGCGTTAGTTAGGCTGTAATTAATTAATTTTCATGCGTTACTTTTTACAAGTTATATATATATATATATATATATATATATATATTTATATATATATATTTATATATATATATATATATAAATCCAAAATATCCACTATTCTCCAATGGGTCGGTTGGGGTAGCGGTAGAGTGCACAAGTCTAAGGAAAGACGATACCCGAAGGACGGTGGTTCAAGCTTACGTCATGGCATTATTTTTTGTTGCCTTCATTGTGATCATACGGCGTCTAGTTTATCATTAATTATAATTGCAGCAATCATTGACATGAGACAATTTTTTTATCGTCATTATGGCGTTTAGGTATTTTAGCAGTGTCATTACAAACGCCGAGATACGATGACTACAAGGGTTGGTGTGCGCTAAAATGTTAATTTTTTCTTTGCTTATACTGGCCAACTTCCACATTAAAAATGAAAACCACTCTTGCAAGAGCACATACCATTAAAGGCTCGCGGCAAGCAACAATATGCGTACAGGCATAATTAATAAGAACACAAAGCGAATATAAAATGCCATATATCTCGAACACTTGTAATTCACATTACTCCAAAGGGAGTTTACTTACTCAGTACATACCTCAGTACCTTGTACTCAGTACCTACCAGTTTACCTCAGTAGCTGTGCTAAAAGAACCATTCTGAAATATAATTTCAACTAACAAATAGGATGAAATAAAAGTTGATAACCCTGGACCGGGCGCGCTGGCGTATAAAATACGTCAATCTTTGAAAACCAAGGATTTCGACATTGTACGTACATTCTGGGCTATAATGGTCTCGTGTATTCTTACAATGTACTTTGACTGCCTATGTTGCGAGTTTTCAAAGTTCGAGGTATTGTAGCTAATTTTTTAGATCAGCAAGATGAACCCGTCACCAGTGGAATACAAATTACGCCGCGCGACCTGCCGTGTACCTTTATATCTGTATCACCTATAAATGTACTAATTTCAACAAATAAAGATTAACTTTAACAAAAATCTTTTGTTATCATATATGCACATATCATGGGCAAAGTACGCATTTTGCCCGGTCGTGTAAAAAAACAGTCGCGCCATAATTCTTTAACCAAACTACTTTCAGTTTATAAATTACGTAGGTCTACGCGGAAGATGCTATATTTTGACTCAACACACTTTCTGATGTGACTGAGGTACCTATTAAGTAAATTATTTTAATATAAATATCAATTTGATCTTACAATACCTTCAAATGATCTTTAAAACAGAATATCATCGATAGGTAAGAGTCAGGAGCAGCCTTGAACCATTTATTCCGTATAGCTTGTGCTTAAGGCACGGGAATGAATATCTTCTCCAGGCTTTTGTTTCGACGTCGAGATGAAATTTGGAACAAAAAATAATTTATAATTCTATTTTGAATTCATGTTTTCGGTACTAGACGACATTTTTAGGAAGCAAACTCCACCGATTTCCGGAAACTCTCGCCGCGCTAAAGAAGGCGACGGAATACAGCGATACTCCATTGGTGACTACTGCCTTGTGACGTCACATCTCAATCAAGATGGAGGCACTGTGTTTCAGCGCAACATGAAATTTTCCGACTTTCAAAACGTTTTAAAGTGCATACCCCAGATGCAGAAAATAAAAGTGACTATACTAATGTTTCTTTTTTAGGCTAAACTTTCAAATTCAGCAATAAAAAAAATTAGTGCACTTCCCTATTACGAAGGGTTTACCGTTAACAGCTCCAAACAAAAAACCTTTCTCACCCCTTCACAAGCATTTAGAAATTTCTGTTACCCAAGCATGGCCTAGTTGAGCCCAAGCCTATTCGCGATTCCAGCCAAGGGAGACACCACCTGGCGGAGAACGGTAGAAACAGAGGAACAATGGTCATGACGCGTGAAGGCAGTGCTATGAGGAATTGCATTCATGAGACCTTTACACTGTTTTATTGACTAGTTACGGGGTGATACCTACTTTTTGGTTTCAAAGCAATTATTAACGTTACTAGAGGTTAAATATTCTTTAATTTTATGACCCTATGGTAATAACTGCAGCACAAGTGGAATTGTTTCAAAGCGAGGCGACGGCTGTTGTTTCCGGACGTAGGTAGGAGCAGAAAACTCTTGTTTAGGATGATTTTAATGGAGATACATTGGTTTTACATGTTATAGCAATTAATATAGTGTTATTTCAATTGAAAATCGTTCATGTATCAGGTTATTTAGAACAAAAGTAGAAAAATATCTGATATCCAATGCATGAAAGTATCCGATACCCGTGATCGCGGTTTTCGAGATACTCAATATTGACATTGCCATTATTATGAATGGGATGGTATTTGCCCGTGTAATTCTGATAAATGTTTTTTTTTCTTCTGTGCGCGATATGCTATTAAACAATTTGCCCAAATTTGCTAAATAAAGTAACTCAAAATTGACGTTAAGTAACAATAGCAAGGAGGATGAATGGACTCGTTCCTTCGATTCCATATCGTCACCTTCTTGATAAAGAACTTTCCATGATACGCGTTCTACATATATCTCCTTTTCAATGGAATACCGCACCAAGTAGGTACTAACCGGAATGTTTTCTACCTTCATGATCAACGCACACTAATCGGTAGCATATTCTACTGTACCTACAGGCCTACTGAGCAATGACACGATCTTTTACGAGAGCTATACTTGATTGTCTATACTCAAGAGTATTTGGTACAAATAATCGAAATTTCGAGAACATCATTTGCTGTGTGCGGGTGACATGTCCTCGATCGTTTCCATCCAGTCTCCGGTTCCCTTCACATAATACTCTTCCCATGAGGGATGAAGAATCATAAAAATCATTCTTTTTTTCAGTTACCCCCTCCACTATTGTCGCCCCTCCCATACCGTATCCACCCTCACATGGCAGTTGTCATGCCGACAACTCCCCTCTCTAACTGTCTCTTTCTCTCTCGTCCTTTTGCACTTTTGAAATATTGCCATCGAGGCGAAACATGTGAACTCGACGGCTGGAAAATGCACTCCCGAGCTGCTCCGCTGCGATATATATACAAACACCATCCACTAAACTCCCTTCCGAACCCCACACTGCTCGTCTGCATACATACTCTCTCGGAGCGCAATACTCCCGGCGATATATCCCTATGCCATAGTAAACATTTCAAGCAAATAAAACCCCTTCCCCTTTCTCTGTGGAATACTCCAGAGGGAGCGGTTTTAGTTCCACCCTCCCTTCACGATATTAATTTTATTTCTTTTTTGCATCATGTGTGTGAGTATGTGAGCATGAATTTGTCTGAGAGTGTATATATACACATACGTGAGATAGTAAGAGAAAAAAATGGGAGGCAGAAAAAGAAAAGGAGTAGATGTGGTCTCTTTGGATGAAAAAATATAGGTCCCAGACTCTTGCGGTGCCATCTGGTATGAGTTGCGGGAAAGAGCTTTCGTTATGCATTATTCTATTTTATGGTTATTCATTTCGGATCTTCCCTATGGTAATAGTATATGTAGAGAGAGAGAGGAACAAATAAGAAAGAGAACTATCGTGCAGTCGCCTAGCAACCTCATAGAATAGGCGTGTTTATAATGCAAGTCGCTGGAACTTGACAGACGAAAAATGCACTAAGAGAATTCGCCAGTCGGTGAAAGGACGAGGCCATTATGAATGTCTCTTCCAGGTTTGCTTTTCGTCTTACGAATATTTCTGCCAGATCATTTTGCTGTGTGGATAGGAAAAAAATAAATAAGCAACGAAAGTATTCTCGTGAGGAGAATGCGGCCGAAAGCCCTCGTACTTTTTGGTAGAATTTTTTTTATTTTATTTTTGTTCCAGTTCGCGTTCTTCGGGGCCATTCATGGGGAGTCATCTCCAACTTCATGTAGAATTAAATCTCCGTGACTGGAATGCTCTCATAAACATTCGCAGTTAAGAGGGTATTATTTACCGAAACTGATGACTTGGCGCAGTTGATGAGTTTCATTATCATTCGGGATCCACAATCCTCCGAGAATTATTTGTGTTCAGATTGTATTCCTGCGGTAAAATTTTTGTTCCCTTAAGCAGCTTAAAATGTACACGTGCATCTCATTGACAATGAAAGGAAGTCTTGCATCTCTCCTACTCTCAAATTTGAATCGTAAGCAAAAACTTTCTCTTTTAAATTTTTATCAAAGTTTTTGCTGATATAACTGTGCTGTTGGATTTTAATCGCGAAGGCAAAGCCATTTAGTTAAGGAGAAATGATGACTCACGGCATTTCTTCCAATCATTGCATTGATTTCAGTCCTATGAAAATATGAGCTCAATGAGTATAGCTCTCTCTAATTTTCTCTTGAAGGATGTATTTCATATTCGTTTTCCTGTACTTATTATTTTATTTGGTATGATTTACGACTAATTTTAGTATTTATTTCCCTATATTTCGTAAAATTTATTATTTAGCGCAAGTTTTGGATGAAAATTAAAGAATGTTTTTTCACATAAAAAGTTTATCAGATCACTACCATGAAACTGCGTCCATGAAACCATGGTGGTGATCTAATAAATATTTTATGCGGAAAAACATAGTTTAATTTTCATTCAATATGAATGAATTCCATAAAGTGACGCCTCAAACCATCAAATTCAGCGTAAGTTTGTTTTCCACCATAGGAGAATTGTCAGTTTCTTCCGTAAATACAGATAGATATACTCTGGGCAATTATCTACATCTTATCGTTCTTTCGCAATGATATATTAGGCACCTTTAGTTTATCCAAAAAGGCTAGTTTAAACCTGGCGTGGCGTCTACCAGACACCAAGCCGTTTTCTTTTCTTTACCCACATCGTGTTTTCAAAGTTAGGAAACTCCTTCTTTGTATATTATTATTTTATGCTCTTGATTTATTCACCAATATAATTTTATGCTTCGTCGCATTTCTGGAATTTATACGAATATTTTGTTGCTTTTGGCGTCTGATGGACTCCTCGCGACAACTTGAGATACAATACGTTCTATGCTAATTCTTTCGCGATATTCATTGCAAACTTTTTAAATGCGTTTGTGAATTCAAACAAATATTATTGACAACTGTTTAAAGCATTAAATTTGGTGTACGCGACTTTTTGCTTGGTACACCTGCATGATTGTAATCAATACATCACATGAATGAAATTATTATTGCTGTAATAAACGTTTATGAAGTATTCTATTAATATGTGCATCTCCATCTTTATTATACATATATTTGATACCCATGCATGAAAATAAATATTGTATGAGTAATTTTCTTCAGCTAAAGCAGTTATTTCTAGTGGCATGTATTTTCTTTAACCATTACTAATTGTGTCTGTGAGACATCGCGGGACGAATTGCGTTCAAAAATATGACGCAACTGACGGAGGGTTAAAAATCCCCTTCAAAGTCTCCTTCTAAAATGTCACTCTAGATCTCTTAATGCTACTCTAGGTCAGCATTAATGTCCCATCTAATTTTAATCGATTTCTCAATGAAGGTTCATTTGCGAATCAATAGAAATGGTGCCTTATGTTTACTGTTCATTCATGATACCAGTCTAGTGACAATAATACGAATGGCAAACACAATTTCCATTCAAACTCTCAGGTTCCCAAGTATCCATTTCTATGACCGTACCGTCGGAGATACATTGATGGGCCCCTATCACGGAATTAATTCTACCGAATGTCAATAGTTGATTACTTCGCGTCCATATAGTGGTGATGCCTGTTTATCTTTTACGGATCAAAGTTTGTTTCTTTTCGCGATCACCCTCTGCCAATCACTCCCGGTGCTTTTGAGATACTTTCAATATAATTGTCTCGTTTAAACGCTGCTGGGACAATCAACTCGAGTTGTTTTGAAGCACTTAGAGGTATTTACACGGATGTCTGTTTTACCACTTTTCGGCTCTAATGAAATTCCGTCGCTTCATTTACAAGGGGGGGTCACGTGACCCCCTCACGCCCCCTCCATGACGGTTTCCGTTGCGTCCGCAAATCACCGCGAGACCTGCCAGCAAACGCACTCACGGAGAGGAGAGAGAGGTCGTTAACCCTCTGCATCGGATAACATCCTCTCCACTCCGAATTTGTGATCGTGATTCCGTTGCATATGCAACGTGGCTGGGTAATTTCTCCCTGATAAAATCTGATCGTCCACCGCTACGGTCAGTGAATGGGGTATTTATGTCCGATTCGCGAGATTGAGCGAGTATTTGATATTTTGATACTCACGTCATTACTCTTATCACGTTTATCATCTCTTTATTTATATTACAAAATGAACAGAATGGATTGAAATACTATCATATTTCCTTCGAATCTCTCAATTGCTCTATCTATACCCAGTGGGTCCGAGCTAGTTATTTATCTATATTTGAAAAAGTGGATGTTTTTACGAGCAAAATTAATGGGTATCGAAACTGTTCCAAAAATCAAAATCATAGTAGTGATATTTTTTTATTTTTAATGAGACTAAGTTTCTTTTTGTATCTACTTTGTTATTACTTGCACCTATTTTTCCAAATATCCTTTTATTGCACTTAATCCTTAGCATTCTCTACGGTGCAGAGGTTTCATATAGTAATTTTTGAAGTGTTTTAACTCAGAATGGTGTGCCATCACTGCCACATATCGTCCGGCTAAAATGAATTTATAATTCTTTCAATTAAATTTCATTCTTACTTCATTTTTTTCTGAAATTTAAGTATTTTATTAAAGAATTATTTTGAATTTTTCTCAAAAATTATTTATATATCATGTTTCTATGTTAGCCATGCATAATAAGAATAAATATTTTATTTTACTCTATTTACCTCTCTTTGGATGATCTCAAACTTTAATACCATTTCCATTAAACCTACTTTGGTTAGTCACTGTGTCACATAGTGGGGCAAAGAAATGTGCACAAGCAAGAAAACCTCTGCCGGATTTTTCTAGTTGTATAATAATTTACAAACTCTGCAGCGTCTTCTCTTGTTAAATGACATAGTATTTAGGTTAAAACTCTGGAAAAAGGTGCAGTGACTGCTAAATAACCTGATTTATAGACCTCTATTATTTATAATTTTATTTATTGTTATTTATCGGATGGCCACTCCATGAATTTTTTAGTAATCCCCGTGATCATCGTAGAAAGATATCAGTGGCTATGGAATATTTTCAGAATATCTATCTCCTCTACCGAATACATGCTTTCCGGTTTACTGAAGCATTATATCTTGTCATAATAAAACTGCCTTGGTAACAGCCCATGTCAAAAATGATGAGCTTACATCAATTATGGAATTATTTCCTTTTTCATGCCAAAGGTGCTTTCATTTATTTTATTGTTATGAATACTAATGAGTTTACTCATGTGCATAACAAGTTTTCAGTCCATTCCACATCAATTGGCGTATTGATGTAAATCTATAGGGATACATCGAGTAATCCCAGTGTCATGATGCATGCTGAGAAATTTGATGCCTTTTTGCGATTTGTCTAATTAATAAGAGGGCCAAAATCAATATATGAATATTTTGGTGACAAAGATATATTGTTGCCTGTAATAACAAGTTGAACAAGACTTTATATTTTTGTTAACGGGCTTAATTGTTTCATTGTGTTTTAACCATTATCATTGGAAGTATCTTTAACACCATTCACTGACTTTAAAGCAATGAATAGTGGTTTCCAGTAATTTTGTTTGCATGACCTTTGGAATATTTCTTTCCTAGAGAGGGAGATCTTCCGTCCATTGCATTAAATTACATTCAGTAAGTACTATTAGGCAAAGATCAATGAGTGAGTTATTCCGCGGAAACACTCCCTATCTGGTATTGATCGCATCACTACCAAAAAAGCAGATAAATAAAGCGTTTTGGTTTGGAGTACATATATTTCGCCTTTTTCAAATTTTTATGTTTTTTTCTTTTTTGCAGTATTTGAACCACGTTTAGGTTTTAAAATGTCCGCTTTTCATTTTTCAAATATGTTTAGATTCTAAATTAGCCTCGTTTCTCATGCATATTTAATCATTAAAATTCCGAGTAGTTTCCAAATTTGATTGATTTTTACCACATTATTGAAAAATTGACCAGAAATCTCTACTATAATGTCTAAAATCACTAAAATTTCCAATCTATGACCCTAGCTGCAATCAACGCTAGAAATTCAAGATAACAATCTCTTTTATCTAAACTTAAGAGATCGTCCCACATTCCCGAGGCTAGAATTTTTTGTGATGCATAGCTCTTTTTTAACAATTTTAGCTTGGATTTTTAAGTGTATAGAGTTGACTGTTTTCAATTTTTGCTTGTATTTCAAATTTTAAAATTTTATCTCAGTATAATTCCAAATTAAAAAAAAAGTTTACCCAGTAATACGGCAGAGAAAAACGAATTGCTGCCAGTTGAACGAGAGTGATTATGTCACTCAAAGTGTTGAATTTGGAGCGGAGAAACCCTCTGATCCGAAATTCAGCGTGAATGTGTTAGTAATGCAGGTTATGGTTTCTGGAGGAGGCAACCGGCAGCTGAGGTCATTTTTGACTCAAGGGAAGGGTAGAGAACCCCGGCGTTGGTTTCAGCCTGCTCTTAACGAAAGGAGGAAACAACAGTTTACGTCCCATCTGACGGCCTGAGTGCTGTACTTGTAGCGCCCTCCCTAAAGCACTCAATTAGGGAACGGGTTTACTCCCTAAAAGACTCCACCACTATCGGGATTTGAGCCCGGACCGTCTAGGTAGAGACCTGACACAGATACTTACTTGCCAATCGTATTCCCTCCATTTCTTCATACTAATCCGGTATACCGATAAGGAATTTCATCATAGCGCATATGCTCCTATTTTATACAAATGGAAAGGACATATTTTGAGCAAAAACTTTGAAAAAAAATATATTTTTCAAACTTGCCGATTATTAATTAAAATGTACTGATCTAGCTAACTGCTTTTGGGCAGTTAAAAGAAATTTCAGATTCAATGCTTCACAAATATATTTTATATTTATTGTTTAATATTTCATAATAGTGCTGTGCCACTTCACCAAAAAATGTTTTTTTTTCTTATAAAATCCATATAACTTCAGTAGATCTAAACACGCAAAGTGTTTCTTCTAATGAAGAGTTTAAATTGTCCGTAGTTCTAAAACACATGAACAAACTCAAAGTCGGAATGAATTAATATTTCTTATGATGACACCACAATCAAGGATGGAAAAATGATAAGGAAAAGAATAATCACCGCACCTAGCAGTAAATCTCAATGCACTAAATAGTAAGCATGGTGTTGGGAAAATTTACACGATTAAGCTTCAATATCAATTAAAGAAGTGGCATTTATAAATCCCTTAGTGGAAATTAGAGGCAGTAGAAGTTTGTAAATTGCTTACGGATAGAGGAAGCGTCGTTGACAATCGTGTTCTAAAACGGTAGCTGTGTAATGAGCGTGGAGAGGAAAGATTCTTTTTTGTTTTATGTTTTTTTGTGTCTTCGGTAGCAGAGAAAAGCACGCGGAGTTTATTCACGAGGCTGTTTGGAAATTTCGTACGTACTCGGGACTTATTTACAGCTCTACGCTGTGCTGTAGAAAATGGAGGGAGATAGAGAGAAAGAGGAGGGTTTGGGGGGTTTGAGTTGGCAGACAAAGATTTTCATTCGAGTCGCGAATTCCTTTCGTTTCATTCCCTGCCGAACGTTCGGCGAAACTTCATTAATCTTGTTCCTCACTCCAGGCGTTTCCATCCGACGCGTACGATGAACCACCAGCCTTCTTTCTTTTTTTATTCTCTCTCCACTTCTTTCTATCCTTGGGCGTGTGTTTGCTCTGCTGAAATGAATTTGCATAACGCGGCCGTGTCCTGCAATGAAACAGGAACCCAGGCAGTTTTCGACGGTCCTGAAATATTACGTGCTTCCTTCCTATCCCTTCAGGATCTTTTCCTATACATATACATATATATTTCTTCGAATATTCCTGCGCTTACGCCTCACCCTCCACCAGTAATCTCTGCCAATTCCTCTCTTTTTCTCTCTTTTTTATTCTATCTTGCATTTCGTTCTTATTTGCCACGCCTACCATCTTTTTATTCATCTCATTTTCCGCCGTTCTTCTCCCACAGTGAAGGGGGTTGAGCGGAGGGAATGGTATTTGAAATTGGACCTCTGAAGGAGCCAAGGATAACTGCTGGGTGCCACCGCTACGCGGCACTTTTATTCCGACTCGGCGTTCTACTGTTTTACGTCACCATCTTAAGGAGCCCTCTGGCCATTTGCTCGTATCGTAGCCTCCTTCTAATCAAGAGTAAGATAATATTTATTGTATCTTCTCTTTCATCGTCTCCTCTTCGTATGAGTCGACTCTATTCCTACCAGAAGATATTCCAAAATATAGTTTTTATCTTTATAATATCTAATGGTAAATGAAACTCACACAATTAAAAAAAAATGTATTATGTATCAGTATAAACTATTTCAATGTATTTAACAATAGTTTATCACTTCTTACTTTGAATCATTACTAGTGTAGTTGAAATAAACAAAGTTATACCGTAAAATAAACGTGATCCACATTAAGTTAATATTTTAATTTTTTCATTTTTCCATCTTTGGCGTAATATTTTTGAACAGAAACGTCAGTACCTTTCGCCCTGTGGGACACAAGAACTCTTTCCACCTCTCGTTGATAAAAGCGAGGAAAAATCCCACAAATTTCAAAGAAAACCTAACTGAAAAATAAACTGTGAAATGTATTTCAAAAAAGCCCAAGAGCAGTAGAGCACAAATAGCAAGAGAAGCAACATAGGAACGAGAGTAGTACGAAATGACGCACAAAAATGACGACGCATACCCTGCACAAGCAGTGAAGCTCTGTCGGTGTTTGGCGAGGTGGTCTGAACACCACGCCAGTTACGGGTGCAATGAGCGGCTTGGAAGAGTGCGACTTATGTCGAGGAGGGGAAGTTGGGTCTTCGCGGGTCATGAATGAGGGGATATTAGGAGAGATGTTGCTTCCTTAAGGGTTCAAAGCCGTGGGTTTCAGAGGCAGGGAGTTTTTGGCGGCGATGATTGGCTCACTCCCGTCGGCTGATTTCTAAGGAAATGGTTTTCGCCGTTGTCGAATGGAGGGGAGTAAAAAAAAAAAAAAAATAACAGGTAATAGATTAAGATGGTAATTGATAAATCGCCACTCGCTACTTATTGTAATTTTTACTATCTCTGTCATAGTAGAGTATAAGCTGCATCATATCCTTCTGTTTTCTTTCTGACTATCTGCTTTCTTTAGGATATGGTGTTCGCTCTCCTCTTCCTATCTCCTCATTTTGAATATTCCTCTATATTTACTTACTTTAATTCCTTTGTTGAAACATATGTGAAAGAGCTACAGGCAATGTTCCTTCCTGGTTTTGGTTATTTTTTTCTAAAAAGCAATCTCTATTTAGAAATCTCAATCTCGTTTTGAAAGCTAAGGTATTAAAAAGAAGGTGACCATATTTTTACATTTTATGTTGTGGTTTACTTGAAGTAAAGGTACGCTGGTTTGTAGTTGCCTTATTTCAAAATCTAAAAAATCCCCTTGTTTCGCACCCATCTCATCTTTCTAAAATCTTTCAACCTCACCCCCTAAATCAGTACTTTTTTCATATGTATCCTCAATCCTTTCAGATCGGTTTTTTTAATAAATATTTTCACCGTTGTCTTACTCAACTACTGTATAATAAAATAAGCAAGCCCAGATTTTTTCGATAATTTCATTACTATCTTTTATTCGTTATAAAGTGAAAAAATATCAAATTCGCGATGGAACTCTTCCTGCTCTCTAATCCACCCGATGAATATGAATGGTTTTGTAGTCTTCCTCAAAGACTTTCGGGTATAAATATCTTATTATTCTTTCCGCATGGGGTATTTCAGGTACGCCAAATTATGTTAATGATGTATAATTGTTTTATTTTTTTATTGAGTCCCTTTGATATTTTTTTGTATTTGAGCTCAGCCACTTTTTCTTTATTTAGGCTACGAATGGATTTTTTTTGCTCTTAAATTGTTTTAGAAAACTTTAATTTTTATTGGTGGGGTAACCGAGTTACCCCGTTTGTTATATGAGTACAGTTGAATGCAATAAATTTTATTATATTATGGCTCCAATGAAACCAATATTCTACATGATGGCACCTTTTGCACTCGTTTTTTCATAGCATGTTAGTCTATGCACAGCTGGTAACAAGATATGAAAGATTCCTGCCATTTTGCACAAAATTAATGTAAAACCATAAATGTAGCCTACAATTTATTTATGAATTATACAAAAAAGATATAATACCATTAAAAATAGAGCCATAGTTTTGAATTACAGAAAGGAATAAAATACAACATTCGAGGGTGGTTTGAAAAGTTCTCGGAATGGAATATAAAAAAAAGTATTTACATTACTGAAACTTTTATTATTTTTCAATGTAGTCTCCTTGTACATGAATTCATTTGGCCCAACGATGTTCCAATGCCTTAATCCCATCTTGAAAATGAGATTCCTCCAGGCCTGCAAAATAGTTGTCAACTCCGGCTATCAGTTCTTCTTTGGAAGTGAATCTTCGTCCGCCAAGAAAAATTTTCAGTCTTGGGAAGAGAAGAAAGTCTGACGGAGCCATATCAGGTGAATATGGCGGGTGTGGCAACGATTCATACCTTAGTTCGTGTAATTTTGCAATGGATACGGCACACGTTTTGCGGACGCGTATTGTCTTGATGGAAGATGACCTTCTTCATTGCTAAACCTGGTCTTTTTTCCCCTATCTTTCGCTGTAATTTATCGAGGAGGTTAGCATAGTATTCTCCAGTAATTGTTTGCATTGGGAGATAATCTATAAGCAGAATCCCCCTCACATCCCAGAACACTGATGCCATGACCTTTCCAGCCGAAAAAATTGTTTTTGCTTTCTTTGGTGGTGGAGAATCGGCATGTTTCCACTGCTTTGCCTGTTTTTTGGTTTCTGGGGTATAATAATGCACCCAAGTTTAATCTGTGGTCACAAACCACCGCAAAAAAATCTTGTTCGTTTCTCCTAAAACAGGCCAAATGTTGCTCCGATATGTCCATTCTCACACGTTTTTGATCTAACGTCAAGAGTCGCGGCACCCATCTTGCAGATATTTTTTTCATTTCTAATACTTCAGTTATAATGTGACATACTCTTTCAGATGACATCTGGAAAGCTTGAGCAATTTTACGCACTTTCAATCGGCGATCCTTCATGACCTTTTTGTGCACTTTCGCAATGATTTCTGGAGTAGTTACACATTTAGGTTGACCACTGCGAGGATCATCGTCTAAGCTCTCCCGACCAAATTTTAATTCATTTGTCCACTTAGCAACCGTTGAATATGAAGGAGCAGAGTCCCCCAGTGCATTCTGAAAATCGTCATGAATATTCTTGGCTTTCATACCTTTCTTTACAAAGTACTTAAATCACTGCTCGAATCATGATTTTTTTTTCATCCTCGAAAATGACCACGCGGTAACAACAATAGAGCCACGTCACCGCCGCAGCTCTCGTACACCAGCACTGACGTTGCATGTTGCATGTAACAATGCAATGAATATAACGTAAACAACTCGTTGCGCTACCGTTGGCCTATCGTGGTGGATCCGAGAACTTTTCAAACCACCCTCGTATAATTTATGAATTATAAATGGGGTAAATATCTCACACAGTGATTCGCGTAAGTTTTCTAGGCACAGTCACGGAAGGGTTAAATTGTGCTGCGGGTCCTCGTGGAAGTCGAAAATAGAGAGACAAATCTTCTTAGCGCCGTGAGACTAGGGTTTACCTTCCATAGTTTATAGCACCGCGCTGTGACGGAAATATCCTCCTCTGATTTTCACTTGCTAAGAATTTTCTCACGTCATTATTGCATTACGGCATTTCAGAAGGCGATTGTGACTGAGAAATTATAAATACTCTACTATCAGGATTCTAAGATAAAATACGGAATTTTTAAAGTTAATATATTTATTTGAAATCTAAATGTATCAAATAAATTTTTATCGACAATAATATATCAATTTCAAGTTTTGTCATTCAAATTTTGTTCTTTAACTTTGTTAAGATTGTGAAAATTTTGTTTGGCATTAATATTCCTATGGTATGACGCAAAGTGTTAGAATAATTACTTTCACTAACATCGATATGTCAATTTTTCTGCGTTACAGCATTTGATGTGTACTTTAAAATATTATTATATTGTTCCTTCATGTTCAGCTGGTGGTAATCTTTTAAAATCTAGCATTTGAAAAAAAATAAAAAAAGGAAATCAAATTAGAAGTTCAATTATCAGGTTTTCAGCATCAGTAATTGTAATATTCAAATGAATAATCTTTACACATGAACCCTGATTATGTGCGAATGCTTCTAAGTATACTCCTTCACAATGCTGTTCACGGAACTGGTAAGATATAAGTTTTCGCTAAGGCTATCTAACGCATGTTATACTCTACATTGTTTGATGAAAGACGACCATACTCTTGGACATAGCTTGCCATACCTTTTCTTTCCTTTGAATATGAAGTTCGAGGGAAGTAATATCATCTCTCATTTTCGTTTATTCGTGACTCCTGAATAGAAGCGGTGTTTGGTGTTCAATGGATAAGCTTGAATGTTCACGTCCGTTTCGTCTGAAACTATTCATCTAGCGTGAGTCTGAAACCCGAGTAAAAGCATTCAAATCCCAGATGAGAAGCTCAATCGGAGATCGTGCCAAGAATGGCCCTCTGTCCGTTGAATTCCTCGTGAAATTTAAACCGCCTGTGAGTAAGGGTAAGGAAGGCAGTGGAGGAGCTGATAGATGGGTCAGTCTTCTCTCTCCATCTGTTTATTATCTGGTTATTCCTCTCTCACTGACCCATATACGTCTTTTCAATAGTGCCGACGGCTTGGATCGCGGTCATACTCTAGTTTAACTGACTTCTCAGCCAAATCGCGAGGAAATATGTTGACCATTTCTGAGTAATTAGGCTCTCTTTGAAGCTTCATTCATATCTACTCGTCAAGAAGAATGACGTTAATGAAGAGTTCATGGTTTTGACGATTTTTACGACTATTCCAGTCTTCATGATGAAAAAAGCACTGGTAATATTCCACACCTATTTTAAGGAAAGCCGTCTTTGGTTTCAATGACGGAATTTTCCATACACCTAAACCCGATTTCATATTGAATAAGTGAAGAATAAAACCAGGATTTTAAAACTCGTGAATGTACAATACTTTTCCAAAGTGATTCCAAAAACTAATTCCAACATTTTGACGAAAGATTTTCTTTAATCGTAAATACATGGTTTCTCTTGATATCATATAGTTTGGACCTCTCAAAATACAGTCTTTTGGGCGACTGTTAACATTCGAGAAAAGAATAACTTACTTTGGCAGTTGCCGTGAATTTAAAGATTGCACTGAAAGTTGCATTTTTTCGAGCGTCTCGTTGCATAAAGGCCACCATTCGCTTTTCTTCCCGTAGAAATCTTTGGGTTCCATACTTCAGTCCAGATAACATTAATTATAATTTGTCTTTATTGGGTGATGTTGGGAGTAGAAAGTCCAATCTTCCATCTAACCCCTCGTCATGCATGAAATATTTGCAGAGAAATACATTGTCAAGTTTCTCTTTGAATTAAATGAAGTCAAATTAAAACAAAAAAGACACAGTGTATTTGCTGATAAAAGAACAAGTTCGATTTTTTTTTGATTCACGGCCGCACTTCAGTAAAGTTTAATTGTCATCCATGTTATAATCCGTATTTCGTTATTGATACATCGACTCGTATTCGCTTTGATTTTTTCTCGTGAGGAGCAGTTTTAATTCTAATTAGCGAAAGGTGTTTTCCAGAGAGGGGGTATTTTTAGTTCAAATACCGACGGAAACTTTTTGGCCCTGTCAAGCTATCTCTCCGGAGTGCCAGATGGCTCAGGAGAATGAACTGACCCTACCCTTCAAGTATGAGGTGTATACCCCAATGGATTAGTCGGGTCTGAGCATTAACCTCATCTGTGCAAACTAGTCTTCTTGTTGAGTAACTAATGCCGTGAGTGGCACAATAAAAAGCTCCGCGTGATAGAGTAAATTTGATTTATAATTTATGAATATATGGCCTTGAACACACTTCTTAATGTTGCTCAAAAATCTATCCTTAGTAAATTTTTCGCGAATTAAATGCCTTTATAACATACAAGTTTGACTTGAAGGACAATGTCTCCTATCTAACTGATCCTTGGAGTAGCCGTCACAACGGAGAGGGCTTTTTGTGCAGTAGGACTCCGAAGTGCGGGAGCATGAAGGGTTGAACGATACGACCTGGCTTCTGGGTGGTTTACCTCCCTCCTTATCTCTACACTTTTATTTCAGTCCCTCTTTATGTAGCTTCAGCGACCGTCACCATGTACTATTTTCTTTAAAGCTACGCTATTGTCGCTAAGGTACTGACAGAAACATATGCGTGCATAAATATTTTATGCAAATTGATCATAAAATTTTGGGCTAATTTGTATAAAAAATGCTGATGAAAGAAAAAAGCTGAATATTTAATTTGATGAAGTGTAAATTTGGCTTAATATCACCTCTGTTGATGTCATTAACCGCATATGATTGATTTTAATTAAAATCAGATACCAAATACATCGCACCGAATTGGAAATATCCGCTGAATATGAGCACAAAAGTAGGTAGTATTTCGAGTAAAATCCATATTTTAATCTGTTATTTACCGAATTCCTTTTATAAATATTCTCTTTCATCGCCTGTGCCACAAAATGCTTTATGCTAAAACACTAAATTGTTTTAATATTCCATGCACATGCATGAATAGAATTTAAATTCATTACGATAAAGCGTGAAATTGTGTTTACATTCGTCCAACAAATGCAATCAAGGCATATGACACTGAACTAATTTCCATGCAATTTTCAATGATAATGCTTGAATAAGTTACATTTTATGCACCAAAATATCTTGTATGATGTGAGGGACGACATAGTGGAAGTTCTTAATATTAGTAAAATTAGACATTGCAACATTTCCACTGAGCTTTATTATGACACTACGCGTTTCGTCGTCACAAACAACATTATAAAGTGTCAACATTTGGTAATGTTGTCTGTAACGATGAAACGCGTGGTGTCACAATAAAGCTTAGTGGAAATATTGCAATGCCTAATTTTACTAATATGCACCTAAAATTCTCTTATGAAACTGTTCATATCTAAACGTGAAAAGTAAATTAATTTATTGTACGTTGTGTGAATTGAATTATCAATGGGACACTCCCATAAATTAAAATAGTAAGTTTTTTACATGTATAGATAAGTAAGTTGAAGTCATGAACGTATGAAAAATATGACTTCGTAATCCTAAATATTCTTAAATTACAAAATTATTTCGCGCTGCAAGAACGTCCTGTGAGGTTAGAATGCGAGTAAGCAGATTCGCTTCATCGCAATAACAAACAGTAGCGACAATAATAACCAGAAACGACGACACATTAATAACTTGAAGAGTATATCAAAAACACTTGTGAATAGTTTTAAAGATTTTACCGTGTGCATATTGCGTAAAAGCTGACTTTGACTTCGTAAAGGCGCATTCTGTGAAGATTCTTAAGTTATATCAATTCATGCTCGCCGATTTCATCTCCGGCAATGAAGATTTCTCGGCGCGGAGTTAAGAAGCCGTAAAATTGAAATGTAAGATAAATTAAATCAACTACCTCGTTTTCTTGTAATGTACAGCTTGGTTTCTATCTCATTTAACCACTGCCATTTACTCATAGCTTTTAATGTGTGCTAGGTAAAATATTCGAATATGTGGAGGTAACGCTTGAGCGTTAAAATATTAACTTAAAGCTAACGTTTATAGAAAATTGAGCGTTTGCACTGTTGCGGCTAAGATGAGACACGAGAGCAGAAAGTGAAAATAATAATCTTATACTTTTAAAAGAACCGTAGAAGAGGAGGATGAAAAAGTAATGAACGCTATTTTTGAAGACTGTTCTTAATCTTCCAGTATGCATATATTCTTTAAACCTGTCAAATATTCAGTATAAATCTTATGCGTGACTGATGTTCAAATTCACATGTATTGCTATGAAAATAATAAATCGTACAGAGAAAAAAGTACTGAGAAATACGTAGGTTTTTCTAAAACTATTACAAATAGTCGACTGGCACCACGTGAACGCAGTTTTTACTAGACTCGGATTTCACGCTCAGTACTGAGTAAACATGGCGATGGGTCGTTCGGTGCGCATGACTACTGTATAATTTTCAAAGTGGAATTTTACGCAGGTTGGAGAAAAACTGTTTTCACTATAATTTTCAGTGTGTAGGATATTTTTTCATCTCACAATGATCCGTTTTCATTAGAATTCCCAAGTCGTGATGCTTGATTGTTTAATAGTATATGCAGCTTACATTTGGTTACTCAACTGTTAATACCTAATTTTTAAAAGTAATTTAATCGACTGTAGATAGTGTGAATCCAATTAAAGCAGAGAGATAAGCGAGAAGCCAAGAACACTTGACTTTCCGACATATCTGCGTTGCGAGGTTTTAGGCTCTTACTCTAGGGATTTATAAGGGTCGCGCATTCCCTTGCCTTACCCTCTTACCCTAATCCGACACCCTCATCCTATCTTAACTCCTCTGCTACGTAGGCTGCTCTCAACTCCGTCCGGAACTCAATCCCTCAATCCTCCAACAATATATGTCTCTCCAAGTGCGTACAAGGAGCTTGCGTGGAACTCTCCCATTTATTTATCTCCCCACTTCAGTATCGCGTCCATCCTCATCTGTCTGACTGTCTGTCTGTCCCTCTCTTGCACATTACTTGCCTTACGCACTCCAGAGTTCATTGTTTCGTCGCGAAGGAAGGGTTGATGCGGGGACAATGGCGACGGACGTGGAGATGGACTGTTGTTACCCCTGCGAAACTCCGCACGCTCGTTCGGCCTTGTACATGCTTTGGGTCCTGCATCTGGGGTGCGGATTCGCTATCTGGGGTTTAGTCTGGGGTTTAGTCTTGGGCATTTTCCTCCTCAGTCCAGGAATAACCGAAATCGAATTTTGGCGTTCATCGAGTGAGTTTGTTTCTTTTTATTAATTTTAATCGGTGAAAACATTTGAAGGTGTTTATTCATTGAAGACTAACTCTCGCTTTACTTACAACAAACGATTACTATGCTCATAATAATAACTTGGGTAACTTATAATAACTTATATAAGTCATAACTTGATATACTTATAATAACTTACAATAATTACTTGGGTTTACTTTGATAAACAATTCAATATTTGCGCCTGAAGATAATGATGATTCATTGAAACCCGGGTCACGCTCTGATATAAAAAATAAGTGGTATAAGTAATTGTGTATATCCAGGAAAACCTATAATTTCGTGAAGCCTTCTCGGGATTACCCCCGAGGTGAAAGAACCCTGATGAAGATAGACTAGTTGATCTTTGAAACGTTGGTGATATACGAATTAAACCGGTGGAACACGCGAGATGACATCACGGCAAAAAAATTATTTTCGTATATGTTCCTTGCTAGAAAAAAAAACTTGCAATAATTTTGGTCCTACGATAATTTTATTTTTATTATCACGACAGGATTGCTCTACACTGCCAGCTTTGCCAGCCTTTTTTAAAAGTACATATACTTTTGTTTTGATATAGTCTTGAAAACATTAATATACGTGAAAAAAACGAAGGCATTAGTAGATTTCAATTATCCTTTCGAAGCCGGCAAGTGAAAACTGTTGCATTGACAGAAGAATTACTAAATCGATAGAAATTCAGGATATTGGAAAAAGAGTTGCGAGAACCTTTAAAACGAATACTTTTTCCAAATTAGATCGTGTGAAATGAAAATTTTCTCCATAAACAGCTTCGTCATCCACAAAAAAACGAAGAAGCGATTTATACCTTCAAAAAGCCGATTAATGAATAAGTGTGTATTTAAAATTTTATCCATATGTAGGTATCATTGAAAAAATTCTTTACGTTACATGTTGCAGAAAATTTCCTTTAATTACCTACCATTAATTAAAATTTGAAATAAAAATATCACTCATTATTATATCCAGGGCGAATGCGTTTGATAATAGACATCCATAAGTTTAATGTAACTCAGGAGGATAGATTAATCCTTCAGTCTGCATTTTCCTTTTACTGAAGTAAATGGTGTAATAAGAACAAAGGTATTCAGCGGTAGAGGTGTGTGATCATAACAAACCCAGCCTGTACTGCATTTTTAAAACTTTTCTCTATTTAATTTGCTTGCCTTTTAAAATTGACGAGGAAGATTTTCATAATAGTAATGTGCTAATCATATTTCCTTTTAATTTTTCCGTAATTACAGCATTGCTCCAGCATATATCTCGAAAGGGTATCTCTGGAACTTCATCTACTGATAAACATCGCATAAATGTTGCTTAAAATTTACGCAGGAAACCATTTTCTTAAAATATAAATGGAAAATCAAACCGATATTGTTACTTGGATGTAAAGCAGCAAAGCCGATATGGCTACAAGTAAGGTTATCGTGTCATCATTAGCACAACATCAAGTGGCGCTTAGAATTTTTTCCTTGTTAGTGGTACCTGTAAACCATAGTATATAGTCTATTATTCTACATTTATTTCGAGTGTTGCATTAGCTTAATTTTCTCCCCGTGGGATTTTTTGTATCGATGTATCGTGACACAAAATGAACGAGGCTGTCATTAGTTACAGTTCATGATTCACATCAATAGGATTCTTAGCATAAAATAGTTTTGATTTCAATTTACATACATACTTTCAATTATTTAAATATTAAATTGTTTAAATAGTATAACAATAACCTGTTAAATATCGAGCAAAAATAACTGCATATTCGGTTTCCGCGGATCAAAAAACATCTTAAACATTTCAGACAAGTATAAGCTTAAAACATTATCGAAAACGTGCTCAGAGGATAGAAAACTTTATTTGTAGTTTGAGTATTATTATTTCTCATACCCTCCATGAGTTTATTTCATCACTTCCGGTTACGGAACGTCTTTATACCAACTGTTGCGTTTAAGTCAGTTACGAATAGTCTTTTACCAATTATCGCCGTTACGGGATCTCGGTTACGAAATATTGACGTGACCCCCAAAAATATCTCAAAAAATTCTGTCTATTAGATAGTCCTGATTGTGATTTTTCCGCGCACATCACATTTACTATTCTTATTTGAAAAAAATATACATATCTTAGCCTTTGGATCTTCTTTAAGCTCTCTGTTATGCCACAATAACTCCACACCAGGGGAAATTCAGGCGAGAAGGGGATTCCTTATACGAAGGATTACGTAAGATTAGAAAAGGAAGAATAGAGGTAGATTATCTTCAGAAAAGCAATTCCTCTTGGTGTTATTACACCTTTTGCTACCCCAGGTCATTTTTTTGTTATTTTAAAATGTGAAATATTAAAACTCCTTATTGCTTAATCTGTTATCTTTCTCCATGTAGGACTTATCGAACCTTTCTTTGGGTAATATCTGTGAATCACTAGTCATCCATCTAATGTGTTTACGTCCAAAACTATTATTATTGATATCCCCTGACATGATGAATTAAACTCTATTAGCCATTTTTCAGTAACACTGCACAATGATAATTCTGAGTTCATCTCTGTTGTTTTTATTCCCTTCAGGCTTTTTTGGTACATCAATGATACGCATCCTAAGGGAAATCCAAGCGAAACACGAATCCCAACTAAAGGAGGATACTCCCTGAGCTGAGAAAACAAAAATTTGTATTATGAACGAAAAAGCAAATGCTTTGCTATATTTTAATTTTGATTTTTCTGGCATAGTGAAGGAATGAAGCATTTTACTCGATAATCGCTCAATTAACTCCATTTTCCTAAATTATGGTTTTTTATATTTTTCAAAATACCGGGCGTGATCTAGCAAATGATTTCAGTCGAAGAGTGTCCTAATAAATGGATTAAATGGACCCAAATCATTATATCCACATACGCTAAGAGGATTAACTAGTATATAATGATATCCATTTTTGTCTCTTGATACCTTAGCAGTCTTTCATTCAGCAAAATACCCCTTTTTATTCGTGGATCTTCCCTTTTTATACGGTAATAATTCCACGCCAGGGGAAGTTCAGGCGAGATATCCTATGAATGGGGATCCGTCAAATACGAGACGCGCTCTCACCAGGAGGCTTTTTTTGTGTGACTGACACCCCTCTTCGCTCTCGCCGCCGCTGACTAATTGCGTCGCAAGGACCCCCCGTGTCCACGCACCCTTTTATACCGCGGACAACGAGAGTCATATCGTACCGAAGAGTGCAGTCAGCAAAGTGGTAGGGGAATAAACCCTCCCCTCAACCCCACGCGCGGAGCCGAAGATGCTCCGGGAAAAAGAAGATTTGTCTTGAAAATTTTCATGTGCTCCAGGAATGAAATGGATCGTGAAACACGCGATTAGCTTTGTCGGGAATCGAACCTGGATCCCTTGATTTTCTTTCTTCATGGAGGACATCGAAATTTTCTATACATAAAATTTATCATTCATCGTAAAAGTCATCGACGTAATAAATTTCCGGCCAAAATTCTGACACGATTAATGGAGGCATAGTAAATTTTACTGGCCTTTATTAGTAATACTGTGCAAAATTATTCTGTTTATTAACACTGCACAAAATGATTATGATTATCGTTCAGGTAGGCGCTAACTATATTGCAACTTAGAAATGGATTAACAGGAGTTAGCAGCTCATTAAAAGTTTATTTACGTATTTACGGTGGCATGGTTAAGCCCATGCCTGCCAAGCCTTTGGTCGTGGGTTCGAATCACCCATGGGAATGTGGTCCCTATCCAGAGCATGGATATATGTGTTGTGCTGTGCATAATGCTGGAACGGCCGTTGTAGAGCCTGTTATGTGCTGTTTACGGGAAAGTTAGTAACAAATAATTAAAACCTAGATCTAAAGCTTTCAAATGTTGAGCGAAAATCGGTGAATATGTTGTTTTTCGGGTAGACCATCGGGTGCTATAACGCATGGCGAATGGGGTTACGATTCTCTCATCGGGAATCGTAATCGAAAGGGATGAGTGATATCTTGAGGACAACTCGCGAATCTCAATTAAAGTATCGAGACATCGCAGTACTTCGCCAACCGTTGCAGCAGTACCTACCATGTGTTCTTCCCGATGAAGTGAAAATACACAAATTGAGTTCACAAGAAATTAGAAAATTTGATGAGCTGAGAGTCAAATTAAGGTATAGCTTTAATGAAGTTGATTTTCGTCCAAGGCGACTTTCAGACTAGATTTTCCGAGCATATTAAGTTTTACGACTCTTTATTTGAAATTCTAAGTCACCTAGTTAATTCCCAGCAGTAACCGTTCATTATGATTGTGGTATTACAAAAAAACCAATAGGTGATTTTGGCAATTCATATAACTTTAAACTAACAAAACTCCTTGTTACATGCAGCACTTCGAAATTAATATCGTGAAAAATATTTGTTCCAACATATCATTTGCATAAGGCTATTTACATACATTTAGAGATATTTTTATTAAATAAATTCTGAAGAAAGTCTCATAATTGAAGATCTTTTTCAATTTATTATGTTGAAAATACCCTCCCTAGATTCGTATGATGGCTCAGCCACTGGCTCTATTTACTCTAAGCTACCCTTCTCTCCCACTTACAGCCTTATCTGGTAAGGAATTATGGCTCCATTCACCCTTTCGGTTTCCTCGGTGATCTATTGTATGAGATCGAAAATTTCTTAGCCTTAATTGGGACGAAATCCGTAGACATTCAGTAGACATCCGCTTCTCTCCCTCCTGCACATTTTCTAATTAATTATTCCATATATTTCCCTCCGTTCTTCCCTTCACATATCTCTTCTCTGCATGCTCGCAGACGCATCAGAGGGGAGTATTAACGCAAGGATACGACACTTAGTCTCAAGAGGGATGTGCGGAGATATCTTTGGAGAGTTCACGAGAGTTAGAAGAGTGACCGGGTGGATGTCCCCTCCTTGTCATCATTCATATGAAGCCACGAAGTAGCACAGGTCTTAATAATAGATTGGGATATCCTATCGGATCTGAAATATAGTTCGGTTCTAATGCGATGTTCTACATGTCACTCTTGAGGATATCCTTCTCAATTGCTCAAGTAATCGAAGCCTTACTCGCGTCTCCGAGTCTCAAGCGATTCCCAGCCTCATTCATTTAACATCTATGCAACGCTTTCCGTAGCAGTTTTTGATGAATCGCGCGGGTTTCATTTGTATTTTATTCAGTTCACGGATTAAGTTTTTCTGCATTGGATTCCATATGCTCGCTGCATGGTAAAGGTGCGGCCGGACGAGTGTGAAATAGCACCTTTCCTTTACTTTCTCGTCCGAAAATTTTCCTAAAATGCGCTTGACGAATCTTCTTCTGGGCTTTGCCACATTTTAATGAGTATTTTTTAAATAAAGCTGACCTTACGCTCACATATTAGTGTAAAAAAGAGGGAGCTATTCGGTAAAACCCCGGATGTCCGCTCACTCAAAATTCACACCACTTAAATTCCCTACTGGTCCCCTTCGGCTCGCTAGCGTACAAACTCAAACCCCTTACCGAGTGTTAATTGGGGCGACGAAATCCTCACCTCTACATTCTTTTCCCCCCCATTTGATTCGTCTTCATTCTTCCTTATCCTCCCCTCTTCCATTCCTTTTGACAAGCGCACGTGTTGGGACGGGGAAAACGCACGGACGCAACACTCATTGTCAGACACAAGAGGGTTGTGTGGAGATATCTGTGAAGAGTTTATGAGGGTAGGAAGTGAGGGAGAGTGGCTGCCCGCTTCTTGTCATTCTTTAGAAAACAGCAGGTGGATGCTTTCGTTCAGAATCGTGAATATTTATATCTTTCCTAAACGCACGTAACTTTGCATCTTCTTGGCTTACTGTTATTTTAAAAAATCCTCTGGATGATAATTTTTCTTATTTTTGAGTACATTTTTGCCAGAGTCTATCCGTTACGACTTAGGTTTATCGATGAGTATATTCCTCTAACAAGAAAAAATGCAATAAATCGACTTGTGTTGCATCATCATCATTGTTAGCAGTCACCATTCCTAAGATTGCTTCGATACAGCTCTCCACTCGTTTCCCCTACCCGGTAATCTTTTTACACCTGCATATTGTTTCTGAGTTACACTTTTCATCTTTATGAAAATATACTAATTCAAGAAGATATCTACTGTGAATTAGGGAAAATATTTATATAAGAACCCGGAAATAAATTCACTCTATCGCTCAAAAGTCCCAGATATAACTTTTATCGCCTTATCATTCAAAACTCCCAGATATTAACTTCGTTAGTTAAGTTCTAAAAGTCTTTATCGCCATTTAGTCAGGAAGAAGCTGAAAAATAGTTAATTTATTCTGGTGTTATGAAACTATTTTAATTTTTGGTTTAGGGTTTCAAATCGGCCTTATCGTGTCTTCATTATATGATATATAAGATAAATGATATTTTCACAAAAATGATAGGTCGTAGTTTAATATGCTTCTTTATTTAATCTCCAAGTCAGGTAAAAGCAAATAGTACTTTGATTCATTAAAAACAACATAAATGTCACAGATCAGCATTTTTTAAACTCATTCTCTTGGAGTACATTCTCTAGTGCTCTGGTATTTTTAGGTATGAAACCGGCTTCCTTGGCTTCCTACATCTCTGTGTTGTGACTATTTTAGGATGCCTTTCCCGTGCTCTGTGCATCCAGGTTCAACGTTTTACTACCTGAGTGGAATAGTTCATTCTCTGCCACCTGCAAACTCGATAAACTTCGTGAGCCCTTCCCCAGTCTTAATTTCCGCCTAATACCTCCGCTTCATGTCTTTCACCCCGAATTTTGACACCCGCATCCTTGCAGGTGAACTCATGAAGATGGGCATCGACCTGTTGTACACACGTTCGGGAGGCAATTTCCCCCTTTTGAATTGAAGGAAGGCGCCAAAGCTGATGCTCACAATGGTGGAACATGTTTTCGCAAGTTTTCAGCGCGTTGCCCTTATGTGGAGAGTGCGGAAAACTCATTGTCCTCACATGACATTTTTTGTTGTTTTATTATTTGTATTGAAGAAATTATTTCACTCTTTCAAGAAAGTTATGAGGTGTCCCAATCTTTGGGGAGTTGATGGAAGATGCATCAACCTAAATTAGGCAAATAGAGGAAAGCATTTTGATATTTTTTTACTAAATTCAAAGTAAAAAAAAAGTAATTATTCCATCCATCAGCATTCGAAAGTTTTGTCGAACTGGGCTGCTAAGGGAAATGATTTTAAAAGTTTCACTATCTTCATTTAATTTGGCAATTATATTCAAAGGTAAAAAATAGGGTGCCTTATTGCTATCTTATCATCTAAACGATATATTGAACATAATTTTCTCCTCCAAATAAGTGTCGTTACACCAAATTATGGTCATCCACTCAAAATATAACGCTTTGATTACGGGCGTTTCTCATTGTTTTTAGTGAAAGCTACATTAATTTGATGGAGTGGATTCAATAGTCTCGGGTTTCAATGGTCTGAGTTTGGTTTTTCTCAGAAGAAATTTCGATAAAGATTAAAGAAATATAAAAATTGCAAAGAAAACTTGTATTCATATTCAAGACACCAAAAATTATGACTCATTCTTTCCTCTGCGATGCACCATGAGGTACGTATAATGAATGCTACACAAATTCCTGAATGTTTTAAATTTACCTTTACCGCTATGCTCAAATTTCAGAAACTTTTCCAATGACACCCCTTGTAAGAAGTGCATAAATATTTGGATAGCTATCATGATCGTCAATACATTTTTTTAGCAAAAATGATCATTAACATCATCAGCATCATTTTTCTCATACCACTACTTCAACTACTGTGTCCGTTTAGCCATATCTAATGAATTAGAATTAAAGAACCATTATTATTAATATGAATGGGGGCGGATTAAGGGGGGGTACGTGACCCCACAGTCAAATTAAGCGTCTGGGGGGTCACGTGTTCCCCCCTTAATCCGCGTATGCCCTGATGTGATCCTATAATTGTTAAGCCTGTATACTCTTACTCTGATAAAAATAGTATTGTTGATTTGTGTCATAAGTGCCTTCATTCATAATTATATTCATAATGGTTCTCTCATGCCCGAAGCGTGATTTATATATTTTTAACTTTAATTAGTTTTTATTGAGTAACTACACCATTTTACAGTCATTTTAACGTAAATTGAACGGCTGATGTCCCTTTCAAGTTCTATTCGTACTCAAATTGACTGAAATCTCAATAAAAATTCACTTATTTCAAATAACAAAAAATTTCAGTCAGAAATCAAGAGCTTTTAATTCTATCCAAAGTGTCAAAAGCATGCCTTTATCGATGGAAAATCAATTAAATCGAAAGTTTTATTTTATTATTTATTAAATTTTAGTGACTGTGTTTTTCAAAGATTTTTTAAGTCCCTTTATATGCTTTTAAATACATATTTCATTCACTTGTATGTGATCCCATGGTAATTCGATGCGGGGGTCCAGGCATGTTTGAAGAAAAACTGCAACTGCGATGAAAGATGCATTGATTAATGTAGTATGCAAGGTTAACATTTCATTTAAGTGGAAATGATGCCATGCATATTCATCAATAATTTTTACAAAAATAATGTAGAATGAAGAAAACGTCAATCATGTAATCTATTGGTGTAATATGTTGGCGCACAAAAGTATTTTCATGATCATAACCTCAATGCATAATGTTATCCTGCATGTGACTTCGTAGTTCCTAATGGTACCAAAGTGTCTTGCATGACATATACTTTGGGCCATTTTGCGCTATTTCCCCTACTATGGTTAGTTAATTTTTTTCGAGATTGGATCATTGTATGACTGGAATAATGGAAAAATGTTTTCGAAACGGGCATATGTGTGTTGCCAAAGTATATCGAGCGGTATTGTTTTTTTATCAACGGTTTTTTTTGTTACCTCCTAAAGAGTTTTTACGTAACGACAGTAATTTAAAAAATATCATTATTATTTTGATTTTGAAAAATACTTTCCACTTTAGGATTCATAATTAGCAGTAATTGAATGGTTGTGGATAATACTTGATATGCGTGTTGATCACATATTATTTAAAATTTTCTCAACGAAATCTGTGGCATTTTAATTTATAAATTATTATTGTTATTTTTCTGCAGGTTCTGCGGAGTGAAATGAAATCGTGTCAATGGAGGAGCCAAAATAAGAATTGGTGCAACCATTCCCAACCAACAGCACCTAACATCAGAGGGACTCACAACCTACTATTTTCCGAAAGGAGATTCATCAACTATCCTTGCCATCAGATTAAATGTTCTTTCAACTAGATATAGGTACGTTTATCGGACTAAGAAGATTCTTGCCTAACTATTCGAACACTTTTCTATCCATTTGATTGTACATTTGCTAAGGTTTCATTTGTCATTATTATATTTTCTTATGACGGTATCTAATTCAAATTTTGCGGATTAATAGATTTTTTACGAAGAAATATGATCGTCACCAGGGGTGAAAGGATTATCCCACTAGTCCGCTTATGATAACTTACTCAATCAAAAAAAATGTAATGTTTAATCAGTTTCTTTCCGTTCATGTTGTGAGAAACCTATTCCACGAAATTCATCATCGATCATTTCTTAGAAAGACCCCTGTAACAAGAGTGAAAGTAAAATCCCATTACGGATTCCACGAATTATTCATGTTACCATGAGAGTTACGCCGTTGGGTGTTGTTTTCTGCAAAATTTCGTCGTTATTTCCAATTATATTTATTTATTTTCACTGTATGAAACTTTTGTGGGACACAGGAACATCAAGGACAATTTTATTTTAAAGCTGTCCAAAAATATAGCATACCTAATAAACTTTTTTTGACCCTAATAATTATTCTTAGGGGAAATGTGTGTTAATTATTAATTTTTCCTGTGCAACACATTCAGTTGAATCGCAATAAGGTATCCGTTCTCTTTGACACCTAACTGCTTAGATATTCCCTCTATGTTAACCCATGGTAATACCTTGAATTTTAGTAGCATTGCTTTATATTTAGTGCATATTTTGATGTGTTAAAATTGTTGAACCCTTTTCTGTGCGATTTTTTAAACTGATATAAGTAAAATTTAGTTATAAATAGAGTATTTCACCCATCTGGCATTATTTAGTAACCTACTTCTCTGATATTGACGCTACTTCCTATATATCCTAAATATTTTATCACCTTTGACTAATGTAACCTCTCGGGTAGTTCATGTTCCGGGATCCGAATGTGGGACTAGTTTACTTCAAGAATATTTGCGGAAGAGAATGCGATCATTTCCTTTGTGTTAATAGTTCGAGTAGCTGTGGCTCCTAAGGATTCTTATGTGGTTTTTCCTTGCTTCACACAAAACTGACGCTTGGTATTCTAAATTGAACGCAATATAATCACGAACACGGAAATTAGAGAGAAATAAAGATTCTCTCTATAAGATCTATCAAAGGAAGGAGCATATTTTTACATGATATACCTAGAAAGGAGATGCATTAATGCTTGCTGTTGTCTAAAATTAATTGCCTAAACAAATTAAGCCTAATTGGGATAGAGCCAAAGAGTTTTTACCATTAGATACAGATATTTCATTTCTATACATTGAGCTCAAAAATAAGTTTGGAATTATTTTGATGTCATGGCGGGTCTCAATATCAGGTAAAATATCGCAAGGGGTAGTTTTGAATACAGCGGTAGCATGCTGGGGGTGTCAGCGATTTTGAAGATGGCCATGAAAGAGCAGTACTGAAAATTTATACCCATTAGCCTTATGGAAGCTGCGCTTCCTCTCCTCCTCCTTTCATGGTTGTATAGCCTGACAGCGATACGGTTGCAGGCTCTGATTGATTCCTTGGTTAAAAATTGCGAAGAAAATGGAATAAAAATCATGCAGGAAGGGAAAAGTAGTCGGTTTTGTAAATCATCATTTCCAAAGGATATGAGGATTAACACGTAAAATTGGCGATTAGGGGCAAGTACAGGGAAAGGAGTTCAATAAATTTAGAACTATTTGAGAGGAAAATTCACTAGCCAGTACAGCATCAGGAAGATAATAGCGGGAGCAAAGGGAATGTTCGTAAATAGTGCATGTGAAAAGATTTCTATAGTACTGTTCAACAGAAAGATATGTTAAGATATAGATATGAGTATATCTTGTAACACTGCGGAAACGTGGACGCTCAGGAAAGAGAACGGGAACGGGCATTAGGGATCTGTTTTTTTTTAGTTTATTTAAGTAATTGCTCACGTACAGAATTTCCGCCAATTTACAGTGACGTAGTTACAAGCATGAAAAATAAAAGTAAGCAATTAATCAAAACGAAGATAGCGGGGTAAAAATAGTAAGGAACACAAATACTAGACAATTAAATAGGAAGGTAGAGAAATCGGTTTGTAAATATTCGCGGAGAATGGAGAGGTTGAATAGGGCGGAGAAATGGGAGAGAAGAGATGATGATTTGTGAGTGTAATGAAAATAAAGAGTCCTGATTCTGAATAGCAAAGAAAAATTCAACCAAGAGATTGTGAGTGATGGGTTGACTCGCAAATATTTTCCTTGGGCAGTAGAATATCTATAATAATAATACCTACGTGTTGACTGCACTGAATTTCATCTCTCAGCAACGTGGATGTTCAACTCCAGGTCATGAAAGGGAACCAGCTTCCCCAGATGCCTCTACTTTTTGTTTTGCTCCATCTAAGTTATCGTGGATGTTTTTCGGGCATTATATACTTTTATCTAAGCCAATTTATAATGAATTCCGAATCCTATTTTCTCTTTACTCAGCATCTCAGTAGTTCTCTATCATTTCTCGCTAAATCAAAAGGCTATGGATTTTCTCCCATCGAGTTTATCTACTGAATTTGAAAGGCCTCTGCCTTTTTCTTTTATCGTCCAAACTCCCATGGAACTAGAACTGAATGTTTCCAGCAGATCGAAGTTCTCCATCTCCGTTGGGAGAAGAGTGAGATTTTTCATAAGGCTAGTTCACATTAGACGATAATTTTCTTTTCTCAAAGTTTTGCTCAGAAAAACAGAATTATCAAATTTAATAAATCTCTCGGCCATTAGTTATCGCTGGGAGCATATCTTCATGGATGCCAGGACGCTGGGCTTTGAAAAAAAATTCCCCAGTTTTAAATCCATTTTAAGGTTTGAACATATTCTTTGCAGTTCCAACTCCTTTTCTACGCTGTATTGTACCGTTGTACCGGCAAATAATTTATCGAAATATTTGTTGAGTTAGAACTTTTAGCTATATTAATGGTGAAGACAAATACCTTTTAATTTCAAACCTTTAGTTTATTAGCATCAAAAGTGTCGAATATTTCTCTATATTATTAATCTTATTGTAATCACTCTTATTGTACTCTGACTCCTCCGCATATCATTTTTTATCGCGAAACCTTGATGAGAAGAAGACATACCGAAAAACTGAAAAATACCGATCCCTTAATTGTTAAGATAATAAAAAATTAGATAAAAAGTAAAAATTGATGAACAATAAGATAAAAGAATTATATAAAGATATTAAAATAAAATATAAGGTTCTGAAACGGCTACATTTTGATTTATTAGAAAACGAGTGATAAAATTTAAGTCAAATCTCTCTAGCCACATAAAAATCCGGGCGGCTCAAACAATAGGAAAAATTGTTAAGTTAGAAATAAAATTTTAGGATAAGGAAAAGTTAGAATTAGGAAATGATGCATCCAAATTCTAAGTGTCCTTATTTTGCACATTTACATCGGTATATTTCGTTTATGATGTCATTTTTAATTAAGTAGCATTCCAATACTCCGTAACTGTTTTAAAATATGCAGTCGTGAACCTACCTGCCTTAGTATTTATCAAATGCATTTATTTATTTCTTGCAATAACTTAATATTTTCACCGCTCTTTATTCTTTAGTTCTGCTAGTTTTGCTAATTTACAACACCATCAGATGCCATTCAAATTGATGTTGGTGGTAAATACATTCTTTTCAATTTTGTTGATTTTTGTCCTCAAAATAGCAGCAAAATTGGAACATTTTATTTGTCTGAAATATCAATTTCAATAGCATATGATGATTCTGTGCATAGGAATGAATCACGGTGGAAGTTTGTATGTATTAATTATTCTTTGAGGCTTTCGCCGTCCATGGTTTATAAAAATAAAAATAATGAACTTTTTCTGGTCTTACCCCGTTGTTCTGGTTTTATGCCGACGTTTCGCTACCCTTGCT
The DNA here is from genome assembly GCF_921293095.1 of Ischnura elegans. NCBI lineage: Eukaryota > Metazoa > Arthropoda > Insecta > Odonata > Coenagrionidae > Ischnura > Ischnura elegans. The sequence goes on along the minus strand of NC_060250.1, from coordinate 42,429,986 downwards.
GTTCGCTTCTTCAGAGGTGAAATATACCTTCCCGGTGTGGGTTGAAATATATCTTAATTTATGATATATATTTACCTACCCCGGGAGCAGCCCTATCACCGCCCTATCACCGAAGAAGCAAACAGCAGGGGTCGCAAAACATAGGGATCAAACTAGAACTACGCCGAAAGACCTGAAAAAGTTAAGAACGAAGTGATTGTTATGAATATATTTAGTAAAGTTGGTTTTAAAAAGTGTCTTCGACGCGAAGATCGGGAAGTCGTCATACACTAATGTTCCTCTGTTTTAAATATTTGAAAACCTAAGGCGAATAAATTACAAAGTCCAAATAATAGGCCGTTTTGGCCAAGAACAGTGATAAATATAGCATTAAAGGTTATATTGACGAATATTAAAGTTTATCTAGAGAATATATTATGGTTTTAGGATGAGTGAGAATGATCAACAAATGTTGGGCGTGTGCAACCCGCGTGTCACCAAAAAATGTCTGCCTAGGGTGGGGCCCGCTCACTCTTGCGGCCGTATCTCGGAAACCACAGGTCACTATTGGAAAATATTTTAGGAGCAGCATGCCAAATGTCCAGTGTATCGTAAGTTACCATCGAAAATCAGTTGAAAAATACCAGCGCCTTCTTATCGCCATCCAATCCATCGCTTATATCCGAAAATCAGCCGAAAATACCAAAATTTCTCAACTTTGAGTGTGATGCGGCACGTTTTCCCGTCATACAATTGCAATAATATTTTACAGGATATGTTTTTACACCAATTGGGATAAAATAAGGGAGCGTCCCGAAAGAAATTCAAAAAATCGGAAAATAAGGACCAGCCTAAATTATTTACATCTCACGAAGTGAAGCATGAACTAATCAAGAATATTCATACATTTCCTTAGGTACTTTATTTGACTGACCCTGGGGTCAAAATGACCCCGAGGTGATTAAGCGCCGCGGTTCTATAGTGTTGAGGCACTCACTCAGCCCACTGCGCTAATCCAGCACCTCTATCTCATTCACCCTGATCCTCCTCCCACACGAAATCCTTCAAGCTCTACGTGAATGCATCTCACTCTTCCACCCACCTCTCCTTTTCATGTCTACGGGTCCAGGGCAGCCACCTGGACCGATTCGTATATGTGTGTACGTGTGCACGTCAAGAACGGCGCGAGATTTGTGACCCGAGGAGTCAGGAAGCGATCCCAGAGTACAAATGGGCGTTAGCGATCTTTTTCACTCCGCCGTATGCCCACACCAGCCGCTCCAGTCCGACCCAGAGAGAGAGACTTTTTATTCCCGCGCACAGAGAGCAGGAGCCCCCGGGGACCAGTCGCCGCCGCGTCGCGCTGTGGATTGCCGGCTTGGAACGCGATACTCGGTTCCGCTGTCGTTACGATTCGGGTTTGTTGTTTGAGGCCGAAATCGCGGTGGTTATTTCGTCGGCGGATGAAGTCGCCCGTGAGGGAGTTTTCAAAGGGCCAAAACCGATCCTCTTGGGGCCAATTATTAAAAAAAATACGTCGTTGGGGAATATTTATGGGATGATAATATAATGCTTTTCTTTGCATGGCAAGCGTTGCAGGGTTGGTGTGGTGGCTAGAGTTTTGCCTTTCCACCCAGTGGGTTTGGGTTTAAATCCTACGTGAGGGAAGGAATTTTCAGAGACTGACCGATCTTTGCTTGTATAATGTGTGGAGGACATTTAAAGCGCATAACTTAGTTTGTCGGATGGGACGTTAACCCTTGGTCCCCTTAGCGGCTGTCGTTCAGAGCAGGCTATTGCCGAAGCGGGGTTTCTATCCACCCTTCCTTACCCACCCTTCCCTCATAGCGCACTTCCCTCATGAACTTATCTGTCGGTTGCCTCCTCCAATGACCACACCATACCGTTTTTGCATGGGGTATTCAGCCAGAGTGGTGTAATAGTCCAGTGTACGTTCACACTGATGTGTCATGATCATGTGGATGATCCAAAATGGATTAAAAATGCAATATATTATGCGTATATCTCAGCACAATGCTGAAACAACACCATGAAGCTACTAAAAATAAACACTGCTTATCATCGGGCTTTGCGAAAAGCGTATGGAGTGGTGCGGGAGGTAACATTAACTTCATGAGGCAAAGATTGTAGAAAAATAATGCAGATATTTTGAATGAATTGTGTGAAAAGGCATAGAAATAATCAAAGCAGAAATGAACCCCAATAAAGAAAACTTATCTTTGGCAGAAAGGTGCTGAAAATCCCTGGATGAAGAAAAAATGATTCGGCATGCTATGTGCACGACATTTCTAAGGAGAAACCAGAAAATAGTCCTCATCCATAACGTGAGGACGTAAGGAGGACAGTTGGCGAAACTTTTATTACATAGGCGGACGCAGTGCGATTTATGTATTCATAATGATAATCCAGTGTTGTTTTGGTATTGGTAAGGTTAAATATTTACTACTAAACCCCACTATGGCGGAGTATCAAGAGAAAAAAAAGATGCAATGCACTGGGTTTGATTGTATTGTTGGAAAATACTGATTTGGAAACTGCTTAATGAAGCAGATGAAAAACATTCTCAATGCTTTCATAACCTTTGCAGTAAGCCTTATAACACTTTTCAGTGAAAATTCGAGTGTCAATGGAGGTACTGAGGTGGCAGAGTATTCATCCTGGTTAAAACAAGAGGTATTTTCATTGAATTTTAAAAATATATTCGCAATGATGAACGATAAGAGAGTGAATGCATCCAAGAGTGTTGTAATAACTACTTGGTCGATCAGGAATTTACAACAGTTGTTTAACGTTATTGTTAATTTTCCTAAATTATTTTTTCATGCTATCAATCATTGCTTTAGACATTTTAATTTCAATCGGGAATACTTAAAACTGACTTTTTCTCGTAATATGTTGCTATGCTTTGTTTCTAAGATTGAAACGCTCGTTTAGTGATCCTGTTAATTTAAAATGGACTAAAACAATCTCTCCTGTCTGTTAAAGTCTACACAATACATGTTTTCTGAACGCGCAATTTTTTTTCCTATTTTGGGTCAGTCAACTTGTTAGAATTTGTCAGTCTTGCGATTTCACTTCCATGCGTTTCACAATTCGTGGTCGCGATATCCTGGTCCCCTTTAACGCTATCGTGTCATCTCCCACCATTTTGGCGGGTGAATAGAACGACGGAATGGCTGAAAACTGTGGCTCATGGCCAAACTCGGCACCACATGAATTACATCAGTGGTACGCTATCAGAAATGGGTCACGTCCTGCTCTGAACAGTGGGGAAGTGGGTTTATTTTCCTTACCTACCTCCAAATGTTAGCTTTTTCGTTTATTTGTCGTGGAAAGGGGGATTATATTTGAAAATTTGATTTGTAAATTTGAAGTAACACATTTAATGCGGGCCCGATTTTCATTTAATCATATCCTGCTGAGATTTCAGAATTTCCTTAAACATGAGAATCCCTCGCGTTATAATGCCACGTAACCATACATAGGTGTGAAAATATAATGCGAGTGTGCATAAATACCTTCACTTATGGCTATACCGGAAGGAGTTTGTTCATAAACATGAACAACTCCAAGGTAATAGTCATTACGCGTCATAAGAGAAGCATTTGTTTTTTTTTAAGATTTCAAGCGGTGCGTGTTGATTAAAAGAATTTTTTTAATGTTATTTCAACTAGAGAGGAATGAAAATATGTGCAGACTCGGCTCCTAATCATTATATTACCATGTAAGCCTGCTTATAACAAATTCGTGGACCATGAGGTGTTGTATCGAGATTTTGAAAAATTTATTGCTCCTTTTTTTTAAAGGATTGTCAAACATATCTCAGCTACTTTTCAATCAATCAGAGAAGATATAAATCTTGGTTTTTGGTACTAGGTTATGAGTACCTCAAAGTAATTCATCACACAGATTGATTGGGATTAGTGAAGGCAGAGCTTACATAAAGCTAACCTACATTCACGTTTAGTGCCTACATGGTTGGTGGTGTAGCTATTTACTTTTATTGGGCTAGCTCTTACAATAAGCATTTTTGGGGGTGTCAGAAGGCCTCGCCCGGGGTTTATTTAATCGAAAATAGCGGTCATGGATGAAGAATTTCACAATTTTGGCGAGCAAATGTAGTGATTCATTCTTGGTTTTCCCAGTTGAAAGGAATGCCATGATTTTCAAACTTAAATTGGGATAGCTCCCTATCATTGTAAAAAGATAGGAAATTCCTATTCAGAAACAAACTTGATATCTTTTGAGCTCAGCGTGGATCGTTTCCCATCGATAAAATCCCATGGAGATCTCAGGCTAAGACTCTGATATCGTATATTATCATGGCCAATACTGACCTCTAATTTGGGAGATAGCAGTCTTACCTAGTTAAATTACGTATTATATAATGTAGAATAACCACTGGTTCCTTTTGGTTTTATTCTCAGTCTTAAATAGATGTCTAGTAGAGTAAGGTCTATTGCCTTCCAGTGCCAAAGATATATTATATATTATGAAAAAGAGAAAATAAAATAAATTAGGTTCCTCCATAAATTTAAGGTTCTTCATAAAATTTTAACTTTATCGTAGCTATTGGGCTTATTTTATAATCATCACCTGGAGCCATGCTAATGACCTGTGCTTCAGCATGGAGCGAAAATGATTTTGCTCCAGGATCGTACTACACGGCATTGTATTTTCTGCATAGTAATCTCCTTTCTTGGAGTGCACGTATATTTCGAGATTTTATTTCAATTTGATTAAGTGTTTCCATATTTTCTCTCTCACCTTCTACAGCATTTACTCCTTAGTGAATTATTTTTCACACCTACAGAATCGCTTGCAAGAACAGGAATCAAGCTTCATGGTTACCTTTGTAAGGTTTAATAAATGAATTTTGCGGGCAGGAACTTTAAAGCTATGAATCTTAATTTCCCTTGTAATATACTAACCCCATATCGCAGCCATATATTTTCTGCACGGAAGTTGGATTTGATTTTTTAATGAGCGGGTAATTAAACCAGAAAACGCTCCGCAGGGGCAAACAGCATGTTTCTGGGAGCGATGGTGATTAATCATTATTCTCCTACGACCATATTAATAGGGATTAAAGGAAAGCTGTTGGAAAAGATGTCACAAAACACGACTGTTGGTAAGTGCCGAGAGTTAGATCCAAAACCAGAATAATATTCGCCACAGTCAAACGATACTTACTCTTCAATTCAGGGTGGCATTTCTGAATATGAAGATATGTGTCAAGCAAAGTATGTACGTGTTTACCAATAGAATACTATATATTGGTTGCTGGGAAATAAGGGTATGCGCAAAAGTTATACAAATAAATATTTATCTTCATTGTGAGACTGCGGTTCCAAAATACGTGCGGAATTTTACGGCAGTTATATACATATAATTTTATAGAGGAAGGCACCAAGCAAGTGATGATTGCCCTATAGTGACACTACTGTGATTTTCGTTACAGTTTTGTATTGGAATGAATACCTAATTTCTTTTGTAATAATATCTCTTAATACAAATTATATAAATATGATTTAGGTATAATAAAATGCAAGTAAGAAAAACATGTTAAGTAAATATATAATTCCTATTGTATTGAACGTGGTTTCTTTTTAAACGATTCAGTAGCATATACCCGAGGTGAATATTTACCTAATCATGTTAGAATTATGCATTTCGAACCTCTCTTACGCAAAGATTTTTTATTACTAGAGTCGCTGGGGATATATTCATCCTACTACCAGCCAGTTTAATTAGATAATTAGGTCAATAAAGTCCAATTAAATATTTTTTATTCTTATATGCTATTTAACTTACAATTATTACTGAACGTGCCTGTACTATGTAGCGGAGTACTGGCCACAAAAGTTCACCACTAATCATCAAACTGTTTTTTATGGAATGCTTTACGCAAATGTTAGAGGAGGTTAGTTAAATTTTACGGCAGCTAGAAACAAGCATATGATTTTATCAAATGAGTCACAGTGTGCATTAAAACGCTGATTGCCCTGCAGTGACGCTGCTGTGATTATGGTCACGAATTTGCGTCGAAATGAATGCCTACATTCTACCACTGGGCCAATTGAAATGAATTGTCGTCCTGTTGTGCTATGCAATGAAATCATCAAGGGAAAAATCGGTGATGGCATTTATGCCACTGGTGGCATATTTTGATGGTGTGTACCTATGTGACCATGAATAGCTAGAAATATATGAGTGGAAAGGGGTTGGGATAAAGGGCCTGAAAGAATAATAGCAGGTTCTTTTATCCATGCTGGGAGAAGACCTGATATGTTATTTTTCGAAAAATAAATGTTTCTGGGCCGCACTCATATCATTCTAGCCCTGACGTGCGGGGGTATTCGTTCGTTTTTTTTCTCACTCTCTCATCCCGCTGCCTACGAATCGGAGCTGCAGCGGTGCGCATCTTCGCTTCATCCAGCGCGGTGTAAACTTGACGGAGGCGTGACAAGAGAATGCTGTTTTTCGGGGGAGATGTGATAGCTCGTAGCTAAGCCCGAAAGCACCATCCGCGCGCGCGAGCCTTGTTGTTTACTCCAAAGATTAATATTTGCGCCAATGCAGTATTTCTCTTCCTCGAAATATTTCTGTTTTGATGTCTCGAATAAAAATTTGAAGAAACACAATCTGCCAGGTCCGCAACGTATATGGGAATCCACATTCTCCCAGCAAGGATTTTTTAAATTTCAATTCTTTCTGTCAACCCTTTCGCCTAGCCTAACCCATAGTAATTTTTACTATTAATGATAAAAAATATCGCATCAAATTATCTGGCTTAAGTAGTGTTAATATTTTATGGCAATGCTGAACCTGTAACCCAAATAGATAAATATAATGCGACGTACATTTAATTCAGTCACCAATATTATCATATATACTTGGGTAATTGTGTATTTAACCTACAACCCAAAAGGGTAAAATTTTATTTTCTAGGTCAGCTGAAATACCCTTCAGAGACTCAGTATTCTGAATTATATCTATTGTGTTACTTGAACACATCAGTAATCGAGAAGCAAAGAATAGATTTTTTTGTATGCGATGAAATATTTTTACGATGAGTGTTTAATGGTTTTGAGGTTCCTTATTATTCTTTGTGATAAGTAGCAAAAGATAAGAAAATGGTGTCCTTTCTACAGCTTATTGCTATTTATTTCTCTGTGCATGGACGTAAATAGGTGCCGCATTAATACTACAAAAACCCTTATGGCTGACCTTGAGGCGAATTCAGGGACATAAATCTGTAAAGCAAAGTTATTCATTATTACTTCATGACTAAACCAAATAAAACTAGTTTAGATATGAATCGTTTTACGGTATTTAAGATGATAAGCTCGGTGTTGAAAGAGATTGCTTAAGCGCTCAATAATCTTTGATACCCTATATTATACTTGCGTATAATACCCAAAGGGCATAGCTGGATAAAGAGGGTGAAAAGTTCCCCCTCCCGGATTTTTCCCGTACTTGGGGTATGCAATTTGGGATCAAATAGGACAAACCTCCCCACATTTCTAGCCCACTAGAGGCCCACCAGGCTAGATCGAAAATACGATTTTCACTCTTTTTTTAATATCTCGGTCAAGAGGGCATATTTTTTAATGCGGTTTGCGTCATTTGAAACCTTACCTTGGAGCAGATTTCCAATTGCTTTCAAGAACTTTGAGCGAGACAAGAAGATATGACGTTGATTTGAAAATTTCTAACGCATGTTTTTATAAAATATGCTTGAGAGGGCCAAAAAGAAAAAACGTTTTCTGGAGGTGTTTTTTAGTACCTTTCGGCTGGCGTATTGAAAATATAACTTTTAGGTGGTGGAACATCGCGATAAATGCGATTAAAAATATGCGATTTTTGCCATTTAGCTCAATGCTCCGGCCCTCCATAACACCCCTTTTTATTTATTATAGTATTCTAGCGATTAAGTTGCCCACACAGGGACAGAATTGTATCGATACTGGTGCCGAAAATGGCTTCAGGGCCTCCAAAAACTGCCGGAATTTAAGAATATAGATTAAGAAAATGAGCTCGATTTGGGTTTTCCCCGCGTTGTATCTACGCACAAGTGTTGTTTCATTTGTGGATATACCGCTATAAATTATCTCCATCCTGTTACCGTATAAGCTAGATTGCAGGTGAGAGGGGGTTGATCATTCCTTTCAAAAATGTGTCTGTAAAGATTATCTACATGATAAGCGGTTTTTACCTATTAAATTACCTACTCCGTATCTATTGCATAAGTATTTCCTTGCATGTTTCTAAAATTTGTCTATTTGTGGACAAAGTCGCAACTTCATACCATAAAATTTCCCAGTTACATTGCCAAATGTATAGAAAAACTTCGGCTCTGAAAGCTCAGTATAAGGTGAGCAAGGAAGTCCACATTAAAATTTGAAATTTTAAGTTCTAGATTGTGTTTCGTTCCCACTTTTTTGCTTGTTCCTTTAATTACGTAGCTTCCTTAACGATTACATAGAAAGCGTTTTTACCGCTTCAAATATGATACATTAGGTTGCGTAACGCGAATAATAATTTTTCTGGTATTTTGTATCGATAGTTCTTAATCAAATATCTTTTATTTTAATGCATCTATTGCAATTTAAGCTCCAAAGGGTTGTAATAATAAGTATTCGCGCAATTTCTATTCATCCTTTGAAACATTTTTACTATCGATTTTTATAAATCAACTTAATACTTGATGTCACGTGATGAACATTCAGTGAGAAAAACTTTTACCAAACGAAATCCAAAACTACGGCAACTAATTATTTTCTAGCTCTAGAAAAATCGGTCTTCGCTTGCGTTTACCCCTCTTTTTTGCCAAGTAGTGCTCTTGTTAGTGGCGGGTGAGTTTAGTTGTTTTATATCGAAGTCGAAGCCCTCGCTTGAGGCCGAGTATCTACGAATCATCAAGGCAGCCCCATGTTTTGGAGCTTGGCGAGAGAAACGTCAACCCACGTCACGGGCAAAACGATATGTCAACCCCTTTCATCCGTGGCGCGTTTTGCCTCGTTTGTTGTCTGAACAACCGCCCTTTGCACTCGAAGCTTGGCTTCCGGAACAAATGCCACGATCTCATTCCATAACATTTCACCACCTTGGTGTCTCAATTTAGATAGGCTTGCGAATTGGATGGAGGGATAAAAACACCAGGAAATATTTGAGCAAAAATGAGTTCAAAGACGCACTGCGTGCTGAAGCAAAGAAAATTGACGCATACTTAAGCAGGTTAGTTTTTACTTGAACATAGGCTAAAATTTCTTTATATTGCTCAAAAATTATCTTTAAATACATCATGAATGTGTATTAATATATTTTTTAATTACATTGGTGGAAACAATGAAAATATAGTCATCATTTACATATTTGATAGAGGAATAGAAAAAAACAATTTTAAGCGAAAAATGTCTCTGAAATACAATATTGTATAAGATTAAAAATGAATGGTGGAATTGACGACAGAAAATGCACACTTAATATCGGCTTCAAGGATTAAAATATAGGAAATTGTATGCATAGTTAATCTGTAGGAGGATTTTATATTTAAGGTGACAAAAAGCTGTTAGAACTTCATCTTAATTCAATAAAAATCAGCATACACTTTCCAGATTTCTACTATTCAACGTCATTTTTATTTTTTATTTTAACTTTATTTCTCATTATATATAGGTATAGTACATATAATACAGTAAAATAATATATTATACTCAGTATATAAGTGGTAAGGAAGACCTTAAAGATTGTTAAGGCGATGCCGTATTGAATATAGGTTACAGTGTCGCAATATCACTTACAGTTGATTTAAATGGGTCTTTGACGCAGAGCAAGGAGACATTTTTGGTGTCTTTACTCTTTTCTGTTCCATCCAAGGCGTTTTCCCTTCCGCGTAAACACAATTGTTATATTTCATATTCTATTCTGTAATCTATTCTAAACCGGGGTCTTGGATACGTACAGAAAGATTGAAATAAATATCTTACATTTTTACTTTAAATTACCCTGTATGTAAACGCTTAAAATATTATTTAACTCAAAAGAAAGATATGTACCAAGTCATTTTTTATGCATCGCATTGCCTATTCAAAATATTTTTTGACCTGATAGTTATCGATGCCGTTTACCTTGCTTCATGGATAAGTATAAGAGTCATGATTATCTCGTTCATTAAAAAACCTGGACACAAATTTGCCACAATATTTTCCATGCTTTGGGGGATGACTGCGTTGACCATTTTAAATTATACCTACTCACGGCGGATAATGAAACATAATGTATCCTTTTCCCCTTCATTGTATATGCCCTCATGTATTGTACAAAATACCTGCCGTTAATGTTTTAACCGTCCGTATTTTAGCAGTCAATATTTTTGACCGTTAAACGTCAAGTATTGTACCACAAGTTTGTGTCAAGTATTGAAAATTATTCTTTTTGTAACACCTTTTTAAGACACGGATCAGTGGTAATTGATTGTCAAACTTATGGCCTGAAGAGCGTTCAACACTAGAAAGGGTTTGATTTGGAATGATATATGAAAAGGTTTTGTTGGGGTAGACGAAAGGAACAAACGAAATGGTGACGAGAGTTGTGCCAAATTGGTTTGAGTAAGGGGAGTGGTTTGAATTTGGGGTTTCCTTTGTTAGCACGTTGTCAGTCATAACTAAAATATATGGCGTGGATAGGTGTGATTTATGTTAGCATCAATGGTGAATATATTGATCGAAGAGTGTTTCCAAGTTAGTATATCGAAAAACTCATTTTGGATACCAAGATCTGGACTGTAAATGCCAAAGATAAAATATGTTTCAAAAGCCCTTTTTTCCAAGACTAAACGTCATGGTAAGACCTTTCCATGCAGGAGAAATTGTTAATTAGAGGTAATTCAGGTTATGTTTATTTAACAATGTTTATTTACGAGTGTGCAATTTGTGTATATATATTGGTATGGTTAATTTCTTGGTTTAGTCTTGAGAATGCTGTAGTGCAGCGAAACATGTCGGCTCTAGTTTAATAATTTTTTATGTGGTAAGTGCAAAGTCCTTCACTTCATATCTCATAATGGATCTCCAAAAAGTATCTGCCTCATCCATCCAAGTCAAGGTACAACTTTGAAGCCTTGGCCATCCAATTTTTCCCTAGAATATTTTTCATTTTACACATCGAGTTTTCACTCGACAAAAGTTGAATCTATCCATTTTGTTTGACCACGGAAGACAAGTGCTTGTAGCTGCATGCGCCGTGAAAAAAACAATGATTGCTCACCATTGGAAGCACATAAAAATCAAATCATGGATAACTTTTATTTATTTCAGACATTAATGTCACTTTTTCTGACATAATGAATTGATTTTAGCCATTACCTTCAACGGTTGAGCCTCAGGTTTACGAGTAAGTCTTGGAAAAAGAGCTGAAACATATGAAAATTGCCGGAAAATATATTTGTATTTAACAGATTTCTCCAGGCACACTATGCGTCATTCCAAGCTAGGATTGCCTTCTCTTCTGACGAGAAAATAATTGGCCAAAACTCTTGATGAAATTAGGCATTGATATTCTTTTAAATTTATAAATTCTCCTTGTGAAATTACACTGTATCTCTTCTACTTCTGTCACTAGCTTACTTAAGTTATTACTTTTGTAAAAGAAAGGGATTAAAAGGGGTCATATTTTTTAGCTAAGAAGAGAAGTATCTAGAAAATTTGAAGACAAATCCTATTTTTAAAACTTTTTATGATAATGCGTTTAATATAAATTACAACTTCACACAAAATCACACCGTAAATATTAATTTAAGTGAATTTAACTATACGTCCGACGGCAGTTACTCATGCGAGTACGATTTCCCCGTGTAGCTGGTCACTAGTTGGGAATTATTGAGATCATAGGAGGGTATTAGTGTATACAAATAATGTCATATCACCTTGTGAAACTGTAATGTCTCTTTGCAGCTGATGTCATTAGCTTACGTGTGAAAATACTTTTTTCCCAGAAAACGATTAAAAAGGGTCAGATCAGGAGTTGGAAAGAGAAGTATCGAGAAAATTTGAAGGTGAAGCCTAAAATAATGATATTTTATGATAGTACACTCACATCGTCGCTGACTACGGTGGCACCGGGGTAATATACTTGTCTGCCATTCTAAAGGTTGCGGGTTCGAATCCTGTTAGGGTGGATTTATCCACCATTCCGGACATGCATGTGTGAGATTGTTGGTACAAGTAAAATGTAAAAAAAACACTATCTAGTCCAAAATTTACTTTTTAATAAAGTCGGAGCTGTTATTATTATTGTTTGCATTTCATATAAATTATTACTTAATACAACATCGCACCGTAAACATTAATTTAAGTGGATAGAGCTCTACGTCCGATTTCAGTTACTCATGCGAGTACGATTGACCCGTTCTAGCTGGTCACCGGTTGGAGTAGTTATGAGATCATGGAGAGGCGTCGTCGACGCTTTATATCTAGCACTGGGCGAGGGGAAGATCGGACGTTTTTGTGAGCAAACAGCCCGAGAGAGAGAGAGAGAGGCGTTGTTGAGTGATGAGAATGAGCTAGATGGGTATTGCTCCGACGTCCAGAGAGTCGGGAAAGTGGAACGAACGCCGGGAGAGGGAGAAGCAAAGTGATGGCCTCGGTGTGATTGAGTTTTGGAATGCGGGCGGGATTCACTTAGCACGGCGCAGGGGAACAGACGACCGGTCGTGTCCCCACCCTCGGACCTCTCGTGGATTCACGCCAAAACCGTTCCGAAGGAAAATCGAAAAGGGGTGAGTTGGTGGGGGCACGTTGTCGTCTCGTGTGGACCTCACACACATATCCCCCTTCTTCCCCTTACTCCTCTTCCTCCTCCTTCATGTTCCACCCTTCCCATTGAAGTGCCGTTCCGTCGTCGTAAATCAGAGCGGGTTACACGTGCGGGGTGCTAACAAGTGCCCCTCGCCCGTCCGGCCAATTTACATGAAAACGGATGGCCATTACCAAATATTTGCACTACCACCTCTCCACCCTATTAGCTGGCTAGATGTAAGGCCTAGTGCATTTACAAGGTGTTCAAGGTGAGGCTCGGTGGCAATATGGGTAGGTAACCTAGGTAGGTAGTGCCTTAGGGCTAGGTACGGGTAGAAATGTCACAAGCCTAAGTAAATATTTAAATTATTTACAAGTGGGTATTCTGTGCATGCAAATCTGGTTTTTTTACTGCAGGCATGATCATATCACAGCGTTACTCAGATGTTAAGCGAATTAGGCTGAGAGCCGCTTGAGACTTGGAGCTGCGCGCAAGGCTTAGATTGCTTGAACAATTGAGAATAGTTATTTTTAAGAGCAACACAGAGATCATAATATTAGAGCCACACTATATTTCCAGGTCAGATAGAAGCGATAAATTAAGAGAGATGTTTTGCCGAACGGATAGATATGGGAATTCGTTTTTTCCCCAAACCATAAAGGACTTCAATAAACGCTAGTCCCAACTTCGTTAGAACTCTTCATTTTTTATGTGCATATGGTTGGTGTCCTAACACCCCCTGCCACACACCTTTTAGGCGGCATGCGGGGTATTATGTAGACGTAGATATGCAGTTAATCCCTAATTATTTGCAATACATCCTAAATGATTCATTCATAAATGATCTATTCATCATGAAATGTGTTCATGAATAGGGTGCTAACAAGTGCCCCTCGATCGTCCGGCCAATTTACTTGATAACGGATAGTCATTTCAAATATTTGCACTACTCCATCCCATTACCTGCCTAGATGTAAAGTCTAGTGCTATGGAGGTGTTCAGAGTAGTAATGCTACGAAACTAGCTCACTGTTTAAACGATCTACATGTGAATACATATTTAGTACAATCAAATATGGTTTGTATACTGCTTGCATGATCATATGCAGGTGATTCTCATCACTTGAATTTCTTAGTGACTAACCCTCGAAAAGCAAAGCATAGACCATTTTTAAATACGTGAGGTTTTCATGAATAGGGTGCAAGTAAAATACCTCGCCCATTCGGTCAATTTACATGAAAGTGGATGGCCATTTCCAAATGGTTGCACTACCACATCTCTACCCTAATAGCTACCTTGATGTACGTTGTTCAGGGAAGTAATGTCACAAAGCTAGCTCAATATTTAAATTATCTACACGTGGGTACCACCACCTTCACCCTGTTAGCTGTATACATTAAATGTATACTACTGTAATTATTACCATTTCGACCACAAAGTTAAAAATCAGTACGGTATATCGCGCCATAGGCTCATGGTGTTGAATAGATTTGTTATATAGGGTTAAAATGGGCGTGGGGGTGTCATAGAATGGTAAGCTATCTTAATAATATATATTATGTTATTTTATTTGTAAAATATTTTGGAATTTAATTCATCAGTGATTAATCATTTTATAATCACTATGCAGAGGATCGGGTACTTAGGATAGCTTCGGGAGATTGATATAGAATTGAATATCAGCAAGATTTTAAAGTCATAACGAACTCTGTTCAAATTGAAATCGATGGCACATCAGCAACCTCAATCCAAAATTTTCTCTGCCAAAGAGTATGTTTACCTTTTTAAGTGCCATGCTTTAAGAAGCAAAAGAATGGTGCTTCATATGTGACATAGTTAAAAGTTTTCAGGTAATGGACGGGTGAAGAAAGAAAAATTGGTAGAGCGATAAAATAAACGTAAAATTCGGATAATTCGTGCATACACTTCTAATATCAGGATCTTCCAATTAAAGCATGCCTATAACTGTTTTTAGCGTAACAAAATTTAAAACCGAATTTTTTAGATAAATTTTACTTATTATATCTACATGAAATCTTTCATATTGTGTCCAAGTACATTATGCAATTAATTCGCACACTAATTTATCATCTACCCTCATTGTAATGTATTACACAACATTAAATAAATTTGATAAAATCGAAAATTCTATTCTAATGGATTCTTCAATCATTCAAGATACACGTGCGGTATAAATTACATATTGGGTATTTTATTTCACCATTATATGAAAAAAAAAATTTATTGATCAAATAAACTGATTTTGAGCTTCTGTGTCAAATAATATTTTATATATTTACTGCTAACGTAAGGTGCACACTTTTCCAATTAGAATGAATTTCTATTATCATTGGCCAAGTGAAGACCTGTGTTCAGTTATTTTTATCCTATATAATTCATAAATACAGCTGCATATAGCAACGTGTTAATTACTTTTTATAAGTAAACTTTGGTACAAGGCTTGAAGCAATTTAGAAGAAGACTTTTAATTCATTTCTGCATCATTTTTAGCACTTCGAGTTGGCAGTATTTTAATGATAAACTTTATGCTTAATTTGATGGCATAATTCAATATATATGATAATAAAATAGCGTCAAATAATTCATAAAAATCCTATGGCTGCACGTGCCGGGAATTAAATTTAGTTTTCCGTACTTTGGACTCACTGAAATAGCCCAGGGACGGAATGAATTTTTCTTTTATTCCATTTTCTATCCGAGCTGAAGTATTTTAAACAAGTTATGACGATATTCGAATCAGATTTTCCGATATCGGAATTTTCGCTGGAGAGAATTATTTTCTTTTTCCATATCTCGCCGGATGGAATATATAGTATATATATGACTCCCAAATTCTAGTCATTTCGCTCTCCTGACAGAAGTCTTCATGGAGATTTGGCGACTTATATCTGCGATTCTGAACGCTTCTCGACTCTGGGGAGCGATGATTATATGAACTTTTTCAAAAGTTCCGTTCGGGAGTCCATGTTATTTAAGAATGGGAATGATATGGTCCTCAGCGCGAGTATGTCCTCTTTCTCCAAACTCCCTTCGCCACCTTTAATGCCTTCCCTAATCTAAAAAGCATTTTTCAATTCTCGCCGCAATCCGGCGAGTGATTTTATTTTTTTAAAGCTTCGCAAGTGTTCGGGACGGCTATCTACGGTGTCGTTCCCCAAAACCCTTTTCGCTCGCCGGCTAGACAAGGATTGGATAAAATTTCCGCCGCGCAGGGTAGCCTTGTGAAAGGATATTGCTGGGATAAAATTTGGAGAACCTGAGGAAGGGTTTAGGTTACGGGATATTCGAGATTTAAGGATGCAGAATATATTAAAGACTGGGAGAGTTGTTTTCAGGCAAAAGGCACGAGGGCAAGGACTCGGGCGATTGAATATCGTGTCTGTGAACGTAAAATTTTCCGCTTTTTTGCGTTCGTAGGGTAAATACTGTTATTTGTTATCTTTACTTATCGTCAGTAAAAGCGGTATGAATTTCGGATGCTAAAATAAAATTTTCTTATGTAATAATGATACTTTAAGGACCATGTGTGTTATTTTTATGGTGTTCTACAGTTTTTATACCATTCATTCATCCCTCAATATGATGCACGCGCGCAACTGATTTATTGCTTAAAATTTGCTTTCTCTAAAGTGTTATATCATTAAAAAAATCGTATATTACTTTAAAAATATTTCATCGAGTTATATAATGTTGCCTCCATATGAATGTAGATTTTATTTTTATTGGGTTTTCGCATCGTTATTCCATCGATGATATCTATAGTGATGTTTCTTGATAATAGAGTTGAGCTGTAGTTAAATTGTTTTCTGGTTGATTCAGAATGACTTAGAAATAATACCATAAATTCAAAGCTTAAAGGGACTCTTTAAATGCCTTTCATTTTTGACGATGCAGAGTTTTTGCAGTATTTAACTGACGTATTATTTGTACAGAATGTACGCAATTATTTTTCATCCAGCATTCTGCAAACTCTCAACAATTGGTATCCTTTAGCGTATTCTTTCTAAATATTTATTATTTTACTATAGTTTCTCGTATGAATTGTAAAAGTTGGAGCGGTAGTCATCACCGGCAATGATACATGTGTCTCTATTTACCACAATCAATTATTACCTTGGTACTCTCCAATGATTTTTAGGTAGTGGCTTTTAGAGGTTAAATGGGCATATCAAAAACCTGTCGCTTGTTAATTTTAGTTCATATTAGCGATTTAAGTTCAATTGAGGTCGTCTGAAGACCATGTAAAAGTGTATTTGTGCAGAGGGATGGTTTATGGGTACACTGATGCTGTAAGAAAATTGCAAGCTTCGGTTTCTGTCTTTTTGGAAGGAATTTTAACTTTTTTTCATCATTTTAAAAGGAATTGTGGCATAAAAAAACTGAATTATATTACGCTTGCTTTGACAATGACAGGCGTGAATGGTGTAGAATATACACTGTTTATTGGGCTGAAATATAAATATCCTCATCACATCCTGAGCTCGGGAAAAAGAAAGAAAAGCCAGGGTGTGTTTCGGGTCGGGTAGTCTCTTCAATGACAGACTCTGTGCTGAGGTAGGATGCGATTTAATCGTGAAAATAACTAATTTTCTTTTTTTTACTGGGAAAGTTTTTGGGTTTTTCATTTCGAATGAAGTTGACTTATGATCATATTAAATAATGAATGTTTTGCATTTATTTGAACTGAAATTTTGTATCCTTTATCTGGCTGCTCCTTCAAGAGAATCCCTTTATCCGAGGATATTTAATGCTTCTCCTCACTAATTATGCTGGTTCTCCGATCACCAGCGAACATTCCCGAATTCTCCCTCTTGCAAATTACATGATCTCTCAAAGTTTCACTTTTTTTATTGATGCGTCAGATCCCCTCATTTACTAATTAGGCCGTCAACATGACATGATGTGGCTCACTCAAGAGAGGTATTGGGGGAGTTAGAGCTGGCCACCTTCCTATCATCAAGTATTGAGAGAATCCCGCGCCCCAAACCCATATTTTTTCCGAGATCCCGTTGAACTGACGGGCTGTAATTCAATCATAAGCGTGTCCACCCTTGCGAAAATTTATTGTTTTCACTTTTCAAGATTTATTGCACTTTAAGAGATCTTTGAAGTGGTGTGCTTTCATTCCAACGCCTGCACGTTTTTTATTATTCTGAAACTGGAATCTCCGCCTAAAATTCCTTTTGGCCCAGTTTATTATTCACTGCTATGAAAAACATATCGATCGATTCTGAAATGTTGGCCACTAGTATAGGAAGCAGGATGGTCTAATTAGGGGAACAATATGTTGGAGAGCAAAAAATGCTATAGTATTAGTCGATTTGTACCCAGTACTTGTAACCTTAGGAACCTCGTTTTTTTGCCGTTAGATAACTCCCAGTGTGATAAGATCTGAGATAACTGCTACTATACTAAGCTGATACTATGTAGATAAGTTACAGATGATAAATATTTGTTTATGCCTTTCTCCAATGTACTTGATAATCTACAGTCGCCCCGCGGATCAACAATAGGCTTTGACAAGACCCTATGCAGCACTTTACTTATTAAATAAGTGTTGGAATATTTTTTTGGGCAGTTATCATGGAATAGAAGGATTAGTAATTGGCATTAAGATTCTAATGCTATCCTCAAATTTGTTTGATACAACTATTCAGTCAGTTCTCTAATGGGCTAATCTTCACCCACCTATGCAGTTATCCTCTTTGACGTCCTTCATCACTTGTACCATATTTTTTGATCCGATGCCTTTCAGTTCTCTTTGCAATCCTAGTTTATCGACGATTATCATCATAACCACGTGTTATGTGAAATAATCAACGTTACATAGTTGAATTTTTACAGCCTTTTTATTCCATTCATTACTACCTTACCTTACAAGAATTACCGTGTCACTAACGCATCGTTATTTTCAAAGCTATGCTGTTCTTATAATAGTTATCATTCATCGATCCCTGTAGCTTTCCTGTGGACACAAATTCTGAGCGAAATTGAAGATTCATGAACAAAACGTTTTTTATCTATAAATTTGCTGCGGTATGAGGTTTTAATTTTCCCTTTCTGTTACTAGAATATTATAAGCATTATATACATCAATAATTGACTTGTTATGCGTAGCTTTCACCGCCTTAACTCCCATATTCCATTCTATACCAATCCCGGCTAGTAAATAATGTTCCCCTATCTATTTTTCCATTTCTCCGCCCATTCTTACCCATCGATGGGAGTTTGTATCGGAATTCAGTCCGCCTGCCAATCTTTACTGCCAGAACAAAGATTGTCAGACAATGCATATCGTCCGATTGGGAACACGTTAGTCAACACTTTCTGGCGTGAAAGATTCGTGCTGAGCTGAAAAAAAAGTGTTGAAAACCTCCAGTGGCCTACAATGCCGAAGAGCACGTGGTCATATTTCCCTGCAGCTCAAATATCCTCTGTTCTTTCTCCCTGGCCAATAACCCACGTTCTCTGATTCTTTCGCGTTCATCTGCAAATCACCTAGTCCTCATCCACTTCACACACTCCATTCCTCCACAAGTCAGTGTTGGCGTACAGTTTATTGGATCCCGCGAATATTTTCTAGCAGGAGGGTGATTTTGAGAGGAAGCTCAAGCTCTTCAAATACTCTTAATTAGCGTATCCAGAAGTTACTTTATCGTACATCGTGAATATACATCATAGGCAAAGCCAATTACCACATCACACGTTCATGTTTATGTAATTGAGTTTATTTCTCGACCCAGCATTCAAATTATTGTTTTTTTTTAACGGGCGAAAAAAGCACGTCGACATATACACTAATGCTAACTGTTGGCCCAGGGATTTTTCGCTCGTGTAAAAAACGCATCACAATGGTAATTCAAACAATGGAAAAAGAGATCTTTGACGGCCTCCCATAGCTTATGCGTGAAATTCATAATTTGATATTTTCTTGGCGAACTTTTGAGCTTACATTTTAAGGAGCATAGGAAAATGTTTGCATGATTCAGGCTCATTTGTTATAAACCTGCATCATACACTACTGAAATTAAGAGGCATTTAAATCGAGCGAGTCGGCTTTCACTTGGCGAAAATTCATAATGAATGAAGATAAACAACATTTGTAAAATTTCACAGATTGTTCATTTAGTGTGACGCGTGTCGACGCTACGGTGTCATTCTCAAGTAGAAAATGTTTACTTTCCAAGCCTTTCCTTCTCCGAACTTAGTCACACAATCAAACCACTCCCCCCACCCTTCCTCTCCACCCCAACCTCCCCTCTCCATTACCTTTCTCTCTAGTCCCTTACAAATATATAGGTATTTATTGGGATTTGTCCGATAAAAATCTTTCTACTCAAGAATGACGCCTTAGCTTATAAACGCGTCATATCAAATACAAAATCTTAGAAAAATTACAAAGGCTCTGCTTCTTCATTTAGAGGTGTTTAACTTGCGTTGCATCTTCTGTTAGCAATTGAAGAGATAAGGCGAGAACCCTACCGCGTAGTGGATTGAGCACATTACTCAGGACCATGGAGTCCTGTATTCAAATCTGAATCCATTTAGATGGCATATATGTACTCAGCATACCATAATATATTTGTCAGACTTCCTGCTAATATTGCAGTCAAGAACCCAATGGTAACTTTCTACACCAATTTGATTTCTAGGCCAGCGAAGTATTTGGTAGATAGATCCACTCTTAAGGCCCCAATTAGTTTTTTTCTGCCCGTCGACTTCTGGTTTCATCCTTAAGATATATAAATAAGAAAGACAGCTTTGAAAGTGTTATTTTATTGCCTTCTAAGTTCGAATCCTATGTAGGAAGAGGTTTGGAAATATTAAAACAAAGGCAGAGGTTATTTACCTCTGTAGATAATATCCTGTCAGACACATGTATTAGCTTCCCACGCAAAAAGTAATTACGCCAGACATGGTTCCCTAAATGGTCCAGAGTAAATTGCTTTCCTCATTAAAACTCGGGCTAGGGTTCCAATTTTCTTACTTCACCCATTCTTTTTTAGTTTTCGTTAGCCCTATTTTTTCCAACCTCATCCTCCGCGTAGAAGGGGCGACAGGGTACAATTTAAAGGGCTGTTAGTATAAATGAACTGAGAACCAAATTACTCCCTGTTCCCCGCGTTTGTCGGCCCGTCGGCTTACGACTCCCTACAGCTTCGCCTTCCCCCTTGTGCTTCACCTTCGCACCCCCTGCCAATGTCACTTTTCTCCACCACCAATCATAGTCACCAACCCCATCCCCTCCATAATTCCCCCACATATTTTCATTTTCCTCGTCGATGTCAGCCTCCAATTGTCCCTCGCGTCCGATTTTTTTACGTGTCTCCGAGGGTGTCCTGTTTGTGAAAGGGGTGTATGATGTCGGAAATTAAACTTTCTGTCTCCTCCCCCATAGCAGTTCCGTTCTCGGGAATTTGTCTCTCCCGCAGTTATAGAGGGATATAAGGGGACGGATATTTGGGTTGCAGTGAAGGATATTGTAAACTGAGTGTTATCAACCTTGTACGTTTTTGTTCTGATGCGCTCAAATTTTTCCACCCGCTTATATAATTCTATGTCGACCTTGGCTATTTCATTTTCTTACGTGGATTTCAACGGCAAAGGACGAATTGAAGTTTTTAATCATTGTATGTGATTTGGCAACATTGATCGATCACTTGAAGGGTTTTAAACAATTTTTTAGTATCAATATTAAAGCGTAGTCAGCAGGTGAGTTTTAGGGTAGTGTATTAACGTTATTATAATGCTTAGCAATGTAATGTATTGTAGTCAACGTAGTGGCCTTTGAAATTCTCGCATTGTGTTTCACCTCTCAATTGAGTTCATATGGTTCTTTATTCAACCTCCATGCCACTCACGTGTACCAAATTCTGAAAGTTGTTGTTTTGAAAACTGTATAATTCGTGTATTCCTCTCGTTATTAAAATACAAACTCGCCTTTATGCCGAAAACGTTCGTGTCCTCAACCAGTAATCAAAAAAGCATGGGTTTGAGTTTCGACTGAGTAGGTTACTTATTCCCCAAGTTGTTATACCTATGAAAGTTTGTTATTTCACGAGGGAAAATTTCGATGTTGATCCTGGAAATTATTAATTTTACTTCTTTAAAAAAAGATGGATAAAAATTCATTGCTGTCCGTACGACCATACACAAAGACTCGCTTTCTTGCTCCAATGGGAGAAAAATCGCAGTGCAGAGAGCTGGGTGCAATAAGACTGAAGCATTTTGCCTCTGAGGGTGTTAATCCCATGCTTGCTTCAAATAAGCTTGGGCAGGCGGCCGAAGGGTATATATTGCGTAAGTAGGTAGGACATAAAAACGTATTCGAATACTCCATGCCATTGCTTGGATGACGTTCTAATTTCAAAACCCTCCTCTTTTCAGAGTTTTGTGTTCAACATTTATCTTATTATTATATCTGCCAGCATCACCCAAAGAGCTGAAGTACAATGCCGATTTTCTATAACAAATATTGCGTGAAATATGGCATGTAAATCTCTATTGAATCTGTGACTTCTAAAACTTCTCAGTTCTGGCTTGGGAGGGCTTTGGGATGCACCTTTTACTTGAATATCGTCATGATTACTTTGGCTGTTTCTTAGATCATTTTATGGCAATGTAAAATCTTTTCATGGGTAATTGATGGTTTTTCTAGGTTATAAGACGCAGAGAAGTAGTTGATACTAAAATATTTTGAAGAATTTCCTTGTATTGTTTAAAAATTCCTAACTTCAGTCGTTTTATCGCATTAGAATAGTGTATTGCCACCATAAGGCGTGTAAAAAGAATAAAATTTAATTTACTTCGTGTCCCTGTGGAATATCCGTAAGGTTTCCCTCTATTTTGCATCAACCTTACTCCTTTAGCTATCAATTGCGCTCTGTGTAGCATAATTTCACATTTACTGTCGAGTAATAACACTTAATCTGTCCCCGTGTGGCTCTGTTTCGAAAGTTGCGTTCAATAAGCATCTGGAAAAAATAAAGCATGAAATATCACACACTATCCCCTAATAAATATGTTCAAAGTTAAGATCCCTGATGATGATTTAAAAATAAATCGAAACGTTAGCTGAAACTTGTTTTAAAATTGACCTAAACTCCAAGAAATATTATATCGTACACTATCCCCTATCATCAGTCGATAAAGTAATTTTAGGTAAGCAGCTTAGGAACATAAACATTATATTTTTTGTGTCACAGTGGAGTCTCTTTGAGGTTATATTTTAATTTTATATTGTGGTCAACAACAGTTTGCAGAAATTAAAAAATACTGTTTCAAATTCAATGCACTTAATCACAAATGAAATTTATTGCTATGAAGGCAGAGCTCACAATTTACGCTTTTAACTTACAATTAAATAAATAGAGATTTATGATACACGATATTATATATTATACGATATCAAAACCCCGATGGCGTTTCTGTCCTGCTAAGCTATTATTTAGGCTTGTCATCACGATCAAAATTATTAATCACTGCCATTTTATTTTAAAAATTATTTTCTAATAGATTGAAACTTTAGCGGCCCATTGATTTGAAAAGAAATTTTGTTTTACGGCGTTTTCCACGCATTTCTGCAACACTTTCACTGAGGTTTAGAGTTTAATGGTTTTGACCATAACTCTCTGAAGAAGCCTCCTGCAAGAGAGGGGAATTTTCTGTGAAGTGATGCAAAAATACACGGAAAACACCCAAAGTCCAAAATTCTTTTCTTTATATCATTTTCAAGTCCCACATTCCTGCTAATTCAAGTTGGATTCCCTCACATCACATCTACTTTGTGACAACTTTCTTCCATTTGTTCGCAATCTCGCCCTATTCCGGAGGCGACCTCGTTTGTCAACAGTTCCTCACCGTCCCTCGCCACGTGTGACATTGTGTCGGCGATATGGCCGCTAAACAAACACCTATCCTGTACCCGTGCGACTCAGTGGTCAACGGCCTCGCGGCAACATCTCTCTGGAATAAAGCAATGTGGGCTGCTATAATCACTTTGAGTCACACATTTGACCTGGCGTCATTCAGTGCAATCAACTTGGACACTTTGTAGATGTTTGTAGTTGTTCTAGATTTTTTTACTTATTCGCCTTTCTTCAGAAGGTCTTCCTGTGAATAAATATTCCAAAACATGAATATAGGATGCCTTTAAATATCACAACGATTACAATGCATCTTACCTCTCAAAATGGCTGTTTCAAGAACAATAGCTACAAAAATGTTTTGGTAAATAAACAAACGTCTAACAAAGATGCAACGGAACATACAGCACGAATAACAAATTGGAGTAAATAAAATTACTCATTGCTTAAAACTTAAAATACTAACGGTTTTAACTGCTGACAGGGCATTTATTGTAGGCATTTGCGACGAAATAATTGTAGAAGTTCTTCTCAGGTCAGGTTTTCTACGGCCGACGCTTCGATGTTCGACTCACATATCAAAACGGCGGTTGTAGACGACCTATCCCGGCGGAAAACCCGAGAATAAATTTTGCAGAAAAATCATTGATCATATCCTATCTCGAACCAATCTGGGGCTCAGAATTTTCATTTGGGATGGTCAAAGACTGATATCAGTGACGGCAACTCTAGTGGTATAGCTTATGTCGTTGAGAGCATGGAGAGGAAATTCTACATCAAAATTATGTACCTACACCTCATGTCTTCGTTACTAAAATGCATCCATATGAATCCCTTTGTATGAGTGTAATAATGAACTCTAGTCTTCGTTACACAGTGAAACGGCTGAGAAGAAAGCGACCAGCAGGAGTATCTAAGAGCAGAAGCTAAAATATGAGATACAAGTATGACTTTTACAGCTTCTTTGTATTTTTCATTTGACCAATTTTATGGCTTTGACTATATCTCTAATAAGTCATCACTGAGATCATGCATTGTCACAGTACAGGGTACAGGATGTGTTATGAAAGGTGAAATATTCTGGATGAAACAGCACGAACGGATATAGTGTCAAGGTAGCAAATTATCCTTAAAACCTTTTTTATACGGATTTTTTGACGTTCTCCAGAATATTCGTGAATTAAATTTTCTCTCAACAACTGATGTCGTCTCTACCCTGCATCACAGCTGTCTTGAAAGTTTTTTTTTTGCCTCCAAACATAAATTTCAATCTGATAATGATCCTAAGTCATCAAAAGCGAAGTTTATTAGTTCTGTATATTTTGAGAGTACTTACCCTATAACTCATGCGTTATTGTGGGATGTTGATCAGCAGTAATATACGAGTAATGTACTTAACAGATAGTGAGGGATGGTGACAGATAGTAAGAGCAAATAATTACCTCTCAAACTAGAGCTTTAGCTTTGTCTGATACCCAAACCATAGTTCTATTTTGCGATGCTAATAATGAGAATTTTTTTAAGGAAATACGTACGATGTCATGTATTCTGGTAAAGAAGAAAACCTCTCCATTAGATTCATTTATGCGTATAAACCTGCAAGTTATAAATCCTAACGAAATGAACCTTTTTGGTCGGCAGGAAAATAAAATGTGTGTTTATTTGTCGATAAAAAATATGCATTTTTATCATGTAGAAAACCTTAATGTCTCATGCTAAGTAATTGAAGATAGTGTCAATCTCATAGTATTGAGTCAATCACAGATTTGATAACCAATCAGCTTCTGCTTGCACATTTCAGTCATAATTTGGATCGAAGATATAAAAGAGTATTCATGGGAAATCAAGGCACCAATACCGTTTTTTTATCCTTGTTAGTTCTGGTTAGCTTACTTTTCCCGATTGTGATTATTTGGTCATATATGTAAATCCGATAACCAGATCGTATCAGATTTGCATAATATGCACGCATTATGTCGCTTCGCTGATAATTTTGGCAATAGGGGTATGATTAATGAAATGGACACGGATGGAGTCAGGCCTAATCTAAATGAGGTGCTGATTTATTGACGTGGAAAAAAATTCAGGTCATATCTGCATTAAACGTATTTCTAATATCTAATGTGACATGAAGTAATTAACAGTGTATGGGTCGCAGAGTAAATTGGATGCAAGGATCAAAAGTGAATGAAGAGGACGGCTAAAGCACTCATGTTACCATCTGCATCACTATGGTCAAAGAATACTTTCAGCCCACTAATACAGAGTTTTTTTAAAATCTCTTGTTGTGGCTCGTCTTTTTATGGAGGAGCCTATCAAATTTAATGTGCCATGCAATTAATTTAATGTCATCGTGAACACGGTTAGAGACTTTGTTTCATCATGTGTATTTCCGATTCATTAACTCCAGTAACGGTTAGCAGGGCGATTTAGTAATTGCAAAATTCCTTGTATTTTTAGTGATTGTCAAATTTACATTAAATATAGCTGTATTGGTCGGTACGTGAAAATAATCAATTCTTTTCCATTTCGGTGGAATTTGCTTTGATACCTCAAAATTTTCCAAAATCTTTTGCCGCGAAATTGCGATGAATTTAAACTAATACATCATTACTCTTTGTGAATACTTCATACGCACTCGAGCTGAAATTGGATTACTAAATTAGGTTTTTTTATACTGTCATAAGTTTAGTTAACCGTTGTGATGTTAATTTTATCGTTGTTTCTTTGATTAAACAAATTTTCTTTTTTCATGAATGGTGAAATATGTCATTGATCTTCGAGAAGTAAATAATAATCTAAGAATCGTGAAGCCCCCAACTTGTAAGATAATTATGATGAAGGATGATTAAATATTGGTAAAAAAAATACACTCTAAATAAAAATAATATATTTTCCACATTTCTCTTACGCCCCAAAATATAGCATTTTCCTAACGCCCATAAGCCTTCATGAACAACTTTGTAAGTAGTTTGAGATGTTCATTATTGTTGCATATTTCTGCATCTTCTAGAACTTTCATAGATTTCCTCTATGACTGGGTATCATATAGCCATATTCTAATCGTGAGGAAAATTAGAATTTTTAGCTTTGGTAGCTTTTACTGTGGTTAGAAAAATGGTTTGTTTCTAAACTTTACTGAATGGAGTTGCTCTGTTTTGGAAGTCACTGTTGGAAATTGATAAGTGCACTGGTTCAATAGTTTTTTTTAAAGTCATTGTGATTGAGTTTGAAAAACAAAGAGACCCATATTCTTCCGTTTTTTGATCCTTAACCAAATTCTCGACTTATTCGAGGGGATTAATCGGAGGCCCTAGCCCTTCAGATGATAAGTTAATGACGTCACATGTCGAACGTGTCTCCGCTTCCTCGCTAATCTTCGGCCTCGTACCATGGCCTAGTGATGATCGTTATTGTTCATACTGTTGTAAGCGCTTCCTTTCCACAATGAACGGCTCTCTGAGCCTGAGCGAGTTAATGAATTAGAATTAATCATGTCACCGACTCATGATAATCTGGCGTCAACGTACACTACCGATCATAGTTTCGAAATTTGAAATTTTTAAGGTGATGAAGCAGTTACTCTCACATGCATTTATGCCTGAGCTAAGGTAGGATGAGGGGGTATATGGAAGTTGCGTGAGAGAGAAAGAGATTGGGTGAAGAAATGAATGCCGATGACATAAAACAGACAAGAAAGTGGCGTATGGGCGAAGGTCAAGGTTTTATCGTCATAGAGAGACAATATTTCAACAAGGGTGAGTCAGTGCCGAAGAAAGCATCATTACGAAGTTCATTCGTTCCATTGAAAATTTGAAATGTTGCCACAAAATCTAATTTAGGCCCCATAACATATTTTATTATTATATTAAGTAATTATAATGTAAAATATCTATTTCAAAGTTGCTAACATTATTGTAAAGGCATAAATGATTTGGAAAACCTAAATCGGAAGTGAAGTTACATATTAAATTTTGGAAATTAACATATGTTGTTCATACATTATCATGGATGCTATGAAAAAAATGGTTGAATGGGAAAGGTACATTTTTTGCCGTAACTTATCACTCAATTTCATGCACCAAATTCTTTTAATATAATGCGAATTTGGGTCTGATTAAATGACTCCGTCGCCAAGTATTTTGTGAACGTTGTCATTGTTTTATTCTGTCATGGATACGTAGGATTTCAACGAAATGTAGCCGATTATACTTCTACAATGACTCCGAGTGGTTAGCGATAGCTTAGCCTCCAATCTAGAGGTGATTCGATTCCACGATTCTTTCAAGTCGATTTCCTGTTCCGATCCCATCTCTTATTCATACGAACAGATGGGATATTGATTTATCAGTGGCATTGATGTAATTTAAATCTAACAATTGAATGGAATAAAATAGCAAAAACAATAAAGTGGCCAAAAAGTGTATTTGTTGAAAAAGCGTATTATTTTCATAATCATATATCCTAAGATTTAATAAGATAATAACCACTTTTAATGTTTCAGATATCAATTGTTAACTTAATAATATACACTGCACAGGGCTCCGGTGTGTGGCTACTTTCATGCCCCAAGCTTATAGTCTATTTTCAAAATATTTATGTTCCTGGAATCGATTGATCGGAATCGACTCTGGGTGAACGATTTTCGATTCCCATTCCGTGTCTGGGAATCGGTAGAATCGAGAATCGAAATTTAAAATCGGTTCATTACTTCTTTATTCATATCCGTATTCATCTCACGAGCGCCGCTGACTCAGTGTTAAGTTCATTCACCTTTCATTTTTGGCTCTTTACTGCCCCCCAACCCTCACACCGTCCCCTTGGAGGCGTAAAATATTATGTGAGTGAAAAAAAAGTGAGTGAAAGAGTTAAACCGGGAGGTGTGGCAACCACAGACCTGTGCCGTGACGGTAATTTATTTTTCAAGCGCACTCCACCCGTGGAAAGTGTCCTCATTTTTATTTCACTTCCACTCTCATAAGCCGTGAAGGAAGTCTCGGGAATCGTCGAATTTACGGCAATCTTTTTTTCCGAGATTCAGGTCTTTTGTCTTCAATATTTCACCGTTGGAGGTTTGTATGATTTTCGTGTCCTCTAGTTCCTTCCATTGTTTTTCTGCATTTATGACCCACTTCATTCCAATTTTTCAGCTATTCTTTTGCTAAAATTCATTATGATCTAACAATTTAACTTCAGTGTATCCGAATAAAATATTACTTTTAAAATCTAAATACATTTTTCCGTCCAGTTTTGTAATTTAACGTCGACAATTAATTTTTGCGACATGCTTTTCCCGAACCTCCCACAAATGAGTGAAAATGCTACTTTGAATAATGTATCGAGGCACCAGCTGACAAGCCAATTATAGTTGCTTAACTGGATCAAATTTATATTATTGAACTTTTGTATTGACGTGATTGTGAAGCTCTTAGATGTTATGTTTCCCGTGCACAACTTGTCAATTCTTCCATTCTTGCACCTTATTGTAAAATTTGCTTGTTAGATTGAACTATTGTGATTATCGTGTGTGACAGAAACATACGCCGTGCATTTGTTTGCCTCCGTTTATTTATCTTGATTTCTTTCAAACATTAAGGGCGGAATCATTATGACATTCGGCTAGATAGGAAATATTTTTGTACGCAACATAAGCTTTGACATTATATCGTGGCTCTTCCGAGTATAATCACTCTAAACTGAACCAATGTTCACTAGCTATTCATAATTTCATCTATAAGATAATTCATCCAAATGTTTATTCATATTTACTGCCCACAACAGTTGGTAATATTTGGATTTGAGATGGAGGCTGTTTTAAATAAGAGGAAGAAGCAGGACGCTGTTATTTTTTACTGGTTTTTGATACTGACGACCTGCGTTGGAGGCGTGACGATGCAAGTTTAGGCGTGGGAAATTTTGAATTCATTGGGGAAACCTATTGAAGGGAGAAATGAAGGTGAAGTTGCAAGGGGTGAAAGAAAGGAAAAGGTTATGGAAAGCTGAGAACGATGTACGACTGACAAGGAATACGGTCCTGGCGAAAGGTCCAAATCAATGCCCTCCCCTGGGATATATGAAAGATTAAGGCCGCGCCGGGAAGCCCTGTAGTATTGATATTCGTGACTGATACCCCTGGATAGGATGATGTGACTACGTAATGGGTAGAGTGCTTTCTGGAAGCCTGTCTTTTTCGTAGCGTAAACTCCGTCATCTATGATATCGCGACTAAGGCTATCCTTCGTTGGTTCAATGCCCATATCGAATTATGCCTGGGAATAGGGCAAAAAGGAAAAAATCATGGTGTGTTGACCGCGACTCTCCTTTGAATACGCGCAATTTCTACCCTTCTTCGAGTGTGATACACATCTTCACTGGGTGTGATAAGTATAGTTCCCCTCTGATGAAGTTCGAAGTTAGCGGAGCCATAGAAACCAATCCTCTGTGATTCTCCAAATACTCTCGTGACTAAGCAAAACTTTTAGGACGGATTTATTTAGTTTTTTATACGAGTAGTAAATAAATTAAAATGACATATTTATTATGTTTCATCTATCACATCTTTCTCATTGGATTAAAATAATTGAGAGGAGCGAAATGATGGTAAACGTCGACATACCCGGAAACCATACTACTACTGCTACTGCTGTCGAATTATAGGAATTTGTTTTTTTGATAGCGCCATACCCATCTAGGGAGTTCTTTTAAAGGATATGTGGTGCTACGTGCGAAAGGTCCGTATCAAATTCCTTCTCAGGGATATAGAAAAAATGAAGGGCGGGCGGTTCGGTGAGTATTCCCGGCATTACCCGGATTTCTGATTGATACGCTTAGATTGTATTTAGTGGCAAACGAATTTCCCGCAGGATACGTTGTTCTTACAAAATTCCTGGAGCATATGCTGAGATACCATTCGCTCCCAACATAATATCGGCTACCTCTTCAGTGAGTTAAGCAAAGGTAAATTCCTTTATTTTTACACTTGCATGATACTTTATGAGCCACCTCGAGGGTAATTGTATATCGATTACCTACATATTGTTACTTGTAGGCTGCCGCCTTACAGTAGCGTGAGATTTAAAATTTATTTTAATAAATTAATTAAAATATTACCTTCCGAAGAGTAAAGCAAAGGAAAATTCAGTACAATGACAAATATAAACATGGTAAAAAAATTAATATCCATAATTTGTTTAAGTATACCGGGACTAACAACGGTTATAACTTTTAACGGAGTCACCCGCAATGCACAAATTGTGCGAAAAATCCACTGAGGAAAAATCATCCCGGTCAAGGCGAATGATTTTTCCTCAGTGGATTTTTCGCATAATATCCATAAATTCGAATTCCATACTTCTAAAAAATGAATGAACCAAATAATCTTTCGTCCAACGTTTCCCATTAAATCATAATGATATCAACCAAGAATCGAGGAATCGAGTACCAACTAAGTATAAATGTTTTTGGGGAGAAATATGATAAAGAAGTATTTTTCACGTAGATTCTTTCACTTATTGATTCCTCCTGGCAAGAAAGTTTTTTTCAATATGTCCGTTTTCTGTTTCTTGCTCTTAAATTTGAATTTATCGGTTAGAGAGTGAGAATATTTTCTCAAAATGCACAAGAATACATTGAGGGCCACTACAGTGGTAAGCAGACAGGAGTGATCAAATTTATTCTCTCCAAGCACTTATCATTTATACATCTAGAAAAAATTAAATCTATAGTGAACATAATAAGCTGTGGAAGCGGAAAACTATTGGCCTCTTTGTGCTACTGGGCGATAATTGTTTGGTTAATAACGGCTGAATTCAACGAAGAAAGTATATCACCCGATGTGATTCCAGTTGTAAATTTTAATAAGCGCTGAAATTTATGGTACATTGCGTTATATTTTCTCTGAATATCGTAAACAAAAATTAAGTTGGGATACCAGATGTTGTGGAACGATAATTGAACACTGAATGCCAATTTTTGACCGTGACTCAAAGTTTGCTGCTCTACGTTCGTGGTGCAATCTCCCCAACAAAGTAACAGGAGTACAAAAATTTCCCCCACTAAGGTACGCGTTAGTCCTTAAGTACCGGAAACGAAGTTATGTTTCGTTGATATTCTCCTTGGACTGTTCACAAATGCTGACATAATTCGATACTAGACTACTTTTGGTACCCATGCCAATGGCTGAAATAGTATAAAAACTTCGATTTTCAAAGCTTTAGGGAGAAAGGACCTCAGTTGCTATTTTAGGAATAGGTTTTTCTGAGTAACGTAATCCAGGCCCGTGCTTGACCGCTTATTAGGGCGGTGAACGTCCATGGTCAGAGGGCACCAGCACTATGCAGGGGGAGGACTACCGGGAGATGTGGGGTATTTATAAACTGTTTTATTTACTCAAGACGGTGTTAATTATACTGTTAGATGAGACATCGCTGAAATCAAGTTAACTGCTCAATGTTAGTACTCTGTGAAATTTATCAGCTTCGGAACAGGAGGGTGCCAAAGATATCCAGGCTGAGGGGCACACTGGGATATGTCTCAGTGTTCCGGCGGCCCAGAACGGGCCTATTTCGCTATTCGCTATTTTGAGCGATATTGATGAGAGTTCTGATGAAAAGGACGGTACTTCCTTCATTTGTTGATTTTTAATTCTCATTGGTGCTGAATTAACCGTCTCCGTCGAGGAAGTGTTCCCTCAAATGACGTACGTCCTTTGTTCTCAATGGAAACGCCATTAACTCTTCTCCGAGCTTTGTGAATATTCAAGTTCTTTGGCAGGCAAAGTCTCGATTCAAATCGACCACTTGTGATTTTAGCTGTGATCGAGCTCTGTGAAAGTCCCCGAAACGTGTGACGTTCCCATGGCTGTCTCTCGCCAGTAAAAAAATAAGCAGAGAATGCTGCAGTTGAAACAAAACACATCCATTCGCTTGCGCATTCATTTTTATTGTTGAGGCGGCTCCCGGTTACCAGGACTGCCAACCTTTAAAATGTATAAATTATGGAGGGCTTCCGTAGATGAATATTTTTATTTGTTTAATCTTCATTTTTGAGATGGAGTCATGCAATTCGCTAGAATTAAATTCGTCCTGGAAATGGAATCTGACCTGCGTGGAGAGAAAGTAATGGGAGGCTTTTTCATCCTTTTTTTCATTTTATTCGCGACTCCATAACGTGGATAACCGGAGAGAGGTGAAAGCGGCGTCCAGGGTTAAAACTTTAAAATTGAATCTCAAAGGAGAACACTTTTACGTGGAAATGGAATGCCTAATGGTGGATGATGCTGCGTTCAAGTTAGCTCACTGAGTCATTGAAATCAGGTCTTATTAATTTATACTCGAGCAACAGCATTCATGCATAGTAAAGAGGAATCAAAGTTTTTCTTTGGGTGTATAATTCACGAGAGGTCACAGGAGAACTGAAGAACAAATTTAAAATATGGGCATTCGTTTATATACGTGTAAAGAAGATAATAGATTAAATGAATAAATAGGTCGTATTGAGAAGGTCCGCATAAAAAGCGCATCCTATTCCATGATGAACGATGCAATTTCCTTTGGATATGGTATTTTGAGGAGGCGAACGACAGCTGAGGTCATTTGCGCCATGAGGGAAGGGTAGGCAAGGGAGGGTGCGAGAAACCCGGCATCGGTAGTGGCCTGCTCGTAACGAAAGGTTCCAAGAGGACCACGGCTTAACGTCCCATCAGACGGACGGGGTGTTGCGCTTGAGATGTCCTCCGCACAACATTCAAGTAGGGATTGGCAGTCTGAAAATGCTCTTCCATCGCCGGGAATCGAACCCGAGCCCACGGGATGAAAAACGGGTAAGAAAACACTATCTACCACACCAACCCCATCCCCACGATGGAATTTATTTTGGAGACTCGTCCGTCTAGAAGTTATGAGTTTTTAGGAATCTACTTGTCAGTAAATTAGGAATAATAATACTATCAAATCAGCCTTAATTCGTGCTCATGCCTTACATGTTTCGGAGCACTCATCCAATATATCAATTATCTTCCCTCGGTAGTTAATAGTTGTACTTTTTATACGCTCATAATTAATAACGCAACGAGTCCCAAATTTATAATTTCTCACCTTTAACCAAATTCTTTCGATTTGTTAATACAAGAAGCGCAGCTATTATAGGGATACTTATTTGTTGATGATTGGAAATGAAATCATATTATGTGGTTGTTTTGGACAAATAAACAATAATTGCCGAGCGGAGGAGCCTTAATGAGACACCAAAATGACAATAATGGTAACTTTTAGGTATTTAATAATAATCTAAGTGCTGTTTGGCTTAGAATATGGTAAATTTTATTAGGATGCCATTTTTAAACTGAAATGGCCACTTAGCACGGATAGTGTGTTAGATTTTTCATATTGTAAACTTTGCTGAGGCCACTGACATTATACCCACGCCATTGTACTGCTGTAGTGTGCAACACGTAATGTATATTTTTAAATAAATGATGCTTTATTTTAAACCAGAAGATTTTAAATGGAAGTCATTATTATCGTACCCCTGTTAAAGGCTTAGGTTATTGTGAAGATCACCATGAGTAACGATTTTTACGATTAAGCGTTTGTTCTTGTGTTTGTTGTTTGCTTGTTTATTTTTTTATCTCTTTAGTTTTGAGAATCTGGGAGAAATATCTTGGTTACTAAAACAGGACACGTGGCAATTTCATTGTTCGTATCTCTTTGTAGAGATGCAGGAATGCGAACAGCTTACGGTAATTACATTTTATAGGTTAATTACGGACATTATTCACATTTGAAATTCAAATGAAATCGATAAGTTTGCGTTAGATCAAGCTACAAAGTACATTGTCAGGGAATCAGTAATCCATTCCTTGATCTAGGAAAACAGTTTGAACTGTGTCACGTAATTACTCAATGCTGAATACATTGGTTTTATTTGTACAATCTTGTGATAGCACAATCAACAACGAAGCTATGATGAGGCCTTTAGACTCTTTTATGAATGCACAAAAACTTTATTGGTGCTTTGGGGTGAACTAAAAAGCAAAAAACCATACAAATTGCAAATTCTGCTCAACAATAACTCAAACATGCGAAAGGAAATTGAGTTTACATAATACTGAGCAATATTTAAATACATGGCTGAACATTAACTGAATTTTCGCAAATTTATTTCTGTGATTCTAAGTATCAAAAGAATATGGATTTTATGAATTGAAATTATGAAGGTGTGAAGAAGATTTGAAATGGGAGGGTTGGGAGTAGGAATCAAACTGTTTTGCCCTGTGATTCAAGGATGTTTACCGGCGGATTTTCCTATTCCATAGTCATGAAAGATAAAAACAAATATGTTTGTAATTCAATTAGGAGTAAAATCAATGGTAGACCCTTAATTCGTTGCCGTTATCCTCAGCCAAAGTACTAAATTTTCCAAGCTTTGTCGCTCCTAGCACTCGCCTTTGAATGATACCATTCTGACAGGCCAGCTTCGTGGTTTGTGTCCTTGGCTTACAGTCTTTTCTAGATTTCTGTGAAGGCCGCCCTCGAGTCCATTCCTTCTGAGCTGAACTTCAGTGGGTTGAGCGAAATTGTGCCGAAATTGCGAGTCTGATGGCGGAAATTCCAACAATATTTGTATCACCATGGAGCATGGGATGCTAAACGCCTCGTTGAGCGAAAAGTTAAAATATGATGGAAGTGGGGAAAGAATTGAATGAGATTCACGGATTGAATAAAAAGGACAAGCCATTCTTTTGAATTCAAAAGAAGAGTCCAATGTAGGAAAGGTGATGAACGAGACAATTTTTAAAAGTCTCCCTGCACCATTACCTCAACCGGAATATTTTAATAAATAATAATTTCCCGCCTAAATTATAGTGACACCTGAATCATAAATCTTTACGTGATGAGTTTGAAAAATGCGATGATAACAAAATGCAAAATAAAGGATATATCGTGTGATAAACAGCAAAAATAATCAATGAACGAGCCCATCATATAGTGAATTGATTTATTTAAAAAAGAGAAATTATTTAGTTTAGCTACCAGTAAAGATGAGGATTTTGTCTCTGGAGAATTTTCAATGGAGTCTACTAAATACACTTCTTAAATTTCAAGATGATGGTATCGTTCAAGTGCGGAAGACCGTGGATCGAACCCCGGGTGAAACCAAAGATTTTTCCTCTACTCCATATTCTTCATCGTGTTTCCACATTATTGTATAGAAAAAATCATCAACCTCGACCTTAGAAAATCATTAGCTAAAGGTGATTGATACGCCACGGAAATAGACCACTCTAGCGGAAATAATGAGTTTATTTAATATTTAATCTCAGGGGTGGACCTACCAGTCTAGAATGCAGCCCGACGGGCATAAACTTCCTCGTTGTTATTCGATCGACGGTATATAGTTACATACATTAAATGCAGTAGTTACACCCTTTTGACTGGCTGTAGTGAGAGGGTATCAATTTCCATCCCAAAAATCCGATTCTATCGACCTTGGATTATAGCCTTTCCCGATCCCATTATTATCAGCACACCTTTGCGGTGGCATTGTTATTCTCTTAAGCCTTTCCCACTCACTTTCCTCTCACGGCCATCGCTTTGCTGGCTCAGACGCACCCGGGAGGGGGCGACATAGTATGTATACATATATAGAAGAGCCCACCCCATCTGAGCACAAGAGCTTCCATCAGTCAGCCTCGCCCCGTCACTTGAACACGCACGAAATCCCTGCCCACGCATATGCCGGCGGTGAAAGTAAACTAACGCAAGAGGTTGTTATTCTTTCCTCATAAGAGGCTCGCTCAACGCAAAAGAAAGACCAAGGGATGTGAGGAACATTCTTTATTCAGGAAGCACATCGGTGAATAATTACATACGTAATTGATAAATTTTGACATGAAGTAGGTGGAACTGCATGTGTTATTGCTGTGAGAGTTGATATGCCTATATCAAAGACGGTATTCATCTACATACTACCCCGCAAGCTACCTAAAAAGGTGTATGGCAGAAGGTGTTAGGACACCAAACGTTTGCATAAAAAAACCTAATCCTCAAACAAAATTACGACTAGTTTTTATCAAAGTCCTATATGGTTCGGTGGAAAAAACGAATTCCCATATTTATCCGTTCGGCAAAATATAGGTATCTCTTAATATATCACTTCTGTCGTACCAAATATAGTGGAGCTCTAGGATGATGCTCTCCGTGTCACTCTTAAAGATATTTATTCTTAACTTTTCAAGCATCCTATATCTAGCGCGCAGCCTCCGTGTCTCTAGCGGCTCCCTACTCAATTCGCTTAAAATCTGGGTAACGATGTCTTTACGTCCTTATTTAGTATACCTGGATATGCTTCGTACAAGTATTCCTAGAAAAGTAAGCATAAGCTTTCCCGGTCCCAAAATTTTGAAATTAATTTACTTCCACACTCATCTCCAGCAATTATATTTCTCAAAAAAACTCCACATTCCAGAAAATATATTGCATTGAGTTACCATAGGCAACTCATGGAGGTTTATAATTTCTTTGCCTGTCACATTAATGCCTCGTTACTTTTGCTCCTTTTGGGCTACCGTGCATCAAACTCTTTCACTCTTTCAATAAAACACTTGGCCCATACTATAGTTAACCACTCGATTTATTCGTATTCAACAGTTAGTAGTGTATATCTTAAAGTTATTTTATTCTTTTTTTATTTAAGTCTTTTATTCTTTTTTATGTTGCAGTGCTCTTAGCTTAGTTCCTTTCAAAATACCTGTATTTAAGGTATTACTGTAATGAGTTATTTCTTAATTTTACTGTAAATGAGTTATATTGCCATTTTACCTAATATGTATCGAGGCCCCAGCGGAAAAGATAATTATAGAGACAGCTGTATCAGATTAATTTCATCATACTCTAGTATTCACATGATCATGAATCTGCCAGCTACTGAGACTCATGTACCTCAATTCTGCCATTTTTTTCCAATTACTTATACATTGTTATAACTTTTAAATTTATATTAAAGTATTATGATTCGCGCGTGCGCTATACAAATGATGTGTGATTTTTTTCTCCCCCGTTCAGTTTTCTGTATTTTTTCTGACGTCATGGGTGGCATCGTTATTATATTTAGTAAAGTGGAAATATTTTTGCATACTAATTGAGTTTCTGGTACTCAAATACACTTTTTTTACTCACTATATGTGCATATATACAGTGCGTATATGCCTGATTTGAAGATACTCAAAATAGTTACCACGTGAAATTTGTCAGGATAGAATTTGAAGTGCACAGATTTTCGTCAATCCTTACGTGAGTGCTTTAGGATGGTGAAGTTGACTGAGGTACAATGGACACGGACTCTGCTGTGGCGTCATTTTTCTTTTCATTCCCCGGGCGAGCGAGCATGTAGTTTCGACGAAAGGGAAGTGAAACAGTCCAATCGGAGATCGATGAGGTCCAACCGCTTGGATGCTGTTTGCGTCTACACTACGTCCCTAACCTTGTTTGAACACTCTTGTTCCTCGGCAGGAGAATAATTTCGGGCCCTCGCCTTTAAAACGGATTTCGGATCCGTATATCGGTTTTGTTCACCCGACTGTCTTCGCTTCACAATAGGCCGTACACGGCGCAGGGGTGTTGGATAAAACCCAGTTTCCTTTCCTTTTTTTTTTGTTTTTGAGTTTATCGGACATGTATCGTATTCTACGGAAGCACGCAGGCTTATAATCGATTAATGACGACAAGATTCGTTTTGATATCCCTGAATGTACGGTTGAGCAGTGCGCTTATCAGATTTTACTTAAAAAGGGCACGAATTTTACAAACTTTATTATTTTCATCGCATTCTTCTGTGTACACATATTCCACCGTTAAAATTGGGAAAGAGATGTGTATCCTTTTGAAGAATGGTTTCAGTGGGTGACCACTGGATTTTTTTTAAACAGCTCGATAAATTTTTCATCGATCTATGCTAGTAAAACTGCGTCTATTCTGGTGGAAAACATTTAAAGTCGTACAAAACTTCAACCACTGTTTCATTAATGGATACTTCCCTCTGTGTAATACCTATCCGAGTTAAAATTTTCTCCTTCTCAGAATTTATGCCATCTTCTACCTCTGAGTGTGTTTTTATCACACCGAATAAATAGTGCATTGAGACTGAGGAAGAAGTTGGATTACAATCTGTAGGAGGTGTAGAAAACGTGAGGTACCGCAAGTGCGTATTTGAACTTACGGAAAGAATGTCGAAGAGCTCATACGGTAAAAATTCGCATCACTGCCTTATAACTTTATACTTGAGATTATGGAAATTTTCAAA
Organism: Ischnura elegans; assembly: GCF_921293095.1. Taxonomy (NCBI): domain Eukaryota; kingdom Metazoa; phylum Arthropoda; class Insecta; order Odonata; family Coenagrionidae; genus Ischnura; species Ischnura elegans. Next base: position 42,390,999 of record NC_060250.1, on the reverse strand, counting down.
ACTTATCATCGGAAATAGGTGTTGTAATAAGGCAGATTAAACGTGCAGAAAGTTTTCAATTTTTGAGCCGAAATCAATTAAATAATATCTAAATCAAAATCACCGGAATAAATTTTCATTGTATAGGAAAACGTGGCTTCTGGATAAAAATTTCATAGTTTAGGTGTTTGTTTCTCGGGAAGTAAGGGTTGCATAGTCATTCAACTTTTCAAAGGTTATGTTTTAAAAAAGGTGAAACTTACTGACTTTCAAATGCGGAAAACTTTACGAAAGTAAGTTTACGTCAAATCGGTTGACCCACATAGAAGAATCGTCGTGGACATTGCAAAGGCTTTATCCGCTCAATATATTCAAAATCGGGGCGAAATACGATTCATTTCCGTGATGTAAACCCAATTGGTTACATTCTAGAGTGAGTTTTTTTTCCAGTTATTCCTACGGAGGTAGATGATAGAAGGGACAGAGATCCCACGTCACCCCCTTTAAAAATATATTTGAGCCTGCACGCCCCAAGAAACTTGGAATAAGCAGAAACCCCCCGTGGGAAAGACGAAAACTTTTCTTCGACAAGTCAAGGAGAGAATGAGATTCTTTTTCTGTTCCCGAGTTGTTGGAATTCTCAGCCTCGCCATCTATGTTATGAGGACATAAAGATAAAATTTATTTAGATCGCTATCTCGTAGGTTGACCAAATTTATGACAATTACTCTGACATTAAAAAATTTATCACATTTTCAATGAATGGAAAATGACGTACAGAGACCAAATGTTGAGAATCGCGATAACACGTCATTCAACCCTTCAATGTTCTTCAATTGTAGTATCATTCTGAATCTTTTCAGAAGTCCTTAGGTATAGTTTTTAGTCTGTATTAAAATTCTGAAAACTATCTTCCGATTCAGTTTAGCTCAACCATTGTTGAACTGATCTATTTTGCGCGCTTTATATCGGTTCATAAAAGTCATACCATTGCAGTAATGAATAGGAAAAAAATTATTTTTGGTTTTTGGTTTTAAAACTGTTGACTCTGTAATCAGTGCCCTATGAAAATTTGAAGGGTGTGTAATGTGAAAGAAGAAGAAACGATGTTTACAAGAAAAATCCAATTCGAATTTTCTTTGAGGAATCAGAAAGTAAATTTTGATCAAAATACTGCAGTGAGAGACACGAAAACGTATCTTCGACAAGTCAAGGGACAAATTTGTGAGTATTTTCGCCCCTTTTAGTTGAAGTGCTGGGTGGCCTTCTCAATTTCTTGCTATTTGCAAAAAATAGAAGTCGGTCTGGGGCTATATATTCCAAGAAAGTGAACGCCGAAAGATATTTTTAACGTTCACGGAATGGAATTTCCTGGGATAAAATTTGCCAGTTGGTATAGAAAGAGTTCCTAGAAGCCTGAATTATATTTATTTTAATACAGTTATTTTTAGTTTTGATGTTATTGATAAAAATAGGGTATTATATCATATACGAGGTATTATTTTCCCTCAACTTCCCTTTTTTATGTTACTGAGTTAAAATTAGCTCGTATTCCTATATCTACTCTTTTTGAGCTATAAAGCAATCCCTTTTCCCCAATTAAAAATAAACCCTTGTCTCCCCTCGCAATTTTTCTTATAGATACCGTAGCATGGTTTAAATTTTCTCCAGCTAATGGTCCCAAGACTTATCGTTACCTATTCCACGTTAACTATACCACTAGTGCCTAAAACAATCTCATTCTAAGATGTATTATTGACCCAAAGAAGATGCACATCTTACAAAGAGAATAAAATTTAATGGTATGAAATTTAATCTATATCTCGCTAAAAATGGACGCGTTCTGCGCGTGACGCTTTCAACTAGAACCCCGTAAAGTCTTCCTACGGCATACGCGATTATTTCCATGCGAGAGTATTCATTACAAGAGATAGGGAAACTAAATTTACATCTTCATGCATGCCTCACGGTCACAAGGAGAAAAGCAATTTAACGCTCTAAATAATCACGGAATTGTAGTGACCTTAGCGTAAAGATCGTTCCATTTACAATGAGAAGCAAGCGTCGGGCGCGGAATATTTCAATACGGAAATAATCCCTGCAATATTTTCCACGTGTGGACGCTCCATGACCTCGTCCTACTTAAATATGGATTTCAGTGTCTCCACAGAAGTCAGGCGCACTCTCAACCATCAACAATTGTGTTCTCTTCCTCAAGAAATACGAGAGAGGATAATACGAATAGGGTTAGCCGTTATTGAAAATTCAATACCAGAATCGTTTAATTTTTAATATCTATAATATGCGATCGTTATAATTCGTCAACAATTCTAAGATTTGTTTGACGCTGCTCTCCATTTTAGCTCTATTATCCGCTAGCCTTTTCATATTGACTTATTTATTCTCATTTCCATCCTTAATAACCTCTGTTTGACATTCATTCGGGGCCGTCTTTTGCCCTTCTTTCTGTCCACCTGTCGTTCTTTGCTTGTTTTTATAAGGCCATCATCCCTCATGATGTGGGCAAATAAGTTTTGCCGTTTCCTCCGTAGGGATTTTAGAATATTCCTCTTTTCTCCCATTCTTCTATGATTTTCCTCATTCCTTACTTGCTCGATCCATTTTACCTTCAAACATCTTCGATAGCACCACATTTCGAATGCTTCTACACTTAACTTCTCTGCTGCTGTCAATGTCCAAGCCTCGCTCCCATAAGGAAACATTCTCCATGTTTAGCATCTGAGAAATCGTTTCTTTACTCATGAACTTGTATTCTCAGTTGCAATTAAATTCTCCTGCTTGTAGAATGCTCTCTTCGCCTGCGCTATTCAACTAAATATTTCTTTCTGTTTCGTACTGCATTGATTTTTTCGGCTACTTAGGTATAAAAAATCTTTTACCTCTTTAACCTGTTGTTTTCGTAGTTTGATGTTTGTCCTTGCCTCTTTTCCTTTGCTGCACACTAGTACAGTCTAATCATAGTTTTTTTGTAGTTTACTTTCAGATTATACCCAGTACATCAGACTTTTCTTCAAACCATTCTCTGTCTCGGCTTTAGCACCTATACAGTTGTGATAACTACATGCAAGCAATGATAACTACCGCATTTTATGGCTCACTAAAAAATATCGTACATCACTTCACCCAAGAAAATAGCTTCCCGATAAGCATAAACGATCTATCTTCTATATTATTTCTACTGTAAAGATACCTTTTTCTCAACTTATACGCAAACAAACTCTACAAATGAGGCATCAAAATGCACAAAATTTATCAGAGAACATGCGACGGCATATCTTACTTCCTAAATATTGCTATTGTTTCCTAAAATTGGTTTTTAAATAGATTTTAAAAAATAAAAAAACAAAAAAACCTATAAATATTCCTGACGTCAACGGCGCACAAACTGATACATTTGTTCATTTGCAACAATATCTCGCATTATTTAATTAACTTTCATCAAAATGCGGCTGATACCACATTCAAATCTCCTGTTGATACGTAAGTATGAGTCATCATGTGCGTTTAACAGAGGATAGTGTAATTACTTCCAATGTTGTGTTTAAAGAGGTCCTCTGACCTCAATTTGTACATGCACATTCCAATTAAATTTGTATATGAGACCCTGCCTTTTTTTCTACATTTTTAAATTAGAAACGCGCCTATCCCTCTGTGGACCTGCATTGAAAAGAGCGGGGGAAGCCCGCTGGGAGCGAGCGCAGCACGTTCGTCATCTAATAACTGAAAAACATTCATGCAGACATATTGTCTTCCCTTTAATCAGGATAAACTCCACGATTAGGATGTGTGCCTAATTTTCTGTCAAAATTTTAAACTGACTGTATTAAAGTTTGCAGTCTATCACGAAAAAAATTACACCCACACCCTCTTGGAAAAAAATAATGACTTCCTCAGCATCGTAAAATTAGGGACCCAAATTACTTCAAATCCGGGTAAATGATGGTCAATAGAATAGATGTTAATAATTAGCAATAAATTACCCGTCGGGCGAACATAATGTGGCACAGTGCAGTAGCCAGAAAAATTGTCTCGGGAGGGAGGAGTCCAAAACCAAAAGGGAAAATTTATTCAAACTGGGTACTCAGTAGAGGTTTTTAAATAAATGTTAATACTTTTTGAAATCGAAAAAACTTCATTTTTCAGAGAAATCTTTTGTGAGTTGATGAATTTTTATTTTGTTTTCATTTTAAAGGTAAATTAATTGTGTTTTTATATTTCGGGGGGACCGCATCCCCCTCGCTACGCCACTGACGTGGCACCTCAGCATCAAAAGGCTAATGATGACGTTCATGGACTGGAGAAGATCACTGGAAAATAAATAGCGACAGCTAAGAAACAACTCAATTCAATGTCAATAGTGTGCATGGGAGAATTGCTGGTAGTCCTTCTGATGAGTTGATTCTACGATGTAAAAATATTTCATTATAAAAAACAAGGTTTATATCGCACAATTACAAATAAGAGAAGTTAAATTTTGTTCTAGATTTTTTCAATGAATTTTTGACGCAAAGATATGTTTTATTTTCATTCCATGATTCTCCTTCCTTTAAATGATCAAGGCCGCCATAGGATTTTGGTGGCCATTTTTTTTAAATAATCTCGAAAAATAACAATTTTTATTTTAATTTCTGAATAAAAATCGAGATACAGTTAATAACATATTAAAAGTATTAGAGTATTGCACTACAATCTGGTTCCGATTTATCCGAAAATTTTCAGCTTAATAGCTATTCGGAAAGTGGGTTAAAATCGAGTTACAAGTTTTCACTCGGACAAATGACAAACGCATTAAAAATAAAATGTCTTATAAAAACCTTATAAGAAATGGTAAAGAAAGATGGGAATCAGTACGAGTTTTTTTAAACGCCCCAGAGTCGATAAGTTAATTTTTCGCAAAGTACTAACTTTATTTTTTTGCTAATTTTCCATAAACCGGCCTTTATTTAAGAAATTATTTTCATATCAAGGTGATTCTGATTTAATGAAGACAGATAGTTCCTACCGGCTGTATCCTATATTTCTTTTGAAGTGTAGAGAACAGAGTTAGGAAGTGTGGATTTTTCTAACTTTCTGGAGCGAACGAATTCACTCCTCTAATCTTCCTGCCGCGTTCTTGATGCCATTGTCCGATTGAATCGCAATAATACCATAATAAAGGCGTTTGCTAATGGGAGATAAGGACTATTTCTGCCTCCTTGGCACACGTGGCCCGAAAGCTGCCTATTGTTAAGGCGAAATCTTTCCACCTGGATGAGTCATGAAAAAAATCTAATGGGTATTTTTCTAGCTCTATTTCAACATGCTAAGTCGGGTGTATAAGATTTTCTTCCTCGGAAAAAGTGAAGTAATATTTCCCATCCTTACCTCAAGTATTTCCCATTGTACTTAATTCATGTGGAGGGTTTAGGATTTTTCAACGCATTTATTTCAGGTCTCCTCCACACTTTTTTATCCGCAGTGAGAATTTCACTTGACGGTAAGAATCGACCGTCAAGAAAAAGCTCTTATGCTCCACAGAAAATGGCACGTGCAAGGGAAAACTTTTTTACTATAAGTTCCTCAAGGCTTTAATAATGCAAATTTACTTATACTACTCACTGCCATATACTATATACTACTCTAAAATACGGCAAATATTTCATCAATCGACGTGTCATTATTATAAATCGTACTACTATGAATAAAAACAGTCTAAGCGTCAAAAATCTTTCATTTACAAAAATGTTTCATCAATCGACGTGTCATTATTATAAATCGTACTACTATAAATAAAAACAGTCCAAGCGTCAAAAATCACTCTCTTATCAATCATAGTATGGCCTCTTTTAATCCGTATTAGTAAAAATAGATGATAACTGTCAGGTCACATGGTTAACGTTGTGAGGGAGGACCAGCGAATGTTAGTGGAGAGAGAATCAGCGTCAGGTTAGCCTAATGCAAGCATACGGCGCCCAAGAAAATATTTATATTCTTCGCCCAGCCACCATTTAGATGCAAATTTGCAGACAGATTTGTGGCGGCCGCACCTCCTGCCTCGCCGCCACACCGCTTGCCCGGAGGCAAGTTAAAGCGCGCTCCGTCATCGCTTCCTTCCAACAGTCCAGATAGCCCAGCGGCAGCGCGGTCGCCTCCCAAGCGGGTGGCCCGGGTTCGATTCTCCGTGCCGGAAAGTTTTATTACTTAATTTTTCTGGCCTTCTAGAATTCCCTTCTAGAAGTTTCTCTAATGTTCAAGAACAGTAAGATAGAACATACTGGAAGTTGGCAAACTGAATAAATACTGCGGCCTTTCGGCCGGCAGTTCAGTGTGGAATTGTACAGAATTCCATAAACATCGTCCAAACCATTCCATCGAATCTTCATTGTTAGCAGCCTACATCGACTCCTGCTACAGATTATTTACACGCTTTTTTCCATTAAAATTTCGAAACACGTGGGCTTCAATTTATCCGCACTCACCCTCCTCTACAATCAGCGTCCATTTGATTCACAACAACCGTCGATCGAAGAGAAACAAAAGCCTGCTTACTCAGCTAACTTTGAACACGTGTTTCAGATGAGAAAGATACTTTTAGACTTGGGAGACTCATTTCCACTAAGTAAATTCATTTTCACTTTACTCTAAACCATGCATAAACTATTGAATGCATAAATTTACGTTTCTCAATGGAATAAATTACGATTAGTTACTATAAAAGTGAAGATCATATTGATTGAGTCCCGATTTTGATGAAAAAATACTTAACAATATCCAATATTTTTTCTTCAATTCTCGCGAATACGGTTTAAAATAGTCGATAGAGGTGTAAATACTAATCAGGTCGTGTTTTAGTAGAAGCAAGAGCAATTAGTTAAAGTTGTTGTTTTTTCTTCTTGACATCCGTGGTGTCATCTAGTGACCTAGAAAATTTAAGCATCATCAATTTTGTATCTTTACTAACGGTAATTTACTTCACGTCACTGACTGAATTACTTTTGGTAAATAAAACGTCAGAGGCTGAATTTTAAAGGGACTCGGCGCACGTCATGATGAGCTTACCTTGTGCTCAGGAAGCTGGCACTTTCTCCTTCCTCTTAATCTCCTTGTGACACGCATGAACTTCGACCGCTTTTCCATTTCTTCCTAGACGAAATCACCTTTCTTGGACGGGAGTCGTATCCGGGGAAGATAAAATTGCGGCACGTAGTCTACAACAAATAAAGTTGATATTATCCCGTTTCACTTGGCCGAGTGAAGAAGAGTTTTAAGCGTCACCTCATTTCCTCCAGCACTGGTTTTTTCCTTCTCCTTTTCTCGCACTCCGTTCGAAGGACATACCCTGAGATGAGGAACCTGCGCGACATTTGGGAAAGGGTTCCCTTCCCTACTCGCCCTTCCAGTACGTTTGCCGGGTGACGACTGCCGCGCCGCGTTGAGGCGGGTGGCGGAAACTCCACGTCTTCACTCCAAGCGACAAAGAAGGGGATCCGAGAACGTCGAGTCACCGCGAAAAAGTGGCGAGTGATTTCGTGTGGGTGAGCAGACACGAGCGGAGCGAATGTAGAAGACGGAAAAAAAGGGTTACCCAGAGTAAAATCATTGAATGAAGAGATATTTTTTAAAGGTTTAAGAATCTAGCATGTGCTATACTTTAAATAAAATTAAAGATTCCCATCGCCGTTAGGGTCTAATTACAAATATTGAGAACCTTGTTATTGAAAAGCAGAAAAATTGTTTCCCTTTGGACCTCATTAACTAAACTTGAAATACTTTCCGTGTAAGCAAAAAATCGTGTATGGTATGCAAATAATTTCAAACATCATATTGCTTTGGATAATGATAACACTGATTTTTACAACAAAAATGTTTTTTGGTCATAGACGTAAAAGAATATTACTCAAAGAAAATGAAAAATGAAGAGATACGTGTAGTAAGATTTTTATTGGAATAATACCATACATTGAAACCTAGTTGCAGTACCTTGTCAGAATGTGTTCATCCCACAATTAGTGGAAACAAAACTTGCAGAAGAGATTACGTCTTCCATTAACTTTTCCTTATTCGATAGTTGTGTCCAAGATGTGTCCAAGGTTCCCATAAGGCCCATGGAGCCCCTTTTCATTCGGAAAGCACACCGTTATCTCCTTTCTGAACGGGAGAGTCTTGGGGGGATGAGAACGAATTAATTATATTAATATTTTTATTGTAGTAGACGCACTGAAAGGACACTGAATTGAGCGCATTTCAAAATGTTCACAGTTGCATTCTATTTTACAACCCGTAACTTCTAAATAATTGCCTGAGCATTAACGCTGAGGAAAGAAAGTAAAATGAAATATCTAGCAATCGATTAAAAATTAAATTTCCTCATTTGCTGCAAATGTATAAATTAGGCCATATTATTACTTAATTCTGAAAAAAAACTCCATTTCACTATCATTTTTTATAGTAGACTGCAAATTTTTAAATTTTATTCTACCATTAATTGTTAATATTTAACGCACCGGTGAATTATTTTTTATTTTTCATTATGATTTTTCTGATTCTTTTTCAGCTTTTTCGCCTTTTGAAAGAATGTCGATCATGTGTAGAGACTATTTCACTGAAAAATGTTGAAGATGAAGCTGAAGTCGCAGCTGACCTGTGAGAGGCTGTGAGAGAGAGAGAATTCTTTGATGCCGTCATCGATCACAGTAAGTGCTGCAACGTGTTAATTTGTGTCCATCCTTCTCTCTTTTGAAGAAGTCATAACGGTTCAGTGATTTTTTGTCGCCATACCTTAACGTGCTGCCCCAAGTTATGATTCGCTGAGAAATCAGTGATCAGAGATGAACCTCGTCTCGAAACGCGATGTGTCAGTCGGACGGTCTATCCATGTCTTTCTTCCGTTTCAGTGGCCACAGTATCGTACATTGCTCGACCATCGTCTTCAGCCGCTCTAGAACTCCTTTCATGCTACCTCTCCTTCATTCAACCGTGTTAATATATATCTTTGAGTAATTCCTCCTCAACTGGGTCGTCGTTGATTTTGACACTGAAAAACTGGGAGTGAATATAAAGCTGGTACATTTAAGTGTTCTTCGTCCTTTCTGGTGCTTCTCAGAGTTGAAAAAATGTCCTCTTTTACAAAATAATATTTAAACCTATCAAGCGTTTCTTTCCGTGATTTGGGTTGAAATTAGGTGCTTGTCATTAAGGCGATCATTCCAACCAGGAACCTGTATAATGATACCAAAATTAACCGACTCATTCTTAACTGTGTGCTATTCCAGTATAATGTACAGTATATTGGTAACTGCTATTTTCAGGTAGAAATAAAATCTTAAGCTAACAGAAATAACAAAGATCAACACTTAATATGCAACTGCCATTGGAGTGATTTGAAAATGAATATTTTTAAATTATGCAACGACCTCCGCGATTTATATTCGAGAGAGCATTTAGAGATTATAAAAAATTATTGAAAACCAGGACTATACTCGCATAAACGAATATCTTTATCAATCCTTTTCCCCTATTTTGGCGTAATTTTTAAAATTCATCTCTTCCTCCGTAAGGTAAGTAGGTTATAATAATAAGATCAATTGATAATAATAATAATAAAAGCTTGGAAATAATTATTACTAATTAAGATTGATTTGTGTAAAATAAGTCGTGGTATAAGTGACAGTTAACTAACCAAGAAACTTTAAAATGGTACCACTATCCCGCTTCGTATGTTTTGCATCGTCGAAAAATTATCTAGTTAACTAGTGAAACAACTTCTTTACATATATTGTTAGCAACTGCTTAGGGCAATATATCGTCCGATATTTATTTCCAATTTTCACTTGCTCTATTACATTTCAGCGAACATATTACCAGAAATCCGTTACCCGCAAAGAAATTCTATGGCCTCCGTATTCATTTTCTCGACTTACTAAATTTATAATTGAAACACATATGAGAGCAATTTTTTTCGACCTCCAATCGATCGGAAAAAAACGGCCTTCCTTTTCTTCCTTTCCCCGGCCAGAGATATAAATTTTTACAAAATATTTTGAGCGGAAATAATTTTAAAATGCAAATGGTAAAATATCGGAATGGTAAAATATCATGATGGGTGTCAATTGTTATCACTTTTATGCCGTAATTCTTATCATTCTTATGGTTCCAAAAATATTAGCAATCATTCGTTAAAAGCCACCCAAAATATTTCTGCCTAATCCTCTTTCTTGGTGTGCCTAGAATATGACACAAGAAAAATATCCTAAAACTTTCATGTCTTTATCTTCAGTAAATTTTCAGCAGATCAGCACCTTTTCTTCCCGCCGTCAATGATTCGTTGTTCAATTTAAAATCCAGTTTTGGAGATAGCTCAAACTTAATTTGACATAAAAACTTTTCATCCTCGTAATATTCAATGGAATGAAAATGCAAATATTATTAAAAAATTTATTTGAATTCAATTTAATCCCGCGAGATAATATTTATATATGGTGATCATAGAGAAGTAGTTAAACGTGAAATGCAATTCTGAAGAGGAAGGTGACAAGAGGATTCTCGTCTTCGGATGTCTTGAGCCATGGGAGAGAGCATATGCTGGGTATATAGATGACCCTTCCCCAAAGGAATTGCATACGCTCCACTACAGTAAACAGGAAGTCACTATGGCACCAGGAGGAAATAAACACTTCTCCATCCAAGTGACACAGTTTCGATCCCGTATACTACAGCGCATTCAAAACATCGTTTCAACAAAAAATTATTATTGACGTAACTTAAAAATCTAGCCCTATTTTACGTAATTGTCATGTTCCAAAAGGGAGCCAACCCGTACGTATAATAAGGGAGAGATTCCAGTACGCCAAATATTCGATCTTTCAGACTCGTTTGTTAATTTGAGCATTCCTCTTCCCTGTATATCAAGCGAGATAATGAGATGACCTTGTCCTTAAGCCTTACACTCTGGTAATATTGAAAACACTGAAGTTTTTTCCTCGTTGCCATTTTATTGCCGAGCCGGAATTGATTACAGTGGGGCTTTTCATTAGTCGCTATTTATGCGCCCCACTCTCTTTTTTCTTTTATTATCTCCCTATGCGTTCCATGCATTCACTGTTATATTTTTCGAGTGGAGAGGCTAGTGGAGGAAACTTGAAACCTGGCCAGAAAAGAATTGGCGATAGATTGCTTCGGACTGAAAATTCCAATTGGCTAAAGCGTCGTCCTTATGTCCTTGAACTCACACAGCGAGACCAGCAGAGTGGAAATGGCCACGTGGGGAAGAGAGAGAGAGTAGTGACGTAGGTATGTTTAATATTGCCGATTCGGAACTAATGAAGAAAGGACTGAACTAGTATTTTCTAAAGGAAGTAGAAATTTTCAATCGATACCGTATTCTGTTGCTGGATTTGGTAATTTTTTATCATTAAAAACTTTGCATGCAACTTCACTGCCATGTCTGCTTGTCGTCCATTGGATTCAAATCCTAAAATTGATTTTCCGCCCACTTTTTCAGCTTTGAAATTTGGTATGGCAACAGAATTTATATGACATTGCAATGATATGAAAAAAATGTAATCTATCCGTTCTTAAAACCATATAAATACATATCAAAATTTCCCTTGCATAAAATGCATATGCCGAGACTACACCGTGTGGTGTATAATGTTATATAAATGAATATTATTCCCGCATACAAGCGAAAAAATTATTAGTCAGCCGTTGTCTAATGGATATCGCAACCATCGTGGTCAACTGCTGTATTGAAGGTCAGGGATTCAAACCACGCAGGAAGCACTTTTTATAACACTTTCATATTCAATTTGACTGAATAAAAGCGTTAAAAAATTAACGCTTTTATTTATGTTCTATTCAAATGGAGTGGGGTGCGTCTATTCATGTTAAGTGGGTGCTTTTTGTGGTAGCATAGTGGGTTTTGCTCTTGACTGCAGGGGCGTAGCTAGGAATTAAGGCTAGAGGGAATTTCAGGCGCAAGTAATACTGGGGGGCTTGGGGGTATTGCATACCCGCTAGGGTAAGCGGGAGGTGCGGAGGCCTTCCCCCGGAAAAAATTAAGATAAACGGTTCATAATGGTGATTTTTACGGCCTTCTGAGAGATATTTTATTAATCCTCAAACTATTCTATTAGCAATGTTAATCAAATTAAGTAAAATAGATTTAACTTATAAATTTCTGTGAGCTCTGGGGGGGGTGGGTTTTCCCCCAAAGCCCCCCCCTCGCTGCGCCACTGCTTGACTGTTCATTGAAGGGTCCCGGGCTTAAATCCAGGGTTTAGCGTTCATGCACGCCGAAATAAAATTATTCGAAGTGCGAGGTGGCTCAGGGAAAGGAATTCGCCACTTTTATTTTGAATATGTGTATTGTGTAAATCACTCGCCCATGACTTAGTTTAGGGTGAAACCTTTCCTCTTTTATGCGAGCAAACCCTCGAGTTTAATGAATCTCCGAGGGATTGAGTCCAAGGATTCCTATTTACAAAAAATATTGGGGGGCCCAAACCGGGGATCTTGCCCCGGGAAATTTTACAAGTAGTGAGTTTTAAGTTTGCTAAGCATTTCGGAAGAGTCATATGATCAACATTAGAATCCTGATAATTCGAATCTCGATATCTGGACACTCCGGGGAAAATCAAAAAGCCTGACACATATTTTCCTCACACCCATAACGAATTTTTTAGGGGGCTCGACCTCATGGAGTCGGCGCCACTGACTGAGTCAAATGGTGAACAAAGAGTGTATTATTTCAAAACTCCAAAATTACTTATTAGTAGCAACTCGTAGCTGAAGTTTTTTTTTACATTCATTTTGGAAATAAGATTTTATCACGCCGTATAATTTCATAATGAGAAGGTGAAATATATTGCAGAATTTTTTAAATCAAAGGAATATGGTGTTTTTAGGTTTTATCTCGTGGAAGTCTAACGTATCAATAAAAATTAAAATCACTGGTGAATTTTTACAAATATAATTACAGTAAAATCAATTTTTACTGCATTTTTTACGATAATGATGTAATTATACAAAATGTTATGCTTGTACGATTCTTTGTGCAGATATTTCCCGCAAATTTTATTTCCATAATATATATTTTATTAACCACTAGTGACCAGAGAAAGACTTTCAAATCGTTAACAATTGATGCGACTCGCGTAGTGAACATTAAAGAGTAAAAACAGTAAAATGATTGCATTCATAATTTATTTATTTTACAGCTAAGTATAGTTTTCCTCTTACAATTTTTGGAAGTATTTACCTATCGTGAATTAACGTCCACTGTAATTGTTTTTCCCACGTTCTGATAAGCTCTTTCCCATTATTCAACGGAATATTTCTCTGAAATTGGTTTACAGGCAACGCGTGCTTTAAATACATTTCATTCGTGCAACTTAATTCCATGAAGCCTATCACACAATAGATGCTGAAGTTCTTATTTACATTTATTTTGGATATAATATTTTATCATGCCAAATAATGTCACAGTAGTCATGAATTCAATTCATTTTGACAATTTCTTGCCTCCATTATGTAATTATTTTTTCATTCCATGAATATACCGTATGCAGAGTGCATTGAAGAAAATGATGGAACTGCACATTCAAGTGTCATGCTAGATATCATTTATTTAATTAGTGTTTCACTCTTAGAATCGGTCGTTGATCCTTTTATAATCTGAGAGTTTTACCATTTTCCATATACATTGGCAGAGAAACATTTTTAATACGTGACAAAATATATTTATAAATTAGTCTCTCATCCAGTGTCGGTCAATATGAGGATGATTTCTATCAGATCTCTATGGTTACCGTACTTCAATCGATGAATGAACCTATAGACTATAAAGCCCCTTAACACAAGCATGCCCGACCAATCCTTACACCCCATTATGCCCGAGTGGGTATATTTGGCCCAATATGACCATGTTTGCATATTTTACTCAAAATACTTGATTCCTTCCCTGTTTATTTATTAATATTGTTTATAAAGCATTTGGGAGGGAAGTAGAAAATTTAATTAGACGAAAAATATTAAAACTGTAGTTGTTCAACAATTTCTATGGTGTTATGGGAAACTAGCTTCCACAAATTTGTGAATACTTATCACATTTCCTCTGATGGGTTTGGGAGGTACAGTGAATTTCAATGGTATCAGGTTAAAAATAATTGCAGTGGCATTTTGACAAAAAACCAGTATAAATCACACCAATACATTGAATACAATGGAAAAGTAGAAAGGCTTAAAATGGATTAGATAGTCTGGGTTAAAATGAGCCGTCCGGGCATGGCAGGTATAAGTGATGAGAAAGAATAGAAAAAAATAATAATATCAGGCCTAACTTTTGCACAGTGGCAAACCAAGCTAAATAATTAAGAGTCATGAAATATGAGTCTAAAATGTTTCTTCCTTCCAAAATATTCAACATAAATATTCTCTTTTGGGTCAAATTGACCCAGCCGGGCACTCAAGTGTTAACGACCACTCACTCACTCATACAAATGTTTGGGGTGAACGAGACGAGATACGGCAAAAAGTCTTACGAAAACCCCCTCTAAAATTGAAAGACTGGTAATGAAAAGACTGGTAAAGGAATCCATCGAGATCCGGCTGACAACTAGCACCCTCAACCGTGACACAGGATATTCACTGAGTAATGCATGGAAACCGGCACTTAAGAAAATAAGATTGGCTGCCTCCCAGCCAATCACGTTAGACCTCACAACCAACTGAAGAGTAAACAAGCTGGCAAACTTCATCCACTCACCATTAGCCCTGAGGATGGAACCCGACTCGTGCTCCGAAACGTCGGCAGAATGGAGGGAGACCACCCGGCTTGAAGCCCGAATAGCCTTTTTTGAACCCCTCTAAAATTGACTAAAACCCCAGGAAATATTGTGAAAACACTAAATTTTCCATTATTTATCTGTATATTCATATGAAATTGAATATGAGGATAAGTTCAAAAAATGCCACCATAATCCAATGGGTGATCATAGGAACAAATAATCATAGCAACATCTTTATTTATGCAAGCAAGAGGAGCTAAATTGGCAAAGGAGATGAAGGAATTAAAACCTTTTCGGAGGAGCTTGTCTACAAAAATCCATGGCACGGCAATTTTATATATTAGACTCGCTTTTGCTCGCTGGGGGGGCTCTGCCATCATCTTAGTCATACACTATATCCGCACACACAATAAATCAGTTATTTTTTATTTGTCCACCAAAATATTCAATATAAATAACTTATATGGCAAAACAACGTTTGCCGGGTCAGCTAGTTAGTATATATTCTGAAATAAACAAAACAAAGGATAGATTCATAAGGTGAATTTCTCTATTGCCGAGGAACTACTTAGTGTCACGTTTATATGGCCCTCAATCCTGTTCAGGTCACGGATCGCGTCTGAAATTAAGGGATCGTCCTTTATTCATTCACCGGTTCTTGAGTCCCGTCCAAGTCCCGGCTCTCAAGGGTACGTGACGGGGCCGCCAGACAAGTAGCCCTGGAGGATCAGGAAGTAGTCAATGAAAACGGAGACGTGAGCTCTTCCTGGGGAGATGAAAGTTAAAATATGCCAAAGGAAGGAATAAATTGAGTGTTAAAGCAGGGAAGAGTCCTAAATTAATGCCTCGCCGTCATTCCAAAAAATGCAGAAGACCCTTACGAGCGTCTTTTCCTCTTCCTTTCCACATAGTTCGTCTCAATCCAATAAGCTTGTTATTTGCTTGTCTTGCTGGTCATTTGGGACATTTTTGTTTTTTTGTGGTCATATAAGAGACAATTATTGAGTGTATGATCTCATTGGCCTCATCGACAGGAAATTTTCAGACATCTTAACCCATTTCATGGCTTGAAATTCTTTATTCCAAGATAGGGAATGTCCATGTAATAAAGCCTGGGATTAGGAAGTTCAATTGTTTTTGGCACGATGTTAGGGAACAGCATGATGCGTAAATTTAACGAAACTTTTGGTGCTGTCCACTGTTTAATTGCGAGCTTTTGTCATCACGGAGCGTTTTGAAAATAAAAATATATATTTCGTTTGAGTTTAATAAAAGTTTTCATGCTGTTCACATTTTAGTATGGAAATTAGTCATACGCAAATTGTCTATATTGGGTCTATTATTTTACTGACCAGATAATGGATATATGCATACAAGGTGTGCGCAGACTTAGTGCGCATCCTGCATGACTAATTTTCGATTTTACCCTTCGCCTAGAATTATAAGTCTTAGATTTAATTCGAATAACCCACGCAATTTTAGAGAAGAGAGAAATTTTGCGTCGCTTCATTATCAGCAGTTTCCCAATATGGAATAGATCTATTGCTATTTTTGTAATACTTGCGTACAAGAACGAAATGCTCACCAGCCGACTAGTTAGTGGTGATTCTGTAATATAATTTGTTAACTATAATTTGTTCAAACTTTTGAAATAATTTTCATCAAATTTTATTTTATCCAATTTTTATTTGTCGATCCAGAAATCATCTCTTCCAATTATTCAGTCGAATATTTCCTTTGATCTTGTAATCGGACTGAAGAAAAATAACGCAATTTTTTGTGAAATATGGAAGGAAATTTGATTTTGCCAACCCGTTGAACATTAAGGAAACGATGTTAAATGTTTCATATAATTTGTCGGATCTGAGATGGGAAAAGAATAAATGGGAGAAAGAAAGGTCGGCAATCAAATACGGAGTCAGCGAAGCGAATTAGAATCGAGTGAAAGTGTTGTATGTAATGGGTTATATTGCGAAATATTACTTGAAGCAATTCTGGCAAGAAATGTGAATGCGTTCAATCATTACCCTGATGGGAAAATAATGCTAAAGAAAAAATGGAACTTGGAGTCGTATCAAAAATCTTATTTTTTAGCTCTTACTTTTTTACTTCATAGCAGGCGCTAATGGTACAACCCTATTACTTTATTCATGCTGCAGGCGTTCGTGAAAGATTAAATTTACTACTTCGAAGGCTCTAATTAATTAAATTAAAATAGAGAATCAAAAACTGCTAGAGGTGGATGAATTCTGCTATTTGTGATGCAGGATAACTAGCGATGGGAGAAGCAAGAAAGAAATTATCAGCTGATTTGGCCGAATAAAGAGAGCACTCCACTAAAAGATGGACCTACTTGCAGCGGGAAACTTAAATATGGAAGTAAAGAAAATATTTACCTACATTTTACAATAAGAACCTACATTTGGAGTATGCTCCTATATGGAAGTGAGGCATTGACAATGACAGCAGCGGAAAAAGCAAGACTATAGGCCTTTGAAAAGGAGTGCTAAAGAAACACGATGAGGATCAAATGGATCGACCAAAAAGTAATGAGGAAATCCTAAGAAGAAAAGGAGAGAAAAGAAAATTTATGAAAATCTTGAGAAGGAGGCGGAAGAACCATATAGACTATATCTTGAGGCATGATGTTCTGATGAAGACAATCGTCGAAGAACAAGAAGATGACAAAAACGGATCAGGTAGACCTCGAATAAAACATAAGCAGGTAGAGAAGGATGTGAAAGAGAAAAAATACGTGTGAAAAGATTAGCTGAAAAAAATTGAAAGTAGAGATGCGTCAAACCATTCTTGGAATTGTTGACCAGTGATGATGATGATTAAGTAACTACGCCATCAATATCATTATTTTTTATGAGTATGCTATGTAATAGGTCGTTAAGGTGTTTACCGCACTTTGCACCGCACCGCAGTTTTGTAATTGTACTATCCATTGGGAAGTTAGGTTTAATTGGCTCGGATACATCCCAGATTTTTGACGATAAAAACATGTTTTTTTTTGTGATGACGTTTTGTTTTTTGCACCAATTGGTGAACGACTCGTATCCAACCGAAATTTAATAACGATATTGGAAATTTAATGAGTTTTGATCAAGTTAATAAAGTTGGTTGTCCATGTTTCCTAAATTTGAAAATATATTCAAGCCGTTTACTAACCTGATATCACATACCTATACAAAGAATCTTTCTTTGAATGCCAAGAAAATGCTGCTGTGGGAAGTGGAAAGTATTTCTATGGATTTCTAAGCCCGTAAACATTCGGGATAACCACTTATCGAGGGGAGCATCTGTTTCATTAAATATTTCGTTGAGTTTTTTTTATTTTATAAGTTTACTTTACTTTGTTTTTACTCTATTTAGTTTATTTTTAGTTTATATTATTTATAGTCCATTACCATTTAAATTCGTGGAACCATAAATGGTACTGGTAAAAGCAACTGGAACTCACAAACGCAACAGGTGAAACATAGTCTGAAAATGACTCTCACCTTCAAAAATTAAATATCGAGAAATAACAGTCACGGCAATGCAGAAATTGATAGCAGACGAAGTAAAATTGGTTAAATGTCTATTTCTCCTCTTTGATCTTGTCCACAAAAACTATGCCATTAATTCGACCTCGCTCTTTTAAATTCCTAGAAATGAACGTAGAGGAGTCCGGCCAATAATTCCGAGCATCGGTCTGTATGGTTCGTATAGCATCTATCCTAGCTTAATCCGCTTCCGAAAGCAAACTTCATTAATTTGCGTCTCCGGATGCCGTGAATTCATTCGTTTGTTTGCGCAGTAGTTTGCCGTGCTCGCATTGGGGGAGACACCGTAGTGTTTCATCCCACTCCTTTTGGCCAACCTACCTCGCCATTTTATACGAGTCCATTAATACACGCGCGTTGCATTGTGAAGGGGTTACGAGTGGGATGGGCTGGGTTGACGGGAAGGTCAAGGGTCTGTTGACAAAGACAGACGACCCGGCTCCACCACGGGAAAGGGCCATGGTTGTTTCTCGGTTGGCGTGAGGCTGGCTGGTTTTTGAGAGTTTCCGGGACCCATCAACCGTCGGCGGCCGCCCGTGGGTGCGTGGGACTATTAAGAATGGTTTTTCCCCAATTTGGCGCTCTTGCGACCTGACATTCCTGTGAACGTCTCATTTCTTCATTCCTTCCATTCCTACCCCGGTATTCCCTGGTTTTGGGATGCTAAGGAGCTTGGGTCAGGGTGGAAAAGAGAGAAGGTTTTGGAATGCAGAGGAAACGTTAACATTTTGAAAACAATTGCACTTTCATATTTCATGAGATTCGAAGAACTTTTTCCACACTTCGTTTGAATATTGTGAAAATTAAAAAGTACTACATTTTAATATGTATGTAGGTAAATTAAAAAAATTGTGTTAAGTAATAAATGAGTATTTTCATAGCAAATTTTTATTAGAAATCAACAGTAATGTTCTAATAATCTCTCGCAATTCATCAACTTGTGTTTATCGCAACGCTTTTTCCATTCCTGTTTGTAGTTTAATGTCTAATAATGTTGATGGAATCTCCAAGTGCTATCAAGAGCAAGAAGGTAGCACAATCAAGTTTAAACATTGGTATTATGGACTTTGATTATCCTTTCCAAGGGAGATATATATAACGCATACTATTGGGGGATGCGTGGGACTATTAAGATTGGTCTCTCCGCGGTTCTCCTCACTTTGGGGCTCTTGCGGCCTGACATTCATCATCTCTGTGATCATCTCATTCCATCCATCTATATCCCGGTATTCCCTGGTTTAAGGGCTCAAAGGAGCTTAACTCAGGATGGAACAGAGATAAGGTTTTGGAATGTAGAGGAAACATTGACATTTTGGCAACAATTGCAATTTCATATTTCATGAAATTCAAGGAATATTTTCCATCGTTCAGTTGAATTTTGTGAAAACTAAAGTAATGAATACTTATTTTAATTGTAAATTTCTATAAGAAATCAACAGCTATGATATAATAATCTCTTGCGATTCATGAACTTGTGTTTGTCACAACTTTTTGGCATTGGGGTTAGTTCTAAATACTCAACAATGTTGATGGAAGCTACGAGTGCTTTTAAGAGCAAGCAAACAGCGAAATTAAGTTTTTACTCAGGTATTATGGATTTTGATTAGCTTTTCCAAGGAAGGTAGCACTCATACTATGCACCCATGAGTGGTGCATGCGACAGTGAGATTAGGGATTCAAAGGATCTTAGCTCAGGGCGGAAAAGAGAAGGTTTTGGAATGCACCTAGAGGAAACATTTACATTTGGAAATCGATTGCACCTTCATATTTGAAGAGATTTTGTTTGCATCAAAGGATATTTTCATTAGTTCAGTTGAACTATGTGAAAATGTTACAGTAAATGCTTATTTTCCTGGTAAAATATATTATTTGGATTCAACAGCTATAGTGTAACAATCTCTGGTAATTCATTCTGTCTGCGTGCCTTTTGCTTGTGCTTGGTCTTATACCTAGATGCCTGATAATATTGATACAGCCTACTAGTGTTTAAAAGTAAGCAAACAACCCAATTAAGTTCTGGTATTGGTATTATGGATTTTGATTACCATATTTAAGGGAGAAATATATCACCCAATCTATGGACCCCATGGGTGGAGCGTGGGTCTATCAGGACTTTTTCTACCGCTGTACTTCCCCAACTTTGCGCTCCTGCAGCCAGAATTCCTTCTGTTCGTCCAAATTCTCCTTGTGCATCTCGAGCATTCCATTATAAGTCCGATGAAGCGTAGACAAGGATGGAATCGTGCGATTGTTAAGGCATATGTTGACTAAGATTATTTTTTTAAAAGAGCGATATCTTGTATTTTTGAGCATATGTTGTATCTAAGGATAGATATTATCTTATTCAATTATTACTTTGATACTCAATTATAAGTTTGAAGCAATGCATATATTTAAAAGAAATACTTTTAAAATCAGAATGATGTAAAATGTCGTCGCAATTGATGAAATGTTTCAGTGAAAGAATTCTTTTTAAAATGGTGTTCAAATTTTCAAAATTGTGTTCAATTTTGTTTCAGAATTGAGTTTAAAGAATGCGTCCGTTCCCCAAAAATCTCTTGGTATAGCAAGAGTTGTATTTGTGAAGCAAATTCCCTCTTCATGAGTTTTAATGGTAGGCCGAGTGACGTAGGGTCACAGGATACCCAACAAATAGCGCTGCTATAAATATCACCCGTGTGTTCAGGAATGCCTAGAATATTTTCAATGATATTTCACGCACGCATTTATGGACATAACTATTATACGGAAAGTATTTTCAGTAGCTACCATGGAAATACTCCCTTTTCCGTATGTAATATCTACTTTTGCCTGCAGAACCAAATCACAACTGTGGTTATTTCCCTAACAAGGCTCTATTGGCTCGTATACACTAATTATTGCCGAACTCGTGTTACGTGTAGCCTATCGCGACCATTTATGTAATGATTGAAGGTAATATTTTTTAACTATCATTAATTGGAGGGAGTTCCATGCACTAAATTCTCACAGACATTGATCGTAAATCCATCGGGCATTATCTGGCAAACTCGAGATGGCTTAGACTTAAAGAGTAGACTGCGTCACGAGGTTAATAATCGGATTAGAGAACCCTCTTGCGTCAGAGTCTAGTTCAGTAAATTACTTATGCTACTCCGTTGTATAATTGCAATGCATTGGTTAGAGCGCGGCTGCTTGAATCAATGGCGCTAAGAGTGATTTATTTGGTTCTATTTTCGATAAATCACTTGCCTTGAGATCTCGGTCCTAGTAGCTGCTCCTTGCTCATTATATTTAGTCACATTTTTAAGTTGGGAGGTTACTGAGAAAGGGAATAGCTGATTAAATTGCAAAATCGCATTTATTTCAATCAGGTTATTCATATGAAAGCATTCGCTTTTAAACTAAAGTGCGATAGTACATTAACATTCGAAATTTCAATGTAATTTGAAGCTCCAGTGGGGAAATATGAATATTAATTTTTGTTTGAATGCTTTTACACGTGATTCTCATATTACTAAAGAAGTAAAAAACGGTCTTGTTGAAGTAAAAAATACGTCATAATTTTTCTAAGTGTATCTAAATTACCAAATGAGACATTTTATAAATATTTCACATTTTAAAAGTATTTTAAATTTATTTTCTTAAATATAGCTCGTTTTTACTTATGTAAGGCTACTAAAATGATCTGTGCTGACTAGAAGCAATATGATGAAATAGAGATCACTCAGGACCACAAAATGTAATCTATATATATTAAGTTTATTGCGTGTCCGTCAATCTGCATTTTGCGCAGTCACACTTAAGGGTCTATCTCACTTGTACCCAGGGATGGCAAGTGAAACGAAATGAGAATGTTTCGTTTCGATCCGGAGGGAAACGAAAATACGGGGCCAAGCTTTAGTTTCGTTCCCGTGCGAAATTAAAATTAACAAGGAGTTTAGTTTCGACCCGGGACGAAACTTTACTCCCTGGAACGAAACTAAATTAATCGAAACTCCGCTGCTCATAGTTAATTTTCGATCCCAGAAGTTGAGTGGAGGGGGATAAGAGGGAATAGTTTCGACCCATTACGTTTGACATGTGTGTAGAGAGGTTAAATCATTGAGCTCAAAACTCGAATGGCCAGTTTGCGTTCACCGTTCACCAGGTAGTGGTAAAAATATGAGTGTCCCATGCATCTAATGGTGCGAGGCCGAACCTCTACTTTATTAAACCATACTTCGTACTCGGTGTGTGGATCGAAACTGAACCGTGCGAAGGTGAAGTACGCGGTCCCTCCGGTGCGAAACATTATCTGTATTTCGTTTCGTTCCTGCGTTTTACTTTAGTTTCGACACGAAGTAGTTTTGACTCCGATTTCGTTTCGACCCTCAGTACAGCTCCTTTGTTTTATATCCATTTCATTTCGTTTCAACATTTCGCTCCCGGGAACGAAACTATTGAAATTTTGCTGGTGTTGACTTTCGTTTAGTTTTCTTCCCTTTGCCATCCCTGTTTGTACCAAATGCTACATTGGATTTGATGCGTTTGATGGAGAATTTCAACACGCACATTTTAAACTTGGTCTCAGCGCTGTAGCTCGACATTGCGTAAAGTTGTGGCCAAAGGAACGTGCGAAACGGACCAAAACAGCCTGCCCACGAAACGGGAGGCTAACAGTGGCAAGACTCAATAAATTCCTGTCTCCTCACTGGAGTGGTTTTACCCTTGCAAAAATCTAGCAACCACAAACAGGCGAAACAGTATGACAGAAAACGGTGCCACAACCATAGTCGACGAGGCAACGACATGTAGCACAGCACAGTCAACCTGACTGTGGAACAGGTGGGTTGGTATTGCTGGTGGCAAATAATTTTCTCAAGTGGACATCATTTCTAAGTCTCGGCTTAATTAAGAAGTGATAGATATTCTGGGCCAAAGTTCGCCATGTTTTTACCTCCAAAGGAATTTTGGAATGCAGAGGAAACGTTAATATTTTGAAAACAATTGCACTTTCATATTTCATGAGATTCAAAGGACATTTTCCATACTTCGTTTGAATATTGTGAAAATTATAAAAATACTACATTTTAATATACTTCTACTACTACTACTATATTCCTGTTAGTAGTTTAATGTCTAATAATGTTGATGGAATCTCCTAGTACTATTAAAAGCAAGAAAGTAGCACAATTAAGTTTGAACATTGGTATTATGGACTTCGATTACCCTTTCCAAGGGAGATATGTGTCACGCATAATAATGGGGGATG
The DNA here is from genome assembly GCF_921293095.1 of Ischnura elegans. NCBI lineage: Eukaryota > Metazoa > Arthropoda > Insecta > Odonata > Coenagrionidae > Ischnura > Ischnura elegans. Next base: position 42,367,450 of record NC_060250.1, on the reverse strand, counting down.
CGTGGGACTATTGAGATTTGAGGAATTAAATATTTTAGCGTCCAATGCGGCCGAGCAAGACTATCCCCTACACGCTGGACCAGATACTCGCGAGTCACACTCATGCTCCAGCTGATTGGTCCTGCGTCTCCCAATGCCCTGCGTCCATCTCGCAACCTTCCTGGCTATAACCAAGGAAGAATTTCTCATTCGGAGCAATGGCGGAATAACAATTATTTTCCAAACATTGGTTATCCAAACAAGACAAATTTACCCATGTCCATATTAAATTATTTTTTCGCGTCAGTGAACTATTTCGAAGCGAAATCACTATAATTTATTCCAGACAGATTTAATCCTTCTTCATCCAATGATTGAATTTTAGTTCATTTGAAGACGATTAAAAATTTGTAACACTGTAACCAGCAATGATCCTTGTGCTACCAAATGTGATAATAATAATCTTTTACACTGCCCTCACACCAATTTCCACAAATTGAATGTAATATATACTTAAAAATTTTCAGGTGTCCAGTAATGTCATCGTTTTTAATATTTCAACAAGAATGACTCATGCTTTGCCAGAAAGTGACACCTTCTTGGTTAATTGCGCAAATAAAATTCAATATTAGGTTTATTATCATTGGTTTTTCCTGAAAACGTTTCCCTCATATTATCCTTTAATAATTAGCCATTGACAACTGTAATTTTTTTAAGTTCTATTAATTAAACAGTAGGTATCAGAATTTCAATTGTGGATCCCGCTTTCCTCTCTTTTGTATGCTTAGAAAAATAACAATTACGGACTAGCATACTTCATAATAACATAAGTGTTGGCAACGGAAAATTATTCTCTCAGCTCTAGTGCGGACTTGAAAAGCATTTTACTAGCAAAATAACTCTCTGAACAGAGCGATTGTAGTCTCCTCAGCTATTCGCGTTTACTGAGAGTAAATGCAAAAATAATTATGCTTTCCAATGAGCAAATCATATTTGTAATTGTAATTTTCCAGTCGAAAGCACTTTAATTTTGAGCAATTTATATTTACATTGTCGCTTCTTATACTCGCGGGACAAATTCAAAATTTTTAATTCGAAATTAGTTTCTCATTTTTCGAGTTGCGTTGATTGCAAATCCATTAATAACGCTTTTTTGTGATTCTGTGCAAAAATGGAAAAAGGAGTCAGTGGCAAAAAGTTCATATGCAAAAAAGAAAACAACGGAATTAAATTTGCGTCTATTTTGTCTTACATTTATTCAAGCAATAGGCGGTCGAAAAAACAATTTCCTGTCAAAATTTCATTTCTTTGAACTGCGTATGACATATACACTTCGATATCGATTATGTTCATTATACGCACACACTTTGATTCCATAATACTATCTATTGCATTATTTTTGGCTTGCTTATAAACCACATAACTCAAATGTATCCGTAAGTACGAAATTTGAAAAATATCCGATACGTATGAATAAAATGCTATAATTCCATATTGTAATTTTTATCGTGCATTAATGTTTATTGTTAACATAAATCTTAATTTTTGCCAATTATAAAAATAAGATCACTGTCGTTATTGATAATTGTGGTTTACTTTAAGGCATGGGCTCATATTTTATTTACATAGGAAGGGCCCTCTCTTACACTTGCAGACCTATTAGGAAGACTCTAGATTTTATCATGATAATCCTAGCGGTCCCATGTATTCCGAATGAGGCTGTTTCATTAAGCGTCGGTTTTTGCGCAGAAGCAATTAAGAGACTTAATTAATCCAGAAGTGAGTTCGTAACGCTCGTATTTCAAATTTTAAATTGAGTCGAGGAGTTGGGTCCAAGAATTTTATTTACCCAATTCCTCGAATGGAGTGCCTCCTTGAAGCCTCGGTGTAAGCAATTAGCCCATGCTTTCGACAAAAAAAATACAAAATAGTTCCTCAGGAGGCCAGCAGAGGAGCTTGCGTGCATCACCTTTATAATGATGGGAGAGGATTTTGTCGTGTAAGAACATTGAAATGTTTTTCCCAATGTTCGATATTTTTACTGCTCCTTATAATCTTGATTGAGTCAAGTGAAGTTATTAAGAGCTTTTCCTCTTTCGTTCCACTGACTTAATTATATTATCAAGCACTAAGAAATAATATTGAGATGTTCCCCATTGCAAAGATAGAGTAATTAGTGATATTTTAAATAATAATAAATTAGTTTTCCGGAGTATAGGCCTTAAAATAATGATAATCAAAATCAATACTCGTTAATCTTCAGAGGTTCACCCAAAATCCTCCTTTCTTGTGGTGGGACAGTATTATGTAGTAAGCTGGAATCCAAATGTATTTCAAGTGCTCAATATTTTTAGTCGTCTTCGCGACCTTGATTAAACCGATTTCAGAAGCTTTTAGCCTCGCTTTAATCACTGAATTAGGTTATTATTTCATACTTCATTAATTTACCTCAGATTTTCCCCTTTTCAATCCTCATTCATTCCGTCGAACTATATTGATCATTGAGATATGAGAAACCCATTGATAAGAAGGCGTTTACTCTGGATGTGATTGAGCGATTACATGCTCTTTTCAAGAAAAGAAATACATATAATTCCAAAGGAGGATTCTGGAAGGAGCTTTCAAATTTTAGCTTTCTTATCGCTGGCATATATATAAAAACATCAACAGGATTTGCTTTTTTTTAATCCGACTCCCCATATATATTTTTGCGCCTTGAAATTATTTCGAAATTGAGTGCAGAAGCTTTTATCCCTCCATTTTCGTTAGAAGACGCGTTCATTCCATTATTTATTCATATTCTTCAGCTCTTCCTTTTCTTTAATTGTAAGCACCTTGACTTGATTTGTAAAATGCTTTTATTAAGCGATGAGACCCCATTAATGTGATGACCTCTTCTCCAGGATTTGAATCAGCTTATTCCGAAAATAAAATCGGCAAAGTCTTGGTGTTTTTCTTGTAATTCAGCTTAATTGATGATTAACCTGAGTGAAGAAGAATTAACCCGAATGAAGGAATAGTAGAAGATTTTACTTCATCCATTAATGAAGCATTTTAACCGCCAAAGACTTGGGTCTGATCTACTTGTCTGTACCGCGGAGAGAAAACCTGCCGTGATGGAAGAAAGCATTGAAGTTTTTAAAGTCACTCTGCTTCCACACCTTTAAACATCTGGAAGCTGTTCTTACTCACCATAATACTTTGACACATGTTCATGGTTTATTTCTTTATATTGTATTTGAAATACGTATTCTAGAACGTCGGTTTTTTAAATTATTTTTGGCTCCGTAAACTACTGACGTAAACTACCTAAAAACCACACCACTTAAGTTCAGCCATAAGTAAGTATTTTTAAAACTATCCGCTACATGTGAATCTTTTTCCAATAATAATAGTAATTTCATAATTTTGGCCTTATTTGCTGTTTGTTATAAATTATGGGCTCATTTTTTAACGTAGTTGTAACCAATTTAGGTCAGCATAATTTTTGACACATGTTCATCTCTACGTGAGTCAAATACAAATATAACGCAGCGGTTAATAAATGCTGGAAACGATTATCAAAATTATTTTATAAATCCCTATGAACCAATATGCATTTTTGGAAGGATTGGAGATGACATAACGCGTCGAAACCTAGTTCGTGGCGACATCTCCCCTCTATGGAGTCAATTTCAGTTTTATTTTCATTTGTCTAAAACTGAAAACCACTAGATCGTGTCAATTTTTTTCCGTTCAGGAGGAGTGATTTAATATGATTCACCGTGGTTATAACGGATTAATATCCGAGTCATTTGACTCTAAAACCACCACCTTGGGATGTTTCTCTCCCCATGTTCCCCTTAGAATCCAAACGGCACACTTAACTCCACCACCCCTGCACCCAACTTCTCTGGAAGTCAATCACCCACGAAATCCCTTTTGTGCCCTAAGCTCCGTCACACACTCCTGCCATACCTCTTTCCTCAACCCCCTCGTTAATTATCCTCCTTCAGAAGCATCCTCGTTCACCCTAGCAACGATTTCCATTTCGTCCGCTAAATTTTCCAACATCTCCTACTCGCTGCCTTACCTTCCCAACACGAAGTTCCCTCAAACCGCCAACAGGAATGTAATTGCTTCAGTTCTGACGCCGACTCGGGCACAGGAAGGGCAACGGTGTTCTGTAAGTGCTTTCATTAAACCGATTGCTCGAGCCGTTCCGGTGCCACACGCATTCCGAAGTGTCAGCGACAGAAATGAGGATTTGAAAAACTGTTCCCGGAGAGTGTGTGCCCCGTTGCTGTGGTAACGGGCCTCCTGATTGCGCACTCCTCTCCTTGCATTCCACTTTTGAATTGTTCTGGATCCTCTTTGGAACACCTTGCGATCTCACTGTAATTTGATAGTTGAGGTGTTGACTCTTTCGTGGATAATGACTCCCTGAAGAGGCATTAATCTTGAGCAGTTCCAGGTTTTCGATTAATTCTCATGTCCCAATTTTTTCTCCATTGCTCAAGCGTGTAGATCTGGGAATTATAGCTCTGGATTTCTTGATGGTTGAAGCAAATTTTGAGTGTGAGTAAGCTGGATGAAATATGTCTTTGTGCTTTTCCGGCTCTCTTGGGTATTCAGCCGGATCAATCTCCCCACGGCTTCCAACGTTTCGCCGACTTGGATAGTAACTTCAGGATAATGTTTCAAGTGTGGCAAATTAGATAGAGATTACTAAGTTGCCAAAATCGGCAGCAACTTTCCCCGAACCAAAAAGGACTTCAATAAATGCTTGTCGTACTTCTATTTGAGTATTTGCTTTTCATATGTAAACGGCTGGTGCCTTAAATAATGCCCCTGCCACAACCCTTTTTCGGCGGCTTGTGGGGTAGTATGGAGCTGTAGATGAGCTTGAGGCAAATTTTTCAAGAGTGACAAGTGGGAGAGAGATTACCGGCCGATATTTATACCTCCCTGTTTAAGCGTACTTTATGCTGCGCATTTAGGGGTGGGCTAGAGGCTTTATTTTCATCCGGGGAGTTATTAATATCGAATGGTTATTAAGCTTCCAATTTTTTCATGGCTCTGTGAGCCACGGATAATATAACGATCTCCATACGAGGGATATATCGCGAGTATTCATCGTATTCATAACGGAAATATTTTTAATCGATGGTAACAACTCTTAATATTTTAGGATCTCTTTAAGAGAGAGCAATAAATTGACTTCACTCCTCAGTTAGAGGAAGAAAGTTGGAGAAAAAGCTGCATGGGTAGCTTATCTTCACCCCTCACATTAAGCACATATCTACCAAAGCGATGGCTTTAGTTGGACTTTTGTACAGATTTACAGTAAAATGGAGTCCTTTAGCTCTGAAATCTGTCTTTTCCGTATGTGTTCTTCCACTTATTGATTATTATTCACCCATGTAGTCTTCAGTCTGTCCCTCTAATCTCAAAGCTCTGAACAAACCTGTTAATTTCTTCGTAAACATCGTGAAAAACCGTAACCCCTCCCTCCGTAATCTCACTACTAATGATCTCCTCTCTCAACGTGACATAGTTCCCTGAAGGCGAAGACGTACTCTTAGTGAAATCAGGTTTTTCCACCGAATCATGAATGTCCACTTCAGGTCGAACGACATTCTCTCAATGTTCTCCCTCCGTGTCTCTTCCCGTAAAACACGGAACTCGTCTCTTTTCCATCTACCTCTTCACCGTTTATCTGTGACCCAGAGATCCCTAACCTACCGGCTACCTCTTACCTCCATCAAAGCTCCTTCTGCTGTATAACATCATTAATTTCATCATTTACAACCGTCATCAAGAAACTTCCTTTATAAATCCCTCTTTCTTTCTCCGCCCTTCCTAAATTCGGAGCGGATGAGGCGTTCATAGAGGTGAAGTATTACGTGATATCTGAGTCTATTTAATTCATGTTTTTTTGTTGTTGTTGTTTCTTGTAAGACTTATTTATTTAACCATTTGTTTAAAAATCCAATTTAAAAGTACTCATGTACTGTTTTTGGGTGTATTGCAAATAAATAAATAAAATTATATTTATGTGATACTTTAAGAAATTACATTCGGAAAAATGCATAAAGTTCTAGGATTTACCGGAGTGCCTACATCATTGACTGTTGAACATGGTTGACGTAGTGTTGATACGATATATTTAAGAATTTACCCATAGTTTTACATTGATTTTATCATTTTAAATCATGAGTGAGATCAGAATGTAATTGATCGCCATCTCAACATACTCCACATGAATTAGTGAATCAAACTGTGTGAATAGGTAAATAGGTAATATAAGATAGGTTGTATGGATGATAGAAGAATATCTTGTCAATAAAAACATTAAATGCAATATTCTAATTGCAAAAATATGGGTTAAATATTCTAGCATCATGAATGAATAAAGTATTTTTAAAGCTAGTTTTTTAAATTCCATTTATTTATGTATAATCAGGAATAATTTTCATATTATTCTTTCGTGACAGGCATTTCACATTGACATCGTGACTATGCTACCAATGGAAAAATGATTTCATTTTCTCTATTCCATGATTTTCCCATTATGTTGTTCTAAGCAAAGAATCAAACAGGGATTTTCTTAGCATTTAGAATCCATTTATCAATTTTTGCTTTCAAGATACATTCACGGAAAGGATAAAAGGAGGGAGGACGCGTCCGGACGGTGCGAATCGTTACGGGTGTTAGGAAGGGAAGGAAAAAGTGAGAAGATGTGATGTAGGATACGCGTGTGCGTATAAGTTACGGCGGATTTCAATATCGCAAAGACAAGCAGTGGAATCGCAAGATAGAGGGTGTATGAACTGGAGAGGCGTCAGATGTTTTTACGCGTTTTTTTCTTAATTTTCTCCGCCTGACTTTTTGATCGATGGAGTCTTGTAATCGTTTCTAACCCATTTCCCATTATCATATCAGCTTGAAATTTCACACGCTTCCTTGCTTCTGATGAAAATAGGAAGCATGTATGACTTTTTTTATTTCACAGGCGGAAAGAAAATTATTTTCTTAATTCAACAAAGAAAACCGAATTTAAATATGAGTTTTCCTTCATGAGATATTCAATGATAAATATAACGAATTTGAAAGCACACCGAAAACTCTCTCCGCCCAAAGCCACTAATGAAAAAGACGTCATCTGTGCCGAAACATCTCTCGAAGAAGCCCACTTCTGGGGTAACAGCGCACCAATAAGGACGATTTAAGCGTGCTTACTTAACCCAAAAGTTAGTCCTTCGCTGATTTTTAATTGAGTAAGGCGTTCATTTAATGGTATGCAGTTGATATTTCATTTCAATAATGACTGACTGAATGTTTAAATCCCGAACTTTCACCTTGCTTTTGCAGTGCCCTCTCCATACATCCAAATAGCTAATATTCAATAATCAGATATTTTAAGTCTTTTAAATCATTTAAAGCCTTTATAGGAAGGAAATATTTGGGATTACACTTTCGTTAAATGTATTTACCACAAAACTATGCCAGTTTCCCTTGCACATTTGATTTTATGATTTTCATAGCAAGATTTTTCCGTTTTGATAGCTCGTTGCATCCCAAACAGTCAAATAGGGGTGGTTTATAAATATATGTATATATAATCAATGTTTCCATTTTCCCTTACAATATGTATTCACGGAAATGAAACGAAGACAGGGAGAGCACGGTGTGAATCGTGACGTGTTTTAGGAAGGGAAGTAAAACATAAAAAGGATACGGGGGAATCGTAGAGCACGCATATGTGAGTGAAGCGATGTTGGAATACAATGGCGCAAACAAAAGCAGCGGACGTGGAAGGTGAAGGTTTCAGGTACAAGGGAGAGAAGTCGGATGTTGGGAAAACATGGAGCATTGCATCACAATGGAGGTGAGCGGGGGTTTGTGTGTGCGGACGGGTCTGCTCAACGACCCTTGAAATAATGACGTTGGAGGCGGACAGGCTGAAGTCGCTTCTCCTAGAGAGATGAGGAGGAGAGGGGAAAAAATAAATAATGAACGGTGGGAGATGAAAGACCATCTCTTACTGCCTCCTGCTACCCCCACGAGAGCCCTCTCAGGTGAACGAAAACGTGGGTTTTTCAGGGGGGCTTGGTGAATCACCCCTCGAGTGCTTAAATGCCAATTATATTTTCTTTCATTGATATTGCGGACGCTCTGAATTTTTGAGGCCTTAACCTTGTAATTTTTTTAAGTTAAACCATTTTAAGTTAGGAAAAATAACAACTTTTCTCTCCAAAATTTAACATTTAATCATCAATTATTTTCAGCATACTGTATCATTTCAATACATTAGTCTTGAAAATGATTCAGTGTATTAAAATTAGTCGACGATTTAATGTTTAATTGTAGAAAGCAAATTTGTCATTTTTCCTAACTTAATATTACGGACGCCAGCATTTTAATACTGTTATGAATTCATAAAATACTGAAAATATCCCTTGCCGAAGACTTCATCTACAACTATATACCACCCCGAAAGTCACATAAAAAGGGTAACGGGGGTATTTAAGACACCAGTTGTTTGCATATAAAAATCAAATGGTCGCACGGAAATTCGACTAGCATTTATTAAATTCCTTTATGTTTCGGGGAAAAAATGAATTTCAATACCTATCCGTTCGTCAAAACGTCTCTATTAATTTATCGCTTCTTCCGGACCTGGATTTGTAGTATGGCTCGAATACAATTTTATCCGTGTTGCTCTCAATGATATCTATTCGCTTTTTCTGGCACTCCATATTTTTTTAGCGTGACTTATAACACTTATATCCTATCTTTGAGATTTTGTCACCAACATTTTAACCATCGGTTACTTTTTTAATTGAGAAAAATATTCCATCTCTCATACGTCTAATGCTCAAGCTCTTCCCAAGTTTTCAGTATATTCAAAAGCAAGTTACTCGTCCAAAATATCTTGTATCTCCTTGGTTTTATCTCGGTTACTCATTTTTTTGTATGGAGAATTCATCAAGGGCTTTTCGGTCTGATACAAAAATTGGATTACATCTGACGATGAGTCAAGACATTTTAAAATCACTCTGGCAGAATTATTCTTTGTAATGGAGATAATTTGATGCATAGCGACTAAGAAAATTGGAACCAATTCGGACACTCTATTAAAAAATTTCATGGACTACCCGATAAAGAAATTTCATTGCAAAAACTTTGATTTTAGTATTTTGGTAGTCTTCGCGAGATATGAAATTCCAAGTCTATTCTTGCTAATGGTTCATGGCCTGAAACCGTGCTTTCAATACCTAATTACAATACTGAAACCCTAAACTCTGCCTCCTTAGTCCTTGATATGGTTTGTTATAGAGTATTGGGGAAGCAGTAATTTGTTTGTACAACTTATTATAAATATTATCTTTTTATGTTCGTGGGTCAGTAAATTTTCTTATCCTTTGCAATTTTCTTTCCCATGACAACACCAAAGCTCCGGTACTAAACGTCTTCAGTAGAATAATGCAGTATTTTTTAAATTGATGCTATTACAAGTCATTACTCCAGGTTTTTCTCACTCAGAAATTCAACCCGAAGGTTGTTTTGGATTGGTGATGGTAGAGCTCATCCCAGACATGAATGATTTGTGAATTTGAAATGCATATTTATTGGTTCCGTTCCCTGGACACTTAGCATTACGATAATCTCAGCTCTAGAAGCCCTAGATGGCGACGGTGTCTCCTTCACCATATGTACTGACTCTCTGAGCTCGCTAAAAGCCATCTCTGGCTTCTCACCCGTGCACCCGATCGTGCAAGAAATACATTCCCTGCTGCTGACCCTTACGAGAAAGGGTTTTAATATCCGTTTTCTGTGGGTACCGGGACATGAGGGTATAGCCGCGAATGAGATAGCAGACGCTATGGAAGGAAGCTCTGAGTGACGAAGGGTTTGCCTCAATGCTGGTCCCCTACGAGGACCTAAGAGCATCACCAAGGAATGCGATATTGGAGCAATGGAGGGAGTCGTGGAGGACTCTTAATAATAACAAGCTCCGTGGCATCAAGGACGCAGTATCAGCGTGGCCCTCCTCTTCTCGTAGTAATCCGAGAGAGGAGGTAGTACTCACACGGTTGAGGATAATTTTTTTTTGATGATACTTTAATCTTACCAAATAAATAATAATACTCATCTAACTTTTCATGCATTTTCCTTGATATTTGGATTTTAGAAGAAAAGATGAACATTGTTGCAAACTGAATTATAAATTCTGGTGCTCTTAGTGGTATAACTCAGAGCATATAAATATTAAATTATAATTATGTTCAAGTTGCCATTCCTCCCATTCGTTTATCACGATATTGTCAAGTAGCTCCTTTTTGGCTTAAATCCTCTGTATTCGTAGATTGATTGCATGTAAACCATCTATTACTGTCCGGTTTAGCCCATTCCTTTCCTCCGTTATCAATCATTCCATGCCTTCTGAACTTGCAGCCGTAGAATTAGTGCCTGCTGCAGACGTGTTTTCTCTTTGACGCTTGCTGAATTTTTCTTCTGGAGAACGCAGGTACGTATTTGGTCTCCTGTGATAAGTAAATGTTTTCTCAGTGCTTTCGTGGCTCTCAAGTAAGTCCGCAACTTATCTATGGTCGTAGTCGAGTGGGTAGTGCAGAAATTTACCTTGAGAATTCGCAATAAATCTTTAAATTCTGCGACAACCCCACTTGAATAAATGCTAAGCATAAATCTGTTCAAGTTTTCTTTTTATTTGTGAAGGGTATCTGGTGTCCTAACACGCCCCACCACTCGCCCATCGAGGGCAGTATATAGATATGAGAAATTCTCATTGCATAAAAGATGACACGCGTGGATTCCTGAAGTGTAATATTATCTGCCGTTGTGATTATTGTTATGGCTTCCATAATTGTCTTATTTGATTGTAAACTACGTTTTATGAATATCACCTTCAAAAATTATATCTATTATCCAGCTGCAACCATTTTGTCCAGTATAAGTGTGCCTAAAAGTTTGATTGGAGATATCAGAATTGATTATTCACTTTAATTCCTAATATCCTAACAAATACGATCATTTTACACCACATCAAATAGACACCCTGTTTATAAATCGTCGGAGACTTTAGCACCTATGTCCTAACTGGAAGTAAACAAAACCGCCATCAAAAACCCTTCCAAGATCCATTAAAATGTATTTTCTTGGTTGTTATGTCTTCGAATTGAATCCAACGGCCACTTTTTTCTTGCTGTGAAAAAAAATAAAAAACAATGCTGGATGAGAGTTATTAGGAAGCCATCCAATAACCAAATGTAACTAAATCTTAATAGGCTGCTAAATTGTTCTACTTTATCGAAATATCCTGACTAAGAAAAAGTATTTATAAGAAAAAACATGCGTAGTATACCTATTCACCTAATTTTGCTGTGGCTACGCTCGATATCTTTTCTGCTGCACCAAATTATCCATATTATACCTATCCATTGCCATTAAGAATAACAGGTTATCACCTCGAGCTAAGGGATCGTCTGCTCTGCTGAGTTTAACATGCTTCTCTTCCGCCGCTGCTTAAATTCTCCCTTGGTGAGTTTCAATAAAGTAAAATAATGAGTCCCGCGTTGGCTATTTTCATTTTTTATCATTTTTCTCTCTCGCAACTGTAATAAACGACCTCACGGGTTCCCGACGGCCTTCCCGTCCAATCTCCGCGCCTAGCCTAAAAGAGTAAATAAACTCTCTCAAATTCAGAGGCCAGCTAAAAACACGAGGGTTGATTAACAAAAAGTGTCACTCAGCTGATAGAAACTGGTCTTGCGAAGTTTCAAAGAAAACGAGTCGTGTAAAATTAATTTTTCTGTATGAGGTCACGCACCATTCCATAAATTGTTACTGCGCGAAATAAATATTTACCATACTTAAATGAAAATCTCACTACCATGTTGAGCCTCGAGCTTAATGTAAAGTAATGAAAATCGGTACTTATAATTCTATTTTTAGGTTCCCAGGAAAGGTTTTTGAGCTGACCTACTTATGATAATACTTAAAATTATTTCCTGAGGAAGGACCTGAAAGAAAGGTCAAAAAAAGAGAACTTACACGTATTCTGGGCAGATTAACGAAATAATTCCTGCTAAAAATTTCCAGAATTTGGTTTTAGTTAACAAATAATATTTAGCCACCAAACACCACCCACATGCATGAAGAGACTCTCTGATGGCGGAATTTGAGTTATTCCAGCTTCTTTGAGTTGCCAATATCATTATTTCAGTTTTTCCTTCTCACGATAGAATCTCATAATCCCAAAAATAATTAAAAAATGTAAAAATTCTTGTAAATATGTAAGCTTTAAGAAGGATCACCAGAACTCTTAAGATATCTTCCTTTGGTATTCATTGTACTCTTCTATGGAGCAAGTTTACTTATCGCTAACCTTTATTAAAATTTGGAAGATTCCGAGTTTACATTTTCAATCCATCCCAGTCTCTACTTCCCAGAAAACCTTCCTCACACATTTTCCCACACTCTTTCGCTGCCATAAGCAATTAGCCTTGATAGCCACCTCATAACCAGTTCCACGTCCAAACAGGAAATCCTGAAGGGAAGCGATAGGCTATGGACAAAATAATTTCGGGGGCGTTAAAATGCAGGAGAAGGCATAATTGATGTAACGTTTTCAGTGTCCAATCGTAATAAATTTCATACTTTTTGTAATAGATAGATAACGGTGATTGTTTTTCGGGTTCATTCCACGTTGACTCACATTTGCGGACAGTGTAAAAAAATGAGAAAATAAAAACATATGAGTCAACGCGGAACAAACCCGAAAAAATTCACCAATTAACTCACCGCGGAAGCCTCCGTAAAAAGTATAGTTAGATAACATCTAATACAATGAACAGAGTGAAACTTTTACCCGATTACTGCCGATGCGGCCAAAATTAAACCGCCTGCTTTTATGCATATCTGTGCTGTTAACTAACTTTAATATTTTTTCAATATTTCTCTCTCACAGAGTCCAAATTAGGAGGTGATTTTTCGTAATAATTTTGCGTTCTTTGTTATTTTGTTCCGCCCTTGGTTTTTTTAATTCTATTATACTATCTTTACTTTAGAATTTATCGCCGGTATTTATTAGAAATGATTTTTTATCGCCGCATTGCAATAAACTGACTATGTATGGTAAGTATCGTAGAATGAGCCTTTCTGAGATTTCTAAAAACACCCTACAGAACACAATATTCTAAATCAATGCTCGAATCGATGTGCTCTGGTTTTCGGGGGGGGACCCTACTGCAGGCAATGGTGGGAGGGCACGCAGCACAAGATTAAGCTGACCGAAGACGGAAATTGGAGAAACGGCTTCGGCCGGAAGATGGTAGGTCGGTCGTCGTGGATGCAGCCATCGCTCGCAGAATAGAGGAGAGTCTAGTATATCGCTTCGACCACTGAAATGGGACCACAAAGGCTATTGAACAGCCAAATGAAATAATAAAATGGAAAGAGCAGAGCGGATGCAGTGGTATAGCGCCGCGGAGGGAATTAGCCACTGGCGTGGAAAAAGGAAACGTCTCTCCATCACCAAAGAAGAAAAATGTACAAAAAATTAAAAAATGAGGAACGAAACCTGTTAGCAAAAGAGAGCATTAGATTGAATTCGGTTGCGTTTGAGGTCATTCCTAAATCAGATATTTTTTTCTTTCATTGATTCTTTGTTGTTTTTTTTTTAAAGGTCGATGTTTTTGGTTGATAGTGTTTTTTTTTCCCGCTTCTTGCAACGTGCGAAGGTACCATGTTCACCGACTGTAAAATGACGTACGAATTCATTGGAACAAAAATGAGCAATATCGTGCATAAATCAAATCGTTCGTTTTTCTCTTTTTCTCTCCGCCCATTTCTTTGATTTCAAGCTTTATCCAGTTCTTTTCTTTGTATTTTCTGGATACCTGATAAAATCTGTGATGTTTTACTAATACATGCGTCATAATCGTCATTGTTTCCTCAAAATTCAATATAAATTCGTATAATCAACAGTAAACAGTTAATAGTAAGTTGATTTAGCATCGTTTTTATAGATACTGAAAACAATTACACGTTAATGTGAATGAATTACCATAATAATGAAAGTGGTTTATGGCTTCCGTTGGTTGCCATAGTGCAAGCATTATTCGACTCGTTTATAGGAGATTTGCAATTGAAACATAAAGCAAAAAGTATGCGGCTGATTACAAGTTAAAGAGGTAAGTTCGTGATTTATAATAAATAATGTTTTTATACCATGGGAGATACTGATCAAGGTTTCAAAAAAAATATTGATCAGAAGGTTTAGAATGGGATATTTAACCAGGGAATAGGGAAACAATCCTAGTAATTTTAGTTAACACATATTCCAGCAATTTGTGTCGATCGTAACACCATTTTTATGCTAAATACTCGATTTGACTTCAAATACAGCATTCATGTTCTAGTAGGAGAAAAATTAATCCAAAAAAAACGGGCCTTTATTTTTTATTACTATGATTCTTTATTGATAGAGAAATTTTCTACCAAAACCTTTTGTATTCTATTTATTTTAGCATCATTCATCATTTTTCCTTTTGCTTAGGAATGTATTGCTTTCAGAATTCATGCATGAATTTGGATTTTTGTTAGCAATTTCCAACGTAATTATATATATCATAAAAAAGCTTATTTTTGTGGACGCCACGTGTGTGGGATGCAGTTAAAAGAAATCGTTTGGGAATTTGCATAAAATAACATGTACTTAATTCCATTGTATCCTGTCTTAAAGACTTAGGCAAAGCGTGTTTCAAAGGTATCTGTAGTCCTAGGGGACGAAGGACTAGATTAGATATAGATAATAATTAAATTTTCCTTCAAAGGTCATTCAAATTTTGCTCTATGATCTGTTCTATCTAAAAAAAAACTTCTTTTAGCAGTGAGTTATTTTCAGATTTTTGTACGATTTTGATTTTAGCAATTTTATTATATTTCTTGGAGTTTAGGTCAATGTAAAAACAAGTTATAGCCAACGTTTCGATTTATTTAAAATCATCCTCAGGGCTATGAAAGAGAAAACATGAACAATATAAAATACAAAGATGACAACGATATACAATATTTTTGCATAAAAATGTTACTATCGCGTTTTTTATACAGTAATTTAAAGTATCATCATCATCATCAGTGATTACTGTCCTTAGACAGGTTTCCACTGGACTTCTCTCCATCTTTCTCTATCCTGAGCATCCTCCTTTAGGTCTTTGTATTTTCTTCCTCTTCTTATATCATCCAACATTCCCATCCTCCTTATTCCTCTTCCTCTCTTTCCTTCTATCTTCCCTTCTATTATTCTCCGTTCCAAACAATTCCTTCTTAATATATGCCCTAACCAACTTGCCTTCCTCTTATGAATCATATGTATTAATTTTCTTTCCTCGCCTATTCTTCTTAGAACTTCCTCATTCTTCACTCTGTCAGTCCACTTCACTTTCAACATTCGTCTCCATACCCACATTTCAAAACTTTCTAAATATCTCTCCTCCTTCTTTTTAACAGTCCATGATTCACATCCGTACAACACTACACTCCACACAAAACATTTCATAAACCTCTTCCTCATCTCTAATTTAAAGTATACACATATATATATATATAAGAACAGAATAGATTACACAAAAAATTTTGACATACCTCTTAACTTTGTACATATTAATTGATGATGTGTTACTAAGGTATTGACACACCTAGTTACCAATTATTTTGATTGATTAAATAAAAATAAATTTTACTGAGGTGATCAATGTCTGTTTTTTTATTACAACTGTTTTTTTGTTTTTGATATGTAAACCATTTTTTTGAAAAGTATTTTTTTTTTTCAATATAATCTCATGATCTAAAATTTCGGCGTCGTCAAAATCAAAAACATGGCCATTGCTTATGCTATGGCTAGCAAGAGCACACAGTGTTATGCCACCTTTTACTGATGATTTGTGTGGTGAAATCCTATTTTTTAAATATTGTGATGTTTGTCCTATATAGCTAGTGTTACAATCGAGACATGAAATTTTATATATTATATTACTTTTCAGATTTTTAGGGGTTTATAAATTATATTACTGTATAAACAACGCGATCGTAACATTTTTATGCAAAAATATTGTATATCGCTGTCATCTTTGTATTTTACATTGTTCATGTTTTCTCTTTCATAGCCCTGAGGATGATTTTAAATAAATGGAAACGTTGGCTATAACTTGTTTTACATTGACCTAAACTCCAAGAAATATTATAAAATGTATTAAACAAGGTCAAGAATAGAAGAGGAAAAAAATGATTTTAGCCATTAAAAATAATTTTAGGCTACAATGCACTGCTTGCATGCACTACTTAATATTTTTTCACGATTGAAGAGAATCATTTAAATATTGTATCTTGACTCACCGGGAGATGAGCTCAAATTTTTCATTTTGTCGAACACGTCAT
The DNA here is from genome assembly GCF_921293095.1 of Ischnura elegans. Classification (NCBI taxonomy): domain Eukaryota; kingdom Metazoa; phylum Arthropoda; class Insecta; order Odonata; family Coenagrionidae; genus Ischnura; species Ischnura elegans. Next base: position 42,351,028 of record NC_060250.1, on the reverse strand, counting down.
TTCCATCAGCAAGGTTTTATTTTAGGGGTTTTTGTACCCTTCATGTTTTTCGAGTAGGCCCAGAGGGAAAGTAAGAGCCTTTCCCTTGGATTTGCATGTTTAATCCACCGCGAGTCCCTTTTCTTCATATTCAATTTTACATCTCTATATCCTTTTCCCTTTGCATGGGAAACATGCTCGTCCCTCTCTGTTCGTTAGCATTAATTGAGGGTAGAAACCCTTTTTCACCTCGCACCCTCTTAGGCGATTCAGCGGGGAAAACTTTTCAAATTCTTTTATAGCCGAAAATTCTCACCCGATATCCCACTTTCTCTCCTTCCAGCCTTGTTTTATGAGTGCGAAAACAAATGCAGATGATGCCGACCCGCTCGTCAACCCAACTCCTCTGTCTCATATATGTTTCATTTCGGTTTCAGGAGAAAGAGGGGAGCAGTTCATTACATTCTCCAGTGGGAGAAGTTATGAACGCAGGAAGCGCCTCACAATGAGGTTCCAGGAACTTAACTGAGGGTCGTCACCTCGTCGGGTTGTACCCGAATGAAAAATCGTCTACTACGTTTTAGGTAAGACTACCATTTCTTATAAACTTATTACATGACCACTCCTTTTTTGTTTAACAAAATTTAAGTAACGCAAACATAAAAGGTGTTATAGAGCCCAGTTTCTGGTGCGAATTGTTCCGGCTCTTTTACGTTTAAGGTAAGACTACCATTTCTCATTATTTTTTTACATGATTTTTGCCACCCATTTTGTTCAACTGAATTAAAGTAATATTAACATCACTGGAGTTATCGAAAAATTTCTGGCTGGAATGTTCTGGCTTTACAAAAGGAAAACAACTTTTTAATGCATTATTTCTCATACCACAGATAATTTTTTCTGTGGTATGAGAAATAATTTATATAATTAATAAATAATTAAGGCCTTTTTTCTAAATATTATCATTCTACTTACGGTAAATTCATTCACTTGTGATGAAAAAAAGACGCTAAATATTCTTCATATGTTCCCAATTTAGCCGGTTTATGAAATTCCGTTAGTTTGAGAGAAAGTCATCGTTAAATATATTCTGCCATTATTTCTAGCTTTATTTAAATATTTACTTTTATCTGACTGAAATGTTTTGGCTACTTTAATCTATTTGGAATAATTCATAAATGTGTAAAATATACGTATGCTGAGGATTAACGTAGACATTGAGCATTTCCACTTTCTGAGCCTATATCAGCAAGTATAATATTTTCCTCCTCATACCTTTGCTCCAGTATTCGCTCCTACGTTTATTTTCCACGACTTAATTTATTTATGTTGGACAGTAACTTTCATTAGGAAAAGTTGTTCCTCCTAATGCCTAAAGCTGATCCTTGTCAACAAACGGATCCTGATCTCTCTTAGATGCAGTGCCATCTTTTAGCTTAACTTAATTCTGCTCAAAGTACTCCAGCAACTTTTAAATATACGTAATAAATAGGACACTGAATTTTCCAAGATTAATGCTTATGAATGAGGAAAAAGCACGAAACGGAAGTTGTGTAGTATTATTTTAACCAAGGGTCTAGAAAAGGGAATTGATAGAAGAGAAAAATTTAACGGTCGATAGTTTGAATGCAAATACAAATTAATTCATGCGATGCATTCAAATATTTTGCGATGAATTTCATTTTTATGGTGCCTTTTGGAACAAGGGTCGATACTGAGTTCGATATTGAGGTGAGGGGATGCCGTATCCATGTGCATAGTATATAATTAGGGATTTCAATGCATCAAACATTCCCGAAGTGGCCTTTTAAGTCACGGTAGTTATCCAGCTGTTTCTTAAGCTCCCAACCCCATATCATGGGCATCAAGGGCGTTGCATATTATTTAATAATAATTTTACCAATTAGATCAACACGGTCAATAATAATTCTTGAAGATTTGGATGTACCATGGGTGACAGCCAGACTTCCGCCTCCGTATGTATCTCTTGACACCGCATTTGGAGAGTTTGATTGGATTTTTGTATTAAAAAATTAGGCAGCAGTCGATGACGGCAATTTCATTTATAATGGTATGAAATTTTAATATTTGCTTTTTATGGTGACATAAATTAGGTTTATGATTAATTTTCCACGAATCCTAATGCTCAATCATAAAACTTTTCTTGCTGTTAATAGCTTGTGAAAGAGTTTGTAATAGGGTTATAATATTTTTCCTGTAACTTTCCCCCAATTTCTGGTTATATAACTTTGTATTTTAAAGAAAATGGAATTTTCTAACCTTACAGGCAGTAAAGTTGCTCGAAAATCAGCTTACAAATCAATTGATAGTAAATTGAAAGTCGTATTTCAATTTGATTCCGTTTATCTTTGTGCCCAGCTCTGTTTTCAGCGTTTCATAATATTCCCTGTGTATTGAGAGATTATTTTTTGAAAGCAATTAAAAAAGAAGCTTCTTTTTCAAAGCTTCATAATAACGAGGAAGTTGGAGGAACGGTATAGATATGTCTAAAACTATTTGGATGTGACTTAAAATCTTTACTGATTCCGTAGAATTATTAAAACCGTCCTAATTTTTTTTCACAATTAGTCACATTGTTCTTTTGATCTTTTCAAATATATTACGTCCGGTTATCGGTTTTCCTGGTCTTATTATGGCCGGTTTATGGGTAAATATGCGAGGAATGAGAAATCATTTCACATTTTAGTCTACAACAGGAAAATTCAGCCTTGATAATTCTTATTCTTTCTTCAATGTGAAGAACGAAGTTGAATTGGACGAATTTTTTTTGCTAATCGGGTACCAGGAAGTTCCAACCGCCTAGCGTTTATATATAGTCTAATATTTTCTTTAGTCCTATGAATGAATACGTATAGAAGATTTTGTGTGTCCTAGTGCATAGTTATCCTTCGTTAAATGCTACTGATTCAAATAGTAGCCTCCAAAACACTAGCTCACAAGGCCATTTGTATTTCGATTCTAACTTTAGCAGTTTCCTCGCTCGTGACTTAGCTCCTAGTTTATACATGAATGAGAGTATGGATACTTGCATTTACCAAGGTAGCACAATGAATGCTAGGAAAATAATGATCAGCAACTAAAGTGTAACATAGTGTGTGAATAGGGTGGTTTCCTACTATTTTTATTGCCTAAATTGAAAGACTAATACTCCTGGAGTACGAATTTCACACTTTTAGATTTTTTAATGACAATGTCTATTTTTTTCGAGTAAATGAAAAGTGAAAATTGTCAAGCGCACGAAAACGCGACGGCTAAGTATGAATGCTTGGGAAACCCCGTGTGACGTCATTCTGGTTCCCGCTGCCGCAAAATGAGGTGACCTTGGGGCGAGGATGTGTGCGCCGCTGAGATGCAGGCTGCTAGCAGGTAGCAGAGTACCCAGCTATTAGGTAGTGCTTGTCTTAAATAAGGATTATTAATACCCTGTCAAACGAAGGAAACTTTCCGACCATAGGTAGTTCTAATAGGTGATTATTAAGACATGTTTCCCTGAGCTCTGTGCCTCATGCATGCATTGGTAACCTCAGACGATGTAAAACTCCTATGTACTCGTATAGAAACTAGGTCCCTGTGACGTCACGTGGAGTGGCATCGCATGGGCGCCAATCTGGACTTTTTCAAATGCGGTTAAAATTACCATTGCCATTCGTCTAAACTGGGATTTCTAAAACCAAATACTTTGTATATTATGAAAACCCCAATGGTGTATAACAATTAGCAATTGATGTATTTCGTTGTATTTGATGAAGGAAACTACCCTATTGCTTAAAAAAATGCTCATGCGGGGCTGCTACGACTAAAACAAGATTTACGAATGGTATAAGCGTTTCCAAAATGGCCGTGTAGAGGATGAAGATGACGAAAATCACATCAAAACCGATGAAAGCGTGGATAATTTAAAAATAAATGGGTATGAACATTTAATCTAAGGAATGTCTAATGAGGACTATTTCGAAGACGATAACATAAATGAAGGCGAAAAAATAAATGTTTTTTTTTCCAAAAAACTTAAATTCACATTATTTTGTGAGCACACCTCGTGTGCTTCAATTTTATAGCTCTCCTGAAATTACATCGTGAAAAATCTTTGAAGCCGTAGATATTCCAACCTTTCGGCAACCTCAAACCTCGAAATCACACCTGGGTGCGTTCTTCATCCCAGTTCCCTCTTTTCGTTCCATCTGGCAAGGAAATGCCGTTCCCACTGCCACCTCTACACCCTGTTCCGTGATAAATAATGCAGGCCGAGGCACCAAGCGGAGGATTTAGGAGTAGGAGAAGAGGGGAGGGGGGTCTTTCGAAGGGAGGGAAGCGAAAGTTTTTGTCTCGGTGAGCCTCAGAGGGAACAGGAGGGCGGACTCTTGAGGGTTGAAAAGACGAAGTGAGGCCAGGGCGCAGCTGATGCCAGGGTGCGGATGAATGGGAGGAACTTGTGCGACCGTGGTTACAGGTGTGATGGGTCTCCCCACTCCTTCCAACCCCAAACACTCTTGCCTAAAGAGATTTCACTCCTCGTCCAGCCCAGGAGGGATGAGAAAGTCAAAGTCTCCCCTGTACATCCCTCAATCTCTCAAACCCCCTTCAGATAGGTACCGAAGGACCAGCTACTTTCGTGCAGTCATGCGACTGTCAGTCGTGCGAAGTCATTCAGAAAAGGCTGTTTTAACATAGAAGGTGGTCAGAAATTCACTGATACGCTACCGTTGACGTTATAGATGGTGTCAGTCATGCGATGTCATTCAGAAAAAGTTATTTTAGCCCATGGAGTGCCCGGGAGAACTATCGATCTCCTCCTATCTCTCGCTAAAAGTGCAGGGAGCGCGATCGCACTCCTCCTGGAATTTTTAATTCCTCTCTCTCTCTTTAAATTATAAAAATTAACTCATATTACCAAAAATTCGTCAAATAATTAAAAAGGTGAAACCACTTATAATGAAGATCCCCTAGAGTTTTTTTTTAATATATACCTTAAGTTGTTTTTGACACCTATTTTTTTTCCTAACCAACAGCAAAATCAGCAAAAATGCCTCGGCACTTTTAGCATAGTACATAGAAAATCGAATGGCACTTAATGGGTTCACATATAGGGTGGTCAGAAATTCACTGATTCGCTACCTTGGACGTTATAGAGTAAGTTATTCTCAACATAAAATTATCCAAAACTGTTCTGCTCAGTTGCACCATTCACGAGGTATTCGCCGGTGAAGTTAGCCTACCATAGCTCAGCGTGGTCGAATGCGAACGTCGTTATTGAGTAAGGTGTTGTCGAACCGAAAGTGGCTTCGAAGTACCAGCCAGACAAAGCGAAAAGATTCAGTTTTACTCTCGAATCAATTCGAACCTAGAACGCCATTCGACCAAAATCTTTAGACTGGAAGTCTCGTTTTTGGGCCATTTGCGCTACCGAAAAAGCGACGATAATTTTAAGTAATTTTTTTTAGAATAACGTACTTTATTACGTCCATGGTAGCGTATCAGTGAATGTCCCACCACCCTGTATTTAACTTTTCAAACGTTAAATTATTTAAATGATATGATGAAATAAAAGCAATTGTCAAATATTAAGCATAAATTACTGCATATTCGCTTTCATCGGATCAAAAACATCATAAACAGACATTTAGGACAAGGATAAAGTTGAAGAACTATCGAAAACGTGTTCAGAGGATGGAAAACATTCCGAAATTTGCAAGTTTAAGCTGCTGCTGCACACTAGGTAGTTTGAGTTTTAATATTTCTCATACCATCTATGAGATTATTTCATCACTTCCGGTCACAGAACGTCTTTGTGCAAACTATTGCGTTTATTAATTACGTAGCCAGTTACTAATTGTCGCGGTTACGAGATGTCGTGGTTGCGAAATGTTCCTTTACGAGATGTCTGTTACGAAATTGTCGTTTACGCATTGACGTCATATCGACTGTCATGAGCAATACTGGATTTTAAATGAAAATACCTTGAAATTGAAAAGAAAATATTTTCATCTACATTCGTATACGCACTGGCACAAGTTCATTAATTAGCTGAAGTGGGGGGGTAGATATAAAGTAATATTTTTATTTTCCATTACGGAAATATATGACAAATGAAACGTTGAAATCATTGGGAATAATTTACAGGATTATTTATGCACGAAAATATTCCCTTGAAACTCAAGTAAACACTTTAGGTATGGATGTTGCCGCAAGTAATCCTAACTATATCCACATCATCTGCTTATCATATCCGGGTTCCTTGTATTGGATATTTTGTTGCCATTTCTTGCGCATTGTAAGAGCATATATTTCAATAAATCAGCTTTTCTTCGTTCTCATAGTTATGATAGTTAAGTTGCCCGTTTGAAGACGTAATGAAATGTTGCATTATCGAAAAAGGTGTGTCTGAGGGCACTTTCTCTTGGGCTGGTGGTTTCCTCTGCAGATGTATCGCGGGTAGTTGCCTCACAGGAAATATTTCGAGGGTAGATCCTAACCCTCCCTAACTTCCCCCCAAGGCCACATGGCTGCATTCACGTTGTTTTTCTGATTGTGTTTCTCTCCAATACACACAATCTGCAAGCTACCTACACATCTACCGTGCACGTAGTTTCTCCAAGTACCACTTTGAGAAGGGAGAATTCCGCGGTGTGTGATGAAAGTCTCCAAGTTAGGTTATAGCTATCGCAAAAGATTGTGTCACTGCGCAATGGGCAATCATTGGGCTTGGACCACGGAAAAGTCAAAATGCTTGTGAAAGGGAGAGGAAGGTTGTTTTGTGTGGAGCGATAATTATTAAACCTTCGTAATTGTTACAACACTCCCGCTACGAATAAAAAAGTGACTCACCTTCTCTCTAGCTCCGTCGTATAGCACGGCAATAGTGCAACGCCTGGAATTCTTCCCTATTTCTAAGGGAAGGTCTTGGCAATGGATGATTTCCTCACCTGCCTACTAGCGTTGCGAGTGTGTGCTTTGTGCCTCTTGTCTTGTGCGTGTCGGTGTGTCCTGGGGTCCATTTGTGTTTCGCTCACAACAGCCATTACGGAATTTCAGCTTTTTTAGCAATTACCTACTTTGGCTCCCCTACCATTCCTTCTCTCCCTCAGTCTCACTTTCTTCCCCTCTGTCCTCTGTCCTTTCCATTCACCCCTTCCACCATTGAGACGAAGACAACAGTTTCACTGGCACCCTTGCCTGCGTCTTCGGGTCGAATAACTTCGAAGACTGGTGAATGAATAAAAGACGAGAAATCTTAGGAGCTCGGATCGCATGCGGCTACTCAAATAATTTAATGTGGCCCATAAAACAATTAGTTGTCGAATTATTCTAAACTGCTCGACAGAGATACGACTTATTGAGAAAATTCATGTTTAAGTAATGCTTAGTATATACAAATAATAAACACTTAGTAAGATTCACTACATATGTTTGATGGACGCGACCCGGGCACGATAGATATTCAAGTTGTAACTTGAAGATGTAGCCTAAAGTTGAATCGGGAGAGGGAACGTGGGTTATTTTTCAATCGATATGAAAGAAGTATCAATGTTTATCAATCAATTGCAGGGTATTAGCATGTTCGGATTTTAATTTTATTTTGTGCGTCTTTTAGCAATTTTTATTTTTATTGGCGATTAGACTAAATTTTGGTGACCATTTTTTATTTTCTCCATATTTAATTCTTATTTCTGAATATTACTCGAAATGCTTTACCAAATATGATTGTGTTTTAACCCGGTTCTTCGTGATTCCGAAAGGTTTAGTAATCTAGCTATCCGTGAAATGGTCGAAAAATCGATTGCACAATTTTCACTGGACAGATGTGAGGTAAGGAAAAATTTTTAAAAAGCGTCTATTATTGCCATTATGATATACCATTTTTCGTTGAAACAAGAGATTTTGGACCAAGAAATTTTAAGATTTGTTCAATGTTCTTCATGTTTTCTATCAAATTTCAAATTAAAATCATTCTCTAAATGATCCAAAAATATATATATAGCAATGCAGCTTGCATTAAATAAATGTATTATATTGTTGCTTAGCCAATGAGAACATTTGGAAGATGTAGAGAGGATGTATTATTTTAACCGGACTGAAATTTACGATAGGCAGGCACTTAAAGTCACTTTAGTATTTATTTTGATTTTTGGCGCATTGGACATAATAATATGAAGCTGTATTTGTTCGTAGGTACTAAGTGAATTTTGCAGTAATACTCAGTTCGTTGCAATTTATAATATCAATCATTAAATAGGGTTTTTTCTCGAGTGAATCGCAGTCTAAGTATAATTGCCAGCAGTTACGCGCTGCACGAGGCACACGATGCGATTACCTACTTCACTCAAACATGGCTATTCTGGTGGGTTCGAAAATTGGTTAACGTGCGGTAAATGTATGAAATGTGGTGTGCCTGGAATTCACCGCCTAATTACAGGTCTCGTAAGGCCTCGTAGTGAATAATCATAGACGATATTGGTTTTGGATTTGTGAGAAGTAACGTGCGATGAGGAAGAACGGATATACCTACTATAGCTACGAAGCGAAGAGCTAAGAAGAATAGGATAAAAGAGAAATCTTCTCAAAGCCCTAAGTAGAGGACGGAACAACTTGATCGGCCACATGATGAACTAACAAAGATAAATGTCGAAATGATTCCCGAATGTGTAATATAGGATAAGTTATTACGTATGTTGGGGAGAAGCGATATGAAAATATGAGAAACCAAGCAGATAGGAAAGTGAAATGGAGAGCTACGTCAAACCAATTTCACGATTGTTGACCTGTGAAGACCATAATGATGAACCAACAAATGGAAGTATGGGATTATTTATTCAGTTCTCATCTAACTTTGGCCTCCCTTCAATTTTTTAAGGGTAGATGAAAGTATGCAATGTAGCAACGGAGATGTAACTTGAGTCTTCTCCGTTAATCATGCACAGTGAACATAACTTACAAGGCACTGTTACTGTAATACTTGATGCTCCATCATGAAAAGATATCACAAATTAAATGTTAAAGTAGTTGGGAGTGGTTAACAGAATTATTTACTCACGAAAACATTCCCCTTAAACACAACTACCGACCTTAATTGTGGAATTATTGCTGCAGAAAGTTCTCTCAACTACGACCACATCATCTTCTTATCATGCAATATAAAAAAAATTTTTATTAGAGAGATGCAATGCGTCAATATGAAAAGCATAGCAGATAAGAGAGCGGAATGGATAGCAGCGTCAAACTAATCTCGCGATTGCTGTTGACCTATCTCGCTAGTGGTAATAAACTTATCGAGTACTTATATTGGTAGCAAAGTGTGAGCAAGTGTAGAATATTGGCACAAGTGTCAGAGAAGGATAGTTTTCACTTGAACAGGAGGTGAAGTTACCGGGTGATTCTTTGGTTTTCCAGCTGGTACCTACCTACTCCTAGTATCACAAATTTGATTACGAGAGAGAATTCATTCGGCAAATGACGTGCGGAACAAATTGCGCCGAGACGAATCAAATCACACGCACGGAGATCCGTGAAGTAAAATTTTCTGTGCACGCGATCAAAGCGCGAATCGCGCAATTAGCATTTCACTTCAATCGACGTTCGCACCGTGACCCGAGAGTCCCATAGAAGTTCACTCAAATCCTTGCCCGTAATAGACACGGGCCGTAATTAACTCCGATAACTAATGCGCCCCTGAATCAAGCGCGTGGGCCTCCAATCGCACGCACTGGAGCGTAATAGAGTTTAAATTGGTCGAACGGCCCTATGCGCCACACCGTGCGTATGCCCAGGAGATCCATCCTATGCCAGCTTTCATTTCTGTCATTCAAGGAATACGACGACATCTCCGGGTCTAGTTTCAAAGGTCACCCGAGGAAATTGCTTGCTATGATAGGAAAAGTAAACGGGTTAGCCTAATGAACTTTTTTTACTTTTCGGCAAAGTTTGTATTGCACCCCTCATCTGCGAACCATACAGAGGGGGACGGCTACCCTTCCCATCCCCAGGAAAAAAAATTGTGGTCAATTTTATGTACTACATTTCTTAAAACCAAGAAAAGTGATAAAAGTATGACACGTATAGCTAGAGTAAAAATAATTTTTCAAGAAAATAAATGCAATAGCTCATAAAATACTGTTATAGTCATAAATGATTTGTTGAAAATCTTTGCTTTTTTATTCGTCTTTCTCGTGAAGAAATCTCACAACCTTAATCAGCATGGCATTCCTACTCTCTCCGCTCAATTTTGATTCTTATTATTTCCTTGCTATCTCTACCTTTATCAATCTGGAGCATTCTCTTGCAATTAAATTTAATCGTTCATCAATTTGTTTTCTACAACTATATCGGGTTTCTTATTATTACATTTTCTCTTTACACAATAGTGTGGTTCATTGGCGGATCCAGGATAGGGACAAGGGGGGGCTAAGATTATGATTCTATCTAGTGTCAATGGAACACCCAAGAGGGGGGCTAGAGCCTCTCCTCGCCCCTCTTTGGATTTACCTCCAGATTGTAACCTACAAAAGTATGTAAAATAGGCCCTAAGTTTAGAGATAATTTGTAATTCATTTCGTTAAAAAACTTAAATATGTAGGAAAGTATAACTAAACACTTTTGTGCAAAGTAGTAACCCCCAAATACTTCGATTTTACCTAGTGTGTGTTTCGACCCAAAGTAAAAAGTGTATCAAAGTTTCGAAGTTTCAGTGCAAGCAATTTCCTCGGGTGACCTTTGAAACTAGACTCGGAGATGTCGTCGTGTTCCTTGAATGACAGAAATGAATGTTGGCATTGGATAGATCTCCTGGGCATACGCACGTTTTGGTGCAGCGGGTCATTGTGTTCGACCAATTTAAATAGCCTCGTAACCCCCCCCCCCCCCCGTAGATCCGCCAATGGTCTGGTTCAATTATCTAAGTGATTGGTAATTCCGATACACTTCCGTGGCCAGCCCTGTCTACTTATCACCAAATTTATTTCACTGTCCATTCTATAGTGTTAAAAAGTAAATTGGCCTTCATTATTTCATTTATGGATCCGTCATCTATTACTTGAGCTATTACCGTTGAAAAACTGACAACCTCAACTCATTTGCCGATACGTTATTCAAATATGACGTCACGCCCTCTTATCGAGCGGGTCATTGTGTCTTAGCTACTCCTTTGCATTATTAATGGGCCTAGCGTGTTTTTTTGTTTGGAATCTTAGTAGCCATTCGTTTCCTCCAACAGCAGTTCCCCCTGAGGGCGTTCATGAACCCAGAACTCTAATAAAGTCATCAACTTATGAGAATTCGGCGGAAACTTTCGTGGTTTTTTATTTATGATAGAGCGGCTGACTAACTGAATGACGCGGCAATGTAAATTGCACGGCACAGAAAATTTAATGAGCTCAGTAAAATTTGTACAAACATTGATTATTTCGACGCAGGTTTTGACGGTGCAAGAACCGTTATAATGACTCAATTGTAATGTAAACCTTTATAATTATCATTTAAGCTTGGTGGAATTTTTCTTAATCGATTTTAGTCCATAAGAAATGGTCGTTTAAACATTCAAAGAATTTTTTTATAAATTCTATCGATATTTGTCATAGTTAAGAATGTTATTTCAATATGTGTTCAAACTGTAACATCACGCAAAAAATATATTAAAATTATAAATAATTCATAGTAGTAGGTACCAAATAATCATGACTTAATGCTAAATCGCGTAAAAAGTGAATTATTCATTTCCGTTTAGGTATTGCTCGTAAAAAATTAGGAAAACTTTGTTAATAATTTTGTAGAACAAAGGCTAGAGCTTCATTTGCTACGTTTCCTGTGTAGTATTTTAGGCAACAGAACCACCGATAACCTAGTTTTTTAGCCTCAAATTTCGAGTGAACGACGCGTTTTGACGACTAACTGTATTATCGATGTAGATGTATTTTTATATCGTGCTTTTTGGTTATAAGTTATGTTGGGATATTTTTCCTCTTGTTTTAAACAATGATTCTTTTGTATATGCAACGAAACTTTTTGTAGTTTTCCACTTCCATAGAACAACTTTGTGATGGATATTTTCGTTACACTGTATCATTTTTGGGTCTATGTTTTATGGCATTTTTATTTTTGAATTTTTAATCTACCTTTTGAATTTAGCTCCTTTTCCGACGCAGAAGTTTTCATGAAGTTTTTTTAGATAAATATACTTTATGTCACAATAAGGAATCCTAAAATGTAATGAAATTGAATTCCCTAAAGTAGCAATAGATCTCAGGATAACTTAGTGTATCGAAAACAATCATCAATAATGTTTTAAACAAGTGTAAAATCACATATGATTTTGAAGTATGTACTTTATATCACAGTAGGGAAACCTTAGTTATAATGAAATAGAATGCTATAATAGATGTAAGATGCAAGCATTTATTCTCATCAAAACCCATATGTTCCAATATGTTATTTGTATTTAGTATCTACTTACTATGGAAGCCATAACTCTATACCTCTTAAGGCCGTAGTTGCGAACTATCTTCGTTAATTTGATGATGCGGGCTTTGATCTTAGCCAAATCCCTTCCTACGCCCACCTTTATTTGTGAGGCCTTGCATCTTGAGGGAGGAAGGGACAAGATGTGGGAAGAGGTGCTTGTGTGAACCCTTACATCGGTCGTGGGGATGGAAATTCAAATCAACCGTAAACTAAGGCCCTTTGGCTCCATCCCCTACATCTGCCCACACAGGTAAGCGAATTGTCATTTCTTGAGGAGTAATTCAACAAACTTTCACTCAACGCCCTGCCTCTCTCCACCCATATCGTTTTCCCAGGATCTCAACCGTTCAAAGCCGTTCCCTTTTCGGGACCTCAAAAACCCTTTCTGAACCAATCCTCCCGCCTCTCGTCGTACCCTTCTTCTTTGCCCTTAACCCCCACTATCACCGTCCGCTCTTCCTTCGTCCTTTCTGCCCTGACCTTTCGGTCCCATTGGTTTGAGCGCAAATAACGTGAAAAGTTCACCACTCTCGTCCTTTGTCACTCTACTGTCTCTCGTCCTTTTAGTTTCGGCATCTCCTGCTATTCGCGATGCAGCCGATGATTTTGTAGTTGTTGTCTGCTGATAGCGTAGTTACTCAGGTCGATGGATATTTTTTTATTGATAGAATACTGTTAATGGAATGTTATAAAATATTTTTATTCAAACAAACGTAGTCCTTCTAAGCCATAAGGCATGTCAGAAGGTTACATTATTATTACTATTATTATTCCATTACTTATATTGCACAGAGGCATGTTACGTGCATATCATTTAGCATTCTGGGTTAGAATTACCTTACTGATATATTCCTTACATAAAATTTATTCTGCATTTAAAATTCATAAATAATTCAATTACAATAATATTTTTGAAAGTTTGACAAATTTCTCATTCGCCAGGCGGCAAAGTTACCAGGCTCTCTTACTTAGTACCTTTTTTTATGCTGACATGCTCTGCTCAGCTTAACCACCTACTTTAACGTAGGACTTTAAACACCCCTTTAGAAGCTGCTCAAGCTCATTTGCGTAAACTTTATTGCACTCGAACTCATCATTACTTTGAAGATATTCATTTTCAATTAAAAAAACTGGAGATGCGCGGAACACACAACGCCACTTTAAGTACGTTTATGGGAATAATGCTGATTGTGAGCTCCTAGGACATGAGAGAGGGGTTAGATAGCTCTAATTATAATGGTTTTAACTTGAAATTCATATAATTGAGCGAAGATAGGACTTAAGAAATCTCTGGCTATTTCCAGATTTTACTGGATAGAGTTCTTTTCATTTTACAGCTGGGTGAAAAAAAAACCATTGCATCCGCCCTCAAAATAGCGATTGTGATAGATTCTTTAACCCAAAAGAAAATCCCAGAGAACTTAATGGTTGATTTTCTATTTTTCTGGTGCATAGACAGTGGGAATATTGCCTCTGCATTTGGTACATATTTTGCTCTTGACGACAATCAAAAATGTACTTCTTGCAGATGATGTGTATCCAAATTAAATATCCTAGTCTTCGATGACGATATCTGTCTTTTGCTTTACTGTAAAGTTCTTAAAGGCCATAGCGGATTATTTTTCCCTAAAGCAGGTGTAGTTGTTATTCATGGCAGCAATACGATTTGGATAGGGGTTTCAAGTCCCTTCATATCCCCAAGACTTGTCCATGCGTAACGAGGAGTCGTTTGTTACGAGACGGTGGAATGTAGGGCTTCAAGATTATTTATTGCTTCGCCGGAATGGGTGGTGATTTGCATCTGCCTGTTAGTTGATGTCCCAATCCATTTGTCTCTCAGATTACTGAATGTATTCCCAGTGATACTGTTGTGTATGTTGACCACGCACTGAAACAGTTATAGCATTTTTGGCTGGAACAGAAATATGTGAAAATCTCTCCAATCTCTAAGATTTGATCTTCCAAAAATTAGGCAAGATAGTGATTTCAAAACTATACGAAATTATTTTCAATAGATCTCGATTCTCTAAATCTCTCGATCTCTCTAAATTTATTATATTTTATGATACCTTTTTCTGATATGGGACCAAATAAATCCATTACCTAGTGTGGAAATGACAATATTTTAATGTGAATAAGACTAATTTTACCGCATAAATGTTGAGGCATTTTGATGTATTTAATTTTAGTCGCTGCAAAAAACTTATCCATTACTTCAACCAGAGTAAGCCAAGTTATTGGAGTCATTTGAGGTTTGGAACGAAAGTGCAGATGATAGAATTTAAATTTTAAAAACTTCTTTAAAAAAATCATAGAATGAAGTAATTGTGAAATTGAAACAATTCAAACCAAGTCAAAACACGCTAGCATGGGGATGAATTTTGTTTCATTAATAACATTCCAAAATTGTTGCAAATCAACATAAAAGTACCGTTATGGGAATGGAAATTATCAGCTAATGTATTTTTAGATTCTCAACATAGAATTATAATGACGCAAAAAGCTTTTACTCTCGGTAAAAAGAATTATTCTGGATTATCATTCATTTTAGCATATCGAGAGATTTTATGTGTTTCTCAATACACTATTCGTGGATTATAAGAATTCAAATACGGAAAAATATGGGCCTTAGATGAAAATGAATGGGTAAAACCCATACGCATCTTTACATGCACCTCATAGTAAATATTTATAATTTTTGTTAGAAATTTTCAATTCAAGGAAAACGCGGCTTCAGCTAGGGGCCAGAATTTTTAATATCTTATTGTTATCGGCATCAGTTGTACATATCGCAGCTTTTCTTCTCAGATGCCTCGAAATTAAAAAAATATGTGAATCTTTAATCATTGAATCGCTGTTGGGGAAAACGTTGGATAGAAAGCAGCCTTAAAGTGTAATGAGTTAACCAAAATATCATGCATTGAAATAAAATAAATTCCCCAAGGCTCTACTCTTTGCTTTGGGTAAAAAGGTGGTGGGGTGGGAAGTTAGGAAGGATACATCCCTCCAACTTTCCATCCCCCCACCTTTTTGCCCAGCAAAGAGTACGGCCTTGAGGAATTTATTTTCTTTCAACTGTTAAACGGCCTTAGATCGTTCAATCACCTATTCAAAATACACTGTTTTTTTTTATTTTGAGTACATGAACAATAATGGGAGCAAGTGTAAGCCATTCTAATATAAATCGTAAAAAATGAAAATTTCCTTTAGAGAATAGGATCTCATCACTACTTTTGGTTGTGATAGTTTGAAAACGGAGAGGGATACCTCCTCAAATTATTTTTCCATTCAGTTGACTTCAGAGTTGATTGTCGTAGAGTTACAAAAGCTTCTCTTATAAATTCTCTCGGATGCGAATGTACTCAAAAAATGGATATAACTGCTCACTTGCACGCTAAAATCTGAGGTGCGTACTATATTTTTATTATTATTTCACTATTTTTTTATTTTTTCGGCGCATAACCTTCAAGTATTTTGGGTCTAAGCGACTCATTGCACTCAGTAGAGACTTACGTGAATCTTCCTTCATAAATGCAAACGTTGTTCGGCCAAAAATTTCGTACTCATTATGAGCTTGCAGGCTTTTGTGGATAAGTCAGTGATGAGAATGCAACCGAGTAATAGGCAACATTTTTGGCTGATAGCGGAGGTTTCGGGCTTTTTTTTCCTCGTAAGTTTATTTTTTATTGTCCCAAGAAATTGAATGCAGAGCTATTTTCAATATAAAAATTTGAAAATAAATGTTTATTTTTTAAGTAAATATTGCATTTTCTTTCCTATTTGTCTGGACTGGACCAGCAGTGTGGGCCAAATCCGATAATGGGGCAATTTATTTGCTTAAATTGGAGTATTTCAGCTACTCCATGAGAAATAATTTTGACGGGGCGAACCTAACAGTCTACAGCCTTGAAATTCAAATTGGTTAATCGAGACTTGGAAGGAAATATATTCAGCGACCCAATGTGAGGACAGCGAAAATCTATGTGAACGTTATTGTGGCAGTTTTGATATCAATGCAGCATACAAATTGCGCTGTTATGCATTACATTATGCACATGACTAACTACCTCAACTATTAATCGGAGTTCCTTCCCCCAATTAGAGAATATACGTACTTTCCGTGGGTCATGTTCTACTGCCTGGATGTAGACCGTAATAATTATGTCTGCAAGAAGAATATGACAAGAGTTAAAAAATTTCATTTGGGGTTGAAATTTAATTTTTTTTTAGCTTGAATTAGTCCTCAATGGAAACAAAGCATGCTATGAAATAAAACAGGCTATTTTTTGTAAGTTGTTCTTGTTGGTTTACCCTATCTTTGAGCTAGTTCAAACTGTCACACGTAAATATATGCTGCTTCGTGCGCAGTTAATGTGATTTATCTGAGGAGCAAACTACCTTCGTGGCAGGTAGAGTGGTAATTGCCTCCTCATTTGAATCACAGGGAAGTCTAAAGATTAATGGACAATATTCCATTACATGGTTGAGTGCGACACGTAGGGGCATAAATTTTACATAACAGATTTGTATCAAATTTTGAAGCCCCACAAAGATGAGAAATTGCCGTATAAGACCAGGATATACTATAAAATATTGAAATTTTTACATATGTATCGAAGAGGATGTAAATATTATAAAATGGCCTGCGAGCGTTTGCGGATTTGGATAATTAATGACTATCTTCATCCGTGAATTGGCATTTTTGCTTTTTAATTTCTGTGCGGGCGATAGATTGTAGAGAAGCAATAAATAATATGTAGACTAAAATCAATCGGTCGGGAATATGTACAAGGTAACATCAGAAAATAACGGGAATTTTAGTTTCATTGAAATAAATTATTTATTAGTCTAATATTTTGTGCTATTATATGGGGACTATTTTGAACTATGTTATGGGAACAATATGTTATATGGGGACTATTTTTAAGGCGACATGTCGTTGTGTTGCCGCCTTCAAAATAGCCCCCATTAAGTATCATATACTTGTGCCAGCTTTTCTTCCAATCCTCGATACACCCAAATTTCACGCATATTGGCCCATATTTTCAATCTCAACGCCTCTACCCCGAATCGTATCGTTCCTCTGCATTTAAATATCTCGGTACGCAACGTGTCAACTGTCGAGTATCGACTACATTCCTCACTTAATTACAAACTTTGTTGTTGTTTTTTTTTTCTTGGATGCGTATAGAATTGGTAAATCTGTCAGCAAACTTGATGGAATCACAGGGCCAAACTTTTCTCTTTCTCTTCGCTACCCGCGCATCTCAAATATTCTGTATCCCTTCAATCTTTTGATGTCATAATTTTGTGAAATCAAAGGAAAGGTCTCGGCAGTGAATATTTCTGGAGAAAAAATTATCATGCTAATATTTTCCGGTAACGTATCCGTCACAGCAGAGGCAGAGAAGGAGGGTAAATATCACCTGAAAATGAGCATAAAGAAAACCTAGCGGAAGGGAAGTCAAGACTAATGTTAAAATAGAGAAATAAAAACTAGAGGAGGTGCATCTATTCTGTTACTTGGGAAGCAGGATAACTATAAATGGGAGAAGCGAGGAAGGAATCATCAGCAGGATAGCCAAAGTGAAGACAGCATAGCACCAAAAGCATATCTGCATACAGCGGGAAATTTAAACAGAAAAGTAAGGAAACAGCTTATCAGAACTTATGCTTTTCTACAAAAGTGATGCATGGGGAAGGACAGCCGCGGAGAAATCAAGGGGAGAGATCTTCAAAATGTGGTGCTATAGGAGAATGATGAGGTTCAAATGGATCAACCGATTAAGGAGGTAATCCTAAGACGAGCAGCCTAATGAAAACCTTGACAAGAAGGCAGAACAACCTTACAGGCCATATGTATAGGCTTTTAAAATTAGTAAAGAAGAATGTAAAATAGAAGAAATGCGTAGATGAGAAAATATTGGCTGATTGGAGGAATGAGTGGAGAGCTCTGTCTAACGAATCTTAGGATGCTTGAAAACTGATGATGGTGATGATATTCTGTTATTTTAATTCACGAAAATACATTTTAGGAACAACATTTTTAACTCTAAATTTATTTACGCAACGTGTTAATGGCCTATATGCTGTAGCACTTGTGATTCTAATATTTAAGACTTTTTTCGTTACTCTCCTCTCCGATTTCAAGAGAGGGAGAGAAACTTTTTCTTCTTCTCACTCAGAAGTGCATCCTCCCATCCTCTCTCCCAACTCTCCACTACGTCTCCTCGCCTTCCGCTCGTCATCATCCTCTCCGGAGAGAGATATGTACCGCGACAGGAAGAGTAAAAAAACAAAGGGGCTTTGAAATTCAAGGAATAGCGAGTGGTCGGCAAGGCAAGGGAAAACAAAAAAAATGGCGACAAAGAGAAAGAGAATGGGGGGGAAAGGATCAGAAAAATAAAAGAATGACGAAAGAAATCTTAGGGAGCTTCGGGAAATGGTCGTGAGCTTTACTTCTACTCCTCTTTCCGCGTAATGCCGGTTCTTTGAGGTGCGTCCGTCCAGGAATCTCTTCGAGTGGAGAGAAAACTCTTTCCCGTTCATTTTTGTTCCCTTTTTTGTATCCTCGTCCTTTCTTTCTTTCCTCTTCTTCCCTCCAGGGTACGCCAGATCCTTGAGCGCATCCCTTTTTGTTCGTCAGCCTCTCAAAGGAGTTGAAACGAGTTGAATACATTTTTTGAAGCGTCAGCGATCTCAAAAAACTCGTCACAAAGCACCGAATGGAAAAGTGAGGGAAACTATTGATATGGAATTAGCGATGGGGTTTTTGTTTTATTTGAGCGTCCCCCACGCTCAAGTGACAAACTACGAAAGACTTTGTCATGAGACTAGGGAGTACGAACAGTTTCCTAGGCGATGTCTAGGTACCACGATTACCTTTGGTGGACTTCCATTCCACTTCCGTGAGGTATTCTCGGTGCTCGGTATCCCTGGGTGGAGTAGAAAACTTGTTTCTTGGCTTTTTCTCTTATATTTATTGATATAAAATGTACTCGGCGAAGAAGTGACAGCAGCATCGTTTTTCCTTCCCATTAGAATATGTATGATAGCTAGTAACTTCAACACCGAAGTAGTAATTGGCACTAAAGCAATTTTCTTCGTGGTAGAGCGAAAAATAAAAAAATATAAATCAGTGAATTCGAAAAAAAAGAATTTTTTTAGGCCCAAAATATATTTACAATCAAACATAGTTTAAATTTTTAACCGTAGGAGACTGCTAAAAATAATGTGATGTATCTCCAAATATCCTAAATACCTTTGAGTAATAAATACATGTGAATTTCAACATAGTGAGCATGCATGAGGCGAAAAAACCACTCTCACTTTATTATCATAAAATTCCATTCCAAAACTTTAAAAAAATTAAAAGTAATGCCGAATACAGTGGGATGTAATCTGCTCCTGCGATTGTAACCTTCCCGCCATCTATCGATACGGTGAAGCATCCGAAGCATGATAGATTTCTTTAACTCCAACCAGAAACCTCGGCCAGTATTATCGGAATTTTATTCAGCCTTCGGGGACGAAAAGGCAGCCGGAACACTGGAGGGCTATTCCTCCCACTACATCATAGATACACACAATACATATTCCAGTTTCATCCGGTCTATCGGCTTCTCAAACTCCACGATGGCGTATGTTAGCAACAGCCGAAGACTTTTCTGGAGTGGTGGGAATCCAAATATCTACGAAGTGGTTTACCAGGCGCAGCTACTCTTCATGAGTAAGATTTCGGCCATGCATCCATCTTCTCGTAGGACTCGATGATGAGGTCCATCGGCCTTTTTAAAACGTCAGCTCCGTATGTCCCTCCGTGCATATATTTGGCACGATTTGATAGACTGTGGCCACGTTAAGACGTTATTACTGCGTGAGAAAAACTCACAAACATTGTTCATCTCTAAGCGTTTGAAAAAAAAGAAATGTTTGACATGTATTTAATTTAAAATTGTCGTTTTTCATTTTAACGAGAAATAATTGACTTTTCGAAATTGGGGCATATAAATAGTTACAAATAATTAATATTAAGTGCCCACTGTAAATTATTTTCTATGTAATTAAATAATTCTAGTATTATTTTTTTATGTAAATGGGTCTTTTCCAAAATTTTAATGTAAACTCAAAGTTGAAGTTCGCCTGATAAAATGAAGCTATGGGTAAATTGTGCACGACCAACCCCCTTGTTTATTTTATTTAAACGCTTTTATCATCATTTCAAATACTTAACCTATCAGTCATCATGTTAGGAACACCAAAATAAAGTCATTAGAAAAGTAAAGCTACTTCGTCGTTGATTGGGTAAAAAACAGAATCAGCTGCAATATTTATCTTAAACTCTTGAAGGCGAACTAACCTACCAAGCTATTTTTAATTCTTTTTGCATATCCTATGTATTTTACAACTAATTAAGAGATATTATGAAAGAAACCCGAATAAAATTTTTAAACCCTTTTTCAAGCATTTTCCCAATTGGGAACACGCCACAATATTTTGCTATTGCTTGAAAAATAAATATACACCTGACAAAAAATTAAGATTAACGATGTAATATATATTGATATTTTGAATAAATAAGCATTTGTTATTAAGGAGCGATTGTCCGAAAAAAAGCGAATAAACAGCGTATAAGTATAATTAACGACCAATGTTTACACAAGTCATGCGATTGTTTAATGAACCTGGCACTTCTGGACATCCTCTCCTTCCGAGGGCCACTTTTGGTGGCTGTCAAAGGGTGCTTTGCCCACTTGGGACCACTGAGCAACACCAGCTCCTCACCTTCCTCTTCTCTCTATGCATGCATTGCTGAAACGTGACACCTTGTACTGGCAACCGAACCAGAGCAGCCAGACACTGAAAATGAAGATTTAAGAGAAAGCCAAATAAAATTAAGCTTACTTAACCCATTCGCATCCATTCCCTAGGATTTAAATCGACCCTAAACACTGCTGATGTTTAAAGAATTTGAACACATTTGTAGTGCTGGTTTAAATAAGACATTTAATAGAGTATTTGTTGAATGATATTGTCCAAATTTTGGTATGTTTATTATCAATTAGTGATATTAAGTCCTCGTGTATATTTCACTCGAATTAAATGCATTGGTCACTTTTAAAAAATACTTCCATAATTTATTTGCATAACAGAAGCTATAAAAGTAATCGCAGATAGGAAATATTATGAATTTTTAGAAATCCTGTTCCCATTGGACTGTAAACGGTAAATGTGGCATTTTTTTATTCCTTAAGTTTCACCTTTTATTCTTACTTTTTTATATTCTGCATTTTCCGAATGTACCTGCCTCCACCTGATGATTTTGTATATCTAATTTGTCTGTCACCAGGGTAGTAAAGATGTAGTAGGTAGCACCAAAAAATAACATTAGAATAATAAAGCTACTTGGTCGTTGATGGGGTGAAATACAAAGCAACCGTATGGTTAAATTCGTCAATATGGATTTAATATTCCTTAAGATTTAACTTTCATTTTTTGTTCTTTTTTATTCCCTATTTATTAGAATGCACATGCCTCCATCCGATCACATAAAATATTTAGCTTCTATGTCATATGGGATGATAAGATATAGGAAAACCAGAAAACATAATTACAAAAGTAAAGGTATATGGTCGTTGATTGGGTAAAAATACAATGCAGCCGTAAAATTTATTTTTTTTACATAGATATTTTATTCCTAGAGTTTTACCTTTTATTCGGTTATTTTTATATTCTGCATTTTTGTGAATGCACGTGCCTCTATCCACCGTTTCCAGCTCCCAACTCCATTCAACCTTGCTTCTCGACTCAACTCGCCTTGGGCTGCCTGGACCGTCAATCCGTTGACGGCGAGTCTTTCAAACACTCTGCCCTCTTGCTGAGCGATGTCCTTTCTTCTGTTGAATGCGGAGGCGGCTGCAGAAGTTTATTTTTTCTTAAAAAAAAAGGGCACGAAGGTACGGACTTCTGTGGTGTGAAACTTCTTTTCGCGTGGTTGAGGGAAATTGCCGCCTAAGTGTGGACTCTGCTGGCGAGAAAGATGACTCGTGTGATGCCAGAAAGTATTTAAAAAGAGAAAAAACTCACGCCGACCCACTTGGACGTATGCATATGTGCATCTAGAATTGTCGAGCTTAAACTGGCGTGAGACCTCATAACCTTGCACCGCTTTACTTCTTCAAGCACGGAGTATATTTGGTGATGACATTTTTAAGTTCATTGAGAGGTTTAGTCCACAAAAGTAGCAGTAAAATAGTAAATCGTAGCTGTAGTAGTTTTAAAATGAAATTTAATTATTTTCATATACTAAGTAATTCCTATTAACCTACATTTTACCCAAGTTTTAAAGGTCTGATCATAACAAATAAATTTATCGAAATGTTGATAAAGAACTCCATGCAAAATTTATTCGGTTAATCATTTAAGTTTACTTTGAAAGGTTCTATCAACGTATCGGTTAACAAGTGCATTTGTTATATATTTATGGATTAAGTCATTCCCACGATTATAAGTTAGTGATTTTAAGTCCTCGTGAATATTTCACTCGAATTAAATGCATTGGTCATTTTGCAGAGAATAATGCGAACAAAATTCATGAGCGTATTTTGTCTACTTTATATATGTATTTGCATAAATACTTAATTTCACACTAGTTGTGCGAAGAGATTGTTTTGACTAAAACGATGATTAATTTATAGAGGAAAAATACTTTAAAAAAAACAGCAGCCGTTGTATCTAAAATAACATTATTTGCTTGTTAAATTTGACTATTCCGTTTTACTAACTTACTTTTGGATAAAGCATAACAAATGTTTCAAGTCACTAAAACTGAAAAATATTGAAAGAATTTTAATGAGACGAGAAATTTTAGTAAAAACTTAGAGAGTGAAGGTGGCTTATATTTTCTCATGCCACTATATTCCAATTCATTCGCCAAAATAACTGGTGTGTGATTCATTACTTTCGAAACTTTACCCTCATGATTCTTACGTTCTTCGGTGTAATTCGATAACTAGAAACATATTAATAGAATAATAAAAGATAATGATAACAGCATTAGACGAATATCAGGTGATCGTCATTGTTTGACTACTCAGGGTGAGGTATCAAAAGGTTGGAGATATGCATTATTCTGCGCCATTACAAAGTAGGTCATCATTTCTGATAATAAACGGAGAGAATAGCGATAAAAGTACAATTAATTTTTATTTGAAGTAGCTTTTAAGGCTTTTGTTCTTTCATCGGTAGAATTTGCGACATTTTGTCTATGATTTGCCTTATTTTAACCCTTCTTCGGTTAAAATCTCTGATTTTTTCCATTTTATCCTATCATATTATGCACCATATCCTGGCCTGTGTAGCTTTGGGAAACACATGAGGACCGTGTAGTGTATCTTTAAATGAAGTTCATATTTTTTACATCAGAGGATCTGGGGCCGTATTCTGTAACTCCAAACCGATCGGTGCGGCACCGATTCGTCGGGTGCGACGTCACACCGACTCCCGGTAAGAAGTCGTGCGATTCTGTACGAACCCGGTCGGTGCGGCACCGACGAGAGGACGGGAGATCGTCGGTAGCCGTACCGACAGCAAAAAGGTGTCGGTACGGCCACCGACTAGTGGGTTTCATGAACTCCCCGGTGCGCATTGTACGTTTTATTTTGTTTTTACCTCATCACCAAATAAAAAAGAGGTTTTCTGCAATGTTATCTTTTTCTGCCCCTTCGAATACGCCTCTATAATTCACTGTGTCATCATCTACATTGATTGCCTTGACAGAAATATAAGATAATGGTTAATAAAAATGAGGTTTGCTAACATATAATGACTTTCTCTCATTTATGTTACCATTTTCACTCGCTTGTAATGGGCTTTATTTTTCTCTATCATGATTTATTTGCTCCTTTGACATATAAAAGATATATTTGATTAAATATGAGTTTTGCCGCAATGTTATCACTTTATATCACTCTGAATAGGCGGTTGTTATTTCACTCCATCATCAATTTGGCGTTTCTCTCGGCATAGAAATAAGATCTTTTTATTTAAGTATGAAGTTTGCCACAACGGTATCAGTTTCTTTCATTTGTAACGGGCAACTATATTTCATTTCATCGTCAGCCATTGATTCCCTTGACGATAAAAGAAGATATTTGTTAATAAGTGTGAGGTTTACCGCAATATTATCATTTTCTCTCACTTGGAATGCGCAACTTTTACATATGTATTTCACCCAATCACAATTTATTTACTTCCTCGTCATTACACTTCTTTTAATTACACCCAGCTCCATATTTTTATAACAATTTCCTAACTTGTTCCTCTAATATGACATTTACATTTGAATCCTACGTTCACGTTCCATGGTATGCTATTTTCGTCTGCTACGGTGCCAATGGCATAACCTTCCGTTGATAACATTTATACGGAACTTACTTAATGACAACTATATTACCAAATCATGAATAAATAGCATTATACGGAACCAATATTTAAAAAAAGAAACTACGATCTCAAGGATAGTTTCAATAATGCATTCCAGCAACAACAATCTCCATCACATACAAACTTTATTGTGATGTTGTAATATTGTTTCCTTCGATTCTGTAGGTACAGCATTACTACCACACATTATATAAGCATTGTTAACAACTTGTCCAATATCGTTTATCTTAATCCAGCAATAAGTCGTAACTTCCGCAAATAAAAAGATTGAGAATGACGACAACAAACTGTGCCAATGAGTCTTCTCTTGTTTTTACCCTTCTTTCATTGGTGGAGACACGTGAAACTTCGGATATAGTCGGATTTTCCCTGTTTGGGAAGGAGAGGGAACCGTACCGACTGGTTTGAAACCGACGACCTTACAGATTCGCTGAAAGTGTCGTCGTCGGTGCGGAATCCGTTGTCGGTACGGTTTGATGTCCAGTCGGTGGGCTTGAAAGGGAAACCGACCGGAGCGGCACCGACGAAATACAGAATACGGCCCCTGGTCGGAAATCAGAGGCTTTTGGGTAAGTAGAAGTGAGAAAGCGATGTTCAGAAAAGGAAGCACAATTTTTCACTATAGCCGATGGAAAATTTAATGTGGTATTTAGTTATTAATTTCTTCATTGTTTCTTTATTGCTCACCAAAACATGTTTATTTCATCAGATTTTAACCATTATCGCTAATATTTTAAGCAACGAGATTTGAGAACACAGTAGCCAAGCATCAAATCCAATCGTGAATCATGTGATTTTGCCGTCACCAAAATGAAAAAAAATCGTAAATATCAGAGTGTGCGCTTTTTATTTGTTATTATCATCAACTACGCACGCCACAAACACTCCTTAATTCTTATTCACCGCACATTCTGCTTCAAAACCATTTTCCTCGCAAAAATGCAACGTTTTTTTTAAAGTGCACATTTTCAATTGATCGGCAAATGTTTTCGTGTTCACGTGCAAAACGTAGCTGATTGCTTTCTATGGCCTTTTCATCCATAGTAGTATTTTTATTCATAAATGTCTGCGATTTTAATGATAAAACATGCTCCAAAACGTGGATGGTCTCTACTCATTGCAGACTACGTTGACCTCTTTCCTCGGAGATTTTGTTCTTCTTGCTCTGCATGTTTCAATTATTTCCATTGCAGCATAATATAACCACTCAAATGAAATTTTCACTATGGACTTAAGTCCTTCATTTAGTGGTAATTGGAGACCAAATGAAAATAAAAAATGTTACATTAAATTATGTGTTATGTTATAATAAATAAATTTTCAGGAGCTTGTGAGTATTGTATCACTCACGTAACCATGAAGTTACTGCTTGCCTGCCGTCAAAAATTCAATGCTACCTGAGATAACCTCCAATATAGAATGATGCTCTAGTTCATAGAATGATGCTCTCTATTCATAACAGAAAATATTTCCCAAAGTTTAGTGATATTAATATTCTAAATGAAACGATGTAAAATTTAACATAGCATTTATTCCTAAGTAATAACAACACTTTTTTCCTTCCGGCTAACTGAAGAAAAGTACATGGAATTAGTTTTCCGCATACATAGTTCAATATCAAGAGCCGTACCATTCCTGCACCAAATTAATTATTTCAGCACCAAAGGATGAATTTACTGGAGCAGTAATAATCCAAGGTTTTGATGGAAATTTCGCATACACTAGTGTTGGTTTTCATATTAATTATGGTGATCTAATTAATTTTCTATGATTTCCCTATGAAAAATCAGTTTACGCCAATGCTTCAAAGGAAAATAGTTGCAATAGCCTTGTTTTATTTGCCATAATAGCAATGCAACTCGTATTATGCGGTTTATCGTCACTATTATGGATGCTAATGAATTATTATATTTTTAATCAGTTTGGGAAAAAATTAGCATTAAAGTTTCACGAAAACAGAAGCTCTCTATTATGACTATTGAATGAGGATATGAATCCTTTCCCTGGACAGGAAAACAGAATTTTTTCACTTGGATAGTAATATCGATCAACTTAATAATTTTTATTTATTATCATTGTTAAAAAATGCGATGATTGCTCATTAGTCAGTATTAACATACTATTATTTTTATGTATTACCTTGAAGTACTTCGCCTTTTGGCTAACAATTTCTTTATTACTATCAATTATACTCATTAAATTTATCCTTACTAAGCCTTCCGCCAGTTCAGCTATGCATCAAATAATACCACTTGGTCAAGAGAGGTAGAGACTCAGGAGTAGGTAATTTACTTGCTCCATTGTACTTGTATTTACGCAGTTGAGACACGTGCCTTAATAGTGGACTATAAGTATCTTGTTGTTATCAAAGGGTTTAAATACCTTGAGTATTGGAAAATTACTGTTGAGTGTTAATGACTATATAAAATAAAGGCTTACGAAAATTTTTTATTACCTTAGGAACTACGGTGATGGATAGATAGCAATAGTTTGGGCATTACAAGAGAGTTTGGAATCCTTTACCATGAACATCGATCTAGAGCTGCTTTTGACAGGTTCTGCTCGGGAGGTCTTACTTGATTGATACGATTTGTTTAGTCATCTGTTTGTAGAGGGAGGGTTGAGATCTTCAGCCGTGGTATTCTATCGGGTCATTGCGTTAATTTGATTCCAGATGTTCCCAATTATTTGTTACTTTGAAAACACCGGTCGTTGAAGGAAGGCGTCCACCCAGCGTTATAAGCACAAGCCCTCCGAAGTTATGCGGATACATGACGCATCAGATTGATAAGCCACCCACATAGTCCGACATAACGAATTAGATGGATAACCATAGCAAATTTTCAGTATCTTTTAAATCTTAATTTTTTTGTGTGCTTATAAAATATCTTAATAATTAGCCCATGATTTATTTCTCATAAAACTTTTGGTGCCCAGATTTTGAGTGTAATCGAAGAGTCGGTAAACCACAATTACATATGATAACCTTCACTCACTCCTAGCTTAAGAGTGAGATTTCCCAGGAAATGCAGCTACCGCCTTCTCTTATTGTGCAGGATTATCATTTAAAAAAATAGTGCTGATTTGATGATGATTTAAATGAAAATAGAATTACATACAGTTAATTTTTGTTTCATTTTTTAAATTTTTTGCTTCAAGCAGTTTTTTGCATAATTAATAAATTTCCATAATCGCGCCCTAAGTCGCTAGGCAAGAGAGAAACACGGCGTTGACGTTAGCCTACTCCAAACAAAAGGCACCGGAGGGACAATGGCTTAACGTCCCTTCCGCAGTGCTGCACTTGAAAAGCCGTCATCTAGGCACCCAAGCAGGGGTCGGGCAGCCTCTGAAAATGTCTGCAGCCCTATCCCAACTATCATTCCTATGAATTACTAAAACTGCCCCATTCATTTTTTATAACCCAATACGTAAGTGAAGGATTTGGTGTTTTGGTGCTTTTGGTGCATTGCTGCCAACGTTTCGATAGCCTTCTTGTGCATTGGTGAAGCTGGAAGAACAATTGAAACCAGGATTTCGGAGCACAAACGCTGCATTAGTCTTGTATACCCGTAGAAATCTACCGTAGTCGATCACTCTATTAAAACAATCATGCCATTCAGTTCGATGAAACCAAAATCCTCTGCAAGGCAAATGGATATTTGGATCGCTTAACCAAATAGGCGATTGAAATAAGACACGAAAAGAATACAATTAATGGAAACGCGGGTTCCAACCGGAGAAAAATATGGAATTCCATAATCAAACGAATGAGTAAGCTAAGAGGAAGAAGAACACCAAAATCGGACCAATCAGAGAACACTTCACCACCCCAACTGTATGTATATGAACCCGGCTGTAACCAGGTACATCATTCGCCCTGATCACGATGGCAGAAAAGGCTATCGAAACGTCGGCAACAATGTCTATCCTAACCCGGTTGATTTCCCGAGAAGATTTCATCACCTGCATGTAACTATTCTTCCTGTTAAGGTTTGAACTTGACTCTTCAAATTACAACACGGCCTTCTCCCTTTTATTATGTCTACTAAAAGTCCATCAGGGAAGGATAGTAGGGGAGACCGAGGCACGTTGGCCATAGGGGCAGGATGGCCCAGTCGAGTTAATTCATACAAAAGACACTGAATCGTGCTAGAAATCTATCGGAAGGTTGGTAGCACACTTCCCCTTTCTCCACAACAACATTATGACTGGCGGAGCAGTTTTTGACAAGTTGTAGCGATTAATTGTATTTGCGCGTGTTTCAGTAAAATTCTACTCCCAGGTTAAATGTGTGTTATTTAAGTTTTGATCAATTTGGACCCAATAGTTGAGTACTATAATTAAAGGTCATAGTTTAAGGATAACTTCTGTGTGGCATACAATCTAAATTGCTTCAGTGAGTATTGTAATGAATAGAATTTATTGTAAACATGGCGATGGGGCAGGTTGGCCCAGCGACGACGGGGCACGTTGGCCACCCGGGCTAACATGCCCCGTCCTCTGAATTTCTTCGTCAAAA
This sequence comes from Ischnura elegans, assembly GCF_921293095.1. NCBI lineage: Eukaryota > Metazoa > Arthropoda > Insecta > Odonata > Coenagrionidae > Ischnura > Ischnura elegans. Next base: position 42,321,615 of record NC_060250.1, on the reverse strand, counting down.
ATGGCCTAATTTTGAATAGACGGTCTCTTCCATCATCAACTGAGCTGTCATTCAGGTGTAAATGACTTAATGTTGTTTCAAATCGGTTGCAATGCATGCTTGCCAACAATAATGAGGGGATGTACCTTTTCTTAAGTTTTGCTACCCTTTTGGACCAACACATACGTTTATTAGGGTATTTATCGTAGCATGAAATTAGCATTACATGTCATATTGCCTGACATTAGCATTTCATACGTTCCTCCTTCTCCAAAGCTAGATTTATATTTTTCTGGTTAGCATATATGTCACTGTTTATGGAACTGTGCTTAAGCCGTTCATCCGAGAAAAATGAAAAAAAAAGTCGAGTGGACTTACGCACATTATTGCCTCTTTAGTAGGAAGACTTGGATTACGATTTAATAATCTCGAAAGCTGGATTACCCCTTCCCCACTTATATGGAGTGTTTTATGTTACATTTGAGGGTAAGCTTGCAACAATAGTCAACTCCAGAGGTGCCGATGGGTCTGCGATTAGTCGTCTTTGGGAGCGTTGGGTTGCGTCTGAACTGATTAGACACAAAGACTCAATTAAATTCACAGATGCTACTAAAATATAAGCGCAGTGGTGAAGACAGACATCTTCTTGAATGTAACATAGTATCACAATGTAACGCATGTCAACTGGAGCTATGAAAAATAAAATACGCGCGTCCGATATAGGAAGATGAAGATTCACTGTGCCTAAAGTGTGCCTTTTTCGACGGTCAGCCTGGAGCACAATGTATTTAGTGCACAAATTGCAAGCGTTGTGCTCATTAGACATGTGTGAACAATGAAATCAGCGAACTATTTCACAAGAGCAATAATTGTGCTGATCCTTTGTATCTGGACAGTCACAAAAGTCAACTGGTTTGTATTAGCACGCCAGAAATCCTAATAATTTAAAGATTTCCCGTTGTTTTAGTAAAATGGTTACATATATTGAAATATATTTCTTGATAACTATTAGTTTTATTTTGATTTTCTAAAATCATACTAGTTCACCTTATCAAAAAATACATGGGCCAACGTGCCCCAGCCGCTGGGCCAACTTACCCCGATGTAGGGGCAGATTGGCCCACCTGTCATATGCCCAGTATTTATTTATTTTTTTAAATTTATAACTCATATATTCAAGTTTAATTATTGCCATCCAAATTTAGAAAGACCATTCTATAATTTAGCAATAATTTCATAAAGTTAACTATGCATAAATAAAAAATATTAAAAAATGTAAAAAAATCGGGCCAACGTGCCCCGGTCTCCCCTACTCAGAGAAATGGAAAACTTGGAACTTGGATTTCATGATCACATGAAACGTTTATGTTTTCACTTTGACAGTTTCAGGAAGTTAGCCTACCCGTCAGGATGACCAATCGCAGAAGTTGATAGAAATTGACGCAAAGGACGTATTGGACATAACTAAAAGTAGCGCTAAAGAGTTTGGGAGCATGACATGCACCTAAGTACTAACTTTGGTCGCAATCCGGGTCGCTATATGGAAATGCATAGGGGACAGACAAACAGACATCCCCTTTCATATTTTATAGACACACGTCTGGCTGTATATGCAAGGGAAGATTTGGTCCCTTTGAGGATTAGTTACGCGTCGTGGTTTGACGAAGAGAAAATGACTTTCTGGGCACAATCTAAACGACGTAACAGTTAAACCGTTGTGAAGTCAGAAACTTTTCAGCGTTTCATACGTTCTTTCCCCTTTTATCGAATTCCCGCCTTTCCCCATAATTTAAATTTTTGTTGGCACTTTAATGTAAATTTACCTGCTGCTTACCGTTTAATGGTTGAATACTTTGTGCTGATATTGATAGTTATTGTCAAAAAGGTTATCTAATTACGAATACAATTAACTTACACTAAGTAAACCCTGATATCGCTAAACATTCAGTAACGATATCTTTAATTAGTGTGGAAGAAAGTACTAGTTATTTAAAATTACAGAGCTGTACCAATTAGTATATCCTTCAATGCACACTGTTGGAGCTGTTATTTCATGTTTTGTATGCTAGGTATAAACTTTCTCTGCACTTTTTCCTTCCCGCGGGAAGCGAAAATTTTTTGGTACCCAGTCGCGTCATAGGCACAGCAAGATCAGTTCGACACCGTCGTGAGTTAACGAAAATTATAATGCTGTAATTGTGCGAAAATTAGACGAAGTAAAAATCATTCTCCTTCATCGGGATGCAACCCTGAACCTTCCCCTCCGTGGAAATTTGTAGACTGTACCGGAAAAGATGGTGTGGGATGCTGAGCATATTATGTGACTAGTATTCCAATTGGTGCGCACTGCACCAAAGCCCGAACTTTGAACAATAAAAGGTGTTCGTTCTTGACTAATTTAAGCATATAGGGACAAGCAACGATGAAAACTTCACTGAGTCACCCGCAATGCACAATTTGCGCGAAAATTCCACAGAGGATAAAAAGCCTTGATCGGGATTCGAACCCAGATCTCGCGATTTCCGGTCGAGTACATTAGTGAGTTAAGCAACCGAGGCATCTTTCTTGTAATGGAGTGTTGCATTCTGCAGGATAACCACACTTTTCGTTCCCTTGCTTTGGTTTTTCGACTTACAAACAAATTCATCTTACGAACCAGCTCTCGGAACTTGTATTTTTTTTTCTTGCTCGTATGTCTAGGATTTATTGTAACTCCCATTCGCTTCCTTCCCCTTCCTCTACCTACCAAGCATTCTTTCCCCTATAATAATTTTAATTAATAATTTTTCCTGTACAAGGTTTTTTAACATCCCCTCCCCGCTCAGTACTCCCTCAATTCAAACCGTCTGTCATTTTTATATCTCATCTAAAATCTTTCTCTCCTCACCCGTCATTCTTCACTTCGTCATTCCTCTACCTGACCCCCCACTACGTCCTCTTCATTCTCCTCCACCGCCAAACGTCGAACGCTTCTATAATTTGTTCACTCTATGTTTTCTTAGGTATTTTGGGCCCGACGCCGAGACAATTAGCTACTCATTTTGAAGGTATTGAGGTTAATCCCTTCACAGCAGCCAATTTTTAATAATTTTTCCTGTACAAGGATTTTTAACATCCCCTCCCCGCTTAGTACTCCCTCAATTCAAACATCAAACATCAACAAAGACATTGTCAGCTACCACGCTGATTGCGGTACCGTTGGTGAAAGGCATAGATACTGAAAGACAAACAAAAAGAACGCGTGAGGTTTGGTAATATTACTCCATGAGCAGATTCGCGATTACGACAGGGGTCTGACAATGAGAGCGACTGAACATCCGATGCGCTAGGTCACGCCTGCTGTCTCCCGATTGTCAAAGTGAAAGTCACGTGTCGAGGAACTTTACTTTCCCACACCCCTAATTGCTTTAGCCACACCAGGTGACCCACAAAGATTAAGTAAACAGAGTCTGGTTTCTTCCCGTCCTCCTTAACCCACGTCCGGGTTTCCGCACCGATCAGCCGTAACTTCCACTTAAGACTCTTCACTTTTTTTTTCTCAAATTTTTACATAAAGATTCCCTCATGAGGGCCTTCCGATTTAGTAACGCCTCCTTTACCCACAGAATCGTCTTTCTGATTCCATCACTTCTGTGTCTGTTACCCTACAATTTTCCCCCCAAACAGCTGAACTGAACCACCTACTTCTTTGTTACAGCCTCATTATATCTTGGTTTTCACATCCCTAGCTCTGGCTACCTTACAGAATCGTATTACCTTGGTCTACTTATGATTAATATTCACGCCGTATCCATCGCAGGGTCTTTGATATTGTGAAATATGGCGACCATGGCTTGCCCAAAAACTAGGATATATAATGCTAAAAACGTAAATGCGTCTTTACCTTGTGGTTCTGTAATATTAATTTTATTATAATGACGATGAGTCCCTGGGAAACAGTTGAATTCAGGCATAAAATATGAAGACGAATCCATTGATGACCAATAATAGTTATAAGCGATTCAGGCTAATCGGAAAGTCCATGGCATTTGATAATTATTTTTAATTTTTCTGGCTGAATAACGTACATTGCGTAATTCATATGAAAAGTAGGCATGAAATTCCCATTAATCGATTTTTGGAGCTATATTAGGGCGTAATGGATGCGTTACACTACTTAAAGTCATAATGTACCGTTAGAGAGTGAGTTTTTGAGTTTGCGGTAGGAAAACTTTCAGAGTATGGCGGGAGCATGACGGAAGTATGCACGCTGATTTATGACTTCTCTATTGTTAATAGTTTATGATTAATTCATCTCATCATCATCCAACGGAAGTTTATCGTATAACGTCTAGGCTAATGGAATACGGAAAAAATATTTCCGGTGGCATCCTACTTGCATTTCGTGGTCGCTTCCACGCTAATTTTAGAAATAAAAAAGGAAAATTTTAATTTCTCGCCTTTTCACCGATGGGAAAAATTGTGCAAATCTATTTGTGTTTACAATTTTTTCCTTTAGCCTCAAAAAAGTAATTTATTATTTTTATGTCATCAATCTTTTAATGCTTCTCTATTTTTTTATGTGACACAATTTTCAGTTTCCCTCTTTTTCTACGGTCTGATGAATGCAGAATAATGGCTTGTAATGGATAGAAAATCGAAAGTTGAATCCTGAAAGTGGTGAAAAGGTCCCATATTATCAATAACAGACACTTGGCAACTTCCACAAAATATTCATTAAAATTTTTGTATTTTATAATGGTTTAACAGCGGAAACCGTTTGTAAAACAGAAATTTTCATAAATATTTTGTGGAAGTAACAAACTGTCTGTTATTGATAATTTGTAATGGATAATTTATTAACAGATGGTTAAATATACTGTAAACTCTTACATGCTACGTTTTATCTACATACATTTTGAAACATTAGGGGCAAAGAGCTTACCCTCCGTGATAATATCATTTGATATGAATTATTTTTCGGTTTCTCACCGTGTATGATGGCAAAATTATCGCCTTTTATTCTATAATTGATGTCTCCAGGTTCAGTTATTCATCAACCAGATGACGATGTAAGTATATTGGAAAAATGCGGTTAAACATAGGCATAATTCGCGTTGATAAACAAAGAGTGCAAAGCAACATCATCTCCCTGGGAATTTCAGCACCATTGTGATTTATTAATTCGTGTTAGGATGCAGTCAAATTCTCAAACCCTCTTGTGGTGGCTCCGTTAGTTAGATCTTTTTTCATAGGTTAAACTATTTTTCGAATCTAAAATTAACGATAAGTGCGTCAGGCTACCAAAAAGTTAAGAAATCCATCCATTATACCTATTTATTGTTTTAAATTGGAGGAACAGTATAAACTTTTAATTAACCATCAGTATATTCATTTAATTCCATCAATTTTCTTGCAATTTCAATGTTGTCTTGCTTGTTTTTCAATAGCAAATTGCTTTATCCAGTTTTATAACATCTTTTGACATTTGAATTCGTGGAGCAGTTTCGCAGCACCAGCCAACGATATGAACTACAAAATTGATGCACTGAATGGTTGAGGCCTTCACCTTGTAGAACTCCGTAATAAATTTGGTAAAATAAAAAAAACTTTAATTTATACAAATTAACTTCAATCGTCGATCAGAGCTCATACACTATATCATCTTTAAGACTAAAATTGAATATGATACATTCAATTGAAACTTGTCGACGATTAAAGTTAATTTGTGAGATTGAAATTTTTTTACTTCCTAGAATACTGTAAAATTATTCATCTAAATTATTTGAATATGTATTCCCAAATTTTCTGAACGTTTTGATTCATAATTTATTTTTAATTTGTATTATAAGCATTTAAATCTTAATCTTAAGTGTTAAGTGTGGAGAAGGGAGAGTTAGTTGGGCTGATAAAAAAGTTGAGATAGAAAACGAGGAAGTAATTTTATATTTGTTTACTTTGTTTAGTGAACGGCCAATACCATGCCAAACCTCGGCCATAACTATTATATGCAACGCAATGGCTGATTTTGTAACCGTTAGCGACCTACATTCATAATTGCATATTCGCACCTTTCCACAAAATTTTTATTTTAGTTAACGCTTTAAAGTAAATTTACCTGCTGCTTAGCGTTTGGCTGTGGGATATTTCGTACTAAAATTAATAATTATTGACAAAACGGTGATCTAATTACGAATGCTATTGACTTTCATGAGGTGCAGCCTGATATCGTTAAATATTCAGTAACGATATCTTTAATTCGTGTGGAAGAAAGTACTAGTTATTTAAAGTTCCAGAGCTGTACCAATTTCTATGCTGGTATATCCTTTAGCGCACACTGTTGGAGCTGCTATTTCATATTGTATGTGCTAGGTATAAATTTTCCCTGTACTTTTTCCTGCTCATGGTCCCCTTTATGCTCGACTCGGCTCCCGCTTGAGAGAGGTCAGTAATCGTCTATTCTGTTTAACATTTCATGTTCTGCAAAGGCAGTCCTATCCACCAGTGCGAATGCGGCTTCACTTCACACAGTGCTTACTCGTAATTGCTGCTAACTTCTCTCCCAGCAGAGTGCGAGGCTGCAGGGTAGGTGTTTAATTCCACGAAAACACCGGTCTGAGCAGCCGAAGAGAATTACGTGCGATTGTGCTTCACTTCATTGAACTACGTCTATGGAGGACTATGAGGAGTATGCTGATTATGATATCGTGAGGTACGCAGGGCGTATCTTTCCCCCTAGCCTTTACGTATGTTTTCCATACGCCTCTAGCTTAGTCTGGGGTGAGATCTACCATCAACTGCTCATACCAGCCCTTGGATTATAAACTGAGTGATTAATTGAGTGAAGTGTTTTGTCCTTGGGCATATTTTCATTGAAGAAACATGGCGAATTCCAAAGTTGCCTAGAAAAATGTAAACAATCAGCCCTCCGATCTTAACCCGCAGCAACATAATTTTAGAAACGGAGTCTGCCAGTTTCAAAAGTGTCCAATGCACCATTCTGTAAGCTTTATAATTCGTTCTTCTATCTCTAAATCACACAAAGTTTTTCATTTTTTTACAGATTGTTTACTCCATACTCTTCTAATTAGGGTATTCACGGTATATTACAGTAGTTCGAGAGCCGGATTCGGTAGGATGTATTCCTTACTTGTGAAACTGAAGGTCGCAGGTTTGAGCCCCTAATGGGTGAAATTTGTTTAGTGTCTTGATCTTCATAGTTTTCCGTATTTACGTTACTTATCCTAGATTTGAAAGCACTACATTGGCTGTTTTTGAGTGCACGAGAATAAATAAAATAATTTCGAGCATGTATGACCTAAGCCCTGAGAATATCAAGGAGTGCAGTTATTTTCCTCGCGCAACACGATGTGTTTGACTTCCGGTGCTGCGAATTCTATTTTTCCCTAATACCACTCCCTCGCTACGCGCTGATCTTCACCGCCTCCCTCTCCTTCCTTCCTGGAAAGTCTCAAGTCGAAGAAAGCCTGAATGGGAAGGATGGGCATCTTGCAAAGCCGGTATGGTCCGTCTTCTTTTCTCCATTCTGTGGGGGATAACTCTCGCGCACGGCATGGCTAAAGGGAGGAGAAGTGCCCAGGGGTTGCTACGGGAACGCAGACGAGGGCGTCGGATGCAGTTCCGTCGGTTTTATGTCCATCCCTCGGCTCGTTGTTCCCGGCGAGGAAACGGAAGGCGGAGGCAGGATTGCTGCAGGGTTGGATGATGGAAGGCGTTGCAGGAAGAGAAAGCAGGAAGGGATACGGTATGTGGATTCGGTCGGTGTCTGCCGTGAACGAGGGCTCCTGCGAAAGAGCGGCGTGTAGGGTAATGTGGTTATGAAGAACGTGGTGCCTCTGTGAAGTACTAGTGGTGCTTGTGATTCATACATGGTACCAAAATATTAGCTTTTGGAACCTAAGCACGGCTTGAATTACATAGGGGAGGCCTGATTTCGCCCTGTAGAAGCTTGATTTGTCCTCTTGTGCATATATTAAAACTCGCTCATAACGATCACGCACGTATATAGTAAAACTCGCTCATAACGATCACGCATGTAACGAAATCCGCCTTACAACGAGGCGAGTTCCCGGTGCTTTGGATTTTCCCATGATCGCCAATGTTAATTTCCCCGTATTTAACGAGTACGGATGACACGAAATCCCCGATTTTATGAACTTTTCTTTGGTCTACGGTGAATTATTTCCTCTTTTTTTTAACCCTTCTGTGAGTGTGCGGGGTAGCTCAGTTACCCCAAATTATGTCACTGTTGTATAATGTTTTTATTTCGTCCCTTTGATATGTTTTGCAATTGAGCTCGACCACTTAGTCGTTATTTAGGCGATGAATGACTTTTTTTTCAATTTTAAATCGTTTTTGAAAACTTCAATTTCACTGTGTTACCCCACACAGCTATTGGCGGGGGAAAAAACCTCTTTATTATATGAGTGCAGGGATTAAAGTTGAATGCAATAAATTGTTCATGTTATAACTTCATTAACGCCAATATTCTATATGATGGCACCTTTGTGCTTGTTTTTTCATAGCATGCTAGTAAATGTGCTGTTACAATAGCAAAATATGAAAGATTCCTGCTATTTCTCACAAAACCACTAAAACCTTAAATGTAGCGTGAAATGTATTTATAAATTATACAAAACATGATATTACATCATTTAAAAAAGAGTAATGGTGTTGAATTATAGGAAATACTAAAATACAACATATAATTTATGGTGTACCTGAATGGGGTACCTGAGATACCCCACACAGTCGTTCGTGTAAGTTTTTCTAGTCACAGAGGGATAAGGCCATCTTAGCGCATAATCGTTTTTTACATAACCATAAGATCCTCGTACATGTGGTCATCACCACAATGTTCTATTGCTGATCTTAAATGCTTCCTTTTGCATTCGTTTGACGGAAAGAGTGGGACGATTGTTATTTTTTACGGATCTGTTGCTTAAATAAAGACAATTAACGGAAAATCAGCCTGCATGTGAGACAATATTACTGTGATGCATAGGACAAAATCCTTTATTCTGGATATTACGAAATCCCGTTTATAACAAAATAGGGCGATGGCCCCCTGAAATTCGTTATAAATGAGTTTTTCTGTACAATTAAGTAATCTTCTATTCAAGGGATCTTTACGCGGAACATTTTGCCGACTACCTTGGTCTTTCTCCCTTCCCAACATCCCTCTTTAATTCACAATGAGGCCAACTTTTCTTTCATCCTTTCAATAAGTCCTATTCTCGTCCTTCCCCTCCTACGCTTACTTAGCAATCTTCCCTCCGACGCTGTCAACAGCGTTCCTTCCCCGCTCAAACCTTACCCCATTCAAACCTCCTGTAGTATTTCATGTAGAAGCTGCCTCTCCCGACCCACCATGTCCAGCACTTCGTTTTTCCTCCTCATCTCTTTCCACTGCTATTGCTGTGTATTCCACCTTACAGTGTGAATTTTAATTTGTTTTAAAAAATGGCCGCAGCGCGGTAATGATTGCAATGTGATCCATTCACTTTTATTACCTATTTACTACATTATTTTCATATAATTTGTAATTAGTTGTAGAGAAAAATTAATCAAAGCCGCAGTGTTTCTTTCAGTGATTTTTAACTCGTTAATCTGCACCTGCTTCAGATGGTGAGTTTAAAAACACATTCTGCATATATTTGCACATAAAACTTCATATCAATACTTCGAGCATATGGTCAAGACTAATTCCGACCGCTGGCATGGTAGAGCACGATGCAAATATGCGTAAAATAAAAATGTATAAAATTCTTTTTCTGGAATGTTATCTTTTTGAACACAGCAACAGATTAATTGGGTAATTTATTAATAAATAAATTGAATAAAGGCGCGCCTCATGAAATACGCTCAACTGTAACGCCAATTATTTTGTTAATCCTTGAGAACAGAAAAATCATGAATGCAGTGAGCGATGCTCTGTTCATATATATTAAAATAAATATGAAATGTCAACTTTAGAGCTCCAAAACCCCGTATTTTAAGTGTAAACCTATTTTTTCACATATAAAACGAACACTTAATAACATATGACTATTTTTTATCATTCAGCTCTTATTCTAGATATGGAATTTGTGAATGGAGCTTATTTTCTCATTTTCTCGTGGTACATTGATCTCAGTGCATCCTATTTAGCGCTAGGTTCGTTGCACCTTCGTGAGAAAACTATTATACGAACCGTAAAATCTTTTAACTTATTATTCTTTTTCTCTCAGTCCTTTAATTATCGCTCCTACGAGTTCATTATTACGGGGAAAAATTTTACTCTTCAATACATAGAATTTTCGAAACATTAAAGAGATTTCTGGAAACCTTGATGTCAGTAATAGTTATGACGCCAGCATTGAGATTAGGACGCCAGAAATTCATTATCAAGATTTTGTTTTATGTAATTATTTTTTATCCTCATATATATTCAAATATCCTTATATCTGTAAGTTAAAAATTAAAGGCTTTGTTGGTGAACTCGCAATAAAAAATAGTTTACCGTAGTCTGGCATCTGGTTCTTATTTTCTTTATTTTCCTTTGGGGAACATGAAATCACATTAGCACTTGTTAAACCATTAGCTTAGTAAATTATGTATTCTCGGCTTTTGATCAAAAAGAGGAATATGTTATGAATTTCTCCGCATAGAAAAAGGTATTTCATTCTCTTAGTCTTAAACTCATTGTCCGAAAGTTGCAGTTTCACCCACATTATAAGAAAAATTTTGTTCATAATTATTCAATAGCAAACATCTAAAATTTATAATTTTTTCCCACAAGGCCTTTAAACTCTGTGGTTTTTGTCGTTTACATTTATTTGAGGAGTGTATAAATTATCATTTACATTAAATAGCTCTACGTGACTGAGTTTCAAGCTGATGAGTAATCGATCTGGCGTCTTCGAATTTTATACCAACCTCTTTCCGTCGTAAATAGATCAAGCGCAGATAAATCTTTTATCTATCCATATTGCTTATACCTTGTGTCTTTGGAATTTTCAAAAGAAGAAATACGGCAGACGGAAAAAACAAGAAAAATAGTTAGAAACCCTATACTCCTGATGATGCACCGCATACCAGATAGCATTAAGTTAGCTTATTCGGATGCCAACCATTTATCTTTCAGCTTAAGTAATGATGTGAAAGAAAACTTCATTTAGATGTATGGATTTTGAGGTTCATGATAATGACATCTTACTTTCATGCAAGTACGCCTCACCTGTTTCACATCTTATGGATCTCGCTAGAAATACCCCATAGAATAATTAAATACCTACAAACCTATTACCAATACAGTAATATTAAAATATAAAGAAAATATTGTGTTTGCGAGTCCATACTGAATAATGCAAAATATAGGATACCCATATGTCTAGTCTTTTTTTTTCTTACCCTAAAATATATTTTTATACTGTCATCATCGTCAACAGCCATCAATACGAAAAGGAATTGATGCAGCTCTCCACTCTATTCTCCAATCAGCCAACTTAATACATGCTCATTCTTCACTATACATCCTTCATCACGTGCTACATGTCTTATTTTAGGCCTTTCTTTACCGATTTACTCTTCGAATTGTCCTTCAACGATTGTTTTCATCTGACAATGTTTTCTCATGATACTGGTAATTAAAAAAACCCGTGTTTTACACGTGGTTTTTAAAAGATTTCTCTTACCTTATACCCTTCTCAGAACTTCTACATTAATTACGCAATCTATCCATTTGATCTTCGTTATTCTTACTGAACACAACATTTCGAAAACTTCAAGCATATATTACTCCACTGCAGTCATACTTCATACCTCATCACCATTAAGAAGAATGATCCGAATGTAACTCATTAAATATTTAATATTTAGATTAAACCTTTCACGGCTTATGACGATTAAAAAGTGACATGCGGATGCATTCAGCGTGGTATATTGGATTTTGCCCAACGTTTCGGAAACTGACTGCTCATCACCTCTGGAATCACCATTCCCATTCATAATTGACCATTAATTAGTCACAAAACGTTGGGGATAAGTCTGATAAACCACACGGCATACACCCGCGTAAGTTTTAGTAATAATAAATTTATACCTATATTCACAGCTTACTCCTCCTTATAGAATCGTTCCCCGAAATATTTCCATTGGGTAATATTCTTCCCTTCATGTCACACTCTCCGTATGTTTCTTCATTCACAGGCACAATTCATTAGGGAGAATAGATGGGAAAAAATATTGCAAAGTCCACGATTAAAATAAAAATCACTTCCACCTTTGGCACAGATATTTTCCCCCAAATGAATCAACGCCCATTTAAAATGGCCACTTTTTCCAATTTAAAATGGCTAGAGAGAAAGTTTGTTTATCCCTTTAGGTCGGTAGAGTCCCGGCGGTTGGGTTAACTCATAATAAATTGTTTCTCAACTTCAACGCTTACTTCCTCAATTATCGTGATCCGAAATATTTCCTTTGGCATTCTCTTCTTTATGTCACCTTCCCCGGTAGTTTCTACATCCCCAGGCACAATTCATTTCGGAGAACGTATGGCAAAAAAATGTTGCATAGTCCACAATAAAAATAAAAATCACGTGCACCTTTGGCACAGATATTTTCCCCGAATAAATCTGCTCCCCCTGCCTGTTTAGGGGGACAGTCCCCTGGTTTGATGCACGCACTTTGTCCAATTTAAAAGAGTCAGAGAGAGAGTTTTTTTCATCCCCTTACGTCGGTAGAGTCACTGGCGGGAGTGCGGGCGATGTTTTGGTCCCAATGCGGTCGATCTTTCTGCTTGCTCTCTGAGGAAAACGGATAAAATAAGGCGATGGAGGAAATTTTCAGCATTTGCGAACAAACCGACCGTTCGTGTATTCCCTCAAGTCTTGCTCCCGTCGCGCGCGGTCCGTGATTGTGGTTTCAATTCTAATTAGCCGGGTTCCATGGAAGTGGGTTTGACGTCCCTCTTCTTTACCCTGAAAATTAATGGCCTACCTGCTTTGGATTGTGAAAAGACGCTAATTAATGGAGTTATATGCGCGGTCGAAAATAGTAAAACTTTTGCCTCCCGCAATTGGTCGCGGAGATAGTGAGTATAAATAGCTCGTTTCAATTATCTAATCCTTTAGATACACCGTATCATGCGGCTCGTTGAGGTTCGGATATTCCAAGCCAGCCTCCGCAGTATTTTCTCTCAATACTCTCGCTCTTCTTTGCTAGGATAAAATTGTACATTATATTTTTGCATGTGCCTTCATTTTCATGTGTTTTACTTGTTATTTTATTTAATATTTAATGAAATACACTTTTAAATTATGACTTAAAAGAAATTATGAACCTTTGGTGTATTAACACTTTGAGAGCGAGCGTCATCTATATATGACGCGCCGGACTCCGCCCAGATCCGTGCGTCATCAAAGATGACGGCCGACTACGCTACTAAAACCTTTTCGTATCTGGGCGTAGTTAAAATTTTTACCTTCGTGCTGAAAGTGTTAATATAGTTTATATTAATTTTTTAGTATATTCTACTTAGCTTCTTTAGAAATACAAGGTTGATACTCTTAAATGAACAATTTACTTGCTCGTAGATTATTTTCATACGCATTATTTTTTTTAGCCAATGTCTTACTACTGGCATAAAATCATGAATGAGTGAGTGGCCATTTGTAATTTATTATTATTATTAGTTTTATTCTTGTGATGGACGTTGAACAAAGGAATGAGAAAGCTGGAGTCATCGTATAATAGGTACATAATTCCTTCCAGAGAGTATGGAAGAGGCAGAGCGATTGTTTTTTTTTAGCCTCTGATATGTTGGTGTTTTCATTGATGAAAATTGTTTTTTTTTTTGTTGAAATTGTTGAAAGATTTTTTTGAAATTTGAATTTGAAATTTTTTTTGAAAATTGTTGAAAATTTCATTGTTGATCACGCTCCGCGAAGGTGAGCGTGTTTTGTGGAGAGTAAAAACCTGGAAACCCTGCTAGAGTGAAGGATTTTGGGCACGCGAGGATTTTAATTGGAATGGTACAATGGTATGGTGAATGCGAAGTTGGAAAAAGAGATTTCGTGTGGAACATTGGCTAGCTAGGGGGAGTAAAGTGCTATTATCAAATCTACCATTATGAAATTTACCCTCCAGCGGGAGTTTAAAGTTCTCAAGTGGTTTTTTGTATTTTCCTTCGACGATTAAAGTTGTTGCTACGTTTTGTTGTCAACAAATTGAACACTGTACATGGTACAATATAAAATATTAATTGTACTTTCAGGCAATTTGCTCTACCATTTCTGCTATTGATAAATTTTGAATGTATGTCAACCAAAAAGAGGGTGATAATTGATCATTATCAGTAATTCATAAAAAATATAAATCGCACGTATCTCAATCAATATAGACAATTTAAGAGGATATCACGTATAGGACAGCACGAAAATAGAATGTAAGCACGTATTTTAAGACTTTTTTAAATTCTCAAAGCGGAGTACGAAATCCATTTACATGTTTTCTTGCTAATTTTCATATTAATTTTTTATTTTACTTAAGACAAAATTTGAATTCGAAAAATCTTTATAATTAATACAGGATATGGTGCCTTTCCTTATATTAATCACTACATCCATGACCTTTTTCGATGTTTTTTCTGCGGCTGTTGGTGCTTTCATTGTTTAACAATTTTCAACTGTCCCATACATGCTCCGCGATTCTTTACTAGGCAATTTTGACTGGTCGTTTCATTTATATGTTGAGTAATTCGTTTGACTTTGATTATTACCTATTTGTTCAGGCATGCTTCCATTTATCACTAGGGATGATAAAGGAGCTATGTCGGGGTCTAAATAGTCCTTTTTCCTACCAGGATTAGGCTGCTAAGCCTATTTCGAATTCCAAAAATTCTCTTGCCAATTGGTTGATATTCCATTGCTTGTTTTGGAATTCTTTCATTTGGCATTCCAAGTTTATGTTCCTTCCATCTGTGTGTGTATTCTTGTAATTTATCAGTAACAGCCTGGATACTGAGTCCATCTCTTATTTGAGTACATCTTATTTTATCCAATCTTGTGCAGCCTTTCACTGATCTTAAAAAATTCATTTTCTACGATTCATCTGCCTTATTCAATTCTATTTTGGTATCCAACATTATAATCCGTACAGTACAGTGGGGACTGCCATCAATTTATAAAATTTTATTTGTGTTTCCTTTCTCGTTGCGATGCGAAATGCGATACTTGCTCTAGGAATTGATCCTCAATTACAATTTTTGTTTGTATCGGGTTGCTTCCTTAAAATTCCATGGTATTTGTTTTGGTTTTTAAAATTCTCAGGTTATATATTTTACTCAACTGGTGCAGTTTTCATACTACCATCTGGAGTTTGTCCTCTCTATTTTGCATTATAACCTGGTCGTCAGCAAAACGCATTTTATTTAATTGCTGAGATGGTCCTAATTCTATGCGTGGTGCTACATTATTCTTCTTCCATATTCTCAGAACGTCATCTATATATAGGTTAAACATGGTTGGGAATAAGCTGCATTAATGTCTAACTCCTTGGTTAATAACAATTTCTTGGGTGATCTGTTGCCCAGTGTCAATTACAATTCTTCTAAATAGTATTGATGAAATCATTAATTTAAATGTTCCACAGTTCAATAAAACTGCCTCGTGGTACATTATGTCTCACAAAATTATATCCTCTCCCTGCTAATTCTTTATTGATTTCGCAGTCCCTCATTCCGGAGTGAGTTTCTACATTTCCTTTCTAGAGCCTCCTCCGCTGCGAATGCTTTGTGATTCAAGGAACTCTGCCCGCGAGACGAGCGGAAGAAACTTTTATAACTCGTTAATTTTCAAAAGGTTGGGAATCTTCTTGAGAAATTAATCCTTCTGCCAAAGAGAGAAAACTGAACCACATAACATACATTACCCTCGCAACCACAGAAACTCTTTCTTCGCGATAAGCGGTATAATTCACGGTAGGAAATAAAACAGGCTCACCTCGGTTTTGGGAAAAAGTTTCGATGGGGAAAGTTATGCATTCATCAGTTCTCGGGACCTAAGTTGATCATAGTTGGCCGAAAAGCTTTCTCGCTCCACTTTCAATGAAGTTGCCCTTTGAATGAGAACGAAAGCAAATGAAGTTAAGTAGTTTTTAAGCATTGATCTTCGAATAATAGGGTGCAAAATCGATCTAAGGAATGGAGTACTTCTATAAGAGTGGAGGGAAAGCTTGGTGGGTTGAGTACTTGGCTACTAACTCTAGGGAACTGGGTTAAAATCGCAGAAGCCTTATAATACCACCAAACAAATATCCTATCGGTGATAGGCGGCCCATCGAAAGGAAATGGTCACCCTACACTTAATGTGTGTCATTCACGCACTTGTGGATCGATTTGGGGTGAAACCCTTATCTAATCTAACCAAACTCCATATTTAATCACTTAGTAAGTGGTGCTAGTCACTAAACGTTGGAAAAAACCGATATACCACGCGGAACACACCTGTATGTCAATTTTTAATCATAATAAATTTATTCCTATCTTCAACGCTTACTCCTCCTTCTACCATCGTTCCCCGCAATATTTTCGTTGGGTTTTATTCTTTCCTTTATGTCACCATCCCCGGTCGCTTCTCCAATCTCGGGCACAATTAATTTAGGAGAACAGATGGGGAAAATGTTGCAGAGTCCACGATAAAAAGAAACAGCTCGTGCACCTTTGCCACGGATATTTTCCTCGAATGAATCTATTCCCCGTGCCTCCTTACGGGAATAGTCACCTGGTTTGATGCACGCTCTGTGTCCAATTGGGTGATTTCCTATTATCTTTTAATTGCCTAAATCGAAAGATTATTACTCCTGGAGTACGCATTTCATGCTCTTGGATTTTCGAATGACGATATCTATTTTTCGCGATTAAACGAAAAGTGAAAATTTTCAAGCGCGCGAAAACGCGACGGCTAATTAGGAATGGGAGGGTGATGATAATGATGGGAAAAGTCCTTGTGACGTATTTCTGGTTCCCGCTGCCGCCCTCTGAGGTGACCTTGAGGCGAGGCTTGAGCGCTGATACGAAGCAGGCTGCTAGAAGGTAGCAGAGTACCCTGGTAGCAGGTAGCGCTTGGCTTAAATATGGATTATTACTACCTTATCAAACGAAGGAAACTTTCCGTCCTTAGACAATTTTAATAAGTGATCATTAAGAGATGTTTCCCTGAGCTCTGTGACTCATGCATGAATTGCTAATCTCAGACGATGGAAAACTCATATCCTCTCGTGTAGAAACTAGGTCCCTGTGACGTCACGTGGAGTGGCATCGCATAGGTGCCAATCTGGCCTTTTTCAAATGAGGTTAAAATTGACCATTGCCATTCGTCTAAACTGGGATTTCTAAAACCAAATAATTTGTACATTATGAAAACCCTAATGGTGGGTAACGAATAGCAATCAATGCATTTCGTTTTCTTTGATGAAGGAAACTACCCTATTTAAAACGGTCAGAGAGGTAGTTTTTTTATCCCTTTACGTCGTTAGAGTCTCCGGTGGTTGGGTGTAACTCATGATAAATTGTTCCCTAGTTTCAAAGCTTACTCCCTCAATTATCGTGATTTGAAATATTTTCATTGGGCATTCTTTCCTTTATGTCACCTTTGAAACACTGACATCTGGACACTGCAACATATATAATTTTTTCATTCTGTTTCAGTGAAAGTTACTGTGACGGTATGCGTATGGTTCTGCTTTGATTGTATCGAATGGTACATTGGTATCAATTTCGTTTCATTCATTCATTTTCAGAAATTATTACGCACATATTTTTTCAAACAAACCTGCAGGTTGAATCACTGCGCATGTGATATTTGTTGCCTCAGCTTGAAACGGAGTACCATTTTAGTCATAATGGATAAGGCCTCAAGGAGTTTCGCTGTACATGGTAACTGCCTTCGAAATGATTTTTGCCGTTATAGGATTTTTTGCCCCCAATCAATTTTTGGACCGCGTATGCTCTTACACTTTTCTTCGGGAGAAATGCAAAACTTCGAGATTCGAGATTACTTGCTCAATGTATGTCACATCATAAAGGATTTTATGAGCAGCTGTAATGTTATCGATGGAGTTTTGTTCATGGGCTCTTCCCGTTTGCGACACCAAATTATTTTATGAAAATCCCTTACCCACTTGATTCATATTTTTGTAAAAAAAATGAGTAATTTAATTGTTATTCAGCCTTATGCTAATAAAACAATGAAACTTTCTGTTTATTATCAATGCAAAGTTCAGCAATATTGATAGTTAACGTGACTTATGGATTTGACGCGTGGTTAGGTTTAAACCTAATATTTACATGCAATTCTTTGGAAAATCGTCCATCGTTTCCTATCAATTATGTGGGATTCCCCCTGCTGCTTAGCAAACACGAACTCCGTCTTCCGAGCTGCAATGTCGACTGGAGTCTTCAATACCTTTTTCGGTTAACCAAGTGCTACATTTGTCTAGTATTAAGATGGTTCCTTGATGTAACCGGTGGCAACCCGGCAGTCTAGAGATTCTGGATCGTGTCCCGGTAAGCCAAAATACAGACTGTCCCACTCGTCATGTGTCGTTTTTGACCTGTAATTTTATTAACCTCGCCTCAAGCAATATTCATGAGAATTGGCATACTTATGGAGAAAGGTCCTAAGTTTTGTTGAGGGAAAAAGAAAATTTACAACTTAGGCCTTTTAACCTCACAATGTGGGTTCAAACCAAAATTTTTAATTTGCTTATGCGGTTTCACAGTCAAAAAATTCGAGACAGAAAAAAATCTGAATTTCATTGACCAAGATGCCAATTCTTAGGTTTTCCGACACGAAAAAACCGAAAATGACGATTCTTATTTGCGAAAATACAACCACCGACCCAGTGAGGTCACAGCCAAGGTCATTCTATAGCTTTCTCTCATTTTAAAATTAGTGATGTGTTCACTGCCCCACGAAAGAGACTGTTTCATATTTTAACAAGCCTCAAGAGAATTCAAAATTTTTTCTCTTAAGAATTTTTATACTTAATGAATATTTTACTAATTGCATGGAAGAGATGAGGGATTAATAAGTAATGGCGATGAAACTCAACCTTTTTTTCGGGCGGATTTCCGGAATAAATGAAAAATTTAGCCTCTGTTGATGCTGCTTCTCGTGAATTCCTTATCCGATGAGGTTCAAAGATCCTTTTTCACCGAATTCCTCAAGTCAAATACGGGAAATGCCATCAATTTCTGGGTGAGATTCTGCTATGTTAAATTGGGGCCTCAGGTAGGCCTCAAAATATCCATATTACTTAAGCAAATGAATTAATAAGAAACGTCAATCACAATTTCAATGCTTTTGCAACATGATATTAAACACACCATAAATTAATCATCAATTTGAGTAAATATGTAAGAAGTAATCTTCGGGAAAAGAAAGTAAAGTTGGATTCATAAGTTACTTAAGAGAATCCGGCCTAATCACACGGCTATGGTAACAATTATTAATCAAATTTTCATTCTTTCTATTTTAATTTCCTAATGCGCAAAAAATATATAAAATTATTGTCAGTTTACATGGAATTAAATATTTTTCAATATTTTTTATTGTTAATAATAACATTAAAATCGTGAGAAATTTTCTGGCACAATAATGAAGCACCCTGTTTCTTTGCCCAGATATTTTTCATCAAAAATTCATTTTTATATTTACAGAATGCAATAGCTGGTACTTCTATTGAGTTCCACTTGATGGTGCTTACAGTCACAGTCTGCATGCAGACTTCATATTTCGAACACTACCGCTCAAATGGCTACGGTGGCTTACACAGGAAAAATTCCAATCATTCTCTGGGTTCCGTTCAGAAGGAACTTACAATTATTATAGCAGTCCTTCTGAAGGATAGGTCGTTAAGCCATGCCCCATGAGTCCCTTTGGTTACGGAAATATTAATGCTTCGACAGATTTTCATCCATCATTTCTGTAGTTGTCTGTTGCTACATCCTAATAGTTTACCCAATGCGGTGAGGTGTTCATTCGAATAAAGAGCCAAGCCCGTAACTTGGTCAGTTACGGCATTTCCTTTGCAGGTCAGGCACCAGAATATATATGCTTCATTTTTTCTTTCATCTATAGTTTCGCGTTTTGAAAATAAAAATCGAGATGCTGATGACCTCATTATTCCGTGTTTGAATTGAAGCGACGCGACGGTATGGAAATAGACGTTTATTCATCTCCCTCCCCTAACGTATATATTTAAATTTGTATTCCATGAATTTTTTTCTAATTAAGTGCTTCAGTGGAGACGCATAACCAAATGTGGAGAGTTTTCTACTCATACTTATTTTGTTATAATTTTAATTTGATACTATCAAAATTATTTTTAGATATTATTTTAGATTATGGAGGATTTCAAAAATAACGATCCACTCTGCTTCGAGGAATCGAATCATATGCATTCAGAAATGTATTCGCTAGTTTAAATTAGAGAATTACTTTTCGGTTCCAACGGCGGTGGCAAAATTAATTACGTGCGTAAACACTTGGTCGCTTGCGAACGATATTTTTGTATCCACTGATGAGTCGCGATATTCGAAGCGTGGGAACGCACGGTAAATATTTCCTCACGAGATATACAGTGCGTGGCAAATTGCTCGGGAGTAACTTAAACAAAAAGTTGTGGTGGGAGACATGGCTTTCGCACCGCCGAGCAAACAGGCGAACTGTCGAGTCCCACGGCCCCTGAGTCGCGAGGCAAAGAATAAATATGGACCGTGTCTCGTAGGTGGCACAGGTAATGATGATTACATTAGAATTCTCAACGCTACTTATAAGTGGATTACCTGCGAAGTTAATTATCCTGAAACAGACTGTTGGAATAATTGCATGAATTGTTCGAATATTTGCATGATAACCGGCTCCATTAAATATTAATAGAGCCGTGAACTCGTTGTTAAGTGGTCCAATCTTCGTAACTATGGACTCAAGTTTATTTTATCTAATCTTCAGTTTGTTAATTTTTGAAATATTTTACCCCCTTTTCATAATCGAAGTAAGTCGCACAGAAAATTTAAGAAAGCTAGAATTTTATTGACAGTTTTGACTGTTAAATACATCTGTTATCAGTCGCAAACCTGAAAAAATGTTGGTGTACGGAAACAATAAGTTGACGTTAAGAATATCGTCGGGAAAAAGCTTTGCCTCTGCTTGTGTGTTTCTTTGAGGAAGGGCTCTTCACTAGCTAAGTGCTTCAACCCATAGGTTAGTTTGGTTAGGTGAGGGCAGAGCTCATATCCAAGTAAACCTCAAGGGATCCGTTACTATTCCAGGGTAACTTTCTGGGCTTTGTTTAGGGGTCCATAGGCTTCACCAGGGATTTGAGCCTGGGGCACTGCCAGCACTCCACCCGCTACATCACAGCACTCCCTAAATGGAACGTATGGTGCCCACTTTAAGGCTCATGGTTCCTGAAACATGCACATTAAGGTGGGCCAAAAATGAATTTTTTTGGGATCAAATTTTCCCTATGCGGGAAAGTTGTCTGCTCGTATCAGGGTCTTAGATCCAATTTCTTTTCTAAATCGGCCAATATTAAGCACTACCGCCCGAGCCCTACATTTTTAAATTTTCTCAAACATTCAGGCTGATTTAGAAGACAAATGCCTATGGGAGAAGAAACTACTGCAACGAAGCCCATTTTGGAAATAAATAATGATGATCATAATTAGTAATTTTCATGCGAGGCTTTATGGAATCTACTTGACATAATGAAAAGTAAAGAAAATTTTCTAATTACATGTAAATATTTAATGTACAACCTAGATTTAGACGTGGCACGCCATTGTATGGTACAGATGCAAAGGAGACAGGGAATAAACAGTCACAAAAACAAAACACACACAAAGTTGTTTCATAAAATCTCAAAAAAGAACGGTCTGAGGAGAGGGGTATGGGGTGGAGATCCCATGGGCGGAGTTTGGCCAAAGAAGTGGAAATGGGTGCGAAAATCCCAAATCATCCTCATGCTCTTACACCCTCTCCCCATTATAACTTTTTGCACTTTATTTTCGGAGTAAAAAGTTCATCTAAGGAATTCCATGGCTTTGCGACGCATGAGAATGGTCAACATATCTCGAGACAGGTGCTGAAATTTATGCGGATAATTTCTGGCAATTCACTAATAAAAATCCACCAACGCTTTAGTAAAACGTGTTCCAAAATATTGAAAGCTCTAATATTTGTGCCCAAAATATTTTATTATTACCTATACCTTATCTTGATAAAGGTCGATAATTCCATTTTATTCGAATGAATTGGCCTCCTGAGTCTGTCTATTCCATTGTTATAAGTTATCACTTCATAGGTTTCTCAAAATCTCGAAGCGTGCTTTCAGAAGTTCTTGAGATTTCTGTCTCATAGATGGATGAAGTGACATATTATAGCTCAGCCCATTTTGATGGGAATTTTTCGCCAAGAATTTTTGAAAACAATATTAGCAATATGTTTATGTAACAATTATTTTCCGTTCAAAGATTTTTCTCTATTTCTTGCCTCCTTTCCACGCTGGAATAATTTCGTGTACAAATTGTTGGAAAACGTTGCCATTTCTGTACTGACATTCGTGTGTTTGTGAGAATCTCGCCATTTCTTAAAGACTGCCTTAATCTTTGGAGATCTTTTTTATGTGCCCTATAAAAATGGGGCTGTAAAGTTTTTCACTGAAGCATTTGGGTTCACTTTATGGCTGGTAGATGTAGCTAGTTCCCTGCCAGAAAACAGGAGTAAAGGTTAGAGAGACACTCGCATATTGTGCCATAAACCTTTTTAAAGTTGATTCTTTTTCTCCGAGAGAATAAAAAATGAATTTGGAGGCAGTTCATTTCGTAGTCACTTAGGTTTGAAAACTTGAAAAACACGTGACATATGAGCGAAGACGTACGGTGGCATAAATTTGCGGGAAGAATGCGTTACGACTGGGCGTTAAAACTTCACGACACAGCGTTTCAATGCAAAACCTACCGGAGCTTTTTATTTAATGGACCCATATATTCCGGCACGTCAATTTATTTACCGTGGACCCTTTCGTTGGAAGAAAAAAAATGTTCTTTTGTCATGGAAAAGGATCATAATTTGCCCGCTGTCTCTGCGCGCAAAATATGGACTTCTTCCCGTTCGTCCAGGATAAATCTTTGTCGCTTACCCCGGGATCCATTATTGTGGTCTCCGGGGATGCGTATCTCTTTAGCATGACTGACGTCCCCGAAATAAACGCAGCCAAATGGATGGCACCCTACGCGCGCCTGATTTTGTCCCGGTTTTCGCGAACGGAGAACGAACTGACGATTTTTTTCATTTAGGATGAAATTCATGACATAAAGCATTTACGTTATACTAAAATTAGCGTTTGCAAAACACTTGGTGCATGAGTATTTCAACCTGAAATCATCCAGTTATTAATGCACCTATAGGTATGTGTTAACATTCTAAAGGAGAGGCAATACCTTCATGGCTAATTTACGTGTTTCATAGTAATTTTATGGCATCTCATATTTTTTCATATGGCATATTCTTGTTTCAACTGCAGAGGAGCCGAAGTCACTTTTCTATGCAACGGATGTTTTTTCCGCCAATTATTAACCGAGGCGTCATTTCACCTAGCCTAAGTGTCAACACAATAAAGTCTTACTAGGAATTCAGTTTAGAAAATGGGCTATAAATAAGAAACAAATATGAAACATGTTTTATGATATCACAATTGAAGAGATACTTTTTGAAAGCGTTTTTTGTGAGTAAAAATTCTATTAGTTACCTACTATTTAATGTATATTGTAATACTTTAGGTTTATTAAAAATAAAACTTCCTACATGGATTATTTAAGCCTTGGCAAGCATCCTTCTGTTTCTTAAGTCCTGTAGAGTGGAAATACAATATAGACTGAGTACAATTGGTTGATTTTTTCTTTACTATAACTCACTTTGCTCCATCATTTAGTGGTTCCCTTATTTTGGGATCCCTCCTTGGAAATAGTCAACAACTTGCTACAGGCTGCTTAGACGAGTGTAGTACCCTCCCACCCTATTTGGTGTAATTATGGTACCTATCGAAGAACGCGGCCTTAAATGATTTTCAGCGTTATCTAGCCAATCTTCCAGTTATCCAATATTGTCCGTTATACCTGCCCTTGTGCTTGTAATTAAATACCATAGCTAACGTCATTAATTTTGCAATGGCGTATTTGCCGCCAAAATGTATTTGCTGTGGTCTTTCTTCGCAAAAAAAAATCCCTTCATATTCCGCGTTTTTTGGAACTTTAGTATTCCACTGCTTCTAATTATATCATTTTTCTATCGAAAAATGCTACTTTAGAGTGTTTATCTCATGTTGCTGAAGATAGCAATCGTCATGGGTCTGGCCATCGCTCATTGAACAATGGTCAATTTTTATGCAGAGACGGCAGTTTTTTCGCAAAGGCATTCCCACGAATGGGGTGGATTTTCACATAACATCCTCTGCATTCGATAGCTGAGGTTAATTAACTTTAAAAAGCTGTCAACATGCATAGTAATCATGTGATAATGGTATGGATTCAATTTTCAGAACATGAGTAATCTCATAGATTAGTTTATAATGATGATCTTTGGACATGAGTCTAAATATGGTTAGCATGGATGATTTCTGTGATAAAACCATGCCTCTATCTTTATCATCTGAAAACCAGCTCAATTGGCTGTGTTGTTATCCTTTTTCTTGGGTATGGAAACCTATTGTGTAACTAATTAGCTTTATATTCAGTGTGCATCAGATGCAGTATCCTCTTTATCATTATTGAAGCAGGCTTACCAACCCCACCTACGTAAAATTTAAGTGAGGTAACTTGACGCAAGTAACTTGAGCATTAAGTCTCACCCCACTAAAAAACAAAATGAATTTTTGTGGCCCCTGGCCTTTGATGTCAGCGATATAAAGCCAATTAGTGGCTTGAAGTGGATTTAATAATGCTCACCACTCGTGAAGGATTCCTCAAAGCTCTAACGAAGTGTTTTGATGCTTTCATTAGGTAGCATTCATTTTCAATATTTTTCATCAGGATTATTTATTTACCTTTTTTCTGAATATGCGTCGCAAAAACCTGTAAAATGATTATAATAAAATGTAATAAAAATAGCTTCGGGAGTGTTTGAAGCGAAATTTTGCCAATTCTTAGTGTGCGTCTCGAGGACTGAGATAAACTATTACAGGGATATGTGGCAACTGGCAATTCCGCGTGTGATTAATAAATATATATTGTAGTAGGTATATAAAACTAATTTTGCAGCGCACTTTGTGTCTTTGCAACAGTTTCAACTATCTAGTGAAAACTGACCAGAAAAATGGTAATTCTTCAATTTTATTGCAATTCTGAAAGAAAATAGCTCTATTCTTAGATTCGAACATTTTAGAACCTTAAATATCATGTTTTAATGTTAGCTCAGATAAATTGTTGATATGAACACAGTAAAACCAGCAAACTTGGCTGTATTTGCAATAAATTTTAAGTGAAAATTAGCCGTCTTGTCAAAAATGTCTGGCATCGTGATGCAGAATACTGTAACTACAATAAATAAAATAGGTTTTAATAACATATGATAATTAAATTTCAGCAGCCTAGCAAAAACATTGTGTGATCTAGCACGTACACAAGTTAGAGTAAGGTATCCAGCATATTTTGAATTACTTCATTATGAAATTTGCTTAGAATTCCAAAATAGAAGAAAAATTGCCTAAACTTGAAAAATTTTTGTGCTCCTTATAGAGAATGAATTTACTGATGGCTCGAATGCTGGCTTTTCATTCTCAGAGTTTAAATCTAAGAAGTGGCTGTCAACACGCATATTATCGTGATACTTTTGTAAGTCAAAATTCAGAAAATATTAAATCTCTCAAATTTTTTAGTAAAAGTGATTTTTGTAATAAATTCATATTTTTCATTAAGCTGAACAAGTGCTTGAACCCAAATTTTTTCAGAGGATATCAGTTAGACATACATCACTCCGTCCATCTTATGGCACGTTTTGCTGCGTATCCCTTGGTACCTCTCGTTTACTAATACCGTTTGTCGACTTACTCTTAAACTTTTATTCCTATCCAATCCCGTCAGTGGTGCAAATGGCCGTTTTATGGCCTAGTACTCAACTCCACTACATGCTATGTCGTACCATGGATATTCTCAACCATCTGGAGTATTACCAAGAAATGCCCCAACAATGACATAGTGCTTTCGGAAAAACATGTATCTTCTTGAAAAAGGCTTCAGGGGCTCGGTCAAAAAAATATAATGTATCTTGT
This sequence comes from Ischnura elegans, assembly GCF_921293095.1. Classification (NCBI taxonomy): domain Eukaryota; kingdom Metazoa; phylum Arthropoda; class Insecta; order Odonata; family Coenagrionidae; genus Ischnura; species Ischnura elegans. The sequence continues at coordinate 42,295,326 of NC_060250.1, read as the reverse complement.
GTTGTGGAAATAAGTTGCCCTGTTCAACCTCGACTACCACTGGCGTGGGAGAGATATGGGGACAGTAGGTGCGACGCTGGAGGATAGGGTGGAAAAGGAGTTAATGCTTCAAAGGATGGAGGAAAGAAAATGAGAATTTTGGAAGCAGGAAAGATAGGAACAGAGGGAGAAAAAAACCGGTTTAGACTTAAGGGTTAGGAGAATACGGGGTAGCGAAGGATCCTGAGGCGCTTTTGGGGAGAAGGCAGAGAGGGTTCCAAGAGAAGCCCTGCTTCCCTCTCGGACTTAAGGGGAAAAAATTGTCTCCTTCCTTCTCAACCCCCTCTGGCGGCTAACTGGGGGAGGAGAACACACATCCTTTTAAACCACCAACCCCCCCTACTCCTCCTTCTTTTTCTTCCTCAACCCCAACACCACGCTCGAATAAAAAAAATAGTAGAGTCGGATCTGGCGCGGTTTATCCTTAGGAAACCCCCACGCTGGTTGCCATGGGCGCTCTCTCCCTCTCTCTTGAGGATTTGGAAACGTGGCTTATGGGGGCTAATGAGAAAAATAAATTTTCAAAGGGAAGGAGCGGGGATTGGCAGTGAAATTTTTGCGAGAACTTTCCTCCGAAAGAGGTCGGAGTGTAGTGGTAGGAGGTGAAATAAGTGGTGGGAAAACGCTGGAGTGAAAGTTTGGCTCCAGTTTCTTTTTTTTTCTTTTTTTTTTAAGGGATGAGTCATGGGATACGGAAACGTGTCTCTTTGTTAGGGAATTTTTAACTCACGCGCCGCCCCCTTGCCGTAATTTTTCAAACGAGGTCGAGAGGTTGAAATGAGGGGTAAGGTAGACAAATCTGTTTGATCCGCCCACCCTCATTCTTTGAATGTCATTTTCTTGGGATGATTTTGAGGACATTATTGTTCCCCGGTGGCTTTCTTAATTCGTCAAGGGTAAAATTAATCATTTAAGCAGACCTTATCAAACTTTCAAAGTTTGTGATTCATTTACACCAATTTGTACTCTCGATCTACCAAAAATTAACGGTGGTTAGCTTATTCTATAATTGCGTAATTCGTTTGGTTTTCTTCTCGTAAAAAAAAGCACTGTGTGGTCTAGCATGTATACAAATAAGGGTAGAGTATCGAGTGTTTTTTCAGTTTAATAATTTTAAAAAAATCCTCATATTTGAAAGGAAAACTTTTGCTCCGTGAGGACTCGGGGTTTGATGGAAGGCGACGAAGAAGTTATTGGAGTCGAGGGTCAAGTTTTTCGAGCCGAGGCACTATTCCACAAGTTTTACTCAGGTACTACGCGGTATCTGATGATTTAAATTACTAATGATGACCTAGCGGTTAAAAGGCGTAGTATCAATGTAAAACTTTCGGTAAAATCAATATGTATTACTTCCACTGCATCTCGCCTGCCTCATTTAATTTATGTGCCGGCTATTCAAATTTTATCTTTACCTCCTTTCGAACAAACTAGGATCTTATGAGCAATTATGCTACGTAAAATTGAAGTATTGTTTCCATTCTATTTAAAATTCATCCGTTCAAAATACAATTTCATTTTTGTGTCTGTCGTGGGTCAATTTGATTTTGAATATCCTTTTCGACAGATTATTGCTCTTTTCTTCATCTGTGTGGTGCGGTGATGATTTGATTTTTATAGTTTCTGGAAGGAGTGAAAATCTTCAGCATGCAATATTTTTTTTCACTGCAGGAACCTTATCGTATAGGAACATACATTTGGTACCGTAACCTTATTAGTAGATACGCATGTCTCAAATTAGATTTGTCCAAATCCTTTTGGAAACATATCAGAGCGCTTTTCGAAAACATAGGTGAAATAGTTTTCGAAAACTTATCTGAAAAGAGGAAGACATCGAAGGAAAAGAGCAAGAATATTACAAAAGATGATGATCAAGCCGGCCTCTTAATTTTTGTCACCCACCGCGCATTTAAATGGGTTTACAAAAGTCGCCACTCCTTTCGCTGATGAACAAATTGATCTGAGTTTCACGGGGAAATAAGATATAATCATGGATATGATGTAAAATTTATACACATAATGATATGATCTATCAAATCTATTACTTTTCAATACTATTGCTCGCTATGACAAGCAGTATACTGCAAAATATTGGAAAAAATTGCACTCATTAACCGCTCCGCGGACATTTTTGAAAACCGATAGTAATGCGACCGAAGCGGCAAATGAAATCAGCCTTCTATGTGATGAAATTGGGCCTCCTCTGAGCAGTGCCCTTGGGAAAGAGACTTCCACCAAACTCCGCTAGAGGTCAGGCTGGTACTCCCCAGTGCCATTCGGAACCAATTGAAATCAAATGGGTCCCGTTGTGGCGAAAAAAGGCATGGAGTTCGAATGTTTCTCCCGTAAATGGGCGAAGAACTGCGACTCTACGTGACTCAGGTAGACAGAAGACTAACGTTGTAATATTGCGGAAAGCAAACTCTCTGCCTCTTCCGGAACAAAGGCAATATAAGAGTGAACGTAACGACGCTTTGCTCCAATTCCGTCAATGGAGGAACTAATTCTCGCTCGCATCGCACTAAAAACCAAGCGAGCAAAGCGAACATTACCCGTCGAGTCACGCTCCACTAGCGACGGCTTGTTCTTCTGCCTACCCTCCGTGCAGACCAGTCCATGTTCGAAGTCTCTCTCTGCAATTCAATCTCTTCCTGATGCTCATTCACTGACAAAGGTCCGTGACGTCTAGTGGCCAAAGTGGTCCGTAAACGGAGATAAAGAAAACGGCCCGAGAGACTTTAAAAAGGCTTGTGATGCTCTGTAGCAACAAATAAATCCTCCTGACAACTGCAGGAAGGGTTCCATTTCATTCCAGATTTAATATAGTGCTACTCTAAGCAAAAAAAACCTCATATATATATTTATATACAATAGTTACTTCGAAATGTTCCACGACGAAGTAAATAACATAAAAATACCCTAGGTTGGGCAGAATCACAGGACACAAAAAAAAAGATAAAAAACACAGTACTAAATTTTCGGTGGCACATTACCACCTTCCTCAGAGTTAGGTAGGTCCTATTGCCTGTATTGTATTATTATTTCGAAAAAAATGTGTTCATTTCAAGCCCTCAAACGTTTCAGAGTATAAAGGAAAGGGTCAATTTCAGTAGGGAGAGAATTTATTTGGGCGGACAGGCAAATGAAAAGGACAAGACAAGAAGAAGACAAGGGTCTTTATATCTTCAAATTGATAAAACAAAGAGACTGAAGCTGCCAATTCAAGTTTAAAATTTTCTCAGAGTTAGGCAGGGCCTACCTAACTCTGAGAAAGGTGGTAATGTGCCACCAAAATTTAGTACTGTGAGTGTTTTTTATCTTTTTTTTTGTTTCCTGTGATTCTGCCCAACCCGGGGTTTTTATGTTATTTATTTACAATTTTATTTATTCTTTGCGAAATTATTATTATAGTTTTTATCGTCCCAATATTCTTTAAATTTGGAGTGCTGGTATTATATGGATTTTATTGTACCATTGCGACCAAACGACGGTTTTATGGATTTTCCTCTATCCCAGGGCGAATGCCGGGCCTATACCAATGGCAAACCCCCGTGGTGCTGAAGAGGCTCGAGTCCAAACAGCAACAGGAGATTAATATTTTTACTATTCATTTTGTTTTTATGGTTATGAGATAGTGTATATATACTGTTATATTCGCGAAAAAAAATTTAAACTTGAATTGGCAGCTTCAGTCTCTTTGTTTTATCATTTAGAAGATATAAAGACCCTTGTCTCCTTGTTGTCTTGTCCTTTTCATATGCCTGTCCACCCAAATAAATTCTCTCCCTACTGAAATTGACCCTTTCCTTTGTACTCTGAAATATTTAAGGACTTGACATGAACATATTTTTTCGAGACAATGATAAAACACAGGCTATATTCTGCATCTGGCTAACGTATTGGTTTTGAACCGGCTTCATTTGTTTGTCTGTGCTTGACTGTTTTTTAGTAATGAAAAGTACAAGTAAAATAACGTTCTGATTTTATCATTTATTTCTTATATTTAGACACAAGTTTCTGCTAGCTTCCATCGTATGCCATCCTATTCAAAGATATTCTTTTTGTCTTTTTTTCGGTCTGGAACTTAGACTTCAGCTACATATCGGGAATCTCAATTTTTCCAGCAGCCGTAGGTACGTATATAGTATATATTTTTTTTTCGTTCTCATAACTGATTGATCACATAAGAAAGATCATATTTTGATATTAAATCTCGACCAATTTCTATGTTTTTATCCATTTTTACGTTGTTTAATTATACTCCATTATTAGTGACAGAAGTACACATTGAGCCTCAAACGTTTTCGCCGCATCAAAAATGATTTCTCATCCTTCTGACTCATTTGATTTCAATTCCCCTTAAACTTAGCGGGAGGATGTGCACTCAACATCTTCATAAAGCTGAGGGTACAGATGCCAAGTGGCTTTAATCGATGGAATGTTTTATTTTCCTCGCAATCGTAACCTTCTACTCTGAATCCTCCTCCTCTAGCTTTATTTAAGAAGAAAAGAAAATTCTTTGAATGAATGGATCTTTGAAGGGTAAGAGCTGGAACGGAAAACTGTATCCCTGGCATAAATAGGTACTTAAAAAGAAGTAAACCTGTTTCAAGGTTTAAAGCTCTCGAAGGAAATATTTTTTGAAGATGATATTTTTTCCGAATATAGCTCTTTCTCTCATCTTGAATGATATGCCACTCCACTTCAACAAATTTGCATGGCAAAAAAGTTTGAAAAAAGGCCTCCGTTCGAAACACATTCAATATCAATGTTACAAGACACATTTTCATCTCGTGTAGTAGCGTAGAGATAAAATCAATGATTTGAATGTGGGCTTTGAATTTATTTGAAGTGAACTTCTCCAGTATTATTTTAACTATTTATTTCAGTGAGGTTAATCATCGTGATGATTAATTTGAAGTTTATTCATTAAATATGGAGATTCGAATTCTCCCAAATAACTGCTAGATTGTGCTGTAGTTTATGTTGTTTCTGTTACTGATTCCTCCTCAATCTTTGGGAAGATAAAGCCATTGATATTACGGGTACTGGTGCATCAAATTTGCAGAAAATACCCCGAAATGGTCGATTACTTTTTACTTTGAATTCACATCTTTTAGGTGGTTTGATGGAATCAAGAGTACTGCATGGTAAACACTATCTAGTTATTAATACACAGTTGGAAATTTAAATAAACCATGAGATATATAAATTCCGAGGAAAACCTCCGCCAAATCCACCTCCTCGGTTGATCTCGGATGTTTAAATCTCGCCATTAATATCGTATTTTATCTTAATAGTTTTAGCTCCTGCAATCCATTGACAATATGTTTTATCTCACCTAGTTAATAGTACCACACATTTTCGAAATTTTTTTGTTTCTTTTACAGCATATCATCATAGCTCCCCATCAAAAGCAAATTATTGAAGCTACTGCCCATACATTGAACTGTAAAATAAATTATGAATAACTATGACATATGATTTGTTATGCTGACATGTGACGTAAGTATATCCTAAATCGGCAATATCCGACAGCGGACAACTTGGATTTCGTAAATTCGCATTTATAAATCTTTCAAAGGCTTTTTGTTAAAAACCTTTTCGGATTGCTACCTTTAAATGTAAACATGAATATTATTAGAAATACCATTAGTTTTCCAGATGACCCTCTTTGAGGTAGTGCTTTTCGAATAACAATGTTGAATGAAGGTCTCATAAATATAGTTAATAGGCTCTTTGCCTCAATGGAATGATGAAAATTGCAGGATTGGTTCTTGACCATTTCCTTTCAACAGTTCTGTACATTGTGATGCAGCCTTAATTATCGTCAAATCATAGTTCACTTACTCTCTGGCGATTATTATCGTCCATTTGATGATAGTCAGTATTTTAAAATCTCTTGACTCACTTCTTTTGCTACAAATAGAATTGAACGCTAAACCCAGGAAGCTTCCGTGGTAAAAAGGGAAGATTTTCTCGTTCTGTGACTACTTCCCTGTGGAACTTGTGCTCTAACGAGTGTCCCGTGGCGATGTCCGCGCGTTCAGCGGTCAAGCGGGGAACTAAACCGTCCAGGCGTTAAAGAGCGCCCGGCCGTTTTGCTCCGCTTGCGTGTAGCACGGATGATGAAATTCTGAGGCCTCAACGCAAGTCGTAATGAACGTCCCCGCGCCCTCAGTCTGCAACCAACACCCTAAAATCCAGCATGAAACGTTCAAAAAAAAAAAAACTTGCTAGTTTTTCTTCTCGACCTTATCTCTCTCTCTCTCTCTCTCCAAGAAACTCTTCCTCTTCTTCTGCCTTACTCGTCCTAAGTTGATAAGTGCCTTTTTCACTTCCCTCTCAACGAAGAAAAATGTCAGTCAGAAGGTTTTTCGAGGCCCGCCCTTGCGGTTTGCATATCTTTCGAGTTGTGAGGGATATGAAGTGGCAATTAGAAGGTAGACTAATTTATGCCTCATGACGGTGATGCCGCAAATGCGGTAATTTGGTGTGCAAGACAATTTTGGATACTTAATCGCTCTCTGTTTGTGGTGAACATTTTGCGAAACGAAATTTACGACTGCCTTAAAGCAAAGAGCGTATGTTTTTGCACTCATGGCGTTATGCATTCGTTAAAATTGAACGGCTGCATTGCTATATCATTAGCTTGTGAATGAGCTTCTTAAAGGCAGTGCTTTTCGTTTATATAAATTTAGAATGAAAGTTTTCATCTTTTAGTTAATTTACGCCTATACTCGCTTTTAATGATACAAATTGCAAGATTATTCCTTGAGAAACAGCATAAGGGTAAATTTGGTGGTCAAAATAATGAATAAAAACGTATTTTCAGCCGCATCGCTGCTACTGTATATCAAGTATTTCCAGAATCGGGTGTAAGTATATTACCATATTCGCAGAGGATATACGATGTACAATCTGTGTCATGTGATCTAGCAGCAAATAAGGAAAACAGAAGAAAATAGTTTAGGACTCTTGTATGTAAATGATAACTAAATCATTTATTAGATCAATTTATTTTAGTCTCCTATGATATTAAATGTTAGTTATCTTTTTTAAGAATAATTTTATTAAGTTGACTTTATAATGCTTTTTATAAGCTTTAAATAGATAAAGACAAAAATAAAAAACTATGTGGCATGATAATCAATGTAATCACTTTTGTGCACCTTATACGACAAATAAAACTCGGGTACACTGGCAAAGGTATGTGTTATCTCCATGTATTCTCAATTCTTATCCTGTTCCTTAATTCAATTCTGTTTCTCATCGCCTCTCTCTTATTTTTTTTGTGCTCAGATGTCTTAAGAATTTTTTACAAAGGTTATTCATTTATGCATCGGCTATCCTCGCCACAATAAAATGGTACATTTTTTATTATAATCGCACTGTCACGTGTGCGTAACAACTGAGAACGTCTAAAAGTAATTAATTGAGTAAAGGTTGATTGATCACAGCTGGAAGTAAATGCGCATGTCTGTAACAGCATCTAAATTTACGACATTAAATGGCCAGCCTCATGCTACTCCTTTTTGTAGGTAAAATGTTTTGCACTTGATAAGTAGGATTAGAACCTAATTGATTAAAGGTGAGTGTTAGCCACTATGTGGAAGTTAGTTACAGCCACGAGTAGCCACGATGAACATATGAAGTTGAAACGCAGCGTAAAAATATGCAGAGTCTGAATCATCTTAGTTCTACATGGCTAAGGTATCGGGTAACCATTTAGAATAATATACCCGAACAAGAGGAGGTTAAGCAGTGACTAATCCAAATTTATGATATGACATGATGTTTCGGATTACCTGTTTTGAATAGACTGTGTGCAACTCTAAAAGGGGGTAATTAGAGTTTAAAAACAAGTGAAATGCGTTATACATTATTTAGCGTTTCGCATTATTTTAGCTAGCTTATTTATAACAGTCACTATATTGTTCTGTTCGAAACAAAACAAAGAATTTGAATCGGAGAGATTGATGTTTGCATGTTTGTGAGCACTTTCAGTTCTCGGAAACTTGAGCATTTTGCACATGATTGGCTACAATCAGCTAGCTGAGCTGGTTTGTCTTTGATTTGTTTCTGCATCATGTCCCCTCATTAGTTCTGTATTAATATTTGGATAAGGGATCTCGCATATATCTCTCGCATCTAAAATAGATGACCTTTAGCAGTTTAATGGAGTGGTCTCTTAATTTATACGCGAAATGCGAAATCTGTTTTCATATGTTTGTTATTGACATTTGAATCAGTTGGTGAGCGGCATGAATTCCATTAATCACCGTATTGGACAATATTTCGGCCAGATCCTTCAAGAGCAATATTAGTTTTAAGTATTAGTGTAAGAGATGTCCTACTGTATCAATATTACAAAAAATTCATGTCGTTCCTAGGCTGGAGGGATACTCCTATCCTTTTGCGGGCATGCACGTATTTCATTTTGTAGGAAATGTATGTAAAATATGTGAAATTATCATTCGAGTAGGCATCACTAAAGGCCGTATCACACTAGCGACTGCGGCCGGCGCTGCGGCTGCGACCGCGACTGCGACTGGCCCGTCGACCAATCAGAGCGAGGCAGTCGACGCTGCGACTGCGACTCCGAAGAATAGCCGACCGGCTATTCTTCTGAGTCGCAGTCACAGCCAATCAGAGAGCTCCATTTCAATCTCGTACGCTGGCGGCAGACGTGTTTGTTTGTTTGTTTTGGTTACCGTATCGAGGGAAGTTCAAGAAGGTTATAAGATAACGCTGAGATAATTTCGGATTTTTCAAGTGAAAATGGAAGCCCAGTATATTGGATATTGCACCCGAGTACACAGGTGAATGAAAATGAAGTACGTTTTAACATATTTTAGGAACATTTTCAACAATTGCTGCTCCCTGTCTATTCTTTGGGCTTTCGTAAACAAACAAGCCACAAGCAGAAACGTTCATACGTGCGCATGCGCGATCGTGGCGTCGGCCGCAATGTGTGATGGGGTGCAGTCCAGCCCCATGACCAGCCCCATGACACTTCCTATCCCACTCCATTGGGAACCCATGGTCTTTTATTGAAGTCGTTTCCTCAACCTGCCGCACGTTTGCCGGGGCGGCGCCACGTATTCTGGAGGGCAAGAATTAGCGGGTAAGTTAATTTCCGTATTGTTGAGCGCATACTACAGGTGAGTGGAAATAGTCATTTTTGTAATTTATTAAGATTTAGTTTTCATTTATTTTCGAATGTTAGTCTTCTGCATTATTTCCTTATTGTTCTACATTAATATTTCGTGGATATATATCGCGGATTTACTGAAAAAAGGAAAATGCCGTGGACGTGTGTGGTACCGCGTTGCAACTTGCACCACTGGTTATGGCCACAAGACTTCGGGGATTTCGCTTTATAGAGTCCCCAAGGACCCTGAGAAGCGATGAAATAGCTGTACGATTCCTTTTTTTGGTGTGCTAAAGCTCCAAAATTTATACATATTTTAAATTACAGGTTCTGCTGTTCCAGTGGTCAATGTCATTCACAGTGAAGGAATGAAGTAACACTGAGAAAATGCAAGATGTGCGACGGCTTTCATCAATTATTCATCATTCTCTCCTACTAAATTGAATCTCTTAGAATGATTGGTAATTAGAAATAGAAATTAGTAATAGAAAGAATTAATAGAAATGTTAAATTGTGAGTACTTAAAATTTATTTGTCATGACATTACCTTGCATTGATTGTATAAATAATCTCAGTTTCAATAGCATTGTGTAATCATTCTGGAAATGTAGATTTGATGTGTGTGTACATTATATAAGTTGGAAAAATGTGAATCGTTTTCATTCTTAATACCTCTTTCGATGATTTCTTTTAATGCAGCTGTTATCGATGGTGCGTGCAACTCTCATGAAAAGTACATTTACCGCGTATTAGCAGTATTAGCCTGTGGTTTCTGTCGTACAGTGGCGCCAACTCCATGGGGCCTGAGGGGGCCCGAGCCCCCCCCAAAAATTCGTAACAGACGTGAGGAAAAAATGTGTCAGGCTAGTCAATTTTCCCCGGAGTATCCAGATATCGAGATTCGAGTGATCAGGGTTCTAATGTTTATCATATGGCTCTTCTAAAATGCTTAAAAAACTTAAATTTCACAACTTATAAAATTTACCGGGGCAAGGTCCTCGGTTTGGGCCCCCCCCCAATATTTTTTGTAAGTCGGCACCCTTGCTGTCGTACTACTCATCTTATTTTTGGGCGAGGGATAATATTTCAGATTTTCCAGGACCTGAAAGTGATCAGACATCCGCGAATCCCTCGGATTATATCCATTGCACTGTTTTCGTGGAAGTTTATTCGGAAATTATTTGCAAAATCTCTTTCGTTCTTATCTTTCATATGGTATTTTACTTCCTTAAATCTCAAATTATTCCTTTGGTGAGTAGGCAAGCATCGTTATAAAATAGCCTTTAACGGTAATAATGGTACTTCCGGAAATTATTCACACCGTTCAACGATTAAATATGCCTATTCTATACCCGCAAAACGTCCCTAGGATAGAATCATTTTTTAGGTTTGCTGTGCCCTGCCATTATTATTATCACTTGATCGAGACTCAGGAGATTAAAAACATTAACACACGTCACTTCATAAGAAGTATTTCACTTCGGCCTTGGTAAGAAGCCGTTTGCGTTTCTGATATTATATTTGTTAATAGTGTTTGAAAGCAAGGAATAACATCTATATTCTTATAAGGCCGTGGAAACATGCCGATGGGCTCAGAGGCAATGGTGCGTACGTAGCTTCTATGACAACTTATATTAACGTTTACCACAAGATAGCTATAAATAATTATTTCCTTAAATATACCTTTCCTCACTACATAAGGTTTTAACTGCTGACAATCTTTCGTTATGGCTGTAACTGATTTTACAAAGGTATGGAAGCAGACGAAGCTGAAATCCAACGCCTTCCATTTGATTAATACTCACGTATGAGAACGATTTCTGGGTATTTTTCGCTATAAGATGTTAAGTGCATATGAACTTGTTAACTAGTAACCATTGTCGATGTGTTTATATTCATTTTTGCCATAAATGAGTTCATAATTACTGAAGTATCGTATACAGATACGTAGGAAACTTGCCCTTCAGGATAGGTGGCGCCCCTACCGGCCTCAACGGGAAACGGCTTCATTAAATGACCATGCCTGAACGGAGAGTGTCCAGACCTTCTCATATTCTAAGACCGTGGTGCAGTCGCAGCCGCAGCCGAAATCGCGGTCGCAGCGGCGGTCGCAGTCGCTAGTGTGATACGGCCTTAATATGTATTACAACAATTTACTGGGTCTTTTGATTGCCACCTCGTGCTCCTCGCCATATGATATGCAGTGTGGAGAAAAATTGTGTCACGAAATTTTAACCTTGGATGGCTGATGGATTTCTAACGATGTTTAGGTTGAAAATGCACCATTTTACCACGTTTTATTATAGTCGCTCCTATTTTGTCCTTCCGAGAAAAATCCTGAAACTCAAATTTCAACCACTTCCCGATTAACTAAAGAGCTGAGATTATAAAATTAATAACTGCTGGTCAATATAAATAAGATTCGTCTCCTATCGAAAGCGAATGCAATCTTACATTCGCACCACGTTTCCGGATTTGATAAATGAAATGTTCTTCTGAAACTTATTTTACTTTCTCCTCGATCATGTTTGAAATGTTCAATATTATAAGGGGCCGTAGGCAGTTATTTTCTTCTTTTTGACAAAACGTGGTTTCAATAAAAAGTTTATTTTTATATTTTAACATTATTTAAATTAAAGAAACTTTGAGCCAAGCGCTCCGGTTGGCCGCGAGTTAACCCTGTTGCCGGATGCTCTGGACAACTCGTGACTTCAAATGCTTTGCCTGCCGGTTATGCCGTGATGTATCATAGAAATTCGGCAACATGGCAAAATCTATTCGGAGAGCTTGGCTCAAAGTTTCTGTAGTTTTAAAATGGCGCTTTTCGACAAAAATATCATCGGTAATTTTGTATCCTACTGACATTAGCTATCTTTCTTTTATCTTCGAAAAATTGTAGGATTTTCCTTCCTCATAGGAAAATCTTTCCTTTTTTTAGAAACATTAAAGTATGGTTTCACTATTGGTGGGCCCTGGTCGCTTCTATAGCGGCGAGGGTGTTCGCGTCCCGTCCTTCCTTCCCTATCCTTCCCCTGGAGGTGTCGTCGGGCTCTCATTGCTGCGAAGCCTCCTATCCTTTTTCCATCCTCTGTCCTTCCCCTCTCGAGATGGCGCGGGCGGACAAGTCTCAGACTTGGTTCCCGGCCCTCGAGAGTGTATCCCATGCGGGCCCGCCCTGGGTTCCCGAATCCATTGACATCAGCTATCCAGAATTAAAATTTCGTGACTAGATGTGTCTCCACTCTGTATAAAGAGGTCAAGATTCCTTTATGATGGTTCTGGTTGGTATCGACTATTTTCGGGTAAAGATCAATCCATAAAATAAAGAGAATAGGAATCAGTCCAGTTTCACACAGTAAATTCGGCAGTTATTTTTTTTTATTCTAGCGGTTTCTGCGGCTCGCAAAGAACTACAAAGAGTGCCTAATTCCGAGGCATCGCAGAGCTAAAATTTTCCCAAATTAGCAGTTCGTTGGCGCGAGGAAATACATAACGCTCCAAAGAAGAGAGGCGAACCTATTCAAATCTGTTAAAGGGCGGTTTGAGGTCGTACCCTACCAAACAATAGCTCACCGCCGTATCTCGGCATCGTAGTGGAGGAAGTATGAGTCTCGCCTCCTCTTATTGGTCCTTTTCAATGGAAGCGTGATTAATCTAGTCGCCCTACTTTTTCAAAAACAAAATAATAAAATAAGAATCTCTCTCCATAGATGGAAAGAATATCTCCCCTCGATTTTTTTTTATTTCTACCAAGGAGTCGGAGACGGAACTGTGTGAGTTTATTTTTTTCCTACCACTCCGCTACAATCTTTTTTTTATTTCCCTCCACGAGCAATCAGATCTGAAATTGCGTTCCCAGAGTCGGATTTATTGGCCGTGGTAGTCGTGTGTGAAGGGGAGGAAGAAGAGGTGCTCAACACTCGATGCATTCGCCGGCCGCTCCCGCCTTCTGAGCAGATATCGCCCGCCTCTTCGCCGGATAGCGCCCCGAGTCCGCCAAAGCTCTCTCTCAAGGGCGTTGAGATTAATTCCGTTCCCCCATCACATCACACACACAAAGTCCCTCATCCCTTCCAGTCAGCCATCTGCTCGCATTACGTTCGGGAAAAACAAAAAGAAATTAAGATTCCCTCTCGCTCCGTTGTTTCCCATAAACGTCCAGAAATTGCAAATCTCCCTGTTTGTACCTCGACCTTGGAGCTGCTAAATTGTGGTGCTATTTTAGCGTTCTGGTTGTGAAAAAGGTGATGTCTTTTTTTCAACCTCACAAAGATTTGCTCCGCGTTTTAATACACACGTCCTTAAGTGTTCTAGCATTTATTCTCCAGTGCCACTTCTGGACGTTCTTAACAATGATGCTCTTTTAGCGTCGTCGAAAAGGCGATATCACTTTTGAGCTAAATTTGCCGTGGGCCTCGTAAAATCATATTTGCATTGTGTTGACATAAGTTCCTCGACATTTATTGTACTAAACTACACCGCCATCACGGAGATATGTATATTATTCTTTTATAGCGACACATTTTAACAGATATAGGGGTATTGCAGCGTTATTTAATTAAATGAACACTTTCGTGGGTATATTCTTTCTCTTTGGTCTATGGTCTATATTACAAAAAAGTATTGGGTCCCATTTGACCCCATTATACCCATGGTCTATATTTTTAAAAAGTATTGGGAGGGAGAAAACAAAGAAAATTAAGATGGTCTAACTCCGTTGCATCCTATGAACGTCTAGATATTGCAAATCTTCTGTTTTTATCTCGACCTTGGAGCTGCTATTTTATTGTTCCGGTCGAGGAAAAGATGTTTTTTTTCTGTTAACTCTTTCCCATCCAACCTCGCTAACGATTTGCTTCCCGTTTTAATGCACAAGTCTTTAATAGTTTTAACATTTCCTTCTCCACCAGCTTCTATTCTAGTACCACTTCCGGGCTTACTTAACAATGGTGCTATTTTAGCGCCGTAATTTTAGAAAAGAAATTTTCACTTTGGTTTTAAATTTATCAGCATTCAGCTATCTTATGTTGTTTCTGCCTTAATTTGGTGGAATTGTAATATATCAGTATAGCTACTGTCAATTTTCTCAGATACTAATGTGTGTTTAAATCGTATTTGTGGAAAATGCGTGTAACTCTTAATTTATAAATCATTATAATAGACGGTGGTGTTTTATCATGTTTTCGATATTCTTTGTTCTAATCATAGTCATGACCTCGGTAATAAACTTTGTCACTTTTTTACAGCATAGTTAAGTGCGAGTGTGGTATTACTTTATCCTTTGACCTATGTTTTTCTTTCATTTGCACATACTTCTCTTTCCTTTCTCGTTACCTATATCTGCTCCTGTTCCCCGATTCTTATTCGAAAGGAATGAAGGGTGGGTGATGGAGCCAAAGGAAATATAGATGATCTCACTCCGCCGGTTCCAATAAAACATACCCATTTGTATCTTAAGTTTGGGAGAACTTCATTGCAGTGCTATAGGGCTATGTTAGCGCTGAATTTTTGAAATGGTTGTATTTTCATTCCTGTTAATTATTTTCCATTCACCTTATGAGACCATTTTTTTTACTGTTTTAAAGTGTTGTAGGCATTTTTTTAAACTTCATTATGCCTTACAATATCACGACTTTAATCTATCACTGCTTCTACGCAGTAATTTGGATGGATATAATGTAGATGTGGTGTTTCGTAATCCACTTATTGTAAAAAATTGTGAACGTATGCCTCTCGCATCGACAATTATTGCTGTATCAGGAAATCAGTGATCTGATACATAGCTTATTTGAGCGTGTTTGGAGTGATGAGTTCCCTAAGTCATCTTTTATATTTTACCCTTAATTTTGTGCACGATACTACTCATGTATTTGAGTATTCAAATTACTTTAACCCTTTTTGCCGTCACATATCATTATGTTACCCCTGATCTATCATTTCGCGCCTAAATTATTTATATTTCTTTTTATGCCAAAATATCAACGTCCATGGGAGAGTTTTTCAGTAATATTGTCTAATTATAAATATCTTTGGAATCACTAATATTCAGCCTAAAGCAAATTAGACTTCTAGCAATTACCGTCTGCCTTTTTCGTTTACAATCGAATATGATTGCAGCTAATACCCTTGAAATCTGAATATTTAGGGTGTGTTTGTGGGTAAATTAAAGAGGGGTTGCGTTTTGGAATTCAATATTAGTGTGTAAAAATGTACGATCAAGTCTTTGGTTTGATGGATTTATCTGCCGAAACAAATGCAAATGAAATCTTACCTTTGAAAATGTCTTATTTTTCCTTTTATTAGTTCCTTTAAGTATCGAAAACATGTAATTTTTACATAATTCACAGTGTCCGGCGATATATAGTGGAAATGTTTTATATTCATGAGGATAAAATAAAATGGTTAACTTCCACACACTTTTTTATTAACAAACTACCGACCCGGTTTCGACACGTAGTGTCATTATCAAGGTACCCATTTTGGCTTCCCAAGTTCTATATATTCCCATTTTGGCTTCCCAAGTTCTATATATTTCGAAACCGGGTCGGTAGTTTGTTGATAAAAAAGTGTGTGGAAGTTAACCATTATATTTTATCCTCATGAATGTAATTTTTAATAGAAAATTATGTAAAATATTGACTTTTTGTTTCATGGGTATTTGACTTTTTGTCATCATTTTTGGCGAAAATTTCAGTCCACAACTATCACCCTACGAGAGTATGTCTTCAAAAAAATATCACCCATTTTGGACTCAACACCATCATTCACTGTGAAATAAATGTGGTGGGTCAAGTATGTTGTCCGTGAGCTGATAAGTGATTTGTTTGCAATTCGACCGTAGAACATAAATCCCATCATTCATCACGTAGTTAAAATATGTAATTAGAATCTTTTCAAAGCACTGAAGAATAAATTCGTTCAACTTACCTCAAACCTAGTGCGGATCATTAAGGAAGAGCAATTCCGACTGTCATAATTTTGTGTTTATTGCATAAATGGAATGAAATGTGTTTCAAATCATTCATGTGAAAATGGGTGCTGAAACTTTGCAGGAAATTCGTGTGTATCCCTTCAATACTCTGTTTCTGTGATTCTAAAGTCCCTCGTTTGGTGCCGTGTGGAGTAATTTCGGCCTCTTATTACGCCGAAATCAGGAATATTTTTCTCTTGTTCCTATTTGCCCCGGCCTAAATTTGAAGCAGCAC
Organism: Ischnura elegans; assembly: GCF_921293095.1. NCBI lineage: Eukaryota > Metazoa > Arthropoda > Insecta > Odonata > Coenagrionidae > Ischnura > Ischnura elegans. The sequence goes on along the minus strand of NC_060250.1, from coordinate 42,278,931 downwards.
GGCGCCTCCATGTGTAATGGCGTTGATCAAGAGGAAGATGTAAGAGCTCTTTGAATCCGAATATGCCGCGGATTTTGGGAAGTAGGTCACAATGCTATTAGCGATTTTGCTTTGGCACAAATCTTTTGCAATCTACTCGGGAGTGAATGAGTGAATCTTCTTTTTGATTAAACTCCAAAAAGGCCTCGAGCTACAAAATAATATATGCCTAACTTCAAATGTTATGAAAGCGTATTTGGAGTATTCTCTTATCTAATATTTATAGAGGTTGATTGAGGTCACCTTTTTTGGCTTCATTTTTGCTGTTCATCAATAGCTTCTTCAGCAGGCTTAAAACCAGTTATTATTTCATTTTTTCAGCTTTATTTTCCTACCGAATACTCTTCTGATACATCGGCATTATCTCTTTGGAAAATAGCAGTTGGAGTTGATAGTTTAAGTAGATTTCTGGCCGTAATGATTACAAAGAATTTTTTTTTATATACTTTTTGGAACAAGTAAAGAGAGATTTGAAGGAGAAGAAATACGTAGGTGTGAAAAGATTAGCTGATAGGAGAATTGAGTGGAGAGCTGCGTCATACCAATCCTAGGATTGTTGACCAGTGATGATGATGATGATGATACTTTTTGGAAATTATTGTACAATTTCTCCCTTTCAATTATTTTTTGCATGCATCTAAATACTAACTATGTAAATTTATATTGTTAATTGACATTTTTAAGTACAAGACGTTGCTATTGCTCGTGAAACAGAAATCGGACGTTGATGTGTTTTGCAGCGCGAACAGCCGGGCGTAAGTCTAAACCAATATAAATTTCTAGGAGGTGATGAGTAAAGATACAGATCAAGAAAAATATTATTCAATAAAATGTAACCTTAAATTAAAATGAAAAAATTAAAACGATAAGTACAGAAATCTTCCTAAGAATTTATGATTTGTAAGTAGGGATATAAAACCCTGGCTGTACGACGGCAAGATTATGGCGAAATTCTGCCGGCGAAATTCTGCTGGCGAAGGTCTGTAAGATTATGGCGAAAAGAGGTGCATGCTATTTGCGATAAACACAGGTTTTTCAATGAAATAATATCGTGAAAGGAAAATGAAGTCATTCTCGCCAACGTAAGCATGAATAATTGATAATGATAAAATTTAAACAACAAATTTTAATTTCCTCACTTTAGTATTGAACACCACGACCGATCATGCTGTCAGCACTTGTTATTTTCAAAGTGACATAATAATATGGAGAGAGATTTCCTGCATTGCCGAAAAAATGATAGGACGCGTCATAATTCCAGCAGCTCATACCGGAGGATCGTTTTTCCTCTCCGGAAATCGGAGCGGAAGCTAAAGTTGAATCATATTTGACGCATTTCACCCGCAATAAGCCAAATTCCTTCTCAACATAGTGACGAAATAATATGGTGACGAAACCATTGTCGACAGCGGAGTTAAAATTTTGAAATCACCATTTTTTGTTAATATTTTATCCTAATTGTATCGCATTTTCTGAAATCTTTTAGCCTGCAATGATTTTATCCGATGAAATAATTGGCTTCTTTTGAGCGCCTTTTCGAATATTGCTTCGATTTTCTGCTTCGTCGATGGAGTCGTGAAATTTATTTTTAGCCCACTTCCCATTTTCGGATCGGTTTGAAGTTTTGAGCACTTGCTTCCTTACGATAACAATACACTTTTCTTTAATTAGATATTTAAAACTTTGCTCCATTTTTTACTAATTCAATAACTGATTTCTATATGTAAATTCATTTAGTCACGCAATAACAGTTTCAAAATTTCTAGATAGATGGCGATGGTTATAATTTTGCATGTAACAGTTCTGGTTTACTAGATTTCATGAATAACCACTGAAACATAGAAAATGAGATACTAAAAAATTTGCAAAAATTTTTTTTTTCCATATACCGTGTATAATGCACTAAAAAGTAAAAATTTAAATAAGCTTTTCATCGCCTGGAGATAAAATCGTGAACACTGATTAGGTTTAGATATTAATATTACGTGCCAATTCTTACCAACCAATCAGGCTCTTCTACATTCATTTCTACTTAACCTGATCGGCACCCACGGTTTATACTCCCTTCTCTCTTTATTCACGAGAGATGAAAATTTATTTTTTTATTCCTTTTTTACTGATTTTGAAGAGAGCTTATTTATTTTTCCTTTTTTATTTTTTCTAGGTATCTTTTTCCGCTTCTTTTTATTTAATTGCATTCATCGGCCGTTCCGGTCGACATTTTGCATTTCACCTTGTTTTTTTTGCAAATAATGCGTAATTTTTCAAGTTATGTAAAAGATAAACAGAAACCATGCAAAAAAATTTAACGATCCAAATATTTGATTTGAGCAATATTGTCGAGGTTTTGATGTAGGAGTTTAGTTTTCACACCCTTAGGGTGAAAGAAAACGCATGTCATCAGCATCCACACCAATCGCACAAAATATCCCTTCTCCTCTCATTTAATCCTGTGAACATTTTCTTCCTAACTCTGGGCAAACGACGTGGTTTTTTTTCAAGCGAAGCTAAAATCCGGATCCATATTGGTCGGAGAGAGATAGAGAAAAAAAACAACAACGGAAAGCTGGATTTGGGATTGTCGATTTCATACGCGACAGACGTCGACGACTTAACTCGTTTTCATTTCGACGCTGATGTTTTTTGCATCGCCCATGATTACCTCGCACCTGGTCGCCTGGATTTTCGTACATTTGTTTCTTTTTTTTATACCGCTCATTTGAGCATTCTATCCCGCTATATAATCCTCGACTGACCTCCTCCTTCTTGCGCTGGCTATTGATTTACGACACGAAATGAATGCGTGTTAGTTTCGGGTGAGAGGCATCGCGAATATAAGTAGCCCACGGTAAAATTTGATGATGAGTTATTTCCGCTGATATTTTTTCGCTGCGGGGTACGGAAATTGGATGACCGCTCCGCGCATAATTTATTCCATGTTATGCAAATGTTTGGTATCGTTCTGAAGTGATTTATTCGGTGGTTAGGCCTCGAGGTTTTAAATATAGTCGAAGATAATATTCGATAATGAGGTAGCTTAGTGATACGATGCATCTCCTTTAACCGGTTTCCAGTACTGGTGATTCTTGCCGGTCTGTATTGACAAGAATGCAAGATAATAGAATTACCGGAAGATTTGTGTCTAAATTCAGGCTATTAAATGTTATAATTTGTCACGGTTACATGTACCATATGCTAAAAATCTTAATCCCATCGTATAATTTGTAATTCACCTTTACTTTATATCATTTTTTGCGTTTCGAATCATTGCTTAAAGCCACATTTCCTTGGATGTTCCATATCAGTAATAGAGAGTACTACCGTAAAAATCTATCTTGAAAACAATTCTATAATTGATGCATTCATCGACATATTAAAACGCTTATTTTTTGACTTGCATATATTTCAAATTGAATTTTACTCTTGCGGTTAATATGTTCCCCGTTGATCTATATGCCTTGTATTTAAATTTTATAAATACAACTTCCAGTTTCAAATGATCTCCAACAAAATATGCATTTAATTATCATCTACGGGTTGACCATGGCCCTAATGATAATGAATATAGATTTCGGGCTTATTTCGGGAAGTTATTTTAACTTATCTCAATCACTTATTTTGTGAATGATAATAAGGTCAATCACTAATTGCTGCTTAGGAATCGTATTTTAACATGTAGATGTTATGTACCCAGCACTTTTAGGGAATTTTGTGTCACTCATTTCTTAGTAAAACTGATTGTCCCTGCTTATAAGAGCCACTTTCATTAATTGACTACTTAGCTTGAGGGAAGATAATTCTTCTCCCTCTTTCATCAATGTATTTCCGTTAAGTAATTGTCAGTAGCGTCTACAGTGGTGCTCTTTTTACAGTTATTGAACGAATGCTATTGTTTGATGCCTTCACAACTGTGTATTCAAGATCTTTTTCTCATTACTAACTCGATTTGACGCATGAATTTCAACTGCTTGTTAACGCTCCCATTATTATGCACACGCGAATACCTAATGGGTGGTATATATTCTGAATATGTAGCCAAAATGTCAAATTTGTTTTTACGCTGAATAAACTAAAAGGCTCGAATTACGCATGCGTTTTCATATTTTACATTCTCGGAAACGCAGTTGGGTCTTCTTAATCAAGCTCATTTCAGTAACTTATTCCAGAGGTAAAAGTCTCTTAGCCCTCGGAATATACGTAGCGCAAAAACCTATCATAATCCATCATGTCATTTTCCCGGGAAATACAAGCAAAGTGCAAGTCACAGTCGGGATTTGCCTCTTTTAGTAAAATTAATTGTACTCGTATCAATAATTTTAAAACTCGGAATACCTTTTAAAAAAATTCTGAAGAATATTTTCCGTGCCAACGAGACTTGAGATTTTCAGAAAGATTGAAATTAACGACCTCTAACGGGCCTTAATCGTTTGCCGTTCCCTGCCTTGGCTCCACCTTCCAGGAAATAATGTGTGCGCAGAAAAATACATCATGCCCCTGGAAGGAGAGAGGTCTGTTTGCATCGCGTCCCATTTCTTTTGCACGTCCAGCATCGTCACCCCTTTTAATGTGTTCCCTCTCCCTTTGCCTTGCGTGGCTATCCATCGCCATGGCAACCTAGGGCTTGTTTTCATTTTCATCCTCTAAAATATTCACTTCTCTCGCGCTCTATTTCTTATCTCTCCAAGAAAATTTGATACCAAAATTTTTTGCTATTTGAGTAGTATCATGTATGAGAATCCTTGCGTGATCTTCTTAGCTGCGAATGTTTGCGGCTTAACTTTGTAGAATCTCGGTCTAGGAGAAGATGATTCAACTATGCCTTCCACTCTTATATTTTCAAAATACGATACAAATCATAATATTCAATTTGACGTACATACTCTAAAATATGGTGTATCACAGAAGGGTAATTTATCTTGGGTTTCTTTTCCCGAGATAAACAATTAAAAATTCGTTTTTATGCTATGTAATAGATCATAATATTTTAACCAATCAACCCCACCAGTCCCAAATTACATGTTGAATTTTGTTCCTCATCTCAACTTCACGCCAATTACTCTTCCTTACATCCAAGATCCCCTTTTCTCTTCTTGATTTTGCACATTCTCCAAGACTATCCGTTCTTCGCATATTTGATTGTGTACATTCGTAGCTAAAGGATAGCTGCGGATACTATTTGGTAAAGCGTGTTAATGTGATAAAATTCTTGAACTTCGTCTAGATTGCTGTTTTCAGGGAAGTTATTAGTTTTTAAAACCCCCTTGCATTGGTTGACTTCATATCATTACCATTTCTTTTTCACAACGACCACTATCTCTTCGTTTTTTCTCTTTTATCTCGCTGATATTTAAGTATCGGAATATCTGTGATGATCGATATAATTTCCCCCTAAGCCACTAGTTCATACTTTTTTATTGTCTATTTTGGCTGAGTGCTAAAAATAAAGAGAGCCTTTTTCGTTTTTCGATCATTCACCTGCTTCTCGAGCCATACTCGCAGCAAAATTCGACGAGATTAAGCCCTTCTTTGATAAGTTGATGACGGCATGCGCTCATAAAGAGCGAATCACCACTTCTCGCATCGAAATTCCGTGATTTGCTGTTGCCTATACTGCTATAAGAAATTCCTTACCTCAAAGAGAAGTTCTCGCGGGCTAGTCAATCGACCAGAAATCATATGACGTCACCAACTAATGAAAAAGGAGGCGGCAACTTTAGCATTTTTTTAACCTATGAGAGAATTGGTGGATCTCTACATCTTCACCGGAATTCCATCAGGTGTCATCTCGTCGAAGTGCCGATATCAGCATTTTGGATGCGCTATAGAGCTCATGTTCTCTCGCTACTACGCAGTGATTGGCTGGTTTCTGGAACATCCTCTCTTAACGGTTAGTCAGATGGTATCCATCTTCTCTTTTGAAGTTTCTTGGCGTTTTGGAGATCTCAATTACTACCTTATCAGATTGGAATAATATCTTCTTCATTAATCTACATCTACATAATACCCCGCAAGCCGCCTAAATGGCATGTGGCAGATGGTGTTAGGACACAAGCCGTTCTTACGTAAAAAGGAAGTGCTCTAAGAAAATTAGGAGTAGCATTAATTTAAGTCCTTAATGGTTCGGGGGAAAAAAAAGGGTTTCCTTGGCGACGATCAGCATTTATTTTCGATTCGTCACAGTTTTACTTGGAACTGAAGAAGCCTGGTGGCATCCCGGTGAAACCGTCGTCAACCTCTGACAACTAGTGCGGCAAAAACCCGGAAGATGGAGAGATCAACGAATTCAGAACGCTAAGGAAAACTAAAAACCAACCTTTAACCCTTAGACTGAGGGAACGTTTTTCAACATTTTCTACGCTGACTAAAAGAAAAACGTGTTTAAACGTCTGACCATTGCTGAACTACCTACTTGGGTTTCCTAAAATTTTTATTGCTACCCCGGAAGAGCCCAAGTGCACCTTCCGCCACTGTAGGGTTCGGTAATGCGGCTAACCTCTCCCTGGGTATCCCAGAAAAAAGGCATTTGAAAATGTTCCCTTAGTCTAAGGGTTAAAGAAAATGTATGTGCGAGAATGATTTTTTTGTCATGAATGATCATTCAAATCTTTCACTTCCATCGATGAAATAATTTTTATAAATATCGATTTCGGGTCTACGTGAACGATCTCAATTCCAGCCCTCATAAGGCCTCAAAATTCCTTCTAGTCTTCTATGATATCAAGGGCAAGAAATAACAAGGATCAGCTGCATAGCGTTGGCGATCATCAGGAAATGCGTCTGGGTGGTTTCGCAGCGTCGCACTTTGAATGGCTTCTGCGTAAATAATTTCCTTTCGTTCCCTCCGGCGCGATACGTGTAGCGCGCGTCCAAAGCTGATAGGTTAAAAAAAAAAAAGAATGAAACACGCCAGGCGCAAGTGCGGTTCCGTTGGAGTGGCTTTTGTCGGTACGTAAGGGATCGACTTTGCGTCAGGAAGTAACTCAACCTCCGAGCCGAATCTATGACATACTGACCTATAAATGCGCCCAAGATTCCCGGTAGTGAATATTCCGATGCGAAATTCAAACATCGTATTCATGGTCCTTATCTGCTTTAGATTTATGCGAGAAGCTTCTAGTCGGAAGCTGGGCCGCAAAGGAGGAAGGACATTTTGATACTCTGAGAAATATATGTATGGAATTAGGGGTATTTTGCAAACGTTTTTACTGCTAAAATAGAATGCGAATAAAAATTCTCTTTCCGGTCTTTAAAATCGTGTTTAAAACCCTTTATAAACCAGAAATGCTTCTGAGAGTAATTAAATTTCGATTATTATATTAAATTTCAAATAAAGAGGAAATAAAGAAAATTCGTATTAAGAACGTGAAAATTGTCTCATCATAATTATTGTGGCAGCTACATATTTCGCAAATAAATATTACAGCTCATAAGAACACATAGTTTAAATATTTCCTGAATAAATCTGAAAATGTATACATATATTTGGTGATACCTAGAAGCAATATTGGATTATAATGAGTAAAATGAAGTTGCCAATTGATCAGTTCATTCAAAATCTCCTCAATATAGTCGGAAGCGATCTGTATTCTAATTAATGAAAATTAATGGTGCCTATCTGACTCACATTGATTCTCTTGCATTGTTTCCAGTCGTTTATTGTCGGTACGTAATGAGAAAAGTAGTAATTGAATTTCTTTCATTCAAGACAACATTAGCCTGCTAGTGCATATCTTTGCTACCTAAGTCACAAAAAAAATATTTTACTTCCGAGAAATGAATCTAAGATTATTTTATTTCATATTCTATTTCATATTCATAAGATGCGTAAAATATCATGCGTTTTGGTGAGGAAGTATTGTTGAAAGTAAGACTTTTTTAGGAGTGTTTGTACCCGAAATAGTGTTTCTGCCAGTGCTCCCAATTTTGAATTCATAATTGATGCCTATTGAAATCTTAGAGCGCAGTTGACATTGTGATTACAGGCGATTCGTGTGAGCAAATGAATAACCATCGTATTCATTTCGTTTTCCGAATATAGCAAGGTCGTCATTTTGAAAGACTCCACATCTGGTTTCCCAAAGATGATTTATGAGTATAGCTATAAATTCGTGAGTTATCTTCTGATAGGGACTTAAAAATATAAAGTTGAAATTAAAAGTACTAGAATAAATTAAATACTTAAAATGTTATGCAGTTGCGGCAAATCTTCGTTAACTTATCGCACCATCTGATTTATTAGAGAATATTCGCAAAAAAGTTTTATTAATGCCTAACAAATATAAGGAGGAAAGTAAAGATATAAAACACACTATGACCATAGTTTTATGGTCTCCTCTTTTAATGCTTTCCATACTCTCATTCTCGGTGATGGTGGGGTGAATTCCTCGCTTGCCAAACGAGTCCCACCTGTTCAGGTGGTCCAGGCCAGTATGTGCTCTTTGTGGGAATGTTGGATATGAATAAAAATAAATAAATGAATGTTTGCATTTAAGCCTACAACGCCTTTTTTGCCTGAGCATGCTTGTCTTCAAAATTTATATACCACAAATAAGAAGTGGAATAACGCCAAAGTCACTAGTAGTGCGAATAGATTTCCCCCGTGCGAATAAAATGTACTTTATTTACGTTCACAAATACCTTTTTTTTTTGAGTCTTACATTTAGTGGAAGGTTTTGTCACAGATCACCCGGGCAAGTTTTTTGTTTGTTTTCCAAACAATAGTAATTTGTGTCTTAGTGACCCGAGCATGAAAGACCAGTCTTACCCTAAGTTGATTACGTGTGAGCTTCAATGTGGACATGTTTGTAAAAAAAAGATGAAAAGGGGACGACATCCAGTCGCTTCTAAAAAGCATTAGTGCAGCTGGTTGGGCATCGCTCTTCGAAATCTGATTGGGAATGTATCGATTTTGCATTACATGACGCAGAAATGAAAACAGAGAAATGCACTCCACTTTCTGTTTGGTTGTTTGTGGGAGCAAAAAAAAAACCTTTCGTTGGTACGTTGAATCTAGGCTGCCATAAGTTGACCCTGATTAAAGGTAGTGTCGGGTGGTAATAGGCTTTACTTTTTAATCGTGCTCTTTGCTGGTCGCAGTTCCGAGTGGTAAAGCTTACAGGCATCTATTTTTAGCGATAGAATTCTGCGTCAACGTTTTGCTTCCTTCTGTCAAGATATCACATGACATTGCTATGGTTTTATTTCTCGTCCAGGCGAGCGTGTCACGTTCGGAGCACCTAAAATAGTACTACTTCTATGCAATGAGAGATAATACGAGCTCGTTTATTGGTTTACAGGTCAACACACGAACAACACGTCAACCAAGGACCACTAGAATGTGGAAAAACCTTATATAGTACTTCTGCGCTGTTTTTGTTTTTACTGCGGCTGGTGCCGAAAATTTCAGTCATTTTCAAGCTTTTTGTCCGCACAAAAGCTGTTAAAAAGGATATAAAAGTTAAGTTCCCGTGCATCGTTCATTGTGTTAATCCAGATAGTATGATTTTCAAAGAGGAATTCGGACTGAAAAGTACATTTACGAATGAATGACCTGGTTTTCATCCTAGGTGTAATAAACATGTTAAATTCGTAAGGAAATAGAAGTAGCAGTTAATTGGTACCTTTAGATTCTGCGAAAATGGATTTTAATTATCATTTAAGGAAAGAAATTAATCGCATGAGCGTGCTAAATATCCTTAAAATGTAGTTACCCAGGACTCATGACAAGAAGGCTAAAATACATAAATAACTACAAAATAAAAAAATGATTAATTTTTAAAGGCAAAATGTTTCCAAAAAATAAGTATTTCGTCACATGCGTTGATTCATTTTCAGAGAATAGTGTGTGGGTGCTAATTAGGTTTAGATATTAATATTGCAATCCAATCCTTATACTCATCTTTCAGGTTCTTCTGAGCTTATTACTAAGCTTCCCAAGCTTCGTTCCGAGTGATGAACAACTTATATTTTACTTTTTAGTGCATGTTATACAATATTTTCTATGCTTTTGAAAAAACCGTATTTTTAATATCTCTATTTTATCTTTTTTAATTACATCTATCTTTAATCAAGAAGGTAATTTTTGAAATTATCATTTCGTTAATGGCATTTCATCCTAAGACTGTGGCTGTTTCCCTTGAAAGTTTGAATAAACTACCTTTAATACATGATCTTTCCGTTTTGATTGCTCTGTCAATCTCAAATATTCAAAAATGGGTAGTATTTAGATAAATAAATAACACGTGGGTGCTGATTAGGCTTAGATAATAATATTACGTGCAAATTCGTGCTCATCTATCATCATTCAATTTTTAGTGCATTTAATGCTTATTTTGAAAAAGTAGGTTTTATTTAAGTATCTTAATGACTCTCTTTTTTTTAGTGGTGAATCATGTAATCGATTAAAACAGAGGTATTAAATAAATTTTCGTATAAATATTAAAGCGAAAGAATTTCTAGAATTTTTCATCTTTATCTAGTTAGTATTAAACCCCTGGTGTTTTTGTAAAAGAGATTTATCATATAAAATACAACATTTCGGAATTGAAAGAGTTCGAACTCGTTTTCTCTGGCAACTTTAAGCGTCAAAAGTTCTAGAAGAAGTTACGCCATCTACTGAGAAAATTTAAATTAAAATCCATGTGAAAGTTTAGTTTATTAATTTAAGTCCCATGAAAAAAAATTACAAATGTCTGAATATTTAATATTTTATAAGCATCAGAAGCCAGCAATTTTGCCAAATTTCCAACCGTTGCGACAATGGGATGTGGGTTAAAAATCCCTTACAAGATTCCATCGATGAAGCAAGCAAACACACGAAGCAGATAAAAAAGCGTGTAATTAAACTATTCGACAATCCATTCAGGAAGGTGGGAAATGAGTGGTCTCAACATATTTATCTATTGATAAAAAAACGCATTAAGAGCGTTTCTACGCGTCACTGACTGACCGTTACACATAGTTTTTGTTTATATATTTCCCCTTTGACTTAATACAAATCAATTTAGGAACTTTCTGGAGGATTCCACCAAAAACAAGTTAGTGAAACCATACACTGGCTTTGGTACCACCCTGTGACCCCAGTAGAACCGGAGATTTTAAACTTCAAAGTCGTCGTCACTGACTGACAACAATGAAACTCCGTTTTGTGACGTTGTCACATTTCTTCGCATTGATCTGAAATTATGCAAGATAAAGAAAAGCCACGAAATACGTAAAATAGTTCTAAGTGTTGCCCAAACGTATGCAAAATCGTGACTTTGTGTAAGTAAAGGTTTCCTCTCTTTGGCCATAAAAATGAAGCGTCACTGACTGACACATGTGATTTGATGCGTGTTAACTTTTCTTTTTCATGGAATGAGCATTGAAAAATATATCTATATTGAACACAGACATTTATATAAAAGAAACTTAACAGTTGCATAGCCAGGGGGTATGTCCAGGGGGTCCGGACCCCCCCCCCGCCCCCCGAAATATAAAAAAACAATTATTTTCCTTCAGAAAAAAGTGTTAAAATTAGTTAAGAACCCTCTACCTAGTACCCTGTTTTTAAAACATTTTCCCCCTGTGTTAGACCCCCCCTGAACGAAATTCCTGGCTACCCCACAGAAACATAAGCACATAGTATGTATTTTATCCATTAATTTTGCTTCGATTTCTATATTCTCGCTTAAAATGGTGAGTACTCCTAGCACTATGATCTATTGCGTAAGGAGACATCTTAATTATATTTATAGCAACTAACTCCACATGGTGAACAAAGAGTGTGTTCCCAATGGATGAAATGCCGTGCCACTGTTAGTCCAGCATTTCATTGGAGGCAGAAATGCCGTGTACAGGGATCTCTGCAAATTTTATTTTCATGCTGTTTTAATTACACACTCATACTGCATTTATTACAGGAGAACCCGACTTAAAAGCTTCCCAGGTCATGCTTCTGCCTTTGCCCCTAACTACATCAACACCACCCTTGCCATGATCTGTTACGACTTCATTGCCGCTCTCTATTCTTCCTGTTTAATTCCTCGCATTCACCTCTTTGCTTTTTCCTCTCACGATGCTCGCGCTGTCTCCCTGCTCCCGTTTTTGCCATCTTAATAAATCCTGATATATGTTACAATTAAGGATTTCAGATCTCAACAATCATTCTGCTCCTATGTCCCGCTTTCACAACAAACGCACCGAAGCGACGCGACGACAATGAAGGTGACGGTGATACGCGGCATGCCGAAGTCAACAATTGGCAAAAAAATAAAATACTCCGCTGCATAAACAAACAATTTACCAAGAAGAATAAAAATGATATAACATTATTACTCGAGGAACATATTATGCCACGAATTTAGTGTACCAGTCGGGGCCAATGAAGCGTACGCACCAAAATTTGAAACTTGAGCAATACCACAGGTTAAAATGTCAGTCATTGACGGCCCTCAGGAACAAAAACGGTGAATGCTGGGGAATTTTTTTATTCTGATCTTTCATCCTTGGCATGGACTTGATTTGAATACGAAACGATTTATCTCCCGCATCCCTCGATTTTGGTCAGCGGAAAAAAATGTATGTCAATCGTCACTGACTGACACCAAAACGACGCACTGTTGCGTTACATTCCTCTGCGTGAACATGTGACTTTCAAGTATTGATGAAATGGATTGGTAAGACAGTCATGATTGGGGAGAATGGTTAACTGGAAAATTTCATAGAAAAATCTTATCTTAGTTGCGAAATCTTCAGTAATAGAATGGCTCTGTAAACGTAATCATTTGCTCATATGATACGAGAGCTCAATTCCGCGGCGTTTTCGTAAAAAATGGTTGGAGTATGGGGATAAACAGGTTCGGATTATTTGGAATTTGGAATATTTACACCATGTCAGGACTTTGAACGGTCCATTTACCTCAAATTGAATTTTTGAACCCTAGTATGACAGTTACGTAGAAACGCTCTTAAACATAATTATTTATCTCCTAAACTCTTTTCAGCTTTCACACTGATTATGTATCCATGATCGTTTTCACGTGCACGGGCGTACATGCAACGATTTTTTAGCTAATATGGTCGTTTGAAGATTAACTTAAGTAGATGACAAGGCATTGGAATGAAACAAGTACCTATACTTTAATTTGAGAAGATGGCGTAATGGTGTAACTGGGTAGGATACCTGACCAGCTATCGTGCAATCCGGGTTCGATTCCTGACAAGTTTTTTTAAGGGCTAAATTCAACGTAGGTGTATACAACATATGAAATTAGTTAAGAAATATAACTTTTATTTTTACAGATATAATTAGATTCCACAAAAATCGCTTTAAAATAAGTTTTAGGAAAACAAATCAAACAGGTCTGCTATATATTTTTGAAATACAGCTATCTGCCTAACTGAATGCTATCCGATTACGAGGACACAGCCCGTGGGCAAAATTTCATCGCGAGTGAAAAGTTTTGGAAGGCATACTAATATAATCCAATTATACTCAGTACTGTTTTTTTTTTTTCTTTTTCGAGTTTGTTTTTCTTGCCCACTGGAGGAATTCTCCTTCGTCACATTAGTCTACGGCTAATGGACAGTTTACGCTTCGTGTCACTGCGTACGGATGCTCAATCGAGTTGAGAATCCGGCAAGTGGATAATTCTGCTCCATGCCATTGTTTCGGGCCAGTGGATACTTTAGAAGAGGCCGAGCGTTTTTCTGCGTGAATTAAGCACGGCTAATTTGCATGTAACCGCATACCGCTTCCATGGAAATTCAGGATACTGAGCTCTTGGGATGTAACTACTTGGATTGGTGTGTAGAAGCACTTTTTTTCTTTTCCGTGTTACTTTTTCTGCTTGAAAACGGGGTCAACGCGTGGAAAGAAAAAATTACCAATTAATTTTCTCCTAATTGGGCTTTATCATTACGCCAACGGCATTCATAGCGAAGAATTGCCCTTAACTGATGTAAGATAATTCACTTAAATTTTCTTACATGTAAGACTAGAAGCCGGTGTGTCAAACCATTCTCGAGGAAATGAATCTCTTATAAGCGGAGAACAAAATATACATCGATGGCTAAGTTGTAGTAGCATGTATCTCAAATTTGGCCGGTCTGAGTTATTATTGCTAATACTGATAATAAAAAATATAGTTCAAGCAAATAACGACTCGTTGTTTGCAAATGCATGTTTTTTTCCATTTTTATGTATTTTTAGTTTTTACTTTCAATTAAAACTATATGCAATGAAAAATTTAAAAAAAAATTTTTGCTATCCTAAGAAGTTGATATTTTTAAGATATGTATTGTTAGAACTTAGCCATTGATATATTGCCCCTTAATTAAAATAATAATAAACATTTATCATCGTGGACTTCTGAGTCCTTTAGACGTAAATTTGGTATTACGATTATGCCTTTGGCATTCGTAGCGTAGCCTTTTACTCTGTTTATGAGTTAGAATTAACTTTATTTTCATATTTAACCCACTGCACGTGTTTTCTGTTTGAATTCTAAGAATGTCTTTATTTTGAAGATTTTAATGCATTATTCCCATTTATCGCCTGAAAGCCACTGTTGGAGTCTTTGCCCATGTGGATCGTCCCGTGAAAACTGCAAAATCAGTTGAACAACAATGCTACAGAGGGCATTCTAAATTAAAATTCATTCACAGAAGACTAAAATAAAACTTAAGTTTAAATGGAATACCTTAAATTTGTGTGTCTGGAAGAAAGTAAAAAATATCTGAATACCATGGAGAGAAGACTTTTCCTTTCTATCTCGCAACTGTCTTCATTGTATGTGTGCAAATTTCACTGAAAGCTCTTATGCTGTTAATCACTTTTATCCAATATATCGAAAAATTTAAATTTGACTTCTTTTTCGGTTCTTGTTCTATTCATATTTGACTCATTTGTATAATTCTTAAATAGACTACCTTTATACCACGTATGATTTTGAATATTCGAATTTTTTTGGATGAGATATACTATCTAAAACCTATTTAATTTTAGTAGAGCTGCATTCTTAGAGATAGTACTTGTAATAGATATGTGGTATTTGAAACTACCACTACTTCTATATTTTTATTACTGAAAACGCTGCGACGCTTAATAATTTATTATTTTAGATACTACACTTTGCATGAAACCGCAAAATCTCTTAAGTATTCATACCTTGACCTTAAAACTCTCAATTATAGGTGTACACTGTACACCAAGTGGCTATTGCGTCTATTTGTGGATCCAAGTGTAGTACATGAGTTCATTCTCTTTTGTTAAATCTATTCCAAGGTGCTGCAATAAGCTGTAATTCACTTTTGTTTGTAAGTATCACCCTTGGGTAGCTTGTAAGTAATGCGAATGTCACTTTTTAACTTGCATTGGACCACGGTTTGTTTTGTTCCGGCTGTAATCGTTTGTACGTGGGTTTCTATGGAGTACAAAATTAATGTTGTGATGCAAACGATGCCGTTTGAATCCATAAAAGCTATTTTGGAAAGCGAGATTTTAACGACCACCAAATGACAGCTGCGCCCGAGTTTGCAAATTATTGCGATTGAAACAGATGCAGTATCACGGATATACCATCAACCAATTATAGCATAAGGCTTGGCTTGAATAGAATGGTCGATGATGAGGCTAAGTTATGTTATATTATATGACAGTGTTTGACCTCATGTGAAGAGCAGTCAAAGCGCGCATTAATGCTGGTGGTGTTTTTGGCAGTGCTTGGATTCTTTATAGTCTGCTAGAATGGAAAAATGCAAACATTTACTTTAAATGTGAAAAAAGAGCCAGCGTGGGAGTTGGAGGTATTTTATGGAGTCAGAATGGCGGAGTAGTTGAAAAACAATTATTAAATTATCAAAATAAAAAATTGATTTTTATTTACGTTCCATGACATAAATGGCCTGAAATACTTGCTTGAAAGAAAACATTGGCGAAATAATCAGCGTAATCATTGTCCATTACACATGACCTTCCCTTGATACAAAAGCTTTAGTTAGGGCTCATGAGATAATTCTTTTGAAATGGAATATGTTCTTTAAAAAAATACTGCTTACCTGAGATATTTTATAAAGCTAGGAACAATACAAATACTTAGCCATAATTTGATTTTGGACTCTATGTAAACATTTTTTGAATAGAATAGAATAGGAGGTTATCATGAATAGGAAAGAGTTGATGAGAGACTCGTTTTTGTAAGAGTTTGAAGAAAATTCTATTGAAGAGTACTCTGGAGTGTAGCGCTCATAGGTTTGGATACATGAGCGCTGAGAAAGTAGAGTGAGAAAATTTTAGTTACGTTGAGATGTGTGCATTAAGGAGAACGGAGAAGGTGAGGTGGGCTGAGAGAAGGAGAAACGACGAAGTGATAGGTATAGTGGGTGGGGAAAAGTAGCTTCTAGATAAGATAATGAGGATATTCTGTAAGTTTGGATGAAAAAACTTCTAAGTGGCGAGGGAATGTTGATATCAGTTTTAAGGGGAAGAATGTTGGGTGAACGAGGAAGAAGAAAATAGAGAATAGTATTTATTGATAGAATGAACGGGAGTGGACTTAATTGTGACTTAGAAATAGCAGTCCAGTTTGGGAGGAGAGACGGGCTAGATAATTCGCAAAATGCTCCATGCCAACCAACCTTAAGCGTTAGAATACTTTGATAAGAATTAATGGATGATACCTGTAAGATGCATTATCTCATTTTATCTAAGACTATTTAAGTATTAAAAGAACAGAGTGATTTCTTTTCCACGCGTCGTACTCTCAATAAACCTGTGGAAAAGTGCCATCTCTCTGTTCTTTTAATACTTACAGGATGTTATTCCACTATATTTCGCATGCTTCTGTTGCTTTTATCTAAGACTCTTCAGTAATAAAGCAATTTATCCTCGTCTCACAAACGTGCTTAGAAAATGCGACCTCTTTTAAAAGCACGTCATCGGCGATAATATCAATTTTTTCACCTCAACTCTACACGAAGCTCCTCAAACAGTATTTTTCTTTCACTTAAAGTGTGGTGATCTATTTTCTTCCTTTTTTTATCCTCTTCTTTGCATGAGCGGACATTTTTACGGTGCACCGTAAAGTGCTTTTTTGCGCGGTTCACCGCGGGCACATTTTAAGCCGTTTAGCGCATGCTACCACGCCTAATATTTTATGCATTAAAGTAGTTCGCCTCATGAGTCTCCAACCCGTCATGTAGTGCATAGCATCCCTCGTGCAGCTCCGAGCCTTCTCACATTCCTCCACCCAAGCGACTGCAATTGCCCTCTTCCAAGCTCCGTGCGTTCTCCAATGAATTCCCTGCGACATCCAATAGCTGAGAGAGGCAAGCGATGAGAGGGAGAGATAAAAAATAACGGTAAAAAGACTCTCTCGCGTAAGCGTGAGAGCAAAAGGCTCGGAATATTCAAGACGAGTCCTCTCTCTTCCGCGTTGCAAGGAGAGCCCTTACTAATGAGAGTCGAAGTAAAGTTCCCCATGATTAAAGGGCCTGCGATCGCAGTCATTTCCCTTCATTCGCTTGGAATACTTATGGAGCCGAAGTCAAGTTTGCGTGACGCATCGTGAAGGTATGAAGGGAGAATATTCAATATTTAATTTCAATATGCATTCATTTTCTTCCCGTCAGCCTTGGTGCTCCAGTGACAATATTAATCTACATATATTCACTTCGAAAGCGTTGGGAAGGCTTTTCCTGGCATCCTTGCTGAGCAAATGTTTTAAAATTATGTCTTCCGCTTCGAAAAACCTTATGCATTCTTATCAAATTTCTAACAAAGTAACTATATATTTAATTAATATTTTTTTGTCATTCCTCCGGAACATTTGATCCATGTTATTTTATAATTTTGGTCGTTACTTAATTTTGATCGCCCTTCTGTACATCTTTACAATAAATAACCAAATCACTGCATGAAACAAGTACTTTGTGCGCAGTCACGCGCACGCGTGCGTATATACACCGAGGGTGCAATCGCCATGAAAAATATTTTTGCTTACTCGGGATTCAAATACGTATCTTTTGGCTTGCTGGTGGAGCTGTTTAGTATACCTGGCCGGAAATTAGAATATCCGGGTTCCAATCTCGTATTTTCATCGAACGAACTTCAAGATATTGATGCGTCAAAGTAGAGCTTTACATCGGTATAGAAGCCTTCTCTACCATACTCTCTGATTGGATGAAGACAAAATAGATTTTATTAGGACTCATATCACGTTTGGTGCATCATTGCAACTCTCCGCCACCCCCTGCGAAGTAGGAAATCTTGAAGAATTGGTTGTCGCTATTCAACCTTCTTCTGACGTCGTGAGAAGACATAATTGAAGTCACATCTTAGCTGAACTACTGCATATTCATCTTGTCAGTAGATATTTTACCCAATTAAGCGTCATACCAACGTTAAATAGACATATGCCTATTTTTGCACCAGGAAAATTACTATTCTTCAATATTTAAGGCCGATAAAAAACTTCCAAGCGTTCTCCAATTTAGCCCGAATTTATTTTGCTGTAAATTAGACCAAATGGAAACCAAAATTACACAAAATCGAAATGGAATTACGATAATTTGTAATGACCTTAGTTTGCATATTTAGTTTTTTTCAAATCGGGCGGCAGGATATATCACCGCTAACGCCAGAGAAGCACTTAATATGACAAAAGTGGAAACTATTAAGTACAAAAATTGATTTTCAAATGTCTAATTTAATTTAATCCTTCAAACTCAATGCATCACAGCTTCTCAGAATATGTCAAGCAATCTAACTCATAATATACTCATTTATCAACATTTAAACAAGAGACAAAGTTAGCCAAAGATTTTGTGTACTTCAAAGTTGGAAAATTTTTATTATAAATCATGTATACATTTTTACAACTGGTTGTGAACATAGCAATTTTCAGTAAATATAAGAGTAAGGTGTTTATGAGGATCTTGGAACACTAAATAAGGAAGAAAGGAAGGTGCAGGCAGAGCGTCACGGTACAGCGTTTCCAGCGGATGTTGAATGACTGTATGTATCCACTGCTATTCCTCAGACGCTAGGTCCCATCTCTTGGGGCTTCTCATTCATTTGTATTCATTTGCGTCTGCGTTCTCTTTCTTAATTCCAGCCGAGGAGAGAGATTGACGGGAGCGTCTCCTGGAAGAAGGAAATGAGATAAGAGTAAGCCCCTTTAAGCAAGGGTCTCTTTTCAGAAGGAAAAAGACAATCTCGTAGGCTATGGAGATTTGGTGGTGAACCGAGTTAATTTCTTCTCCTAGGTTGAAGTGGTTAACCAGGTAGAATCATGCGATAATTCCTGATGAAACTAGGAGTACTTACATGCCTTGCGTAGTCGATTTTGTGGTCTAACTAGATGATGTATTATAGTATGGCGTTGCATCTCTTTCTGGTTTCTTGTGAGCAATATATAGATCCACTAATGAGCTCTTTGAAGAAAAAATGTGTTGTCATAGATTGTACATTGGCTGCCTTCACCTCTAACGCTTTAATAGGCATAGAATATTAGGAAAATGGCGAATGGGGACAAAGTTACCGGGTTATGATAACCGGAGTATGATAAAGGGGGATATTCTTCATACCGTGTTCAAGAAGAAAAAATAGTTAAATAATTAGGCTAAAACTCTTATTCCGCTATCCAAAAACGCATTCGTTTTCCTTTAACTTGTTTTATCCAACCGAATTTTTCTCATAATGTGATTAAAATTGTCTTTTTTTCTATACTCCCGGAGGAAGTCATTCCCTGAGCTGGTTCTGTGAACGAGGTTATGCGTTGGTGTAAGAATGAGTAACTTTACTTGTAACTATAATCTGTTAGAGATTATTCAGCCATATATTAAAAATTGTCTATGATAGTAGGCAAGCAGATATTAATGTAGGTAAAGCGCAAAGTATTTTGACCGTTTGAAGTTCGAAGTACCGACTTCAGTTTACTTTGAAGTACCGACTTCTAATATTACAGTAGTATTGAAATGAAGATCGCATTCTAGTACTTACGTTATTTTGAGGAACCAGGAAATACTTCCCGGAAGGCTTTGAATTATCTGGCTTTAGTTTCGAGGGAATCCATTTGTGAATGGAAAGAGCTACCCCTAAATAGGATGAGGATTATAATGGATGGTAGCTAAGTTTAGAAGAAATTTGGAATTGGAGATTAATTTGACTTTGAAGTTAGATTTCTAGAGTACATTTACGGTTTTTCTTGGCTCGCAAATGTCAAGTCGGAAATCAGCTATTATTGTTCTTCTTCCGGCTTCTTAATTATTTTATTTTATACTATATAAGTTGATCAACAATATAACTTTTGGTAGTGTAACGTTACGTCGTAAAATCTGGTTGATTTTTCACGTAAGTCCAGACAAGGGAAATACTCCAACCGTCGGTCACATGCTGGATCAGGGTAAGACTCCACAAACAAGAAAAACAGCTCACAAGAAAAAGGTAGCCAAAAATAATTTACGAGTTATTACCGTACGATATCTATTCAAAGTAGAGTATTCAAAAAATCAGAAGTATTACAGAAAACAATGATAGTAAATTCATGATCCCAAGAAAACATTACCAGCTAAATACCAGCAGAAAATTGCTCTAAAAAATCTCATGCCTCACAAGACATGTGACTCCCAGCAGGTCACGATCAAAAGAGGGCTTGCCTATGCAAGGCGAGACAGCATTTGAGGGGAGGGCTTCTTCCAGGGAGTGGAGGGGTAGCCAGGCGAATTCAACAACCGCCCACTGATGCGTCACTGCCCCTGCAGAAACGGCCGCTCCACAAAACACCATTCCCTGGTTTTGAGACAACAGCCAGCACCCAGAATTTTCCCCTCAACTTCTGGGTTGGAGACATCAGAGGAATCAGAGGGATAGTTCATTGGAACACATGGAGGGGAAGGAGATACTGGGGTGAGGTGTTGGAGGGAGAGAGAATTGTGATAGGACAATGGTAAAACTTCTCACTCCAAGTGCAATACTAAGGCCTTAGCACCGATTTCCCCTTGCTTGCCAAGGAGAAGTATTTCTCCGCAGTAGTCCTATATAAGTCTTGCATTGCAGGTAGGCTGGTTCGGGGCTGGTTCGGAGGCTGTTTCGGAGGCTGTTTCAGAGGCTGTTTCCAGAGGCTGAGTTTCCAGAGGCAGGGTTTTCAGAGACAGGATTTTCCAGAGACAGGATTTTGCGAGACAGGATTTTGCGCGAAAATCCTTTGCGCGAAAAACCTTAGCGCGAAAAATCCTTAGCGGGAAAAGTTCTGCGGATAAGTTCGGAGGAAGTTCGAGGAAGTTCGAGGAATTTCTGGGGGGGGGGGGGGTACCAGAAATTTTGGGGGGGGGGACACTAAAAAATGCCACAGTAGCCTAAATATTTATGGTACTCATTCATTTGTAATGGATTATTTTGTATTATGCATCTTTTTTATTCCATATTTTTCCCCCTGAAAATTTTCTAATTGTCTACTGAAATGAATTTCTACATCACATCAAGCGGGTAACATTATCAAAAGCTAAATTTGGATGGTCCAAAGTATATCATTCATTATAATTAATTATTTACAATATGATATTTCTGCAAACTATGTCATTATATAACCTTCACAATGAATGGGGTTGCAGTCAGTTGATAAAAATCTGTGGACTATATTAACTTTTTATGTGATTATGTTGGCTGTCACGCGGTTCCACAGAATACTGCCGTATTCCCTGAAGGTGGTCTCACCCAGAGGAAATGTTTATTCCACGATAGTACAATCGGGGTATGGTGTGTTCTACAACCACACCATTCCCCGATTCTCCAAGTGAGTGATGAAAATCTAATGAAAAACCAGCCTATGAGCATGCTACTCTCTAGAATAGCTTAGTAGAAAGTTTGTTGCTTGGAGGTGTATAGACTCTAGACACTTTAGAAGGAAATTCCTTTTTCCTGCAAGGTGTGAAATTGTTACTAAACTTAATCGCCTCCATGTAAAAAAAATCATCTTCACCAATTTTATTGTGGATCAACAAATAAAATGGTGACTGAATAAATTTTTCAGCAGTTTCTATACAGACATGCTTCCAATAAATAATCAATAAGCATCTAATAAATCTTAGGGTTTTATTGGTCATCTGTAGGAAATCTTTCGAAATATAAATTTTGATTATTCTGGATATTCCCATGTTGAAAACGTAAACAAACGTACAATTATGTTTTTTATATAATTTTGATTCGACCGGCCTGTTTTTCATTAAATAAAATAGATTTACTTTCAAAAATTTAGGAATTTGGAAAAAAAAGCAATAATATTTTCATACTAAAGAATCCTTCCGTTGACTAGAGATGGGGGATGAATATTTGAGGAATATTAAGAATAGGTTTTCTGGCAAGACTTGAAGTGTTGTTATTTGTGACGAAAGAGGGGACTGAGCTTAGTAACGGGATGAATAAGGATTCGGGGAAAAGCTTTTTGAGGTTGCACCACGTGGGCTTAATCGGCGTCTCACTCTTCTTTCTTTCTCCGGTGTCTCTTTTTTTGGGGGTAAGAGGGATGAAGAGGCAGTGGGCAAGGGATGCCACTTAATGGGGATGATGAAGGGTCTGAATGCAATGGGATTCCGGTATCCCTCGTACCCCTCATAGTCCTTCCTTTTCCTCTTTGTTCCCGATTAAGGCCTTATGGTAGTGACGGCCGGTATAGTCCGTACAGATACCGAGTTAGACGATTTATTCCATTCTTCCCACCGTTCCTAATCTATTTCCTTAACTAATCTAAGACTCTTCGTCCTTGCAATAATTCAGAAAAATTCTATACTTGTTTCTATCCTTGCACAATTGACTATTTCAATGCTGTTTAATTATACAGGGTTTGTCCGGAAAGTAATAGGACTGAGTCGATTTAAAAAAATTAATTGAGCCAATCGTTACAATTCCTTAAAAACTTTCAAAATAGGCTCCTTCTGCGTCGATGCAGCGCTGCCAGCGCGATTTCCAAGCATTGAAGGCGTCACAGAAGACATTCTCCGAAAAAGCCTCGAGAGCCGAGGTGCATGCTGCTTGTATCCACTGTGTCGTCTCAAAATGCTTGCCTTTCATCGGCCATTTCACACAAGGAAACAAAACAAGAGTCCGGGGGCCACATCTGGGATGTAGGGTGGCTGCGGAAGTGTTGGGATGCCGGCATTAGTTAATTAGCTGTTCACATGAAAGGTGATGTGAGCCGCAATTTCTGGTCGTCAGTGAGCACTTTTGGGACCATCTTCGCGCACACATCTTGCGCATGTTCAAATGCCCCGTCACAATGTCATGAACCACAGATTTTGATAAATGTAACATTTGGGCAATTAAACGAATGCTTAGTCGACGGTCTGAGTACAAAACTTTGCGCACACGAGTCAAAATGTCGGTGTTTGCTGAAGTCACAGGTATTCCAGCACCGTCTTCAACAGCGACCTCTCCCCGGCCCTTCAAAAAGGCCTAGTGCCACCGAAACGCACCACTTCTTGCTAAAGTAACATCTGGGTAAGCCTACTTGATCATAACAAACGTCTCTGTCGCATATTTACCGAGTTTCACTCAGAATTTAATCGCGTACCTCTGCTGTAACGAACGCTGTATTTTCGGCTTGCACCACTCACAGAAACACGTCGCGCAAAAACGTCTGTCCTGACTCTCCAGGTGCTCGCAGACAACTGACCAGCCGCTCGTTCGTTAGCTAGTAACACCCTCTACCAAATTCAGTCGATGCACTCACGCTCCGAAGTACAGTCGCGGTGGAAGAAAATCAGTCCTATTACTTTCTGGACAAACCCTGTATATGAATGTTCTTAATTTTAGTAGTGTACTTTTCTTCCTTTTATATTTTCATTTGTTAATGATTTCCATTAATTGCTATACAAAGGCATTAAGATGATTGCTGAGTTTTGAATTGTTTAAAAGCAATGGTCCAATATGATTTAATAATCTGAGAGAAATGAATTATATTATCATTACTATCACTATTATTGTAAATCCTCGTGGAAACTTAACCCAGGACGAGAGATAGTCAGGATGGGAAGTACATTTCCGAAGTCACTCGCAAACAAAACTAAAATTAAACACAGGAAAAATCATTTGCCTTGGCTGGAATTCCAACCCGGACCGAATTTTCCAAATCCGGTCCGAATACTACCTAAGCATATCTTTCACCTGTGGAGGGTGGTTTTTCAAGACCTTCAGAATAACGGTTATCCGTTGAAACCTTGGCAATTATGAGCCTATTTTGAGTTTGAATAATTACAAGAGTTTAGGTTCTCTGCTGCCGTCATGACTGAAAAGTTAGAGGTAGCGTGTAAAGTCAGCACAAGTAACGAGTTAGACGATTTTTTCCTTCTTGTGAAGCTAAAAAGGAAGCCTAACTAAGGACTCGGTATGGGTTTCCACTAGTCATTTTCTTTGCCCAAAATTCGAACCAGAATCTTTCAAATTAGTGGCGGGTGCTAGCCAATTTTACAACCTAAGCATTTTTTGCCCTGCGGAGCTTTGTTACTCGAGACCTTTAGATTGATGGTTATCTGTTAAAACTTTATATAAGTTTGGAAAATTTTGCATGTTCTTCATTAAATCCGCCATCATTATTAAACATTTCACAATATTAAACCTGAGTCTATTGTTTATATTTTGTAGCCCTCTTGGACCAAAAAAAAATTGCACGAGGAAGAAAATGCTTTCGAAGTACTAGCTGAAGTCTGAGCGTGTATTCGGGGTTTCGGGTTCGAATTCCGGTGAAGACAAATGACTTTTTCTCTGTGAAAAGCTTTCTTTATGGAAACATTTCGATCAATAGTGTGAATGTATTAGTCTTTTCAGTCTCCACTTGATTGATTTACAGTTATAACTTTATTGATTTATATATTCATTTTTTATTCCCTTTCAAGGAACACAACTATATTATATTACAACCTTCATTTCCCATACTTTTGAATTTATTTTCAGAGTTTCAAGTCTATTCATTGTTAGAAATAAACTGTGGCAGTAAAATTGCATAACCAATCTGGTGGTAACAATCTCATTACCAGATATCCGTCAAAACAATATTATTGACTCCTCAAGCCTCTAAATAAAAATATGGAGGTTTTTAACAATATAAAAACATAGGGTGATTTGCCCATATTGCCCATTGCCTATTTCTGTTGTGGGAGTCAATTTTCCGTGAATTTATCTCTTTGAAATTTAGGTCAATTTTATTCGATGTAATTGCACCTTATTTTATTTACAAATATTGGAATCAGCGGTGACACCCCTTCACTATACTGTATGACATTTTTTGTTGTCTCGGTAATATATTTGAATTTATAAATATGTTTAAGCAATATAAGTTAATTATGCAAATAGATTCAATAAATATGCGTCACATAAATTAATGAGCCTTTCTATAGAGAGGGTGTCAACGCGTTATATAGCGTGCGCTTTTTGCTAATATTCACATGATTACATTCCGTTAAAGGTTTTCCCGGAATTTATGTCATTAATGTCCTTTTAATATGTCATAACACGTACACAATCAAGTTAAAATGCAGCTATACCCCCATAATATTCTCTAATTATTTGTGAGCACGTAATTATACATTGTATTTATTTCATTTTTTCAGTAATGAACCATGATAGGTTAATGGGTGACTGTTAAAATAAATGAACGATGGAGCCAAATTTGATTTAGTCATATTTTCGTTTACTATCACGATTTCGCCATTAAGCACTGGGGTTGATTTTTAGTAAAGTGGTATTAATTAATATTTAAGATATGATAACGTGTTATATGGTGCCTATGAAGTATATATTTACCAAATGAGTCTATTACAGGAATTCAAAAATTAGTTGAAAAAATTCAATAGCTTGATTAAAGGTAACATATTTTCTTTAGGAGTGGCTTTATAGAAATGCCTATTATTTATTCCAAAACTGAAATTATAAATATTTATAATTTATATTTGTACTGAAAAGAAGCATATCATAAGCTTCTTTTCAGTACATCTCCTAGTAGTGGAATGTAGAATGTAGAATGTCTCCTAGTTCACATTGTCTTAAATTCGAATCAAAATCATGAAAACATGATTTTAAAAATATTTCTATATCCTTTCCGTCCAGCTAGTAACTACTTCTTTGCAGTAACGGATCCAGGATAGGGACAAGGGGGGTAAACTCCCAGTAGTAGTGGAGTTCGAACAAAATTACCATTTCATCTAGTTTAAAAATGGATATCCAAGGGCGCTATAGATCTTCCTGGCCCCTCTCTGGATATCCCACTGGATTGTAACATTCAAAAAGCCTGTGTAGTAGGCCCTGAGTATAAGCGTTAAGCTAATTTGTATTACAATTCGTAAAACTAGGCAAATAAATCATAAAGTATAACAAAATACTTTTTACAAATCGACAACCCCTAAAAATTTCTATTATATCTATTGTGTATTTCAACCCAATGGAGTTAAGAGCTAATATGTATTAAAATTCTTACAATTAGATAAATATATCGGAAAAAATAACTCAATACTTTTTTACAAAGTGGTAACCACCAAAAATTTCTTTTACATCTAGTGTGTGTTTCGATCCAATGGAGTTTAGAGCTAATTTGCATTACAATTGTTAAAACTAGATAAATATATCGAAAAATATAACTAAAACTTTTTTACAAAGTGGCAACCCCCAAAAATTTCTTTTATATCTAGTGTATATTTCGACCCAATGGGGGGGGGGGGGGCTTTGCTAACTTTGATATTATTTGATAACTTTGAGTTTCAACCATCTTTTCTCCTCTAATCGGACCTATCCAAAGATGCTCTGTTGCAAGCACTTGGGAGGAGAACAGGATGGGTTGCGGCGGGAAGCTAGCCGTGAGAGCTGAAGCCTAAGAGTAGTGCGAGTTCCTAGAAGTGTGCACGCGCAGGGGAAGAAGATTGGAGTATTTTGCGGCTGGAGAACGATATGAAGTTGAGCGTGGAGACAGTTGGCTAAACTTATACGAAGTCAATGTTGGAGAATATGTTCCGGTACAGCCTTTGCTCGCAACGAGCAAAAGGAAATGCTGGGGCGGTCACGCTAGTGGATTGCCTCGTTTCGTTTGGAAAAGCCTTCGCCTTCCCCAAAAAAAATCCGACCTCTCCTATTAA
Organism: Ischnura elegans; assembly: GCF_921293095.1. NCBI lineage: Eukaryota > Metazoa > Arthropoda > Insecta > Odonata > Coenagrionidae > Ischnura > Ischnura elegans. The sequence goes on along the minus strand of NC_060250.1, from coordinate 42,251,796 downwards.
TAGAAATACCGCTGAGAATGGTGGAAATATTATTGTTTTTTATGTATTCATTGAATAGCGTGGCCTTATTCCGAAAATTTATTTAAAAATTGCGGCTATACCAACATTTTAGAGTAATGATACAAACAGCTATGGTAATTATTCTCACTATTTTATTTGTTCAACCGATTTCAATGTTTACAAACCAACAGATAATAAATTACGATGGAAAATTATTAAAGCTGTTTTTGTCATTATTATTGATGAATGTCCACAAATTGAACTCGTCAACAATCGATCTGATCAATATTTTGTATTTTATAAAACGGTAGATCCTCTTATTTGAAGTATTATGTTTAATGGGCGGAATCCCTTTATTTAATGGAATTCTAATGCAATGGTCCTTGTTCCGAATAGTTGACTTCAGAAAATCCTTGAAGCCTGTCTAACAGTCCTGTCGCCTCTGAACACTACCGCAAATACTTGCTGAAGCTTCCCCCTTATGTGTTCTTGGCTTCTTGAGACTTTAGCTACTTTCTTATCTTCCATCACGCCGAAGACATTCGGGAATACCAAAAAGTCCCTTCCCGTGCCTTATCCGGTACGCAAACATTCACCGGTTCTCAAGTAGGCCCTCAGTCGATTCCAGCTTTCTTTCGGTAAGGATGCGGGAGGGTTATAAGGGGAGGGGGAGAGAAAACTTGGAATTTTCCGGGGACAAATGCTTTGAGCAAATAAGGGAGGGTATTCAAGCGGAGGAAAGAGATGAGTCGGAAGAAGAACATGGGCGCGAGGATGTATTTGGAGTCTGCAGTTGTCATTTTTCAAATATCGGTGCGCGAGATGGCTCTGCATACATGTTCTTCTCATTTCTTTCGACGTTTTATTTGGCCATAAGGTAAGGTATCGAAGAAAAAAAACTTGATACTATTTCCGGAATATATGATTCAGAAATAATCTCAGTGATCCGAGGTATTTTACTAGCGTGCGTCATGCTAGAGATTTTTTTTAATGTCTTAACGACATCATGAATTTCCTTCCATAATTTCGCTGAATATTAGGATAGGTAAACGATAGTTTGTCATTATAAGAGTATTATAATAAATCCATTGGCACTTGTAAGGAAAAAATTGAAATTTACTGATTATTTAATTGATTATGGAAGTTTACCATTTGAAATTTGTGACGAGTCCTTTATATTTCAATGATGGCAAATAATTTAAATTGTAATTATGTGAGAGTTATTTTGAATATTACATGTATTTGTTCTAAGATGACATGTTTTGAAGAGTTATTGGTGATAATATGGTACTTTACATAATAGGGTACTCCTCCATTATACACTTCACTTATCACGGTATTACCTACTTTAAGTAAACGTTAAGTTTTAGATATGCAGTCCGTCAGAATTCAACTTAATCCCGCATTTTTAATGATAGAAATATCATATTGTTTTAACTGGATGTTGTACTTTTTACTTGTGTAGCGTTGGCAAAATACTGATTTTGTGAGCTTCATCTTGAGCTCTGTGATCAATATTGCTTCGCTTACAGTGGACTCGCTTAATAAATCAATCGATTATTCGCAGATGACTTTCGCGACCAAGAAACACCACGCTTTGAATGTATCGCGGAAATCATTTCTAAGAAACGTTCATGCACGTCCTCATTATTTTAATGATAAAATAAATGTAAAAAATCATACCAGAAAAACTTGTATTGTTACTCCCTAACCAATATCATTTCAACTCGTGACAATGAAAATCTTTGCACTGTGGTGAGCTATGGCTGTATCTTGCTATTGAACGAACAGTAATACACACGGTTTTGTAGACAAATAGCTTCATCCTAAATGTGAGATTTTAAGTATTAAAGTAAGTTTCCGTGTTATCTTCGCCTTGAAAACCTCAAAGCCCTTTCAAACAATAGAAATGCGTAAAACGATTTCCATCATCAGCAATGCGGTATACGCATTAAAATGCGTGATTTTTTTATCTATCCCAATCCTTTCCGGAATCAGTTCTCCTTGAGAGCACCGAATTTTGTGCATAGCGCATTTGTACATACGACGATTTCGTATATTTTTGGAAAACATCTCGTGCGCTCCAAAATAACGGGCGATTTTTTTCCCAGAGTCTCTCCTTTGATTGATGACGTACGAGATAGGCGGGAATAAAAAAAAGGAAGGGGGAGCAATTATAGTGCGTTCAATCTTGAACCGGCGACACTATCCGGGCCGGAATTCCGATTGCCGGCAGGGGCTTAAAGAAAAGGACGGGCAGAGAGAAAATATATATTTTTTCACCCTCACCTCGCTTATTTTTCTTCCGGTTTTGATTTAATGCCTTCGGAAGACTTAAAGGGGAGGTAGAGCACGGAGGAGGGTGGGGCTCCCACCCCAGAGCGAGGACGAGGTGACACTGGGAAGCGACGAAACGGAAGGTGTACGAATGCAGACTTGAGGGGACGTAGGGGTCCGAGTTTGCTCTTTTCTCAGGTCAGAAGAGGCGTGGAAGAAGAACGAAGAAGGATAAGTGAAAAGACTAATGGTGAACTGATAAGGAAATGGGCTGGAAAGACAATTCATTACACTCATGATCAATCCCTGCCTTCTATTTGAGAGAAAGGTTTTATGTTAATGCCCTCAATACCAGGGAAAATAGGGATTAAGTGACATTATGATCAAAATGTGAATCATTTCTATTTAAATTAGAAAAAATACCTTCAAGTAGGTTTTTAAATTGATTTAGGCAACCATCTCGTGGGGAAAATTGGTGAACTGGTTTTACCCTCCCCAAATATGGTAGTCCATTCAACAAAATAACTGTTTCAGGTTATTTCAATAAGCATATCAACTTGAGGGGTTGGATTAGAGTTTTCTCCATTTGAGAGGTAAAGCATAAGAACGAAGAAGAAGCTGTGGAGAGAATAATGGTTGAGAGATAAGGAAATGGATTGGAAAGACAATTCATTACACTCCTGATCAATCCTTACCTTCTACTTGAGAGGAAGGTTTTATATTAATGCGCTCAATACCAGGAAAAATAGGGGTTAAGTGACATGATGATCAAAATGTGAATCATTTCTATTTAAATATGGAAAAATTACCTCAAATAGGCTTTTAAAATGATATATGCAACCATCGTTGGGGAAAGTTGGTAAACTAGTTTTACCATCCCCACATATGGTAGTCTACTCAACAAAACAACTATATCAGGTAATTTCAATAAGTATATTAACTTGAAGGGGTGGGTCCGAGTTTTCTCCATTTGGGGGTTAAAGCAGAAGAACGAAGAAGAAGCTGAGGAGAGAATAATGGCTGAGAGATAAGGAAATGGATCGGAAAGACAATTCATTACACTCCTGATCAAGCCTTGCCTTCCGATTTGGGAGAAAATTTTCTTTTATTGCCCGGGAATAATAGGGCGTGTGAAGTGTCACGGCGATCAAAATGTGAATTTCTACATTTATATTTAAAGTAGAAGATTAGTCTCTTCAAATATATTTTTCGATTGATTTAGGGAAACATCTTTAAGGATAATTGGATAACTCGTTTTATCCTCCCTAAAGATGGTAACCTAGTTACCAAAATAATTCCATCATTTCTGTGTAAATTAGAAAATACGTCCCTTGAGACAGATTTTTTCGATTGCTTTAGGCAACCAGCTTTGGGAAAAATTGGTAAACTCCCAACTCACGGTAGTCTAGTGAACGAAATAATTCCATTATTTCTATGTAAATTAGAAAATAAGTCCATTCGAATAGGTTTTTCGATTTATTTAGGCAACCATCTTTAGGGAAAATTGGTAAACTCGTGTTATACTCCCTACGGTTGAAAGTCTAATCAACGAAATAACTATATCACGTTTTCTCCGTTCAGAGGTATAGAAGAAGAACGAATAACTACTTCTTCGAGGAAGGTAGAGGAAAGGAAAACTTCTCAGTGGCGGAAAGGAAAACTTCTCATTGGTGGAAAGGAAATAGGAAAGACAATTCATTTCACACCTGGTCAATCCTTGTCTTCCGATTTGGGAGAAACTTTTTTTTAATGCCCTGGAATAATATAGATAAGTTACATGGTGATCAAAATGTGAATTTCTACATTTATATTCAAAGTAGAAGATTAGTCACTAAAAACAGGGTTTTCGATTGATTTATGCAGCCATCCTTAGGGAAAAATAACGATACGTGAAGTATATCTCGAAAACAATTGCACTTTATTCAAATCATTCTGCGAAAGGGTACACGAGAAAACCATCTACTGGGAATTGAATATCGGTTAGGAGAGCCAGACTTATAGTAAACTCGTGTTGTCCATCCCATATATGGTCGTCTAGTCAACTAAATAAATAACTCCGGTCTTCTCCAGTCGGGAGGCGTGGAAAAAGAACGAAGGAGGAGCGGAGGAGAAAAAAGTGGAAAGATAAGCAAATGGATCGGAAAGAGAATTCATTACACTCCCTATCCCTCCGTGTCTACCAATTTGGGAGAACATTTTTATTTTAATGGCTGTAAGAGTAGGAGATAGTAACATGGCGATCAAAATTTCATTTCTATATAAGCCAGGAAATAATTTCCCTCAAACAGGTTGTTCCATTGATTTAGACAACCATCCTCAGAGAAGAGAGTGCTTGCTAGAAAAGCTAAGCTGAAATTATTGACGTGTTTTCCTCCTCATAGATAGTCCTCGTATAGTAAATCAAATAACTATCTCAGAGAATTTATTCCGTACTCTTATTGGCAATCAAATACTCTTTTTTAGGACATGATCTCTTGGACCCCATTACCAGCCCACCCTATTCCTTTCTCATTTATTTTTTCCGTCTTTGATTGACTATTGTTGGTTTTGATCATTAGTTTAGCCATCATGAGGAATGCCATGAAGAACCTAAGACCTATGCAGTGGGTAATAGCTTTCAACTGTATAAAATGAAATTTCGGGAGGATGAATATCCATGACGTTTTCACACCTCTTTCACACCATTACCAGTCGCTGTCTCCCTAAAACACCACATACTTTCTGCCTGTCTTACAGCGTTGTCAGAGGGAATGCAATACAGGAACGCAAAAGTTGCTTTTACAACTTTGTGCCTATCGATCATAGGTCTCCTTAAAAGTTTTATTCCGGACATAATAGCCTTTTAAACCATCCAACAACTTTCTTGTTAATATGAGGTAATGTTTTCATATCCTGAACGGATATTAGGCACCTCCGTAATAACGCTTGAAACTGGTCTGTTTTTATCTCTCGGGATCCTCTTATGTGTAGCAGCTCAAAAGTTTTATCACTCAGCTAATACACTCCTGAATTACCTAATTACCAATAGAATGCACTTTTTCAACCCATGAAAATCACTTCGTGATGCTAGTGGGTAAAAGAAGTTCTCTCCATAAACTGTGGCTAATGGAGATAAAAAAATGAGGTATTGTAAAACTGAAAGGCTTCAAATGAAGAACATCGCACGTTTAAAATTCATTTTTTGTCTTTTTCCTCTCTTTAGGGTAGTCATATGTGGATTCTAATGTGTGCACAATATCTACGAAATGTGCATTGCATTATTGCACTGAATATATCAATGCCTAACGCAATAATAACGCACTGCACATATCGTAGCCCGACCTCACCGCATTCAAAACCAGGACATGACGTTTTTTATTCAAGTTATTGTACTGAGTCTCAAGGACAAAGCAGTTGCGAGAAAATCGGATGTGAAGTCGGCTTGTGGGAAGGCAAGAGAATGTATTGGATACATATGTAAAGGATGATTCGCCAACTTCTGCTGAATTATTAATCAAAAAGACTTCTATTTGTTGTACCTTCTGATATATTTTTCAGAACTCTTATAACAACTTCGGTATCTTGATAAACATTTGCGGTATATTAGAGACTAATGATATTGAAATATATAAAATATTAAAGGGCAGAAAGGCAGGAAACATGATCTTATGGTTGTGGAAATCCGATTTTGCAGGGTCTACAGCTTGGGGTTAACCATGCAAAAGCAAAGGAAAGGAAATATGTGCGTACTATTTTGCGATGGGGAAGATGTATTTCTTTAAGTTTTTTTATTTAATGAAGCAGAAACGCGCCGCAAGTAGTGACACGTTGGTGAAATAAAAGAGGCCACGAAATAGGTAGTGTGAATAATGATTGTTGATTAAATTATTCATGGAGTATAGGTCATATATATGATGCAAAAAATATGTGCAAAACTAAGCCCTGATGAAGGTTTTAAATGAACTGAAACGTTGGCAAACAACTTTTTTGCATTATATATATGATCTTTACTCCAGGAATTATTTTATCATTGATTAAATGAGATCAAGATAAGAGGAAAAATAAAATATAATGATTGTGAAAATCAGTGACCAAAACCATTTAGCTGATAAGTATGCGAGGAAGTTTTGAAATATAAGTGCTCGCAAAACCTATCAAAATGTGACGGTAGAAATAATCTTCGGAATGAAATAAAACAACACACGTATAGCTAGTCATAGTACCATACAAGAACCAATATTTTTCTCCTCTAATTACCAGGGTATGTTCTGGGAATCGATTACTCATCATTCGCTTCATCTTGGTTTAAATATTTTGATAATATTTTTTCCTGGATTTTAGTATATTTTTGAATGATGTATTCATCTTGACATTCACGAAATGATACTGCAAAATACTTGTGCATTTTGGAACCGCCTTCATGCTTGTTTTTATTCAACAGTATTATTCTGGATAATCCTTCTTTAAAATGGAAATAGAAATTTATTTGAGAAAGGAAGTAAAAATCAGTTTGTCGGTCAAGTTGATTAGGATTGAAAGGGCAAGGCTGCTACAATGGATGAGACCATATTGGACTTCTAAGAACCCTAAATTCAAAGAGTGGGGATTCCATCTAACGGTAGCAAAAAGGATTCCAGGTCGAAGATAGAATGATGAATCAGAAATTGGTTTAAAAGAGAGGAAAAGGGCCTCAAAAAGGATAAAGGCAGACCAGAAAGCCGAATAATGATCCAAAATGGGATAATGTGGAAAAGATGGAAGAGCAGGATGGAGAAGCGACGTAAATTTAATCGCTCCGGGAAAGGGAGAAGTTATCATCGGGGGAGAAGAAATGGCAATCTGATGTTCATCGTGTGGTGCTAGGGGAAGCAGCACATCGAAATATTTCGGTATCAGATAGGAATCTCCATTTTACTACTATTTCTCAATCCATGTAATTTAAAATTATATGCACATATCCGCACTCTCACCCACCTACTGGTGGAAAAAGTTTGGTCGAAAACGATTTTTCGTGCGATAGATTTTTAATCGAAATTAACTAAAAACTTTACAACTAAAATCGAAATTTAAACAGAAAGATTAATTGAAAAATCGATGGTTATTTATAAAGGTAGTTTGTACAAAAAATCATACCAATTATTCATTCGAAAAACACTAAAAATACACATTGGCTTCGTGGAAAATATCTAATTAGAAGACATGCTCAAATAATTGCTAGCATAAATCTACACATGCATGCACGTTAAAGGGATCACCGCTTAGGACCATTCTGCTTCACTCACATTTTTAAGAATGATTAACTGATTGAGATACTTTATTCATGATCGATAGCATCCCTTTCCAATATATCGGGCGTAGATGAAAGTCTTTCTAAAGGAACGGATGATGTTATCGTATGCCAATAGTGATGCCACTTAGATTAAATAAAATGGTAAAGATTGAAGTTGAAAAAACGAGTTTGTATCGAACTCGAAGTCCATGGCTCGATCTGGATTTCCTCGATCTTTGACGTTTAAAACTCTCCATTCGATTTTAATCGAAATCAATTTTTTCCAACACTATATCCACATTACAATTACTCTATATTTTGCACTGAAATTATCTACAATCTACTCCGGCAGTTAGTTTTATAGTATCTCAGGATTCAATCGCATTTAATCTATCGCAGGGTTAAATCGCACAAATGCATCGTTAAGAAAAAAAAGCAACTCTTGCAGGTCTATAACACATCAATTTTGTTGAGTTTTATTTTTGAGAGACTTTCAGGGTCGAAATGCCGAAAGACCAAATGTGATTTTGTCGTGCACATACAAAATGCAGGATGAAAATATTTTTTGTAGCTATGGCGCTGCAAGCTTGAGTTTGGTACTAAAAAGAGAGATGTTCCTGAACATCCGGTTTCGTCCTAAATGTTTTTTTTCCATTGACATCTGTTTTCGTTTATTTGTATAAGTCATGGAGATGGTGTATATCATCATGTCATATGTGATGATGCCATCAACACTTTGTCGGAAACCTTCCAGCTATATTTGTTAGAGATGCTGTGTTTGGATTGTTTGAGTGAGGATGGTGAGAAAATAGAGCCTTTATCTGCTACGTTGATTCTTCCTCTCCATTTTTGTGGATGAAATTTCAGTAAGAACTTGTTGAGAATTTCAAAATTCTCCATTTAATCCTTATATTACGACTAATAGCATGTATGCTAGAACATCCAGTAACATATTTCACAACTTGATATTGTAGAATTTTTTAAATCCTCACACAGTAGGTACATGAAACCGAATACAGACCATAGTTTTTAAATGAAAGCTGAGCAACGTATTAGGGGGAGTCAGAGTATTGGAAGTATTATGGTGTAACTATTGTTTACTTATTCGAGTTTCATTTTGATTAATTTCAATTTATATGCGTTTTTTTCATAAACCCATTAATATGAGTTTATTTTACATCGAAAATAATTATATACCTAAATGCAACTTAAATGTAAAATTTTACGGGCGAATTTCTTCGAATTGCTGCGACGCCAGATTTACCTAACTTAGATGAAGTGGTAGATTTGCCATCCCTTGCAGAAATCCTTCTCGGGTTACCTTTCGCTGAAGATAAATCGAACCGGCGCCGCGACCGTAATCCTGGCAACAACGTGTATAACTAAGTCAGTCCGTCGGAGTCTCCGAAAGGATTTGGCGTGTCCTAGCGATAGAAGCGTTGGCAAGTAAGCCTGGAAGCTGGAGACGTTCAAGTAAAGAATGGAAAACTTCAATCCAATACGTATCTGAAACTTTACCGGGGCATACACGCCCTACCGTCTTTTGTCAATGTCCAGAATAACACCTGGAACCCTGGCAAAACGTGTAGAAATCTGTTTAGAACCCTGCCTTGGCTAGGACGAACAGCCAATTTATCAAAGTTGGTTCTTTAAATCATAAAATATGTTTTCAAAAATAATTAAATCGTTTTGTGAAACATCTTTCCAAAAATGATTCGATCCATCTAGCTCTATGAACTCATTTGAGAAGTAAATTCATTTGTTATAGCGTCATTAAAATGCCGTGACTAAAATATCCAGGTCTTAAAATTTCCATAGCTAATCGCTATATTTAAAATTTTATTTACGATTGACAGTCGACTAATGGCAGGGCTCTCTTTTTATGGAGCTTCTTTTAGTTGAAAAGGTTAATGTAATCAAGAAAATTATCATGATTGTAATCCAACTCAAGAGAAAGAACCGTGCAAGTTGGTGGTCTTTGGTATGCATACTTAAAGACACAATACAGAGTGATACAAAGTTCATAAATGAAAATTTATTATTATTATTGCATAAGTTACAATTTGGCAACTGGCCAGGTGGTAACATGGAAATGCAAAAAAGAAAAACACAACATCCCCACAAAATCACATATCAACTAGACAGTTGTACAAATTTTAAAATTTAATTCAAATTTCTAAAAAATTAAATACTTTTTCAGCTTTTTCTAAAATATTTTTACATTACTAGGAAAGGGCTCAAATAACTCTGCAGGCAATCTGTTCCAATCTTCAATTGTTTTATTCAGGTATGAAAATTTTTTAACATTGGTCCTCTGCGCCCGGCATTTGATTTTGAACAGATGATCGTTCCTACCGATGAAATTAGGTTTTCCCACTTCATTGCCTAATTCCCTCCATGCTTTATCCCCTTTGTATATTTTATACATACCGCAGAGTCGGTTTCTTTTTCTCCTACTTTCCAAAGATTCCCACCCCAGTATATTTAACATGCCTGATACGCTCTCTATCCTCCGATGCCTACCCAAAACGTATCGAGCCGCTTTTCTTTGAACTCTCTCCAAGGCCTTTATATGTCCCACCTCATAGGGATCCCACACCATTGAGGCATACTCTAGGATAGGCCTAACCAGTGTTTTATACGCCATTTTCTTCGTGCGAAACTTGCTTCCCTTTAGATTTCTCATCACCCAGTGCAGTTTCTTGAAGGCTTTCTTGGCAGTATATTGAACGTTCAGCCCCTAATTCAAATCTTTAGACAGGTGGACACTTAAGTATATACAGTTGTTACACCTAGGAATAGGGTTACCTAAGAACTGATAGCCCCTTTTGCTAGCATTTATCCTGTTGCCGAAGGATATAAGCTTACATTTACTAACGTTTATATCCATCCCGTTCTGAGTCACCCAATCTGCCATTTTATTAATGTCCACCTGCAGAGTTTCATGATCGCTCTCTCCTCCAATCTGTTTATAAATAATGCAATCGTCGGCAAAAAGTCTAACATGCGAGTTAATTTTGTTTGGGAGGTCATTTATATAAATTAAAAACAAGATTGGCCCAAGAACACTACCTTGAGGCACCACCGATGTAACCATTGTTTCATTGGAACTCATATCCCCAAATTGTACTCTTTGAGTTCGACCTATCAGAAAGTCCTCAACCCACAGGATCACCCGTTTGTCTATTTGCTGGGGTAATTGTCTCATCTTTAGTATGAGTCGATTGTGTTCGACTTTATCGAAGGCTTTAGACAGGTCTACTACAAGTTACACACAAGAAAGCTTTTTATTATTGTAGTTCATATTTTATTGAATATCCGGTTTTATTCATGTTTATGGCCCCTGAGGTTATTTCTAATCCTTAATATTGTATTTAAGTTAATTTTTAAACCATTTCATCACCTTTAGTAAATGAGAATTAAATCAGAGCTTGGAGTTTTGGTATTCTAATTTTCGGAGTAAGACCCAGTGACAATATGTTAATTTCCATATTTTGAAGGTTTTTTTGCTCTTTGAAAACTTCTGTTTCATATCATCACCCAATTAGCCCCAGATGATCTCTGTACAGAAGGAAAGGGATACAAATGCACCCCAGACATTATACGTCGTGTATTATAAATACGAAAATTTAGTACCAAAATATTACTTTGGCAGGATAGCTTCCAGTAATAACGAGGAATCCACCTCTTCAAGCCATGCTGTTCCGTCAACAATGGTGGAAAAGTTCATCATTCCTTGAAAAACGGTATAAATAGGAGTCTTTAATTAAGGTAAAGGAACTCAAAGGTGATACGAGCATATTGTGTTATTTTGCCTCAAGAAAACAAAACGAACACGATTCTATTTATGTAGCAGTAACGAACGCTTTGAACCAAAATTTCAGTTGAACGTATGGGGAGCAAGGTAAAAAAGGAATAAACTGGAAATAATTGGGTGAATTTCAAAATGGTATCAGAAGTATTTAAGCCACTCGATGGGAGCAAATTAAATTCCAAATAATGTGACCCAGATTATTTATAATACTGTATGAAATCTTTGTGGTTGAGGCAAATTTGTCCGCCAATCCTTCCCGGATCAGAACTGTTACTTCTCTTTTCATTTCAAAGCTACTTACGTCTAAGTAGGCGCAAGTACTATTGAATCGTGAAGTTCAGTTTGGTGGATATGTATATGAAATTGGTATGTGATATTTAATGAACCGGTTATTTTCGTATCTGCATTTTAAGACTAAAAATAAATATGCTGAAAGCATGTTTTTTAGTTCAGTTTCATTATTTAAATCCTAGATTTAATTTTCATCGTTGTATTTTAACCGTAGGGTAGTAATCTTTTAAGCACTAATTTATTCAGTCCTTGCGGAATGCAAGCTATATGAACTAGTCAAATGTTTTATTCTAGTCATCTCAGTTTTGCACTTGATATTTCCTCTTTCTCAACATCCCTCTCGGCTTGAGGATGATAACAGTGTGATCGAATGTGAATGAAAAGCTATTTCCCGTCGTGAAAATATGTTTTAATTATTTATGTTCCTTTTACATGCCTTATCAAATTAATTTCAATTTTAAAAATGTGCGATGTATGAAAAAAAATATATTGCTGTAAAACATACATCACTTGTAAATCCAGTGTTAACAATTTGCGAGGATGTTGCGTAATAATCGGAATGGCTGTTGTACATGTCTAATCTATGAATTGAGTATTTTATTCGGAATTTGTGAGCAGCTTTGATTCCTATTCTAATGAAACCAATGCCAGGGCACGCTTTGCGATTAAAATTATTAGTTACAATTTTTGTGTGAAATAATTTGTCGGAATAAGAACTCATCTTAAAGGAATCAAAACCTAATCAATATTAGAATATCTGCTTGGTATTCAAGTTGTCAACCGGGAAACTTAAGGGTGTTAGTTCCCAAGTCATGAATCATGGAATTGTGCCATTGATTATGAAGGTGTTTTCATCGAGATGATGAGTACAGCTTAAACTCGCGAAGGCTCATTGAATGGAATTATGTAGAGGATGTTTGGCAGGGCATGGCAAGATTCTTGTACCCAATATCGTGATTTGCTCATATTTTTAATGGTCATAACTCTAAAGATCCTATGAGCCAGCCAGTCTCTTACTCTGGTACATACTGTTTCCTATACCACCACTCCTAAATTCCACTAATGATTTCATTGCATGGAAATAATATTGGTTAAACATCTGTGTGAGTTTTTTAAAATAGGTTTAAAAAGAATTTTGACGCATTGGATTTCAGCATATTTTTCTTGATAAATGATTCATTTTAATTTTTTCCTGTGAGCTTTCAAATAAAATCGTGCGAAAAGATATGAGCAGATAGTTAGCTGTTATGCGTCAAATGCCATTCTTTTATGCATGGAATTTTTCTTTCTAAGTCCTTATTTGGATAGCAACCTCTAAAAATAGTTGAAACGTGAACACCCACTATAGAGTCAAGTAAATTTTGTAAGGGACATGATGAAAAAAGGAAATCGAACTGAAGGTATTGTTGTATTTGATCTCTAACAATAAGTTTATTTTTAATCCCTTTCTGCTTTACCATGAGTGGGATGGAGGTCTTAAAGGGAAGTTTTCCGCCCGAAGAACCCGCGTTCCTTTTCTTCTTTTGAAGTTTTTTTTTATTTCCACGCTGGTGGCTTATATCGATTTATCGCATTTATGAGAGATCGATTGTGAACATGAAGACGTCCCTTTTATTCAGTCGCTGTCTTTCCTATCGTTCGCGAGATTGGCTCCCTTCTTTCTTCAACTTTTATTTCGGCTCGGACGAAGGGTTGGTTTTTAATTTGGAAAGTCTGGAAAGAATGCCGATAAACTGAGTGGAACGCCGAGGGCTTTCTTGTTTACTTTGTATGAAGAAGTCGTTTTTTCCCGATCATAATGAGTTTCTTTAGAGAGCCCTCAGAAAGAGTTCCAGCTTATCAGACGGCGTCATTGAGAGAGTAAATCTATCCCTTTTCTAGTGGTTTTCCAACTGAGCTATTATATTCACTTCCTTCTGAAGTAATTCAATAGGTTTACTGTCAATTTAAAACTTTCTTTCGCTGAACTATTGATCTTCATTGGGTTTTCAATTAATGTTGTAACTCCTACGCTGACGTATGAAAGAGATATTGGGAAATTTGGGTGTTTGTAGTTGAAAGGTTTATCTGCCTTACGCTATCTACCTTATTAATCCTTGCCATAGCCATATTTAATGTGATATGATACTATCTGCTTCAAAGGCAGGCTTTGAGTGACGTGTCAAATATTGGAATCAAATTTTCAGAGAGAATTGGGAGTGATTAAATGCTGTAAATTCACAAAGACGAATTTTAATAATTTGCGTTGCATGTACTTCGTAAACGGAATGACGTCTGTCTCCTTTTTATTATGTGATAATTCAGCTATCTATCTTAGGCCATGAAAATCTTGTTAGGATTGTAAATGATTGTCAAAATCAAATTTAATTTTACCATTTCTAAGGGAAGTTTTATGGGCCGGGTTATCATCTTTCCCTTAATCCCTTTGAAATTTCACCATTTCAAGGGGAAGCATTTGTTCGGAGGTATAATCTTTTGACTTGACGTAATGGCTTTAAAATCGAGCTGAGGTGTGTTTTTGCAAGAGAAGTTAAGATTTACGCGTTCAGAATCTTCTTTTCCCTGTAAAAATTTTCATTTTACTTGCCCCTTCGAAAAGTAAATTATTTATATTTATCCTCCGAGAAATTTCTTCCGGAAATAGTGAATTTCTTCGGTGATCCTCATTGAAATGTATTCCAAAGCCAATTTATGAATATAAAAAAAGGATGTATGTTTGTCTGTACGCTATGCGTATCCATACGGCTACGCGGATTACAATCAATATTGGTACGTAGACGATCTCATGCTCCTAAATCCCGTATTGCTACTTCTGGTTGCGTCCGATGCGTCCTTTACGTCCAATAGGTTTTTTAAAATTAGGTTGGGTAATCGGATATTTTAACTGCATAATGGCGTATTTCACGGGTTTGTTAGTATGCACCATCGCGTAGAAATAAGTGTCAAAGTGAGAGAGGAGCGAAGCACTCCAGACGAAGAATGCCTAAATGAACGGTCGATTTTAAACTAAAAAAAACAGTACACTGGTCCACTTGATTTAATCTTTTTAAACTTTCAATCGATTGAAATAAGTATTTAAAATATAAATAATCGTTTAATATTTATATTTCGGCGAAAATTTTGGAGCAACTAATTATAATGAATGTACTGTCGTTGATTTTCACGATGAAAATTTTTATTTAATAAGGGAAATTATATATAATTGGACGGAATCTTATCGTGATTTTTGGATGCATTATTCATCAAAGAATTTGTTAAATTATGTGAAATAAATCAGCTGCCATCGAGTTGCAAAAGGAGTTTTACGATAAAAAAATAGTTATGAATGACATGCCGAAAGGGTATTCATCCGGCCGTTATGGCCGCATGACAACGCCTGAACTATAACATAAAAAGTGTCAATCAAGATATTATTATTTTGTAATAAATCAAATTTGTATGCTATATGCATTTTGTCAACTCTTAGGTAGGTACAAGTGGTGAAGTTTTCTACAGGGCTAAGGGCTAAGATTTTTGAAATGTAGAGAGGCCTTTCCGAGACTCCACCCATGATGTGTATTAAGTGACTGAAAGGGTTATTTCCGCCAATTGAGGCGTACTAACTTGATTCCGGATTGCCAATTTAGTATTTTATTGCTCTCTTCGCCCAATACACCATATTTGATTGCATCTAATTTTTGACAGTTAAAAAATATCTCTTGGTGCATTTTTTTATTTCTATATGCATTGAAAAATATTGTATGCAAACTTTAGAGCAAATCTTATAATATCTTAAATATTATAACAGACATCTCGACGACTAGAAATATTGACGTGAAATATATAATTTTTATTATTTAAAATTTTTATTTTTTATTTATTTATTTAATTAATCAAGTTACTGTTGAAATTGTAAAAATAATAAAAATTGGACAAAAATCGAGAAAAACCGAGAATATTGAAAACTTGATATCGGATTTAATTAAAGCGGTCTCTAAAACTTATTAATGAATATTTTAGGGTTGATGGTAACAGTTTTGTACTTTTGTCCGTCTAAAGAGGGGTTTGGCCTCGCTGTGCGTTGTGTTCTCATTGCTGTTTGTTATGTCGCGTCAAACAACCTCTGTGATTGGACATCCTGTTGGGCAGACAAACCTCTTAACACGTTCAAAGCGGAAACATAGCTCAAAGGATTTTACACTTAACTCTTAAATCTCTGGGTGCAAACCCTATTGCTAGGGTATGTGTTCATACGATGCTTATGTTCTACACATGTACGGACACACATAACGATCAATTTTGTGGATCAGGCTATAAGGTGATCTCATGCAAGGTATACGGAAATCATTTTTCCATTGTTTGCTGCTGCAAATTATACCTGCTTTGTTCCATCGCCTAAAACTCCTGCCATGTGACCATTAATTCCAAGTTCCAAGTATCCCACTTCTCTTGTTACTATCCTTCCCAAGCATAGCCTGGTGGTCTGCTAGTATGCCGGCAGTTAATCCAATCGATGGAACCATCGATAGTATCGTTGTAGTTATCTAGGGTTAAAGGATGTAGTTCAGAGTTGCATGACTTGTGTCCTTGATTGGTAAAATTAAGGTCCTCTCCATGAGCATTTAGTAGTGCTTTTCCCATATATTTATGCTTTATTTCAATCCAGGGGGGGAACGAATTGCCAATATCTGTCCTCTTAATTTCGTTTCCTGGATTTACAGCTCTAGTAACAAATGAACTGGTACGTATACTGATCTTCAGCGCCGCACTTTCAAAGTAGCTTATTTCGAGACTGTTCACAATACCAGGATATCAAAATGGATTTAACATCTCTCTCTATCCCGTTTTAATGTTGTTCCATTAGATGATGGAGTCGTAAGCTATCAAAGAGCCATCCGTATTGATAGCACATTTTGAGTTTGATATTTCAGGATTTCATTTGGTTTTCGAAAACACAAGACCGGTTGGGAATTTAAACTGAGTTCATGGATAACATGGTTGCAATTTTACTACTACTATCATTTATTTATTTAACATTTTTATGAGCTCCCATTTTATTACCAAGCGATATGCATTTGGCTATTTTACGTGAGTATTTTCTCTCGAATCTTGCCCGAGAACATAAAACAAAGAATTAATCACGTAGTCTAATTGAATATCAGAGATGACACAAACTTTACGTCACGTTTGGAATACGGCTGTTTCTTACTTACTGCCTAAAGAATGGAATGTATTGATTTCGTTGCTTGGACATGAATGCATGGCTATATCAACGTGACGGCTTCACAGCTATTCCTATGTTTATTGAAAACTTCTCCTCTGAACGTATGTGTTATTTCATATGGATGAAATAACAAAAATGTTTGCCCTTTAATTCAGTTGCTGCAATCTGAGGTACGCTGCAATATGCATTTCTTGAACAAAATGTAGAAGAAAGGATTATAGAATACAATAAAAAAACATCAGATGGCTAAATTTATTAGATACTAACTAAAACAATATTCATTTTTATGTTACTCGAATTTGATCGAAAAAAGTTTGGACTAATTTAGGAATATTTGTTTTGACTTCACACATATAGACAATATAGTACTTTACCCTAAATTCTGGTTTATTGCACTTCTTCTGTTCTACCTGCCGAGTGTATTTTTTTACTTCCTTATTTATATTTCACTAATTTTTTAGACCGATTGATTGAGTTGTAATACTTAGTAGAATTAGTAATTTACTTAAACTTTTCTCTTTGTTTCAAACATATGGAGTGGAAAGTGCCGAAAAATTGTGAAGTCGTCTAATATACTATAAGATCTTCCATGTAACTCGGCCTGTTGTCAGGGAGTATTCTCTTTTATTTTGAAAAAATTAATTTCCTAATCAAGCGAACACCAATATCGGAATTTTATCGGATCCCTCTATGTCTATGTGAATGTAACATAATTTCCTAAAAGCTCAACTACCTGCTTTGTTCATAGAGATTTGTTATCCTTTGGAGGAGGTGCTCCAGTTTTTTCTTCTCAATGTAAGAAAGGGGCATCACTTTTTCTAGAGGGATACAGGCAATGGCGCAGTAAGCTACATTATATGATATACCGAAGACCGTGAAACTTAATAAAAAGAATAAGAATATAATAAGAATAAGAGCATATGAGGAAGTTTGTGATCAATCACATCAAGGTAAACTACTGCAACAAAGCGGTCATTTTGCGTGGGATTATACTCATGATAATTAAACTGGCCGTAGTGCTAGCATTCACATATAATTTTAAGAGTATTATATGATGTTTCCTTAAAATGCCAAATATTTTTAAGCCATAGTTAAATTGAGGTGTGAGAAACCAAGGCCTAGAAATGATTTTCTTTCCAAAACAGAAATGGTAAAGAGAACAAACCCAAATTGAAAATTGAAATGAACCACATATTTATCAGTGAATTTGATTTTTCACTCGATGTTAGCACACAACAGAGACTTACTCGTATTCCTAGGCCACCAAGTTTTTGTATATTTCTTATTTCAATTTATGTACCGAAAGAGAATCACTTGTAACTCTCACTCACTCCGTCAATTAAAATAGCTCATTATACAAATACCAGAATATAAACATTAAAATTTACATAATAGGAAATAACCTCCCTGATTATGAAACTAGCTTTCAATTATGTTTAAAGAATCACGATATGATAATTGAGAATCCCATACATTTGGATTCATACGCAAATATATATTTTTATGATTTCAACCTATTTTTATGTGGATGCATTATTCTTATATTATTTACCGCGATAAATGTTAAAATAAATTATGATAAATGGTATATTTCTCTCTAAATATCGAGAAGGTTTTTTATACCGTTGTCCCACCAATTCGCAAGCACAAATCAGGGGTTCACCTAGAGGGCTCAAATTAAATTGGCTTTTTTTTGCCTGTTTCACAACTTTTTTTCATTGAGCCAAATGGATTGGAAAAAAATCGATTTTTCTAATCCACCTTATCACAGCACCTTATCACAGCACTTACCTTAAAACATCTCAAGCCAATCCTTTTCTATCTCGATCTACCTTATTCATATGATATTTTCCATGTTATCAAAATAATTAAATTCCCACATTCAACCCAAATAAATGCATGGCTACTAAGCCTCCAGTTGCTTAAATTTTCGAATCCGACACTCATTTATTTTAAAACGCTTTCTCATAATAATTTAGAATATAAGAGAAGTCTCAGTCACTCTGTTAAAAATGATGACCGACCAAAACACAGGAAATATTTTCATTTCCGATTCTGATCAGAAAATACTTCGCTCACCATACATCCGGTTTTTTTTCGTTCGAACGAATGTGATGGATGTAAAATGAGGTATGTGAAGGTATTGTAATGTAAATCTGGAATATCAACGGAAGGATTCATTCTCAGTGTTTTCTCTACACCGATTAACATGAGCAATAAATCAGCAACTTCGCCTCTCATCTATAGCTGAGCACACCTTGAGTATGCCCCTTCACAATATTGACTCTGAAAATGCAAAGGCATTTGCCAAGGAGAAGAGATATCATCAAATTATCATAAGAGAATCATTGGAGATTATGAAATCTGCGAATACCATCGACAAGGAAAACCAACTTTTCCAACTCCTGGAAAAGAGGGACCGGGTTGCTGTGATGGCTAGAGTGTTGACTTCCCACCCCGTGGCCTTGGTTCAAATCCCGGCGGTGGCAGAGAATTTTCAGAGATTGCCCGATCCCTGCTTGGATGTTGTCTGTGGGAAAATTAAAAGCGCAAAACTCCGCCCGTCGGATGAGACACTAAGCCGTGGTTCCCTTGGCGCCTATCGTTAAGAGCAGACTAATACCGACGCCGAGTTGCTCTCAATTGTTCCTTCCATAAGCTTCCCTCAAGGCGTAAATGACCATGACTGTCGGTCACCTCTTCCAATTACCATACCATCCTAGAAAAGAGTGCTAAAACCAACAGGGGTCAAAATTAAAAAAGGAAAGGACACAGAAGAGTGAGTAGTCTCCAGGCTAATATATTGTCGAATGAGAAGACGCCTGACTTCAATGGATGTGTACAAATGACGGTCGAAACCTGATCACAGTCTTTCCCGGAGTTTAGAATCGTGGGAGGTTACTCGGGAATTCCACCGGGTCAGGTCCTCCCACTCCATCTCGGCTGATGTTTCGATGTGCGAGTTGTCCGTGCCCTGATGACGATGGATACCTCGTACATCGAAGCGTTGGGCGAGATAGAGTTGGAGACCCTGACCCGGTGGAATTCTCGAGTAACCTTTCACGACGTTCGAAAACATCTCTCGGCATTTCGTAGACCTGAAGAGGCCAGCTGCAATGCCGGCCAAGCTGTCGTCTACGAAGCTGAACACACGCAGTGCATAACCCGTATATCTCAATCTTCATCACACTACCAAAGCCAACACAAGGAACCGAATAACATGGTTGATATTTGCAAAAGAATTAATACTTTGAGTCTAAAACCTATTGACCAGCGCCTGTGAATAGTGCTGTAGGCTAACACTGTATCCTTCGCTTTTGAATTTCTATTCCGACTTAATAGCTTTCCCGTTCCATTAACGCAGCTTTCATTTCAGGAAGTCTTAACATTTCCGCTTTCGTTGTGAGCATATTCTAAAGGAGTTCTTATTTTATTCAGAAAAAGACAAACACATCGACCTGAGTACATTTCAACTTTATTACTTGCCTGCGGTAAAATTGTAAGCGAGTGATAAACATTGCGGTGGTTTCTTTTCTTAGGCAACTCTCTGGAAGTGTGCTTGCAGAATAATTAATGTTATCTCATTAGTACTGAGTAAACTTTGCTGCATTTTATTTTGATTTAACAAGTACATGTTTATAATATTATTCTCACTTCTGCTCTAAAATGGTGTTGTCTACGGTGCACTGAAAATTTTATCCTCTTTGAGAATTTAAAAAAATTTCACATGCTTCTTCACGTGCTTATGGGATAAAGAAACATACTCAGAGGAAATATCTAGTGATGTATTCAATCAATACATTGAGTTTAAGAGTAAGAGTACTATGTTATAGAGCATTGCAATATCGTGGAGAAATGTATCGTTTTACTTATAACAATAAAAATAAATTTTTTATTGATTTGAACAATAAGAACAATAAATATGCAATTTTTGTTGTTTTTAATCCACTTACGTGAAAAAATAGAGATTCCTTGTTGTGTACATAACTTGACTCAAGCAAATTTCGAAATTTTTATTTAAGTTTTAGATAATGGCTGTTTTTAGTTTGATTGCTAATTCCACTCTTGTTGATTCCAATTTTCTCGTCACATTAAGAAATCAGCTGTGCATTTTCTTTTTGGTTATTATGCAAGATCTATAAGTAACTGCTTCTTTTACACTACTTTTTTTCTAATTTTGCAGAATTTTGGTGCCATAGCCCACATATTTGCTTACACGGAGATAGCTAGTGAATGACCTAGCAGCAGACTGCGCTGTAGATAAGGCAAGTTTCTCGAGTGTTTTATCTTGAAAGTTTGAGATCCTATATTTTTTTAAAGAAGTTTTTATTCAAAGATATCATTAAACTGTTTTCTTGTTCCCATTTTAGTTTAACTGTTTTAACAGTTAACTGTTTTTCTTGTTTAGCATTTTAATTTAGAGCCGGTTGACAGTTAAGTATCAAAGTAAAAATAGATTCATTTGAAATCAATATAATTATTGTGTTCACGATTAATTAAGAATTATGGTTCGAATTAGACTTAAGATTTTCTTGTCTACAAAAATGCGGGTAATTCTTTTCTTGATTTTAAGCACTCCCTCTATCAAATCTTTACATTCGTAGTATTTCGCGTAATGAAATTTATTATAAATATGTTACCAGGAAAATGATGCAAAAAAATGGTGTAGTTGCGGTATGAGTTCCGAAAATACAAGTATGTCACCGAAGCTGTCACCGAGCTGAAATTTATTTCTTTAGCGTAGTGCTTAAATATCCTGTTCATGCGATTTTTTACACTTTTGAACATTCTCATACGAGTGAATGAAATTTAAAGAATATCCGACGGTGTATATGTTTATAATTTTGTGCTTATTTTATTTACAGTGTGTAGTTTTAAATTCAATTTTCGTTGATAATTAAGGAGAGAATATGAATCAAATGATTTCTCATCTGTTTTACAAAGTTTTGGGTGCTTTGAAAAACAGTGGCTTCGTATTGTACCTGCTCTTTCCATCCGTGAGGATGAGAGTTGAAATAGGAATGGCGAGGGGCTAAAAAGTACCTCCTGACTCTCGCAACTTGGCGTGGGCGATGCGTCTGAAATTACCCTACTCCACCGAGTTTTGTGCTCCTATGGCCAACGTTCCAGCCGCACCACTTAGCGTGTCTTCTGCATTTAAAAGGGACTTCTCATCCTGCATGGTTACCGAAATTGGGCAGAAACTCGGCCAATTGCTTAAGAAAAATACTGCACTCGAATTAAACTAGGTCAGGCGCTCTTTGAAGTGTAAAAAAATTGAGCCCACAACGTTGGGTTATTTCAGAGAAATAGTGGTTAGGCGAGCTAAGTTTTCATTGCCGGAAGTATTAATTTTAAATGGATAAATAAATTTTCATATAGCCACTAATTAAATATATTTGCATATAGCCACTGCAAATTCCGAGTTATAATGTCAACCTTTAAAGATCGTCTTGCCTGTACGCTACGCACTTTGGTATTGCTAAAATACACGATCGTTGACGGTAAAATTTTCCGTTGGTTGATTATGAAGCCTGGAAATTATACCTTGGAAGGCGTTATCGTGTTGCACAAGTATTTTTATAGCGCAAGTTTTCCTGCCTACGCAAATATTTAAGCTTTCATAATCATTACAAACCCTAAATTAGTAGGTTCTTTATAAAACCTTTTTATTCTAGGTTAAGAAATTATTATTGACCGGGTGAAAAGATAAAAACAAAGAGTTACTTAGAACGTATATAGAAAACATAAATGTTTTCCTGTTGGCAGTTTCTCTTTTTCAAAATACAAATGTAGTCAAATAAGAATGAATTATTTCTGAAAACTTAAGTTATGAATTGAGTGGTCACGGTAGTATCTAAAAAAAATACTTATGTATCGGACATCTCGTAAGTTATTTCAAAGTAAAAAGGACTATTAAGGAAATTGAAGATATAAACATTGGTTGCTTAAAAATCTTACTTATACCTTCATAGGGAGGATAGCTGAGGCAATGATGTTATCCTTGTGAAATTTTTTCATCATGCGTTAGCCTACGAATTGCACCAATGTCCTCAAAGATTTTTTTACCTAGCAATTATTTAAAAAATTTTGGTCTATTGATTTTTCAGATTCAAATTTCATGAGAAATGAAAATTAGTTTTTATTCAAACGTTTGCAAAAAGCCAATATTTCACCCTCTTTATGGAACGTAACTCCGTTTAGGCCGATTACGTAACTTCTATTTCCAAATATTGTATTTTAGTAGTTTAAGTATTAGAAACGTTGGCTTATCCTGAAAATATTTGAGGATCAATTGTGAGAAGAACAATTTTATTCGTAAATTCTTGATGAAATAGCCGTAGCTAGCCTTAAAACGCTTCTTTGATTAACCATTCATTGCAGCCTCTGTGCTTTTTTTGTTATTTAATGCATGATAATGTGTAAATTTTGGACAAAAATCAAAAGGCAGCATATTTCAAAAGAACAAAAAGCATAGTCAGTGAAAGAAAAAGCTATAAATATTGCAACGAATGCCCTCCAGGGCCGGCCTAATACATAAATATCTTCAGCAAATACATGCATTCTCTTCAGCAAAACCTATCATTAAGGGATATTATGGTTTAAATCTCAGCTATAGATTAAGATTTATCCACATGGAGGCCTGAAGGGAACTTCTGAAAGGAACTTGTTGGGAATGATCAAATATATATTCCGCCTTAAATAGGTATCCTGTGGGTTATACGCCAAAGTCATTACTGTAGTTAAAGTTGCGGAGTGTAGAAGGATATTTCTTAGTCTGCCGATATATTTACTCGTACACTTATATCCTTTTCATACTTACATTAAACCTTTCACCACTGATCATGTCCCAATGAAGGAATTTATATATTCATTTAAAGGATCAATGGCATTTCCCATAGCGTTTGAGGGCCATCATGTCCCCCGTTCTTCTTTAATGATATCACAAACTCAGATATAGGAAAGATCAGCATAGAGAAATCAAGGCATTAAAAGCGCCCAGATATATCGATTAAAATGGAACATTGTGGCGAGAACATAGAACAGCTTTAAATTTAATGGATTTTTAAATGCATCTAGCCAGCAGCTTATATTCAAGGCAAATAATAACGGCAAAATAAGGAAGTCGGGGTGTTCTCTGGTGTATCTAATGAAATTCCCCTTTCAGTGGAGTATCTTAATGGAGGTATATAACTAAAGTCTAGTTACGAAAAATCAAATCTTATGATTTCAGGGTAATCAATCATGGGGAAAAAAGTTTTCCGTAACTCTATATCATACCTAGTTCAATTCTGTTTCATAGTGAAAAAGATCAATGTCGAAACTATACAATGGTTAACAATATTATCCTTACCAATCCGGTTTGCGGATTTCAGTTTTTTTTTCTTCCCATCCAAAAGTATTCACACAACTTATTACTTGTGGAAAATTTTCCAACTGTACTTAAAGAGAGGGAAGTCAGGAATTGAATTTAAAAAATATATATAATTCATGCCATAATCAAGCTAAGCTAATTACATCTTTGAATTTTACAATTATTTATGTTATTTCCAGAATAAATTTGCAGACTCTAGGGTGCATCTCGAGCAGCTACAAGTGAAACCGAGTTTTCTCCATTTTGAAAGAAATGTAACCACTTCCTAAAGAAGGAATAAGTTTTATATTCTCGCCAATGGTTTTATAATACAGTTGGATAATCAAAGTATATCGGGACTAGGCATGGTAAAAACTTTACAGAGTCACCCTCAAATCATACATTGTGCGAAATAACCACAGAGAAGGTAAAAATTCGCCTTAACCGGGATTCGAACCCCGATCCCCAGATTTCCGGTCAAAAGCTTAAGCCAGTTAAGCTGGAGTATGACGCTTCGGTAGCTTAATTGGTCAGAGCAATCGACCGGAAATCAAGATCGGACCGTGTATGAATCCCGTCCAGACGAATGATTGTTCGCACAGTTTGATAGCGGAAAGTAAATGCCCATCTAATTGTAAACCTCTTATTTTGGAGTTACAGCCAAGGGTTTCACCAGTATGCAATTATTTACGCAGCTATGTACCGCATCCTGACTGATATGGTAGCGGTCCCCTTCTAGCATGCTTAGAATTACTACTCCGAGCATACATATTTTTACGTAGTTGACAATCCCTGATCTTCCGCTGAAGCGGAAGCAAGCCATTCAGCACTTTCATGTGGTAATGATGCATTTCACACGAAAATTTCCCAGAATTTCATTCAAAGTGGTTTCTTGAAGTGCCATTTTGGAGCGCTAGTTGTCCGACAACCGGCGGTGACTATGGTTCCAAAAGGGCAAATTTTAATTTTTGTGAAACTTTTATTCGAGCTCTCTGATAAAATATTGAATCGTACTATTGCGTTGGCATTGGCCATTGTCACGAAGTTTGCGTTTGATTATTTTTAGGACGGTATTTGAGAACATAACCCCGTCCGCTGAATACCACTTTAAGCCATGGTCACTTAACGGTTTCATGAACCACAAACTTATATCGGTGGTAGACATTTACTTCCTCCATACCTCCATTTACTCCCGCCTTGATACCCATCCCCTCAGCATGGATTTATGTGGGACGGACTCAAAGCACTAAGTAAATACGAATGTAGTCACTTGAGCTCTGAGTTTTCAAAGACAACGTTTCATGAGACGGTGATATTTGCCTTAACCCGTCAACGCCTACGGGAGCCATATGGCACCCAGTGCAGTGCTGAGCCAATACTTCTGCAATGCGTTTAATATGTGAATTTTTGCATACACTTTGGTGCACATACTCAGTAGAAGGTTTCCTCTATTATTCAGTTAGTTTGAATTATGTTCAATGTGTTAAGCTCATATGTATCATATTTTTAAAAGTAAAATATGTGTAAATTAAAAAAAACTTTGGGCACTAATGGGTATTATTACATTTGCGTAAAATAAAGTATAGCTTGATATTTTATGGTATCCCCATGTATTTATTATTATGTAACCTACGCGTATCACAGCCCACGCGGTTTCTCGAGCAGGATAGACGACGGTGGGGTCATGCATAACAGACAGGAAAACCCATAATTGTGCACTAGAATAAGGTTTCTAGTCCTAACCAATCAATAATAAATAGATACAGTAAATGTAGCGTCACCCAGGTAAAAGAGACATCCAATTGCCCCTTATTACAAGATTATACAGTTATGGAAGATTTTTAAGGTTGATTTTCAATAATCCCCAAATAGTATTCGTAGTATTGACACCAGTACATTGAAAAGGTTATCTATATAAGTTCAATGTGGCGGACTTTAAAATGCGAAGAGATCTTGATGAAGATTAAATGCATCAATTTATTATTGTAAGCTCTCTGAGGAAAGACATACGTGTACACGGTAACTAGTCCTCCTTTGAATAAGATGGTAGATTAAATAGATCGATCTAGAATCTCTTTCGATGGAGAACCCGTAAAAAAAATCCTTCAATCAGTACTTGTTGTTCACCGTAAAAATAAATGCATGAATACCAGTTCCTAAATTTAAGAATTTTAGATTAGGAATTATTATATTTATCCAAAAGAACACTATAATGTAGAGAAGGCAGCACTTTTGCAGGAGCATTTGAGACCGTCATTTATGTTTGATACCACTATTTCCAGTATTCTGCAATTTCGCATCTGAAACAAAACCTTCAGGACAGAATTGTAATACGTCTCTATATGACTACTTTTCGAAAAAGTGAAGGCACCATTTGATATTTCGGAAGCGGCTCAAAGCTCGGAATTAATATCAAACCCACGCATCTCACGACCCACTCGTTCATTAATTCCATCACATGACGCATGCGAGGGGAGAGAAATCAAACATATATCCGAAACGGAAATCAACGATATTGTCCCCGAGGAAAAGCATTTCTCTGTTCCTTTCACGGGATCAGTCGGCTTCCTGATCCTGAACCCTCTAGTGCGTAATTTCGCTTCACGGAATGAGATATCTCGCTCGTGAAAGTTATCGCATCGTGAGTGGATGCCCTCGTAAAATAAAAATAAAGAGAAAGAAAATTTTTTAATAAGAGGATGAAGACTTAAAGCTGTTTAAAAGAGTTACGACGGGAAAATAGTCACCCTCTCTTTTTCTCTGCTCTTTTAAAGTTAGCCCAAAAAAAAATAAAAAAGGCGTCTCCTTCTTTAACATTCAACTATGGGACGGGTTCATTGAATTTCTTGAAGAATTTGGACGGTGGAGTTCTCCACCTTTCTTGAAGTATTTGAATGGACCAGGCTGCTAAGTCACGAGAAGTCTCGGAGGAAAGTTGCATTTAAGCTATTCATTACAAGTTCTCCTTGGAGACAAGACTAAGTATTGCTGAGGGGTATACTTAGTGTAGACTCATTTATTAGGAATTCTTAAGCTTCCTCTTGAAAGTTTGGCGCTGCATTTAAAAGGCTTGTGACACATCAATTATTTATCAAAGAAGGTTTTTCGAAAAGTGCATTTCGTGGTAACCTTGCTGCGTGAACGAATTAATTACACAGTGAGGAACTACCTGAAATCTAAAGCAAAACATTTTTAGTCATTTATAGAGAAAGTATATCACGTACAGCCATCGGTATACAATTGCAAACAAGCCGAGAAACGTAATTTGAATTCATATTCCATCTCATTACTTTCACCGGATTGTGAGTTGTGTAGGAGGAGTGAATCACTTAAAACTTCTCATTACAGTAACAACGACCAGCAAAATAATATGATACGCATTTATCTTTAAGGCCTATTATATATGGTTGTATTAGGATATAATCACGAATTTTTCATTGACTTGTACTTAAACTAGTGTTAATTGAGTATATCTATGCATTTATCACCACATTTTTTATATGTTGGCATAAATGTGTGAACGAACTCCCATTATTTTTTGTGCCACTCTGCGGTGTGCCTTTTATGGCATTCTTTTGAAGTAGTAATCATACAAAAAAGTAAAAATAAAATTGTGCGTAGAATAAATAGTTTATGAGCCTTTATGACTAAGATTACGTTATGGATTTTGATAGTTTATGATGAAAAACAAATCTAATACGGGCCTTTTTTAGTAAATTTCTGCTACTAATTTGTAAATTCCAATGAACCTTATATCTCACGAGTATTAAACCTTAAATCTCTGGTTTATTGATGAATGGATGTTTATGGTTTAATGTCGCATTCGAGTCCACTGCGTCACAAGTTTTTATCAGATTCATTGATGAGTTTCGTTCGTTTTAGTGATATGATTCTACGGTATTCTGATGGAATAACCATTAGCGTCATTTGAAGCATTTGTTATCATTGATTGATAACCAGTAACAATAAAATGAAATGAGAATTTTCATAATTCAATGGTTTCTGATCAATACCGTCAGTTATTCCTAAATGTTTAAGGACTCTAAACTTCTTTTAGAAGCCCACCTGCCACGTATAATTTTCTGCTAGTTTATTTGCGTTCCTATAGGTATGAGTTAATAGTAATTAATGACCGTATAAATGAAGATAATTGGTTTAATTTTCTCAAATCTATCAATGGGGAAAACAAGTTTGTGGTCTCATTACTCATTTAATTTAGTAATATTATTTAAATAACAGCTTCGTTACGCATGACTGACTTACGCATCTGCCACCGCATGGTTAAGAGTACTTGAACCGTGAGACTATGGCGATTAAAACGTGAAACTTGAAATTTAAGGAGCTACATTTTGATTCCAGCAACCTTTGTCAAGACCATAGAACAATAAATGCCAAGACGAGGTCGTAGAATCAATCTCATTTAATTTCGGTGTCAGAATATTTGGGGATAGAAATTAACAGGGCTTTAAGAAAGTAAGTTGATGTCGATTCTAATTCAGATAATGTGTTCTTGTTTTTTTTCATGGATGAATGGAAAGTAAAAAAAACGGATTAAATTTTTTTATTAAAATCATGAAAACATTAGTGAAAAAACGCGTTTATATCCACATTCATTAATTCTTCATCATTGAATACCGAAACATATTACTTTTATCCGAAGATAAAATTATATAAGAAAATAAATTATAAAGAAGAAAATAATTACAAAGAAAATATTTCATGTCACCTTTTGGGTAAATAAACTCCCAGGAAGGGCGTAAAAAAGTATTTACACGAAAATCAACGATGTATCTCAAACACTAAGTGGTTCAGGCTTTTTTCAATATAAAGTGATAACTCACATCAGTGCCAACTTTAACATATAAAAATAGACATTTGGCACTGCAGAGACTTCTACTATTATAGTGTAGCCAACTATCTCCGTATGTTTCGTTTCCTATAGTTAAAAAGCGCACCCAAATGTTTCATGGATATGTATATCAAATATGAATTGAATCATATATCAAATATGAATATTGTGAATTTGGTTTGGTGACAGATGGTTTTTCACGCGTCACTTGGAAAACTGGCTTCTCACCCACTAGTCTTTGAGCAATGCGGTGCAGTGGACATTTGGTAATAGGTACTCCTCCACTATTTTCTCTTTTCCAGTAACTCATTTGTTATCCGCAATTCTGCCTACGATCGTTATTTATGGAATAATGGGTTGATTTCAGTGGTAAATCGTTACAATTTTTATTTGTTTTCTCTTACCTTTAATTGGAAGGCTCATTTCTTCCACTTTATAGCCAATAGAGGACGGAGATAAAAATTATGGCTTTGATTCGACTCCGCTCCAACTTGCATGGCTCGATTACGGGCCTTTAATTAATGAAGATAGTCTTTTATCCATCAAATACTCAGGTTGGATTCAACGTTGCAGGAAACTTATGCGTAATTAAGTATGTACACTAGGCATACCCAGTAAATAAAATACTTTCCGTTCAATATTGGCTATATCATGTTTCATGTGCAACAGTTGCGTTGAAAATTATGCCGTTATTACGGAATGAATGCAATCTTTTAGAACCGTTATACTCTCCATAGGTGAATCTAAATTATATACGCCGTCAAATATTCTGTTAACATTACAGTTAACACAAGCATTAGGTTGCAGTAACTCTCGGGTTATATCGTGGAATGTGCTTAATAAATATTCATGAAATCAGGTCGTCATTTCAAGTGGGGATAAAATTATTCTGGGACTTTTGATAATTTTATTTTTTGCTAATAATATATTTTTAATAGTACCTTCAATATTGAAGTTATATTTTGAGACTGAAAGATCATTTTTTTAACAGGGTACAAAGTAGAGGGTTTTCAACTAATTTCTACTCTTTTCATAAGTAAAATAATTTATTTGTCATAGAAATCTGTTGAAAAATCATGATTTTTCGATATTTTATTTTCTCTTATGAAAGAAAATAATCGTGATTTTATGTTTCGGGGGAAGGGGGTTCGGATCCCCGGACTTACCCTCTGGCTACACCACTGATCCTGACCTAGTTGAAAACTCGAAAGAAATTCTTAAACATTAAATTCGGGTGTAAATTTTCTTGCAGAACTTAAAATTACACTTCAATTTCAATGGTATAAATAGTTATTAACTTAAAACATATCCCGTTTTGTCTAATGCAGTCCGTATTTTTATTAATTAGCTGAGATAAGTGTTTTAACACAGGTTATCCACTATTATATTACGTACTTTTCGAATAAACTTTAATATTGGCAAAAAATCTTCCACTGCTAAGCGGCATCATTAGGTGAATTTTCTTTGCAGAACTATTAACCTGCAATAAATTGTGAAAAAAATTTATTTGATTATTTTTTGGGCACATCTAAAATTAAAGTAAGTAGAAAGTACGATATATTTGTGTATATTTTTCAGTAACAAAGAATCTCCCTCAGGAAAGTTTGGTTATTTCTCTCCCACTTATCGTTATATAGAACAGCCTTTTTTTGAAGTCTCAGTTGGACAACTTCAATGTGTGTGTTTCAATGCCTCCCCTGTTCCATAAAATATCTGCTTTTGGAACTTCTCTCTGTCCACTGATGACGTGGCAATCCCTGTTCAGTCGCGAGGCCGAGGCAATAGCCATTCATGCGATGACAATCACAGTCGCTTCACATATCTGTTGAATAATGCATGCAATCGCTTCCATTGCAGAAAGGTTTCTCGGGTTTTCCACCGGTTGATGTCGTCCATGTCTCCCGACGTTTCGATCTGCGACTTGCTGATCATCCTCAGGGGATCTTCATTCGGAAGATCCCCTGAGGATGATCAGCAAGTCGCAGATCGAAACGTCGGGAGACATGGACGACATCAACCGGTGGAAAACCCGAGAAACCTTTCTGCAACTGATACGCCGGGAAAATCTAAGATCATACAATCGCTTCCATGTTTGCCAGCAAGCAGAGGGTGAACACCAACCTGCTTCAGCCGATTGTTTGAGTCTAGAAGGTGTCGAATATTCACTTCTATATCTACTGAGTCAGGTGCAGCAAGTGTCAGCAATTCTGTTTCACAGTACGTTTTATCCTATACAGGATGCGTTATCCCCAGTCGACTTTTGTCTTACTTTGTAATTATTTTCCAACTATCTCCTGTCCCCGAATGAAGTTAATATATAAACCTTTTTCAGAGAATAGTGAATTATTGACTATGACCATTTGTATAGCTCCTGAAGATGATAGCGTCAGTATTTAGCAGGATATAGAATATGCCATTGAATGAGAACAAATTACTTCTGGAATGTTGAGAGGGACGCGGCTTCATTTAAACATCTACGGTTTTGGCACAAGTCTCAATACTTAGCCCCAGTGAAAATAACTATTTAGAGTATAATGTACCAGCTGCCGTTAGTGATGAGATGGTTACGTTGTTGCTGCGCATACCGTGCACCACTTCTACTCATTCACTCTTTGTCCAGCTTGGTTCAATTGGCGAGGGTAGATCTAGGGCTGTTATCGTGAGTTGGAGTTTTTATTATAATTTTTTAAATAAATTTTATAATTCGTAATTGATCAAGGTAAAATACATTTATTTGGCAATTCCTCGTTTGTTTATAAAACTTTAATTTTAATGAAATATTGCGATGTTTTTACAAGAGATTGTTAGGTATGAGTGAAAGTTATTGAAGACAGTAATGGCGACTAAATTTATGACAAAATCGTTTCATTTTTCACAAGGGGGTTGCTATGGACAGGTGAGTCTGTAGATATAACCTGGATCATAGAATTATTTTTTACACAAAATGTCATTGATCCTTTGATTGAATACCTTTAATCATTGAACACGCTCGTGAAATAAAGCAGCAGCCAATCAGCGAACGAGACGAAACGCATACTGAGATCACGCCTTATATCTTTATGATAACCAGCATAGTACGCAACAAGGACGCATAAAACCATCACGTAGAAAATGATGGCCTTAATAAATATTTTCCTAGTCATTGAAAAGTAAAGCCAAAGTGATTACTGAATTGGTACTAGAAAAATGAACGTGCAATTCGGACTCAAGGACTATGAATGCCACTCACCTTTGAGGTAAGATCTAGAGTGCGTCGGTGAAGCTGAAAATGGCCGCGATAGGATCTGTCTAACGTGGGAAATGAAATCTTGTTGATAATGCGGCTTAGCCTTTCTTTATCACTCACCGACCTTCCACATCGAGGTATAAGTAAGGGGAAAGAGAATCATAAGAATTGATAAAAATTTATTTTATTGTCTCCAAGTTTATGTGATAAGGCAATCAATTGTAACCTGAATCCCAAATGCAAAAAGTTTACCTCAATACCAATGGTAAGGTAAATTTCAAAGAAATGCCTCAGAAAAGGACCTCCTCCATGCATCCACAAATTTTCAAGGTATCAGGTTAAATATCCAATAATAAAAACCAAATGATAATTATCGTTACAGTTAAATATTTCGTCATTAAAATTTACACCTTAAAATAATAGGTATTTACATATTTCCTGAATAGGGCTGAAATTTTAAATAATTTTGATGTTGCTTAGAAGCAACATTGGGTTATAAAGGATTAATAGGCAAAGGTAGAGCTGTATAGTTGTCATATTGGAGTTTGAAATTTTTTAGTTTTTCTCAATTTTCATTTTTAATTAACTTAGGGCGATAGATTTTAATTTTTGAAGTTGTTTTATGTAATATTGGTAAGTATGACTAAAAAGTATGTGCATTTATTGTTTCTATGAATTAATGATTATTTATTATGCTCTGGGTAAAACCTATGAGGCCAAAGAATTGAAGATACATATAACATTCCACTCCAACAAAATATCATTTTGACAAAAATTATAACAACACCGATACAAAGAGTAATTGTTCAGCTTTGAGGATTATTGTAAGGCTGACAAGTTGTAAATGTTTATACAAAAACAGCGACACATTCAACATCAGATCGCATAATATATGAAGGTTAAAATTCCTGACGAAATCGCTTCATAAGGGAGTCGATAGGGACTGAAATATCCATAGGCAACATCTATAAATACGACTATAAAACTTTCACGCCCCCCACCTTTAAGGTGTGATCCGTCGGTGAAACATAGAATTTCTAGTGATAGGAACTGTCCAACATGGGAAATAAAAGCTTGGTTGGGAATCCGGCTTAACCTCACGTGATCACCAACATCAAGGGATGAATAAAGGGTGTAAAAAGGGGAAAATAAGAAGAGTATCTACTCTCGTCGGAAACGGCCTGAGCGTAAAAATCGGAATCCATTGTCCCTTTTTATTTCCTCTATTTCTCTCGATGCGAGTTTTATTTTTCTACCGGCGTTGACCCATTTGCTCAGCCGTGCAAAGTGCCGTAAAACGCCTATTTAGGTGCGGTGGAACACGACGGAAAGGGGGAGATTCTAAAGGGTTGATATCCCGGTTGTACGAGAGGAAGATGATAGAAAATAAGAAGAAACTCGTGTAAGTGTTCCATTTAAACTTGATTTTATTACCTCACACCGGGCTTAGGAAATAGGCGAAATGGTCGTGCTGGTAATCGAAGGATGTAATTGTGCATAACCGTGTTCGATAAGAAAATTAAGTCAAAGCTTCCGCGCATGAGGGGAAAAATTAAAAGCTCGATTTTAACGTTGCGTATGAGTGCTGAATTTTTATAGGAAAGGTCTATTCGTTGGTGGTAGCTCGTAACACTTAGTGGAAAAACTACAGTGGATCTAACCATTGTGTGGCTTTCTACATAAATGGGATAATTTTGATATGATGGAAAAGTTTCACAGTCTAATGTAAGCTGTATATTTTTAATGTCTGCGGAAAATTATTCTTCTTGCTGGAATTAATCAAGGGTTTCGGTTCTATATCTCTATCTATCTTACATGCAATGTCACTACTCCTGGCTAGGTCGGTAACTCAAATTTTCGGTATTCCTTTTCAAAAAAAGGTATATGATATTGTTCTTCTATCTCTTATTATTTGGCGTCATCTTTTTCAGAAAAGAATCAACTTAAACGAATATTTGATCACTAGTTTATATGAAACAGTGTTTGGAAATTCCAGAAGGGTGAATAGAATATTTTTGATTGTGAAAAAATTTTATCGATAAACAATGAATTTTTAAATATTTTAGAAATAATTTTCGTTATTTTTTATTTTTTACCAATAAGATTTGGTAACATTAAGAATACTAAGCCCAACAATTTTTCAGCTGTCCTGCCATGCACGAAGTTAAATATATTCTGAATACCTAGGCATAACATTTGGTTGGAGTTCATATGGGAAGAGATTCCTCATTTTTCTTTGTATATTAACTGATAATTCTTCAATTTTTACCTGCACAATAACTCAAATTTTTACTTCAACTGCAATTATACCAGCTTCACACAGTATGTGTCTATCCTTCAACAATTAGCTTGATCTTTTGTTAGGCAACATCGGAAACAGTGGTAGAGAAATTTTTTTCATAATCAGGATTCTCCACTACCGCAAGACTGGTCAATTTCCGTAAAGTATAATTTGTTTCAAACTTATGCTATCATCTTTTAGCTTTAATCTACATGTCCATTTGTGAACAAATCATGAGACCAGACCTCGAAATGGATCTTAAGGCTCAAGTACATGGGGCGAGTTTACAAGCTAAAAGCCGACTTTTTTACAAGCAGCTCGTAAACTAGCCTAGTTTAGTCATTACACTCGATTATGAAATTCGCTTCGCTTATTATTCGCTTCTAATTAAAACAAGCTCGAAAAAGTTGACTTTGCCGGCGAATTTACACGACACTCGCCAGCTTTTGAGCGAGCTAGCATGTAAACTAAGCCATGTGTACGCACAATTGCTGGTGCACAAGCGTAAAATATCACAGAATGCACAAAATGTGTTTTACACCCAGCGAATTGGCTACTGAGCGAGTGGAACTTTTTCCTTCGCGTGGCTCGACTTTTTTGTTTTTCGACGGTTTCTGTGTATCGAAAATTAGCTCTCTCGCCGACTTGTAGTCTGTAAACTCACCCAGTATATTCGAACCGATATTAGAATTGTGTACGTACATTGGAGACTAGTCTCAGCCGCCGAGATTTCTACGAAATTCGAATCTTGGGCATTTTTGTCCACAGTATGTTCAATGAAGAAAAATTACGCCGTAAGTAGTATTCTGAGACCTGAGACTAGTCTCAAAAGAACGTGAAGAGAACGATTCCTTTCCTCAGCAAGCGATTCTTTCCGTAGAATATAATAAGCCGGAAGTGTAAAAGTGTCACTAATCCTTGATAAGTGGATGGAAACTATAATGTTCTTATATTTTCAAATGATGAAAGAAGGTGTAAGGAGGAAGAGAAAGAAAGTTTTTTTTCGTGACTAATCCTTCCTATCCATCTACCGAGTATATTGAATCGCGATATCTGGCCCGATGAACGACCATCAGACCAGAAATCGCAATTCATCATGTTCGGCAGATGGATAAGGATGATTGGTTGCGACGAAAAAAAATGTCCTTATTAAAAAATTCCTTCATAATGTAAAAATATCAAAACTCAAACACGCTTTACATAAAAATGCGCAATTTATATTAAATAGGAACTTCCGGTTACTGATAGGAAACAGCGTGGCATGACTGCCATCTTATATTGTTCTGAATAACTATAACGATAAATTGCCTCACTTTACTTCCTAAGAACCATGAGTCTCTTAGCTGATTTATTCATGTTTCTGGCTTCTTTCATAATCAGGATGGATGGAAAAAAATAACGTCACAGTGAAATTGGAAAGGTATATTTAATAACAAATATTTTATGATATGGTACACATACGTGCACCTTGAGATTATACGACAATATTTTTATGCACTTCAATAGCACAGAGGAATTATTCTAACCAATAATAATTTATTATAAATCATTATTTTCAATTGATATAATCTTCATAAAGGTTAATTATTAGTTTAAAAAAACTGAATAATGAAAGCTTCTAATTAAACACTTAATAATAAAACACTTGACAACGTAAGTCTTCCTTGCCGTTGTGTCATCCATCTTGTTTTACGAATGCAAAACAAACACATACAGCATGTAGTGACAGAATAGTGTACTACAAGGTAAAAAGAAGTGCAGCGGCCGATTTTTACGACAACAATGGAAGCTTGAAGGATTAAAATAATAAAAACGAATAGGTTCGCGTATGTGTGTCCTTGGATCTGAAGAGGATAAGGCATTGGAATCGAGAAGTGCAGTTTCTTAGCCGCATCCATTTCTTTTCCGGAGTGAACTTCTCAATTCCAAATAACAACTATATTATTTTCATTCCGAGATTTCTTTTTCCATGATTTACGGCAAGAGCACTGCACAGAGGAGGCCCATTTCCATCCCATATAAGGCTGATTTCCGTTGTCACTTCAATCGCATTTTAATCGGCTTTCAAAATCAGTGGTGATGAGTGCAATGCGATCTACTTTTTTCCAATATTTTGCATTTTAATGTTTGTCATTGCGAGAAATAGCATTTAAAAGTAATTAATTCGTATATTAAATCGTCATGTGCATAAATTTCGATTAATACCCCTAATTATACCGTATTTCCTCGTGAAACTCTGACCAATATGCCCGTCAGCGACACGAGTGGCGACTCCTGTAAACCAGTATAAATGCGCGGTGGGTCACAACAGATTTTGAGGTGAACTTGAGGAATCTCTTTTGTAATATTCGTGATTCACGGATAGAACTAGAAAAAAATGGTTCCAAAGTGCATTTTAAAAAAATTAAATAATACACTGCGCGTCCTTAATTTTCAAGCTAATTTTCCCGTTAATTCAAAATCGACCACGATTATTTTCGCGCCGATTTCACTATTATTCCGCGCTAACTTTGTCTATAAATGCCGCCATCGACGCACTCGTACTGGAAACCAAGTACTCTGCTAAGTGCTCCTTCGGAATGATTCATTGCTAACTTTTTTCTATGAATGTACACCATAAGGATTAATGGTAAAATAGTTCTCCGAGTATAGGTCAATGTATGTGATGCAAAAAAGTTTTAGCCAACGTCTCAGTTTATTTTAAACTATCATCAGGGCTATGAAAAAAACTATGAGAACAATATAAAAAACAATGATATACAATAATTTTACATAAATAAATGTTACGATAGAGTTTTTTTGCATCACATGCATTGACCTATGCTCCGAGAACTATTTTACCACGAATTAAACGAGGTCAAGATAAGAAGAAAAAAAATTAATTATCATAAGGACTAAGTTCGAATTGAAAAATATTTGGCTTAACCGGGATTTGAACACGGATCTCCCGTTTGCCGGTCAGGTGTGTAAGCTAATTACACAACGAAGAAATCTTCTCAGAGCGAATTTCATATTATTTCCAGGTTATCTTTCATTTAAAGTCTTCTTCTTACATGATTCATGCTTAAAAATAACAAAAAAAAACGATGATTTCAAAGCGCATTACCAGTTTCATAAATTTTGCAGATTCCTCCTTAAACAGTGTATTATAACGTTCGGTATTTATTTTTCCATTTAATAAATACTGATATTGATTTCAGTTTTATGTTGAATTTGATGTTTATGTGGAATGAATAGGAATGGCAGCGCTTTGCCAACGAGTTGATGCGGGGTGATAGGGTGATTTTTGAGGGAGAAGCGATTAAGAAAATATCTTGAAGTAAAGAGACGAGGAAACACATTCTATATTTAAAGAAATAAAAAAGGTTTTGGAAGGAAAAATTGTCTGATGTTACTGTGTGTATCCAGAAATTTTCAGTGAAATCACTCTTTGAAAGCGAGTGGTACCTCACGAAATTGAGCAAATACATCCGTTCGAGAAGGACTGATGCGTCCTCTTAATCTTATATGCGCGAGTTCTACCCAAGTTCTTGACTGAATACACCTCTGAAGCGCGCCCACCCCATCTGAAAAAGAAACCTCAATCTAATCCGCCAATTATCCATGATTGATGGGAAACATCTACAGAGTTATTGGCGCACCTTCCAAACATCCGAGGGTAACTTCGTCCATCCGGATTGTTGGAGCGTTGAATCAAAGTTTGCGGAGGTTGAATTGGTTCGTCCCGGGAGAAGGACCTTCCGGTGATGGCATTAGTCCACGACAAACTCGAAGTCTCCGCAGTTGGTCCATCCAATTCGAGCCCAGTGCAGTTCTCTTGCTACCAGTGATGTACCCGCGTGCATCCCAGAATGCTAAGTGAAAATCCTATTAATTAGCCTTATTGTAACTACAAAATAACTCTTGATAGAAAATGAGTTGCTTGAAAGATTAATCCGTTTTTATTTTAACTTCGATAAGCTTAAAACGGTGCTCTTCGCTCAAAAAAATTATGGCAATGTTTTTGATTGACATTTATGAAATATTGTTTCGGAGCGACCAAATATGATTTTGATAGCTTTGTCATTAATATCTATAATATTGCTTTTATTGCTTCAAACTACCTGATTCAAAATTTATCTTGCTATGCCCTCTTTTCCATCAGTATTGCAATCCAATTGGAAATAAGTGAATGTCACACTACAGTTTTATTCCATTTACTTAGAAGGTATTTGTGAGTGCTGACGCTGTGTACATATGAATGAATATTTAACTTATAGGCGAAGAGTAAGGATGAGTAGAATTCACCCCAGACTATGCAACTGGATTGTAGGTGTTACACACTTTCCTCACATTGGAATCCAGATACAAGCTAATCTTAAAATAATGATCCGGAAGCTGGATATAAACTGAACTTTTCTGGTCGATTATATCATTTTTCTTTCGCCTGTAATTAACAGTAGATGATGAAGATGAATTCACTATATAATTGCTTCAGTAGTGGTTAGCAGTTAATCATGCTCCACTCTATATGTTAAAGACTGTATTTAGAATTTGAAACTGGACCTCACACAAAAAGTATAGAGTAGAATATAAATTTTTGATTTTACTCTTTCTCGGTTGCTTCACGCAGTATTCAATCAGTAATGGATTATTTTTAGAATTCAATAGACAATTAGTTGTTTTTTATCAATTATCATTATTAATATAATGGCAATGAGTTAAATTATCCATCAAATCCAAGTAACTCTAGCATTTACCATGCCAATAAATCCTTCGGAACTCAAACCCATTGCCCAAAACCCAATATTTCCAAAGGAAATGAAACTCCTTCTGAGCTCAGACCTGCATAATTACAGACCAGGAAGTTCTGAGGTCTGTATATTGCTTTCTGATAGGCAGATGTTTTATATTGGTTTCGTGAATGTCATTATATTTTACCGCCATTCAAAAGATTCAGTTTAACTGATTGAAATAATTTGATTTGATTGTTGAAATCCTAATTTATCTAAGATCTTCAGGTTACTCAGAGGATCTTCCATGTTGGCGCATGCAAGGAAAAAATATTAAAGTAGAAGTTAATACTAGAAATTCAGCCATAAAATGATCTTAAAAAATAAGCTAAATTTATACGAACTGAGTAAACTAAAACAAAGGAGTTGATAAAATCTGTCCTCAAGGCTAAAAATCTCACAAACCATCGAAATACGCGACCCTCGCCAGCATAGGAGAAGGTCACAGCTTCTCAAGCGAGGAAGAATGGGCTGTGTTTGCCAGACTCTAAGACGCTCTTGGGCAAAGGGGGCATTCCTTGAGACCGCGCGAAGAAACCAAAAAACACACAAAACAGGAACTAACTCGTAGTACACAAATAAATTTCGCGTTACCATGGCGCGGGCATGGAAAGAAAAATGTGGAAAAAAAGGTTTGAAAAAAATAAAGATCTCTTCATATTTTCCACTCCTCCGGAATAAAAAGAAATGTTATTTTTCTCGCCGACCGCATACGGAACTATTTTCTGTCTCCGCTCCCACCACCCTCTAATTCATCCCTTGCTTCTGGTGTCCCGGGCTAGGTTCGTTCGTCTTTACCCCCCGGAATCTTTTCTTTTTTTTTCGTTCCCATTAATTTTTATGCATTTCGCCCACCCGTTTCTTCGGTCTTCTAAGAGCTTTTCTTTCCCGGCACAAGGGTAGAATGCCTTTTCCGAGGAAATAAGTAGCGGTGGCGCCGTAGGATTTCGGCCATTCTGGGGCGTTACCATCACGACGGTATCCTTCGTACGCCTTCTTCGGTCCATGTGCCGCGCTTCGTCTCCGTAGCGCTTCCCCATAGTTCATCTCTTCTCCCTGCCGACTCTTTTGGGTCCGCTCCGTCGTTTCCTCGGCTTGAAGGAAGGAGGAAAATAGTTTTTTTTCTATCCCAAAGACCCTGCCCGCAATTCTTCATTCACATTGCGGTTTGTGCATAGCTTAAAACAGTGCTATTGACTCAAAAAAATATGACAGTGTTTTTGATGGACATTTATGAAATATTGTCTCAAAGTGGCCAAATATGATTTTGGTAACTCTTAAAAAAAATATCTAAAATTTCTTTTTTTGCTTCGAGTGAACTGCTTCAAATGTGGCGTTAGTGTATTCCATTGTATCTGCTTTCAAATAAATGTAGCTCTACCACCCATTACAACAGTAATGTAATGCAATTGGAAATTAGTCTATATCAAACTAAAGTTTTATTCCAGTTTATGCACCTACTTTTAAGTAAATGTAGCTTCACGCAGTATTATATCAGTAATACATGTGATTAGAATTTCATTTAATTCGACTGTGTTTAACTGCGAACCAGTCTGAAATGTTTAACTGTAGTTTAGTCAATTTTCAAGTTTATATCATGAAGATGAGTTGAAATTATTCATCATTTTCGCCAAAACGTCCTAATAGTAATATATGAAAATCGTAAGATACATCACTGGAATAATTATAAGATTTTATATTAGTTCTTTCTCATTCAGTGCAATAATCATTGTCATCAAATAATAACCTTTAATTGTGAATGTTCAAACCATTAATTTTGCTGTTACCTATTGTAGTTTTTATTTCTATCTATAAATATTAGAAAGAATATCTGACCAATTCTGTCTTGAATATAATAAATTAAAAGTATTTTTAGTGTAAAATGTGAAAAGAATTAGTCTGAACAATCGGATGCTTCCGCATACATTTCCTTCTCGTTTAAAAAAGAATTTTACACGTCAATCATGGCTAAAGGTCTTTCAATGATGAGAAGCTGACAGGATGAATGCACAAAGCATATTTTGTCCTACTTCCTTCATTTAGCGTGCCATAGATATCATATATCACTAAATATGACAGAAGAAAGATCTTTCAAATAACGTAATAAAACTGTGATGCATTTCATTGCGTGTTACTTCTATTTGTTTTATTAATTTTAATTTTATATACGTTACCAGAAAGGCTGATATCATTATAATTACGGATTTCAATGACATTTCAATTTATAAAGATTTATGATCCTCTTTAGGAAATACCGATATAAATTCTCATTCTATTCGGCTGCATTCTAGACGTGAATTTTGGTTGATACCACTTGGTGTCGCAAATCCTCTTCGAGAATTTTTTCCGAGGTTGAGGTCGGAAAAGATTTATCCTCGGTATCCCCGGATTCCCGTAATGCGACAAATAGCTTTATAAGTCTAAAAAGAATAGTCACGCATCGACATAGCATTTTTGCCGACTCAGTTCTCGCACTGAACTCGTGTAAGAACACATCCTTCTAGAGAAATTGAAAAAGTTTAGTATTAAGGGATATGACTCGGAGGATAGTAGAAAGTCATTTCGCGGACCGTAAGAGTTTGGATTTTGTTATTGCAAGCTAGAAGGAGTGCGGAGCGTAAAAGACCGTAAGAGAGGTCTAAAGTCCGATTTTTCCTCTCTAGGAGAATTTGATATCAATTTCTGAGCTTGATTTAGTCCCAGAACATTCTACGATCATCGTGACCTGGTTCCAACTCCATAGAGCAATGTTCATGGTTCATGCCTCAGTGGGTGC
This sequence comes from Ischnura elegans, assembly GCF_921293095.1. Taxonomy (NCBI): domain Eukaryota; kingdom Metazoa; phylum Arthropoda; class Insecta; order Odonata; family Coenagrionidae; genus Ischnura; species Ischnura elegans. The sequence continues at coordinate 42,209,705 of NC_060250.1, read as the reverse complement.
GATGCGCTTGGTGTAGAAATTAATTTTTATTTTTTGTTTATCGTACCGATAAATGTGATAGCGATAATCTGGAGTAAATAATCAGCTAACATTCGACAGAAGTTATTTCCATGATAAAAGTCACCCTAAGGTATATACGAAGAAGAACTGAATAAAACTATATATTGCGTAATGAAATTTTCCATGAAGTTAGGAATCACTAGAAAATTATCTGATTTTTATTCACCCCTATTTCATACAGTGTAAGACTCCTAGTTTTATGTTTTTGAATTAAAAAAAAACAATGATTTCGATGATATATGGTCCAGTAAATCATCGAAATCAGGTCGCGTTTCGTTTTTTGAACCACAGTAAATTATATTATAAATATAGTGAACCCACGCTGTGTGTAAACGGAGGTGGATTGAATAAGAAAAAGCGTCGTTGAATGATGGTGAGAATTATTGTGAACGATGGATCGATTTTATAAGAGTTTGCAGGAATCATTTTTTCTGATGTTATATGCACTCAAATAATGATCACCCTTCGTTCTGCGGTCTCAATTCTAAAATCAGTACAAGCATGAATTTTTGCTATTTTAGACTATAGTGGGCATTGCGTCTATCTATCAAACTATCTAGGTTAATTAAATTCCAGCAATAAATAAATTTACCGTTTTAAATAACCATAGGGTCTTCATCTGGGGATCTGTCATCAGGGAACTCTTCCATTACGTTTCCTCCCATTATATTTCCCACTAAGCTGCTATGTAACACTATGAGGCCAAAATGAGGTGTTTTTCTTTGGCGTACTGTAATCATTAGTGTCCTCTATTCTCCAGTTGTCTATACGTCTCCTTGTTTCTCATCTTATCCGTCAATTTTCTCTTCAGTATCTCCCTCTAGCGCCAGGTCTGGACGGTTTTATTTCTTTTAAATGCCCACGTTTTCAAATTTTCCAAGGGTCTGAACCATAGACCACTGCCCACACGAATTTTCTCACTTAGTAGATGGAGAAATGCTATGGAGATGAAAATTCCAGGAAACAACCTGATGGAAAGACTAAAAGATAGAAGACCTGGGCAGATAAAGAAGGATACGAGGAAGAATATTATGGTATTAAAAGAACTAGCTTGGGATAGATAAAATTGAATGGCTAAAGTATACCAATCTTAAAGCTGCTGTACTATGAATGAAATGCCATCTAAAATCGGCTGAGTACAGGAAATGAATCATTGGAAAATTAATATTGCTTCATTTCTCCCCGCAGGACAAAATAAACGCTGTGCAAAGTTCAACAATTGAATTAAACAGATACCGTAGGGAACAATTGAATGTACCTAGTACCTTGAAGTACCTTGCGTCGATCCAATCACCATTGAGGTATTCAATAGAAATGGTAACACGATAGAAATTCGGAACGGAAGAGAAGCTCTGACGGTAGAAAAGGTCAGAGAATGCGTGGTAAATAAAGGATTTGGTTGAATAGGAGGAGGAAGTGGACCCAATAGATAAGGCAAGTGAACGAAGGGCTAGGCTTTCAACGGACGCCGCGTGGAGACGAGTTGACGAATAAAAGGGTCGCTAGAGGTTTTTCTGTGACGCGGCCATGGAGTTCGTGGGACGGAGAAGAAAGGAAAGGATAGGTTAGTGGGTATATGGGGTGGGAGAAAAGCTCACGTTAGGGAGAGTGCTTCTCTCTGTCTCTCTCCCTCTCTCTAGGTGAATAATCGCTTTCACCTTTTCAGGCCCGACTTTCGTGAGAGAGGAAGTGAATCTAGGGGAAATCCGACAGGGCGGTTAAGTGTGCGGTGTGGCCTTGAGAGGATTGAAAGGGGGAGAGGTCGGAAATTGAATCGAATTGACGAGGGATTTCATAGGTGATGTACTCCCTAAAGCACTTAGCGACTGTCAGGATAGGTCACGTTAATCTAGAACCATTTTGAAGCCGTCTCCTTCTCAATGACTGCGTGGTATTTGTTTCACGACATCGCGGAATTCTACTCACTTGAAGATAAATACCCATTGTTTATTGTAAATGTTAAAATAATTCTGTAAATCTATCGGTAAAAAATGAAAGATTGTTGCTGTGTTGTAACACTTAACACTATAAAAATCTCTTATGCAATCATGTATTAATTTATTGTAATCATTATGATTCATAGCCCTGAAGAAGATATGAGGAATAGTATATCGTAGCGTTCGTAAACCCTTTTGCAATTCGTTCTGTTCCATATCTTCTTCAGAGCAATGAATCATATTGATTATAATAAATTAATACATTAAGGCATGAAATATTTTAAAATTTTGTAACAATAAACATTGTAACAATGCCAATACGCTCATACTGGCTTAAATATAGAAATCGCGGAGAACTTACCATAATCACCTATGAATATTTAAATGTTAAAGGGAATACATGCTAAAAGGTTAACTGTGAGTATACTATAAGAATTAGTGATGGGTCGGTTCGATTCCTCGATTCTTCGATTCCTCGATTCTCGGCCAAGAACCGGAATCGAAAACGAGTACTTGCCAAGGTGAAAAATCGATTCCGATTCCAGTAGTACTTCAAACCACAAAATATACGACCGCGTTTCCAAAATTCATTTGAATTTTCGCGCCTCGTAATCGTGATAACAAAACACATATCTTCCTGGGATGTGCGAGTACTCGAAAATTCAAGTCGAGTCGAGTAGTTGGTACTCGACTCGAGCGTTTCGAGTAGCATTACGAATGTCGAGTCGAGTAGTTAAGGTTATGAGCTTTCGAGTATAGTAGGCCCAGCGATCTGCCGACAGGAAGTGCTATCATGAAACTCGTGTTATAATGCAGTTTTTAAAGCCGATAAGTCATCCTAATGCCTTGGCCTGGTAGTTTCAGCTTGCCGAATACACTAGTTGTCGACATGGGCGCCGAATGCCTTTACGGCAGCCGCGGCGGCCGATCGTCTTCCTACCTGGCGCGCACTGGTCCGAAATCGGAAAAAGCTGGAATGAAGTCCAAAATGACCTTTTTGGGGATAGAGACTTGAAACTTAGCGTAAATACTCATAAATTATTACCAGATATAGATTTATATGCCGTTTTACATAAATACGACCCTTAAGTGAGATACAGTGGCCCAAACATGACCAATTTTTCAATGCCACGCGAGATATCGTTTTTCCTCAAAAAATCTTTGAATTTACCCACGTGGTTTTGCGTTGGTATGAGTTTAATGGGATAAAAAAACGTAATATTCCTTTGACCTGGTGCTTTTCTTATATTTTCAATGACTTTTGAAGATTTTGGCTCTCATCTGTCTGGTTTTACAACGCAAAATGGCCGACCCGTTTTTCACGTGAAATTTGACATAAAGTAGACATTATCTTTCGTTTACGAAAAATATAACTCGGAAAATTTGAACCACAATATAAAGTAGAGATTTCTAAAGACTACTAAGTAGAAATCTTGGAAAAAAGTTTGTGGCGAAGGAAATAAGAGCGATTTTTCAATCGCGCGTCAAGGCTGACCTACACGCCGCGGACCTCTGAGGCTCGGTAACTGAGGCCGATTTTTCAAGTTTTTTAAAACATTAGTCTTGAAAATCGTCATGTAATGCATGGATAATCGTCTTAATTGACTTAAAACACTAAAATGAGGATGTTAAAAAGGATTATGTATAGATCGACTAGGCCATTTAGCGCATTACTCGAAAGAAAATACTAAGGATTGGATATTTTTCGGAACCATCCCACGCATAAGAAATATGGCTCGGGTATTGAAGTAAAGTGAAGAAATTAAGTCACCATGCTTAAGAGAGAGAAAAATGAACAGTTTCCACGAAAGGCAACAACTGATACCCTTTTTCCCTTTCCACCTTCGCCGAGGTGAGTCGCGCGGAAGGGGGAGTTTTCATATCACAAGGCATCTTTTAGCCTTTTTTATTACTGCGTCCGTCCGATGTGATATTCATTTGTAGCGTTTAGTTTCTTTCTTGAACTTAAAAAAAGCAAGAGGTTTTAACGCTGATTAAATGATGTGAGAAGTATAGAATTTTTTCGGCTCTACAAAACTAAAGTTAAGTTCTATAGTTCGTTCGCTTCGTCCACTTGAATTCCATGAAGATTCAAGGTCCAAATAAATCGTTGATATAATTTTTAATAAAAATTCCAGTCTCCAAAATCTTGCAATTTTGGTAGGAAAGTACTTGCCCAGTCACACAAGTGTGTAGCGAAAGCCAATTTTCTGCAGGCAGTAATACTGTAACATGGAGATGTCAAAACCTGCTGGCTGAGCATGTAGAATAATTGGATTTTCTGCTTGAGAATTTGAAAGGGCCAAATATTACATGATTCATAGACGTAGTATGTAATCTTTATTATAGCTGCGAAAATTACTATACTCAGGGCTCTCCCTTGTACTTTGGATACATATATATTGTCGACATATTACTTGGGGTTAATTAATTTCAATTTTAACAGTTGAAGACAGATAGAACAGTTGAAGACACATTAATTTTCATTCATCTCCTACTTCTGGCAATAACCATCAACGATCCTCATTATATTTTCCTTCTTACATTAGGCTAGACATTCATCATAGAAAATTGGAGTAGAATTTATTGTAGTATGCATTGCTCTATTGCCTGGTTCAGAAATTATCATACTCGACTTGATACTTGTGAGTAATTTTCAACTCGACTCGAGATCAAAAAGTGCTACTTGGAAATCCCTTTTATATTCCAAAGGAGCAAATGCAGACTAGGGAGCCTGTGACAGGTATATAGTATCTTGCAAGATACAGTGATGCATTTGGAAAGTACCCAAAGTCACCATAGCAAACACTGTTGAAGCTGAAGTGGAAGCTTATTTATCATAGATGAATGCACCAACAAATTCCTTCCCTGGGAAATACTGGAAGACTTGTGTCTCCTACCCTAGGCTGAAAGTATTAGCGAAGAGGTTTCTTGCCCTACCACCATCCACTGTGTTCAGTGAAAGACATTTAGTTCTGCAGGAAAAATATGTGATGTAAAATGCAACAGGCTTTATCCTAGGATATCCTAGGCTATCCTAGAAAGCAAAGCATCTTCACTCTGTCAGCTGACAGAGTGAAGATGCTTTGCTTTCTGAGCAAAAATTTAAAGTCTGTAAAAGGAGACAAAATTTGTGAGACATTATTGATAATGATAAGATATTATCAATAAAAGATAGATATTAAAGGAGATACTTTTATTTTAAATTTAAACATGAGTGCTAATACTCTAAAGTAATACCTATCATGTAACATCACTTTTCAGGTACCTATGTTCTGTTTTGAAATTTAGCTATTATATTTTAATTACATAGTGATGATATGAAAGATGCTTTTGTTTGACTGACTCTTTCACAGAGATATATTTTTAAAAGTGGTTTTCTTGTTGCCTGGAATTAAGTGATATTTTTCTTGGAGCCTATGGCATCAGAATCGATGGAATCGGTATCGGTAGAATCGGAATCGAAATGTCAGAATCGGAATCGGGATCGGAATCGATAAAATTTTGGAATCGACCCATCACTAATAAGAATGCAAACTCGCTTTTATTTATAATTTGTTTAAAACATTTTTTACTCAGAAAAATGTTTCCTGGCTTCTATAGTATAAATTGTAATATTAATATTGATTTTTACTTTTATTTTCTTCGCTTTTTTACGTAGATAAAATTTAAATTTGCCCTGAAAACCATTAAAAAATCGGATATTGTTAACTGCTTCCGCTCAATGTGTTTTATGGACTTCAGAAATTAGCTCACCGATGACTTTATTTTACAGTTGTCGCAATGCTCGAAATTTCTCCTTCGTAATATTAATTGAAAGCGTTTCCACTGCCTTACTTCAAACAAAAGCTTCTTATATCGTAAGTAATCACAAGTTGTATTAAAACATCCTTCATATTTGAAGCTAAGGAGAAAAGTGGAGCGGCGTTTGTAGCTTTGCTGTGTTGAGGAGTGTTAAAATAATTACTCGCGTTAATAGTCTGGCTCATTTTCGGCTAGCAGCGGGGGAATAGACGGATTTATCATGCTCTAGTACTAAATTTCCGGGAGAAAAAAGAGAAGGAACAAAGATACTGGACGGTTCGCAGTGCTTTTTTCCCCCAGAGGCAATCCTTTAAGTGCTTTTGTCAGACACACGTTGTGTGTTTAGTTGTGTGCCGCGTATTTTCCAGCCAAAGGTAGATTTTCAAATCTCCTCTGCTAACTCACGCAGCTTATTAAAACTGTTGTTTTACGTCCTAAATATATGCTTAAGTACTCCACGAGTAGTATTACTCGGCCTCCAATTCTATTGCTCAATAAACTTTCCATTAATATGGAGCTCTGAGAAAGCAAGTACAGACGACAAAACGTGTGTCTTTCAAGGCTTCTATTAAGTAAACCTGGCTGTTAGTTCATTCTAATTCGTTACTAAGTTTTTACGCCTAATATTCCAGGTATACTTCCAGTGGCATAACCAGGAACTTTTTTTCGGGTGGATGGTCCAAAACCAGGGGGAAATTTTTTTAAAAACAGGGTACTAAGAAAAGGGTTTGTAACTAATTTTAACACTTTTTATAATCTATAAAACTTCTTTTTTCAAATAAATATTTTGTAAGTTCATGATTTTTCAAAGTTTTGCTGTATTTTATGAAGAAAAATAATCGTGTTTTTACATTTCGGGGTAGGGGGTTTCGGACCCCCCCCCCCCCAGACTTCCTCTCTGGCTACGCCACTGATTCTGACTTGGTTTATCACTCGAGAGAAATTCCTAAACATTAAATTCGGGTGTAAAAAACTTGCATGTCGAACTCAGGATTGCACTTCAATTTCAATAGTAGAAGTAGTAATTAACTTACAATATATACTGTTTTTGTCTAATATATTCTGTATTATTTTAATTAGCAGGGGTATTTTTTTAACACAGGGTAGGTATTCAGGATTATATCATGTACTTTTCGGATCAACTTTAATATTGTTAAAAAAATGTTCCACTGCTAAGCGGCACCATCAGGTAAATTTGCAATATAGTATTCTTAACCTGAAATTAATTGTGAACTAAATTTATTTGATAATTTTACTAGGGTACAGGAACAAGTTAGAAAATTAAGGAAAATATGACCAATAATTTTTCATAGAAATCTTTTGTAAATTCATGATTTTTCAATATTTTGTTTTCATTTATGAAGGAAAATAATCTTGTCTTTATGTTTCGAGGGGAAGGGGGGAGGTCTGGAGCCCCCCTCAGTACGCCACTGTATACCCTGTATAATTTGTGACGTTTCATATGAGTTCTGCATATTTACGTACTCCCAAGGCCTTGGATGCCCCAAGTGGTTCTGGCCTCACCAACAAGCCGCCTCCAATTCTTCCGTCTATGGCATCGTATTCTGCTCCTCCAAGCTTCCGCAGATCTTAACATGATCCTTCAGCCGCTTCTTTGAACGTCCGTGGGGTCTCCTTCCTGTTGTATTGTTTCAACATACTTCTTTTAGCAAAGTTTGATCATCTCTTTTTATTGGATGTCCTGTCCACCTTAATCTTATGCTTTTGGTTTCAGCTATAATTCCTGGAGATTTACAGATATTCCTGATTTCTTGGTTGGATTTAACTCTTAATGTGTCACCTTCTTTGGTAGGTCGAGGAATTTTTCTGAGGATCTCGTCTTCAAAAGTTTTTAGAAAATTTATTGATGAAGCATTCTAGAAATATTTATGTACACTCAAAGTAATTTAGGACAGATATTTAATCAAACAAGTATCTTCAAAATTTAAATTTATGTTTAAAGTTTAAACAGGAATCTCCAGCTTAACACACCTTTTCTTGCAGGGCTCTCTCTTCTCTGGCAGGCTTCTTTTTTTAAGATATTGAGCTAGTTATAGTTCGCGTGCGTACGTTATGTTTAGTATCGGAGACGATCCTACTATTCAGGTAACTAGCATCTAGGAAACTATAAATCACCTGGGGATATCTTCCATATTAGCGAAACATGCAGCCTCATATCTAAAAGCAGGGGCTCTCAACTTTGTGTTATGCTAATGGAACTAGGGTGCGATGAAATATATCCTGAGAGGATTTTCATGCCACCAAGTTCAAGGTTTTTTTTTCAATCAAAACTATCTCATCCTTTGCTCAGGCAGCGTATGCATAGAAGCAAGTCTCATTAATCAGTTAAGACTGAAAAAATGAACATTCATCAGTGAGGAAAACTTGTGAAAAATACTGGAGGTAACTAGAAAAAAGTTTAATTGAGATTTTTTGCTCTAAAGTTTAAATATAATATATTTTTTAAAGCTTCCTTATTATAGACCTCTAGGCTTTGACGCGGTAATGTTTTTTACAGTAAAATGCGAGAATTGGAAATAAAGATCTATTGTGAGAAAAATGAGTTCATGCTTATATTTTCATGGCAAATGAGATGAAGCTACCCGTAAAATTAGGATTGAAATTTAGTTACTCATACAATGTGGATACTCTAATGAGTCGTAGCATGGGTACGTGGATGTTGGTGAAATAGACAAAAGAAAGGATGAAAATGGAATAAGCATATCTTCCCTCGGAAATATCCGTTATCAATCTTCTAATGAAATATTTGGTTTTATTAATACCAAAGCTGGTGTTTTTTTATGCGCACAAAATGAGCTGATGAAATATGAATTTTGAAGTGGGTAGCATTTACTTGCTTGGGCTAATTTTGGTACTCCATAGCTTCAGGTCAATTCACCATAGTTTTCATTCCCAGCAACCTCTTGTATTAATTTTTCGTGAAAATTTTCTCCGGCCAAATTTCTTCCTGTGCTAATAATTAATAGCTACCGAAATGTTTTTAATAATATTTTTTCGTCGCAAACTCTTTTACACAGAAGTGAAGAGTGAACATTTTCTGAAATTAATCTGAGGGAGTAAAGGATCTACTGTTTGAGTCTGAAAGAAATTTGTGACAAAAAAATTCATTACATATAGAACGTAGAACTTAAATTAAACGTCATGGTGATAATTAAATACTATTTTTAGAATATTATAGCATAAGTGACCATGAAGCATAGCATAGTCATATCATAAAGCGTAAAAAAATGTGTGTGCGAGATCCACACTCTACAAAATAAATTAGGAATCAGATAGCTGTAATTATTTCGATATCCATTTATAAAATTTTAGAGTTCCATTTCATTCATATATAGACATCAAAAATGCGTATTCATTGTATCACTTTAACAAAGGAAGTCTCAGATTGTATGTTGAGAGAAAATCGTAATAAATATCTATATTTATTTGCACACATTTTGTGTAAATTCAGTCTGTTTACACCGTATTCTTCGCTGATTGTTATTGTTTGACATGAAGGCTAACCTCAGCTCATTAGGAATCAATTTCCTCCTATGTTAACAGCTATATTTGTTTCGGGATTGCGCAAATAATTAATGCAAACGAAACCACCTCATTTTCGTTCATCGCAACTGTTTTCCCGAATGTCACATTCTGCATGGACCTGATTTGTCGAGTAATATTGTGGCAGGACATGATATATATTAATTCATTGTGAAAAAAATTAATTAATCTTATTACAGCAAATATCCGTAACAATGGCGAATAATAATGAAATACAAATATTTAATCTACTCTCTCTTTTATTAATATTTAATTTTGTATTCATATTGAATTATATTAATTAGACGAGATTAATGGACCTTTGCTCAGTTTTGATCATTAATTCAAAATTTTTGGTCGATATTTTTTTCATTAAAATCCTACAACGCCATCAAAGGAAATAATTTCAATGAGTATGGACGAGTTAATTTGAAATCAAACAATTTATGCTCTGATGCATTAATGCTTGCTTTCGAAATGAAGCTTAAAAAGTACATATTCCATTTATCCTCATTATACCGCACTCTCTAGGAAAACGTCATAGCACTCCAACTATTACTGACTTTACAGTTGATCAATAAATCGAGTTATTTTATATTCAACTAGGAGGGCACCCGGCATTGCTCAGGTAGGGTAGTACCAGGAGAAGTGGGAAACTTGGAACTTGGAATTCATGGTGACATGGCAGTATTTTTAGGTAGTATAGGAGCAAAGCACGTATGATGATGGTATATATATGTAACAGCAAACAATTGCGCGCATAGGATCAGCGTATAGCCCGTTCCACAGCATTGATCATTATGTGTGTCCGGTAGTACGCATTAGGGCTGGGGGGGGGGGGGGGGGGGGAGTTTAAGTGCAACTAATACCGGGGTGTTTGAGGGTGTAGAACACCCACCAGGATAAGCGGTAAGTGCGAAATTAATAAATTGGGGATGTTTAAGATAGATGGTTCGAAATGGTGAGTTTTACGGCTTTCTGAGGGATATTTTATTAATCCTTACACTATTATATTAGTAATATCAATCCAATCAAGTAAAATGGATCAAACTTAAGCATTTATCTGAGCTCTGGGGGGGTTTTGGGGGTTAAAACCCCCCTCGCTGCGCCACTGGTCGTGTGAACGAATACTCGAGCATAATGGTTTTCGCCATTCGTAAAGGATTAATAGTGTAGTGCAAAGTGCAAAATCCTTTGAGTTATGTTTTTCCTTTGACCGTGTCAGTATATATGTGCCTACCCGTAAGGATGTCCAACCACGGAATTGGTATGAGTGACGTAAAATACTGTATATAGAAATCCGTGCAAAGGACGTAACCAAAAGTAGCAGTACGTGGGATCATGAGATGCATCCATGTACTAACCTTGGTTGCAATCCGTGCAGCCGTATGGAAATGCAAAGCGGACAGAAAAACAGATATCCTGATGATCTCTGCATTCTCTTCGGGTTTTCACCGCGTCCGTTGGGTTTTTGCGACAACAGTTTCGCTGACATTGCAGTCAGCGTCTTCAGGTCGAAGGTGATGTAACTCGGAAAATTTTCCGCCTCATATAGGCCTCTTCATCCCGCTGCTGCTCTCTCATTGGTCGGTGGTTGTCCATCTCTCATTGTTGGTCTCCCATAGGTTGGTGGTCGGAGAATCCTTTTCCATGCGATATGCAGGTGGTAGCCTTGATTTCAAATCGCCGGCGTTTTTTCCTATCTCAATAGCTTCTCAGAAAAGGTGAGGGAAGTATTTATTTTCTTTTGCTATTACTTTGGCGTCTTCAAACAGTATGAACGATAAATAGCTCTACAGAGAAAGATAGGATCCCAAAACTCCCCATGAAGGGATATTCCGTTTACTTACCTCCGACAGAAAATCCTATATCGGCGAGACAAGCAGTTTCATAAAGATCCACCAGTAGGAACACAAGGGGCCAACATAGAATTAGAAATTCAGCATATTAGCATTCTCCCAGCATGCCTGGAGCAAACCAGGGCATGACATAAATCTTGATGAAGCCAAAATCATCTTCAAAGACAGAATATATTGTCTCAGGTTGATGAAGGAGTCAATTGAGATCACCAAAATGTCATGAAACTTCAACAAAACTTCAACAAATACCATCTGACTTGGAAGAGAGTGCTCCACAAAACAAACAATCACAGAAGAGCAGCGAGAGAACTAGAGGTACATAAACCTAGCCAAAAATGCAATATTGAAAATAATTGTAAAAAAATAAATATTCAAATAAAATAAAAAAATGAAGAGAATTGTTGAATTTCATAGGTGGCCATAAAAAAATTGTTGATCTGATACACGTTCAAATTTTAAACTTTAAGTTTGTACTAAAACGAACAAAGCACTACACACACAACAAATAAAAATGGGCCCAGTAATAATTGTATTGTTAATTGGCTGGTTGTGGTAATCATGGTTTGCCGGAATAGCATCTAACTTGCCCTCTGCACTCAACAATGAAAATCAACGATATCGGCACTTTTACCTGAAAATGCCTGGAGGAATCCCGGCGAAACCGTCGTCAACCTATGACGAACCAACATGGTGAAACCTCGGAAGATGGAGGGATCCTCGAATCGATAAAGCCACGGGCATCTACGAGCCAACATAGGTGAAACTGATTTAAACCATTCTTGTTCATGTGAAATTTTCTATGCACCTGCAATCCTATTTCATGTCTGTTCCTCAAGTCCTAGCCCAAGTTCCTCCTCTAATCCCTAATTCGAAACTGTAGAAAGTTTTTGTAAAAATTGTATATAGGCCTCGACTATAAAAGTAAAATTGCTTAGTCCCTCTTGCAGCACCCAAAATAATTTATAAAAAATCTATTTCTTTTTGGATAATAGGAATGTTTTTGTTTTCAACTAACGAATTAAAAGGACAAGCCTAAAAATTCGTCCTGATCGGATAGAAAAATTGACAATAGCTACTTCGGGAAAAAATAAATTTTTTCAACAAGCACAAGGAGACAAAGGGTCCTTTGACCGCTTTTATTCTTAATTTATATAAATGACCTCCCGGATAGCATATTAGGCTTTTCGCAGATGACTGCATTATTTAAAGGAAAATAGATAGGGAGAGCGATCGCGAGGTGCTTCAGATTATGTAAATAAAATGACAGATTGAATGTCAAAAAATTGTGTCGATATAATTGTAAAAAAGTGAAAATTTATAGCTTTTAATAGGAAACTAAATGGTACTAGGAGAGACTTTTCATATTCAGGGTTGATAATTCCAAAAAGCGACCGATGTAAATACTTAGGTATGTATTTAATGTTAAGATTTAGGGTGGGAGGCAAATTTTGAACAATTAACAAAAAAGGCGTTTAAAATGTTACATTGGGTGATAACGAATCTAAAGGGAAGCGATCGTACTACAAAGGAAAAGGCGTATGAGACACTAATCCGACGGATTTTAGAATACGCGTCACTAGTGTGGGACCCGTATGAAAAGGAACAAATAGAATCCGTCGAGGTGCAAAGAAAGGCAGCAAAGTATGTAATGGGGAAGCATAAAAATATACCGAAAGTGTCAGTAAAATGCTGAAAATACTGGGATGGGACTCACTAGGACTGAGAAGGAAAATAAGTAGGCTTTGCGCACTCTTCCGCACACTAAATGGGGAAGGAGCATGGAGGAACTACGGAAGAAGGTTGAATACCCCAGCTATATTGGTAGGAATGATCACCAATACAAGATGAAATGCGGGCTACAAAGGACTAACGTAAAGAAATTCTCGTACCTGAAGAGGACAATTACTGAATGGAATAGACTTCCTGCAGAACTGTTTAAGCCCTGCCCTAAAAACATAAAGTTTTTCAAGAAGAGGTGCAAAGGATTTATATTTGAAAATTAATATCATTTTATTTTAAATATTCACTATCTAGTTTCGTTTTGGGAATGTATTTTTCGTTAGCTATATTTTTAATTTTTTTATTTCATATAAACTGTTACAGTCTGGCAAATAGCCAACTCGTAATTTGTACAATAATAATAATTTTTTAAATAATAATAATAACAATTTACCTTTTTGGAAAATTTCGTATCACTCTCTCCGGGCAGTAGCCGAGTTTCAGCGAATGATTCAATGACCAGCAATTTTATTACGAAACTCTGATGCCTTCCCTCTCCGTCTTTTCGAGAAAAGTGAGCGCTAACTTGTTTTAATGTCTTCCAACATTCTAGTTTCTTACAAATTGAAGGGAAAAAAAGGCCGTAGAGAAAATGAAATCAATGACAAACTCTCATAAAGGAGTTTCCTCATAAAACTCGGGGTCCCGTAAGAAGTGAGGGTTTCAAGACTTAGGAAAAGAAACAAATTCGTGAAGAGGAGGAAGTGAAAAAGCTCCTGGTACGAGACTAGGTAATTCTAATTGACATGAAGCGGTCCTTTTTCGTTCCGTTACCCGAGCTCTCTGACGTGCAGAGGAATAATTAATTTTGAATTATTCCAGTTTGGCGGGATTTATTGCTTCATTTCCAGCTTTTTCGATTTAATATTCCCTTTTTAATTATTTCCCTTGACACGGGTTGGGTCGTAATGAATCAATCATCTCATGTCAGCAATCCTAAGATTCATTTTTATATTAAAAATTTGTTTTACATTCTAACGGTCCCTCACAACCTAACTGTGATTCAACCTAATATTGGTTTGGATAGGGGATGGTAGTCGTTACCCAAGACTGAGTGAGCCGCAGCCGTTTGAATATCACACTTTTCCACAAATTTATTGAGTAACGTACGACTCGTTTCAACCATAAGGTTTTTCTCAAGCACACTGTAGTTGAGGATGACCTAACAGTCCAAACGCGTAATGTGTAGCTCAAACAATTTGTGTAGAAGTGCCATCCCCTTTTTAATTTAGGATATCCTTCCACTATCAGCCAGATTATCCTTCCACATTATATTGCTTGCTTCAGTTACTTTTGTTTGAAGATAACCTATTCAGGGAGGAAGGATCGGTCCCTTTCCTTGCGTCACCGAAAAGGTGGATATGAAAAAATTTACCTGAGGAATACAGTAATATGAATGAACTTAAAGGAAAAACATTCGGTCTATAATCCCATTCCCTATTTCATGTGCACAAAGTATATGAAGTTCTTAAGAAATACTTACGCATCTTACGTGTGACGTCTATAGAGCAAATATTATTATTTTTGGTGTTGTTACCACTCTTTTTGCTTATTTTTCTGTATTATATCCATATTTTCATTTTTTACTGTGATAGAGTAACATTCAATTAACACTATGAAGAAAAAATCATCCTGCATGTGCATGGTAAGTTTACGTACACATACATAAATATATGTGCGTAGGAATTGGAGGGGAATATTTCCTGCACACTTCCCAACTCCACGGTCGGAAAAGGGTCCGCGCGTAATTGACGTTCCGAGCAAGCAGCTACCGCTCGGACTGTTCCTCTCATTTCCAAGTCCCGGGTCGACCGCCAGTTGGCACTAAGAGGAGATAGAGAGAGAGGCCACGGAGTGTGTATGTGTGTGTATATAAATTGGGAGTCAGGAGGAGATTGAGTGGACACAGTGGGTGGGACGTGATCCCGAAATATTTCCCATTCGCCTCGTGTATTCCAAGTTGGGACTCGGAAGGGGACGGACGCGTAGAGAGGCCGCCTCTGGTGATGAACTAGGGGGAAGGGCATCTCTCACTTAAATGTCAATGCAGTGAGAGGAAGGGTACGACCTCCGTTTTGAGCGTGTAAGGGTCCCCTCTTGTCCTTCTGTCCTGAACTGTTTCCATTCTCTTCCATTCAAAAGGTCCGTCAAGAGATTGATCGGAGCAGCAAAGTGAATACAAGGCTTAGCATAAGTACAGAAAATCTTCCTTGTCTGGGTTTTCAGCGTTAAAGCTCGATTGTTAGCACGTAACATAATATATACCTACATGAAGTGTTCAGGCTTCACTAGGTGGAACCACATATTTATTGTGCGAAATACGTAAATCACTTAGTTATGTTCCACAAAGACCTTGTACCTTGATAATGACTATATAGTAGCTGAAACCCAGGGTCGTAACAATAAAAATTTTGTGGAACATTAGAATGTGATTTATTTCACACCATAGGCAATGTAATTTTGATTTTAAAACTTTAGTAAGGTATTGAGTGCTGGATTCAGTAAGGATAGAGTTTAATTTTCCGCTGAAATGATAGCTCATTTTCCCTGCTACTTATGCTAAATGTTGCGTTTTTTATTTTCCACGAGTTTAAATGTGAATAAAAACGTGAAATATCTGCAGACGCATCAAGTTCATTTTTTCATTACTATAGGATTTAATGCTTTTCTTCTCTGAGTTAAAATTATACTTCCCCATGATTAAAAATTGTCCAAAAAATATTCATCGAACAAGAGTGACAATTTTGATCCGTAGGAAGAATGTATAATGTATTTTTTTTTGTAAAAATAGGAACCTGTTTAATGTAAATGGTCTCTTAAAGTTCGTGAAGATTTTTACCACTCAGCTTGTTCCACTGTCCAGTAAGCGTGTGTTGCTAGGCAAAGGACAAAGTGGTTATTGTATAGCTCAGGGAATTGTACTCCCATTTTAAGAATACTATATTATTTTGGAAGGACTATTTTATTGAAGATGCTCAGAGATAGATTCAATTTGGGCTCTCTAGATTCAATTTCCATTGGAAATGATACCTCTTGTAGAACTTTTATAAATGGGATATTTAACTTAATAGAATAATTTCTGGAAGATTCTGCTGGATTCAGTGATGTTCTGTTATGATTCGTCTTTTCAACCACTTTTTAATACTAAATTTATGTCTATACTAGCCATTTTTTTAGCTCTGCAATCAAATACTAAACCTCTAGCAACGCTTCGAATTAATATAATACCCTCGTATGGGTTTGGATAGCATACTCGTACTTCGCAATAGCTTAAAATGAAAAGAACTGCCATGACCGAAGAAGCTTAGTGAGTACGTGCAAAAGTAAGGAACATAAGACAGTCATTATCTAGTACCTCGGCATTGTACATCGATTATAAATAGATAATATGATTTTGAATTGATAAATTATGTGAAGTACTTGTTTCAATTAGAATTTTCTGTATTAACTGTTCCTTTGATTGATCACTGTCTTAGATTACTATTTAATGATGAATTTTGTATTTTTATAATTTAAATGAGTTCAATCTGAATAAAATTTAGATCAGCATCATCGACAATCATCAATCCTATGATAGTTTGGTGAAGCTCTCCACTCAAGTTTTTGAGCCTTCTTACTCCCTATTTTTTAGTCTTAAGTTATTGCCATTAAGGCAATAACTTAAGACTAACATGTTTGTACAAATAAGACTAAAATGTTTGTGCATATTTGTTTATAAAACTTTAAAGTTATTTTTTTTTGCGAAGTGTTTGTTTTCCAGCAATTTCTGGAACCGAGCATGGTTATAACTTACGTAGGAATGTAAATTTTCTAGTTCCTAAGCCTAATCTTTCTTTATTTAAAAGATCATTTCTTTATTTGGGGTCGAAGATTTTTTATAAATTACCTTGTTTGATCAAAGAGTTAAAGAGTATAAATAACTTTTGTAAAAATGCCAAAGATTGGTTGTTGTCCCATGGTGATATGGATGATCTTTTTGATGTTTGTGAATAATATACATATTATTATATATTATTTTTATATTTTTGTGAAAGGAGGAAAAAGAAATTAATTTTGTTCTGTCCATATATTATACTTTGTTCTTGTTTGTTGTAATTTATTGTCAAATATATGTTTCATAGTGATAATGTTTCAAAAAATTATGTATACTTTCTTTTTGTTTTCTGGTCTGCCTTGAAATTAATTTTTAAGATGGTAGTTCCCATGCTGGTTTTTTTAACCATTGAAGCTACCTAAAGCTCCATTTGTGTTGTGCTGTTAAAAAAAAGTGTACATTCAAGATTGGAGTAATAAATTCAAATTCAATTCAATTCAATTAAAACATCGAGCATAAAAATCGAAAAAAAAATTCCCAATCGGCTGATCTTTTAACACCTAGCTATATTTTCTCTTTCACAACATTTATCACCTGCCCCATGCATCTTATCCATGGCCTACCATTCCTTATCTTACCGCTCACCGACAATTTTAATTTAATTATCGTTTCATTATATGGCCGATAAAATTGTCCGGTCTTCTACCCACCCACGGTTGTAATAAGAAACGATTAGAATTTCTATCTGCAATTATAACACCTCCTGAGTAAAAAATTTCCTTCAGCATCGTTTATACAAATGCGTCATTAATGATTCATAGAAATTTAATTTTGACGTACCTAATTATAAATATTGTTATTCTAAGACAATTCTTATTCTAAACCATTATGCCCTTAACTCCGTAAAGCGATCTACCGCCGTATAAATACTACGAGTACCTCATCTAGTATTTCTGACTTGAAAATCAGTGGAAAGAGAGGAAGACAGCATCCTTCGTTCTAACGCAAGGAGGACGCTGTTTCTGTCCCTCAAGTACCGACCTGTTCCAATTCTCCTCCATCCAGCGGTCCGTCAAGAGATTGATCGGAGGGTCAAAGTGAATGGTAGAGGCAAAGGCAAATGGTAAAAAGTTTTCATTGTACGGTTTGTGCAGTTGCATAACAGTTGTTGGGAGACCTCAGGAGTAGAAACTAGGTAAGATGCTCAATGCGGGATTAAACAAGAATTTGCTATATACAATTTCCCAGTGATATGATTAGTCTTTCCAACTGCTATCTCATATTATGTAACGGTGTTCATGTCTCTCATTAATATTGATCTAAATTTATGAAATATTAAACCACTGCCTACGCTTTGAATTCATATTTTTCCTTCGTATAGGTTTTGATTAAAATTCTTCTGTAAAACTAAAATTAGTGGACTACTCGGTTAAACTTTATTTTAAAGCATTTAAAACATTTTTCTTCAGTATAGGTCTCCTTTGAACGTCTTCTTAACTTTGTAATTAGTGGACAGTGTGGTTAAACGTTTCCTTAAAACATCGCTTGAAATTTCATTTCCAAAATTGCACTAAGAGATATACTAGCAGAGAATTATCAAGATAATTTCATAAAAATATTTTACCTAACTGTCAATGAAGAGACCTTCCTCCTTTTATTTGTGTGCGAATACATGGCCGTGTGAAGGACCAAAAGTCCTCATTTTATTGATTTGTATAGGTAGTATTCTTATTGTAAACACACTGTGATTTTCAGAGGGCAAATTTGGCAGATGCTGATAACTACATTCAATAGAGATTTCCTGCACTCAATAGGTACCACAAGGAATTATCAGTCAATTCGATCATTATTTCATGATAAACATTATTATAAGTGCATCTCATTCGTTAGAATATTTTGCCTTAATGTCAATGAAGAAAGAGCTTCCTCCTTTTGATTGTGGAGGACCCTGTTTTGGTCTCCGTCGTTCAGAACCTTTTCCATTCTCCTACACTCATCCTAGATCCTCGCTGATTAGATGAGTGAAGTGAATTCTTTGCTGAGCAAAGAAAATAAATAGGGGTAATCGCACCAGTCTTTGTCCATGCACCAGTGAATTTCCGGCTGGAGTGAATCTATGCTAAAAGATTTACACGTTTATTCCTCGTAGTAATTGGGTAAATTGGATTATTTTAATATTACCCAATATATTCTCATTCTGTTTTTGAACGTCTGGAAGTTCAGAACAACATTATTTTGATCTCCAAATCGAGTGCGTGGCTTTTCATTGAGCGAGAGGCATTTGAAAAGTCGAGAAAGACAAGAGGTTACCAAGCATTCTCTTCGCCAAAATATTTACACAGGTAACTAGGTGATAGTGTTGTTTATATTTGATTGCTTGTTAATTGAAGCTCATTCAGGTATATTTTATCTTAAAAAAAATATATTTATTAGATTTAAAATTTGGCGGGCACCTTACTGGTAACGGCTTTAAGTGGAAGTACCAGTAAATGTCCATTTCGACCATTTACTGGAACGTGTAGAAACCCAGTGAATGTCCCGATTTTCTGGGGGGTAGATATGATCGTTTACAACCGAACTTCTGGATCTTAATCATGAATATTTTCGCTTTCTGTAGCATGGCGGAAGCAGTTAATAAGAAAAGGCCCTACGCAAGATTTCGATATACCGAAAAAGAATTGGAAAATGCAGTAGCAGCAGTGCGTGCGGGATCACTGAGTGCAAATAAGGCTGCCAAGCAATATGCAGTTCCGAAGTCGACACTTCTCAATAAAATACATGAAAAGGTGCCCATTCATAGAAAAATGGGACCCCAAACTATTTTAACGGACCAAGAGGAGTCAAGCATTGTTAAGTGGATATTAGACAAAGCTAAAATAGGCTACCCAGCACGCACCAACGATGTGAAAGATGCGGTGCAAAGAATTATGCAAGAAACTGCACTGCGACGAAAAGGAGAGGAAAAAAATTCTCCAAGAAGAGCGTGCGGCCAAAAGGAAGGAAAAGGACGAACAAACGAAAAGGAAATTGCAGGCCCGAGCAGAAGCTCTATCTTTGAAAATAAAAATGCTAGAGGATAAAGAGAATGTCAAAAATTCCGTTTATCCCCGCAAAAAGCCGAAGAGCACGAAAAGATCATGTAAGATCATTCAGAAAGAAATAGCCACCAAAAAAACAAAAAAATAATTATTGACAATATCCGGATATAATTCATTAAACCTATGTATCAATACTTATCATAATATAATAATATCATGTTTTTTAAATTATTTAATAATTTTAAAATTATTCTCGAATGGAAACTTTAAAGTTAGAATGATATACTTCTTGAATATTGTTCGAAGTTGTTTAAACGCCTGAATAAAATGATTTAGTTCATGACTTAGTGATGATTTTCATGGGCTTGGACATTCATTGGTACTACCTGTGGCCATTCGCTGGATTTTGTGGACATTCATTGGGTTTTTTACGTAGATTTCCTTTCACCGCTGTACTTTTGATCATTATCCATTTACACCAAGAAGAGAGGTATTAATTTCACATTTGCATCTTCAAGACTAAGATAATTCTATATTGGAGCAGTTTGACGACATTTCATTCATCTAAAATCAAAATTTGGAAGTTAACTTCTAAAGTGGACATTCACTGGTGCGATTACCCCTATGTCATTGTTGAGTTGAGGGCATTCATTGTACGACCTTCGAAATCAATTTAATTTGGTGATAAATGATTCCGTAAGATTCTTACCACTATTTTTTTAAAGGATTTTCTGCAATCAATTTACCAATAAAAAGAATTCTATTACGGTTTGATGATTGATATAAAATATTTTTTCTCGTGAGTTTTGATTAGGAAATAAATTTCAAACCTCTGAATGTATTCGAAATCAAAGTGAATAGCTTCCCGGGAACAGTTTTTTTTTGTGTTATTTTTTATGCACTTCTTACCTTAGAGGAATTCGCGATATAATTTTTTCTTCAAGCATCCTTTGTTGCCAGAGCGTTCAAAATTTATCTATACAAATTTAATAATGGAAGTAACTGTACAAAATCGGAAACCGTTCAGAAAATTAAGTCGCATGGTTCGTCAAGACATTCTCAAGCGAAGAAATATTAGGATTGTTATATCTGCGTCTATCACTTCGATGCTAACGGAGAGAGAGCCAGAGAAAGTCTTACTTTTGGTCGTTGCTGGGCGGTGTTCCGGTCCCTCACTTCCTGATTTCCCATTTTCCTCCGTCCATCCGTTCATCGAGAGTTTGATCGGAGAAGGGAAGTGAATTCATGGCCATACAAAGGACCGAAAGTTTTCATTGTAGGGATTTGTATTGTACCCCGATTGTAAGCAGACTGTAATCTTCACAGGACAATTCTGGAAGATGCTGACTTCTACATTCAATAGAGATTCGCTGCTTTCAACAATGACAGTACAGTGAATTGTTAGCCATTTCGACTACAATTTCATATTGGACATTATTTTTAAACATCTTATGAGTTTAGGTCTGGCACGAAATATTAAGCCTCTGCTGATGCTTTGAATCCATATTTCTCCTTTGAATAGCTTTTGATAGTACTTCGTTTTATCTTTGACATCAGAGTGCCTCGCTATTAAAAAGTCCGTTAATGTAAATTTATGACAAGAATGACAATATTGATCTCTAGGAATTTAATTGAGGACTTTCAATAGTAGAAAAATTTTGTAACTTTTATAAGGAAATCAATTCCGCGAAAACTAGCTAAAAATATTACGATAACCTCACCAGCATCTCGATTCAATTTCGATAGAGGAGGAAGGCAGTTTATTCTACTTCCTCTTTGGTGTATAATTAGATAAAAAAGTTTTTCTTCGAATTAGATTAAAATTTTCGCTATGAAAATTTTTCTTCGAGCTTTTGTTTAAAAAAGATTGTCAACACTGATTTTTTCGTATTCTTTAATGGAGATTATCCGTATAAAAAATCGACAACTGTTCATCAAGGAAATCAAGTTTTAAAATCCACGAAGAAATTTTCTAACGCAGAGATGTCACGATAATCTATTCAGTTTCACTCATCTTAATGCCAATACGGAAGAGCAGAGAGAGCTTCCTCTGTTTTGCTCGATGGGGCCCTCTTTCGAATATCATCTTAACAGACTACCATCTTAACGCTCCACCCCGACTTAAATTGTGAAATTTTGCTCGGAATTTCTTTTCTACGCTGAAACGCTATACTGTCCACTCCACCTGACATATCCTGACTCACTCCTTCCACTCAGTTTATTTCCCATATTCTTTGTTTCTAGCGGACTTAATCGCTCGCGAAGAGTACTAGACCATACTTATCCCTATGTTAATTCACGAGTAGCCCTTGTCTTCGAAGATAGTAGGAAATTAAATTAAAGAAAGAGTCCTGATTCCACATTTCGAAATTTTTTCCAAGAATACCTGAAATATTGTCCCGGCGCAAGTCACCTGAATCATGGTTTCATAAAATTATGTAGAATCATCTGGTATTAGCGTGTCACCGAGGAAATGTGAAAGCCGGAAGAAGTGAGGAGCAATGTGCAAGGAATAAATTTTTGCATTTTTTAATGTGGAGAAAAGAGGGTTAAGAGGTGAAAAAAAAACAGTCCAATTTCTTTTACAGAAATCAGAGGGCCAAGGTATTGTACAACGTTGTGTACAAAACATATCTGATTAATAAATACTCAATATGTATTAAAGTTACTAAATAGTGATAGTAAAGCACTTAATTATTAAGACGCTTCGTGTAGTTAAATGTGTGGCATAGCAGAGGAAGCACTACAAAAAATTATAAAATGCATTGCTTTCTTTACATAAATCGAAAATAAACGATTGACAAATCTTACGCGAGAAAGAGGGGGCGTGGTTCGGAAAATGCTTATTTTTGCTTAAAGTGGGGAGGAATTGGTCAAAAATTGGTAAAAATCGCTGCCTATGCAGGGCCGGACAGACCAGGAAGGGGAGGCGGGAATTCACGCTGCGACGCCCTAATCCTCCGAGGGTTCCTGTATCTTAAGAACACTTGGACATTTGTGCTGCCAGTCCTGTGCCCAGAGTGTCTTGCCAGCGGATGCTCTTTAATTTGAAGATTATATTATAACGTTTTCAACCAAGAAATTTTTTGAGAAAGGCTGCTAAATTTTGAGGTAAACAGCAATAAAATTTTGGGCATGTTTACTAAGACATCAAAAGAATTGAAAACGCTGCATACTTTGAATTTTAGATTGAACTGTTTAGTTTGAAGCATTAAATATGCTCACGTAGAAGTTTTCTTTCACTTTTAATGGGGTATTTTGCCTTTTAGCGCCCCTTCACTACGCCGCCATGGCCCTTGGGTAACCACATTGCTCCTGCCCCAATCTCCTAGTCCCAAAATCGTATGCTACTCAACCCCGTCAGCGTTCACTAGGACTATAGACGTTGTGTGAGCATTCCGTGGGACTGAAGGAATTGAGGAATTCGGGAAGTAATTGAGGGCCGGAATGGCGTTGAGAAATGTCCGGAGTGACGTTTGTCTTGTTTGCGCCAAGAGTTGGCATGGTAGAGGAGAGGGCGTTAAATATTGAGTCGTTTACGGTGGCTAGTGTCTCCCTCAATGAAGGGGACGAGAGAACTAGGAAGGAAGGCTTGGTCAGACCCTTGCTTCGAGGAAGATGATAGGAGGAAGCTAACGTTAGTCATATGAACGTAGCGTTCGAGAATTTAGTTGGACCTCTTTCATGTTTGCTTTCCTACTTCCCATTCCACCTAATGTCAGAGAATTAAATAAGATGGAATTGAAGTATTGACAGTTTTAGCCGGATAGCAGACGCTTTTAACGAGTGATATATACATAATAAGTACCATCTCAGCGATATGAATGCACCTGATTAATTTATATTCACTTTTTTGGTACTTGGTGTTTTGAAGAGGCGACTGATAACCGACAAATTTTAAAAAAAAGTGCTAAAGAAATAATGGCTAAACATTGAATTTAACGGAAAAAGTGCTGTATAAAAGGTGCCTTTAAGGTGTTAAAGATAGCAATCATCACCAAAATAAGAAACCGGACTATTTAGATAGAAACCCAACTTTTTATTCACGTCATCATCCCTATTACACAAGGCTTATATTTCTCGGAGGTTAATTTCCAGCGAAATTAATTCCTTCAAACTCACCATTTCCACTGTGGTAATGTATATTATTCAGAACTAGGTGCTATGATATTGGAGGAGCGTGGTTGCCCCGGGGGTAGATCGGTGGGCTGCTAATCTTAGGGCCCCCAGGCTCAAAATCTCGGTGAATTTTTCCCGAAACAATTAAAATCCTTGAAGTTCGCGGGGGCCTATAGAAAGGAATGCCAGCCCCACCGTGAATGTCTGACATCATACGCTGTGGCTTGGTATGATATGAACTCTGCTCTTACCTATCCAACTCAAGCCCTGGATGTATAAACTGAGCGAGAGGTCACTAACATGATGTTGTGCAGCTCAGCATTATCATTTTGCCGCAAAAGTCAACACTGAGAAGTTTTAAAATATTTTTATTTTTTTGGGTCAAATGGTAACAGTGTTCTGCATCCCACTTGTGTAGTGAGATAATTTTTTCTCCCCTCCCCTTTCCTTATGGCCCAAAAAATAATTAAATACTAATTCAAATGTAATTATCACGATCAGGTTTCCTCCTAAATAGAGCTTTTAAACATATTATTATTCCATTTTATATAAATATGTGGATAATTTTTAATGTCTCAAGACTAAAGGCATTCTTTATGGCTGACATTAAATTAGGCAATCTGCTATTCACGAAAAAGGCATCTTGTTGGAAGCCATTCATAGCGAGAGGGTTATTGTGAGGAATTTAATGGCATGACTGCTTCCATTTTTTTTAAATGGAAATAGCAACAAGTTGGCATAACTTCGAGCGCTCGCACTAACTAAATGCGTTACCGGCAAATTTATAGCATTTTTTTCGGAATAAATTTTTTACATCGTTGTCTTTGAAGCGAAAGGAGAACGAGTCGTTTATCGGAGAACACGTGTGGTTATAAAGACGGATGAAAGTAGGAAGGCGTGCAAATTTTCCCCCGAAACGCTATGAAAATCCAGGATCGAGCGCATTTTCCTCGTAATGCACGTCAGAGGTCAATTACCGGTCGCTCATCCCTGAGAAGAGAGAATTATGGGCTAGGCGGCGGTGGAGTCGATTATGTTTCCGAAAGCCTCCGCTCTAAAAGTGACGGCGCTGTGCTCGAACACGTGAGGGAGAAGTCGAGGAGCGCGCGGAGGTTATGGCGGTTGACGCGGTCAAATGGCGCCGATGGAAGCCTAATCACCGATCGCGGGGCCCAAGTACTTACTCCCAGGCCCGTAATCATTCTATCCTTGCCTTGCATGTGGGCTCTTTTAACAGCCAAGGCACTTAACCATCCCCGCTTCAGCTCCTAGGCGGCTAACTACCGAGTGACCGCAAGAGTCCGTAGCGTGTAAAGGGCTCTCTCTCTCTATTGGGTAATTGCATCATAGAAAACCTCACGCTGTACCGTCTTATTTTTGGAGAATGACCCAAGTGAACAGGTCACCCATTCTCTAGGCAATGAAAGTAGTTGAACTAGACTAAAAATCTAATTATAACACTTTTTTTTCGTATTTAGTACAGAACAATTTGTACTTTTTTGGTGCGATATAGTTTCCTACTGATCCTGATATTGACTAGAAGTAAATGTGAAAATTTCAATGCAAAAGGACTTATCACAGCCAAGTTTCCTCCTAAACTGGGCTTTTAAGTACATATATCCTACCAACAACTAAGATTAATTCAAGGTTAATATTCAAAACGCTATAATCGTATGATATAATTTAATGGTTTTTAATAACCAAGCTTGGTATTGCTGTAATTAACATTTGTAATTTTTTATCGAAAGGCCTCTTTTTTCTACATAAATACGCTTTCATACATTTTTTTCGTACGCCATGCAATAGCGCACAGGGCATCATAAATACATCAGAATGCATTCCTTCCGTCAGATAGTTAATATGAGCAGCAGCTACTTTCAGGGCTACTTTAAAAGTCAATTCTACACATATATCCCAGCAGCACACATATTTAGCAATTTCACGGTCATGTGTTTGCTAAGTTTTTTTTTCAAAATTGTCAATGCATAAGTCTGCAAGAAGAGGGGACAAAGGAGATCCCAAGGAGGCCGTCACATTGTTTATAAACTTTACCATTGAATTGGAAATAATTCTGTTTCACACACACTTTGGTCAAGCCAGCCTTGATGAGGGTGACTTCCACTAGGTTCACGGCTTCTTCAGCAGGGGCACTGGTAAACAAATTACACACATATGTTTACACATGTGGATGATATATTTTGCATTTGGTCCGGCACCATGAGGCAACTTGAATTGTTCACAAATTTTTCAGGGCTACTTTGAAAGTCAATTCTGACATGTCGATCAAACCTAACCCTAACCCTATGCCGATTACTCCTCTGTAACCTGCCTCATGGGGTGTTACGTTCATTCGGGGATTTACGTTCATTTTACGGTCGTCTACTCCGCAAACTTTGTGGTGACCTGAGAACATGGCAGCCCGTTTAAGGGCTCTCTCCCTCTTCTTTTGGGTAGTTGCGGTGTAGAAAGCATCACCTCATTTTCGTAAAATTACCAAAGTTATGTGGCAATAAAGCCTGAATCACACGATCATTTTTTTTCGTCGCGAGAGTGATCACTTGAAATAGTTCAGTTCAAAAAGGTTCATTTCCATACCGCAGTGTACATGAACATATTTACATAGTAAGGTAGAATTATAGTAATTTACAGTAGGTCCCCGTTATAGGAAGTATTTCCTCTTCAGGGCATGTCACATTGTTATCATTTATACGTTGTTTGTGACCTTGTAGCAAATAGGTTTAAAGTCAAAAATGCTGGAACTCTTTTCTTCCGGGATGGCTATTGGTCTGAAATTCGTCCGAGACGTGAGGGAAACAGGTAAAACCCCTGAAATAGCTCGGACGGATTCTTTTAATAGGGACAAAGGCTACCACTTGGATGCCAATGGGAGGAAACTAATCAAACGGACCAAAAAGAGAGCAGCAGCCACAACTGGCGGGACTGAGCCCCTAAATAAAGAGGACAAAAATCGTGCACTGAAAGAATGGATATTTTGGATCTGTTACTTTGTTCTCCTGTAAGTCTGGCAGAGCTTTGTCGAATTCTTCACGCAGGATATCATTTCCTTTGTCATTTTTGTTGACTTCCTCATTCTTTCCCTCTGATAGGGGAGTTTCGTCATAAAATTCCTCAACGCTTTCTTTCCACCTCTTCTCTACGTCTTCACCAAACAGTATTTTTCCCTCTCTGTCTTCCATTGTGAAAATGGCTGGTGTCTACCGTTTGTTAAAAAAAATGTTTGCTGTCCTGAAGGCTATATCAGTTTTTCCTTTTTGCAAATGTTCTTCTACTTCCCTGCACATTCTCTGAAGATAGCTTAATTTTCCTTTTATAGTTCTTTTGTTGATTAGGTTCCTCATTCTTCTGCATTCTGCTTACCTTTGTTCATTTTTAGCGTTTTTATTTAGTGTTCTGTTTTAAATAAGCTGATTAACATCCGCTGTTATACAATTCCTTTTGGTTTTGGATTTAGTTTTCCCAACTATCTTTTCTGAAGCGTGTTTAATTTATTTTTTATTTAAAAAGTGTACCAATTAAACTTCCACAGCAAATTTTGACGTAGAGAAGAGGTGGAAAGAAAGCGTTGAGGAATTTTATTACGAAACTCCTCTATCAGAGTTAGTTATAGGAACGGAAGAGGAAGTTAACAAAAATGATAAAGGAAATGATATCCTGCGTGAAGAATTCGACAAAGCTCTGCCAGACTTACTGGAGAACAAAGTAACAGATCCAAAACTCCATTCTTTCAGTGCTACCGCGTCGATTATTTCTTGATGACATTAGTTTCGCTGGCACTGCTGCCAGCGTCTTCAGGTCGATAATGCCGGTCCACGATTTTTGTTTTGTTTATTTAAAAATTGTACCAATTAAATGTCCACACCAAATTTTGACTTTCGTATTTATAAAGACAGTCTCCTGCCCCCCTTTGAACGAAGTAATGTGAATCAATGCGAAAAATGCGGTGAGTCGAACTATGAATTGTTGACAACGAATTTCACTCTCACCAAATTAAAATAGAAATACAATTTGTTTGGTGAATCAATGCAAAAAATACGGCGAGTCGAACTATGAAGTGTTGACAACGAATTTCACTTTCACCAAATTAAAATAGAAATACAATTTGTTTTTGTAAAAAAATATGGTGCAATAAGAACATTGGCCATGCATTAGATTATTAAATTTGAATTTTGAAAAGCAAATTTGTTACATTTGTCCATTCAAAGTCATTCACATGCACGAGATTCATAGAGAACGTACCTACTATGGCTTCAAACACAGGTGCTATTAAGGTCTCACTCATTTCTCGAGTAACCACTATTTCGAATGTAATTGGCAAGTGCTCTAAAAGCAGTATGAAAGATAATAATGGAGGAAAAATCACCAGTCAAAAAGGACGAACGATAAAACAGAGACTGCACTGTAACCAGACGGACACTCATAGAATTTGCATTGAAACAGGAGTGCGTGCGCGGTGGCTAGAATTACATCAAAAGCTATTTCGCGGCAGAAAGAGAATAAGTAAATACGGCCGGCGACCAGATGCTCAGTGCTACGCAAAAAAGGTGCATTCTATGGCCACGACAAAGATAAATTCCCAGAAGCGAACATTTTTTGGATTCAAGTGTGAAATAAACACCCACGCGACCCTCTTAATTCGTGATATTTACCGCCTTTGTGCTGTTTTAAAACGACTCTGCTTTAATTTTGCTCCAAGTAAACGGATTATTTCATAAAGTAATCAGTGTGCACCATAATTTGGACTTTGGAATTCGGCGAATAAAGCAACGCAATGGTAAACTTATTGTGACTTAAAAAAATTAAAATACCTTTTTCATATGTATCATGTCAGGCTCGTGATAAAAGGGCTTTGATTCGGACAAATTTTCGCTTCGGAAGAATGTGATTGAATCATAAATATAAATTAACGACACGGGGATAACTTAGATTTAATCATGTTCTTTATTTAAAACATAATATTTTCAAGCTACATACAGGATTAAAAGAAGGAAAAATTATGTCGATGAAAATTTTTATATTTAGTGAGAAGTACGATTGTTTCAAAACGTTCTATACCTTCATTTCCCGTATAATCTAAATATCTATTCACAAAATGAATTAAAAATATGAAAAAAAGTTTCACTCTCGGAAAAAATAAGGTGACCGTGGAATTATTTGGACCCGGTAAAATGTTGGCCCGGCTAAAATAATAACCATTCACGAGACGTGATCTAAACTTGTATAGATAAACTCTAAGCACTGTATTGTACCGAGTTTGAACCAATTTCCGGGAATTGCGAGATCCGATGATGAATCCCGGCTAAGACAAATGATTTTTTTCATGGCATATTTCATCCTCGGTGAAGATAAACTCTGTCTAAGAATAGAGACACACTCTCTGGATAAGTGTAATATAAAATATAAAATATTTTTAATATTTCAATTTTAAAAATTCATTCCAATGGAATGAATTATTTCCGGATTTATTTTACAGGTAATTCAATGCACGCGACAAGTGGCAAATTTTACATCCTTCGTCCCGAATGCAAAACGTCCACCATCCTGGAAACAAAGTGGGCCTGATATAAGCCGTTGACCGACCACTCTCTGTCCTACTGGAAGGACTTCATAGGGATCACTACTCGGGCAATATTTCAATGCAGTGAATGGGAAGTAGTGAGAAGGGAGCGGTGTCCGTGAAGGATCCCGTCCGCTACACCCACACAAAAACACTCTCACACTCCCCAAAACCCTTCACTCGGTCTTTATAATCAAACGGAATCCCGGCAGCACATTTCCACATCTCCTATTCGCTTATCCTCGGATTACGGCGACGTTCGACGCCGTCCTACCGCTTTCCATCCAGTCCGCGAGTTCACAGGCATGATACAGACACACTCACACAGAGATGGAACCGACAGCAAGAGACGTGAACGGGCCGACGAACTAACAAGAGCTCCGCGCTGTCTTCATCAAAGGATTTGCACCAGCTCCACCCCGCTCCTGAGAAAAGACTCATTTCAATTTTCCGCGCTATTTTTATTCCATATCGGTAGCGTACCCAGATTTCTTCCCCTCATTTACCTCGAGATTGGCATCGTCACGTTTATTATTCATTTTTTTTCTCAAAGCATCTGGATCCATCTAAAGGGTATTCAACCCGATCATTCCCCCTCTCACCCCCGAACCATTTCTGTGGGGTAGTGGTGATGCTGACTCAACGGGAAAAATTGCCTTCATTCACTCAAGCACGGGAATAACATCCCGAGTCCCCATTCTTTTTCACAATCTGCATTTCACCAGAGAGAATAGCGGCTTGCAGCGCGTCGTGCAGATTTTTTATCCGATCGTTTTTATGTTTTTTTTCTTTCCTCCTTTTTTCAGGCCAACGTCAACTACCCAGTGCAGCAGAAGATCGTTTTTTTTAGGAGAAACTAATTCAAAGAGGAGACATTAAAAGGCATTATGTCCGTGATGTTGGGTTCTTGAAACGAATTTTGCGGAAAAAGAGAGACAGACGGTATTGGAACATTTTTTTGACTAATTCGACGCTTCCGTGTGGTAAAGAAAACCCTTTGAGAGAAGTTTATTCAGTTTTCTCATTCACGTTGCAAGGAATTCAATTCAGCATTCGGCGAGAAAACGCTTCTCTACGCATCAATTCTGTATTTCCGCACTCCTTACGCTGTTTCACTCCAAGCGCTATAATAGATAGGTTTCGTACGTGGAGAAATACTCGTTTATCGCTTTGAAAGAAGCGCATTTACCTCTCATTTAACATTTAAGTAACATTTTACGAAAATTCTTCGTAGCATGGCGAGCAATTTTGAGTTTCTATGAAAGTTTGCTGCTTTGAATTAATGTTTAGAGTTGTGAAGTATAATGAGGAAGGTGTAATTACAGTGCCGTTCCTCCACTCTGAAAGGAACTTTGTTCACAGACATGCAAGTCACTGGAGAAGATAAAAATATGAATTTAACTGAAAATTAGGACCGGAAAAAAAACGCAGAATTATAAGGAAAAACTTCTTTTGAACACAATGAAGGCTACATAGGAAATTTTGCACTGAAAGAGAGGAAAACAATAATATCGGTAGGCAAATGGTAGTATCAGGAAGACAACCATTAAGAAATACATTCAGCTGATTTATGATTTCCCTAAAACTTAATTAAATGACAATATATGGAAAAGAAATTTATTTGCTTTTAAAAATGAAGTGAACGGAAGAAAATAAAGCAATTACGACTGTGATTATAATTGTCCTACTTGATTTAATGTGCATGTATCATTAAAGATCATCTTTTATTGCCAACTAAGTAGGCCCTGACATTTTTTATAAATAGATTTGAAAAATTCTCCGACTGTTTAAAATAATAATAATCGTCATCGCTGTTGGGCATGAAAGATGAGACAACCCCTTTGGTGGTTATATTTAAAATTTTAGTCAATTGCAAAATTCCTCTCTAAAAAAACTAAAAAGTCTAAAACAATATTAAAGAATAAAAATAACATTTTTATAAAAACCACGTTTTGAGAAGAAGAAGAAAATAATTGCCTACGGCCCCTTAAATTATTGAAAATTTCAAATATGATTGATGAGAAAGTAAAATATGTTATAGAAGAACATTTAAGATATCTTAAATGTAAAACGTGGTGCGCGCGTGAGATTATAAAATTAATAGTTTCTGATCAATATATATGTATCAGATTTGTCTCCTAACGAAAGCTAATATACTCTCACCTGCGCACCACATGTTTCGTTTTAGATATCTGAAATGTTCTTCTAAAACATATTTCACTTTCTCATCAATCATATATGAAATTTTCAACAATTTAAGGGCCCGTAGGCAGTTATTTTCTTCTTTTTCTCAAAACGTGGTTTTTATAAAAATGTTATTTTTATTCTTTAATATTATTTCATGTTTCAGTCATGGCATTGCGGAGGCTAGGAAGGGAAGGGAATATGGGAAGGGATAAGGGCACATTTGAAGGTTCTGTGTTCAGGTTAGGAATAGGAATTAGGAATAGTGCAGTCCCAAAGATTCTTTAATAATAGTTGATTGTTTGTTTTTGAAAATGAAAGTTGAAATTTAGCTAATGCGGCCTTCAAGGAAATTAAAATCGGAGTGAGCTTGAGATCGTTACGGATTTGTCTATTGCCTATGTACCAGGGTCCGCCTAATATCTTTCGTACTATTTTGTTTTCACAAGTTTGGATGCACTTGAGATGAGTTGCTGCGGTATGCAGCCATAGTGGCGATGCATAAGTTAGGAGTGAAACTTTCGTGGTTTTCCTTGTATTTTTCCGTACTAATATCTCAAAATATATTCAGGGTTGGAGGCTGAAACAAAAACTATACCTCATGTGTATCCATTTCCTATTACATAGCAAAATTTGAACTAAATCTGATGGTGACACTAGACGGACATCCCTTTAAAGACTCTACAACTTCGTTAAGACAAGAGCAGAAGGAGATATACGGCGGAGGAATCGCTGCAGACGGCCAAGTATGTCATTTATGCAGCAGATTATGGATGAAGTGGGTTGCACTAAATATGTAAAAAAGAAAGGAAAGGCAGATTGAAGAAATTAATTACTGTTGCAAACCAACCACATGCTTGAATGGTGAAGAAGAAGCCACAATCCCTTTTATCAGGGCAATTCTGTGGATTCGCGGAGGCACATCCACGAAACTTTTTAATTGAAAAACTGTATATAATTCCTTTTATTAGTCTATTTCATTATAACTGTTTTTTTTAGTGTTTCCTGAGTTAATCTAATCTTATAGCCCTCATCGGAGTCGTATAGACGTATCGCCTTCTTTTAAGATAAAAAAAACCAAGGTGACTGCACAGAGAAGGTCCAATTCCTAACTAAAAATAAAGAAAAAACTCTACATCTCTTAGGGTATAAAACGTGAGTGATAATTTGGTTTAAATATTAATATTCTGAACAAATTCTTACTCGCAAGCGTAACTCTTCAGGATACATTCGCAGTCAGTATCTCATTCTATGTTGGTTTAGAAATAAAATCAATGTTAAAAAATGGAAAACAGATATAAGATCATAGTAATTGTTTTGATTTTTAATTCTTACACTGGCTTTTCTGAAACTGTATTTTTAAAGCAATCTATCACCATTATCATGTTTTCCGACTAGCTAGAGGCAACACCCATTCTGTTGTGCGCTATCTACTTATCTAAGCCTCAGCATCGGAAGGATGGTGCTGCAAGTCACTGACACGTACCAGCTCATGATTCTTTGAAACAACTCATAAATATTTTCAATACTCCGCCTGAGGAATAATGCTCTGCCGCATGTCCATCTTACTCCGTACGATGCGAATGCATCTGTGCCCGGATATTGAACAGAAAGGGGCGACCTTCACCGCAATATTCTTTCCTCGAGTTCTTTCTTATATCTTCCTATGACGATGTGCTCTGCCGTATTTCCGTATTTTTTACGAACTTCCATTGCATGAATTCGAAGGTTAAATGCAAAATTTATGTATCGTTTTGCGCGTGATATTAGTTCTACTTTCATGATGACACAAAAAGTTTATCCCGCTGCCATCTTCCCACGTATTTATATACATAAATTTTGATTATTTTGTCCTTGATGATAGCCATGTAAGTTCCATTGGAGTTTCATCGCAGCTAATAGCAAGGGAAGCTGATTCGAGTGAAATTTTCTCTTGCATGCGCTTATTGTACCCCATGTTTTCAAGGAAGAGATAGTTAGTAGGGTTTCCCACTTCCGTTCCGACAGTGTTTTTCCCGTGACACCATCACGTGGACTACCTTTCCTCTGGCTCCTACCACTCCATGGAAACCTACCTTAATCGGTAGAATACTGTAATAATAATACGATCTTATCATGTGAAATCCGTGTGTAGGCGTGACTAACGCTGGTTTGTTGATGCATTGCTTCAAGAACATTGTTGCCGAGTGTAAAAAAATTATATTTCATATGATTACAGAGTCTTATATCATCAAATGAAATCAACAGCGGATTTTATTTCAAAAAATTACTTTTTTGGACTTGGCCTGTAGTTTTCCTAGAGTAGTGTGAAATGGAGGACACCGTTCGCATATGAGCTAGTTTTAATGAATTTGGTGAATTATATTTCTTCCAATGATACCAAATTTAAAATGCTTGATATTTTTTATCAGCGCCATTAGAATTCCAATAGATACCTTTTTTGACGAGGTTTGTTACTATGGATCTATGTATGTGACTATGGATCAGTAAGTGACATAGCAGAGATATCACTTACTTTCTGCTGATCATCATCGTTTAGTGTTCTGCCTCAAATGAACACGTCTAAAGCACTATATTCCTCTCCCTTTATCCCGGGCTTCTTATTTTGTATTTTAGTGCTCCATCTAAATTTTTAGCATTCTTCTACCTCTTTTCTTTTTTCCCTTAACTGCTTCTTCAGTTAGGGAAGTTAAATTGAATTCACTGTCAATAATTTTCAATTTGGTAACATAAATTTTCATTATTTTCACGACAGCCGCGGTTTTTTGTTCGGACTTAGAAGTACCCCACCAGTTAGTCTTTGGCGGAGGTTTTTTAATATTTAATTTATTAACCTGGAATAGAGAATCATTACACAATGGCTGCTTTAGACATTTTTTAAAATTTATTATCATGTAAGTCAATGCTTGTTACCTATGGTCACCCAATTTATGTGGAGAGGAACAATTCTTTGTATCAATCCACTCGCCAATGTATTCGCGTACTTTTAATCTCTTATTTTTTTCATTTTCTCCGTACACGGAAATATAGTGCACGCTATTCCAAAAATTCTAAATTTCCTAAATGAGAAATTGATGGTACGTGCTGGCAGTGGCTCAAAAGGTCTAAGCCTAGCCCTCATCATCCATCTGTAGCTTGTTATTTTTCTATTTATATTTGCACATAAAAATAAGATAATTTGACAAGAATAATGAAGAAATTTTTGAAATTTTAGGGCACTATTCTGTCATCTTTTTACAACCTATACTTCATTGTTGTAATATTATCACCAATTGTATGAAGTTCACTTTTTTATACGTTCGGCGACGTTGGACGTATTTTTTAACCGTGGAACCAGATATATTAAAGCATGAAATTAATTTTACTACTCTTAGGGAAGCTGATCAATTATCACTCACTTCGTTTTTATCTTGCCTTTAGTTCAGTTAGGAGTACTTTTTCTTTGAACCTACACTCAGATAAAAATTATGAAGATGTCGAATGAGTTCCAGGAATGAGGTGGAAGGAGCAATAAAGCCTGTGTAACTCCTACATTTCACCCTGTCTATTCCGCAGATATCCCAGACACCGGAGAGTCATAACAGGCCCTTATACTTCACTTTTGTAATATTATTATGTAATTTTATGAAAAAAACTTTCTATACGTCCCGCAAAGATAAGCGTATTTTTCATCGTGGACCCGGATATGTTAAAATAAGACATTAATTTTACTACTCTTGGGGAAGATAATCCTTACATGAATTATCACTTACTTCACTTTCATTTTGCATTTAATTCGGTTCGGATTACTATTTACTGAACCAACGCCCATATAAACGCTGAAATGTTCAATAAGTTCCAGGAATTAAATGTAATTTTACAACCCAAATATATGAAATACTCTTTTATATACGTTCCGCAAAGTTAGGTGTATTTTTCACTACATGAAATTCATTTTATTGCTGTTAAAGAAGCTGATCCTAATATCTATTGGCACTTAATTCATTTGCTTTATGCTTCTTATTCAGTGCGGAGTAGTTTTCTCTTGACCCACTTCTACAAGAAAAATTATGAACATGTCGAATGAGATTAAAGAATGAGTCGTGACCTTATCACTTTTTTATCCACTTTTATATTCATTGTGCGAAGTTTTCACCATGTTCTCAGGTATGTTAAAACGTGGCATTCATTTTGCGGGTCTCGGAGAAGATAATCCTAATATGAATTATCACTCACTTCACTTTTACTTCAGCACTTTTTTTTCCTGGCCCACAACTACATTAAAAATTATGAAAATGTCCCCAAACATGATAAAACATGACATTTATTTTTTCTGCTCTTGGAGAAGGTGATCCTAATATTGATCATCACTCACTTCACTTGCATTTGCCATTAGTTCACTTAGTAGTACTTTTTTCTGAACCTGCATAAAAAATTATTAACACGTCGAATGAGCTGCAGGAATGAGTTGGAAGGAGAGATAAGGTCTATGTAGTAGCTCCTACATCTCACCCTGTCAATTTCGCAGATACCTAGGGAGTCATAACAGGCCCGTACGTATCCGATCCATCATTTGCAGTGTCATTCCTCGGAATTAAGCCGTTCGTTTTGCCCGTCCTCCTTCACTCCGTCCGTGAAGTGGAGCATATTTAGCATTCCCGCCATTTCCTTCCCGCCACAGTTCCCGCGCCTCCCAGAGGGATCTCTTAAAAGCGAGAAAATTGCGCATCGCTTCCCGCGTCGTGCGGGCTGGTGGACGTCATGTGTTAATTCTATGAAGATGGCCGCGATGGGCTCGCCCTTAATGCCTCAGGGGCGCGCCGTCGAACAAGCCAAGCACTTCACTTGTAATCGTCGCACACGTGCGCGCTTGTGAATAATTGGCAGGAATCCACCGCTTATGGGGAGGGAGCCGAGATAGATAGGACCATAGGCCATTAAAACGGGGAGAGGCGGCAACATCAAACTCTCTTCTCTCCCAGACGTTGGTTTCCGTGGCGATACCCCCGAGGAGATAACGTTAATTGTATCGTAAAGCACGGGAACTGGAACGTTACACACTTCATCCATTGTTACTAAACTCAGGGAAAGCATAAAGGCGTAATAGGACATCATTTTAAGGGGTGAAAATTTTTTTAATGGTTTATGATCTCACGGAGTCGAGTTTCCTCGTCTCAGAAGTGGTTAGCGTTTAGGAGTGTAATTACCAACCTATTGTTTCTCGCTTGAAGTATGCGTGGCCTCACTATTTCCTGTCAATAATTGAAAATTTTTACCGTTCTCATTAGTTTATCGAACTTACTACGGCTATAGTCTTCGTAACCAATATTACAGGCCTACTTATACGGTAAATTAGCTCCTACAAGTTCATGCCTTATTGCATGTAGGCGAGAATGAACGCCCAAATGCACATAGTAACCACCCAACTTTTTTGAATTCATGAACAGAAATTAGAACCTGTTCTAATTTGATTCAATTATTTGCTTGTGCTCCGTTCCGGTCCACAGAAATAGTTCTTGCATTAACATTAACTCGTCCGTGTTAAAATACCGTGTAAACGGGCCTTCAGTTGGGATGTTGGGAATATGAACACCTCAATCCAGTGGAAAAATTGACAAGTATTTTCAAATAAAATTGTAAGTTTTCAGAGATACGTTCTTTTAGAGAAAATTTCTCTAAGGAGAAATCCACTTTACCCTCATTAATATATTCTTTTTTGCAGTAATTTTTATTTTGTAAAAGAGGTGAATAAGGAATTCATATTCTGACAGCAGTAAGCGATAAAGAAAACATTGCCACATACGTATGGTATTTCACAGAGATAGAAATATTCACAACATCTATAGTCCTGAATATTCACTCTAAATCATTGGATTCTTGGGTTAAAAGTTTCTTGCATTGATAACTTCGGGGTAATCTTCGTTGTTTATATGCCGGATTACTTAGGGGAACATAAAAACCGTTGAAACGTGCTTAATGTTACGCAAGAATTTTACTTTTTGATCATTGTAGGGAATAATTTTTTTAATTGGTTGCGGATCTCAAGTGTAGGAACCTCTGAAAGTGTTGGAAACTTGTAGAGTTGTTTTCTAAAAATTTAAGTTGTCTCGGTAATTTGGTATGTATAATGACTCCGATTATAAATAAGTGTGACCCCGTGACCCCGCCAGCGGCCAGGAATTGGGCGATGGTTGTAGATTTTAAGGGTGATTAAATATTTTTACGATCAAACTCTAATGAAATTACACCACTATGTATCATTCCTTTTGCCTTGAGATATTTTACTAGTGGCAGCCAAAGTTACCCCACACCCCAACGCGGCTAAATAAATACTCGAATATGCCTGACATTCTTATAAGGAAGTTA
The DNA here is from genome assembly GCF_921293095.1 of Ischnura elegans. Classification (NCBI taxonomy): domain Eukaryota; kingdom Metazoa; phylum Arthropoda; class Insecta; order Odonata; family Coenagrionidae; genus Ischnura; species Ischnura elegans. The sequence continues at coordinate 42,171,648 of NC_060250.1, read as the reverse complement.
TAGACCCCGGTTATTCAATTGACAAACTTGAATAGGTATTATTATAATTTACGACTAACAGAAGTAGTAGATATAAACTACAGGATTTTATTTTCATTTTAAGCGGATTATTCAGGCAAATACTTAATGATTGTACTGTTATTTTTTATATTCAATTTCTATTTCTGTCATACCATTAACCTATTTACTATTAAATAAATCATTAACTATTAATTTTTCTCTGAATGTGTAGTGTGAATTGAATTCTTTCAATTCAAAACCATCACTATATTTGTTCAATCTTCTATCACGAGCAGACTATTAAATATTTTTTAGAGAGAAAAAAGGGTTGTTAATAATTGTAAGCGAGAATTATGAATTATTTTCTCTTGAAGTATTTGAATTTACTCATTTTTTACTCAGGTGGTGGGATCTTTGTAATAACTCCATTTCATTTTTAATGAATTATAACAACTTCATCTCACATTACTGTTTCTATTATCTCTAATATGACGTTCGAAGGACTAGAGGAATGCGTATGAGGTGCATATTGTAAGAACTGACGTTTTGAGGTGTTTAGGTTTAATGTTACAGGCCTTACTTTGTGGATCTGCCATCCAAAGGGAAATTGCCTTTCCTTTGTAAATTCCACGTTTGGTTCAGACCCATAAAGTGAGATAATAACGAGCAATATGATATAATAGCAAATTGAGGCCGTATAACATTACCGAGATCCATAACGACGTCGGGTGAAAAAACCTATGCTTGGTGAAAATGACGAAAGAAATATTCCAGAGTTGAGTTCTTTTTCCTGGAAAAAATCTTTTGGGAGATTAAACTCACCACTAAATTCACTCGCCTACATTATGGAACATACATGAATAAAATTAGTTCTACTTCTCTAAGAATGAGATAAAAATGCACAATTTGTATTCCTTCGAATTTTTTTGCGAATAATGTCAATGTCACTATTGCACGTATTGCACTATTGCAAGTAATTACTAGGCGTTTTGGGTCATAAGTTAACAAAATTGGTTCTACTTCTTTAAGTAACAAATGAAACTGTATTGTTTTGTATTATTTAGAAATCTTTTATGAATTACGGTCGTATCCTATCTCATGTAAGTAAATTGTGAGTGGTATCGCCAAATTTTAGTTCTTTGCTAAATCCATACCTTTTCATTGAACGTTTTCTACTGAACTAAATTTCAACTAAATTTTTCTGAAACATTTGCAATGAAAGTAAAAGTTTGACAAATTTTCAACTTTAATTTCTAATTCATGGCTACTTAATTTTCTACTTTATTTGTCAATTTTCTGATTTTATAGCATGTATGTCTGAATTCAAAAAGATTCTCGACAAATCTCAGGTGTAATTTAAATGATCCTTTACGCTCATTAGAATGGTAAGAGCTTATGTTTTTTAATGCTATACCACCTCTCATATCACTCCTGCCTTAAAATCCTCCCAACTCTTTCCTCGTTCCGAAGATGTAATTAACGCAGTTAAGGGCTTAAATCTTCAGAGATTGAACTTAATCCACCTACTAGGGCTTCCAAGCATTAAAAAATATAGAAGACCAAAAAACGAGCTTGGAGCACTGTTTTTTGTACCTGACCTCACATAATTAAAACTATAATGCAAATAATTCTGTTAACACCCAAAGGAAAGGGAGACGGAGGAGAAGTGGTCCGGAGTGCGTAAAAACGAGACACCCCCCGTTAAACTCTCCACCGCAAGGGGGAAGACAGCTATGTGGGAAACTCGGGGCTTCCTTGCAGGAAAGGACGTAATCTGTGGAAAATTAAGTCCAGCGGAGAGGAGGTGGAGGGAAACTTAAGTACCCACCACGCAAAGCAACGGTGGTTGCATGGGCAAGTTCAATTTTCTCATTCAAAAACTACTCGAATTAATGAATTCGCATGGGTTTTTAACCAATCCTGAGAGTCTCTCCTGGCCCACTCCTCGGCTTGTTGGCTGGGAAGGGACTACTCTCCCACTGTGAACTCCAGCCTCATCTTGCTTAAATGGGAAGTAACGAAATGCAATTTCGCATCCACTCGGTGACCAAGAGATGAAATATCAAGGAAACCAATTTGGCGAAAGGGCTTGAAGCACCATCAATTTGCGGTGCGGCTTGGCCTGCCCATTGCATCCGAATTAGACTGGTAAATAGAGGGAGTTTTGCGCGAGGGGAAACTTGTCCAAGCGGAACGGTAGGAGTAAGTTTCCCATTTTTCCGAGGACATTTAATTTTTACCGGAGTGTAGGTCTAGGTCACTACGATTTAGTGGGCACTATTAAGAGTCCTCCCTTGGAAGAGTACGTGTTGTTGCCATGACCCAGTTGCTAGTCTCGTGGATGCTAGTTTTTACTTATTTGCAAACTCTTATTGCATTCATTTACTTAATTCGGTGTACATTTGATAAATTATGTTTTTTTATCTATGGATTGAATTTATTTATTTGTAAAAATCACCTCAAAAACAGCACCATTTGGCCTTTACGTCAACGAGCTACAACAAATATTAATGGACGATGACATACATACATGCTCAGCATAGGGAAGTACCCATCCAGCCGCGACTCGAACCCGCGACCTCCAGTTTCGTAGGCGAGGACTGTACCCAGCCGCCACCGAGGTTATACACTGAATGCTCCTTACATCTTTAATTAACTTAAATACATGATATAATAGACATAAATTATTCAATATGCTGAACCACTTGAAGACAAACTCTTGTATAGGAAGTTTTGTTGATTGACAACATAAATTGCACCCACGAGTCACATTCATTTATTCCAAAAGGTATGTGGTAGGAGTTATCTCTAGTAATATTACGGTTAGGAGAGTTCAAGATAAAGTTAAGAGTAAAATTATTACGGAGGCTTCCGCGGTGATTAAATTTATGATAGGTTTCCGGGTTAATACCGCGTCGACTCATTTTTGGTGGACGAAAGTTTCAGGCGCGTTCTAGCTCCCGTCTTCGGGTCCAATTGAAATATATAAAAATTAAGATTTTAAAGGGAAATTAGTGTGGACATTCGTCAGTTCTTCCATATTCTGATGTGACTTTAGGAATCATGTAATTGAGAAAGTTGGTAATTTTTTCTCTTTTAGGCTTTTACAGTAGTCCGGGTTTGATAGATCGGTTCTTTTGAGATTTATTTCTATTCCAAATTGCGGGGAAATTGTCGTCAGCATTTTACAGCGAACGTCTTCATAAGCTGTTTTGTTTCTAAAAATTGGGTTCAAATACCGTTCACTTGTGCTGTCCGGTGACCGGTACTCGAGTTTAACCCTTGAGAGTTTACCTTTTTTTTTTAGATAGTTATTACCAAAAGTTGGTTAACGTGAAATTATCTTCTTTTCATTCAATTCCTTGTCCCTCCTCTCTGTTTATTACAAAAATTTAGATTATAAAACGTAAAAGAAGAAATGGACTTTGAGTAGAAGCGACAGAAATATGCGTATCACGCAATGCTTAGAAACGATCGATGTTTCCGTTATTGAAAAGGAGTGACCAGGAACGCATTTATATCAGCACTTTTTGTGCGACCAAGATGATAATAAAAAGCGACCCACATCGGAATGAACCGCTTCGGAACTTGAGACACCCGCACCAAGGTTTGCTAAATTATAGTTCTTTCAAGGTGAATGAGTGCAGTCCAACCATTTTATTCATGCTATAAAATTCCGCAGAGCACATCATCTAATTTCTAATTGTAGTATTTTTTCAAGAAATGTGACAATTTGTACTGAGTTGTATCCCTTACGCAAGTATTACTTGAGCTAAATTTGGAAACGTTAGCCCAGCAAAATCGTATGATGCCTTGTAGAAAAAATTTAGCACTTCCATGTGTGAATACAAAAATGCATGCAGTGGACATATACGCATATATTTTAATAGCCTTTACAGCATTTCGACTCAGAATTAGCTTCGTTTTGATTTTTTGATAGGATTTTTTTTCAATTTATGAACTAATTACTAACACAAGTAATTTTGTGAAAGCAGAGACGATGGAAAATACGTATTTATCAATTTTAAGCTGTAATAATTAAAAGTCGTATTTTAATGCATCAATAACTTTACGAAGGTATGTTTGAGAAATAACTTTTTAGATTTCATTTTTGTATTCTTATGCATAAATTTGTACATCTTGTGATGACAACACATGGATATACTGCGCTTCATGACCTGCGTGCAAATTCATCGCATCATAGCAATTAATTCATTGATCTTGGATCATGGATGAAAAGTTTTAATCAAAATAATGTCTTTTACTTTTTTTGTTTTTCCATTTTACCACACCATTTGTAAATTCAAGCAACCCACCCACTGAATTATTTTAATTGGTTTGGTTTTATTTCTTTCATCATTTTATATTTGATGCATTGTGTCATTTACAAGACTTTCCCAAGTATTAGGGAACTACCTTGTGGTAATTTATGCTCGCATTAGTCCTTTAATGAACGACTTAAATATAAGAAATATGAGTGAATATCTTCCCTATAACGTCTATCGATTACCGGGCCATGTTTTACCTCATAGTCATCATCAAATTATCAAAACAGATGGAGTAAAAATGAGCTCTAAAAGCGTAACTTCAATTTATATCGCGGAGAAAATCGTCCTACTCAATATCTTCAATTTAATTCACCAGCTCTCTACTTAGGGTCTTATTGCGAGTAATACCCTTTGGTCAAGAAAGGCTGTTCGCATAAAATAATTTATCACATCTCCCATTTAATTAGAAGAGAGTCCTAAAACAGAGTGTGGGAGTTGATGCTTTTGGATCTAAAGAGAGCGAGTATAGCACAAAACGTCGCTCTAAAATTGGCACATTTCCATATCGTACTTTTGTAGGCCGGTTGCTCCTCCCCAGTACCTACGGAAATGTGGAATAGAATAACAGGACTTATCTCGTTAAGACCTTTGGTGGAACGGAAGCGTTCACAATATCCACACACACCGCCTCGCGCGACTAATCGATGAGGGATGAAGGTAGACCAAGGTGGTCTTAATTTGCTACGGAGGGAAGGCCGCCAAAAGAGTAATTCCGACTGAAAATTCAGCCTCCTAACCAAGGCCCGCCCTCAGGCCTTAGAGCGGCTTCTCTTTATGCTGTTGCGAACCTGGCAAGACCTGGAGCAATACGCCGTTTCTATGTGCATGCAGTATGACTCGCTTCTCTGTGTACTCGGATCTCTCGCTTTCCTCTGCGATGCTTCTCGTCCATGACAATAGGACAGGATAGACCGCATCCCGGAAAGGCTTTGTATCCTTCCCTTCGGCCTCCCATGTCATCATTTTCACTTCCTGCAGTCTCTTTATTATACTCCCACGTACGCTCCTATTAATTAAGTTTTTGAATGGCTAGTTTTGAGCGAGTAGCTTACTTGAGACGACCTGCTTCAGCTATAACATTCAACCCAGAGCTTGCGGTGTGCATTTGAAAAGTTCATTTTTTTAGCGTTATATTTTCATCTTAAATATCTCATGACTATATCATCCACAACTATATCATCGCCTACAGTAATCAGTGGCGGATCCAGGATAGGGAAAAGGGGGGTCTAAGTAGAGGGTAACCTCTCAGCGGTAGTGGGAGTCCGAATAAAATTTTCATATTATCTATTGTGAATTGGATAACCAAGGGGATGCTATAGCCCCAGTAGCCTCCTCCCCATACATCCACCATTGGCAGTAATCGCGGGTACAATTTAGGTTACCGATAGTACGTATATGAAGTCTTGATTCAGTCTACCAAATATACCGAAAGAGTAGCATTATATTTGCATTCAGTCCATATCGCAATTGCGTGAAGAAAAAATCGTCTCTCTGCACTCTGTTATTCCGCCTTTCGGGAAAAACCGGTGGCTACAGTAATAACTTATGATTAATATTATTTCCTAAAATACTTACTTCTAATTTAGTAATTGCATAAAATATAACGGGCTTAGGTGGCGGCGGGGTAGAATCTCAGTCCTCTACGCCGGAGGTCGCGGGTTTGGATACCGTAATACTGGATTCGCCAAACGTTGATATTTGATGTTTTTGTTGGTTTTACAAGAAGCAGGTCACAGTCGTAAATAAATCGGTAAATATAAAAACAAACGAATGAAGGTAGTTATGGTGCATTGTAATATTGTATTGACCGTAACCCTGGTTTTTTTAGTGAAAGTTAAGTATAAGTCATTATGAGCTATTGGTTTGTGTATATCAAGTTAAATATATGTCTTAAAGGAAACAGCTTAATGTTACGAGTGCCTTACGATGGAGAAAACTCAATTTTTTACAAAGCAATAAGTCCCATTTGTCGATGTTTTCGGTTGGAATTTGAGAGTAAAATTAGATAAAATGTATGCAGTCGTGAACGTGAAGAAAGCATTAACCGGATAGTCGACCCATTACTGAAAAATATATATTCAGCTTTAAATGTTTTTTTTATATCAGTTCTCCATGCTATCAGTGTTTCTTCTTTCTAATCGTTCAATGTACTGTTCTGTTTTTGATGCATTAAATCATACCTTTGTGACCTTCGGAGGTCAGCAAATCCACAATACTGGTCTATGATCTGCAAATTGATTTAGGAACCCTTTAAATCCTATGATTTGACACGTTAGTTGTCATGATGGCCCGAAGTTTACCTCTATGACCTTTGACCTCCATATTAGCCTTGGCGGTCAAATAGTGGATTAGACGAGTATTTCGACAATACAAGTGATTTGGGCACCCTTTAAAACCCATGGATCTTGTGGTTCTTTTTACCACCCTTATGACCTTGACTGTGACCTCACTGGGTAAATGGTTGAATTTTCGTGAATAAAATTGTTATCTTTGCTTTCCTCGTGTCCAAAAACTTAAGAATTGACACATTGGTCAATGAAATTCAGTATTTTTTCTATCTGGAGTTTTTTTGACATTGAAACGCCATAAGCCAAATTAAAAATTTTGGCTTGGACCCACATTGTGAGGTCAAAAGGTCAAAATTGTAAAACTTTGCTTACAGTCAACGAAATTTAGGACCTTTTCCCATAAGTATACCAACTTTTAAGAATATTGCCTGAGGGTAAGTCAGTAAAATTAGAGATCAAAAATGACGCACGACCTGTGGGACAGTCTGTATATATATAAAAGAGGATATTTGTTTGTCTGTACGCTATTCGTTTCCATATAGCTATAAGCAATTGCGGCTATAGGTCGTGCTTAGGTGCATCTCATGCAGTGAATGGCCATAGTGCTACTTCTGGTTGTAACTGACGCGTCATTTCCGTCGTTTTCTCATTATTGTATGTTACGTCACGTCATACAATTTCTGTGGTTGGCCGTCCTGCCGGGTAGGCCCATCTCCTGGCGTGATCAAAGGGGAAACATAATCTTCCACTCACCGTCTTATTTCAATTTTAAGTCAACCGCGGAAAGTCAAAGGGGTAGAGGGGTCTAGGTAAAAAAATCCTGCCATGTGACCATGAATTCCAAGTTTTCAATTTATCTGGATGCAATCCCTCCCGAGCAACTTCTATGCTAACTTCAACATCACCGAAGAACTATTGCAACTACACGCCAGTCACCACAGCCAGAAATCAAGTGAAAAGGGAAGAGTGGACCAAAGCAAAAGCTTTCCCGATGAAAAATGACGAGTTTGTTTGTTTAGCATGAAAATAAACGAGATCTCATGCTATGTCAGCGTATTTACCTAGTAAAAATTCTAGTTTTCTTCCCTCTTTTCGCTTAAAGTGTACTATTTATAAAATTGACAGATAAATCATACTGTCCCCGGCTTGTCATTATTACTCGCTTACTCACTCTATGTCCTTTCTGCAAGCATTCAAGGGGAAGGAGGGAATATCCACGGGACTGAGGTGTTTCGCGGGAATCAAGAAACGCGCGGCGCGGCTCGTGTCAGGGTGGCGGGGGGCGTGCGGCGGGCGCCTTTGAGGCAGCGTTTCGGCATTAACGAATCGAAATACGACAAAACGGTTAAGTTCTTTGCTCGGAGGGCTATTATATATATACCGTTTTATAAAAACTCAGCATTCAAAACAACTGCATTTAGGCCTTTCAGGCGCCTCAGGCACGGCTATCCGACGTCGTACGAACCTGGAACTTATATTATATTATTTTTCTTACCGATTCGCACATTCTGAGGCCACGAATTCTTAAAACGGATCATTTTTTTTAAGAAGCGGCACGGCTATCCGACGTCGTACGAACCTGGAACTTATATTATATTATTTTGCTTAGCAATTCGCACATTCTGAGGCCACGAATTCTTAAAACGGATCATTTTTTTTAAGAAGCGGCACGGCTATCCGACGTCGTACGAACCTGGAACTTATATTATATTATTTTTCCTACCAATTCGCACATTCTGAGACCACGAATTCTTAAATCAGATCATTTTTTTAAATAAGCGTCGGCCTAACGCCAGATGGCCTGCCAATGTTAAATAAAATATGTATTTCACCGAATATTTACGTAAATTTTCAATGAAGCTGAAATTTCTCTTGACATTTTCCCCACTATTTTCTCCATTATCCATCATATATTATGTATGCGACCCCTTTCACGGACCCCTTTCCCTTTGCTGCCAGCCTCCCTGCATAGAGCTCCATTCCTCTCCCGCAAGCATTACTTGCAGCTTTGGCTCTCACCCCACCTTGTGGTAATGGCTTGGATGTCCACTCTCTGGCCGATTATACGCTCCGCAGCCCTTGTCCTTGTTAAGCCCGCAAGCACCGTCAACATTCCCCGGTCCAAGTCCACTTAACAACCACCTCCTCCCTTGCTACCTTCTGATCTGTCACTCCTGCGTCCCTCTGCTTGACGTCCTCTTGTCTGACTACCTTCAATGTCCGGAGAGAGCGATGGTCGGCTGAGTGAATTGTCTTGATGCTTTTGCTAGAACTGAATGGGATTCTTCCTCTCCAATGAGGGTTCAATATTTATTTTAGAGCTAATTTTTATCTAAAAGCGTCTACTACTTCATGTAACATGGCAAGTAGTAAACTTCTTATTTGATAGCAGTTTTTTTAATGACCCAATAATTGCGCGTATGTTGAAGACATCAATTATTTGCAGTCCTACTACTACGTTCTAACAAAATTTTTCTCAGATTTAGCACTTTCGTGGTAATTTTATGCATGTAATGCATATTTTTCATCGCGTAGGTCCATCAAGCACCGGATACGTTTTATATTTTGACTCAGATCTGTTTTCAGATGATTCAGTTTTAATTAACTGTTAAACATGTTTGGCGCAACAGTATCAGCACGGATAATTTTCCTAAATCGTCATTTCATCACTGAAGCCTTTCATTAATGAAATATCAGGCACTTATATAGACGCAATTTAAGACGGTTAACTTATTTATTAACATAATGAAGCAGTTAACCGTCAACGTCCGGATACACTGCGTCGCCCAAGCAACGACTTGTTCGTCCTCATCATCAACTTCACGATATTTGATCCAGATAATATCAATATGAAAAATGTATTGTCCTGTGGATATACCCCCTAGCATCAGAAACCTCGTTGGGCGACCATTAGGAAAATAAGGATATCCAGGATCACATCGAGTACTCATTTTCCAAGAGTAAGGTTTCACGGAAAATATGTCGAATAAATATTTCTTTTTTTATTTTTCTTAAATAAGCAATAGCAGGTATTTTTCTAAAATGAGCAGTTCAAGCAGAATCCGAGGAAATATTTCCTTTAAGTTATAACACCGAGCCATTTAAGTTAAGGTGTTGCAGGGGGCCATATGTGTAGAAGGGGGTCATGTGGATATCTCTGCAAAGTTTTAGAATAAACCAAATATCGTCTTCTGTATCGCCAATGATATGTGTAAGACAGCGGTTTTCAAAATCTACCTTGAACAAACTGGAATCCGTTACCTTCCAAGACTGAGGGCGATGTTTTTACGAGCGATGGATATCGAATGGCAAGGTGGAAAATGCTGTCCACTCTTTACAATATGCGTATTTTACATGGACATCAGTAAATCCTCATCTTAAATGGTTTGAGTACCTACGGTATGGAGCCTCGAAGTCATGGCTAAAAAATTAATTAAAATTGGTAAATTGCTTTATTTGGTTATGCTGTGTGGAATTTTCAGGGTTATATTTTATCACAATTATTAAACCTAGCATATTGTAGCTTTATTTATATTACCCTTTGGGTATGGTATTTGGAGGAGGCGACCGACAGCTGAGGTCATTTGTGCCATGAGGGAGGGGTGTGGAAGGAAGGGTGGAGAGAAACCCGGCGTCGGTGTTAGCCTGCTCTTAACGAAAGGCGCCAAGGGGACCACGGCTTAACGTCCAATCCGACGGACGGAGTGTTGCGCTTGAAATGTCCTCCACACGACATTCAAGCAGGGATCGGGCAGTCTCTGAAAATTCTCTGCCACTGCCGCTATTCGAACCCGAGCCCGCCGGGTAGGAAGCCAACACTCTAGCCACCTCACCAACCCGATCCCTTTGGGAATGACAAATGAGAATTAAAACTGGTCGGAGGTTACCAAATAAAGCTGGGTTCAATTGACTAAGTTTCTATTTCTCTAGCCAACAAAATCCATTCATCCTGCCATGAAAGTGCTCATATAATGCTACTAAAAACTTGAGTGCATCGTACACAGGGTTTGTACTATGCACTTAATTTTAATGTTACGGAATCACCGTGAATCAAATTTACATTTTCATTCTTTGAAGAAGTTATGCATCTTATTCTTTAGCAACCCAGTCGATATGTTGTGCAGATACTGTTCAAAGTCACGACTGCGTTCGATGTCTTCACGTTATCAATATCAGAAGGGTCCATTGCAACGCGATAACCAGACTGTCATTGCACGACGTTTACCTACATGTATATATAGGGTATTGTGATTTATCCACGGTTCATTATCATACTTTAATAAGCCAATATTGATAGTTGATCCTATTTAATGCACTATCTCCTAAAAAGCTTAATCTTTTCTTCAATAGCTGTTTCACGCTCTTATTAGAGAGGGAGAAACAATGATGCTTTCACTGATTTTTTAAATTTTGATTAGATTTTGGAGGAGATGGCCAAACTATAATTGAATACCATCAATGTCAACCTCAGCAATTTACTGTACTTATTCATTCAACTATTTTGGACTAGATATCGTTGAAGCTCTTCATATTATTAAAGAAATAAATTGACTATACAGCACATTATTTTATTGTGCAAAACGCGTTTTAGCTTACTAATCCATCGTTCTGGTCCATGATGATGTCTCAGTGGGCTGAAAAGCGTTGCACGCATTAAAAGAATCCGTGGAAAAGTATGCTTCTATTCAATATTTTTTAGTGATGACATAACTTTCTGCCTGTTTTCGTAGTGAAGATGTTTCCATTATTCAAATTAACTCCTTTCTTGCTAAAGGATGCAAAAATAGAGCTCAGAATTATATAGAGCATAAAAAGTTACTCATATAACCTACTGAAACTAAATTAAATATAAAACATATTATAAATAGAAATTAAAATAAAAGATATTTTGGTGCGCACGATTTAATTCATTTTTTCGTTACAAATGCGAGAAAAAATTAATGGGCAAATATGCTTTAACAATTCTATTTCTTACATCATATATAACTAATAATACCATTCCATATCATTTCTTTTTTTCTTTGGAATTGCAAACCTAAGTTCTCATGAATTTATTGTAATTAATAATTCGTTTAAAATCATATTTACCATGTTTCCTTTTTTTAAATTTATGTCCCTTTATTTGCATAAAATAGGTCAAGACTCGATAAGTGTTTGGATTCAAAAAGTTTTTTCTAGTTTGTAACGGCGCGGTGTCGATGTTTAGGCATCCTTTGCTGTATGTAAAAGCTCCAGTTCGTAAGATATGGCTAACCTCGTCATATATACACTGCTCTTGAACTTATCTAATAGGAAAGCCTATTTTTCAGTCTGAGATAGATTCCCATCCGAGTTTATCTAACAGGTCAGTTACTCTAACAATACTATCGTAACGACTTTTCGCGTAGCTGGCATTTCTTCTTTGCACGCGTTCTAACTCAATTATTTTGGCCTAATTCATGAGGATCCCAAACACTGGCAGCGTATTCTAAAAGAAATATTGCACGGATTATTGTAACTTTCCTTCGTTCAAGTATATGCTTACCCTGGAGATTCATCATATCTTTTGAAGTCACTCCTAGAAATTAAACCTACTAGAATGTGTTTAAGTATCGAGTGTTGTTGCAAGACTATGGGTCATTCTGAAGAAACAAGATTATGTATCACCGAAAACTTTCACTAGATACATAAGACGAACATAGGAGAAACGTACCTACCGAAAATTCTTCAAAATCGCAAGTAGAAATTGTGCGAAAATTCCACAGAGAAAAAATCATTCGCCTTGACCGGGATTCGAACCCGGATCCCTTGATTTCCTACTACTAAGCTACTACGTAGCTTAACTGGCTAAAGCACTCGGCCGGAAATCGAGGGATCCGGGTTCGAATCCCGGTCAAGGCGAATGATTTTTTTCTCTGTGGAATTTTCGCACAATTGTGCATTGCGGGTGACTCCCGTGGCTAGTCCCGGTATACTTAAATTCGCAAGTAGAAAGTTATACGGGCGAAAATGGGCTGCAAATAACCGGGGATAATTATCGGAGAGTCTTATAGTTTATGCTACCATTTTCTCAAGAGAACAGCGTATAAAGCAAAACTTCTGGAATATCCGTTAAAGCTGTAATATCAATGAGCTCTTAACCGAACTACTCGAAGTACTACTATAAAGTTATTAGCAAGATTATTATTTGTAACCAAATTCAAATAAATGAAAATACAACGACATGTACGGAATTTTTACTTGTGTCAATTTAAAAATAATTTCGCGCATTTTCAGTGATTCAACCGGAAGGTTGGTATGTTTGGGTAGGGTTAGAACTCACCCCAGATCAATCCACGGGCTTGAGAATCTCGAGAGCCAATTCCTTTCCCTTGGCCACCTCGCACTTCAAGGACATTATTTGCGGGCGTTAAAAGGCTTAAGTTTCAACCCGGAAGCCTTCGCTCTGCAGTCAAGCGCTCCAGGCATTAGGCTCCCAGAAATTTAATACTAATGATTGTATAATAAAAATAACTATTCATTCATACTGATAAGCCATATAAAACTACCTTAGTGAGTACCTACCTGTAGTGACTACCTTCTTCTATTGAGAACAATTTTTTCTGGCATTACTACCGCGTATATTAAGATAAAGGGGAAATATGATAGTCTCTTTTTTCAATATAAATTTTCTCGCAGTTCAGTACATTTCATTGACGCCTGGAATAAACATAAACGTGGCAAATTAAATAAAGAATTATTAATTTTCTATAAGGAACTTATATAAATATTGCTTCGTTTTTTAATTAGCTCTTGTCAGCTCTATTTTTTCTTGATGTAGTTTTTTAGATAGTAAACTTAAGGAGCCCACGAGATCTTTATTGAGTAGATATATCTCCATCTAATGAAGCTAAAGACTCACTCGTTCCCAGTCATCTCTCAAGGTCCTCAAATTTATCCCTTTTGTGGCGGTCGCAGTCGCTTTGGTAGCGCCCACAGTATAGGACCCGTCGCTATCTATGTCCCCATCTACCCATCCACGTGATCCCGAACAGTCTCGGGTCATTCCACTTGCTCGGATCGCCTCCACCTTGTGCGTCCACTCCGCCCCTGTATCCCTTGCTAATGAGAGAGTATTACGCACGCATGACCGAGTTAATTGGGAGCCCAAGGGAGAGAGACCCCACCCTTGCTAACGGCTAACGCTTAGAGACGCTCGCGCTGAGGAGAAGAAATGGCTTGCGGATTAATAAGCTGCGAGGCGGAGGATGACTTCAGTGCGGTGGAGGAATGAGGAGGTCTGTGTATGTCCACGACTATGGGACTGATTGTTAAATCAACAGCGCCGGAAAATCATTAGTTTTTGAGTCAGCGGTTGATTTTGAACACTGCACGATTATTAACGGTAACTACATGTATTATATATTAATACATAATTATATATTATATATGCATTAGTATATTATATACATACATAAAATATGCATTAATTTATTATTTACATGGATTCAAAAATATACGCTGTTACATTCCACGCTGTATTTATTAAAAACTACCGGTTTCGACCTTTTCAGTTCATTATCAAGAGGTAACAGAAGTCTTGATAATAAACTGCAAAGGTCAAAACTGGTATAGTTTTCATAAATATTGTGTGGAATATTACAACGTTTAATTATTAATCCATCATGTCGTCATTCAACGAAACTCGCGAACTATTTATTTGATACAACACCTAAATCGAAAAGCAGATGCAGCATTGAAAATTGACCGCAATTCGCTAAAGATGAAAAATTCACTTCAACTCCAGATTTATTTAGGCTCAATCATTACCTTAATTTTCCTCTTCCAGCCTTTTAAATTTTATTGAAACTGTAGAATCACGCCGAAAGATTAAGCGAGTTCTATTTGATGAATAAATATTTTTTTGAGGATTAGGTAGCAACGTTAAGCTTGTGGGAAAAAATTCCTCAAGTGTAGGACTTTCATCCTACGTCATGTAATTATAACAATTAATGTGTATAGTATGAGAAGCAGATATACCTTTGCCAATTAGTCGCAATTAAAAACAGCTCAAAATTTTATTTCTAACCTAATCTCAATTACATATTGAATCATTATCTTTTCGTATTATTCTCGTCTCTTAAATTTTATTGAAATTGTAGATTTCCGTCAAGATATAAAGAAAGTTAGTTTCCAAAACTCAAGCAAAGCAAGTTTAAATAAAAGGAATAAAAAAACGGCGTAAAATGTGATAAAAAGTAAAAAAAAAAACTTTGTTATTCCACATAAATTTATGATTAAGGTTTCGACGTGGCACGTCATCATCAGGGCCAGACGTCTTTCAATTATAAAGTTTTTATTTTACTTTTCATTACGTAAAGTCTATTCCATGAAGTCCCGCTCGATACAACGAAAACCCGTATAAACGGCTGTTTGGGAAATTTGCAAATACTGATCGATAGGCAAAAAAATACTCGAGAACTAGTTTATCATCTCATATCAAGGAGCTTTGCCTCGCGTCTCATCATTTTTTCACACTGCAATCACCCACAATAGCTTTGCAAGTCTTGAAGTTACATAATTTACATATGATGCATGTTTCATAGTCTCACGCATAGTCTAAGTCTTTGTTACAAGACGTCATCTTTGTTGTTAATTATACCTATCGTCTCAAGCCCAACTTTGAGGAAGTTCATGTTAATAATGAAATGAAAAAACTTCAACAATTTATTTGAAGGTTCGGAGATTTTCGCGGCAATGAGAGATGGACAACCGGCCAATGAGAGAGCAGCAGCGGATCAGCAGCCGCCGCTGCCTATATAAGGCGGAAAATTTTATGCCTATAAAAGGCGGAAAAATTTTCCAATTTTTTTCACATACCTTCGACCTGAAGACGCTGACTGTAACGCCAGCGAAACCGTTGTCATTAAAAAAACAACAAACGCGGTGAAAAAACCGAATAGAATGGAAAGATCAATTTATTTGAAGGTATGCCTAGTTTCAACATAGCGGCGTAATCATCCTTGACTTGCGTCATTATAACGCCGCTGCGTCTAAACTAGGCATGCCTTCAAGCAAACTGGTAAAATAAAACAAAGTTTTTTCAATTCATTATATTTTTCAATCTTGGATTTTTTATCACTCCTGCGTTTGATCTTATTTTTTGTCGTGCGTCATTACTTTATTTAACTTTTTTAATAAAAGTATAAACATATATGACATGTATATTATGACTGCAGATGATGATTTCGATGACATCGAAGATGATCCCAAGGATTTCTCCGATTTCCATGCGAGGATCAACATCGTTTCCCAAAACCCTTCTTCCGCTCATCTCTTGGTAGTAAACAAACGGAGAGAACATAATGGCAATCTACAGGCACCTTCATCTCTTCCCACGAAATCGCAGATCATCCAATTCCCCTATCCTCTCCCTGCACCCAGTGATAGCCTCTCAATTTCACGTTTTCGACCGTCCAAATACACAGGAAAACAGTGGAACCAATTATCCGCAGATATAGGTTTCGTTCCCTCGTCATCGTTCCGGTAATCACAGCTGCAAGTTTCAAATCAAGTTTTGTTCGGATGCGATAAGAATCGTTTGCTACAACACTTACAAAACTTTACCTCCAATTAGTCAATGAAAAAAATTATATGATTTTGGTGTGGTAACTAATGCAACTAAACTCTGATTTGTTGTTAAAGAACGATTTTAAATAGTTTCTATTAATTAAGTTGAATGTAAAATTTCATTGACGGCAAAATATTACCTCCTACATGAACACAGTAAGTCTTCTTAGAACTTGATAAGCAATTAACTAGCATAAGTGGTTAAAAAAAATAGAGGAAAAATTTATTAAAAACTAATTGGATAGTTGGAATTAATAATAGATGATTGGATTCTGTGCGATGCATATGGATTGAGGGTTTGGTGAACTAATGGTTAGTCTCATGCTTAAGGAAATGGTTGAAAGTAACAAAATAACCTGTATTAATAGTCGCTGAATTCAAACCTCTAACATTATTTGTCTTTTGATGAAAAATAATCAACTTCTACATTTTATTTCAAGCAATATGCAGCTTAGTCGTGGTTTGGTTCTTAACTTGTTACAATCTAACACTACATCCATGGTTGACAAAGAAATGAGTACGTAAAATATTTTCACGAATGTAGTTGTAATGTGTTTGTAGAGGCAAGTTAGTTACCATGTGTATTAGTATGGAGTGCATGTACATTACAGGAATATTACGATTGAATGCAAACTATAAGAAAAAAATATCACTGAATTTACGAAAGAAATTTATTTGTCATGTATTGATAGCACCAGTCCTGTATAAACAGTGTATGATGGAAGCCCCAAAACGATTTCACAAGGGGTACCCTATATATTCCACCATTCCTAAAGGGTTTTCTGTTGTAGTTTAATTGCATACGATTTTAATAAAGTTATATCATTATTATTATTATTAATTTCTATCAACCATTCAAGTTAATTCATTATACTTTAAATCCTATAGCGTAATGTTAGCATCTTGGATGCGCTATTTCTCTTTCTTACGGGAGAAATCTTGATATTATCCTAGAAGACTTCTCTAATGAAATCGTGGGAGCATATCTGTGAAGCAATTTGCACAGAAGGCGACAAAATGTCATTACTTTCCCGTCTGCTTCCCTCGTCCGCTGTTCTATCTAGGATTCCTTTGCAAATTGGCTCTGCCCTGCGGGACTGATGAATTAATTTCTGTGAAAATTCTGAACCTCCCATCCAGTTACTGCAGATCATAGGGTTTCGTGGAGGATTAGGCGTCGCGCTAATGAAAAACTCCTGAGTGTAGTTTCAAATTAAAACGGCGCGTTTTTCGCGCTCGGTGGACTCTGCAACGAAGCCGGAAAACCACAAGCGTGTCGATGCGATCCAAATTTGAAATGGGCTTAGCTCGCCCTGATGACAGGAATGTCTTGCAACGGACGTCGATTAAAAGAAGGAATTTTGGCGTGGCGTAGTTGTCCTAGGTCTGTCAAATCGAGCGCTTTGCCTAGTTGTGGAATATTTCGTTGACCCTGTCAGGTGCATGTGAAGGCCAGTCATACTGGTTTGAATTCGAACTACTATAGGAATCTTCAAAAAAGACTATTCGGGCTTCCAGCCGGGTGGTCTCTCTCCGTTCCGGGCATTCTCCATTCTGTCTCCATTCTTCATTCTCACTCTGTTCTCTTCATTCTCTCATTCTTGGTAGAATGGAGAGAGAATTGACTTGACTTGACTTTTCGTTTTACTTAACCTGGCCCGGGTGAGGCCACAATCCGGCCCCCTCTTCCCCCGGGCCAGGGCCCACCCGACTGGAAGCCTGAATGGCATTTTTTTAATATATTCGCCGGGAAAGCATCAGATCTTACTTCACTAAAGGAATAGATTGCCAATCGTTTTATTTGAATTTAACCTACGAGTTTTGCTGAAAAAATAACAGTATAATAATAAATAAAATCAACAGATTTGGGCGTTACTTGGTGGAACGATGAAATATTCATGGTGAAATAAAAACACAGTACTATTCCAAAAAACATATATTTTTGCAGTCTACTAGTTTCGACGTTTACACCGTCATGACCGGTGTAAATGACGGTGTAAACGTCGAAACTAGTAGACTGCAAAAATATAAGTTTGTGGAATTGTACTGTGTTTTTATTTCACCATGAGTATAATAATAGTTTTTTTTAATATTTGTTTGTTCGTCTACATTAATTTTTGTCGCCCTCAAAATAGCCCACATTAGATATTATGCACTTGCATAGCCAGCGCTACTTCCAATCTTCGAATTGCTTCTCAAACTGGACCATTCGACAGCGATTTCTTCTAATGTGATCTATGCTTGTAAAACTACGGACCCTTAAGACTTACTTTTTCCGTGTGACTTTTCCCTATTTTTGAAAATAATGAAAAATCACACAGGATAATTTCTCGGAAATATGGAAGCTGGGGCATCGTTACAGAATTGTTTTTGGTCAAAAATTAACGATTAAGCAATGAAGTGTGAGACGAAAACCACCGAGCTCATAAAAACACGTCTAACCTTAACGTCTGCAGCAGACAAAGTAAACTATGAATTCTGCTCAAGGTTTTATTATTCTTCAGGGCCATGTAAACCAACATTAAAAATGGCCATTGAACTCTCTAAACTCACGAAAATTGTTAAAATTTAGTTTTATTTTTTGCCTGAATACATCGTGGAACCATTTCATTCAGTCGCAACTGATAGTGCTCCTATGCAATTTAACTATTTTTTTAAATTCTCTCTTCCGCATTTGCATAATATCAGAGGTTCAAAACGCACGTAAACAAAGCATTTAATTAGTTACCATTTAAAACACATGTAATACGAATATGCTGATTTTATTACATTGCATCATTTCAATAATGTTGCAAGTGGGCAATGGTGGTAGATAAACATGGTACGAACAATATAAATCTTTGCCCATGCTAACAAAAGCCAGAAATTAAATGATAAAGACATCCCTCTTCAACCTATTCTTTAATATATTTATATTATTTTGATTCGAGATGCTTTGCTAGTATATCGTTCCACTCAAGTATTGCTCTGGATAAGTACAAAAACTTCTTATCGTAAGTCCTTTGTGATCGGCATTTTATCTTGAATTATTTGATTTATTTTATTTCTAATGCGAGGTCATAATTAAGTGATCAGTTTACGAATTATTTTTCCCAAAACATTAGAACGTCATATCAAAAAATATATTAATGGATTGCACTCGCATTGAGCTCATTGCTGTCCTAGATTAATGCTATTACTACTGGTATTCCACCGGTTAGGGTAGATTTGACTGGTAAATTACGATTAAGCCTTGGTTTGTACTCATTCTCATCTAGAATATCTTTCCTCCCAGCGGTGTAAGACCTGATTATTCTCATTTAGGTCATTATTGTATATTTTCACACACTTGGTGGTTCTACCCGAATGTTGATTTGTATAAGTGAGGTTTCTCGTGTGAAGCCGACCAAAATGTTTTATTTGAGTGACAAAAATATAACTTGGCGAAAAGGAAAAGCTCACTTTGGGGAGCGACATCCTGAGTACCCATCCACCTGACTGTATTCATTGTAATGAGTTAAATTTTATTAATCTTTCTAGGCTCACTTAGTGGAACTGCTACATATTCACATTTTTTAAATATGAGGTACTGTTTCAAATTTTTTTAACCCTCGAGCGGGCGCGCCTGATATTTTTACACGACCGGGCGCGTGGCGTACTTTGTCCACGATACATGAATTTATATGATAACACTAGATTTTTGTTGAAATTTATCTTTATTTGTAGAAATTAGTCCAAGCTTGAACATTTATAGGTTATACAGATATAAAGGTACCCAGGTGATACACGGCTGGTCGCGCGGCGTAATTTGTACACCACGGGTGTCGGGTTCCTCTTGCCGATCTAAAAAAAAAATTGCCACAATACCTCATGCTTTAAAAAATCACACTACAGACATTCAAAATGAAATTGTAAGAATACACGAGGCCATTCAAGAAAACCGAAGCACGAGGTACTTACACGGCCGGTCGCGCGCCTCACTTTGTACGCCACCGGCGTTCCACATGCCGATCTAAAAATAAATTAGCTACAATACTTTGAGCTTTGAAAACACGCACAATAGATCGTCGAAGTACATTTTAATAGTACATGATGCAATTTTGGGCAAGAATGTACTACGTTAAATGTCAAAATCCTTGGGTTTCCAAGTTTGGCGTACTTAATACGCCAGCGCGCCCGCTCGAGGGTTAAGTTCAACAGATTCAGACGTTACATGGTGGAAGTTCGACGAAGGTATTTAAGTAAAAGATGGTAGCACTTTCCCATTATCTTTCATGCGCACAATAAAGACGCGTTTCCGCACACAAAGGCATCATCTGGTAAAATGCACTTTCTTACTTATAAACATCACCTTTATACCTTTGAGAAAGGGGTGGGGGAGGATTTTTCCGTCCGCCCACCCTCTCTCCGTATTGTGATGACTATTTATTTCCACGTGCAATGAGTACCTGTACTAATACTTCCCAGTACCCCTGCTAATTCTCGCTCCTTTCTCAGCTACCCTTCGAGGACTCCTCACCCGCCTCTTTCCTATATCGCTACTTACTCCCGCTTCTCCATTTCCAACGAAACGCGGCCTCTCTTTTTACCCCCTCTTTTTTCCTCTGCTCCAACCCCCGGCCTCCCCGGGCCTTCCAGATTTCTGTGGTACTTCTCACGTGTCGTTATTCTACACTTATGTCTAGAGTCCTCCTTCCACCTTGGGTTTCCCGTATCTCTTTAGTTCTATCTTTTCTTACTGTCTCCACTCTTTACGCCTGTTTCCCACCCCTTCTTCAAACATTTGAAATCCTCCACCTCCCCTTTATCAAAGGTATAAAGGTGATGTTTATATGAATGAAAGTGTCTTGTACCAGATGATGACTCTATGAGGCGAAACGCGTCTATATTGTGCGCATTAAAATATTGTGGAAAAGTGCTACCAGTTTTTATTTAAATGTTTCAAATTACTGGAAATAAAAGAGTAAATCTTTGTCACGTTCACTATTTTATTAATATGGGCGCGACCCGGAATTCGTAACGTAGTTAAGTCTTCAGGTGACTGAAGTTCTCGGTTTCAAATTACGTGTTTAAGTATTTTTACCGAGCATTTCTAACGTTTAGTCGCCAGCATCTCGTTATCAATCGCACGTACTTTATTCAATGACCTGAATACGTGAATATTGACGAATATCCAAACCAATAAAGCCAGGTATGGAATCGTTAGAACGAGATTTTTTCTAATTATCAGTGGATTTGTAACATTTAGTATTTCAGCTCTTCTTCTGAAAACTATTCCCTTTATGCAGAAAATGCATTTTAGGTACCAAAAAATGTGTTGATTTTGTCACTTTTCAAACATTCTAAATAAAATGCGGAAGGATATTAGTGAAAATAATTGTCTGGTCTTGCACTGAACCCATTTTTCCCATTCGACCGTTTGTCTTTTGTCAATTTTCGTGACGTATTATTAATTAAAAATTATCATTTAGAAATTTTCAGCACATAGACAGTAATTATTCTAGCCTTGGGTGAGTAATTTTTGTTTGCAGAGTTTTATAATCACTGTGAACAAAAAGCAAAGAAATAATGATTCCCATTGGATCCTAAATTCATAAAACTGTGGTTTCAACGCTGAATGACATTATGAGATACCCTGCGGTAACATTATTATCGTGAATTTATATCTTAGGTTTTTGTGTCTAAAGATTACGGTGAGCGTCAGAACCATGGTCGTAGAAAAAATTCGGAATTGCGAAGGCTTTGCTTTTTGAAATGGGAGGACCTTTATCAACATTTTTCTGAAGCATAAATACAAGTAATATTTCATCCCAGAAAATTCTGAGACAAATTTTCAAATGTGAAAATGGAGGCCAATGTTTATAGAGGTCAATTATATTCCAATTCACTGAAAATTAATATATGTTAGAGTAATTTTTAAAGTGACGCGTCGCACTTTACATCAGAGATAATACTGAGGCAATTTTACAAATGTGAAAATGTTGGCCAATATTGACGGAGTCCCAATTTCTGGGGTCTCGTTCAATGAAAAGTTAAGAGAAATTTTTTGAAGGATTAATACGTCACATTTTACACCCAAATTAATACTGAGGCAAATTTTCAGATGTGAAAATGGAGGCCAATTTTAATAAAGGTCCAATCTATTCCTACTCATTGAAAATTACTAGGTGACAGAGTAATTATTTAAGAAGTAATACGTCACGAAGAAGGATCGGTCAAGCAGGAGTGATGCTTCCCCTTAATCCGAGCGTTCATGACGAGAGCGGTGGGGCCTTATCAAAAGGGATAAACCGTATAGGTGCAATCTAATTCATTCCGCCCGTCCCCCATTCCTTCCTACAAACAGATGATGGAGTTAAATCGAGTTGCGGTCAGGCCACAGCAAACAGACGGACGTGCCCTCACGTCCTCCGGCATGGCATGTTCCTCCACAGTCCTCGGGGTTGGGTGGGGGAAGGGTGGAGAATATTACATTTTTTCATAAGTCCTTCACATCCTGCACCGCGTCCCGCCTTTCCCTCTTGACATAAAACGCGCACACACACACACACGAGGCCTTCCTGGACGGCGGCGGCGGAACGGTTTTGGAATATGGCCATAAACCACACGACCGCGCAAAGTTCCATTCACCGAGCCCGTATGATGTGAGGGAATAGATTAGCCTCCGTTTTTCTTTTCCTTTTTTTCGTCAGGGTCCGCGACGATATGCGAGGGTGCTGACATTTAGACTCGACGGACAGGATCCGTTTCGAGGCGATGGGGTAAGAAAAAATATCATGCGAATAAAAGTGGAAATTGTTAAAACGCTGAATTGGACAACTAGACCTGCAATTTCAATATTCACAGAGGTGACAAGAGTTAAAATATTTCTATACATTTTTTGAATGAAATGATCACTAAAATTTCTTACTATGACAATCGATATTTATTAACTTGGACAGCACACTAGAATACAGCAGTAAGGACCTCAGGAGGAGAATTTCGTTAGCGGAAGAGGCGATTATGAACAGGGAGGAGGTTATGAGAGAATCATTCTGAAAAGGTTTAAAGAAAATGTTAGCGAAGAGTCTCATCTGGAATGAAGAGGGATATACATGAAGGAAGGGTAGGCTGCCAGAGTGCTTCTTAATTTCTTAATGAGAACCAACCTTAATAGGTAGAATACTTTAATAATTATTATTATCTCCATGCCTCCAAATTTGATGTAGTAATGGTTTATTATGGTTTATTATGTTTTCCAGAGTCTTTAATTCCTTATAGCCTTTTATGTCTTATTTTATTCTTTATCGTTTATTGTATGTTCATGTTAGATGGGTACGTATTAATAATTTGAAGTATTTATTCAAAAATATCTTTACTAATAGGATAATATGAGCTCTTTTCCTTCCCTGACGATATTGAACGTTTCTGAGATGTAATAAAAAATCATTGCTGTTCCTTTTAGGTTTTCAGGAGCTGAAACCACAAACAGATTACCTGCAATAGAGCAAAATAGCTGAGACGAGACTTGAATTCGTGGCATTGGGAACACAAGAGAGGTATAAAGTCCCATTGCGTGCGCCTCTGAAGACGCCCGGCAGATTGATCAGCATGGATATACAGGTATTTATTAATTTACTTTAACCTTTCTTCATATGCGGGGCTCAGTTTTTGTATAATTCTCTCCTATTCGGTCATTTGATTGTTTCGGCCTCGGTTTTATCTTTCGCCCAACGCCGTTCCGCGCAGATATGATGAGGGTGCTTGCCTTAACCTCCAATATGCATTTACACCTCACCTACCCAAGTTTTCTGAAGATAGTTTCGTCAGCATATTTTGTTATAACATTTCACCATTTAAAGATAACAAAGTTTTTTTCGGTAAGGTAATTAACGCTGCGTTGCATTGAGGGAGAATTGATTGAAAAGTACTCAACGGTTGCTAAGGCTTCTACGGTGCGATGGTAAGGAACGTAGCCATTTTCATTAGCCATTACACCGCGTCAGGTAGTCTTCCTCTTAAGAACTCTAATCAAAATGACAGCTATCTATTCCACAACTCGAAGAAGAGATTCATCAACCCCAGACCTTATCCTATTGGTTGCCGAAGAGACAAAAACTCTCATGCGACCAATCAGCGACAAAGCACATCACCGGGCTGCCTATACGTAAGGGCGGCCAAGACATGACATCGAACACTAAGATGCCTGAAGATGCCTGCTGGAATGCAGGAGAAACTGTTGTCTCCATCACAAAGACGGTAAAACTTGGAAAATGCAGACTTCATTGAGGTGTCCAACTGTTGGCTCTTGTAATTAGTAGGTGTTCGGTAATCGATTATATTTATTTTAACCTCATCTTTATTGCTGAAGTAGTGATGGTTTTTGCTTTAGCCTTTGATGGTCTAGTACAGCGACGGAAGATAGCAACTTACTCGACCATCTGGTGTTCAAATAATCCGGATGAAACCTATGGGTAGCTTTACATAAATATTCCTGGTGGCGCGATATTGTGATTAACGTATTGAAAGGTGCTCATGTGATTGAAATTCTCTCAGATTGTGAGACGTTTGGACGCCTATTGCTTTGGCATCAGATTAAATATTGAAGTAAGGCCATTCTCCTTTCCCGAGAATATTAAAGGTGTTCGATATGTTAAAAAAAAGCTCGAGCAAAAAATAGCACTTAAAGAGAATAAAGGCTTTGGCGGGACGAAAATTTAGGACTAGATCTCGGGACCCCTAAATGAAAAACCTTCACCAATCCCGCTATCCGTATGGTTTTAATATTTAGTAAAGACTTGCTAGTTAACGCACGATTGTGTTGGCCGAAGACGTGGTATAGAGAGTTTTTTTCGAATGATTAAATTTGAATCGAAATTAGAAATACCTCATAGTTAATGATGAAATACCTTACGCTAACAACTGAGACAGAATTAACACGTCTGAGCCTCATAGAGAGGAAAAAAAATATGAAAATAACCAGTTCATGTCACCATGTAGAAATTAGAGCTATGTAGCCATTTTGGTAATTATCTACGGTTTGATTATTCAAGAGGCAACAATAGCTTTTGAATAAAGAACCTCTTTTGTATCTCCACCCCCATTAGCTAGAATCTATTACCGTAGTTGGTCATTTTGCTCCACGCATTCAAAATCTAGCACCACTAGAAGTTTGAGTTTGATGGATTTGGGCTTTAAACTAATTAACCTCTAACTGGCTACGCGGCCTCAAAATTTACCGACTACATTGTGTGCCCAAACCTCGTTTGGTAGAAATTGGAAAGGGATTTCCCTAATGGTATTGAAGTTCTAAGGTTCCTGAAGCTTGGATGATAATGTAATCTGCACGATTTTTAGTGTAGGAAAACCTCATTCGGTTAGGGATCAAACAATCCATGGTTGGGGATATTGCATTGATTACATCGATATCTGGGATCCTTAAAACTAATACAAAAAAAGAGCTCTGTATCAAGCTATTTTTTCCTCCGCCTTGCAGAACATGACGAAAGAGAACGCACTGATGGAGAGATATCCTCTCGTTCTCAATATCATAGATTGGAAATTTGGTATGTTAAAATTCAATAACACTATTATTAGTAATTAATTTACCGGGTTCTCCATTAGAGGCGTTGCTATTGGTGACATATGTTTAGGTATTAAAATAAAGAGAAGCATCGAAGCAGCATTAACAAAACTGGCAACAACTGCAATGACAGCATAAAATGACGACAATAAGTGTTCTACGAAGTAGATGATCTTTATTTGATGAGTTAAAGTGAGCACCAGGATTTTGCATCAGGAGGCTTTTATCAGCAGCTTCATATGGTGTTCGACTACATCCATTTAGCATTAACCTTTCCGAGAAAAAACTTATTTCTCCGATCATCAGTAGGAACGGTTTAATTTATAAGCGAATTTTATAGTTAAACTTATCCCCATGAATTTATTAGCCTAAAATATATTTATAATTTCTAGAATAATTTTAAAGATAGATTGCAACACTGCAATAGTGAAATTATCGTTTATCAAATGAACCAGAAGTATTTGCTTCAAACGTTGCAATAGTGAATTTTGGAACAGAAATCGTGTGCCACCTTTGGATTCTGCAGTTTCCAGCCTCAATTGCTCTGCAACACTGATTTAGACGAGACCAATCCCATTTCATTTTTAATCAGGAACGAAATTGGTCAGGATATTTAGATTAGCATGTAGCATTTTATACAAATTTATAATTATATTTTTAGTCAGTATTTCAAAATTTTAAACCGAAATTCGATCGTAAAGTACGTATATTCAAACTAATTGCTTCAGCTTTGAGGGCATACTTACCATTTATATTCTCGTTGGAGTAAATATTTATTTTGAAGATAAATTAAGTATTTCCAATACTTTCCTGGGGGTGAAGATTTGATAAATTTGTTCTTCCTTGAGTTCAGTCGTACTGTATTTCTCAAGAAAATTGTCATATCGATACCTCCACCGCACAAACGCTCAACAATACCCCACCGAATCAAATCCGCTCATCTAGTAGCCCAACAATATAAATACACTCAGCTGGCAGTAGCCGGAGCATTAACGCTCACCTCCGAAGCTTGGAGAATTAGAGGTGAGCGCATTCGTATTGTTGGGCTACAAGAGGAGCGGATTTGATTCGGTGGGCGATTGTTGAGCGTTTGTGCCGTGGAATAATCGATTTGCTTCATGAACAACGTTTTTTTCGTTGTTTTATACCACTCTGTTTAATCTATTCCTTTTCCTTAGTCTCACGAATGAATGTAAGGGATAAAAAGTTTCCTGTTACACTAGCGTGGCCTCGTCTAAATCAATATTGCTGAGTAATTGAGATGGAAAACTGCAGAATTCAAAGGTAACACACAATTTTGTACCAGAATTCATCACTGTTTGCAAGCCGTCGATTAATAAAAGGCCAAGTCAAGAAATAGCTTTTAGCTTCGAATCTACCCCAACAGAATGGTGGCTTTTTCGGTCGCGGTCTTCTTTAGAGAGTGACCTATTGATAATCGAATGAAATTTTTAGTCAATGGTATTAAACTGGCAATATTTACTGTCGATATCCCATCGAAAGTCAATAATAAGTAATCGATGCCGAGCAATCACACGGTTAACAGCTGATACCATAGTTGTTTATTAATGTTTATTATGCATCCGGCTGCTGATCGAAGAATTTCGGGTTCAAATCTCGGCTGAAGTCTTCCGATGCCCCCAAAATAAAATCCTAAAAAGTGTGAGGTGGCTCAAGGAAAGGAACTGGCCCGCCTAATTTGATGATGGGCGATTCCACGCGTCACGGACTGACCATCACAATGCGTTTTTGAACTTTTAAGAAC
Organism: Ischnura elegans; assembly: GCF_921293095.1. Taxonomy (NCBI): domain Eukaryota; kingdom Metazoa; phylum Arthropoda; class Insecta; order Odonata; family Coenagrionidae; genus Ischnura; species Ischnura elegans. Next base: position 42,144,138 of record NC_060250.1, on the reverse strand, counting down.
ACACTTAACGCGAACGGACTGACATACAAAACTTTTTCAACTTCCAAATTACTGCACAATGGTGTGAAGTTTAACTTTGGTTGATACACCACTTTGTCTTGAAAAATACAGGACTTACGTGACTTAAAATTCACTGTCACGGACTGACAAAAATGAAACGAACTTTCAGCTCAGAGTAAAACCTCTAAGGTTTGCTCTGAAACAAAGAGTGATCAGAGTTACAGTAAAATATATCTCAGAACACCAAATGCAAATTTCGCAATGCTGCAAAGCCCATTACAATAACTGATTTTACAGAGGAGTAATTCCTCTTGAAAAGCATCGTCACGGACTGACCAGAAATGTCACGGACTGACTTTTGTGATTCCCTTCTGGTATAAATTTATTCACTGCCCAAAAATTTTACAAAATAACTTCTTCAATTCTAAATAAACAAAACAAATTTGTGCAAAAACCCTTAAAATCATTCAAAACAATGAACGAACCTCAAAATAGAAAAAAATTATTAATACAGTGGCCATAAAAATCAATTAGCAAAACAGATGTTTTTTGCGCGTAGCTGACTCATTAAATTTAGTATGTGGCTAAAAAGTGTGGTGAGCACATAAAAAATTTCTCTTATCAGAGACACACGCGACTGATGCTAGTGTCAGCACTTAATAACGAAAGTCTAGACTTTATAGCACAAATTTTGATCCATATCAGAGCCTCCAACCACTTTTTTTATTTAACCAGTCAGTATGACATTTACGTGGAATTGCTCTGATGTTTTTTCGTGTGTTATAACATGCTATGTGACTTTGATTCAGTCTAGTTTCTACAGCTCAAAATGTTATATAAATTTGTCACATGATTTTTTTTTTACCAAACATTGTTTCATTGGATAAGTGCGGATAAAGGATAGTTTTTCCGTGAAGGGTATTGAACGGCATATATTTTACTTTATGCGTTTTATTTTATACACTTTATTTCAGGGAGGGTAGGAGGTTGGACGAAGAGGAGGTGAAATAGTTGTAAAAATAAAATTATCATTCAAACTATGTTACCAATGGCAGCGCTACTAATGGTAACATAGTAACCTAGAATATGTTGCCATTGGTAACATATTTTGAATTACAATTTTATTTATATTTTTACAACCCCTTCAACCCCTCCCTTTTCAACCTCCTTCCCTCCATATACCCCTATAAATTCCCTCTTCGGAAAACCACTCTCATTCCCTCAGAAGAAGTAACTAGCAATGGCCACGAAACGTCGGGCAACAAACCCAAAAATATAAAGGGCACATCCGAAAAAACATCATCTACAGGTGTAATCAATCCGACATCAAATTTCTTCACTCCATCATCAATGGGTCCTTCAGATGCAGTGATCTCCAGTCATTCTTTTCACTCCACATTCCAGCCCGCACGACCCGCAATGCTGAAGCTTTACACCAGTCCAAATTCCGACTCTCAATTTCCCATAGAACCCTTTTCTAACGTTTGCCTTCTCTTTTAAATTCCCTCTCAAATGTTTCTTCTTCTCTTGACCTATTAGCCTTCCGCACCAGTTTCAATAGCCAACTCCAACGACTTTCATTCTGATACCCACGTTTTTGCATGTATTTTATGTTTCAAACTTTATTGTTATTTGTGAGATTATTTTCACACTACTTTCATCATATTTTACATAATTTATTATTGTGTATATAACCAAATGTAAAGGCTTTAGTGCTGTTTTTGGTGTTAACTGAATAAATAAAAAATATAAAAAATAATGATCAGCGAAAGCCTCAACGACGAAATATATACGACTGTAACTAATTCGGGGGTGAGCTCTACTCTCACCTATCCAAACCAACCTCCGGATCGAATCTGTGGTTGAGTGAGGTCATCTGACAAGCATGAACACCTCATGCGACGGGCCACCGAGTGAACGGACACGAAGGTCCAAGGGATGAGAATGAACGTTTTAGGTCAAAGGTCAAAGGCAGTAACGAGAGAGATAGTGGCAGAGATAGAGATGGGAGGGGAAACGGAATTCGGAGCAGGGACGGGTTGAACTGAGCCTGGGGTGGCAAACAAGTGGGGTAATCACCTCGGAGTCGCGCCTTGTTAGTCAGATGTCTTTTGATGCGATTAACCCCGGCAAGGCGCTCAGCCGAAGATTTTCACGGTTCCCACTCCACGACGGTTCCTCTTGAAAACGCGAGCAAAATGACGAAGGTTGATGCGCTTGGGTAGCGAAGATTTCATTGGGATGCAATGATGATGTTCGTACTCGACGCGATGGAAAGTATTATGCTAATGTGGCAGACTTGAGATTTAGTGTTGTGGGTGCGAGGAGCTCCCTAGTCCAATCATCTACCCTTTAACCCATTATATACCCAACTGTTTATCGTCAAAAAGGACGTGCGACTTCAAATCCAGCGCCTGTTGATTAAGAGAACGATTTTGGTTCATTTAACGAGACTCCCATAATTAACTCAAAGAAAGATCCTTGAATAAAGCCCAGTAGCAAAGGAAAAAAATTGGATGATCACTGGACCAAACAAATCCTTATGAAATGACGCTAACAAATTTCTGTACCCCAAGGATGATTTCTTGATTAAAGCTTTCGTGGCTCATGAAGATTAGAGTTTCATACGGGTGGTCTATTGGATTATGCTCCGACGTTTCGTGATCGAAAGCTGGTCTTTTCTTCAAGGGAATGGTCACGAATCGTCGGGGCAAAATCAGATACACCATGTGGCCTACACCCGTACGTCACTCTTTAATCATCAAGGACGAAGTTCGCCATGAAAAAATATTTGGCTTATCCGGGAACCCAAACATTACGATTGACCAGGTGTGTTCGCCAATTGCACCATCAAACCATCTTCTTGAGGCGAACTTCGGGATGAGTTATACCGAACAAGGTGTTGACGTTAAGGTGGGTTTACACTGAGGAACATTTCGTGTAAACAAGGTACATATGACATGTTTTACGAAAAAGTTACAAATCCGTGTCACATGTTACATATAAAATTGTGTTATAAAACAAAAAGTCGTGTTATTAAACATGTTTTTTTGTTTCCGCTCCGTAATATTTCACAATGAGCAGCTGCATTAAGGCTAAAATTCTCTTTCATCGGCAAAAAGGTCAAGAAAAGTTAATGCTGAAGCCATTAGGCGAGTTTTTTTGCTGTCACTCCGCAATGCGCACTTGGGGGGAGAATTAATTGAGGTAGTGTAGTGAATGAGATTGCCACTAACATTAAAATAACAATTTATGGTAAGAAATGACTTGAGCATGTGGTGCGGAGGATGCGCAGTTGCCCTATCCGCGCAGTACCCGCCTGTCGCCCGTATTGTGTATTTGCTGAGCTATCGGAGGCTGAAAACAAACGGCCCTCGTACACCAAGGATGAAATTCGCCATTAAAAAAATATTTGGCTTAACTTCATCCTTTGTTTATATGACTTAGCATCTGTGTGATTGACTGCGTAGAAAGCCACTCGTTTTATGCAGAGCTATCAAATTTATTTTTGTTGATTCAAACCGTTTATTTGCATAAGTTATTAACAAAATTCCACTCACATTTACTCAGTGGTTCAGCCCGATGGTTGGTTTTGATATGTGAGGGTAGAGCTTACCCTAGACTCAGATATAGGTGGGTTTAATGTCTCGAATTCAGGGTGGGAGGCGGCATTTCCTGTCCCCGGGTTGCCTCATCCAAGTCAAAGTAGATGTTACTGTTCTAAATGCCGAAGTTTCCAGTTGCTTTAGCTGTCTCCTAGGCGTTTCCCTAGATTTTTGTTTCAGGAGCAAACTTTTTGTCGTATTTAGATGACTTTGAGTCACGGCATTTTAAAAGCTGAAGTGGGGTTAAGGGATAGAAATATGGTAAGGGTGAAGGACACTTTTGGGTAGGCCAGTGGCGCCGACTCCATGGGGCCTGAGGGGGCCCGAGCCCCCTCAAAGATTCGTTTGGGGGGGCGGAGCCCCCTCAATAATTCAAGAAAATTATTAAGTTATATTATGCTTTGTGAAATCACATAAATATATTGGTAATTTTTATTTCCCATGTTTGACGATAGTTACCTTTTAAAATAAATTCAACAATGTGTGTCGAAACAAATAATTATAAGGTTAAGCAGGTTATGCATGTTAACTGAACCAAGTGGTGTGAATCATGGTAGTGTTTCGGTGCTGCGAACCACCTTGAATTTAACCTCTTCCCGGGGCAAGACCTCCGATATGGGCCCCCCCAATATTTTTTATAAGTCGGCGCCCCTGGGGTAGGCAATGTTTAGGTTTTAGTGGAGGTTTATAGTGTGGTATGGTATTTGGAGGAGGCGACCGATAGCTGGGGTCGTTTGCGCCATGAGGGAGGGGTAGGTAAGGAAGGATGGAGAGAAACGCGGCGTCGGCATTAGCCTGCTCTTAACGAAAGGCACCAAGGGGACCACGGCTTAACGTCCCATCCGACGGACGGAGGAGGTTTATTGTCCCAGGGGTTTTTCAAAAGTGCATTGTCAGTTCTATTGAAATGAAAGGGAGAATTTTTCGAGAGCAGTTTTGAGCAAGTATATTTCGAGAGCAGTTTTTAGCTAGTATTGGAGCAATTTTAAAATCTTTGCGGATGTTTTGGTTTTGAATGCACTACGCCGCGTCGAAATTTTATTTTGGGGTGTGCGAAGGTTTCACTGCGGTTTTGAACTCGGGACCCCTCGATCAACTGCCAAGCGCTCAACAAACGAGGCCACTACGCTGCTAATTAATTATTCATCAGGATATCGATGGCTAAGTTCTAATAGTTCACGTATCTCAAAAGTTTGCCGGTCTGAGTAAATACTGCTAATACTGTTAATAAAAAAATAAAATTCAAGGAAAAACAACTCTTTGTTTTCAAATGTATGCTTCTTTTTTCAGTTTTATGTATTTTTAGTATTTATTTTCAATAAAAATCATGTACAATTAAAAAATAAATGTTTTTTTTGCTCTCCTGAAAAGTTACTATTTTTGAGATATGTGTTGTTAAAACTTAGCCATCGATATGTTTCGTATTTACCACTACATATATCGAACACAGGCCGTGAATCCTCCGGTTTTTAAGTCAACATCTCATCTCCCGCATGCCTATTAGCCCGGTCAAAATAGACATTGACCCTTGCATAAATTGCCAACAAGCTGAAAATTTTCAGGAGCGTTAGGGATACCACTCTAATGAAATCCTGAAAATTCCCCATCGATCCCGTGTGTGCAAAAAATTTTATTCAAGGTCAAAGGTCACAAAAATGAGTTTTTTGGCCAAACGGTTAGTTTTGTGATAAAAAAAATTGCTCAGACCAAAATTGTAGATAAAAAAATTATCTACAAAATTGTAATTTCACTTTTTTCTCTAAGATTTTCCGTTCCTGAGAAAAAGCCATTCGAGTGTAGGCTGGAGCTGTATTCTTCCTAATATGCATGACTATATTGCTGCGCTCTCCGAACATTATTGGACGCGTAACTCGCATACATTCGAATGGGTTTTTCTCAGAAACGGTAAATCTTAGAGAAAAAATAAAAGTTACAATTTTGTAGATAATTTTCTGATCTACAATTTTGGTCTGAGCAATTTTTATCACAAAACTAACCGTTTGGCCAAAAAATGCAAAAAACTCATTTTTATGACCTTTGACCTTGAATAAAATTTTTTGCACACACGGGATCGATGGGGACTTTTCAGGATTTCATTAGAGTGGTATCCCTAACGCTCCTGGAAATTTTCAGCTTTTTGGCAATTTATGCAAGGGTACCCCTATTTTTTTGGGCTAATTTGACCGGGCTATATGGAGTGTAGACTTGAAGGCCGGAGTGTTCATATCGAGGGCGATTCCACCAATTTATTATCTATCAGGCCACCCGGCGTTGCTAGGGAAGGATAGTCCCGTGGAAGTTTGGAAACTTGGAACTTGGATTTCATAATTATATAGGATTTTAAAGTTTTCTCTTTGAACGTGTCAAAAGGTGTTCCTATCAGTCAGGATGTCCAACTGTATAGGTTGCAGGATGTGACGTAATAAAGGGTAATGAGAAAACGAAGCAAATGACCCGTCGGATGCAACCAAAAGTCGTGCTATGGGATTTGAGAGCATGCATCCGTATGGAAACGCATAGCGGACCGTCAAACAGGCATAATATTTTATACATATGTATAGATTTACTATACCACCAGGACCAGTACCAAATTGGCTTTTACATCGAGTATTTTTAGCAAGTTAACTATAAAACACCCAGGAACATCCAACATCCATGCCCTAGATAGGGGCAACCTAACCAGATGGGAGTGGAACCCGCAACCTCTTGTTCGGTAGGCGAGCGACCTCACTCTTAACAATAGTAATCTATGACAAATGACACTCGCACGCCTCGTAGATATTCTCCAAATTTTAAGAACAAATTTCTGCGCGGTAGTGAAGTAGTGAGGAGGAGGTTCAGGGGGTTCAGACCCACTCTCCCCCGAAATATTAAAAACAAAAATACTTTGCTTCATAAAAGAGAACAAAATATTGAAAAATTATTAAATTACCTAAAGATTCTTTTGACAAATGAAGTTTTTTCGGCTTTGAGTAATTATATAAAATTAGTTTAAAACCCTCAACTTAATGCCCTGTTTTTAAACAATTTTCTCTCTGATTGTGGACCCCCATTCCCCCCAAACGAAATTCCTGGCTACCCCACCGCACTAACCCTTAAACAATTCAAATTTTCCATTATGTCCGCAATAGGTAACAGCTGTTATTAAATAATGTATTTTATTCCACGGTATAGCCGTATAACGTTAATATTTCGATTAAAAACATTTCAATAAGCACGTGTGCCACTATTCATCAAACCGGTGAACGCCGACGGAATTTTTAAAGAATATTTTTAAGGGCCTAGAAAAATTGCTCCAACAGGATGGTGTGTGGTATAATGCCTTCGGACGGAACTGTAAGGATTCTGTCCTCAATGATCGCACGCACCACTCGACGCGCCGTTGATTCTGTCCATCAGCTGCACATAATTGCATCGGACCCTCTTTCCCAATATTGATGCACCCACAGCGGTAATAACTTGTGCATTCGTGAAGTGGGTGTTGCGCGGTTACGTATACCTGTGTCCTCCCGACCTCATCGTTGAACTCATCTTCCGTGCGTGCGGTGTTTGGGGTCACCGGTTTATCCAGGCGTGCCCTCCCCTTGCTTCCCGTGACCTCTTTAATGGGCCCGTGAGTACGGTGGCTACGTTCCGGGTGCCCCAGGGATGTGACGGTTGGTCGGGTCGGTTTTGGAAATTCTCGCGTCGCCCCAGTGCTTTCTATCGCGGAGTGATTTATGGACGAACTGCCCCGGGATGGAATGGCGAAAATTTCTTTTTTTCTGAGGCGGTCGGTGCCTATTTGGTTTTTTGGGAAGTTATATTTTTGTTCAATAAAGATGAATCGCGTTCCTTCGTAGAGAAATGTTGAACTTACGACCATACCTGGGAATTTATTATGTCATGTATACTATCAATTGATTATTTTACATTCTAATGCAAAATGGTAAAAATTTAAGGAAGAGAACCTTTTGAAGAGCTAAATATGGCTAAGAGGGACTTATAATGTAAATAATATTTAACCTCCTTACTTTGTGCGTACTTTAATTTGTTTTCAAAATAAAGAATTATTATTTTTATATTATTTACTAACATACCATCCATAAGGAACTAAAAAGGTATAAATTTTGCTCTAATATCCGGAAAAGAGAATATAGTGTCGTTAGAAAACTAACATTTTCGCTATGGTAGTTTTCCATGGCGGGAGGGTGGTGTGGAATCGCATTACCCTTTGCAATCTGAGAACAATTTAGCCCTTTGATGAGTTATAGGTTAACTAGATTGGTAGAGCCCTCATAAAATTAAGCTTAAGATTCCGATTTTAATAAATTATTTTAGTTTTTGGTCTTTAGTTAGATTTTTAGTTACATTTTGCGGGTATTTATTGGAATTGAACATCCCAGTATGCCATTAGAATATCCCATTTTAAATAAGACATTTTAAGGTGTCAATGTCGCTTAAATTTTCAAAAAACGAGAACTTAGTGATAATAGGTGAAAACCCTAACGAATACGTAACCTCAGCATCCCATCCACGAAGAAAATATTGGAATTACATTGTCTTTGGAATTCGCAAAAATAACTTCATAAAACGGGACATAGAAAGGCAAAGATACGGGATAAAAATTATAAGTCTTTCATTCAATCCAATAACCTATGTATCATCGATGCATTTTCAATTAATTTCATTATTTTACGACTTAAAGATCGGATTTGATGGGCATCCGATGCTTCATGGTTCTACTTGAAATATTTTGAAGTGTCTTTGTAGTAATTGGCTTCTATTTACTCCGGTATGGTTTTTAAAAAATCTGGGTAATCGTTCCATTGCATGTCGCAGACCTCTCTCAACGCCACAAAAACTCTAGTTATTGCCCCAAAACCTTATTCGTGCTTTTATGAAACTCACGGTAGAATGTGATTCATTTTCTGCCATTTCTTTTCAAGCGCTTACCACTCCAATCCGGACTATATAATACCGGCTATATCGGGTCACTCAAAAAACTCCAAAAATAATTTCATGCAGAATGAAAATTCTTTGAAGCCTGCCACTTGGCAATTGAGCATCCACTTTTTCTTGTTAATGTCGTATGGGTTCTGAAATTCTTTTCATACTCATCTATAAAATGCAAATTTAGATGAAGCTTTCCTGTAGCAATATCTCCCTTAATTATTTATCAAACGTTCTTCGTCATTTGCTTTTATATAGCGCTGGAAGGGAGTCAATATTCAAGATATATTCCAGGCTGAAATAAAAGGGGTTGGAAGGTGGGGGTTAAATTTGAAATGGGTGAAGTGGATGGACGCCATAAATCTTCGCGAAATCCCTGGAAATCGGCGCTAAAAATGTAAACCACCAACTTCGGCTCCTCTCTCTTTAAATCAAATCGAAACTAGAAGCTTGTTTTTTCCACGCTGTTTTCACGAGATCATTCATCTATCCTCAACCCCCATGTTGTTTATAACTTCTCCAACTCTTCAACTAGTTCATTGTTGTGAATGTTGCTTAAGTATATAAAATGGTGGATGAATATGCGACTTTCGTTAATTCGTTACTCTGCTGAGCTGCTTGACGATATACAAATAACTATGTATATCAATATTTGAGTCCACTACTTACCTCATTCCTTTGAGTCACTCAACCATTTTGTGGAGCTAGTAAATAACGTGCCATAGCTGAACAATTAACGTATTTTCTGAGTTCTTTACACTGTCTCTATCAATTATTACGAATTCCTCGCTCTCATTGTTGCTTAAATATATAGCGTAGAGGATGAATGAACTTTTCCTTCACTCTTTACATTGCGGAATTGCTTCATGATAAAAAAATCAAAAGTATCAAGATTCCATTCCACTTTTTCTTTCATTTATCTTTCGCTACAATCACCCCATACCTTAAGGTTGTGAAAGATCTGTCTACGGTGGACTGTCTCTGGCGTTACATTTTTTTATTTACTTCATGATAAACAAATAAAAAGGAGTCACGATTAAATATCAGTTCACTCTTAATTTCACTCTTCTTTCTTTCCTTGGCTTTGAACCTAACTTCTCCGATTTAAATCCTTATATTTTTCACGCAAATACCACCAAGAATACTCCCCACAAGTATCCTTGTCCGTTATTTTTTTTATTTTTTCCCTTCTCCCTTTGAGTATAATGAAGGTTAACAGTGGATGTGTTTGATCATACTGATACCAATTATATAGTTAAACTTAAAATGCCAAATATCATTTATAGAGGAAAACATTTTATATGGCGCAGCACCATTTATTGCTGATGACGGTTAGTAGAATAATTTACCGTTCCACTTGAAAATGCGTAAAAACTCACAAATTTATGCTGCCGATTCTCAGTGGATCCATGGCAGTATATCCCCTGTGTTTTCGTTTTTTTTCGATACTCAACATACTTGGATGACGGATAGTCGCAGATAATTATGGGATAGCATAGTGTTATAGAAATTTATGAGATAAATATGCGTCACTAAATGATACACTGCAACACATCTCCCAATTCCCAGGAGTGAAATATGTTTTACTCTCTGCCATCATCTAAACTTCTTCCCAAGGGCGGAACGTGGTATCGCCTTATTTTTTTCTCTTATTTTCGCTTTTTCGCACGCCTCTATTATAGTTTTGATCCTCACATACGTATATATGTATACAATAATATGTAGTTGATAATTCCAAATAAACGTTCACGGTTCTGCTACTTTATCGAGCTTAAACATGCTCATAAAAGAAGGAAACACCAATATATTATTGATCCTCACTATATGTTTGATACCAGCTCGGGTTTTCTATATTCACGGTAAACGGTGCTTAGTAACGAGATATTGACAAGAAACCGTTGAAATTTAAGTGACACCCTTCAATTAAAAAGTGTGGATAAATGCAATATCAGGGTATTCTTCTTTTATCCATTAAATTTAGCGTTATTCTGGTCTCCGTGAATTTTATATGAAGTCCCGTTAGCGTATAGTTTAAACTTTTCCTTATTAAAATGTTTTCGGTGGCTTTATGCCTACGTCAGCTACAGTATGTTCTTTATTTCTCCCCATTATACAAGAGCCACGTTACAATATAGCATTCCCCTTGTACACATTGAATTTATCATCTCATCATTGCATGTGACTTAGCACTACCTTTGTCAAGTCACGCCTTCGTCGGCTGTCAAAATGGAATAGTTCCACGTAAATGGAAGCTTGAAACTTTTGTTTTTGCTACCGTCGTATTTCATGTTAACTGGTGCGACCTCATTTCACTCTGCCGCCATCTCATAGATTTCTCCGCCGTCGACATAAACTGTCTCCACGCGTCAAATTCCCATTTTAGACCCACCTACCCCATTACTACATTGCCACCAAACCTATTCCCAGCTATTCCCATTTCTTTCATCCCACAATCCGCGTCTGTCGAACGCTAAAACCATGTGCTTTAACGCGTATTTTTTTTCCTCACGTAGCAATGTATGTGCTATCGAGAATGGCACTGGCTGGATCATAACGTTTCCCGTGACAACCGCCCTCCCACGTGATCTGACTCATTCCGGCCTCGCGATGGAAAGCTGTCATCGTTGGGCCATAGAACGTAGAGTTAAGCGTTTCGACAACTCTCTCGCGTTCGAAAATATACGTCCTTAAGCATTCTACGCTCTGCACTTGAATTACACATCTCATTCCACTTACATTTAAAATGAAATTAGGCTAATTTTTACTTTTATGCGGCCTTTCATTGGGGTCTTCGTTGATTTACTGATTTTTATTACTTAGTTGTGAAATCGTCAAAACCGTTGGAAATTCTACTTTATTATTTAAAAAACTAAATTGATAAATGTATTTAATACTTCTTGAAGTACGTTAATTTATTATTGCTGCGTAATATAGCGTATCAAATCGCATTAAAAAGTCGAGTGGAATTTTTAGTTCATTTACGGACGGTAATGCAATGGTAATCTAAATAGAAGCTAATCATGAGCCAAACTATTGGATGGTATTTGCTTGAAAATATTGCGTGTTAGAGGAAAATTGATGCGTATATTTGTATTATATCATAATTCTAAATGATTTAAATTCATTTAACTCGAATTTATAATAGAACAAAATCACTTATATGCCAGCATCCACCAAAAAGTGACTATTATCCGTTTCATATTATAGGTATCACACTTAACTTTTTGCTCGTGGTACTTCTGCTTCAATATATCGTTTCAGGCATAACTTATTCATGGAAGAAACTGGCTGACGCTTTGGAAATCCGAATTGTCAGAGGAAGTTTTACATAATGATTTCGAAATTATCAAGCCTATTATTTATGCAATTAACCCACTCTATAAAACGTATAGCCGAATATAATACGGTGAGAATTGACTCAGTGCATGACTTCTCGTAAATGACAATAGGAATCTTAGATTTTACCTACTAAATATATTTAATTAAACTAAATCCGATAACGTGTGAGCTGATTTTTTTGTATTAAAGACAGAATGCCTCCCATTGGTCATATAGAGTGCAGGAAAACGGAGCAATAAAATATAGAGGTGATCGTAACAGGGAAGAAATAAAAGTGTGCATTTTATGCCTGGCTGACTAGCGGTAATATTGAGTGCGAATTATTGCTTCCACTAGGAGTGCCAGAATACGTCAGTGTGGAATTAGGCAGGTACATGAGTGCCTGAATAATTCTTGATGACCACACTTAAAAGCCAGTATTCCTACCTTTTGGCTCACATTACAGATGGAGTCAAAATGGAAGACAGTGATTCAAACTCCATGTCCCATAATTCATGCCTTAAAAGCGAGGCAATCAAAACATTTCACGAGTTAACTATGGAGGATCACGTTTGTGACCCACTAGTTGGACTTGGATGTGGACATTAATTCCAGTTTAAGCAGTGGATCACCCTTAGGAAGCGGTATAAGTAACGATCAAGCATGAAACGTGTATTGGTTTGTTGTTTGCCGGTTCAACTATCGGAATCGCACAAAATGAATGTGGACTTGATTTGGGTTGAAATTAATTGCTAAATGAGTGCTTTGTCCGTATCATGAGTTATATAATATACTCTAAAAATTTTCTTGATATACGGAACATAGGTACCGTACATTATGGAGAAGTAGGCTTAGGGGTTACTAACTCGTTTAGGCAGTGGCGGATCGATGGGGGGGGGGGGCTAAGGGGCTGTAGCCCCCGCCTTGAGTATCCAATTTACAATGGATAGAATGGTATTTTTCCCCGACCCCCATTACTGCTGGAATATTTAACCCCACTTGGCCCCCCTTGTCCCTATCCTGGATCCGCCACTGCGTTTAGGATAAATAAATGTTGAGTTGCAGAATAAGCAAATAACATTAAATTGCCACTAGAATATTCAAAACGTCCGCAGGTAAACGATAAAGCATGAAACGAGAAAAATTTAACTTAATATACTTTTCCATGTCATTGAAAAAATTACAGTGTACCAATTAAATAAAATTGACGCTGTCAATCTAACCATTTCACATTTTCTAAAATTAAGTTGATATATCGTCCAAAAAACTATCCTCTGCAGTATTTGTTCTTTTTTCATTATAAATAAATTTCGGCAATGTTCAATGTATTTGCGTCCCTATAAGAAATTTAGTCAATATGATAATTTCTATTTTATTATTGCTATCGATGCATGCATCGCGATGAGGAATGGCTGATTTTTATATCTTCCATATTTTCAGTCCTAACTTCGAATAAATTCCAGGAATTTTTCGATTATATAGTAGATACCGATTAATTGGGAGATATCGGTACTGGCGAACTTTGTTTCACTTAAGCGGCCGCAGTATTAAGGCGAGGTATTCCATGCATGTGCATAAAACAATTTTAATGAGAGAAAGAAGGCTCAATAATATTTGTTATACAAAAAAAGTATAATGCACTATTAATTGGTTCAATAAATCAGGTATTATAGTTAATTTACAAACATTAGTCAAGAATTCTGTTAGTCTTTGTTGAAAATATTACTCTTCAGGCGACACCTACCGGATGAATGCCTTTAACTAAGTCCAATTAAAGATAAATTCACGATTTATTTGTTAGGAATACGTGATCCCTGTGTATTTCATCTACTTTTAACATGCAAGTGTTCATTCAAAGTCGGCACAGGCAATCCAATGATGACATTGGGCTACCGTCGTTGCCTTCTCGCATTAAAAAAAAGAGTCGTAACCCCTCAATGAACTTCCTTGCACCCTGGGATCTCACTCGGCTACACTCAGGTACGATTTCGACTCCATCACTATCCTCACCTTCAGCCTCACCATGTTGCCTGGATAGTATGATTTCAACAATATCATCGTCGCAATATATATTGGTGCCATAGAAGTCCAAATTACAGTCATTGCTATCGAACTTTTTATGGCATATTGCTTGGTGCAGTTTCCAGTTGAATTCCGCTATTTTTAGCTTGATGATCATATGCAACTTTCGTAAGGGCTCGTCCAAGTATTACGTGAGCATTTTGCGGAATTTTTTTACCCTTTAGCCTTCAACACCGTTTAACACTTTGAGACCGAGCGTCATCTAATGATGTCGCGCCGGACTCCGCCCAGATTGGAACGCCATCTTTAGTGACGCTGGACTTCGCTCGTCAGACACAACCTTGAAAGATTCGTTCTTCGCTATCCCTTTGCTTAGCGATCTCGGATCTTTTCAAACATCGGCAGTAGGTTCTCATGCATCTACAGTTCGGGTCGGTTCTGTTTTCGAGCTTCCCTGTGTCTCCAGCGCCCTCGGAAAGTTCGTGCAATATTTTTCGGGGTTTAAAAATAAGCATTTAGCAAACCCCAAATTGAAGCAAACTCCCTACCCTACCTTCTGCATGAGTTCTTACGTAATCTACGAACGCCCCTAAATGCTTTCAGGGTAGAGCTTGTTTTCATGGGAATGCCTTTCATGTTTTTTTTCCATTAGCGGGTCCTAGAACTGAAGGCTTGTAATTTATTCACCGATAGATATGGTCGCATACTGTTCTAAGCATAGCAATAGATGATACAGTTTAACTCTTAGTTACACGCTTAGTGGGGATTTTGCCGCATGTTTCGAAAATTCGAAATGGCGCGTTTACTCCGTGGTGGCACACTTTGGTATTCTATTTCTGTACTTTTTCCTCGACCGAAAACATTATCGCCTGCATTCCTTAAGAAAAATTATTCAAAGTATTTATCAAGAAATTTGCATAATAATATGCTTTATTTTTGTTTACAGATGAAAGAGAAAGTATTAAAAGTTCTAATAATTATTAGAAGTTATCCTAATGCGTTAAAATACCCTAAGATTTTAATGTATATTAAGGGAAACCAAAAATATTATAGTGCGGCAAAAATGCCGCAAGCGTGCACTGGCGCTATCCTCGAGGGTGCGCAGATTAATTTATAAATTGCTAAGATCGATGCCAGCTAAACTTGCATTGGTTGAAGTTATAAGAGTGCAAACTATGAGTTTTAGGAACATCAAAACTACAATCAATTATATAGTGTTAATTTCCTCGAAAATAGTGAGATCGGTGAAATAATGTGAATAATGTTTCAACTTTTTTTGGAACTTGAGCGGGTCCTTTTTATTGGACATTGTTTCTCATATTGCCATGCACCTCTCCAGGCCAAAAATCCGTTTTATACCGAATAATTCTGTGAATATTTTTGTTCGCATTTCACTCACTCAATAACATAAAATGATAAATATTGCATGCCATTATTCGAGGCTTTGACATTGTTTTTGTACCTGCTTTGTGCCGTGCTGTTGGGAAAGGTTTTTTTTGAAAATGTTGTCCAACAAAGGCCGTCGTAATAATTCCTTTGAGAATCATCTTTTATGCATGGCTGTCTAGGCTGTTTGTAACTCATGCTTTGTGAACTTATCGCTTTACAACGTGTCATGTACGCTAAGGCATGTGTTGTAATCTGTCATCCTTGGTTCAGGGAAACAGTTTTAAAGTCCTGGTTCACGAAGCACCCTTT
Organism: Ischnura elegans; assembly: GCF_921293095.1. Lineage (NCBI taxonomy): Eukaryota > Metazoa > Arthropoda > Insecta > Odonata > Coenagrionidae > Ischnura > Ischnura elegans. The sequence continues at coordinate 42,128,563 of NC_060250.1, read as the reverse complement.
TCAATAGATGCTAATAATAATACCGGAGCATTACAGCCATATGAATAGGATTGCTCGCGAGCTAACTTCGAAATTAAATAATTTTTTTGCCTTTTTTCAACCATCAAATCGTGAGATATTCTGCTTTACCTCTTCCTTTTCCGCTCCCCACCTTGTAACTTAAAAATTTTGCTTGAATAATTTTTATCTGCAACTTTAAGCCTGTTTCGGATTAATTCTATCTGATATTTTTTCCGTTATGGTGCTTTAGTGCATATTATATACGGTAATAGTATGTCAAATATACTGCGTTTATTATGCAGTTAAAATCAATTAAAGTGATCAGCCATTGTATTCGCTCAAGTTTGAGAGCATTTATTTTATTCTTTCTGTATCAAATAATTCAATAAAAACTCTGTTAAGCGTGCGTGGGAGTATTTCTACATATAGTGGGAGCAAAGAGTAATATCGAATAAATGAGGATAAGAGACTACTTAGTGGGCCACCTGATGAGATTTGATCAGTGATAAGGCAATCGTTGAAGATCATGTGAACGGGAAGAAAGGAACATAAACACATATTGATTATTTAACGAAATTCTTGGTTTTTCATCAAAACCTGTGTCATTTTTGCGTGAAAGCATTTCTCAAATTACGTTTCGATGGCTTTTTCATTAGCTGGAAGAGATATACTCTCTTTCCTAAATAGAGCAACAGTTTTACTCGCCTATTATTCCTCAGAAAAAGGTAATGAAAATAGTAGACCTTAGGGAACGTCATTCTGCACTCTCACCGTTCAGCCACCATGCAGGTAGTTGATGTATTTAAATTCTCAGAATACTGATGTACTAAAATTGGCTAAAGCAGTATTCTGGTTCGATGACTTTTTATTGCAATCTCATTGTAAAAGACGCGTTTTCTCGCCGTTGTAAAATTTAAACCGCTTCAACCTGATTTCTAAAATATATGCGCCGCTACCTTAACTTTCCACGCATATTTTTTGTCCTCGACGAACTATAATTGCCATCAGAGGACAGTTGAAAGTTATTAACCTATTTAAAAAGGTTTTTAACGATTACAAAGTTGTTATTTTCCCCCATTTTTCGTTACTCACCCTCTCTTTGACAACCACTTCATTCTCCGGAAGTTGCTCCGTCTCCGTGCCTTGAGTATACTCCGATGACGCAAATTTGATTTTCGACTCTATTGACTTTTCACGATCCTCTATCTTACCAATTTTTTTAATGCCTATTACTTTTCGTCGACACGAATGGTACCGTGACTCAATAAACACAAACTGCTTTGAACACCGAGAGGAACTCCTGCTCTCAAAACCTCAGTAATTCGTTTAAAAACTTTGCAGAGGCAAAATAAATGTGAACGAAATTACAAAAGAAATCTCGGAAAGCGGATGCTCTAGTGTAACTCAATTTCAAGGGTCATTTCTCGTGCTATTTTATATTTAACGGCGATTAATTATAGCCCATCTCCTTCTGTATACGCTGTTGTGTTCCAGCAGCGGAAAATTGTCCAGTAGCTATTCGCCGGTCTATTTAGGAGCAAATGCCCTTCTGCCGCTGCAATTGAAAAAAAAAATGTAAAACAAATGTCTATAAATATTCTTTCAGATAGTTAATTTTCTTTGTGATACCCTCAGGTAAGAGCGTTAAAATTCAATACACATTACACTCTGTAAAATATGCAAGATGTTATACGAGTCCTCACAGATATCAAAAACACATGGCAAAGTAAACAGTTATTATGGCTTGCCTTTTTATATTTTAGGATTCGTGGGGATGGAAATTAATAAATTACCTTCGGAATATTTATTGGCATTGCGATTCGGTTTTTAATGTATAGGCAATTTTGAATGCTTGATATTAAATTCAATCCGTCATCTTTGACAAATTCGTGACCAGCCTTAGCGATTTATTTGTTATAAATAAATATTTCGCCTAAAGCTAAATCATTATTTTCAATGGAGGAAATTGAATTTCCATGGAAAAAAGATTTTTTTGTTAGGCTTACAAGAAAACATATCCGAAACCAGTTTTTCGATAGTCTTCGACAATATTTTTTTTTTTTTTTTCGGTATTAACATATTTTTAAATTTTATTTTCGTTTCAATTTGCTCTCAAATTGAGTGCCTTAGGCTGCCTTAATTGTCTAGAAATTTACTTATGAAATATGCCTAATGGTTTGAAACACTATTTTTGTATCTGTTTAAATCTGTTTTAAGACATCATTTAATTTTTTATCATTTATTGAGTCAATGAAACATTGTTTCAATGCATACTTTATGCATGTGAATGAATTTATAAACCTACACATGCTCTTATGAGTCCAGAAATTTTGCACTATCCAAATGAGGAAGGCAACAAATCCTGTCCGTCCAACAAAGCACGATGTCCAGTGATACCACAGCTGTTCCCACGAGTTAAGCTTGAGCGTAATTTTTAGCCACGTCAATTCTCGTTCCTCTTTATGCCTCTGATCGCTAGTTACGAAATATAGTGATTAAAATACGTCTTAATGGCTTAAAGAGATGCATCAAACAGCTGCTGCAATGCACCAAATAATTACCCGCACGACTTATGGGGGTTTTATTTCCAGGCGTTTTGAAGCCAATTAAGTTATAAAAATTCCTTATAATTTAATAATTTATGAAAATAACAATAACGAATGCATAAAAAACCGGCGAGAGTTTATGTAATTAGTGATAGGTACTGAAACCGTAATCTTAGTGCTGGTACCATTGTAGGATGTTTCTTGTGTTTTCTAACCCAATGTAGCCCAATGTTTTTTCTAAGCAACATAAAAAATTTATAAATTTTATGCTCTATTTAGGAAATACGCATCTATGCATCATTTTGTAGTGTAGATTGTAATGATCAAATATTTAGCTACCACGATAATGATGATTGAGAGAAAAGTTTTCAAGTTTTCAAAATGAAAAATCTTGATACTTGATTTCTCCCAGAAGCAGCTCTGGGTTAGAAAAGGTTAAGATGTCCTTTAAAAATTTTCCTTTATGTGAGTTAACTTTATATTTTCTCAAATATTTTATGCATTTAAGTAAATTTATAAGCCTAACACTCTCATATAAGCTCAGAAAATTTGTACTCACCCTGTCCGTCCAGCAAAACACAGCAGTGTCTGGTGACATCACAACCGTTCCCACGAGTCGAGCTCGAGCGTAATTTTTAGCCACGTCGCTCCTCGTTCCTCTTTAAACATCTGCCTCGCGTCCCACGCGACGGGTTTTGAGTGTAGCTTGGACGGTGACGTAACTAGCGATCCCCTTGGCCATCTGGGCACGCGATTAGCGATCGCAGACGCTCGCCCGCGGCGCATGATCCACGCCCAGGTAGACGGGCGAACTTCCACCAGCGCATGCATGCATCATCCCCGCGAGCTAGTCCCAGAGATAGGGCAGTCGCCTCGCTTCGTCCCGGGCTCACCGCACATCTGTCCGTCTCCCGTGCTCAAAGTTTCTAGCTCCAAAACCCGCAAACAGCCGCTGCGGAAAACTCTCGGCCCTGTGTGCCATATGGAAGGATGTATGAGCGTGGCTTCGTGACTTGCCGTGCATTGTCATAAATCTCATTATTCATGCACTTTTTTGTGCGTTCCCTTCACGAGTTAAAGTCCGATCGTAACGAGGAGTATCTCATCGTCCGCATAAATCCACTGGAGGTCTCTTAATAAGCGCGAGGTGGGTGATTTTTTTTTGGTCACTAGAAATCTCAAATTAAAGGGTTTAACGAGTGTGAGTTAAGTGCGTTTCGGGATATGCTCAATTTATGTTATTACCTCAATAGAAAAAATATAACTACATAACTATGTTATGAAACCTGGGTCGTGTTTTTAAAAATACATTATTGAGCCTAACACAGTTTATTCCTCCATTTTAATAACGGAAGAAAAAACATTCTGATACTGGCCAAGATGGCTACGCATTCCCTTAATTGTTCATATTGGACTTAAATACGGACATACGTACTAAGAAAATTGGGTGAGGATGTATAATTGCTGCTTGGATTTTGAAAAACCAATCAGTGAGTACACCGGTTAAATTTAGACGGTGCTCATAAGAATATAGGCCCAGACTGACTGTTGGATTTCCATCACGATGGCCTGGGTTCAGGGTGATTTTTCATCTGTTCTTCTCTCGTACTCAAGTCTATAGCCCCAATTCGCAAACGGACGCGCTATAAAACTCCTCCCACCAAATCGAGAGGCCATAGAACTATAAAGTAAGGGTTGAATTGTCAGCTTTGCAGTACCCTGCGTTGCATTAAAATGTATTTAATTTGAATGTAATTCCGTCACGTCAAAATTCGAAAAAAGGCAAATTCGTGTGGAGGAAATGATCAAAATTAATAATAATAATAATTTATTACTCCACATTTGTTTTTTTACATCTTAATACAATGAAAAAAGAGAAGGAGCTTTATGTGTTCTCGAAGGTCATAGGACCAGAATTGAGCCACCATCAATTAACAAAAATGTATGCCAATAACATAATAATGCAGTACATGATACATTAAATTTTATGTAAATAACATCAAAACAAATTTTCAACTTTTTCTTGCGAGAAGAGCCAGTCTTTAGCAAGTCTCAACATGACATTTGTGGTTTTATTTTTTTTAATTCTAGCGGGCAGTAGATGAAATAATTTTGGCCCCATGTAAATAAAACAGCGTTTATATACAGTTAACTTGGGTCTATTTGCAACTATAAATGACTCATTCCTTAAATTATATTTATATTTCTCACTTACACTCGGCATATTTCCACTTATGGCAAAAAACAATTTAAGCACTTTGTATAGATACAAATGCCTTAGTGGCAACAAATTTAGGACCACAAACAACGGAAATGAGTGCTCATAGTAATTTTTAGACAGTATTACCCTAATTATTTTTTTTGCAGAATGAGTGCACACTTAAATGTGTTCATGTATGCACTGCCCCAGCAGATTATACCATAAGAAAGTTTGGAATGAACAAGAGCATGATGAATGGTTTTTTTAACCGGAAGAGGACATTTTCTTCGTAGGTAGTAAAATTTGGACAAGGCACTTCTAAGGCATTTGTTTACAGTAAGTAAGTGTTTATTCCAGCGTAGATTATATAAATTGATATAATTATTAATATTATATGAACTGTTATTTAGGTATTGTCGCATATGCCACGTTTATTTTTTTCAGAAGACAACTTTTTTAATACTACGGTACATTTTCAGGGATAAGGTGGCCAGATGGCCAGGGGTGCCCTCTCAAAATTTCTTCATAATGTGAGTATTAATGGGTACTTTTAATTTTACTTACGCGTCTTTTTGCTTTGAGTGAAGTCTCAGTAAGATTCAGCTAAGGACGGAATTCTAATATTGTTTTCTTTCTCTGCTTTGTTGAGTACTTCATTTACTGCTCCTATCTCATTTTTCTTCCTATTTCGCCCGAAATTTAATTTTTTGGATGGAATTAATCCTAAAATACACCTTAAGTACTTGGTGATATGAACGACGCGTAGGATTCTTTTATTTGCTTGCCAAATCTGAGCTTGTACGAATGACTCCAAGGAAAATTCCGTAACTCCTTCCTATTTGTCATCTTAAGAGTTCATATTTTTAACCAAAATCGAGCTAAATATTTTCAACCAAACTTATATGAAATAAGCAAATACTTGTATTTATTGTTCAAAATGAATTCATTACAGTTAAATCTCAAGGAAAATCTACGACAAATGTCGATAGTTTTCTAATGGATATTCAACAATTATGACGCTGCAATTAAATTCACTTATGTAGGAACCAGTATGGAAAAAATACTTCTGAATTTCCTTGGAGATCAGAATTATCTAGAAAGTATGACTATATTCACTGAAAATTGGCAATAATGCTCGGCTAAAATGCTTCTGGAAATAAATATCGCATATTTTACCTTGGTACGCAAGTTATAAAATGCCTACCAATGTATATTCCGATGAGTGACTACCGAATTTTCCCTCGTGTTTTTATCATCCTTGTCTATTTTAACTTTCAATTTATTTATATTTGTGGCCAAAAGTAAGACTTTTTTATGTAAATATGGCTTCCACGTATCCCCGTATGCGAAATAAAAACGATAAAATATATGAAGCCGTTCAATGTTATAGCAACTTTTAATACAAATGCGTTAAAGGCACTACTGCGCTTTTCATATTTCCATCTATTGTCCAAATTCTCTTTTTTTCTTAAAAACACACAAAACCGACTTTACCATTTATGGATATCATGAAATAGAAGCAACTTAGGCGTTCAAACAATAACGGCGGTGGATATGTATGATATTTAGATAAGCTTGCTGAGTGAATGAGTCAATACTTGGACGAACGGATAACGAACATGAAACAAGCATTAATATTTACCGATCCCTAAGCCTGAGTTTGGCTGGAAAAGTAATTTACGAAGTTTCTGAGGCTTATGATTGCACTGCTACCGTTCTATATCCTTTTTTTTTTTTTGAAGAAGCAAGTAAATATTTCACTTGTCTAATGGGCCATTTTGATAAGGAAGCCAGCGTCGCGTGTCATAAATGTTTCAAAATCATTTTTATGTAAAAATTGTGTAGAATATTAGGATAGCTACCACATGAGCGTGCCATTGCCGTGAACTAATGTATTCATTAATACTACGGCAAAATATGACTTATGACTTCAGGCTTAACTGTGTGAAACCTTTCTATTATGGAAAATGAAGCGATACCGATGTAATTACGTTATGAAACCCGGGTCAGGTTTGTTCAAATATAGAAGTGAACCTGACGAATTTAATTCTTTCATTTTCCTCAGTATAGCAATCCTAACATAAGTATACTGCGGCCCTCCAGAATCGCATCCATTGGGTCTTTTTTCTGGCGTATTTTTTTCCTCAATATATTTTATCGCTAGTTTTGGTCTAAATATATCCCTGGACTATATTTTCTCCTCCTCGTAATAAATTTGCCTTAGATAAAATTATTTTCTCGTTCATTAGTTTACCCGTCAATTCTCAATCTATCCGTCCGGTCCTTTTGATACGCAGGATCTTCCTCCAGTACCAGATTTCAAGGGCTCTGATCCGAAAATATTTCTCTGCACAAAAGAATATTTTAACGTATAATTGTTTCCCTATGTATCCGGTCTTACGTTTCTTGGAACAGAAAAGCAGTGATTTTGTTAAGGGAAGTAAGGCTATAGATAAGAAAACCGTTCTTGAAAACATTTTTTTCTCGTCCCCTGCTATAAAACGGTCGTTTCTCGCGTTAAAGATGGTTTGGATAGGGCATACTTCTCGTAGCTTTTTATTGCAAGGGAACTTCCGCGAACGCGATTTCTCGGAACGTAGATTGTAAAATATCCCGTTAAAAATCAATACTCTTGCTAAACCGACCTTTTAATGGCTCTTTATTTCGAGGAAAATACCGTAAATTTTGTATTGGTAATACGTTGTCATCCCACGATATTGCTTCATCCATATCGCTGACAAGGGCACTTACGTGTGAAATTAAAATTTTAAAAACTCCAGTCTGAGAGTCTTCCATTTTTTAAGTATAAAATTAGTTAACAGCTTATTTTAATGCTTCAATCTACTCCATTCAGAGGTCACCTCTTTAAGCGCCAATTTTCTTCGCCGGTCCCAGTGGCGACGGGGTAAAGTCATCGCCTGCCAAATATGAGGACGCGGTTCGAGTCCCGCCTGCGTAGGTTGCCCCTAACCAAGGAAAGGTTGTTCGTACGCGTTTATTTGTTGAAATTATTTATAAGCCCCGATGTAAAAGGCCAATACGTGCTTTTTTCGATGGAATTGAAATAAATAATATAAAGCCTGTTTGTCATCTGCTTAAGAGAGGTTTCTCTCTATGTTTATGTGGTAGGTACTTTGAAAAGAGCACGGAAATAATTGTATTACATTCATCTATAGTACTCCAAGAGTGATGAAGTTAAAACGGATCGACCGAGTAGGTAACGAGGAAGTGTTAAGAAGAGTGGTAGAAAAGAGAAATCTTAAGCAGAAGACGGGGCAACCTAGTTGGCTACATAATGAGACTTAATTGCCTGATTAAAACACGCGCAGAAGGACAGGTGGAACGAAAGAAGGGCAAGGGATGGCCCCGAATGAGTTACATAGGACAGGATGTAAAAGAGATGAAATGCGTCGCTATGAAAAGACTAGCGGATAGCAGAGAGAAATGGAGAGCTCCGTCAAACCAATCTCAGGATTATTGACTAATAATGAGTAGGATAGTACTTGAAACTCGATGATCCTTACTAGATGTTCTCCAATCTACAGCCATTTTTCCTATCTTTCCTCGTCCTCATATATTTCTCCCGTTAATTTTTTTTTTACTCCTCCTCTCACCACTCGATACTGCCGCGGAGTCGCGAACTACTATGACACCGCTAACGGCCCAAATGCACATCCGTGTAGCCGTTAAAAAAAAAAAAGAATGAATAAAGGGTTACAGGAGTCAAGCGTTGAAGAGCGATGGGCTGAATATCTATTGGGCGGACTGAGGAACAAATGGCGCTCGGGAAAGGCGGAGTCGGTGCGGATAAACCAGGGACAGAGGCACAGGGATTTATCGAGGACGAACGAATGTCTCGCGGTGACTCTGAAATCCACCGATAACTTGTAGACGTGAAAAGTTCGTATTTGTACTATGTGAAATTGCCGTTGGTTTTCCTTTATAGAAAGCCTTTAATCCGCAATTTTTTACGCTACTCTTGTGTATTGGGTAAATTATGGGCATATTTAACTTTAGGAAATACGCATGCATATTTTCATTAGAGGCATAGGAGGCGTCCAATTGCATTACTTGGATTGTCGTTTTTACTTTTTCAAGTCATGTCGTGTCTAAACTATTTCTTTTGAAATCTCAGACCATAGGATCGAGAGGTTTTTTGGCACTATGTGAAGGATGGTAGCCATGTTTGACTCTTAATTGGAAAAAAAGATCTATCTAACAATAGATTATAGATAACAAGAGTAACTCCCCGTTTATAAAAATTCTTTTATAATGAATAAGTACCAATTTTTTAATGCATCAATTCGTCAATTTATGCGTCTCAAATGCGCACAAACAAATATAAAGTCATTATGAGGAAAAACAAAATGGTGCTTTGAGTTTGAGCAATAAACCGAGTCTAAACTGAATAAACTGGCTCTCGCCTTCTGCGTCATTTACATAAGCATCCGCATGTTACCCTGCCACAATGGGCGTTTCTTCAGGTCGTAGATCAATTCAATATCAAATTTCAGGTGAATACTAATAATTTAATATAAATAAATAAGATTATTGGAAGTGGATTGTGGGAGTTTTGTTAACTATGACCTACTTAATTTTAAATTATCTAATATATTTTGAGATCGGGAAAAAAATTACTACCATTCGGCAGTGTCCCTCTTATTTTATAGCATCTTTCAGATCAGGGAATATATAAAACAAACTAGCGCACCTACTTACTGTAAGTAGTAGTAGTGGACGTGACTTAGTGGAAACCCTTTATCGTTGGAGTTGAAGGAATAAGTGCGTTGCTTTTTTTATGATATATTTTGTCCGATCATCGTTTGGCTTTAAAACAACTTTTGTAATCAATATCAATGACTGAATAGGATATCTAATATTTCATTTTTTAAATACATCGATTCATTAATTTATGCGACTTAAATGCGCACGATAAAAAATATATTCATCCTGAGGAAACATCAAAGCCTGCTCCCGCAACTCCTACTCTTGCGTACTTGCTCTTACTCCTGTGGCCATGTAAACCGAAGATGGGTTTTGGCTTCGCCAATGACCCGCCTCCTCTCTTCTATGTCCTTCGCCATTTCTATTTCTGCTCCAAGTCATGTCTTGCATAAAGCGTTACTAAAATGCTGTCGTCTGTTTCGCTCTGAAAGATGCCCGTTTTCAGTCGTCCAAGCATTATAAGCTTAATTAATATATTCAAAAGTAACGCATATCGTCAAAGTTTCTTAAATCTCCAGGCTTAATACGCGTAAAAACGGTTAACAATAGGTCAGCATAATAACTGGCAGAAAATTCAATTCCAATCGAGAATCGGCAAGCATTTGGCCATGAAACTTTGTATTTCAATGAAATTAACGTGAGGGTTACCGAGTAAAAATTTAGCATCGCGCAATGTTTTACGCTTATATACATTAATCTTATCAGTAATACATTAATCTAATCACTAATTACTTATTATTTCACGAATCGTTTTGCATCGGCTTTTATTTTGCAGTGGAAGTTGTGCGCAGAGTGCAGTTGGAAGGAACGTCGATTTGGCAGGAACTGCAATGCTTCCATCAAAACTTCCAAGTCTACAGATGCGTCGCTCTCGTTGAGCGCTCGAATACAAATATTGCCACTACCACCCCCTTGCGCTCTCAGAATGTCGTTTGTTTCAAATTAGCCGTAAATCGGCACCTCTCACATGCCCTTCCCCTGTTCGTCTCAGTGAAAGGCTTTCCCCGGATTTTTGGCACCTTGAGCTACGTAGCCGAGAGATATTATCCCTGTTGGGGCCGTGAAAACAGTCGATCGCACACGCCGAAGGCAGGGGTCTATTTAATTTGAGTACCTTACACAGGCTGCGCCTCATTAGGCAATGCGCCCAATGAGGTAATTTGGCGGGCATTTCAGAGTGAATAACCTCCGCGCATAAGGAACACCACGCAGTCAAATTTGCGTCAAGTTTACCACAGCATAATCGTGAGTAGCTCCACTTTCAACTCTTCAATGGGTGGCCCTATCTCTCACCATTCTCATTTGCCAGCAATCATATGATTGGTTTGGCGCAGCACTTTATCCCTCTCTCCTATCCGCTAGCCTTTTCATGGCGACGTATTTCTTCTCTTATTTAGCTTTTGTAACCTGTCCATTGTAACTCATTCGGACTATCTACCGATTCGATCGATGGATTTTTCTTCCTCATAGGAAAATCCACTAGAATTGGTAGTATATTAATTGCGTTTTCGCTTGGTTTCGCTGTTAGTAGGGCCCGCCCGCCTTTGCGACGGTGCGGGATTCCTCGTCCCTTCCCTTCCCTATCCCCTCCCCGGAGGCGTCGTCGGGCTCTCATCGCGGCGGCGCCTCCTTCCTTGTTCCTTCCCGTCCTTCCCCTTCTGGGTGCAGAGGAGAAAAGCTAGCGCTTACAGTCCCTGCCCCAGGATTGTATCCCCGCCCTAGGGTTTCGTTTCCATTGTAACTCATTCGGGGCCGTCCCTTGCCCTTTTTCCCTTCCTATTGTCCTTCAACGATTTTTTTTCATCAGATAATCATACCTCATAACGCAGCCAACATGGTTGTCCCGTCTTGTCCTTAAGGGTTCTAGAAGAAACCTCTCTTCTCCCCCTCTTCTTGGCTTTTCTTCATTAATCACTCACTCGATCCATATTATCTTCATAATTCTTCGGAAGCACCTCATTTCGAATGCTTCCGCTCTTTGACTTCACTGCTTCCTTCAATGTCCACGCCTCGCTTCCGCACAGAAACTAGCTCAATATGTAGCAAATGATGAACGCTCTAAGTCTATTTTCCGACTTATTATTTTTCTTTTGCGAGCGAGAATTATTATTTTCTCCACGGTGTTTTCACAGCTTGTTATTTTAATTTATACCTAAAAGAGTCATTATGGCTACGAAATTAATGAGCTGTTTGAAAGGAAACTTTCGCTGTAAAATTGATCTACGCTTTTCTACGTTATGTTTTCTACGCTTATTGATTTTTTCTAATAATGGATTTTTTAACTCAATCATGCTGCTTTGTCCGTTATTTTACTGAATAATATTTGTTAACCAAGTTTAAGAAGTTAAGGTGCGTTTATATCATCTGTGGTAGGTAAAATCTGTTAGCTGTTTGAAAGGAAACTTTCGCTGTAAAATTGATCTACGCTTTTCTACGCTACGTTTTCTACGCTTATTGATTTTTTCTAATAATGGATTTTTTAACTCAATCATGCTGCTATGTCCGTTATTTTACTGAATAATATTTGTTTATCAAGTTTGAGAAGTTACGGTGCGTTTATATCATCTGTGGTAGGTAAAATCATTCAACTAATGACAAAACTGAAATAATTATTCATTCTTCTATTTATTAGAATTTCATGGGTTTATCTGTTTAACTACTTAATTTCGGCTATATTTAGCTTATAAATGTGTTCCACCATTTAAAAACATCGGTCAGAATGTATCCTAGCTCATTATATAGATCAGTAACCTTCATTCCTTCCGTTCGAAACTGCCCGTACATCACCAATGACATCGTATCTCTTTCGCAGGTAAATACCATGTGGTGACAAATTTATGCTGATATGTGTTACGTATCTATTATCTTATTTTGATACGCTCACATTAACGTAATATATTGAAAACTCGAGTTTATACCATGATAATTAACTCAATTAACAGATAATTACCGGCATTAGACAATTTTAATACTTCTTACTTACGTGACGGAATTGTCCTCTGATGGATGCGTTGCTACGTTAGAGTTCGATGGCTTGCTAAGAGAATGAAGGTATCCTGGTCAGTTGAGGACGCTGTTTTCGCTATTTTACCTCCTAAGAATGTGTGAAGAGTTCCGCTAGTTATTTCATTAAAGCGCGATTAAATTTTACGTTGTCAACAATACCGTACTTTCTATAAAGTGTATGGTGAATATACCTATCTCTCCCCATAGCTAAATAGATTTTAAAAGATAGAGACACAGACGGTAAGATATTTTTGAGATGTTTTAGTGGGATGACCCACTATTCTCAATGAGGGAGAATAGACTCTATCATTTGAGAGCGTCTATTTTCTCTCATTGAGAATAAGGAGTCATCCTGGTGAAACGTCTGAAAATAAATTTGTGAGTGTCCCTTTTTCTGTGTCTCCGTGTTTTAAAATCTAGTTATTTATTTATTTAAGTGTCATTTCTAGAAGCGTTTTATTCAAGATTGCATATCTTCATATGAATATATGTTTAACTCTTGCGCATTTTTAATTTAAACCCTCTTCCCGTAAATCAAATTAAACAACTCTACGTTTCTCGAATCATTTTGGAAAATTTTTAGTTTACATTTTTAACCGCATTCACACGGTAAAATCCAATCTTGATTTTTAATTAAAAGGGCTTGTTTATCCTCTTTGGCAGTGGATGGAATCACTCATTTGCGAAATTTAAAAATCAACTGCATCAAATGTGTTTTTTTCCTCATTTAATGTATTTTTCGCTGATTCTGTGTGCCTGAAATCCCCTCTGAATACGTTGGAAGAGGTTTCTTTTTTTTTACATATGCTCTAAGTGTATATTTGAGTCGGATAGGTTCTTCTGCAAACTAACTAGTTGAAATAAGAAATTTAATTCGTGGAATTCTTCATTCCATGAATTATGAAAATTTTTCATTCTAGATGGAACTATATAATAATTAGAAATTCTAGATCTCACAATGCCAACAGATTGCTATCGCTCGCGATATCTTTTTACAAAATCTAACATGAATTTGCGTGGAGATAAATTTAACAGCGCTGAAATAAGAGGTAAAAATTGTTTCACAGCCAGTTGAAGTATTAAGTAAAGTAATTAGTGTAATTCTTCTATTAATAAATAAGGACAATCAATCATAGAGGTAAAATTAAATCATTTATTTCGCCATTTCACTACGCCAATAGATTACTATCGCTCGCGTTATTTGTTTATAAAATCTAAGAAGATTTTCCATGGAGTTAAATTTAACGGTGCTATAATATGAGGTAACATTTGTATCATATTGGTACGAATTATTATATTTTGGTCTTTTTCACGGATTTTTCTCAGGGCAGAGTCACTAAAATTTGCATCCACCCGTATTTTGAAATTTTGGATAGATTATAATAAACTGTTCTTTTGAAAACTTGTAACAATGTGTCACCTTTAAAGAGCTATCTGACTCAATACTTCACCGTTGCTTTCTACTTTTTCATCAAACTTTTGCTTGAGGGGAAGGCACAAAATAAACTTTTTTTCGGAAAACCTTAAGTTCTCGACTGTTACTGACATGAGGAATGCGAAGCATCATTTTGTTTTATTTTCATGAGCGAATGAAACTCGTCAATTTGGCATATAAAAATGCATTCTCTTTTTGATGCGAATTTTTTATCATCAGTTATTCCTAAAAAAATATTTTTCAGACAATGCACACGGGTTCATGAAGCTTTCAAAATTTCATCATATTAAATCGTAATAATGTGCGCTTGAAGTGTCGATATGTTTTTGTCCATATAAAATGTGATCAGCATAACACGTTCCATTTGAAAACATTGCATGTACCTACTTCAAAATTATTTAATATGCCCCTTGTGTTGGCTTGCATAAGGCTTTACCATTTATTATCACCCATAGCCTTATGCGGGGCGAATAGGTATGTTCATGTTTGTTTAAAGTTGTTCTTAAAATCCTCCGGACACAACTGTACTACATTTAAATTCCGCTCAATAACAAATTGCAGAGCTATCCTTCAATTTTAATTCTTCTACATTCGCTCACTGTCTATACTATCGGCTAATGCATAGCATATTATACTAAATAGAGATCCCGGCCTTGTTATCAATTCTTAGATTATCTCAATGTTTGCTAGGTATTTATAAAATTTAATGAGAGTCAACAATAAAAAAACTAGAAATAGGTAGCCCAACCCGAAATTTTGTTAATACTATTCTCGTTTATTTACCGCACGAATATGTATCTTAAAGAAAATTCATTAGCATTTACATCTTCTATTTTAAGGTATAAAATATAATTTAAAACTTGATATAAACTTAGGCTGATTTTTTTTGCAGAAATATACATTGCCTTTTTCGAAACCTAGTTTCATTAACCCTTCCGTGACTGTGCCTAGAAAACTTACACGCACGACTGTGTGGGGGCATCTCATGTACCCCATTTATCATTGATAAATTATATGTTGTATTTTAGTCTCTCCAGTAATTCAGCACCATGGCTCTTTTCTTAATGATATAATATCTTGTTTTGTATAATTTATTAATACATTGTAGCCTACATTTAGATTTTTACATTGATTTTGTGCGAAATGGCAGGAATCTTTTATATTTTACTATTGTAGTTACAGTAAATTGACTAACAGTTTATGAAAAAAACAAGAAAAAAAGGTGCCATCATGTGGAATATCGTTATTGAAGTTATAATGCAATAAAACTTATTGCATCGCAAGTTTTTATTTTTTTTATTTTTTTTATTGCAAGTAAACAAATGGAGTACCTTGAGAGCTTAGTTTAGAAATAAATATGTGTATACATATTACACGTTTATAATGATTTTTAAGACATTTATTGCACATAAAAATGTAAGCCATTCCGTTGTCTGAAATTATCTTGAAAAAGCCAAAACGTCTTATCCAGAGGCTTTCTAAATATTTCCGATGACATTTTAGATGTTTCTGACACATTTTTTGTAACATTAGGCGAGGCTTGGAAACCTAGTGGATAGCGCTCTTTGCTGATAATCGACGTGTCCTAGGTTCAAATCCCGGGTGATGCCTTCGGATAAAATTTTGAATTTAAAATGCGTGCGAGCAGGACCAGGGAAAGGAACTGTTTCCCATAGCCGATTTTATAGATATAAATCTGCTGGCATAGTGAGATGTAGAATTTTTCAAGAATTGTTCCACCAGGACTGAAGGATTTTCTTAATTAACGCAATGACGAATTCCACAAATTAATTGACTTACTTAGACTAGTAAGTTTTCAAGGGAACCTATACGACTCAAACATATGCATAGAGAAAATCTTTAAAAATATCCTATATCAACGCATTCAGAGGAGGTTTAGGCAATATACGTGATTTTTACACTTCAAAGGCTAAGTCTAGGGTATCCTCTACCCTCATTTATCCAAACCAACCTTTAGCCTGAAAACTGAGGGATCAAGCACGCTATATGCGGTAATAATTTCAAAGTTATCGATTCCACTGGCGAAATCAGTGATTTGGTGCTTCTGGGACGGACAATCAGCGTGAGGTGACAGGATGAAAGGGAATTATCCGAAGCGTGCAATGCTTTGTCATTGACAGCGATCTAGATACCATCCACGACAACGTGGCCGACAGTTTTTTTTCCAGCCCTTCAATTGTTTGTTTTTTGTTCTTTCAGCGATACTCAAAGGGGGACGCTGTGTCACTGTTCAATTACATCTCACTCCAGTTCACTCTTCACGGCAGCATCTCTCAGAGGGAATTTGTTCCATGTATAATTCAAGATAACGGCACCTACGCTACGTAGATATAAGCGTTCCATCGACCTGATGAATGAATCTCAAGTCTAATTCAACCATAGCGTTATCATCGGCAAAATATATTTCTGATCCAGCCAAACCTTGAGATGGAATGTGTTGCTTATTTTGAAATTATAATTTGTAATGGTTTTAGAGCCTGAGAATGGTTTAGATAATGGTTTTAGGCTGAAAAGAATGGCTGTGTATCGAAACTGATTATGTATTTAACATTTAACCTTTGACTTGAACTCTTAATATCATTTAACTCACGTAAAATGACGTAAAGCTTCGAATCATTGTCTTTCTTAAATTATTTATTTCAGCTCCATAAAGCGACTTTTATTCCTGGAAATTTAGTTTATGAGTATATAAGGGCCAATACCTGGAGCATTTTGAATATTCTGCGCGGGTTAAAGAGCTTTAAATCAGTTTGGACGAACTTGTTTGTATGATATAGACCGAACTTGGGGCTTAAGACTGAATTAATTGTGATCATTCCACGGCAGCATCATCATGCCCAAATAGGTGATTCATCACTAAAAACAATAAATAGAGCATATATTTTGAGTGCTTAGTTTACTTTATTTGCCGACCTGTACATTCTTTTCCTGAGGTATTCTATTAGCTTTGCTAATACCAACTGAACTATTTGACTAATGACAAATAATAATAAATTTTTAAAATCTCTCTGTCTCAGAGTTCACTGAAACAAAAAATGGATAAGAATTAATTAAAAATGTACACATGATATCTTACCGATATAGAACATTGTAAACTAAGGGTTTTCGCATGGTTTTTTTTTATGAATTCCTTTCATTCAATGGGTAACATTCGAAAATTTTGTGAGTCATAAATAAACAGAGGGACATCTTCATGCGTTACTTAATGGATGTACCTCTTGCTAAGAAAAAATATACTTGGTACTTTTCCAAAATAAAGGCAGTGGAAACAGACATATATTTGTGGAAATAAACAAATAATTACTACCCTATGGAAAAGTAGAAAATATATTTTTTTCTTGGGAATCATAAATAACCTCCTTTATCAGATCGTTTCCGAACTAAGAGTCTTTGCTAGTAGACGGTCAAATAGCATAGGAGAGTAGTAAGTAACTAGCTATAGTCTCTTTCGACTTACCTTAAACGATAAGATATTATTTTCTACGGCGTTCTCGGCTCCTTTCCGTGGAGTAACTACTAATGAAAGCCAAAAGAATTTATCCGCCTAGAGACCGATATAATATGTATTTTGAGACCTTTCAGTCCCAAATTTCTGCCAGATCGATTAAATTGAAGTAGTTTTACATCTTTGTTGCGGTTTATGTTTCCACTTGCCCGTCTAGATAAGTCTTTTGACTCCCCCTCTAATCCTTGAAAATGTAATCGCCATCAGTTTCACAGTCAAGAATCTATTAATATCTCTCATATATTCGTACGAGTCGATATTTCAATTTACATACCATTATTTAATTGTGGATTCGCACTAACTAGAGGACAGGGTACCTACCCAATTACCTTTCCGCAGAGCGAAGCAAAGCTTAGGTTTGGGAAATTGGTTGGATTGAATTTTCCTCACGTAGAAATTCGACTACAACGCTGCAAGTTAACCAAACTCTGGAAGGTCCACGTGCTTAGTTTCGGGCGACCGATCGATTTCATTAAGGTGTTCGAGACCTAGTTGCGCTCAAACGTTTCAACAGTCATTTTTCCCAATAATCTCTACCTATGTTCTCCTCCCTAGGGAGAGAGTTAGCGTTTGTTTGTCTCAGCTGCATCATCATCCGGAGCTGGATTTAGGGGAACTTCAAAAGGGATTTGCCTGCTGCTTCCAAGCCGTGGCTTGTAGCTTGCTCCAGGATCTGCCGGAGCAAGGCCAAAGGCGAGGAGACAGCTCTGCTCGGGGTAGTACATTGCTTAAGTGGATTACGCGTGAAGGCGTCTCTTGTGAGGAGGCCGCCCCTCTCCTTGCCGTCTCCTGAGGCGTTGAAGCTCACCCTTTCCCCCCCTCCCTCCATAACCCACAATGCACTCCAAACAAATGCCTGTCTCTGCCTCGGCGAATGCATCGCCGATGGCATCATTCTAAGCGCACCGCACACACGCCTCTCAGAGTCACACCTTGAAGCCGTTTGCAATGGTGTGAATGAGGAAATTCGGGCACGTGTGTGAAGCGACCCTAGTTACGGTTTACGCTAGAAAATATAGACCTGCTTTTCAAGCAAATGGCGCGATTTTTATTCAACTTGAAATATGTTGCGATACCACGGCATCGATCCGTTTATATCCTTGGCAATGGAAATTATGAATGAAGTTGAAGTTGTAAAAACTTGAGCAAGATAATTCTACCATAGCAAGATAAAATATACTTTGTGCTTTCCCAAAACCACATATTTGATACGGAAACAGTCATTTATTTGTACGAATCAGCAAATAGTTACAATGGAAAATTACGAAATATATTTTTGTCCCATCAGTAATATCAGCAACTTTCCTTTATGAGTTGAGTTTAAGTAAATACCATGGTGATGTGGGTGTACATAGTGTGAACTTACCAATTGAGAGTCATTTCTAGCAGATGGTCAAATAACATATGAGGGAAGTAAATTAACCGGCTGTAGTGTCTTTCAACTTTTCTTAAATCATAAGATATTATGTTGTCCCGTTTTATAAAGACTATTAGAAAACGGCTCATTTTCATATTACTTCTCATTGCTAATAACCTCACACGTCTTACTTCTCTTCAACGCTGACCTCTTTGAGCGGTCACTTCACTTCAAACTGTATGTTAGTCGCCTTAAACAGGTTTCGCTCTACGTGTGCTTCACACTCACGCCCACTGCTTTGAGGCCATTGGCGATGGCGTGAATGAGGAAATTACGGCACGTACGCGAAGCGACCCTACCCTTAGCGAAAAAGTTGAAATTTCAACGGTTAATTAAGACCACTGTTGAATCCAACAGTAACTGCTGAATTCATCAATAACTTTTGGATTTATTACTTACTGTTAGAGTTAGCAGTTATTGTTAGTTTTAACAGTTACTATTGGTTTTAACAGTTCCTTTTATTTTTAACAATTACTTTTACTAACAAAAACTAACAGTTACTGTTAAAACTAACAGTAACTGTTAGTTTTAACAGTTACTGTTAGTTTTAACAGTGGTCCCAATTTAATGTTGTATTCAACACTGGTCCCATTAACTGTTGAAAGGGATAGTTATGGTTTGTCCAAGAAAGTTGGGAATCGCTTGCTGAGCAAGTAGCACGATATCACTAATGTAAATGTGCTGTCAACCCACGATATTGCACCGTTCCTATCCTTGGCAATGGCATTTATGCGTGGAGTTGAAGTTTTAAAGACTCAAGCAAGAAAAAATCCCAGTTTATAGAAGAAAATTAGTCAACGGCTGAGTATGCATTGCTTCTCCATGTTGATAACCTCACATGTTTTACCCCTATTCAGCGCTCACCTGTTCAACTGGCCGCTGTTCTTTAAACCGTACGTTGGTCGTCTAAGACAGGTTTTGCTCTACTTACGCACCACATTCATACCCACCCATGTTTAGAAGCCATTTGCGATGGCGTAAATGCATAAATTCGGCACGCGTGAGAAGCGGCCCAAGTTATCGTTTTTGCTAGAAGGTAAAAACTGTTTCGATGGTGGACAACAAATTTCAAAGGAAATGGCGCGATTTTTCCTCTGGGATAATTTTTCCATCCGACCATTAAATAACATTTTTAATGGAGATTTTATGGAGAAAAATTCCATTTAAAATATTAAACATCTTATTGAATTTCTGTTATGGAAATGGAGTTCATATTTCTTTCATTTCGAATATGTTTTATTCGAAAATGCCAAGAAACGCAAGTAATTGCAATAAAACAGAAAATTCTTTGCTCTTTAGTTCTGAGAATAAGTATGATACAAATAACCAATCTAATATTTTTAAATTGCCATATTTCCCAACCACAGGCTACGCGAGTCATTCAATTCTCTTACATCAGCCGGCGGAAAGGAAACTGAAAGGTTGCCATCAAGCTTTCAAAATCTCTTAACCCTAATCAATATTCTACAGAGTATGAAAACCACTTTACAGCCTTCATTTCTTTGCAGAATTTTTGATGAAGACTTAATCCATTTATTGAAATTTATCGGTTTTATTCTTGTTTATTTACGTTGCCATTGTACGCGCAATTACGCTCCTCTCCTTCATTTTCTTGTCTTGAAATTCATTTTTTTTTCTTCTCAAACTAAAAGACAAGTGAAGTGATATGAAATTATATAGCATTAAGTTTACTCATCGTTTCTTTTCCCTAACGTTAAAATATATTTTTAAATAAGTAATTATAATCGATTGCCTACGGTTAGTTATTTTGATAGGGTTACGCATTATCTTGATGAGTTTGCTGGTAGAAATCTTTTTAAAATACGTTTGTAACTTGAGTCAAATTCAAATATAATAATTAATAGGCGTTTAAATCTATCAAATCATTAAGTATCCTGCATTAATTACTCTATTTATTATATCTCCAGTTGGTTATATTTCACTAAATCCCTTCTTTACTTAACATTTTTGCTTTTAATTAATGAATTTACCTTCCATGAGCAATTTCGAAATGGGTGGGAATCTTTGGATTAAAAATAAATAATGAAGATAAATTACCTTCCATTACTTTTCCTTTTGAAAGGCATCCTGTTTTGGCTGTATGAAACTTTAATGTGCCACTTTGCAATCTTTAAATTCCATTCCTCGTATTCATTCTCCTCATTTCTCCTCGTTTTCTCAGGGAGTGATATATGCCTTAGATTCAGAGATCATTTTGACTCGAACTAATCTGGATTCTTGGAAACCCATTTATAATTTATTCCAAATGCTTGCTGAGGGATATATTTGCCATTCTTTTTCTGTTTCATTGCACATAGGTTTGGAGAGAATATTCCGATTTTACTATGCTTAACTATTTCTCCCTCATGTAGCCTAATGTTGCATAGTCTGAATGAATAAATGAATGTTTTTAACAATTAAACGTTATTGTACTTTTCCACACGATTTAATTAATACGACCGGTTTCGCCGCAGAGGCGACATCATGAGGTACATAAACCGTTATAATAACCGTTATTATAACGGTTTCTGTACCTGATGATGTCGCCTCTGCGGCGAAACCGGTCGTATTAATTAAATCGTTTGAAAAAGTACAATAACGTTTTATTATTAAGAATGGATTTTCACAAAGTAAAGCCAGAAGCAATCGATTTTAAATTAATGGTCTGGGGTAACTTATAACACCTTAGAAAAGAAATTGCGTATCATTATCTGCTCATAAACAATTAAATATTATAAAAAACAAAATATTCAACATGAGTAATACAAGGTTTTAAATAGGTCATAACGAACAGTCATAAGAATAGAATGTTTTGACAACACTAAAAATAAAAATGGTGAAAGAAAATAAGAAATGGGTCTTAAAATAACAGTTCGCATAGATATGTAGGAGTCTGGTCTTGTTATATGGAGAAAATAAATCACTCCAGGAAGTAGTTCCAACGGCAACGAAGAGGAAGCCAGTTCGGATCAATGTAAAACTCTCATCGTTGTACAATAATAAATGATAGGGAAGATGATAAAACGAACAAGCATAATTCTGGTGGAAAAAGGAAGGTAGTTTTTGCAGCTTAAATAATTAATCTACTGCTGATCCAATAATAGCTTGTAGGAGTGGGTGAATCAAATATAGCGGACAGTCTTAGGAGACGCCACAATAGTGGAAATACTGCTTAGGAAAACCCAGAAATGCAAGACACTTATTTGCAAAAAATTAACCTACTTTTTATGACATTTTCTCGCTGAATCACATGGAAATTGAAAAACAAATGTCCATTATACTTATTTTTCCGCATGGAGAAATATATTTTCCGAATATATTGTCTTTAAATGCACCCTTTTTAGGCCTTGACTTTTAAGATATTCTTTCACGGTGGAGATAGATATTGTTTGACATCGCGCTTTATGTTTCATGGTGGGGAAATCAAACTCCACCACAACGCCAGCCACACAAACTCAGGAAAAAGTAGCAAATTGGTCCCATTGTTCTGGTAAGTTAGGTTAAGTAATTCAATCTGCTTCTGCATTATTTGGTTAAAAAATTTCACTGCAATCCCAAAAGTCTTTGACCCCGATATTCGATGTTAAGAAATTTTAATTATCCAACTGAAGCATATCGTGATTCCGATATCCAATAATTGGAAGCAAATTTGAATTCAAAAACGAAAGTTAATACTTTTTTGCAAATAAACAGTGAACCAATTATCCTAGATGAAAGGAAGCAGCGAAAGGAAGAAGGAGTACACTTGATCCGTTATTGCATTGCTATCGAAGACCACCTCCAAAATGATGCGCCTATATCATTTGTTGCTTACATACTCACTCAATGATTCAACCCAAAGGCTAGTGAGGATACGTGAGGATAGAGCTCACATCATACTAAGTCTCATGATCATATAAGTGCGATCATGCACATGCGAAAACAGCAAATTAAACTGTATACCAATAATTAAGAAATTTTCAAAGTTTTTTACATTTCTTTACATTTTACGATCGGTTAAGGTATAAAAAAAACGTAACTATTCGATCTTTGAGGCTTGCCACGGCAATTTCAGACATGAATGGTCCATAATTGGCTGAAAAAAACTACTTAAATCACATTATGATAGCAAGGTAAATCATCCATTTTATGCCAACATCCGTTCACGACCATTGCCCGCGCCGAAGGCGCTTTTCAGGATGCTGTTTCAGTTAAATAAAAACTCACCCCAACCAGCTAGTTTACAAAGGCCCATGAATTACAATGGCGCATGCGTGTCGTTGTGGGTGTAAAGTGATGTTTGTGTGGAAGCTTAAATCTAATATTTTTTTCAAAATTCAGAAACAATTGATCATAATCAGAGCAAACGTTTTGAATTAAGAATTGGATCAATTTATTTTTAAAATTACTCTATTTTTATTATTTTTTATCGTAACCAATCTGTTAACATTCTTTTAGATTCATTTTTTTCCAATTTTCATCTGAAAGTGCAGAGCAAATGTCATTGATTTTATATTCTTTTCGAGTTATTTATTTTTTCTTGCACATTTTTTATTTAAAATTATGAAATTTCTAATTTATAACCTATGATCAGAAGGACGTTAAATTATAGGTAAGATTCATAATTGGGAGAGAGAGTGTATATTTAGTTGTAATACTTCGATCGAAATCCCAGATGTCTGTAATTAGTGTATTATTCGTGCCCTTCAGCTTGGACTTAAAGTTGTCTTCCAGATGGGAGATCAAGTCAATAAATTCACGGTGGAGTTCATATAAGGGTATTCTGATTAAGCGGCAAACAAGGAAAGTCCCTCGAGTGTCACCAACAGATCTTCCAATTTTGCTATGTGATGGGAAATGGATAACTATGAGCTGTAATTTTTGTTTCAGCCGCCAACCCTCAATACTTTTCGAGACATTAGCGACGGAAAGTAACAGGGGAACGCCTTCATTTATGCAACCCCCAGAACATTTAAACACCATCAGTGCTTTTCGTCCTAGCAACGGAGTATAAGGGTCCATTGTTGTGTTGCTGGTTCATATTTGTAGGCGTTTCCCAGCTTATTTTCGTCGCTAATATCTCGAAAAGTATTTAGCGTGCCGGCTGAATCAAAAACAACGCCTCATGAATATACATTTCCCATCGCTCAGCAGCGTATGAACGAGATATGGTGGTTACACTTGAGGGACTTCCCATATAAGATGGAGGAGGTTGATTCATTCTGAAAGGCTTCATTTTTTTGTCAGGTAGTTCCATTTTTGGCGTGGATCTCGCATGCGTAGGGTACCACGGGGTGAATGATGCTCTTTTATAACTAATGTGATTAAATTTTTATCGTAATTTTTATGTTACGGATGTTTACATTTCTATATTTACATGAAGATAAGCATTGTTGTTGTTCTTCTTCTTTAAGATATTCAATAGTATCAAAATGGTGATCGATGCGAGACTGCGATGCGATCTTCTTACTGACGGCCCATCAGTCATAACAATAACCGAAATCGAAACCTCTAGGAAAGAAGTAGGGGAGAAGAGTCATTAAGTTCCTCAAGGAGCGTGGAGTAGTTCTAACTGGCTCGGGGTGAGTTCATGGGGCCGAATATCGGTTGCCCAAATGGTCACCAATCCTACCGAATAGGACACATTCGACTTCTATCGCTTGCAGTATTGAAACTTAGGGGACTGCATAGAGTAGGCTCAATTCCATCCCATGGACGGCTGATATCTGTTGCCACTTCGGTCGCATTTTAATCGACTTTCAAAAATGTCCGCGTCGCGGTGATGAGTGCAATGCGATCCATTTTTTTCCAATATTTTCCAGAATCGCCTTTTCAAATGCGAGGAATAGCATTGAAGTGTTATGAATGTGATGAATATAATCATGATGAATGTATTTTTCCGATTATACCCGTAATTATACCTTATCTCCCCGTCAAACTCGGATCAATTTGTCCGTCAGCGACGCGAGTGGCGACTTTTGTAAACCCATTTAAATGCGCGGTTGGTGACAATACTTTTAGCGGCCTTCTTGAGGATCTTCATTTGTAATATTCGCGGTCAAACTGACCACCAATCAACGTCACCGCAGATGATGACGTCTTCGACTAATATCGCTTGCAGTATTGAAACCGTGAATGGTCGAATCCCAACCGCTCAGAATACGGTCTGTGCGCCTACGTCTGCGGCTAGCCTCATCGCTCACCGTTCTGGGACATGGGCTGTCCTCGGTCCTTATGCGAAGTCTCATATGCAAGATTATCTCTGCTCCGCCCATCCCACTCACTGCCCTTCGATTCGCCGTGACCTCCCGGTGAGCCGTCCTCCATGACCCCATGACCTCGCAGTCTCGCCGGAGAGCGTGTTGTTTGCATACCGATGATCGAGCTTCTGTCAGCACCCTCGTTATTCTGAGCTCTACCTTTCCCTTCATCTCTCACTATATATTAGGGTCAGGTAACTGGCTTTAGTTGGCCGTTTTCATGTACTTGGCTTCCCTAACAGAAAGGATATTGTCAAATCAATGTTCATGGCAAGTTCATTTTGTGTTACTATGCTCATTATATTTTTTATTTTACGTCCTTTATTGCTCACAATATTTTTATTATATTATGAAATCCATATTTATGAAATAGGATATAAAAAATTGGGACACGTTTGAATTGTGAACAAATAGAAATTGCGTTACGCCTATGCTTATTTAGCGGTCTCCTGATGTTCATTCTGGTTAGCTCAGTAAGAAAACACCAGCATAATATTCTATTCGCAAGTTTGAATCTTTTTCATTTCATTGAAAAGGTAAAAGAACTTTGCTACAAACACTCACTGTTCGTTTCATTTAAGCTCCAAAATGTTCTTATTCCCCTCCTCTGAAGTTTAAATCATTTTCATTTAAGTAAACACGTAAAATATGTTTGTAATGTTCACTTAGTGTCCATTTGATGGTCAATCTGATTCGGTGTCCTAACCAATATCTTTAATGCTATGAAAAATATTCATATTTGGTTTATTCCTTGCCCAATTCCATGATCCTGTCCATTTTCATTTATGCTAAGTGTTCTTTTGATCTCATGATCTCAAGACAGGTCAAGTCATAAGGGAAGGGTTGGGAAGGAGGGATGGAGAAAAACTCGGCATGGGTATTAGCCAGCTCGTAACGGAAAGCGCCAAGGCGACCGCGGCTTAACGTCCCAAATCACGGATAAAGCGCATTACATGGAAGTAACCTCCACATAATATTCAAGCAGGGGTCCCTGAAACAATATCCACCGCCGGAATTTGAACTCGTAACCACAGGGTGGGAAGCCAGTATCCTAGCCGACACAAAAACGTGATCCCCGACTTTTTTCCTTTTCAAGTGACAGCGAGTGAATGTAAGTTTGAATAGAAAGATTTCGTGCTTTCCCGGCGAATGGACTTGGTAGAGAGTTCTCGGGATCGCCACCGGGTCAGGAACTCCATATCTGCCAACGTTTCGATGTCCGACTCGGTCATCGTCCTCAGGGCTGAACTAAAAAGGATTACTCGAAGGAAGGAAACAAAGATGAAAAAAAAAATCTTCGAAGAAAGTAGGTGCAATAATGAGCTTATATGTCATTCCTAGCAAGATGGAATTTCATGGAAGCTTGAAATGAGCCATAATTTTCTTGGAATGCTTGTAGCCCTAGGTGGACATAAATAAAAAGTAATTGCTGTTGCGAAAAGTAATTGCTGTTCGCGTTGTATTTTCATCATATAACATACCTGGTACATGACTCTTGGTGCTATATCAGATTGGGTGAAAAATTGGGAATAGACGTTGTAGGTGTAGGAAATTAAAGCTTCCAAGACTCATTGATTACATTTCAGCCCTTATTGAAATTCTTGATCCAACCGGATGGGAGTGATGGAATTAGATCGAGCCTAATGTGCGTATAGAAGGTCTGATTCGATCCACTTCAGGCGTGATTAGAGCTGGATATAGTCTCGACTGATTTGAACCAGAATGTGTTCGTTGAGATTAATTCAATCAATGAATTTAGTGTTTATTGGAGCAATAGAGAAAGGGAAAAGAGAAAGGGAGAATGAGTTCCTTGAAGAAAGTGTGCGGGCGTGGCCGACAGAGTGGGAGTCGAAAAAGAAGAATAAGTTGCGAGAAAGCGGAATGGGAGACGAGAAAGACAAAGTGTGAAGTTTAAATCTTAATATCGGTGATAATCATAAATTAAATAAGCTTTTCGAATTTGGAATGATTTATTGAGGGTGTAATACAAAAAAATCTGCAAGAAACATTTTTAAATCTAGTTACGGTGTGTGTATTGAAGTGATATTGTGTTATTAGTTTTAAAAGTTGATCTTTTTCTTATTCAGAATTATCAGTGATGATCATTGTAAGTAAGAATAGTCGAAGCAAGTTCAGTAAGCTATTCGAATTTGAGATGATTTTTTAGTTGTAATGCATAATATACAGGAAAAAAAACAATATCAAATCTGGTTACGGTGTGTGTGGTGAAGTAATATTGTATGATTGGAATAAAAAAGTTTATTCCGGTCTTATTTCGTGAGATAAGATGAGAACTGCCAATTTCCTGTCCTGGTCTTAAGTTTTAATCAGGCTTGTTCCAGAATGTTCCATTCGGCAGCTTTAGTCGTCGTGATTCATTCAAATTGGGGAAATTCGACGGTGAAATTCCTAGAATAGGCACTTGCAGGATTGGTAGGATGTTGAATGAATGCATTAATTGGACAGTTTTCCCTCTCCCTTGTTTTAAACTCTACAATGGCTGATTTCCCTCGCTTCGACCGTGTGGCTATCACAGGGTATTACGTATAAACAGAAAATCACCAGAGGTCCCTTGGTTTATTCGGCAGCCGAGAGATGAGGTCGCATTCATCACTCCTCCAACTCCGTTACGCAAATAACAAAACAGCTCTGCAAACGGGTCCTTTCGGCTCGACCGAAGTGAATCTCTCACAATGCAGTGGCGACTTCGAAAAATTTCCGAACCATTATCGCTCCTAATCGCACATTCCGCTGAAGTCCATTGTTATTCAGCTTCGGGTGTGCCCATTTGAAATTAACGTAGAGTCTCCGCAACACCGGCGCGTTAAACGCGAAATCTCGTTAGCACTCTCTCTCTCTGCCCCGTGGCTTCGTCAATATTCTGATTACCGATCCGGTTCGCAGAAATCCTCGGCATGCATTAGCGAGTTGGCTGGACAAATTCGCTGTGTGACGATAGTGTCGAGTAGGCCATATTCACTTTGCAAATCGTTTCGAACATCCGCGAAGTCTTTGTACTTGTTTTGACTGTTTTCGTCCGTTCGGTATCTCTCTCTGCACAAAATTCTTCGACGGAGCTCGTTTGATTCGATCACTAGAGAAGTCATTTGCGAACCAATTCCGACCAATCGCTTGGATATCTTTGCTGTGTGTTGCACATTGATACTCAAGCGGGGACCTTGGTGAAAATTTGAATGGAAATTTGTCCGGCCAGAGTAATATTGTGATGATGGTACAAGTGTGTTTTATTTGGGCAGCAAGGGTTTCAATATTTTTGCCAGATTGTGCTAGTCCTTACTAAGACCGCTATGCATCCATCGAAATCATCTCAAGTGTTGACATAATTTTTTTTTATAACTTTTCAGGTAGCTTGATCAATAAGAGAACTGTTATTTTTCAGCATCCTTTTACTCAGCAAAAACCTCATACAATCAATTAGCGCGCATAGGGAAACTTGGCGCCCTCCATAGTATAAGCTGCCATTTGCAAGCCTGTTAAAGTTTAGTAGCAGTCCCATTAATTAGGTCGCTTCAATTGATTCTCCCGCCAAATGTGAAATTCGGAGCGACAATTACATAACTCGCCAAACAGCTTCAGTATTGACATGCCATAGACATTTCCGTCGATATAGTAGGAGAAAAAGTGTGTAATCTACTGCGGCTAGATATGAGACGGATTCAGTACGACATACTTGAAACAAAGCAATATATTCACAGCAATGGATGCACCAAGAATCCAATCCACCCAGAAAATCAAGAAAATCAGGCAGCCCTTCAACAAAGGTGAGATTATGCTACCCTGTTTTGGGATCAAAAATATTTGGGGTGCTTGTGATTTCATGCAGTATGGGATAGCGATAAATGCAGCTTCTCAATATGAAGCACTGCGCCGATTTTCTGGCCATTTAAAAACAAAAGAAGAATTACGCTGACCTCTGGAACTGTTTTGATCCACGATAACGCCCGTTCTCTCAGTAGTGCAGCCCAACTGCTCCTTGAGCAATTTTGATCTGGCATTTTCGATCACCCGACGGCATACCACCGATCGACTTCAATCTCTTCGCTTAATGACGATATAGCCGGGAGGGAAGCGTTTTCAACGGGACTACCAGGAGGATAAAAATAGGACAACAGTAAAATTCATTGTAAGTCATTAGCTACAAAATTCTCTGAAGAAGATATTGGGAAGCTTGTCCGTAGGCACGATCAATGCCTCAAACGCCGAAGCGTTTTTTTTATTTTTTTATTTTTTCCAACTTCCCCGTAAACAGCACATATAGGCCTTGGCAACGGAGGATTAACGAATCACGACTCAAACATCCATGCCCTGGATTGGGACCACCTACACAGGCGGGATTCGAACCCGCGGCCTACGGTTTGGCAGGCGAGGACTTAAACCAACCGCCACCGAGGCCGGCAGATTAAGTCGAAAAGTAAACACTAATGTGTTTAATTTTTAGCGATGGAATAATTTTTCATCAATAAATTTGTCTTTTAAAAATAAAGTCAACTTTTTCCGGAGAGATATCGTGGAACAGCACATAAAATGATACACGAAGACATCGCAGTGTCCGTCGTACTTTAATTTCATAAACTCGGTCTGATGAGGTCTGTTGACGATTAAAATTGAATCTAAACACGTGAAGTATAGTTAGTGAAATTAGGATTAAGTGGACAGTACGATATCTTTGTGTATCATTTCTACCCATGACCCATTTGAGGTTGACGAAAAAACTGCTCCATTAAATACACCGAAGGATGAAGTTCGCCATGAAAAAATATTTGCCTTAGCCGGGATTCGAACCCGGATCTCCCGATTGCCGGTCAGGCGTGTTAACCAGTTCCACCACTGCGAGCCGCAATTTTTTTCACCCCGACAATGGCTTAGTAAGCACGACCCTCACCACATGTGCCACAGTGTGGACTAGTGACGTCAACATCTTGTTCGGTAAAACCCATCTCGAAGTTCGCTCTAAGAAAATGGCTTTGTAGTGGAACTGGTTAACACGCCTGACTGGCAGTCGGAAGATCCAGTTTCAAATACCGGCTAAGGCAAATATTTTTTCAACGTGAACTTCATCCTTTGGTGTATTTAACTTTGCACCCGTGCGCGTGACTGCGTACAAAGTCATTTGTTCCTGCAGTGCTTTAAAAAACTGCGCACTTAGAATTGGGTAATGACGGCAACTGCAGGAGCATTTTACCTCCTAGCCAAAGCTACACCAAGTAAAAAGTGGTTTTTCAAAACGATATCTACTTGTTAATACAGGATACGGGGATGGCGTGGTGGCTAACGTGTTGAATTCACATTTCTTGGGCAAGGGTTCCGGAAAAAAAAAATTTCAGCGGTCGCTAGATGCTGATTTGAGTGTTTTGTTGACGGCACCTCAAGTTCAGCACTGCTTCCGTCGGATCGGACGTAAATCCGTGGTCCCCTTGGCGGTTTTCTTGGATTCCAAAACGTGCAGTTGAAATGCGAGATTTAATCCCTTGCCACGACGAAACCATATTCGGTCAAATAAATTATGTGTAATAACGAAGTCATACCACTTCGTTTACAATGATTAGCAAATTCCATCAAGTCACGCCGGAGACTAGTACTTTCTTTCTGAATAGGGTGTTTGAAGTTACTCTCAGAGCTCAAAGGGAGAGTGAAAAAGAGTCTGGGCGTTGGCGTTATTCCCTCCAAAGTATCGCTACTGTTAACTACTCCGCACAATTTCGAATGAAAAATATTTTATGGAGAACGCGGAGACGGAAAGAATGTTTGCAAAACCTTAAATAAGTTATAATATAAAGAAATATCATCCAATTTTTTTCCGGAGTTTTTGAGTAGCCACAAACAAGTATGAAAGATTATTAATGTTTAATTTAGGTGGGAGTGAGAATTACAAATATTTATAATTTCCCAAAATATCAGGTTGCATTCATCGTGTTAATCAAAAATTATTCATTATTTACTCATGCATTATTTAATGGTGAATATTGATGATTTTCGCATATCTCGGCGCATAAATAAATATCAATTGTTCCCTACCAAAAATGAGGATGATTTGGTAGGAGGAAAGGTATAGATTTAAAATAAAATGAGTAAGCAACAATTAATTCCACTATTAGGATGTTATTTTAATATGGAGAATTACCTTTTTCGTAGGTATATTTGAAATAAGTTCATATTATCCGCAGAAACATCGCACACAAAACTTCCGGTTAACGTAACATAATTCAAATAATGTGCCATGCGTACAAACCAAATATGAGGAATGTAGGCATAATATACGCAGTTGTTTGCAGCTTGCTGCAAATGACCACGCATTTAATAAACTCTTCGTACAAATAAATAAAGCCTTTTTCTTCTCGCAAGATTAGATACATAACGGATGAGGTAATTTGAAAATTAATTCATGCAATTTTAATGGTGAGCAAAAAAAAGGAGCTGTTAGGAAAATTAACGCATTGATTTTCGCGTGTCAATGGAAAAAAGTCTTTAAAGGCAAAAAATGACTAATATTTCAAAAATAACTATTGCAGCATTTTTTTATGATTAAAGGCTGGTAAACACTTTGAATCACTAAGCTAAAAAGCATGGTTGAATTAAATTTGAGGACCTTATTATGTATAGCGTTGACTCTAAGAATTTGGCGTAGCTAGAACGGAAATGATGGCGATGTATGTGAATTCAGGCCCTGGCGTATCATGTAATTTTCCTTGGGTTCTCCCTAGTGTCACCTTAGGTATTAATGCTTTTTCCGATGACAGTCTGTTATCCATACAAGAATTTTCACACTTTCCATTAGGATTAGGTAAAATTTATTGAACGAGAGATAAAGGTATATCATGGAGGCTGTTTTTTAACCCCTCTATCGCGTAACAGAGACATTTTTATCATAGTCATTTATATTTTTTCCATTTTTTTAGAGTCAAACAATTTGAAATTATTTACATATAAAATTGTTTTTCGTAAGCAAATTTTATTCATAACGAGTATGAATAGCTATTTTATTGCTTTTACTCACCAAGGATAAAATTTTCCAAGAAGAAAAAATCATTTGGCAAAGTTGGTATTCATTGGCCCGGATCTACTCATTGCTGGTATGGTTCCAGTTACACCACTAACCCATCTTTAAAGTCGAATCTCTGCCAAATGATTTTTTTTAGTGGCGATTTTCTAGCTTGGTGTACATAACTGCACTCTCGCACATGATTGCATACTAAGTTACTTGTTCTATTCACTGCTTTGAATTTTTTAGATACAAAATAGATAAACCCGAAAACAATGGAAAATTGGGAATTCATTGAATTTGAAATTCCATTCCATTTGAATTCCATTGTTTGAGTATCCATATATTTGGATATTTGAATTTCTCGCTTTGATTTTCTTCAGCCGTAATGTACAATAGCAATTAATTCTGGAAGAGAGATGAGAAAATCTGATCTATGTGCTGTGAAGTTTCTTTTCGATATACCAAAATTGTCAGTGAAGGTGAACTATTTCGTATTCCAGTACAGTATTATAAAATAATTAGGGTAAACAATATTGGCTTAGGCAGCAGAGCAGATTCTTTGAAGTGGAACCTGGATTCGATCAAATCCTCGGCGCTTTTCCTCAGCGGAAGAAACAGTCGTGGACCGACAATAAATCGCCCGTAGGTAAAACGACTACGAAACGCGGTAGTCAATTGTTCTGCACCCTTTTTCCGCGAACGAAATGAAAAGTTTGTTGCCTTCGTCTCTTTTGAGTGTTGGAGTCTCGACTTTCAACATTCATTACTCGAAGAATTGAGTTCATTCTTTCTGATATGCGCGCGTGGATCCTCAGTTAGACACTTAATGGCAGCCCATACCTCTTTCTCTCTCCCATTCCTTTTTTTCCTCTGATACCGGCCGTAATGATACTAAAGTCCTTATTTCTCGAGCGCATCAAACCGTGGATGAGTACTCAATCGTATCTTTCTTTCTTTCTCATTTCCGCCTGTTAGGCGTTCTGATCATTAATCCGCTTTTAAACAGTTTGACCCCGTTTCGAATCATATTTCGTTCCGTTTTTGTTTTTTTTTTATCGTGGAGAGCAACGGTGCGGCGGACTCGGTGTCGCTGCCACGTTAATGAAGGAAGCCAGACGGTCGGAAACCCTTCCTGATGGAAAATAGGTTCCTGTCTCCTATATATCCTGAGAGAATCGATGTTTTTTTCGATTGAGACACCCGCCATGGTTCGTAACTTTTTGATTGAAAGGAACCGGAGGTGGTGAAGTATTGACAGCGGAAGGATATTGTGGAAATCCGCTAAGCTTTATTTTTAATTTAGCATAGTTTGATTTCTCCTTCGCCATTGCGAGAAACTCCCATGTCTTTCTCTTGGTATTTTGGTACCAATATTGCATGTTATAGGGAAGCTATTCACGAATATAAAATTATGTAGTGGATGCTATAGGTTCAAACCTCAAAATGAAATTTTTTGGCAATTACTTAAAAGGTATCCCCTAAAAATACATTTTCACCTCCTATGGAACCGTCGCGGAAACTGTCTGGCCACAATCTTGTAAAAGATGGCGTTTTATAGAGGTGAAGAGGTGTATATAAAATTCATTTAGAGGACTTTGATCTGGCTCCCAGTCTCGTATTTGCATATACCTAGAGTCCCAATGCTGGTGGAAGTCATCACATGTCTTTTTCCGTCGGTCATTTCTTTCACACTAGACGTTTCGTGCTTCATCGGCAGATTGCAACAACAGTTTAATTGATTAAAAATCAACATTATTTTTTTTCTCATTGGTGATCTTGGTAGATCAACCTCTTTCTCGATCTTCTTGGAAATGGATCGTGTTCTCGATAAGCTTTTTTACAGCATACAAGCATAATTTCTAAAACCATTATACAAAAAGAACTATTCATGATAAAATATGAAACGGCCATAGTGTTATCTACACAAATTCACTATCGATCATGATTTCAACACATTTACGTCATTGATCCAGGTCATTAGGCCATGATGTTCATTCTCGCAATCCTTTCGTCTTCGCTTCGCTAAGGCAACTCGAAGCGAAGCGAAAATTTTCTCCGCGATTATTCTCGTTCTTTTTGCCCCGGGTACCGCTTCAGTTCTGGTAACTTCGTTCTCTTGGTGAAAGATTGTGAGATAATTTCAGCGATCAACACACTTTGCCTCCGCAGTCCGAAACAGTTGAACAGCGGGGGGCACGTTGGTAAGTTCCAATCATATTTCTAAAATATATTATGCCATGTTTTCTTTATTGCGTGAAACTATCCAATATGCTATATTTAGTATTGTTTTACATTATTGTTTATTCATTAGCCGTTTTCCGTGGTTGAACGATACACCATTCTCTTTGTTTTTCACCTTTTTCGTAGATGTACACGATGAGTCCAAAAGTCACTCCAGTGACACTTACGGGTTAGTATTTTCCCTTTTAGCCTAACCCAGATAGCACAAAATAAGAAAGTTAACTGTTTATTATGCATGAATACTTCCGGCACCCTGTTAAGGTATTTACGTATAATTTTACATATTTAATATAATTACGTATAGTTTACAATATCTAGAGTTCCTATTGGGGTGGAAGTCAGCACAAAACATATTTCTTTTTTCGTCTGCCTCTCACACTGGATGTTTTATGCTTTATAGGCAGATTTCATTAGCAGATTATTAATTGATTAAACTTCAGAATGTTTTCTTGCCGGTTTTCGTATTGTATATAGTGCTCTCAATAAGTATTCCATTGATATATCATATTTCCACCACGTCAAGCCTAAAATATTTTCACACAAACAGCATTAGTTCACTCGAAATATTTTGTTTAACAATTGGTGCCATCTCAATAATATTATGAATGTAGTTTACGAATGTGACGATTTTTTTCATCCATTCATTAAAAGTAACGTGATCTAAGATTAAAATTATATTTTAACAGGACAAATCAATACCATTTTTGGTGGTCATCCATTCTTAGAATTATTCTCACTGACTGCCTCGTCTCCCTTGTCACATGTATTTAATTCTAATCATTCCCAATTTGTATATTATACACTCAGCCTTTCGCTAAAAACTTTTCATTCTATAGAGCTTAAACTGGGCGTCTCCTATTTTCTAATTTAATGTGTATAATGATTATCTCTTTTTTTATTTCTTCGACATATTCGACATTGAAGAAAACCAGGCTAAAGACGTTGGACAAAGTCTATGACGTAATATGCTAACTTTAACCTCGCCTGTTAACTTTGAACTTCTCTCGGAAGACGATGAAATGTAACTTCTTGCTTCATGTGTCAAGAAAAAGTTCGGTAGCATGTTTGCATTCTTCATTTTCCGGAACGTTTTGTTCCATTTGAGATCCTGCTCGCGCTTCAAAACTATTGGATCACCGAGAACAAAAAACCGCACAAGGATAGGTTATGACAACACTCTTTTTTGGCTGAAACTTAAATTTTAATGGACTCTTCCAGTGCTTGGCAAGATCTTAATTACATTGGCAATTCCTGCATTTTTAAGAACTTTTTAGTTGGACTTACTTGCTTGCTTACTAGAATATTAAGGTATTTTCACTCGGAAAAACTGATGTACTCTTTAAGGTTATTTCACAAAATAGCTGTGATGAGATTTTGAGACGCCATTCAAAAATAACATGGATATCCAAGACTAACAAAAATAGAATTTGTTATTGCTTTTCTAAAATATTCCTCACATTAATTTAGAAAATTGGGGACTTACCTTTTGCAGGACTACTAAAGGAGCGGTATATCATTCTCAAAAGTTGCGTTCTTCGGTTCCAAATGCATGATGAATCATATTTTAACATGTAATGAAACAGTTTTTTTCATGAAATCCCTTACTCCGCTTCCAGATATTCAGAAAAGCGTTCATTTTTTCAAGTCACGTCATGTCTTTACAGATTAGTGAGAGGATATAACCCTCCTTTTGATAATGTTTTACACTATTATTATAGTATTATATTCCATGAGGTCCTTTTGGATATACTCGATTGTCATGAATTTCCGTTGTTCTTTTCAACTGAATTCACATCACTGAATCATTGTGCGCTAATGCTATGATCGCCCTTGTATTTTTCAAATCGGGCGGAACAAATTTTGAGCGACAGAATTATGAAGGAGCGATTTTTTAGTAAGGATGATGGATTTGAGTTTCCCAGATAAATATATTAATGGATAAGCTATTCGCTCCGAAAATGAGACCTGATGCGTGAAGACGGGTCGGTGCAAATTAATTGGAACTGCCACGCGATGTAAATTGTATTGAAGGCCTTAATAGACAGAATGGTGAAAGGGCGAGGCCTTCAAAAGGATTTTCAAGGACTAGTTATGTCAACCTTGCGAGCGACAGTGTCAACGAGTTGAAACGAATAGGATGAGATGCGAGGCAATCCATTTCGGCCCTGCGGAAACACGCAAATTTGACGGGCCTGAAGGAAATTGACGCACAACTACAAATAGATAACCTATTTCACACTCTCTTGGTTTACACTGAGATATTTTAGTCTCGTAATTACTAAACCGGTCCCAGTTTATTCAAAAGTTTTTCATGACAATATGCCTATTCATTTTTCACCTGCTTCTTTTTCTCCTCATAAATATCGCATTGAGCCTATGTCGCCACCCATCGTCTTTGTTTAAATTTTACGCGGATTTTTCGAGAAAGAGAATATAGACTGTTAGCTAATTAAATCACCCTCCTAGTGCAAATGAAATTTGTTTTGGAATTGTTATGCTTGAATAGTATGCTTCATTCGTCATTCCAAGTGTCAAGGCAGCGCATTGTATTTTTAATTCCCTTTTCATTGACAGTAAAAATGTATGCATTGTTCGTCTATTTTTATTGATAAATTGGAGAAAGGAGGCATATTTTGCTTCCTTCCTTAATTGCGTCACGCCTTATCGACCGTCATCAAACTTGTCAATTTACTACCCTTCCTGGCCAAAGTTTTAGTCGTATTAATTTTTCTATGGGATTTATTTTTATGAGTGTACTTACGACAGTGCCTCTTAATTACTCTAGGGCGGGGTATTACCCTCTTGAACCTCCGCTGGCTCTTCTTGGCTATCATTCCAGACATTTTTACCCCACTCATTATAACAGCCCTGGACTTTGACTACAGTAGAGGCTACTAGGCCCCAAAACCTGGGTCTTTTTCATCAAAGGTAAAAAGTCACAATCCGGCATTTGGATTCTCGCAAGCATGGCTTGTGAGGTTTTTTTGTAATGGGAGCTGCGGTGGATTTGTGATATCTTCGCTGGCGAGATCAATTATTTGCAAGTGGCAATGATGACCGTCATTCAAAAGTTCTAAATATTATTTGAAACGAAAATCATCTCAGTACTTTTTATGTCATCTTCTCTGAGTTATTTTCACTGAGTTTAAGTTCTTAAGTAGGTTGAAATGAGACTATTTCATTGCATGTCCATTTAAGACCAAAGGGTATCGTGAAACTTTGAGGGAATCAATGGAAACCATTTCAATATGAAGCGCAAATCATAAGGGATAAGTGTGTAAGTTTTCGTACTCAAATAGGACCATTCCTTGATGAAATGACACGGCAGAAAAGCTTTTAGAGCCACATTATTTAAATGTTTTTTTTAAGAAAAGTATTGAGGTAGACGAATAAAATTTGTCTCTTAAAAAATTTATTAAAAAATTTTGATTTTATTTTTCCTGTTGCCATGGGGATAAGTACTACTTTGTAATTATTTTAACATTAACATTGATGGCAACAAGCAAGGACCACGTCTGAGCAAAAAGTAAACAAAAATATCGCGCTTTGAGTGACATAAAGTAAGCAAGCATGGTGAGATTAGCTCCTCACGACATTTCAATAGGTTTTCAGATTTTCTTATATCGGAATTCTATAGAAAATTTGTTTGTTACATTTCAATCTTATTAAAATTTTATATTTAGAGTTACGAGTATATTGTCCTTTAGCATCGGGTGGAATGGTGAATGCATACCTGAAACGGTTGATTTTTTTTACTTTGAGATAGCGGTTTTGAAATGCAGAATTCAGTTAGTTCAATTGACATGTTCATGGAAGACTTGCAGGATTTATAAATAGGCGACTCGAGACCCTAGGGTATGGTTTAAAAGTGTTGCTCACGATCAAGGATCGCGATACAATAAAAATCTTCAGGAACCCAGAGATGAAAAGCCAATCCATTAACCATGACTCTCTCTCCGTACCTTTTGTATCCTTCCTAAATTATGAAGAAATATCGTGTAAATAGAGAAAATACGAGAGCCATATAGCCCAGTAGGTGGAGCGCTTTGCTTTTTAACGAAGGGCCCCGGTTTCAAATCTCAGGTTATTCCAGTTTCAAATCGGACAATTCAAAAATCCTCGAAGGAAGAGGAGACCTATGGAAAGGAACAGGCCCCATTCACCGAATATGGAAATTTTGTGCCCTTGTGGTTGTTAGGGGTGAGCTCTACCTCCACCTTTCCAAACCAACCCGAAAAATCAGCATTGACCCAGAACTGTAACGATGAAAATCATATAATTCACAGGGAAGAAACGAAGCACCTTTACCAATTCAAATCGATTCAGATCCAATGCCATGACAACAAGAACAGAGACTGCGGACTCAAATTATTTATCGCGCCGCAGCGCAGGCTCGTTACCGCAGTACCGGCAAACCATGTTTACCGCGACCATCCTGTTAACAATAAAATAATTGCGCATCTGTTTGTTTTGTACGGGCAGTGTTTTTTTTTGTTAGCAGAAACTTGATGTTTAAATGGTCACATAGGCTATAATACATTTTTACGTAGAGTAAATTAATTTTTGCAATTTTCATGTTTTTATCAATTTTTTTTTTTCTTTTCAAGTAATTTTTAATTTTTTTCTGTTGCAATAAACAAATTTCTTAATATCATTTTTCCTCTTTTCTTTTCTCTACTTTTTTATATTTTGCATTTTTGAACACTTTTCAACAGCAATAATAAAACAACTGAAATTTATAAATAGTAGAAGAAATAGATGAAAAGACAGGGTAGCCTCAGCTGCGGATAAAACATCAGCAATAAATGGGATAGTTTAATTTAGTGTAGTTTACTTGAAAAGAGCAAAATTGATAGCTAATAGATAAATTGCAAAAATGCACTAACTCTACGTATGAATTTTTTATAGCCTATGTTACCATTTAGTATTTAAGTTTCTGCTATATACATACCTTATGAAAATCCAAGAGGACTGGTGGCCAATCAGGAAAGGATGAGAGGTCAACCGCTCTTAACCACGGCAACTTGCATATAAACAACGAGGCGCGCGCGGAATGGCATTGGATCCATAAATCCCTGAGGAAAATGGGCGAGTTGCACATCGAAACGTCGGAAAGAGAAACGGAGGACCTCACACGGTGCGAAACCCGGGAAATCTTTCCTGCTTTCGAAACCAACCTACCGAATGAACCACTGAGTGAGTCAGTCAGAATAAATAGGAACGTGGAAGATTCTCCATCTACCGGCACATTTTACCGAATATCCGCCTTGATACCGCAGAAATTCCCGAAAATCTGATCCACGCATCGATCCTGGATAATCCAACGCATCACGTCGGGCGGGTGGTCTGCGTCTAAGTCAATGATATCCACCACCGCGGCCGACTAGGGCGCCTTCGATGATATCCACGGCGTATAAATAACGGATCTGGGCGTTCGCCTTCATGAATAAGACATGGGCTCCACTCTGTCGAGACGTCATTCTGGTGAGATGTGCGGCCCGCTGGAGACGCGAAAAGTTGCGACATCTTCCCTATGGGTCAGAAGTATTCCATTCTTGATCCCATCCAAGAATTTCACCGCTTCTTCAGTATCCGGGAAGTTCTTATAAGCGATTTATTCCAGTATTGTGCCTTGAAAAGTTGACCAGTAAATGTGAAATGTTTCTCTCGTGGAACTGTGTTCAGGTAAACAGTTTCTATATATGTGTATCTAAACAAAATGGAAATTTATGATGCATAACATAGGCTTCCCTGGATAGGGAATGAAGGTTTTCAACTACGAAACTTTAACTACATCCAAAATTATTTATATTGAAAACGATCTATTCCAATATTTTGCCGTGATAAGTTGTCCGGAAAATGTGAAATATTTCTCTCAAGGACCCGAATTCAGGTAAATGGTATCGAAATATCGGTGTTCAAACCAAATGGGAAATTTATAATAAATACAATAAGCTTTCCCGGAGAAGGAATTAAGGTCTGCAGCTAAGTAGTGTTAGCTTGTATGGGACAGTGCGTTAACGGTCGCAATATTTGCTAATTTCTACGCTAACTTGAGGTAGCGAATGAATCATTCACGATGGTTGTTTTATCTTCTCATGAGTAGCTAACTTTAGCTATAGGTAACCCTAAAAGGAGGTTTACAAAAAGGACGGATAATAGAAAATATACTAATAATGAATCCTCCATAAGGAGCATTTAGCATGAAATTTCAGAACCTATACGTCAATGTCAGTGTTCAGAGAAAAAAATTGTGCGTACACTGAAGAGAATAGCGCGAAAGTTAGCGTGGGTTATCGTCGATTTTTCATCAGCCAAAAGAATTAATGTGAAGCATTGTAACGCAGTTTTAATTTTAATAATTGATGTAGGACATTATATTCATATACATATGCCTAATTAATTTTCAATTCCCTATTATTTTTTTACTTGAATGTGATTTCGAGTATTCTCCGTGTGCTCATTGTCGGTTAAACGATTTTCAATGGCTCACGAAGAACTTTCGCGAAGCCCTGCCCACCAAGGTCACTCATACTTTGTAGTTAGATTGTCCTTGATGGAAAACTGAACCGTGTGAAATCTCGTTTCCTCGTAGCCTTAAGGGTGAGTTGGGTGAACCGGAGTTGGAAACCGTTATTCGCCAATTGGCGGGTTACTTCATTTTGTGTCAACAAATCCCGGTAAATGCGATGGTGGTTGGCGTAACATGGTGAAACTCCTTCATGATGCACAAAGGTTAAGAAAAGACTTATTTTGTGAAGCAGCTAAGTCTTTTCTTAACCTTTGTGCATCAACAAATCCCGGATTTATTATCGAAGTGACCCATTTATAAAACGTTCGAGCATGATTTCGATTAAATTTGTGGATTATAAGAAGAATTTGGATTAATTTTTTTTGAAAGAGGTGAAATATTCTAGCGGATATTTCGCATTGTTGCCTGTATACGGTCAAAAGTATGTGTTAGATTGGTGTATGAAAGGTTTCATCGTTTAAAATCGAAGTCAAAAAATTGTTTTTTCATTCAAATTACAAATTTCATATTAATTATTTCTTTTTGGTTTAAGTACAAATAAAATTATGTATTTAAATTGTATTTTTGCAGTAATTTTACACATTTTTTCGAAAAGTTTATCGAGCGCCGACTACGGTCGCGCCGGGTGAGTTTTTAATGTTTTTGGTCGCGGCCAGATCCTGGCTTTAGCGGCTGTGTGTGTTAATGTGCAATTCAAGTTGTCTATCATTAATTTTCAAATTGCATGAACTCGGCTCTAAGCCCAAGAGGACACGACAGATGTCATACGGCAGTTCCGTCACCTGAAAAGTATGAATGACCACGGTGAGTAACACTCCGCGAAGGTTCCTTGTCAGATTAAGAAAATATTCCCCTGAGAGATAAGGGAGATTGCTTGTGATTTGAAGGAAGAAAAGACAAGAGCCCTATAACGATACCACTCGGTCGCCGTATCACGTGTCTGTCTTCGATTCACTTTGCCGCGCTTCACTGCCAAGAGATTCCTTTCATGCATGAATATTGAAGCTTGGAGGCTCAGCCACCCTTTCATTTCAGCAATCGATATACAGACATTAAATATTACAATGGTGTGGTTACCCCATCTACGCCATTTTTCACCTCATTCCTTTGGGGGCTTCCCCAAGATTATTGAGCCAAGTTGTACGATTCCACATGTAAGTATCATTTTAAAGCCAGCTTCAAACCGGAAATATTTCAGGGAATACTAATCTACATTCAAAATTGATGTGGGATAGAATTACTTTATCTCGGTACTCACTTCCTTGAGATGTTTCCTAAGTTATTTACTTGCCCCGTATTGATTGAATAGAGAAAATACCTTTCTAACAAGCGTTACTTTTATTACTTATTACAAGTATTACTTATTTTTGTAGTTAAATTGATTTTTTTATTTTATTATAATAATTCGAAAATTATTCAAACCATTGCTGCCGCTCTTCATTAAGTGGTGTAGCTAAAGTGATTATTGGTTCTTAGGCGGTACGAAGTACACCGGGTCAGCTAGTACTCAACACAAAACTCAGTCAGACTCCTGACGCGCTTTCTCTCGCGGCTCGCCGTCATCCGCGCA
The DNA here is from genome assembly GCF_921293095.1 of Ischnura elegans. Lineage (NCBI taxonomy): Eukaryota > Metazoa > Arthropoda > Insecta > Odonata > Coenagrionidae > Ischnura > Ischnura elegans. The sequence goes on along the minus strand of NC_060250.1, from coordinate 42,086,123 downwards.
CCTTCCCGTATTTCAGTTTCAACACTTATTGCTGTTCAAATTCGTGTCATCATGCCAAGTAGCCAACTCGCAGGACTCATTATTTATCAAACTTTGTGCGGGTCAATTTGCAAGTGGTCGGAAGAGAGGATGATGCTTGGGGCAACTGCATGCATGTCACGTGAAAGTAGGGAGTTTACTTTCTGATAATTTTTAGAGGTGGCACGAAGAGAGCAATATTTTTTTTGAGATTGAAACATGTTGTACCAAGAAAATAAATCCGTGGAAGAAAATGAAGTCGTTTTGACATTTGTGAACTTCAACTTCCACAAAGTTGAGCCAGAAGCCATTGAACGTGTTGAGATGCCTTATCAATTCGTTGCCAATCAATCAATCAATCAATTTATGATGTACCGCGTCGTCTCCACCGTGATAAAATTTAAAACGCCTGTAGTAATTTTCAGACTTTAATAAACAACTCTATTACTTATCATGATTTCTACACTCTTGCGTCATTCTCAAGATGACACTATCGAAGTATCACTTCCTTGAGAATTGCATAACATTGTCAAAACCATGGTCGGTGTTGGAGTTGTACATTGGGTATTTGGGCAATACCAATGACTTGAGCACCATTTAAATCCTATTGATCGACACCTTTGTTCGTATGTCATTCTTTATGCCCCTCCTATGACCTTGATTGTGACCCTACTGGGTCAACCGTTGAATTTTCGTAAATAAAAGTGTTATTTTCGTGTCCGAAAACCTAAGAATTGAAATCTTGTTCAATGAAATTCAGACTTTTTTCTATCTCGATTTTTTTTAACAATGAAACCCCTTTAGGCAAATTAAAATATTTGGTTTGGACCCACATTGTGAGGTCAAAAGGTCAAAATTTTTACATTTTGCTGACACTCAACAAAACCTAGGACCTTTCGCCATAAGTAAGGTAACTTTAATGAATATTGCTCGAAACGGAGTTACTAAAATTAGAGGTCAAAAATGATGCACGACCTGAGGGAGAGTCTGTATATAAAATTGTGAAAACTACCGTTGGTGTTTTTAATTTTTTTATGGATACAAGGGCTGACCAGAAAGTAACAGACGTTTTGTCATGGCTCAGTACTGGGCGGGACAAGCGCCGCAGTCATGGCGTCAGGGTGTTTCTACACTGTAGGCAACCAGCCGGGTGATCTTACGCATCGTGCCTACCTTACTTTGTATGCAGCGGAGTGTTCAAACGAGCGCTGCTATTGAATATCCCGCCAGTTCTCAAGTGCGAGCTGTGATAAGATTTTTGTTCGGTGAAAAATCACAAACCAATTGAAATTTATCACCAGATTTGCTATATGTACCATCAAGGAGTAATCGCTCAGACAATCGACACCCAGGACACAAAACAAGCATCGGGGAAACTCAGGGATAAAGTTTTGTTTCTCCACGACAGCGTTCGTCCGCACATGACAATTCGAACCCAAGAGTTCTTAGAATGGAAGTTTTTAATAACCCGCCGAACAGCCCGGATTCGGCGCTAAGGGACTGCCGGGAATACCAACTGTTCCCATAGATCAGGGGTTCCCAAACTGGGGGGGGCGTGGAGAAAGTCCAGGGGGGGCGTGGAGAAAGTCCAGGGGGGGCGTGACACCCAAATAAAATAAATGAAAAAATTACAAAAGTAATTTCCTCAGATCTTTGAAATAAAGTCTTTCTAAGTTTTCATAATTGTTTTTGTAAAATTTCAATAAAGTTGTAAACTTTATCAAAGAAGATTACAGTTTTTAAAACTACAAAACACACAACTTGTACGAGTACAAGTAGGAGTTGGTATGCACGGCACCGTGGAAATAGGGTATTGCAAAATGGAAAGCTGATATGTGTAGCGGGGGGGGGGGGGGGGGGGCGTGGTACAAAAAAGTTTGGGAACCCCTGCCATAGATGAAGACGCGGCTCACTACGCCGCGATTTGACACTGACGCCGAGTTGCATGCCGGTGTATCTAAACCAGTGGTTGAACTCGCAGGCGGCAGATTTCTACAGAGAGGGCACTGATAAGACGGTACCGCGTCAAGATAAATGCCTTAATTTAAATGGCGATTGAGAATTAAAATATCCAAAAGGTTTTACTTTAAAATTTATATGTTAAATTTTAATTTCTCTTTGTTTTTTTATTTCAAAACGTCTGTTACTTTCATGTCAGTCCTTGTATATCGCATTTCCACCATGTCAAGCCTGGAACGATTTTAAACGTCGTCTTCACCGCTTCAAATTCATCTACCTCCAACATCCCGACATACATTCTTGGTACCGAACCTTTAGGTACCTATCTCACATGATATCTTGACCGCATCCATCCTCCTAACTCGGCAGCTCCGCAGTCAACGGAAACACTGGCTTTACCAAGGAAGCAAGAGGTGGAAGGATGATATCAGTAGTTGTAGTTATGGAAGATGATAAGTCAAAGAGAACGTAGAACACGGGGGATCATGTAGTGTGGTGGTTAGAATTTTAGTTTCCTACCTCATAGGCTTGGGTTCAAATCCCAGCGGCGGCAGATATTTTTTAGAGACAGCACGATCCCTGCTTGAATGTCGTGTCGAGGAAATTACAAGATTAACACTCCGTCCGTCGGATGGTACGTTAAGCCTTTCGTTAATAGCAGGCTAGTACCGACATAGGTTACTCTCTACTCTTCCTTCCATACCCTTCCCTCATGACCTAAATGACCTAAGGTATCGGTCGCCTCCTCAATACACCATACCATACAGAGAACGCTGCTACTTGCAATATAATTTGGTATACCGCAACGTGTTATCATTGGTATTTATCATTATTGCTGTAAAAACATTCGTTAAGTGCTAATCATCAATAAAATTCATAGTTTTTGGTGGAATATCCTTAATTAAAACCTGAACGTGTGAAATTTTCCGTCCTCTCATGGCCTAAGAGCCAAGTTATTGTAATTCAAAAAATTAATGGTAGGCAACCTGTACATCAAATTTTAACCCAGGCGGAATGGCTACGGAGTCTCCTTGGTTGCGGCCGTCTCCTGCTTTTTAGCTAGACTGTATGTAAGCATGCGCTGAGAAGAAAGATATCAGAAAGATCAAGCCCTGATGACGATGGACGACACGACCATCGAAACGTCGGCAGAGATGGAGAACCTTATCCGATGGGAAACCCGAAATAACTTCAACAACATGCGCTGAGAAGTTTGCCTTGAAGCTTTAGTTTTCTATAATGGACAATACTCCTACAAAGTAGGAATGAAATCAACGATATTCGCAGGTTCCTTGTGAGTAAATTCACCGACAATAACTTTCATCATATCCAGATCCAATCCAATATTTCGTCTGCTTATGGCATCCTATTCTTTATTCGCTTGACTTTCCGCCAGCTGTCGCAGAACTTGAGCGTCCGAAGAGTTTTCCGCGGTATTAGGCTCTGTTGATCGGAGCATGTGTGATTCTGTGAATTGCGGTTCGATCAACGTCAAGTGAGGAAATGCTGTCGGGAACTTCCTGGAAACTGCTCCGTCCTTAACTCTAGGAGAGAAAACATGTGGTGCAAGCTTTAGGGCATAAATCTTAGGGAAAGCTAAGCCGGGAAACATCCTTCTTCCTTGTTCTTTGCGTCTCGTGGTTGATTGATCTGGATTACTTTTGAGCCGGGTTTCTCGCGAAACTCCCTTCTCTTTATTGTTCCCCTAACTTTACAAATACTTCCTGAATTGGTTATATATCGTACGTGTTATTATGCCAAGTTACCAGCGTGTTCGACTCATTCTTATTATTAACTTTTTGCAGTTCGAACTGAATGCGTTAGGAGGAAAGCATAAATAGGGAACCGTATTCATAGCAGTTTATCAAAAATTGCTGATTAATTTATTATACTTTTTATATTTCTATTTATATACTTACTTAGGGAACAAAATTATGACAATTTCAATTTAAATTGCGAATAATTTATTTCTTTGTGGAACTGACGCTAATTTCTAATAATATTCAACATCTTCATAAGCTTACACAAGCATTGACGTGAGAGTCATCATCCCGAATATATTTAGAGGTCGGACGGAACCGATAAATTAAGAGAGATATTTTTCCGAACGGATAAATATTAGAATTCTTTTCTCCCTCGGATCATAGAGGACTTAAATAAATGCTACTCGTAATTTAGTTTGAGCTTTTGCTTTGTATGTGTAAATGGCTGGTGTGCGAACACCCCCTGCCACACGCCTTTTCCGGAGTCTTACGGTATAGTATGTAGATATAGATGAGTCTAGGTAGATATGCGAAATGCTTTAAGTCTATTTTTTTGCGGCCGCCAGTCGATGAATTATGTGCATACCATATTTTGAAAGTTTTTCGTGAAAATAGCGTAAAAAGTTCATTTATCCCACCAAACGTAAGCCGAAGGGAGATTTAAAAAAAAAATCATAGAGCGATCGGGAACGCGAAAGGCTTTTCCCGGAACGATCCAGGTATAAAGTGCAGTATCCCTCTGGCACTAGTGCCCGTGGAGTCGTCGCAAATGGGACGACAAAATAGGCCTCGCAATGGGAAGGGTCCTGTGCGGTAATGAGACGCGCGGCTTTCAATGCCTGATTGGGAGATTCGGAATAGAGAGAGATTTTCGACCGATCCATCGAGTCAAACTGCTAATGGCTATGGAGCTTGGATCGGAACCTGATGAAACCAGCGGTACTGTAGGATTGACGGTGCCTATATGGTGCTGAGGAACAGTTCGAGATTTCGACTCCTATCGGGTCTCACTTTGGCGAGCATCAATGCGGGAAAATATCCGGAGAAAAATCAATCACCTGGAATGGGATAGGAGTCGCCCAGCATCAATCCGCCATTCGTGCTCGGAGGGCTTTGACCAATTGCGCCGATGAGGGTGGTACGTCGCAATGTGAATTTCATAGGCACCGTAAAGGAACGTGACGCACAAAAGTGACCCGGATATCATATTCATGCGTGATTTAGGCTCTCTACGTTTCAAATAAATGTAAAATAAAACATATTTTAAAAAGACCTCAATTTTTCCAAAAATAGTGTAAAATGCACTTAAAAATAAAAAATAAGCTTCTCGCCACTTGGAGTATAAAGAATGGGTGCTGATTAAGTTTAATATAAATAAATAAATTATAGCTTGATAGTGGTGTGACTATTGACACGTAATATTAATACCTAGACCTTATCATCACCCACGCATGACATAGAAAGAGTTTGGGTGACGAAAAGCTTATTTTTTACTGTTTATTGCATTTAATATTTACTTTTTATGGAAATATCGCGTTTTTTAATCTTCTCTATTTTACTTTTATTTTAAATTTAGTGAGCCTGAATCACGTATGCATGCGATATTTTATTTAATTATTTTATTTTTATGTCTTACTTTTTAGCGTCGAACCATGTAATCAATTGTAGAAGAGCTGCAGCTCGATTCTGTAAATGTCATACCTGTGCTTCGCGTGGTTCGAACCACAGTGGAGTTCTCACGCCTCTCACCGTGAAAGACGTTCAAGCGATCCTGTAAGCCTGTGTCGTGAGATGTTTGACGGATTGCGAACGATCACTTCAGTTTCTTATGTTGGTAGCTGTGCGGACGCGAGGAACGAATCAGAATCTCCGATACAAACTTTCTTCAGCGGCCAACTGCAACTTCAGTTACCATAGAGAAACATATACAATGCCGTGGAATATTCACTCCCAAAGTAAATAATACTTCTTTACTCAATTTTGAGTGAGGTCTTTTCTTTTAAAAGTACCTATTAATGATAAGTTACGGTTGTTTAATTAGTTTATAGCTATAAACTGTACATTACCTCTTTTATATGTTGTCAAGTGCTGCGTATCAAAGTCAGTTATCACGTAGCGGGCTCGTAATTGCACAATTAGCTCTAATTTCCTCATAATATGGAGCTAATGCTTACGCGGAATGAGAACAAGTGTTATTTTATAATTTAATAATGGTTCATTCTCGTATGCGTTTGAGCTGTTCTCATCATTTCAGTACATAATTTTAAATGCGCTGTGGTGCGTATACATATATGTCTGATTATGCAAGCACATGCCACTATTCATGATTTATACTGATGAAAATGTTTCTGGCGCGAATACGAGTAGATTATCAACAGTTTCTGCTAGAGGACGAGATGTTGACATGTCTTAGTATTTCTATAATGTCAACAGAAAAACGAATCATGTTGGTCGTGTTACTGAACGGCAGCAATAATGCATGGAAGAGATGGAATAGATGATCAATGTTTATCTTAACGTACTAAAGTATGCCCCGGCAAGCCATCTAAACGTTTACGAATTAATCGTGGTGTGAACTCAGTGATCCATCGCCAATCTCACGTCTCGAAGGGATTGTTGATATCGCGTATCTGCCGCCGAAGTATGTGCATCTATTGCCTCCGTCGACATTGGTGCTCATGCAACAGTAGCGGAGGTATGTAAAGAGCCTCCATTCTCGTTAATAAAAACAAATCGAAGGCTTGAACTTACGAAACAAATATTAAATAAATCTGTTAACATTCAATATCGCACAATACTTTTACCGTTGGTTTTACTCCAAATTATTATGAACATTAAGTTGTGAGTATTTTACTTGTACATTCTAGAAGATGCACAAATATAAGATAATTGTCAAACCCTCAGCGCAAGGTTTAACTTCCCACCAACTTCAATCGCAATGAAGGCCAATCAATTTAAATAGGACGCGAATGTAAATTTAACTTTACGCATTTATTTTATTTGTTTTTAATACATATTACTTATGGGAAGTGACAATATGAAATAGCCACCATCGCAATTAATGAATAATGTGCTATTAATTATCAATCACAGCGTAAATTCATAATGAAAAATTAGAGCGCATTGCCGCGACGAAGCTACCACTGCTACCACGGGCCCTCTTGGGCGTGAATACTTTCACGGACGCGGCTGTGAGAGTGACGTCACTATAAAGTTTCAGAATCGCTCCAGCGTCAAAGCCGTGAATACATTGACGAAATCCGCTTGTGACGGCCATATCACATTTACAGAATCGAGCTGCTGTTAAAGAAATTTCAGCAAAAAATCATAACCAACGCCGATATATTATTAAAAAAATATTATTCCATGTAGTAATTTAGGTGATTTTATTAGAGCACAGTGGAACAAATCTTCAAATGAAAGATTTTGAATATTTTACTGTCACCATAAGGAAGCGAGGGTGAAAATTTTCTAGTCGATTCCACAGATGGGGTAAAAAATCAATTATAAGACTCATGCAACGCTAAATGGAGTGGTCTCGCAATCACTTACGCCCAACAGTGCCAACTCGTTAATAATAAAGAAGTTTCTGTACAATGATAATACTATAATTGATCAGTAGGCAATCGGTATGCAATCAGTATGCAATCCCGCAACTCTCGATTTTCTGTGTGGTTTACTTCCTGTTTCAGAAAGCAACCAAAATTCAAAGCGAATTGACGTTTGGCGATATTCGGGTTTTAATCCCGGTGAATTCTTCCGGAAGAGATGAGTAACCGACACATTCACTGTCCTCTGCGTCCTATATATTTCCTTTATCTTACATACATTTTCCATTAATGCAACTATAGAATAGGATGTATGTGAATAACACACTAGATTCTATTGATAAGCTAGCGGCACAGTCAAAAGTGTCGTACATGATGCCCAAAGGAGCTCGTTCTATTGATTTATAGTACTTTTTTTTATATAAGCAAATTATTAAAAGCTCCTCGTTACGTCTAGCTCAAAAGTGGTAAGCTATATAATAAAACGTCTCATATAATAATTATAATTGTCCAGAATTCAATCCCCAAGCTCCCAATTTCCAACGTGGTTTAATTCCCGTGTCAGTAGGCTACCAAAATTTAAATTACTCATTGGTTTAACTCCCCTAATTCTCATGTTTAAATGCTTTCTATAAATTGGATGCAGTAAAGCATATTTTAGATTTAATCTGGGTTTTATATTGCTTTGCATTTTGTCTCATTTATGCGAAGGGGTAATTTGACAATCACAATTGCCTAAATAAAGAACTGCGTGGAACATTCAATCAAGTGCAATCAATGAACAAAAAAGATTTTTATAATATGATATCCAGCCAAAAAAAATAATTTATAATATCTGTTTAATGTGTCTGCTAGAGTAAAATACTACAGAAGTAAATCAACAGTTAACTTTTTGTGCATTAAATCCTTGTATTACCAATTATTAAATATGATTTCTGGGTAAAATACTCAAATGTTGGTTTAATGATATACAGGTATACTCCTCGTAAAATTAATAGAATTAGCTCTCGTAGTTTTTTTTATTTTAAACTTTCTTGTTCATCACTCGAGATTAACAATTAACACTAGCAAACTCACCCTCTTACAATTATGAATCTCATTGGAGTTATATAAAATAGCAAAAAGTGCAGTTTGTCGGCGTATCAAAGGAACATAACGAGTCACACAAGCGAGACAAAGAAAAGAAAATTCTTCCCACCTTCATTGAAGGAGCAAGTTTTAATGCCGCAGTTTTACACCAAAGGCATTCAAATTAATAAAAAATAAAATTCTGAGTCGGGTCGGGGGAAAAATCACGACCTCTTTATTTCCACGGGATAAGTTAAGCTGCTCGTTCTACGGGGATTTCAATGGAAAGAAATTAATGGAGGCAGCGTGACGATAAGCTTTTGTTAGGATTTCATTGATAACCTCTATGGGGTATGTGGAACAAAGGCTCTATCCCCAGCCGCGCTTGTGAAAATGTAACACCAGCCAGATGGACTTCTATTCAAGTATATTGGCGAACTAGAAAAAGTGGTAACATTTTCTCCAGTTGTTTGCATCATGGGGTAAAAACCATTTTGAGATATTTTTGCTCTCTAAAACTTGATACTCTTCAACTTAGGCCCTGATTGCGCTTAATTAATACACCATGAACTTTTTTCTGCAGCAAACTTCCCTTTTAAAATTTACTCTCAAGTAGTAATTCAGAATGAAACTTTGCACTTCATGAAAATTGCACCACAATGACTTTATTACGTATTAAAAATCTTTCCAAAGCACAAGTACTAATTAATAGATTATATTCTTCGAAATCAACTCACGATGCAGTTTTATGGAATTAGTATACATTACCGAAACAAATTTTTGCTTTATTTAGCGAAAAATGATGGTGATATTCATAAATATCAACTACTTTTAAATTAACAAGAATACTTTCTGTTGTCGTGTGATGACACAAATGGGAAGCAAATTGATTGTGAGCAAAGGCAGCCATATTTCTCCATTAAATTCTACCATATTTTTCCTTTTCTCTATAAAACAAGCAACGTATGATAATAAGCTAATTCAGCTTCTTTAAAAATATAAGGTCAATTTGTACCATGGATTTTACCGAATTTACCACACTTCTTGTTAATTGTAAACTTTGAAAGAAATTGTAAACTTTGTGTTATGGAGGCTATGGAAAGAAAATAAGTCGTCTGGTCAACGTTTTGGTTTACATTCGATTATTCATTAGGGCACAGAATTTTTTTAAAAATCTTTTGAAATTATGCGTTTGGCAGCGCCCTCGATATTTTCTACATATTACGAGGGTCAATCAGTAAGTCCTTAGAATCTCCGATAAATTGCTCTCTTGATATCAAAAATTATTATGCTAACCAGAAAACAGCACTCGTGACTAGACAGTCGTTAAATTTTCCGATGCATCCAATGGATACTATCGATGCCATGCTTTCATTGTAGTTACCGATTGCAGTGAACAACTTTCACTTGTTTTTAAAAATGCATTAAAGGGGGTTTCGTGTGGTGATGAAAAACGGGTTTTAGAGAGCGTTAATGCCAAAGAAAATCAAAACTGAGTTGCATAGAGTTCATACCACATCTGATTTTGTGTTTTCAACTATTAACGATTGGGTTAATTAATTTAAAGAAGGACTTACATTAAAAAAAATAACATCGTTTCGGATGCCTTGGGGAAATGTCTACCCCCGAAATGATTTTCAAAATCCACGATACAGTTTTATATGATAGACGAATAAAAGTGTGTGATATAGGTAAGGCCACAGGTATACCGCAATGCGCAATTGCTTTAATTTTGCAGGAAAATTTGGGTGTGAAAAAAATCTCGGAAAGATCACTGTCACGTTTTCTCACAGTGGATAATAAACGCAATCGTATGGTCAATTCAGAGACAGTTATGTCGCTTTTCCTTCGACATCCTGGTAATTTTCCACGTCGATACATAACTTTTGATGAAATATGGATTCATAACTACCCTATAGAGGCAAAATAACAGGTAAAACAATGGCATATTTAGAATGAACGGCCTCCAAAGCTGTCAAAGATGATGAAATGGGCCGGTCTGGTCATGGCAACGATATATTGAGATGGATATAGAACAGTCTGAATCTATTACTTGGAAAGAGGGAAGAACGATAACAGGAGAGTACTATGCATCGTTATTGAACCGGTTGATGGTAGAAATCAAGAAAAGCGTCCTTATTTGAAACAGAAAACGTTCTTTCTTCAACAAGACAATGCACGGTCGCACGCCAGTACAGTTGCAATAGCCAAAATTACGGAATTTAAACTTAAATTATTACAGAATTCACCATATTCACCATATTTGGTCACCTCAAGTGACTTTTTATAACCTCAACGCCTGAACAAATGGCTTGACAGACAATGGTGTACGTCTAAGCCGGTGGAAATCTCACAAACTAATGCCAAATTTGAGGATGTCCTGAAATTCTACTTTTTGGACGGCTTAAAATGCTTTGAAAAATACTTACAGAAATTTATAGAGCTGCAATGAGGTTATAATGAAAAACATAAACAAATTGGCCCTATGTTTGTTTTTATACCTTTTCCTAAAGACTAATTGAACGACCCTCGTTCATTAAACATACATAACTTCACCATTATTAGCATATCATTAATCAGCAATCCTACTATTCGTTCGTCACACCTTGCCAATTAGCTCTCGCATCAGATAGTCTTTTTACGCTTAAATTATTCTATCGTTACATCCTTCATCACCAGATAAATACACATAAATTGAGGTATTTCTTTACCGTTCTCCCCTGCCATTTGTGATTCCACGACAGTCTTCATCCGACATTCATATTTAATTGTTCGATATTAATAACAACTCACTTTTTTATCGAAATATCATGAATATCAAGCAATAAATGGCCTCGGAATCTTTCCGCCGCTTCCAGCTAATTATTTAAATAGATGCTCCCATATGGTCTGCGGGTGGACGAAAGCAGCTTCAGCAAAATCGACCTTGGGTCCTGCTCAACAGCTGGAAGAAACATGACGCTCTTCGCGTGAGACCGAAATTTAGCTTCTCCTTTTGTTTCTCTGCCGGGAAGAGAGATGGGTTGAGAAAGAGAGAAAAAGCACGGTTAAATGGAGGGGGCATTACTCTGTCCAGTTTAAATAATTGATTCGGAAACAAAAAGCCCTCCATGACAATGGGAGACGGGCATAAAGTGAGAGAGAGAGAGACACCAGGCCTGCCAACCGCACGGCATCATTCTGGGCTCCCTTCCGTTTATCTCCGCTGTGTGTCTCTCCCTACTTTCAACTTCCTCAGTCAAGCCCAACTCGCGGATAGTAAGCTCGGCCCCATTTGACGTCCCCGCCCACTTCCACGTTTCGACTCCATTTAACCCCTCCTCGCTTGTCTAGCATTCCTCTCCATTTAACGCCAGTCCTTTGCCCGCTTAAAAGCCAACCCGCTTCCCTTTTTCCAGGGCGATAATCATAATTATTACGGCCGCGGTTATAATTACCGTCTCTCTTCCTCCTTCTCTTTTGGTGTGGAGAAGATTGTGGTGGCAGACCTTTCCGCGTTTTCTTCTACCCTCAGCCGCCGACAAAAAGCTCTGGGATGGACGCCTCGCTGCTTTTCCGCCCATTCTATACTCATCTCTTCTCGGGTATGCGCAATTATCCGTCGGCCGCCGTCCTGACATCTTTGTCCCGGATCTGTTCACGCCTCGCAGTCTCCACGGATGAGGTAGTCAAAGAGAAACTCATCGTATATGAGCTGAAAATATGTTTAAATAGTTTTCTGCATAATATCAAAGCATAGACCAAATTCTGAAGATTCACGTGATGATCACAGAAAAGAATAAGAAAAGTATTCCTACTTACCATTTCACACTGTTTTCAAAGCGTTCTTTCACACCCACAAGAATCCTGACATGTTGGTCAATCACGTACTAAATTCATAAACCCTAAGTTTGGTTTGACAGAGTTTTCCACACTTTTTTCATCAACCGATATCTTCTCACCCACTTGACTTCAATTTCAAATCCTCAATTGCGTGGATTCGAGAGGTTTTTCAATCAACACTTTATCCATCAACCTTAATCTTCACTTCCACTTGTCTTATATATCAAATGCTTCATTTTGTAATTTACTTTGTTTTTTATTCATTAATTGGATGTGGAAGAAAATGAGTCGTTAGGATAGTCTTCATAACTACTACCATTAGGATTTGAGAATAAAATTGATTATGAAAGTGTACGTTCGGGAAGCGTAATTTCAAGAATGTTTCTATTGGCAGTAAGGGATACAAATGGGAACATCGTTATCAGCAGAGAAGAAGGCATCTAAATATGTATTTTAATCGCAGCAGCGCTCCACGAAGAAACAAGGGGTTACTTATGTCTATTCTTAATGATATTCTGCGAATCCTCAAATAGACACAGCTGCCAAATGCAGACAGAGTGGACGTTGATTCTTCCCCTGTCATATTCTAGAATATAATTCAAGGTCATCAGTCATGAAGATCATGAACCTGAATACAACGGAGGTGCTCTTCCCTGGTCGCCTATCCTTAAATGCGATTACGGTGACTAATAAAAACTTCTATTCATAAATGTAGTACATAAATCACTTTTAAGATTGCGATAATTCTAATGACAAAGTTTAAGTCACCAAGAAAATTCAAGGTAAGCATTAAATTTTTCGTATAATACTAGCCTACAGAATATTAATTTATACGCAAACCTTTCTTTAATTATACTGCGGTAAAATAGGGATTTTTAAAGTTCAAACCGAACAAATTCAATTTTGGTATATTATGAGATACAATTTGAAATAAATTTGGAAGTGTAGCTTTTGATTCATTTTATAGGGTCCCCCACCATTGGGTAATATTTCGTAACCAAGGGAAATTTTATACCCAATATGTATTAAAATAAGATTTTCAAGCATAGTTACGCATAGAAAACCATGTTTTACAGGAATATAAAATCGGATAAAACACGTCAGTAACCCTGGTTGACAATTATGGGTATATTAGTTTCCTGCATATCTAAAAGCGACATTGTAAGACATGATTGCCTGTGAAATCCTTATTGAGGAGGATATTTAACTTTTGGAAATGGCCACTCTTGTATTCGAATTGAGATATTTTTAAGATATGTAGATTTATGTGAGCGAGTAAAATATTTATATTTGTTAACTTCTACCTTTATCAGTTTTTCGGCGAGGAGTTATTTTGAAGCTATACATTATAGATCCAATAATTCGTTACTAACTAATTTAATAGCATTGCGACTAGTGTGACTTTTGAATGCGTTTGGTATATTATAAGGCAAGGTTATATCCGTTATGTTATTTACTTGATGTAAAATTAAACCTTTTAAAAAAATTCTGTACGAACATTAGTTGCCAAGAAAAGATTATTATGTACACTTTTGCCACTGCTCAAAGACTACCAGTGTGAAAAGTCTGGAAGAATACTAATGGAGAAATAAAAATGTTGTTAGGAAATTCATGCCTTAGGATGGGAAACGGGGAATGAGAACAGGTTTATTTAAATTGTCCTTGCTAATTAATTAGTTTATAATAAGAATCTTATGATAATTCTCATCTCCAAGGCGATGAATATATCACGTTTGCTGGCCCACAAAGGGAAACAGTATGGTAAAAGGCAAGCAATAATTCGAAAATGGTAAAAAGGAACCAGTACGCCAAAATATTCCAATGCAATCTAAAAGAGACGTTGCGTTATATCGTCATAATTTTTTATTAGAATTTTCATGTTGCCATAGCGTTCAATCCATCATATTTGCCGAACATTTGTCTACAAATAGTGTGAGGAAACAGGCGCTTTCAAAACGGAAAACGAGGGAAATGAATCAGCCAGTCAAAACATCCAACCGATCGGGAGTGGCTATAATATTATTCTTTCGTTAAGTTTAATCCTGTTGTATTGACCGGTCCGTCACGCTTCGAATCGCGTATGCAGATCGGACTTCGACGAGACGGATAAACAGATGCGGGACTCAGATTTCTCTCGGGAAATCGAAATCTGCCGCTGCACATACCGATGTCGCCTTCTCGCGAAATGCCCTACAAAATATAGTGCATCCGCCCAGTGCGATTGATTCCGCAAAACGAGTAAGGAGGAAATATCACGGCTGCGGCGACCGTATCGTCGTCCAAACAAACCGCGGCCATCCGCCCATATCAATCGACAGTTCGGACGCGCGAAAATCCGCAAACCTCGAAGAGCGAATATCTCCGGCGGCGGCGCGGCAGAGGTGGAACTTCTTTTTTTTTCTCAACGTGTCGCCACCGAACGGTTCAGGAAACCATTTCACGATCCTCGCGAGCAGGCGGAATATCCCCGGGTCCCTTCTTTTTTTTGGCGTGGAAAAGGAAGGAAGAAAAGGAGCAAATAATTGGGTTCCGGTGTCAGGTAACGGGTCGAAACCAGTGAGTATTGGGACGGGTCGAGAGATTTGAATACAACCTCCTCTTCGGTTGGGAGTGGAGGTTTCGGATACTGAATGGGAAATTGTGGGTTTGGACGAGCGTGAGTGAGTAGGGTTTCGAACGCTTTGGTTTGTGGAGGTGGAGGGATGGTGGAGGAAGAGGTGGTGGGTGGAGAGGTTTTAGCCGGCCGCACTTGCGTGGGGCTTAATTGGATCAAATTCGTCGGAAGGTCGGACGCGGACTGAATGAGAGCGTTTGGTTGGAAATGGGTGCGGGACTGTAGTGGTGGCGTTGGTTGTGATGGGGAATTGTGTTTCGATGGAGATGGGAAATTGAGGGGGTACCTGTGTGCCTTTGCTGGTATCATTGGTGCAGATGCCTTAAAGGGCAATAAGGACAAAGAGATTGAAGAACTCTGACATTCTTTAGATTTTACTCATGTCGACTTCATTTGATATAATTAAGTACAGCCCGATACATTAAAGAGTGAACTTTCTTCAATTCCACAAAGTATTTTTAAAAAGACTCGACCGATTTCATAGTCGATATCAATTTGATTATGCTTGAAACCGGTCGAGTCTTTTAATAAATACTATGTGGAATAGAGAAAAGTTTATTCTTTAATCTCTCGGGTCAAGATTCCACTAAGTAAACTCGCTAACCATTGATTGCTTCACTACAACACATTAAGTTTCAGGTACCTTTTTACCATCTCTGGTCTCACTGATCCAGCTGTCTTAAAGGGCAATAAGGACAAAGAGACTGAAGATCTCTGAATTTGGGTAGTTCCTTTAGATTTTACTCGTGTCGATTTCACTCGATATGACTAATTGTAAGTAAGCACATCCAATTTAATTTCAGGCTTCTAGTTGAATAAAACAATAAAATTGCCGTTGATAAAAATCCTCTCGGGTTGAAAACCCTCATAGACTAGTCAGTCTTAGCCCTAACGATGATCAGTGAGTTCTCATAAATAAGCATTTTTTGTATGCTGAGACAAGCATTGTAATAACAACCTATTTAAAAAAACGTGGACTTTTCATGGAAATTTTCAGAATAGTTGTATAACACAGGGAGCATAGCCGGCCTCGGTGGCGGCGGGGTAAAGTTCTCACGTGACAAATAAGAGGTCGCGGGTTCGAGCAGGCCCGTGCTGGGCCGCCGGGACACTAGGACGTATCCCGGTGCGCCCTCCAGCCTGGAAATCTTTGGCGCCCTCCTGTTACGAAACTGACAAATTTTACTGTCAGAATGCACACATTGAGCTTGATTTAAATTATGTCTCATCTATCAGAATAGTTAACACCGCCTTCAGTAAACAAAATAATAATTTAAATTAACATATTTCAATCTCGTAAGATTCAATTCATTCTCATGTGGATAAGGATTAAAATTTCAAAATGTATTTATTACATTCCATACCCCCAGATCTCCCGGTGGTCCTCAATCTGCATAGTGCTGGCGCCCTCTGGCCATGGCAGTCCACCGCCCTCACAAGGAGTCCAGCACGGGCCTCGGTTCAAGACCCACCCAGGTAGGTTGCCTCTATCCAGGGCATGGATTTCGTGCACGTATAGCTGTTATCTTGTTTAAAAAAATAATAAAAGGTAAATATGTGATGTTTTCGATGGTATGGGAATAAATAAATTACTGAAAGCATGGTTTCACTTTTGTGTAACATTTTAACGACAGATTTTAAGTAAAAGGTTGCAAATAAATCCGCTGTACGTGATGTAACATGAATTATTATATGATTTTCCGTCGTATAGCTTATTGAAAAGGTATTCGGGTTTCCCACCGCGTCAGTTTTGACTTGATTACCTCTGAAGTTGAGAACTGGTTCGGTTTCCGAAACTTCGGCAAAATTTTAAAATTTTACATGCTGTCAACAAAGCATAGGATCTTTTCCCATAAGAATTCCAATTTTAATGAACATTGCTCGAGGCAAAGTTACTATAGTTAGAGGTCAAAAATGACGCACGCCCTCTGGAACGGTCTGTATGAATACTGCATGATCCCTATGAGGCAAAGAAAAAGGAGCTTCAGATAAATAAATGATAATAATAAATTAATTCATTTTTAAGTCTAGGAGTAAAAACTTCTTTAGGACATAGAATGGAAAAACAAGGCGTGCGTTGATATTAGACATAAGGATAACAAACGAATCACGCAGCAAAATGAAAAAAAAACTAAATTTCTTCTTCCAGCTCTTAATGAATATTAAACTTATTCATAAATAAATAAATCAATAGATTTAGTTGACAATAAACTCTGGGGTAACAAAAATTCATACATAAAAATGAAAAAATTATATTTCTTCTTCTGGCACTAAACGAGCATAAAACGTATCGATGAACAAATAAATCAATTAACTCAATTTAAGTTACAATTAAATTAGACAGAATTTTTGGATTATACGGAAAGTAATTGATGGTATTCCTTTTAAATATTTCAAGTGAAGCACTGTCTTTTTACTGTTTAGGGATCCTGGTATATTTTATAGCTATTCAGGTTTTCTTCATTTCGAGTAGATTTCATGCAACCTGTATGTTACATGAATGGGCTGGCTTTTTTCTAGTAAAAGGACCTTTAGCACAATGGGCCAAGAGTTCAGATATATCCTCCTCAGGATATTATCTTTCATGCAAAATTTTATCTTCAACTGCGCATTAAGGGCTTATACTGAGTTTGCAAAGTTTTTCTTTCTTTTGTCATTTTCGTATGTAAAATGAAACCCTAAAATAGAAGGGCTTTCATGAACCCCTCAAACTAAGTTGAGAAATGAACTCAGTGACGAAATATCTCCATCGAACCTGAAACTAACGCATTTCAAGGGGAAAATATTTACTCAAGGGGGAGAACGAATCCACACTTTCTCCTGGAGAATATTTGTCTAGCCGATCAGAATGGAAGCGTAGGACTTTATTTCATTCACTTTCCTTATTGTCAGGGAGATTTATATCCAGAAAATAATCGCCAGCCGACAAATCTTCCTTTGGATTTACTTCAGATGTTGACTTTTCGGATTAAAAAGGAAGGATTGCAAATGGAACGGGGCCGATATGTTAAGACTGTGGCCATTACTCTTTCATTGGAACTGCCTCCTTTCACTCAGCTTACGTCACACGGAAAAGAATGAGTTATTGAGTATTTGGTCGTGATATTTTTAACCACAATAACTGATATATATATATATACTAATATATCTCCATATAATATTCGATATTGAAAAATTTAGAAAATACATTTGTGCACCACAAACTCTCTTTACGATCGGTTCGACTTACGATGGATTTGAAATGGGATATTATCTGATTTTACATTGTAACAATTAACTGAATAATTAATGCTCATTTAATTGTTGTATATTGGTTTAATAGTATTTTAATAATTATTATCCGTAATATTTTATACGCATTGACTCTGTCACGTACCCTGAATGGATTGGTGCTGATGTAGGATGAATAACTCTATTACTCGTCCATTAATAAGACCTATTCAACTAACGATGGAGTTCACTTTACAATAATTCTTCCGGAATAGATTAATATCGTTAAGCCAGGGTCTACTGTATTTTTTACCTGCTAAACTTATGTCCCTATAAAGTTGGTTTTCGCTGATATTTTCCGATATGTCCACTACGTACCTACTTCATTTGGTTAAATGAGGAGATTCTTCAGCGAATTTCCTTATTTTTACTTAGGTATTTTTATTCTCATCAATTTCCGTGGATTCTGCATGAATTAACTCTCCTGATTTTTAACTTACGCATTTTTTCTTCTTAAATATAGGTATTCTAGATTAAGTACCATATTTTTCCAGCTGTAGGTATTGTAATACCTTCGATAGTTATATATATCCTTACTTATTGTCAAAGATTCTAATTTCAGTATTGTGTAGAAATAGTGAAATAATTTGCCATACTAATACCAATGGCCATGAATTACTTGCACGAAATAAGTGTCATGCATTCTCGGAACACTAACTTTGCAATCATATTCCCGTATTTCCTTCGAACATCCCTATTTGAGGTATTGAGGAAATATTAAAAATCTACACTATCGCATATTTTTTCTACATATCGTAGGTAGATTGCGAGAATAATGTGTGCTCCAAAAAAGAGATACACTTCTCTTCACGCGATGTAGTTAAATTTCATCTAAAACCTCTACATTTTAGCGGAACTAGTAATTATAAATCAGGGCATTTATAGTTGCATTACACACAAGATCGGAGTTTGGAAGCTTGGGGAAAGAATGAAGGATACCAGTAAGTTTCTGAGGGTGCATTAATTTCAACAGTGATTCTCTTTTGCGGAATGAAATAAGAGGGAAGCTATAGGCATGGTTATTTTGGAAATCTTCACGGGAGAAAACAGAGCTAACAATGTCCAAGAGGGGGGACATGAAATAAAAAAGATGTTTCCTGCAATTAATTCATTCTTAAATATACTAGTTAAAATTGCTAACAACCTTCAAATTTCCAGCCGGTATTAATTTTGCAACCCCGAGTCTCAATTTATTGGTAGGTATAATTAGTATGGAGCCATAACTTATTAAGGATCATCATCATATCGTTAAGTTCTCCCTAGGATGCCGCTACGGTGCTCAATATGTTCTGTTAACATTCCCTTGTCGCGGGAAAATAAAAGTTTCTTCTAAGATATTCGTTTTAGAACTTTGGTTTTGTCACGGACATGGGTAAATTCAGCTGATAAATATAAGATAATTTCTGAGTTAAATGACATCTGTCATTCTGAAATTAGTCATCCAAAATTCCTTTGGACATGAATTTAGTATGATTGCCTGCAGTTGCGTTCAGAATAGACGCAAGAATGTCGGAATACACTTCAAGAGACGACGGGATTGGAAGTATTTCTTACTTCAAAATTTCCTCACCGCTATAATTGCTCCTTCGTAATATCCCTGAATTAAAACGGTGATGACATTTGGTTTAAAAAATAGGGGTCAACAATTTGGTGAGAAACGAGGAATAGAAGGGGTAGGACAAAAAAAATTGTGAAAACGGAAGTATTAATTTCTCTACATGTGTGGGATGAGAATCTCTGAGAATTCTATTCATTAGGGAACGTCTTCGGAAATGAAAGCTCTTCTTCTTCCCAGCCCTACCTCTTTAAATGAGAATTCAGTACGTGAACTCTCAAGGGCAGTGGCGTAGCGAGGGTGGAGTTCCGGGGGGTCCGGACCCCCCCCCCCCGGAATATAAAAACACAATTGCTTTCCTTCATAAAATAAAATATTGAAAAATCATAAATTTGCATGAATTTATTTGACAAATGAAGCCACGGAAAGTGTTAAAATTAGTTAAAAACCCTCTACTTGGTACCCTGTTTTTTTCTTTACCTCTGGTTTTGGACCCCCCCCCCTCGAATGAAATTTCTGGCTACCTCACTACTCAAGGGATTTAAAAAAAAATATTAAAGTTTATTTTCGAAAGAAGAGGATAAAGAAAAACTTTCAGGAATTAGTTTTTGTATCTTTAATTCTATTTTAAGACAATTTTCTCCAACATTTCCACTTTTCTCATAACTATTTTGCTTTTACGGCACCCAATTTCTTGAAATAATTGAATTCTCTGCCTTGAACCAATAAACTTCTTCGCTCACTTAGCACCTGGTTAAATTGCTCATGTACTATTGCAAATTTTTTCCTCAGGTACCCTGAATAAAATAATGAGCAAACAATTGTTTCGTTATTGACGTAATCAGAACGGAAGTGGTGAAGAGAAAGGCTTAGGTTTTCTGTACCCTCCTGATGATGATGCGAAGGTAGATTCAAAATTAAAGGAAAATGTTATTTTTTGCACTGAATGAACACCTTGGTCGAATGAGATAGTAATAAAATCGCACAATTGATCTCATAATAGTCCCATGCTTCCTTTGATGAAGTCCGTTGATAATCTCAACGAAACGGTGAATATAACTGATTACTTCAGGCTTTATTTTGTGAAACCTCTCCATATTGGAAATGAAGAAATAAAACTTTGCAGGGTTCACTATTATTTTTATCAACCCATGCCCTCACCATCCACAGCCGGACTCAATGACCTACCATGCACTATTGTGATGTGGATAACTCAATGTACCCCGCTAATCCTCTCTCTCTCTTCCCAACACCGCTACCTTCCTTAGCTCTCGTCTCCTCGCCCACTTTAACCCGCCTCCCCTCGCTGGTCAGAAAACTACCCTCACAGGAAAAACCCTCGTCCCAAATCAAGGCTGCCCCTTCCCCTCCTTCCATTCCGTGCTTAACACCCTCCCCCGCCCTCTCAACCAGTCCTTTCCCTTTCCGATAGATGTTCTTACTGTCATATATATATGTATGTATGTATAAATATAAAATACATGTAAGATCAGTCACCTGAAGATGTAACCACGTTACGAAACCCGGGTCGTGCCCATATTGAAATTATAGTTAACCTTAACTAAGTTTTATTTCTTTATTTCCGAAATAGTAAATATTTACGCGCTGATTACTACAAACTTTATTCATTGAGTATTAAATGAAATAATTTAATTTATTTTTCATATTACAAAATTTCCCTTCTGGTGATCAGACGATGTCGCACTGTGACAAAAGCGATCAACAATCTGAACAAGCATATGATCAGATGAACCCCAAGCAATGTTCAATAGTTTCAGTTCTATTAAATAAGAAGTAATTTCACAAACCAACGTCTGAAACTAGTGATCGAAATTTGTGAGGGTTTGAGAAATTGATTCTTATTTTTAAAAACTGAAACTATTGATCACTCATTGAATTTTCATTTTTTTCATTCAATCCTTCATCATGAATAGTTTAAATCTTTATAAATAAGTTCTGTAGAGTCCCTGGTCCGTTGATGATTTAAAAAATAATTCCACCAACAAAAACATGAAATTTTATCTAACCATTTGAGTCCATTGCTACAGCCTGGTGATTCTAATACAAAAAAGTGTCCAATTTGAAGTCAAATATATGCTATGCAAATGTTTTTCAGGAACACGAATGATCATTTATAGAGAATTTCGCTAATCACTAATGGGCCCGGTCTAAAGTTAAAATCGGGCACAGATTGAATCATAAACACTTTTGAAAGAACTTCCCGCTGCTAACTTGGTAATCATAATAGATATGTACTTCATTCTAACTTTGCGTGTCACGTTTTTTAAAGTAATTCTTTCAAAAATTACATCCTTTCATATCATTAAGCAAAAATAGAGAAAAAATAGACAATATTATGTGTATATTAGTCAATGAATGGGTATAATTCGAAATTAGCGCATTTTTTGTTTTATCCGGCTGCTGTACCATTTTAATCAAATTAGCTTTTTCGAGATCAATTACGGCATTCGTTTGAAAATAACTCAAAGAGTATCACTGACAGGTGTCAGAATATTATTTTGTGCGATTCAGTGGAAAACTTTGCTTCATTTGTGCATTTTTGTGAAAATGGCTAGAAATTAGCATTTCAAACGATGCATAAATTAATTAAAATATGTAATAACTCATATTAAAATATCTCACTTTACGGAAATGAATGCATTTTAATACAAGTCCAGCGTTAAGAGCAACCTCTATGCTAAGACTTGATTTTATATGTTAATTTGTGAAAAAGGCCACATTTCTCTGTGATTTTACAAAGTGCGGGTAAAATTACAGTCTACTCTGTGCTTCTCTGCCGCTTTTATTTTGAGTTTAATTCGGTTATTTGGTAACATCAGCAAGCACCATCATAGGTTACGTGGCACAAGAATTTGCGTTTCATTAGGATGACTAGCTCAATCATACCATCGTATGAGAAATTTTATTCAAATGCAAACTAATAATGCATAAAAATGCAAAATGCAAATGCAATGCAAAAAATATCATGCAAAAATGCATGATATTTTTTATGAATGCCTTTTGTTATTACCCTTTATAAATTTTACCCTTTCGTTAAAATTTGCTTTGTTCGAATTTTATATTTCTTATTCTAAAAAGTCTTACAATTGTTACTGCGTAGCCATTTAAAGCCATTTTATTCTAAATTGACATAGATTAATGCTAGTACAATGGTTGAATAATTAATTCAATATGTCGTACCCAGTCTCGTTCGATATTTCAGATGTAGAATACCATCCTCAATCCATGGCACCGTTTCAACACTAAACTTGGTAAAATATTTCATATAAACATTGAAAGGCTCCCAAGTTCCGTGTAGCAAGTATTAAATCAGCTACTTCTGGTCAATTAACATCATTAAGACTTTATAACATTTAAAGAATAGATGCCCCTATATTTCATCTCCAGAGATGCACATTTAGATTGTTATATTCAACGATTTCTTCGTAGAATATTTTGCCTCAATTCTCATTTCAATCAACCTGCCGACTAAGTTTCATTTATCTAGAAATGAAACATTATATCGTGAAAGCAGACTTCAACTTAAATAGGTAATTTATGTCAACCAGGAATGAATTCCGTGTATGTTCCTAGCCGACGGAGGAAGGCTTTAAGATGATAGGGAACCGAGCCAAGATGTAGGTCATTGAGCATATGAACTCAACTCCACTTCCGTCTTAGTCGGAGTTGGATCCGTCCTTGTGAGGTCAGGTACTTCAGCATGTTTACTCAACATTTTTTTAGCATCAGTTCTACGACTTTGATTGCTTTTTTAGGCGATTTAACGTCACTGCCGTATGTATTATAGCAGTTACTTCTGGTGTTCTCAATTTCCGTCTTATATTCGGTGAATGGCAGATATTATTTGACATCTTCTGCCGAAGTTTGAGGTACTATGATATTGGCGTCTTAAGGATTTATATATTGAAGAGTACAAAAATCAATAAAATTTTCGTCTCCTTTTCTATTCTTGTTTCTTAGATTACAATAAAATCGTATCATTTCGGATGGTAAACCATAATTTTACTTTGAATAAGATATATAGTAATTCCGTTCATCAATATGGTTATATAATTACTAAGGTTGCATGAAGTAAAGCTATTCAATGATAGTTATAAATGAACTTTAGGAGACACTTTACTGCATGCATAAATGCTGTGCTTAAAATGTTTTTTCTCGGTAAATTCAAGGAAAAGGATGCAAGGAATGGTGTATAACATCACATCTACTTCCATTGAAAAAGAAATTTTTGAGGATATAAGACGCAACCTTGCATGGAACATGCAATATTTCAACATAGAGCTATATTTCTAGCGAACATGCGGCCTTTATCGAACCTCAACCTAACAATATTATTTTTTTTACTTTTTTATATAGATTGCATAGAATGACTTATTTCCATTGTTAAAGTAAATACTGTATTTTAGGCATAAATATAATTTTTGAAATTTTTGTCTATGTGAGACATTATCGTTTAATTTTATCAATTAAATTTGCCAGTCAAATAAGAACTAGTACATTGTACACACAGATAGAAGGTACATTGTGGAATTTGATGGATAAAATTTTATTCTAAACCGTGTACCCACCATATTAAATACTTTTCAGAAATAAATTCGTCACCCCCCGAGACCAATATATCGAGATTAAAGCAGAAGCTTTTAATTTTTCACAGTTTCAGAATTTTTAAATAGCTACCGCATATATCCTGGTGTACTTATAATTTTTTCACTCACATTTTTTACAACCTAATCATGTCACTAACTTACCTCTTTGACGAGACAGCTGCACTGAGTATTGGATAACAATTAACTATAACAGAGATATTATTCGGGATCACAAGTCCAGATGCTGCAAGGGATAAAAGCTGATGTTTTAAAAACATTCAAAATTTGGAAATTTGATTCTAGTGTTTTAACCCATTGTAACACAGAGCTGTTTCTGAGAAAATAATTAAATTTCAAGACTGCCGTTTAAAAATGTGAAAATATTCTACTCAATCATTTTAATTGTGGCGGCTACATATTTCGCCATTAAACTTTACAGCACAAAAGATCACGTAGTTAGCCTAAATGTTTCATGAACAGAGCTGAAAATGTATACATTTTTGATGTTACTTAGAAGCAACATTGGTTTGTAAGGTTTTAAAATGACAATAAAACAATAAACGATTTTATTTTTCCAGTTAATAATATTGAGGAATTATTTTCAGGTTCTCAACCAGGTTAATTCAGGCCTATAGGCCGACATTTCGGAAGACGAGCACCTGCCTTTCATCTTAGCAAAGCATGGATACTTGCAATCAGTTGCATTAAAAACATACGAGAAGCGCGTAAAGAATTTCAAAAGACCATCAGCCAATCGGACGATGCCTGCTTTATTGTTTTGCTTGCCAAACAGTCGATTCGGTTCAATGCGAAATTGGATATTCCTTGAGTAACACGCCTTGAAAATGGAACACAAGTCGTCTTCCGAAACGTCGGCATATACGATTGAATTAACCTGGCTGAGAACCCGTGAAGAATTCCCCTAGCCAATAAAACACCTTCGTTTAATTTTTACCCTGTCGATTTACGAAAACACATCTAATTATGTGCGATTGATTGAGGCTAACCTTTTCACTCGTGATCACAAAAGCGCTTTTATGAGATAGGACAGAAGGTTTTACACGAGAGAGAAGGGGATTCTGGGAAGGAGAGCGAAGAGAAGAGAGGAGTGGATTGGTCGAGGGTGACTTGATATCGTCTCCCAGAGGACTCTGGCCTCCTCTCCTTTGGTGCGCTACGATGAATCTCATTAGGGCGCAGATTACGCCTCTCCACTAATTAACCACCTCCAGCAGTCCGCCCTCTCATCCATCATAGCCTCCTAAGCTACCTTCATCTACTCACTCACATCTCGAAATCAACAACTCGTGGTAGAATTGCCCTTTTTATTTACGCTTATTGTTTTAATTTATGAATCAAGCCTTCATCTACATCTACATGCTACTCTGGAAGATAAAAAGGCGTTTTTGAAGGTGTTAATTTTTTATTGCGTACAACTGTTATATATTTTTTTTAAATTATAATAATGAAACTTTTAATGCCAACAAACTACTTTGGAAAAATTGTTGTAATAACAGTTTTGGAACGGTATGTTCAAGAGTTCTCTTAACATGAACATTGTAGTACTTGGGTATTGTATTTCTCATAATTTCTTAGTCCCATATCATTCAGATAATTCCCTATAGTTTTAAATTTATTTTAAAGTGGTTGTCACTTATTTTGATGTATTGAGATGATAATTATAGAAATATAATAGTAATAAATTTAATTCTCCAAAATATATCAAATTTACAGCTTCGGTAACAAAAATATGAAAGACCTTTAGGTAGATTCAGTGGTCAACACCAGCTTGGAAGCTACCATCCTTAAATTTAAATACATTGCTAATCAAAAAAGATTAATAGTTTTTTTATACATTATAAATACTTAATTATGTATAACACGTGGCAAGAAGAGCATATCATGTGAAAATAATGTAATTACAAAAGGAAGATAAAAGAGCATACAAGAAAATATGGACGTATAACTTTTTGGACAAAGAATATTAAACACAAAAATGTAATAGCAAATTAGCACATACACATCAAAAAGTAATATCAATATCATGATGGGATAACAACCAATCTTTAACCTTTTTACAAAAAGTATTTATACTATTTATCTGTTTAATTTAACCAGGTAAATATTTAAACATTTATGGCCCAAAATAAAGAAATGAACTTTTTAGAATGTTGGAACACCAGCCGTTTATATGTAAAAAGCATATTCTCAAAGGAAATTACACCAAGAATTTATTAAAGTACTTTTTTCTTCGAAGAAAAAACGAAATCCCATGCCTAACCGTTCGCAAATTATCTCTCTTAATTCATCGTCCTCTGAATGAAAGGTTTTGTCACGCTACTAAACAGATGTATTTCGTCTTCAAAGTTTAGCTGATCTATAAGCTCTGAATAATGAAAAATTGGAGCACTAATTTCATGAGCTTTTTTTCTTGACAATTTTTTACTGTTTTTTATAATTAAAATGCTTCGATTGAACAGAGAGTAGTTCTTGATGTGGACACGTCACTTTCAGTGATACGCATCATTAACTCACGCGTAATGTCCTTGTTGCAAAGTTGTAAACATACTTAAAGTTGAAAGATACAATAGACGCTGATCCTGTTACTTCTTTTGCTAGCTACTTTCAACCGTTATTTCTCTCTGCACTTTCTAACTGGTTTTACCTCCCCAGAACACTTCTTCACGCTGCTAATATATAATTGTTGTGACGTATTCTGTATTATTTCACTTGTTTTTGTGTTTCTGATCTTGCTTAATGTGGAATGCCCTTTTTAGCTGTATTTTATTCTAAGGATTTAATTTTGGAAATTAATTGTTTTCCTTTTATTTATTATCATTATTTTCTCTTTTTCTTTTAAGAAACGTTAAATAATTGAAACTGGAAGATTTAAACATTATTAATGCATCCATTTTGTTAGCTTATCTCCACAGACAAGGCTGACAGTTTTCGTTAAATGCAACGGATAGATAATGTCGATAGATGATTGCCGGCATCTCTAGATAGGGAATTCCCTGTATATCGGTCGACTATCCCTGGTTTATGGCAAATAGTCAGTTCTCAGGTATTCTCCTCGTATTCCACGTGTTGCACCCTTGAGATGAAGCATGGCCATATCCTCCAGAGAGAGACCGCGCGGATAGAATCAATAGAGAACGGCCTTCAGAAGGCTGGACGGTGCCCTGCTTCTCCAAGCTCTGGGACCAGCGCAGCGCGCCGACGCCATGATGAGATTCCATTCTCCTACACCCATTCAATTAAAGCATCCCTCTCGATTCAAGGGTTTGCCATCCCTATCAGAAGAAATTCATCCATCTTTCCTGTCTTCTCGTAAGATTATCTTCAGAAAAAGGAGAGCTTGAATGCTTCTGTCAACAAAGACTTATTAATGGAAGTCACATAACTAAAATACGCGATTCTCATTTTAATGGTTATTAAATTGTTTTGGCACTACTTTGTACCTTAAATGGGTACAATGAATCTAAAATACCAATTTTTTTGTAGACATCCAATTTCGGGCTTCCATACATTTTTTTTAAATATTGATATTTTTTCAAAAAAATGGCATTTTCAAACTTTATTATACTTTTTCATGCCCGTCTTCTGGGTGAGTATGAATCACATCTGACATCTTTCCACAAGACCGCGATTTTAACTAATTCATTTTTTCATCGATTCTTCGAAGGTAAGCAACAAATTTGTTATGACTTTTACCAATATGAAAAGTGTGTCAGTCTAAGCAATAAAAAATAGAACTTCCGCGTAAGTTATCCCTGTATGGAACTCCATGTGAATACCGTTATACTTTTATTTTTAATACCAAAAAATTTCAATATTTCTCCGGTTAATTATATATATTTTACAACCTTACTGCATTTATATATTTTTAAATTCTCTTCATTGCTATTATTATCAAGCTGTTACAAATGAAGTTACCAAGTAACTTCCCAAAGATTCTTCAATCACACGCTTCAATCAGTAATGTGGATGAAAATACCGGTCACTAAACCTACTATTATTTTCTTAATTATCTGTTCGTGCTTCACAAAACGGTTTCTTTCTTCTCTAGCAGGAGTCAAAGTACCGGAGTCTCGAGCCAACATGCCCTCTAGTGTTAAGGTTCCCCATCAAGGTGATCAACACTTTTGAGGTATGCTAACTTTTTTTGTGGCTGTGGGAATATTACAAATAAATACAATGCGATGCAATGCTTTCGTTAAAATTGATGGTTTTTCTCGACCCCCTCATGGGTAGTTGGGGAAGTGCTACAACGACTGTGTCTGATGATTGTAGTTCACTACGAATGGTTACTGCCATTTCTACCCAAACGCTTAGACTCACTTGAGCATCTTCCACTGAGAAGGATATCACAAAAAGGAACTGGAAGTCCACGAACTATTATCTATTTAGCTCGTAATTACTCATACATCATGCCTCGCAAACTAACTTACACGCTTCCGGCGTTAATCTTTGATCTATCAGATTTCAATGACAATTGGTTTACATATTTGCCTTTTTAAACAAAAAAGTGAAATTGAAGCTCAAATAGCGAATAACGGCTATTTTCAAAATTCCAGGTTTGTGCGAACACGAATTTTTCGAAATGG
The DNA here is from genome assembly GCF_921293095.1 of Ischnura elegans. Taxonomy (NCBI): domain Eukaryota; kingdom Metazoa; phylum Arthropoda; class Insecta; order Odonata; family Coenagrionidae; genus Ischnura; species Ischnura elegans. The sequence goes on along the minus strand of NC_060250.1, from coordinate 42,057,292 downwards.
CATTTTTGATAAGGAATCAGAGTATATTTATATATGAGGGCTTCTTCTTATGCTGACTTCTTTGAAAATACTAGGATGTGACCAAACTTAAGTTATAAACCGTTAATTCTTTGAAGTATTTATTTTTATCAATAGAAAATTAATATTTGTATTGATTATATATGACTTTCTCCTTCATGCAACTTATCGTAAATCGATGTTAAAATTACTCGATATAATCTAACTGCATTCGTATAGTTGTCTCTCTTATAACAAGCACATCCAGTTTGACAGTATGCGCACAATTTATAAATCCTTCACAAATCATTTTTTTCGCGATTTGATATTACAATTAGGAAGGGAAATTAAAATCGAATTAAATGTGGTAAAATGATTTTCATAAGGCCAGTTAGTGCCTCTGCCTGTTCTACAAAGCTATTTGAACAAAGACCTCTCGTTTAGTAATTCGTCATGAACCTTATCACTTAGCCATTACCGATATAATTATGTGATTTAACCCTCTTAATGGTCACCTCCTTGGAGTGGCTTTGGAGAGAAATGAAGATATTTGAATGAAATGTAACATCTTCGAGAAAAAAATTCTGTAGTGTCATTTTTTGTCACATCCACATGCTGCTTTTAATTTTACTCTCATTGTATTAATGTTGACTGTATCATCAATCTTGATTTTTTAATTCAAGTTTTCATTTGCCGCATAGTTATTGGTATGAACAAAGCTGATATTTCGGTTCGTGGCACTTTTCGGCCGAGAAGTAAACGCCGAATTTATCGGTCCGCGGCACTAAGATGGTTAAATTAAAATACCTCAATTGGGTTATAAAATTGTCTCCATCTAGGCTACTCACGAAGCTATTGTTTGAAAAAGAGTATTTTCAAATAATTCCTGCATTAATTGAGCAATATGAATCCAAAAAAAAATATAAATCGACGGAGATTATTCTTTTTGCAGAAGTTACTCCTCTATAAGAATTTCTAGTATTTATTATGCTTGATCTTCAACATAAATCATGCAGTAATACAAACATTATCATCGGCCTGCGTAGGAAATCTTGCGTTTGCTCTACTTTTTTGCCTTTCCTATGTGGGAAGACTACTGTTTCCAATTTCTAGGTGGAAACATTTACTCCATAGATCAAAGTCACATTTTTCGCTATTTTATTCTCACTCGCAGACTTCACCGTAAGGATTATCAAATGGCATGCATGAAAGCTCCGGCATATTGTGTTTGCATTTCGCTTTAAGATCGCGCTACACATTTTAGCAAAGGTACTCGACGTTTCCTGTCTGTTATTTCCTAGTTGAAAGGATACGGTAATTGTAAGTGGCGTTTCTCATTTACACCCATAGTTTGCTTACTCAAACGCATAGCCGTCCATCTACAGAGGGTTTTTTTCCTGGTGTGGAGCATTAAAAGAAAGAAAATGTAGTCCGCGAAGAGCAGTCCTTTTTGAACACCTGCTACATTTCCTATTTTTTACTTTTTTCACAGCGCAGTCTTTCTCGCAAATTAACCTGTCGTACCCACAATATCGTTCCTCTTGCCTTCAGATTCCTCTGGCTACTTTGGTTTTTTGCTGTTTACTTGTGGGAAATCTTAATCAAGGAACTGTGTCTATTTCTAAAGAGTATTATTCGCTCAGCAGATCAGAGAAACGTTTTAGTGAACACCAACTTACTTGCAGGTCTTTCACCACAGAAAATACCAATGGCAGGTGTAAAAGGAATAGAAAAATGAAAATAAATTGCACCCAATTATCCTGTATGTATTTCCTTTGAAAAAGCAATCATCGTTTCCGTTTCTGCCATCTTCTTGGCGTCGGAGGGACTCGTTCGCCAAAGACGTTTTTAATTTTCCCGAATAGTCAAGCGGTGCTTTAACTCAAATTATTATTGATTGTTCATATCCTTTTTTTCTGCGGGTAAAAAAAAAGAGAAGGTATAAGTTGCCATGGAAATATTCTTTTATCAAATCAATCTAGCTTATCCTCATTATTTTATACACCCTTCATTTATATAACTGTATCTACCGTATGAAAGCTTTCACGGAGGTTGTTGAAAATGCTTCTTATTATACCTGAATATTGGCATGCGTCGTTCTTATAGGAGAAAAAATGAGCAATTTTGTCCATTTTTAAGGCAAAATTTACACAAAGTATCTATTTCTTATCTTTGATATCAAAATCAGATTCGGAAATATGTCACTGGGATGATTTTTTAGGAAGTCGGTACCAAAGCTATCATAAAATTACTTTTTAAACACGCAAAAGTATTTGACAATTTTATCCTTTTTCGCTTGTTTTAAGGCTATTTGACGCATCTGCTTTTGAATCTTCTGAGTATAGGGATAGTATTCATAAAGAATGTTCCTCATCTTCACCATTAGTTTACCCGCACTACTACCTAAACTCGTGGCTGTCTGTCTAAACATCTTTTCTCTGAAACTATAAAGAGGAAAGAGTGTAAATTGGTATTTCACAGAGCTTTTTTTTTTTGCTCTTTTATAAATTCCACTGTGTCTTTAGAAGCCCCTCCTGGTTTCACATCACATTGCCTGTCGTGGATCGTTCCCCCGCGAAGCGTTGTGTGGGTTAGGTACTGCAAGCGAAAATATTTCGATAACCTTGCGATGTGGGAGCCTTTTCTGTTCCTCCACTCTTGCGTGTTCCCCCAGCCTCCCGGGGGATGGCTAACGAGGTCTTTTCTTCTTATTTATACCTTTATACACGACCCCTCGCGAGCTTCGGAGATCACCCCTTGCGGGCAGTTAAAGGTGTGCGAATGGGCGGTTTCAGTGGCCTCCCACCCACCCGCTCGGCCTCGCCAGCTCGCCTTCCGAAGACTCTTTCCTCTTTCCTATCTCTCTCTCCCGCGGGTTTTCGAGAAATAATACGATGCGGTTTACCGGGAGAGCAAGGTAGAGCAGGAAAAAATATCCCCGCAAGTAAAAGGGACCTTGTTTTTATCTTGCTCTTCTTTTCCGGGAATTGCCCGAGATGGAAAAATTGCGGAAGGATTGGAACATGAATTTCGATGGCACTAGCCAATGCATAAGTTACGGTGGTCGTAGTCTCCTGTCTAATGCTCAACGCCATTGCGGAGAGATATTAATGTAGAAAAAAATCTGGTGATATGGCCAAGTGTGTTATACGTTAGTCTTTTCAAAGCATTACTTTCTACATTTACTTCTTAAAAAGTAACTTGGTAATGAAATTATGAATGTTAAACTAATATTGCAGAGGATTATATACGTGATGTTATGCAGGGAGTCCTTACTTAAATTTACTATAATATAATTCTACGGCAACTTTTCTAAGTGAATATCGGAAGCTCTGATTCTATCTCTAATTATGATTCCAATTCTAAATACTTATGTCCATAAAGACAAGGATTAGGAGGACCTATGAATGAAAATAAGCACGTAATAGGTAAACTGCCTGAATTGAGTAGGGGCGGTTAGGAATGATCACAGGGTGTTTAGTTCACTTTTAGCACTGGAGAGAGATTAGTCCGCCTTAATTTAAGTAGACGCATTTTTTTAATGGCAGTGGCTATAAATACTGATTTTATGCAGAATATTCTAACAGGATACTTATGCTTAGTTTGTTTTAGATTAATCGCTGATTAAAGCCCTTAATTAAATAAAGCCCAACACCCTTCAATCACTTCCGGAGGCCGCGGTAGACTATTCAAGACTGGGTTCGGCCTTCGGGATTATGCCACTATTTTCTACCTTTTGGATATTGATAGAGTTTCAGCTCATTTCGGTCGCTTAGCTTCCGGGTTATATCCGATGTGGTTAGGCCAAAGGGCTGCGAACGCTTCTGTGAATCACGGTGACAGTCATGAAGTATCAAGTGTCACCGAAGGAACCTGAGCTACAACTGCGATCCACACACAACACCAGAGAGGAAAAGTTGAAGGTCGGAGCGGCGCGCTCTCGTTATTGCACATGAGGCAATAAAAAGGATAGAATTTTGAGTCTCTAGATGTGGTATCCTCTTATTTCCCCTTCATTAAGCTTCCTGAACCAATTAATGAAAAGGGCCTTTCATTCGAACGGTAAGACCGTATCTCCTAGGCTCCTGTAAGTTTTTATACTTAAATATATTTTTTATGAAATAGGATCTTACGTCAAATCTTTTGTTGCATAGCCTACAACACTCATGCTATACGACACTGCTAAATTTTTATCACATAAAGCTTATGATATAACGCAGTTGAAACTTCAAGGTTATTTTTGGAACGATAGTTAAATTAGAAAACCTTTTCAATAGATTTTCAAAAATTATCTAACATTTTAACATATCATTTTACTATACATATGCGTATCATTTTATTTGTTTGCTTTTCTACTTATTTATTAAGGCTTATTTTGATGAAAGTCGTTTACTCCATAATATATGTATTGCATTCAACATGTAAGCACCTCGGTACTCCTATAAAATTTTATTTCTGTGCATTTAAATCGTTTTATGTTGCATAGACCTTACAATAATAGATTTCATATCAATGGAAATTTTTATGAGCATTTTCAGAACTCAGATGACTATTTGTCAGCGGAACTTGAATACATGAATTCAATTTAAATTGGAATTCCAAGGTACTTGTTTGTGGTCAAGTTTTTGGTTAGATTTTTATACCTTCATATTACAGCTGAATTTACTATTCTTAAATCTTAATTCATCGATAAAAATTTAATGAGAGAAACATGGAATGACCGATGGAATGAGTAAGTATGATTGGACTGAAAATGTAAATTAAGTTAGATACAAAATGTAGATTGTTTTTTAACACTAGTTCTTTTGAATCCTTTCGTTTACTTCGTTCAATTTCATATTTTTATGGGGTAATATCTCAATACAGAGGTAAACATTCAATGATAGAAGTATGCAATGGTCGATGTCCGGAAAGGAAGGAAAGTAAAAAGGGATGTATCGAAATGAAGTAAAAATTGGAGAAATTTGTTCGTAATGGTTTTTTTTATACCAACATTTCTTTTTCCATCACGGGTATATTCCGTATTTTTTTTATTTCACATCTCCATACAGCGTCAAGGATTCAATGAGAGGAATAAGGAGCGAAATACATAGTTAATGCGAGTGGAAAGTGATAAAGTGGGCAATGGGAGCAAGGTGGAACAAGAGGACGATAAAAGTTTAAGAAGAAAGAGAGAAGAATAGTTTTAAGAGAGATTTCACAGTATAAAAATAGAGAATAATTTTAAATATCAGTTTTCTTAAGTAAATTTTTAGCTTAATGATTAAAATTTTCACATCTCAATATTATTACTATTAAATTATTCTACCCATTTCGGTAGGTTTTCATGGAGTATTTAAAGAGGTACTCTTGCAGTCTGCCCTCCCTTCATGGACTTCCCTCTTCCACTAACAATAAGGCCAACTCCCATACAACCCATTTTTTAAAAATCCTATTCCCTTCCTCCCTCATTTACCCAAAATTCTACGCTCCAAAACTGTTTTCAACATCCCCTTCCCTATCAGTACTCGCTCCATCCATACCTTCTGCCTCCTCCGTATCTATTCTAGATATGGTGATAATATTTTGAGGAACATGATGTGATCGATGGAAGGAAAAGTAGCGAAAAAAAATGCATGATTAAAAAATTGAGATGAAATAACGAAGAATGGAATCATATTAATTAAGTTTAAGTTGTTTTTTACTTTTTTCTCTTTCTTTGCCTCTATGTTTAGCATTGATCATTGTCTTGGAGCATAGGTCTGGAAGAATTTTTATGCACATTTTTGTCAACGTTTCAGTATAATTATGCACGTTGATTAAGTATTTTTTTAAATGAATTTTATGTGTTTTATAATTCGAGAATGTTAATAATTAACTATTCATATCCGTTGCAAAAATTGGCCAGATGAAGCCATGCATAAATATACTGAAACGTTGGCAAAAATTTTCATTTCAATTCTTCAAGACCTATACTTCCATGATACAAATCAGTATTAGTTGTTTCATTTTGTTCCGTTTTAAGAGAAGAACGTTAAAAAAGGGAGAAGGAGGGGGGTTACGTCATCTACTTGTAACGCCAAAAATGTAAGGTACATGAAATGATCGATGAAAGGAGACGTAGGGAGAGAAAAAAATGGATAAAATATCGAAATAAGGTAAAACAAAAAATTTAATATTATTTTTAAATTACAAGTTATTCTATTATTTCCTTTTCCTTCTCGGCAATTTTCTCAATTTTCACGTCTCAATTTCGCGATTAGCATTAAATCAAAGCGAAATAAGGAGCGAACTCAGAAATATGAGGGCAAAAGATAAAAAGGGAACAGAAAATCAAGCTGGAACAAAAGAAGAAAGAGGAAATAGTGAAAAGTAGGTGTATCTAATCTACATATAGTGGCAAAAGTTTTAACAAACATGGAATTTTCGATGGAATGAAAGGTAGTGAGAGAGAGAAAAGGATAAAATATCGAAATGAGGTGAAATAACGAAAAATGTAATTATATTTTTTAAGTATCTGTTGCTCCATTATTTCCTTTTCTTTAACAGAGATTTTCTCAATATTTAAATGTTCACGTCTTAATTCTGTGATAAGAATTAAATCTGAGAGAAATAAGGAGCGAGCTCAGGAATTAGAGGGGAAAAAATAAAAAAAGAATAGAAAATCAAGATAGAACAAGAGAAGATCGAGACAAAATAGTGAGGAGGAGGAGAGGGTATCGCATCTAGGTATAGCGGTAAAAATTTGAGGAATATTAAATGATCGAATGAAGGAATGTTGCGGACATAAAAAAGGATATAACATCGATATGAGGTGAAATGACGAAATATATAATGATATTCTTAAAGTATTAGTAGTTTTATTGTTTCCTTTTCCTTCACGGACATTTTTTCTATATTTAAATGTTCACGTCTCAATTTCGCGATGAGAATTAAATCAGAGAGAAATAGGGAACGAATTCAAGAATTCGAGGTGGAAAATAATAAAAAAAGGGAACAGAAAATCAAGGTGGAACAAGAGAAGAAGGAGAAAAAATAGTGAGGAGGAGGAGGAGTGGTTCAAGTGAGAAAGAGAGACCGCGGGGATAACATCCCTCAGGGTTCCATAATGGGCCCACTCCCGTTGGATGGAGAGAGACGGTGGCTCCCCAAGAATAGCCCCCGGGTGGAGGTGCGGGCGTTTTCGGGACTTTTTTACGAGCTACTCCTCCCCATTCCACCATTCTGTTCATTCATTTCCCCGTTTCGGTCGGGTGCGGTTCGGAAGTAAGGAGAGAATCTGAGCGTGCTCGGCAAAGGGAATTGGGATTTAAAGGGACGAGGAAGGATAAGGTGGTCCCGCAATTATAGAGGACGCGATATGCTCGAAAATCACGCGGCCCCGGCAGTCTTTTATCTTTCCTTGCTTTCGCGTTTCGCTCACCTCACAGAATATCCTTCCGAAATGATCCGTTTCTGTAAAGGTCGATGAGGTTCCTAATTCTTCAAAGGAAGCTTGAACTTATCGAAGAGAGCATGAGGAGGATTCCTGTTCTTTGATGTACTGTATTTAATTGATGAGTGTTATTAAGCGTCGGAGAAATGTAATAATTTCGATGGCATATTGCGGTAATATGTATGGACATCTTTTTATATTTTAGGGTAAGAATATCAGTTCAATTAAATTCTTATTAGTAGTATACCTGAATACATTTCTGTAAAGGTCGATGGAGCTCCTAATTCCTCAAAAGGAGTCTTTTGCTTGCCGAAGAGGACTAAAGGAGGATTCAGGTTCCTTCATATACTGCATTTAATTGATCAGTGTTATTTAGCGACGGAGAAATGCAATAATTTCGATGGTATGTCACGGTAATATCACCTTCAAAACTGAAGGTCGCAAGTCCTCAGCCCGTGGAGGCAAACTATGTATCCACTTACATTCTTCACGAATGTGAGTATTTATGAGTATATAGGCTTAATAAATATTGCAACCTCGAAGAAGATTTATAAAATCGTCGTGGAAATAAACTATTCAGAAACGTACACTATAGATAGTATGATGTACAATTTGTAGATGCAAGGCACTTAAGATTATTTCAATATTTTCCTAAAATATGTTATGGACAAATATTTATATTATAGGGTAAGAATATAAGTATAATTAAATTCTTATTAGCAATATACCTAAATACATTTCTGTAAAGGTCGGTGGAATTCCTAAAAAGGATCCTTGAACTTTTCGGAGTGAGCTTAAGGAGGATCCTGTTCCTGGTTGTACTGAATTTAATTGATCAGTATTATTTATCCTTTCGAACCCAGAGCTAATTCTGGAAGAAGTTAAATTTCGAGACTTCTTACTCAAGAGAAATCGTAATTTTTTCTACACAATCATAATTATTGTAGCTGCTACATACGTCGCTATTATACTTAACAGCAAAAAATAGCACGTAGTTTAAATCTTTCCTGAATAGAGGTAAAAATGTATGCATTTTTGATGTTACTTATAAGCAACATTAGATTATAATGGGTTGAGTCATCGCCACCTTTAATACAGGCCGGAACATGCAATTTGGCGACAGCGCTTTACGTGACGTCACGGGTCCTACTACAATCGCCTGTGCAGCCCGGGGTCCGGTGGATCTGCCTCTCAGCTGTTGACGTTGCGTGATGTAGACGGATGGACCTCCGTTCACCTTCCCTAAATTTAAGCTAAAAACTACGGTAGAGTTATTCGAGTGGTTATATTTCGTATTATAATAGCTATTTATTAAAAGTAATTGTGAGAACTAATAACAATGCAAGGGATACGAGAGATTATGCACGGAAATATATTTTAAGTATTTCGATCGGTGACCCAGAAGTTCAGACCAAGAAGGAAATACCGTTTAGTTTACTACTTAACCCATTAGTTGTTTATGTAGAAGAGCACCCTATAAAATTTATTGACTTTGATATAAAGAGCGGCTTTAAAATAAACATCATTTCACCTCCCTGAATGCACTTCTGTGAAAACCCTAAAAAATTAACATGTTAAAAAGTATTGCGTTATCTTCTAGCACCTTTCCCCGCGGTATTTCAGGAGAGAAAAACATTTATGAAGTTTAACAACATTTATTTAAATAAAAATCAGATATAAACATTTTCCGGTAAACATTTCATATTGAAGAGGTCAAATTCCACACAGAATATCAAACAACTTCACAATGTCACAATACATGGCCATCAAAGCATAAATATTGCTCCAGAAAATGGAATACATACATTAAAACTGCCACAGGTTCTTAATTCAATTTCAGCCGGAAAGAATCTCCATAGATCTTGCCATTTGAAGTTCACCGATGAACCGTCACCAGCAACAGCTATCAGTTTCACAGGCACCACATTATCTGATGGAAAAATTTGTTGAAAAAAAACATGATCAGTACAAATGTAAGGGCTAATAAGAAAACTTTATGAAATATTACAAAAAATAGTCTTAACATTCAATAAATTAGACAACAACGTATAAAAAATATGAAGCCATAAGGAAGATAAGTATATTATCATTCTAATATTTTTAAACACCAAAATAAGCATAATGAAATAATAATTACTTCCGAATTAGAGAAATGTCTCAACAAATAACATCATTCAATAACTCAAGACTAATTTAAAAAAATCAAAACGAGAGGAAATTTTTGAATTGATCTCGATAATGGTAGCAACAACAGGTACTTCATAATTAATTATATGACCAAATTTTCAAGGTTCACTAACAAAAGTTCACCTAAAATGAAGTTTTAGCTGCAGAGAAAATTATTATATTGTTCTAAATATCACATATAGATATTATTTCACTCAGCAATCATAGATTTTCCAATATACCTACTGTATTGGAAGGCGGCTAGACGTAAATTTACTAAGTATTTTCAATATGAGAACTTATTTCGTCATTTCCTCGGTAGTTCTTTCATGTTCCACTAATTCATACAATATTAGTTCTTTTCATTTCCAAAAAATACTTCATCTTTAATTATTTCCACAGATTTTCATGCTTCACTGATCACAATAAGAAGTTTTACCTGCAAGGAATAGATAAATTAGTTCAAAATACCCCTTATGTATTCCATATCACTTAGTAGCAATGGATTTTCCAATGTATCTTCAGTATTGGAAGGCGGCCAGATGTCAAATTAGCATGTCTTTCGAAAATAAAGACATATATTGTCATTTCATCAGCGATCCTTTCATGTTCCACTGATTCATTCAATATTTCCTGATCTCGTGTTTTAGGAGTACAACTCATCTACTTATGTTCACAGATTTCCATGGTTCACTGATCACAATAAGAAGTTTTAAGAAGAAGGGAGGGCCTGAAACACTGTGGGAGTAGCACTATGAGACAATTTTGGGCGATCTAACTCGTAACTTTTCACTTCACCGTTTTTATCCGTGTAATAGTTACACGGTGTAAGATATCCCGCTCAGCAAAATGCTTGACGCAAACTACTGCGCTTGAAGAAGGATTCTAATCCTTCCGAGGGATATTCTTCTGCCAATTCTGTCTACTGCGTTCATCTTTGGTGAACTGGCACACAGTACACCTTGTTCTTGGTGGATAGGTAGCTGCTTCTGCAATATGGCACACAACAACACTTGGGCTCCTTAAATGAAAACAGTGGAAAGTTGCATGAATAAAAATAGTATCGCTGATCACAGAAAAAAGTAAGTCATTCATGATTAGTTTGGAAAATATGAATTACATCAGTACCAAGAAACATTATTAGAGTTAATGAGTAGCCATTCCTCCTTCAATAATACACGACGTTATTATAAACAAAACTACAAATGGTTATTCATAAGGACCACCAAATATAGCAATCGCTGTTAATCCAAGATTAATAATATTATCAAAAACAATACAGCATTTAAATACCCGACTAATACTCTTCGTTTCATTTGTGTACTCTCAATGTTCCTTCGTGGCCGGCCGGCAAGAGACGCAATGCTTTGGATGAAATACTCTTGAATATCCACTCAAATTCACTGGGAATATCTTTAAACTATTTTACTTATCGTAAGGCAAAACAAATACAGAAAAATAATTCTTACTCCCCCTTTTAAATCAGTATTGTTGTACTCTCAATTCCCCTCCATTAATGGCCGGCCGGCATGTGATCACAACACTTAAAGAAATAATCGTGATTTTCCTCCTTCAGCTCCCAAAAGTTATCTTAAAACTATTATACGTACCTTTAGCCAATATGATATCACCAAAATGAGTCCAGTTCAGCCTTTTTAACATGAGATTTTGGTCACACGGATACGCTTCACGCATAAGTCGCCATGCTCTTAAACAAACACGATAGGACCCCGACACAGCGTTGCCAATTTTCCATGTTACGGCCTGTATTATAGGAGGCCATGGTTGAGCGTCTAAGAAATGTAATCATATCGATAAGGTGGTCTCGCAATTATGGAGGACAAGATACTCTCGAAAATCACGCGGCCTCGGCAGTGTTTTATCTTTCATTTCTTTCGCGTTACGCTCGTCTCACACATTGTCCTTCCGAAAGGATCCATTTCTGTAAAGGTCGATGAGGTTGCTATTTCCTCAAAGGAAGCTTGAACTTGTCGAAGAGAGCTTGAGAAGCATCCTGTTCCTTGATGTACTGCATTAAATCGATCAGTATTATTAAGCATCGGAGAATTGTAACAATATTGATGGTATATCGCGGTAATCTCATCCCCTTCAAAACTGATGGTCGCAAGCTCTCAGCCCATGGAGGCAAACTATATCGTAATTCTTTATTCAATTCTTCCTTTTCAACTAATTTCTCGTGAAGTAGAGCGTAAGAAAAAGACCTTTCTTAGTTACCTTTTTTATGAAACGCAAAAGAACATAGTTACACTCAGGTACATAACATAAACAAATAAATATACAAAGCGATTATCCAATGTAAAAGGCCTTCTGTACTGTTTTTGGGTTTAATGCAAATAAATAAATCCAAATTGACGACTTACGTTATATCAATATAAATCGTATAAATGCAGTAAAAGTAAAAATAATACACTCCCACATACTTTATTCGCACCTCCATGTATTTGTAGGCATATTCAAAGTTACCTCGAAGAAGATTTTTTAAATCTTTATGGAAATAAACTTTTCAGAAAGCTAATGCAAATGTAGATCCACAAAAATTAAACCACATATAATATGGACAGTAAGATTCGTGGATGCAAGGTCCTTATGATAATTTCCACATTTTTTATTTAAATTGTATTCAGTATATAATAAACATAATTTAAACAATTTAAATAAAAATTTTAATTGTTTAAATTATAGGGTGAGCATATTAATTTAATTGAATCCCTATCAATATTATAACTTAATACAGCAATAGTATAGCTCTGTCCAAATGAAGTTTCCTTTAAATGTGTGTCAAGCATATGTTCCGTTGATAGTGCAAAGTGGTTTATGGTGGCGTACGGCAGGAAATACGTTCAAGGTACCTAACTACCAATGAACATTTTTATTTGAAAGTGACCGAACATTCGATTTTCTCACAGATCAAAATAGGCGTTTGGAGTTTCATAGGAGTGACAAATAAACCAAAATTGTTCTAATTTTAAAGTAATTTCTGCGTGGTTGACATTCCTTCGTTGTCTATTTTTTCAGTTTTATAAATATGCTTCTAGGAAACGTGGCTTCAACGAAAAACTGCTGCTAAGGCTGTTCTCTCCTTTGACATTTGATAGAATACTTTTCTGAGAATACGAGGAAAATCAAGCATTCTCTAAGTCTTTCATCCTCGATTCTCCCATTGTGGAGATTCTGAAAAGGTTCCACTCAGAGGGTATGATATTGCTCCAACAATCATCGGTACCTGAGAGTCTGGGTAGAAGAACACGAAGAAATATTATTTTATTTCTCATACAAAAGGGAGCATAGTGGCTTACTTGGTAGAGGATTGGGTTGCTCATTGAATAGTTTTGTGCCTAAAAATTCCATGTAAAGGCCTTTCGACGTCCCCGAACAAAATCACTCCAAGTCCGAGGTGACCCAGGGACAGGAATCGGCTCCCAAACCCTAAATATTTGGCATTCCTATTCCTAAAGTGGTAGTGCACTTAAGGTTTATTTTGTAATTTTAGTCGTGAATACGCAGGTATTCATAAGATTTTCGTATTCACTCGTGCCAATATTCAGTTTTATACCTGCGTAATATAAATACGGTTACTTTGCCTTTAGTAATTACTTCTCCCCTTAAAATTACATCCTGATTGATAAAAATGTATGAAATTTCAGATATTTTCCACGGAAGTCTCGAATACATGAAATAATATTGTGTTTTCCTATGTTTCTGTGATTTCGACCACGGTCTCGGCTATGAAAAGACCGACGCCTGTATTCCAACTCCCTCATCTCGTTCACGTATTAATGTTGCGTACTGTTAGGATACTTATGATGCGAAAGACACGTCACGTTGAAATCTTTAATACTGTAGCATAAAACTCTGTTTCCAAAATTATTCTGATTTCTAACGCTAACCACCGCTTAACGCAGGACTATGTAAATATTTTCACAATCGTTCGGGTTTACGTTTCGTGATCTAACATAATAGACTTTAACTGATTGGGATTACTAAGGGTGTCATTGGAAATGATCTATGGAACACCATTTTCTGGCTTCAATTACCTTCTGATTCAAAATCAATCCTTCTAATGTCGGATCTTTCGTTCATTTCAATATATCACGAGTTATTTCAGGAACTATGAATGAGTGAAACCTATATAAACCAAGTAGGAAATGCTACGTGAAAGTTACTTCTTCTTTCGTTGAATTGAATGTGAATCTCCTCCCTTTGCAAGCATCTTCTTTTATTTATTTGGTACTTCTCTTTGCATTTAATTCGTCAAAAAAGGCACAATTTAACCTATTTACACACACAAGCGTTTTTGGAAAAGACTCTTGTTAATTTTTATTTCAAATCCCTCATTTGAATAGGAACACTTTGGATGGAAACCGCTAGTTTACAAAAATTTAATTTCCCTGAGATACATGGAGTCATTACGTTCGTTACGAGGAATTTTTGATGGAGTTGCCCAAAATCATCACCTAGATCTGCACCGAGGACTCTTAGATCATTAGTCAAATAATTTATAAACTAGACCTCTATGTTTCTCCCATGTGAGATACTAGCACAAAAGGCATCCTAGTGACATCACAGTGGTTAGTTGATCATGGCAACTGGAGTCCCGTAAGGCTATTACAGATGGTGACGCGTTGTATCTGTGACTTCGACGATAGAAAATCGACGATGGAAAAAGGTGGCTGCACGCTGGACACCACCACCAATAGAGCGCATGCCATGCCCATCCACAGGCCGTTATCTTCAGGCGTGGAGGCGTTGTTGCGGGTGGGACGAGTGAAATAAAAAAGAAAAATCGACTGCAATTCGCAAGGCCGCACGTACCTCCACCCACCGAGGACCCCGCCCCCTTTCACTCGCGGCAGCATTCGATGGGAAGAGCCTCGCCGCCCCTCGCGTAATAATTCACGGGAGTACAAGCTCACGACGACCGCGGCTGATACCGGCCGGGGTTCCCGGCGTCGACGAAGTCTGCGATTCCCCTCTATACTCCCTCTCTCCACTATTTCCTCTCTCTTTCATGATCTCTCTCTTTCTCTCTTTCAAATTATCTCTCTCACCATGGAAATTTGATACCACCCTCAGTGAAAGTTTTGATAAAGTCTGCTTTAAGCCTGATGCACTCGTCGAATTAGACTGCTTAGCTTAAAAACGATATCTTTTTACTATTATCGACGCAAAAGTGTGCCAAGGGTACCTACCAATGCGCTTTGTGATGGTAGAGATAAAAAAAACAAAAGGAGTGGCGGTGGCGAGAGATAAATACTTGCATCTTCTCTTTGAGATTAAAATTTAATTGATTTTTTGCTGTTGAATCGAAAAAACTTTGTAGATTCCACATTTAAATAACTTTGACCTGGACCAGTTTGCTTTTGTTTCTGTATTTAGTAGTGCTTTTCCTGTATTTTTACCTCACGGTGCCGCACAGCGACGAAACTGGTCGAGATTAAAGTAATCTATGTGAAAACTACTATGCTTCTTCGAGTCATCATGAAGCAATTTTACGAAGTCACGCCTCAAGCTATCCATTGAATTTTTGCTTATCATTAACCCTTCATGAGTTGTTAGTTTCAAAAAAAGTAAAGAGCAACAATATTCATTGCCTAAGTAATTATATAAAATCCTCCTTTCATTGCTATATGATCAGGTATATTTTTCCGTATTTCCAAATGGTGAACGACCAAATACTTTTAAAAATTACTTTGAAGCCGTAAAAACCAGTACATCTTAATGATAATTCTCAAATTAATTCAGATTTAGTTAAAAACTCACTTTCATTTGGCTATGATGGTCTCAAAACTTGTTAAATCTACACGCTAACAACCCATGCAATATTGTCCTAAAAATTGCTACATCGATGACTTGCTACAGAGAAGGATGTATGTTTTTATTACAATTTTCAGAGGCAAGTCTTGTCATCATTTACACATAAACCACTCATATTTATTTTTGTGCGTATCCAAATTTTCATCTATGTGTTTTCCTAGTTTTTCTCCTGAGGGCCGTAATATCCAGTAATCACTTTTTTTAAGATGAATAATGATTTTCCTATTTTTTTTCCTTCTATACGATTTTCCTGTATTCTCTCAAGTGCTTGCCTCTCTGGTTTCCCAACACTTTAACCGAGAGCGAATCAAGCATTTTAATGATGCTATCATCCCGACGTCACAATCAACCGTTTACGGCGTTTTTAATACCAGCACTTTGAGGAATGAGCAAGACAGAGATGATATAAAAGATGGAGTTCCTAGAATCCTGCACTTATATCAGCTGGAGTTCCTTCTCTATACTTATATCAGCTCGTGTTCCACGAAAGTTCTCTTTTTGTAGCAATAAGTAGGTCATCAGAATGTTGACTTATTAATGTTTCGTCGCGACGCACCAGACGTCTTTTGATGCCAACCTCTAAGGAATCCCTTTGTCCTTAGGAAGAGGCTCCTGTGGCGAGTTTGCTGTGGATGATACTCGCGTAACCATAGGTCATGAAGCAAACGAATCTCCCCCTTTGAACTTTGCCCTTGGGACGTTAAAAGGACGGGTATAATAAAAATCTTCTTTGAGACGCGGAGAGCGGTAGGGACTTGAGATTTGTCTTGTCCGATGAGGGACTTATTGCTACCGTCTTTCTGTGGCTGAATATCAATATCAAATATTATCAACCGCTGATATTTTTAACACTAATACACCATCAGGGGTCAAAACGACCCCTATTTTCTTTCACTTGCTTTTATTTGCTATTTTTTTCGAGTATTCGAGTTCTCTCGGCGTTGAGCTTTCACGAAAATCAACTAACGCAAAACTTGAGAGTGCCTCCAACGAAATTTTATCCTCTCTTAGCATTCTTTTTGTATTCAGTTACCGTAAATTGATTTGGAAACATCCATTAATTTCCTATATTCCAAAAAAGTTGCTGCATTCAATATTTCTAAATTGCTCTCTATTTTTTACCAAAATTTCGGTAAATTTAATAAATACAAAAAAGAAGATTCGTTTGGGAAAAAGAGGAAAGCAATTCTCTAACTCTGAGTAATGTGGATTACTTGCCTCAACTCGTGCAGTCAAATAAGATTTTGAGGAACCATTAGCCCAAGTAATACATAGCCTCAGTAGGATGATTAAAAATACTTGCAAAATCGTTTTTAAATAAATACCAAAATGAGCAGTGGTTTGTGGTGATCGGCGCCACCTAGCCATGCGTCACCAAGACGGAAAAATAAACAAACTAGAGAGACTTCGACGCCATATTTTAAAACTAGCGAAGTGTATCGGTTTTCGCGAATGAAGTGTCAGAGGCCTACAACCTATCTCGTCATTCTTCTTGTTCACCAAAGGTTCAAATGACATAAGCCACCGATTACGAATTACGAAAATGCCTAGTGTATTCTACCAGTTAAGATAGGCTTGCATGGAGCATTTTGCAAATTTATCTGGTCGCTCTGCCATCCCAAAATAGACTTCCGTTATCATTTCACAACCTTTAAAGGCCGTTTTAAACGGGGCACGGAATTGCGCAGGTTAGAAATGCATTAATTTCTCTTTATGGCGTGGAATTGAGCGAATGCATGAACGAAATTAGAACAGGGGCTATTTTTCCATATCACATTCACGCATGTTTGCTTGTGTTCTAGCAATTCTACGCTTTACATGACGCCATTTTGACTGCGCCTTCATTCGCACGTCATATTGTGCAAGTACAATGTTACATGCCCTGTGTAAAACGGCCTTAACACGGTTTTTATCTTCCACTCTCTACCCACGGCTCACTCCATCCAAACGCTGTTTCCTCCGCATTCCTCTAGAATTTTGCAGAATGCGTAAGAATAATCCACGTTTCTTCTCCTTTGCCGGAGACCTCGTCAAGACTAATAATTCCCCCTTTTTTTGGACCAATGCACCTGCCTGATTATGGGTACGGATTTGGAATATATCCGAATAGTTTTTTTTCTTCTCCTAATTGCTGGATTCCATGTGTTATTCTGAACAGAGATAAAGGACAAAGAATCAGTGGAACGTGGCTCCCAATAACTACCAGAGGAAGAAACAAGTTTACCTCTGGCTTCTGGCGCCAGCAAAGGACACCACCCAGGGCCGGTTCTAGACATTTTTCTAGTGTAAACAAACAACACTCCACCTCCCCTACTCAAAAACAACCTGGGTGGTGGTGGGAATTCTCTCTGGATAAATTTTAAAATAATAACAAATACTTTATGAATAAGGACCCAATAATAGGAATAGTTATAACGAATAATTTAATACATTTTTAAAAAATAACAAATACTTTAGGAATAAGGGTTGAGACTTAAATATCGGCGTGAACTTACATTATATATTAATGGTTATTATAAATTAAAAGCGATTTTTTAGGGATTAAAATCAGCGCTTTTGCTTGGCGCCCTACGCGGCCGCGTACTTTGCTTACCGCTTAAACCAGCCCAGAAGCCACCTTGCTGGTAGGGTCTCGGAAGCCCTATTAGACGTTATCGCTGGGCGGTCCTCAGAGATGTATGTCGTCGCAAAAGGGAAAAGGGATTATCATTCCAATAAAATCAAATCGTACCCCTCCATGCCTCAATTCTATCGACTACCCACTCTCCTCCTCTTACACCATTCCCTTGGACCAACATCTGCGTCCGTTCGAGCTCGTTGTGGTTGTGACAGGGTTGATCAATGATCAGAGGCTTTATTTGTCGTCTAATTCGTCTATTCTAAGATGTTTTATTGGTATTTAAAGAAAATTTCTATGATATTCCGTGTAATTATTAATAGAAAATGAATTTACAGCGGAACAGAGTGGAAAATACTAATGACATTGGAAAATACATTAACAAGTGAGCAGATATCGGTGATTTTATCTTGGCCACTCTTAATCGGAAGCATTGAATGGAAGTTTATTACCATTAATTGCCTGGGTAGAGAGATTTTCTCCTTTAACGATTCATTTAGCCCTGCAGATGATAATTCCACCGCTCTGCCACTATATTTACCAATGACCAATTCTCATTCGCAAAATTCTCATCCTCTTTTCCCATATTCTTAGCATGATTGAAGTATAATTATGAAAAAATATTGAAGATCAAATTCAAGAAAAATTAAATGTTGGATAGTTGAAAAATTAAAAACTAAATTCAGGCGAATATTTATCTAATCTCTGAGAGGAAGATCGCTAAATCATAACGGCCACTTCATTTGGAATAATGCATGATGATGAAATTCGTGGAAGGAGAAGCAGACTGGGAATTGAAGGCTTTGAATAAGATGAAAGAACAATTTATCAGCGATTTTTAAATAAAACCCATAAGAAAACATGAAAAAGCTGATTGGAGAGTTAAGTAAAGAGCTGCGTCAAACCAATCTCAAGGTTCGTGGTTGGCCAATGGTGATGAAAAACATATTTCTCAGTGGTATTTCCATATATTTCTTGTCATTTGCTAAATTCCTAAGAATTGTTTCATGGGCAAGTGAAATCTGCTGTTATAAATCAGCAATAAGATATAGATTTTGATTGGCATTAGAATAAATTTATTACCTGATTTGCCTATTGTTTTCTGTGAAAATAAAATCAATTCGTACTTTTCTATGCTTGATTACGTATATGTCCGTTTAAAATTACGCATCATTTCACATTGCAAGAAATTATACGATGTAATTTCGAATTCTCGGTTATTTTTTTATGGAAAAGTACCAATTGAGGGTATTTTCATCTAACATTATTACCATCATCACCTATTGAATCCATCAACTTTATTACGCAATTTGTTGAAAAGATGGTGAATTTGGAACCTTTTGCAAAAATTACTCAGTTCACCAAATAAAAATGAATGGCAAATGAAGCTTCAAATGATAATTGAAATTAATGAAATTACTTGAGAGATGGTTGTAAGAGAATAGTTTCTATAGTGTTAGGTAATAATATCACGTGTTTTGTGTATTTTTGAAATTAATGAAAAAAATGATCCCTTTCGAAAAAATATTATACCATAATATGATTTAACGTAAAGGAAATATGTGGAAAAGACATTGATTAGCGTGGTATACTTCTTTACTGAAAGGATAAATGAATCTTTAGAGGATAAAGCCTTTATCTCCAGGAAATTGATGGTGATGACGTTCGATCCAATACTTATGATTGAGAATGGTTTCTTTCCAGCACCAAGGCAATATCTCCGATTTCTGCTTCCGCATTTCATTATTTTCCAATATCAGCTACGATTTCCCCCCCAGCCTCTGCCCGGAAAAATTATATTTGTTCCATATCCCTACATTATTGCGACACTCTTCTTTTAGGCCTACCGCGCGAACGGTGGTGATATTTACATACATTGCCAAAATATCTCCTTTATCTTGGGTAAAATATCTCCTTTACCGGGATTCGAACCCTGCATATATTACGATGAGTCTCGATGTAATCACCATGGGAACTTCGGAATATGAATCGCGCTGTGGCCCAGAAAGCCCAAGGTCTTACGTTCAATTTCCGGTCCAGGAGAACTTTTTTTCCAAGGCCAATGATCCTAACCCATCTTTCTATTTATTTCATCTTTGAGACGATGCCACGTATTCACCCACATCGTAATTTATACAACAAATTTTGGCTGCCATGCCAAACGTTAATTGTCCCAATAATCCCACGATACCTTGCCACACTGCAACCATAACGGTCGATCTCTATCATTGGCCTTGATCGATCCTTACTTTCAGCGCTATCATTAGTAAATTGACCTTGGGGTTTGATGATTATTTTTCTATTCGTATGCGTCATAGAATCTTTTCTTGACTCTTATATGTGGATATTGTCTTGTCTGTCTCATTTTCCCAGATTATTTTTTTGCAAAGTTACGTACTCATTATTACGTATTTTCTAATTCTAAGGTCAGTTTATTTTCAACGTTTTAATCTTTAAAGAGCTCCCCAATAGTTCCCATTACTTGTGAACATGGAGGTCTATATTTGCTGTATTATTCTTTGATTTCGTCCTGTAAAGATGTATTCTTAGTTCTGTTTTGTGATTCCTTTAAGCTGGTGGCTCAACTTAGACCAATATCTAGTATCATGCGTATATAGTTATGGAAATCAATTTGATGGTATTGGAGTTAAAGAATGCCCACCACCAAGGAGCACCACCATATAGGTATTAACCGATATTTTTAATTATCGCTGCATTTATCCAATTAATATTTCGGTCGTATATTGTAAATACTTAAATAATTGACAATTACGGAGCTGAGATAATCTACCTCAAATACCTACAATTTACGTCTCCATAAATTGCTCATACGCTAACATTTAACGAAAAATATTTGGAGCTTTAAAGATTTTACGTTCGACACTAGTTGTCCGATTAACCCTGTTATTATTTCCCAATTTCTATGACATTGAGGCCGATCCCTATCTAAAGTCTTGGACCACTCTATCATCATTAAATTTATTGCTATTAATAATTATTCCTTTTGCTATCGTTCATTCTCTAGGCTATTTTTAGCCATCAATAAACGAATATGGTCTTCTATTTCATATTTCCTAAGATAATTTTCAAAATATCTCATTCAAGTCGTATATTTACCTATTATAATATCATTTTCTTATCAGGATTTCGCTCCTAATAGATAACGTCAATAATTCTCCATTAATAGTTGTCAGAAAGGTTTTTATACGAGGTTTCGGTGGGAATATTGATGAAACTTTTTATTAAAAATCACCACCTAATATGGTTAAGGCCAATACTTTCTGATACTCTGATTCTAACTACATTCAATTTCACCTACGGCAACCCTTGAATACGGAGAAACTTAATTTTACCTTCTTGTCCTTTCTATGATATCTAGCGTCAAACAGGGACGGCAACCACTCCGGCAGACTGGCTTACCAACGATTGGTCATCTGATAATCTTACCGTTTTTATTATCTCTCTTCTTGGTGTAATCCACTATAAAGTTCCCTCGGTTCGGAGAAGTCAGTTGGAATTTATATTCCCGGGGATGGGTTGAACTAAAACACAGGCCAATATAGATTACATCTCGGCAATTTCAGAGTATTGCTCTCAATGCAGTCTGTTTTATTTTATTGGTGCTCGTAGGATGGTGGAAAGCTCTGCTCATTATTAAAGGGGTTACTTGTTGGAATTTCTTTATTACCCTCTGTTTTATCCTTTTATTCAGTCACTCCAAATTGCATGCTTTTACTCAGCAACCTAATCAATTTGAGCAATAAGGCTCGCTTTTTTATATATATAAGTGATTGTTGACCCAGTTACTTTTTGTTGGAGAGGTTACATTTGCCTTGAGTGAGTACTTATGATGAGATACTGATCGTAATACTAAGCACAATATTTTTTATTAGCATAAAACTTAGCCGACAACTGTTGTTGAGTACTTGCTGTCCAATGTACTGGCAGAATCATAATCCAGAACCTTTGAAGTCGTATGAAATCAATTAAATTTCAATTCTGAATAAACTAGCAAAATATTCATTCTAAAACTTTAACTCAAATCATTATAAGTGGATCAGTTATTAGTAACCTGATGCCGCAAATTGCCAATATAAATTTATCCAATTAATTTTTCGGTCGTATATTGTAAATATTTAAGGACTGAACAGCTAAGGAGCTAAGATAATCTACCTCGAATACCTACAATTTACGTCTCCATAAATAACTACATGCGCTTACTCTTACCGCAACCTATTTGGAGATTTAAAGATTTTACGTTGGATTGGCTCTCATTTAAAACTTATCTTGCATCTAAAATTGTATATCAAGGGCATCTATTTTTTTAAGTCCACTTCGCTGTTTTAAGAGATTCGACTATTCATCGCGTCTCGATCGGGGATATTGAAAAGGAAAGAAAGAGGACGCCATGCGTGCGCAACTTTATTCCATTCGGGATACAGTTGAAGAGCGCTTAATGGCATGCTAAAAAATTGTTCTCTTTTTCTCGTACGTACACATATATTTCTAACGGAAATGTTACATCCAAGTATTACGTCGCGATTGGTTTCAAATGAGTGACATTCTACATTTCTTGTGTGCCCAAGGTTTCGATTAAATGCTCTCAATGGATGTTGCAATAGATGAATTTCTAATTAGTGCAATCATCCTTTTGTCAATGGCTCTTTTGATCATACGAGTTCAAGGACATCACTTGAGCTATTAATGACAATAATTTCTGCGTCATTGATCCGTAAAAAGTTACAAGTTCAGAGAAATTCGTTCGAATAATGTTCGTTCGTCAAACCCATTTCGACAAATTTGAGCTCATGAGTCATAGTCACTAGTTGCATCATCAAGCGACGATTCGTCAGAGAAAAAAACTTTGATGTGAATGACTCTATAAAATATTTAAAATCGTAATTTCTGTGTCATATCTTGGTCCAGAAATTTTACTCAAATGAAATTGAAACTACTATGGAAGCCATATGTGTACTTAACATTAACAATATTGGTCCAAATTTTTTCAACGAATCTTGACTAAACGATTTGATACGATGTATTTAAAGGCGTTGCAGCCCCATGATATAATCCGCCTCAAATTAAATCAAGAATCAAATCATTTGCTTAAAATTAACCAAAGCTAGGTTTTAAAAAGTTTACTTGATCCCGATTCAAAAAACTGTAAAGATATGATCACGTTACATTTTTAATTGAAAGCATGAATCAATATTAACAGTTGAAGTTTTCAATTTAATCATCTGCATCACATCTTTTTATCGATATTACTACTGAATTTGAACATTCACTGAATAAAGACGAACTTCAGGCGCTAGTGTACGCAATTATTTTCATCGTTGCTGAATTTTATTTTCTTTGACCCAAGACTAACTTCCTATTAGTGCTAAAACGAGCTCTGAACACCGAAACAAGGCGCTGAGAGAATGAGGATGTAATGGAAGGATAATATGGGAGTTCAACGCTTCACCTCAAAAAACAGGCAATCTTGACCATCGGGAACAACCGCGACGCCACTAGCTCTTTTGGCATACCGTCACAAACAATCCCAAGCGGTCCAATGGGATATAAGTATTCGCAGCGATGGACAGAGCTTTTCTGGCGTAGCAAATGGAACGACATAGATTTAATTAATTAATCAATCAGCTCTCTTCCTATTCCCTAAATGGAATTACTGGAAAAAAATCTAGGCGACCGAGCAGAGAGAAACGTGTAGCATGAAAATAAAATAAGTAGAAGGCAAAGGCATTTTTGTTAATTTTGTACCTTTAGAATCGGTCCAAAAAGTTAGCAAAATCCTAACAAAGTTATTCGTATTGGCATTGACCTCAAAAGGATGTGGATTCGATTTTAAACAATGCGACTTAGAATTTTCATCCATCAGAAAAGTTAAAATGGTTTCTGGGGGCATTGGTTCACAATAAATCAACATTTTACAACTCCTGGTGAAGTATCTCCACACGTTGTGTAATTTTTATACAATTTTAAAATTACTAATTTTATATATTTAAATTAATTTTACATGGATTAAATTATTTATCCACATTATTATGTATGAACATATTTTTTACATTACCATAGGGGTAATTAAATCAATTTTCTGCTATAATATGCATTTGTGGATAATTAACCTATGCTAAATCCACTCATATTTTGATGTGTTTGATGTACCTCGAGAAAATGTATGTAGCTCATATTTTTTTATTTTAATTTAGGCCTATCACTCTGGCTATTTTTATATCTTCGAGACATGTATATTTAATTAGAACTCCAAAATTTTAATGGGTGTTCAAATTATAATTTAACTTTTAAAATCCTTTTTGATGTTTTATTAGGCATGAAGTTGAGTAATTAATCATCAAAAAGATAATAAATATGGGAGGTGTCATAAGCGATTTGAGTTTATTTGACCAAATGAAAGCTACTATGACAATAATTGAATTTCTCGCAACTTTTTTAAAGTGATATTTTGCGTCACATTTTATTTTTGCAGGAATGCCCCGAAGTGCATACAATACAATAAACTAGCATCATATCTTATTGAAAGCTTAGGATGTATTATAAATATTCTAAGAAGAAAAGGAGTTGTCTGTGCAAACTGATACGAATGTTCAAATAAGATGACTAATATTTGATTAATATTACCTACAGAAATCTCATAAGTATTCCGTTGTTACAACTAAGTTACGAAAGTATAGTTGCTTTTGGCTTTGTTTAAATTTTGCTTCGTTATTACTTAATTACATGAATCACTTTTTATACTGGCTATATAAGCTTACAAAATTTTATTTACTAATTCATCAAATGCTATCCCAACTTTTTCAGGAGTTTTTTAAGATGATGGCGCAACACCGTTTCGACCAGTTGGGTTCAATTAATTAATTACTTTTAAACTAATATTGCTTCATTCTCTCAGCATTTCGGCATGTTTGGTATAGAATGCATCTGTGTGCGTAAAAATAAAACCCTCGTAGTTGTGTACGCATCGTTTTCTATTTTATTATGTAGGCATTGTTTTACTTCAAAATCACGTAATTGATTAAGTCTAACTTCACCTTCATTCAAATGGCGAACTCCTTGCATCCATAAACTGAAAGGTCGAACTCAGAATTTTATCCATCAGAGAATCCAACATAAGTGATAAGCACATGGGTTTGCTAGCGTTCCATTCTTTATCACTGAAGGTTCAATTTTTCCTTGATTTGTGTATTTTTGGGAAACATTTTTCTTTTATTTTACTTTCATTTTTATTTTTTCGCGATTTCCGTCTTTGGTTTTGCCATACACACATACAATATATATTGTTATGTACTTCTCTAACTTTCTCTGATTAAACTTCGCTCAGAGTTTTTAGTTTATTAGCTTAGGATATATCTCGTTTAAGTTTCTCGTAGTTCTCTCGCCTGCTTAAGAGCCCGTTCATCTTCAAAACTCCATTGTTTACCTGTTATTTTGTCTCTGTATTGTAGTGATGAATCCATATTTCATCAAAATTTATAAATTGATTCTGAAAATCCCCAGTAGTGCGAAGGAAAAGCGCCAAAACAGCCATTTTGTTGACCACACGATTGGGTTTATTCTCCAATGTGAGAAAACGCGGCACTAATCTTGCCGATATTTTTTTCACACCCAAATTTTGAAATGTGGTGCTACAGAAGAATGATGAAAATCAAATGGATCGACCGAGTTAGTAACGAGGAAGTCCTAAGAAGGGTAGGAGAGAAGAGAAGCCTCATGAAAACCTTAATAAGAAGACGGAACAACCTTATAGGCCACATCTTGAGACATGATGGCCTGATGAAGACAATCGTCGAAGGACAGGTGGAAGGCAAGAATGGAAAAGGAAGACCTCGAACAAAATATATGGAACAAGTAAAGAGAGATGTGAAAGAGAAGAAATACGTAGGAGTGAAAAGATTAGCTGATAGGAGAACTGAGTGGAGAGCTGCGTCAAACCAATCCTAGGATTGTTGACCAGTTATGATGATGACCCAAATTTTCGCGCAAAATTAAAGCCATTATGCATTTCGATATACCTGTGGCCTAACCTATATCGCGCACTTTGATTCGTCTAGCACTTAAAACCAAGTCTTGGATTTTGTCAATTATTTTAGGGGTAGGCACTTCCACAGAGCGTCCGGAACAATGTTCAATTTTTTGGAGGTACGGCCACGTTTTCACTTATTTACTCAATTTTCAGGAGTTTCAAACACAGGATCAGATCTACCATACGCTTCTTTCAAGTTAGCTTTGATATCTTTCGGCATCAATCCTTTCAAAATCGACCGTTTGATCACCGCACGAAACTCAATTTTATCCATTTTTAACAACAAATGAGAATGGTTCACTATAATCGGCAACAACAATGAAACGATGAGATGTATACAGCTGAAACTTTAACAGCTGACTAGTCACGAGTGCTGCTTTCTAGTCAATATTAATTTTTTATACTAGGAGAGTAATTTCTTGGAGATTCTAAGGACTTATTGAACGACCCTTGTACTTCAATTATAAGATTTTTTAACTTAGAAACCATATTATCGATATGTTTCTATCATTGATAAACAAAGATATCGTATTTCCCACTAATGTTAGTATAATATCCATGAGTTTTGATTGCTACACAATCATGATCAGGTACTCAGATGATGATGCATGTGTAGGAATCGAAACACGTATGGTAAGCTATTGTAATTTAATTAGTGGAAATATGATATATTTGTTTATCATTCTATATATTTACCACGACATCTCTCCACAAAAAGTTGACTTTATGTTTCTATCATTATTATACTCCCAATATATCAATCCCAAAGAAAACGAGTATCAAAATAAAAGCGGAACGAAGGGACATGGACGTGAAGGGAAAGGTCGACACGGCATGGCGGTGGCAGCACATATCGGGAGATGTGAAGAGGCAATTAAGCCCGCGGAATTAGTCCGCAAAGTGGGGGAGCAAAGTCGCGAACCCGATTCGGGGAAATGGAATGCAAGCAGTGTGTGCTGTATGCATTTCGGGATCTGCCCTGCAATTTTGGGAAGGGTTTAAAAAAAAATAAAAGGAAAGTGTGTTCCGCAATCATGAAACCTTTCGGAGGCGGGATAACTCGCCGAGAGTTCATCCGAATACGGTCGCTTCTCGTATATTTCCTTCATCCCATTCCCACTCCTGCCTTATTTATCTCCGTTTGCCGGGGCTTCGTTTCGGTCACTTTGCCGCGCAAATGAATCCACATCGGCGGTCACCAATCAGGAGACTTCCCGTGTCCGCTGCAACCCACAGATAAGTGGCTCAATAATACAGTGTGGCCCACCGCAAGGGAATTTCAGGTGTGTGCGGGGTGTCAGGATTCCGGGCATGAAATTGGAGGGTGTGTTTATTCGGGCGAGAAGGTCGAGGTGAGGTGTATGCAGTTCAAATTAGACTAAACGAGCAAAAATACTTTTGGTGACTTAGACATTTTGCTCTCCTGGTTTAGCCGTTCTTAACCATCATGTAGGTACTGGTGTAATAACTATCATTATCATTATGAGTCAAAAATCCTATGATTGGTTTGACGAAGCACTCCATTCCTCTCTCCTATCCGCTATCCTTTTTACAGTGGCGTATTTATTCTCTTTTATATCCTCCACAACCTGACCAATTCATTCGTTCAAAACTCATTCGGGGCCGTCCCTTGCCCTTCCTACCATCCACATGTCATTCTACGTTTGTTTTCAACAGGCCACTATGCCTCATCAAGTGGCCAACTAAATTTTCCCATATTTTCATTCAGTTTTTAAAAGTACTTCTCTTTTCCCTCACTCTTCTTAGTTTTTCCTCATTTTATCTCCATTATTCTTCGGTAGCACCACATTTCTAATGCTTCCACTCTTGGCTTCTCTGCTGCCGTCAATGCCCAAGCCTCGCTCCCATGCAAAAACATGCTACGAGATATATATCATTATATTACTAGATAGATTATATACAAGATATATAGCTCGTTCATATATAGCATGTGATGCATTTTTCCTTACTTCTATGCTTGTATTCTCAGCTGTAAGAAAATTCTTCTTGTATTCTCAAGCAGTGGCGCAGAAGTTTTGGGAGTATGTCTTAGAAGAAAAATGGTAGAATTTTTGGAGAAAGTGGTCTCTACTTCTAGCTACTTCATGCAAGGATTTTACGAGTAAAGTCCTCAAATTTCGCTGAACTGCATCATCACCAGTAATCTTAAGTCAATACGTGTCGACTAGGTGAACAAGTATCGTCGGTGGAATAGTAAATAGACTAGATAATTCATTTTTCTGCAATTGAATTTTTCAAAGTATCATTACCATATTTAGTAAATTTACAGGAAAAAGAATTGGATAGACTTAGAGGTACTCTTTAGTAATAATTAATTTATTAAGTCCTCACGAGCTTCCCTACACGTAGACTATTTTTCGAGTATATATTTTGTTTAAATTATGTTGATTTTTATCACGGGGCGAGAAATGAAATTTCTTGTCATGAATATGAAAAAAATGTAAGATTATTCAGTTTTCTATTCTCTTTGTGATTAATATCATATTTATTTTGCCATTATACTCCGAACTAAGTCTATCGTTTATTTAGCTGTGTAACTATGTTTCGTCTATTATGTCGTACTTCATCCTATTCTTTATTCGAAATTATTTCGGTCTCTTTGTTGCACAAATTGACATCAGCGGTTGCCAATCAGGGATTTCCATGTTCGCTTCAACCTAAGTTAAGCGGCTCAATAGCACACTCTGGGACACCGCAAGGTAATTTTATGAGTGGGGTTTCTGGATTCCAACCATGAAATTGGCTTATGCGTGTTCTTGGGCGTGAAGGATGAGTTGATGTGTATGCGATTAAAGTTAGATTAAATGATCCAATATTTATTAGGTGAGTTCAATATTTTTCTTTCCCGTTTCAGCTGTTCTTGATCGTTGAACCGTGACCATGATCATCATATACAGGTGCAATTATGCATCCGGTTATGTCTTCATGGCAGAAACCGGTAAAATTTAACGTAATAGAATGAGCTGGACTTTGATGTTAATTTCTTATAGTATTGCTGACTCTATATATCTATTCAACTGCAAAATTTAGAGTCCTCACATTTTGCCGAATTACTTCTCCATAAGTAATCTTGAGTCGAGGCATGTCGACTTTCTGCAGCGGACTATTAAAAAGTATAGATCGTTAATTTTCTTGTATTTAGAATTCATTGCGTAATAGCAGTGCGGCCTCGGTAATGAATCCCACTAGGTGACTTTGAAAGAAGCGAAACAAATACGGGTTTATCATTTGGCTCATCTGCTTGCCGAAAATAATGCCTCCACACATCTTTCTTCCACACGTGATCCCACTCTGAAATTTTGACCATCAATGATGTCAGTCGTACCTACTATCATTTCATCATCAATTGAGTATATGATTGCCTCCGTGGTAACATGCCTATAATCCAGCAATGAGGTCGTGAGTTCGAGTCTCACTTTTGAGGATTTTACCTATAAGGATATGGTTATAAAAACATGTTTTCATAAGTAGGTACATGTAAACATTTTCCATATTTGGCGCGCTGAAATGTACGGTGTTTCAGTGGCCAGCCTTTGAAGCTTCAATATATGCTGCAAAGAACTGAATACATTTGAATACATACCTGCAGAAGAATTTACATGTACTTACGTGTGTCAGCGATACATTGTGTTGACGAAAGATTTATTTTCGCATTCACTCCGTAGCACATTCACTCCTGCATCCAGTGCAGATCTAATATGAGCAGTGCCACGGTTCATATTTCTCGTTTCAGTGTCAGCGTTGCATTATGTACGCGAATGATAATTTTCCACATTCTCTCCGTTTCTCATTCACTCAGGCATCCAGCGCGCATCTAATATGAGCAATGCCATGGATCGTATTTTTCCGCTGACTGAATTATGTGTCTTTTTTTCACCGAGGTGAGACGCTGGCATTGAGAGGAGTTTGAATGCATTGAAAGGGAAATCGCCCGGGATTTCCGAGAAGATCTATGGTATTATTCCTGAGGGCGAAATTCCGGAGGTTCATGTTTGCGAAGCAAGGGCCCGGCCTTGGGGATTAACCCCTATGCGAATGACATTCCGGTTGACTTTAGTGCTTGAGGTGAACCGTGAAGTCCTCCCTAATCCCCAGCCATTGTTGCAAGATGCCCCCTCGACCCAATTCTGTTTCAAGGCTTCATCGAGGCAAGAGGTCTTTTACCGTGCGGCCTTTGATTTTATGGAAATGATTTAAGGATTATAATTTCGTGTCAAAAAATAGTTTCGTTTACATAAAAGTATTAAATTGTATTGTAAAGAGAAGCCTCGTGAAAACCTTGATAAAAAGACGGAACAACCTTATTTCCGAGATTTTGAGGCGTGATGACCATAGTAAGGTAATCGTTCAGGAACAAATAGATGGCAAGAATGGAAAAAGAATGCCTTGAATAAAATATATGGATCAGGTAAAAAATGATGTGATAGAGAAGAAATACATCGGTGAGAAAATATAAGCTGAGGGGAGAATCGAGTGGAGAACTGCGTCAAACCGATTTTTGACCAATGACGTTGAAGACAATCGTCGAGGGACAACCAGATGGCAAGACCGGAAAGGAAGACTTCGAATAAAATGATTGAAACAGGTAAAGAATTGTGTGATAGAGAAAAAATACGTTGGTGAGAAAAGCTTAGCTGATAGGAGAATTGAGTGGAAAGCTGCGTCAAACCAATCTCAAGATTATTGACCAGTGTTGATGATGAAGAAGGCTTATGCTATTATACCAATTGAGAATAGATATCTTCCACAGGGAAACGGAGAAGATCATAGAACCGCACTGTAATTACAGGTCTGATAGGAAAGATAAAATATGTGATACATTTTTTTCCAGACAGATAGTTATAGAAATCCGTTTTCCCCACAAACTATAACTGACTTAACTAAATGCTTGGTTGAACTCCGGAAGTCAAAAATCTCTCACAACTCACACCTGTCATGTATTCTCTTAAAATTTTAGAGGCTTGCATTCTAAAATCTTTCGCCGTTATCCTATTGAGGCGACTTTTGGGGCAATTCGGACATGTGTACGAGAAATAAGTCTTGCAGAGGACATGGTTGTTACATGGTTCAATTTAAAAGAAATAGGAAGAAAAATTTGGGTTGATAATCCTGGAGCAGAAATTTAGTGAAGCAGCCGCATTATTTTTTTATTCGTTTCGAGTATATATAATAAGTTATTTGCGATTATTAGTTTTTTTTAAATTGACCGACATCTATTTTACTATGCGGAAAATCCGTGAAATCTAAATACAAACTATTTCTTGAGACGGTCTGTGAAAGACTCTGAACTGTACCTTTTCGAAGGTATTATTTTATAATTAAAAAGTGTGCCAAAACTCCATGAAACTAATATGATCAGTACCCTTACTTGTATCCAAGTACTGTTACTGACTATAGTGCTGATTGAAACGAGTATAATATCTTGAAAGGATAAACCAATGACAATATATCAAAAATTTACGTTGTCAGAAGTGAACCGTATGAAGGGAGCCCCCATCTATGATTCAATCCCGCTCAAGAGAAGGGTTTATGCCTGTCAGGACGCTCCTAGGGTGATGGGAAGAGACGTACGGATCAAATGCGAATCAGAGGAAATCTCAGGATTTTCCTGATAGGACAGGGGCTTTAAAGCAATTCCCGTCTGGAATCTCTACCTCAATCCACGTGAAGTCACCTGTAGCCCTTCTCCCATTAAAACGCAGGCAACGAACATGATTTCCCTTTAATACTCTTCATGTTTCACTTTCCTTATTTACAGGGGCGGTTTGGGGTGATTGGGGGCCCTCGGCTAGGACTCATGACGAGGCCCCCCTAACCCTGGGGGATTTGGGGGTCCTCCCCCGGAAATTTTGGTAAATTGCATGCCCGAAAGTGGATTTTGACGCTATTCTGGCTCTTGAAAAACCAGATAAAAGTTAATGAAAAACATCAATTTCGTAATAAAATACATGCTACGAAAAGTAAGAATTTTACAGCTTATAAAATTTAATAATATATTATGGTTCTATTATCGATTATTTAGTGAATTCGTTCCTAGAAACTGCGGTGAAATATAAAAAAAATCTCAAAAATAGCCTTTTCATATAACCCTTTCAAATAAGCATCATGTTATTTTTTATTTTTTGATGCCTTTATTTTCATATTTTTTTATCTTTTGACACTATATGTGTTTTAATAAAGCAATTTATTACAATGTAGAATTTTATTATTGCAAAAATACGTAGATCCAAGAAATCTAAGTCTTTTATAACACCTTTCGCCTACGCTTGACCATAGACCAGTGCGTTGTGGGGTGCCCCCTGAGCTCGGGGCGCTCGGTGATTGCCGACCAGCCGATCCGGCCAGACCGTCCAAGCTTATTTATTTTACATATTGAAACTTCGAATATTCCCCTCCGCGCAATTTTCTTTGTTGTCTTTGCTTGCTGAACCTTTGGGGATGGCAATAGAAACTAAACGAGAGTAAAAAAAAACAGTACAATTTTTACAGTTTTGTTCCCGGGAGCGAACTGTAGAAACGAAACAAAATGCATTTAAGCCTGGGAAGCTATACTGAGGCTCGAAACGAAATCGGAGTCAAAATTACTTCGGGTCGAAACTGAACTTAAGGCCTGTTTACACGATACATTAACTCGTATGAGCTAATTTCTGTTTGAGTGAATGATTTTGGTGGACCGGAACGGAGCATGCACGAATGCATAAACCAAATTAGAATAGGTTCTATTTTCTGTGCATGCATTCGCACAAGTTGGGTGGTTACACGGTGCATTTTGGCGTTCATTCTCGTGTTCATACATTTAGACATTAACCCGTACGTGTTAATGTACCGTGTAAACAGACCTTAAAACTCTGGGACGAAACGAAACGCAGATAATGTTTCGCACCGGAGGGACAGCGTGCTTCACCTTCGTACGGTTTAGTTTCGACTCACACACCGAGTAGGAAGTATGGTTGAATGAAGCAGAGGTTTGGCCCACCGCCATTTTATGCATGGGTCACTCATATTTTTACCACTTATAGGAGAACGGTTAACACAAACTGCCCATTCCATTTTAAGCTCGGTGTAATAACCTCTCAACACGTATCTCAAACGTCATGGGTCGAAACTATTCCCTCTTATCCCCCTCCGCTCAACTTCTGGGATCGAAACTTAACTATGAGCAGCGGAGTTTCGATTAATTTAGTTTCGCTCCCGGGAGTAAAGCTTCTCCCCGGCTCGAAACTAAACTCCTTGGTGATTTTAATTTCGTGCGGGAACGAAACTAAACCTAGGCCTCGTATTTTCGTTTCCCTCCGGGTCTAAACGTAACATTTTCGCTTCGCATCACTTGCCACCCCTTGTTACATCCCAGGAAATGGTACCTTCAAGATAGGTCAATGATTCCACAGTTGTATCACAATCCACCCTACATTTTTCCTTACCTTCATGGCTTATTCCATGTTGAGCTCAACCATTACCTAACCAAACCAATTGAGGGCTGAACTAAAAATGAGTGAGTGTGAATTTGGCAGAATTCAATAAGCGACCAAGGGCGTACCAAGGATCAAAACTAGGGAGGGGGCAAACCATGGTTGTTCAAGTTGTAGGTAAGATTTGAGCATGGGAAAGGGGAATCAAATTAACCTTTTTAAGGACATTGTAGCAGCTCTTTATTAGTTTTTAAAATTGTTTGCTTGAAAAAATATTATCTTCCTTAGAGACATTTGCGATTTTTGCTTCTAGCGGGGAGGGGGCAGCTGCCCCCTCCTGCCCCTCGCTGGGTACGCCTATGTCAGTAAGGCTGCGTTTGTGATCAAGTGTCTAAGTAATCCTAAAATTTCTAAAACTCAACTTCTTCCTTTTTTTAGTTTTTTTATAATTTTGAAAATTATTTTCATAGATATACTACTAAATTTTTCTTAGGCGGGACAGAATCAGCCCAGTGCTCTACAAACACTTAACACTGCTGTTATGACAGCGAGGAATAGTAAGCGCACCACTTCTAACTTTTTCTAATATCCATGACCAAGTTGATGATCAACTTGAGCTCAACCATTACCTGACCAAACCAATCTGAGAGTTGAATCATTGACAATGACAGAAGTGAGAGTGAAATTGGCGGAATTCACTCCGCAACAGCAAGGCTCCACTTGTCTGTAAATTGATCATCCGTCAAATTAATTCTAAAATTTGGAAAAATTTACCTTCTTACTTTTATTTCGAGGTTTCGCCATTCATTTATAATATTCTTTCGATAGATGTACCCGAAACTTTTCTTGGGCAAAGTATATTCATCCCAGTGCTCTAAAAAACTGAATACTGATGAAACGGCAAGAAAGAAATAGCCAGTAAAATAGCGAAGGCGAAGAGGGTTTTCTACAGATAGGAGAATCTTCTCACAGCTGAGAGTACAAGCATAGAAGTAAGGAAACAATTCATCAGATGCTACATGTGGAGCAAATTTCTCTATAAAAGCGAGGCTTGGACGTTGAAAGCAGCAGAAAAGTCAAGAGTGGAATTATGGAAAATGTGGTGCTACCGAAGAACGATGAAGATAAAATGGATCGACCGTGAGTAATGAGGAAGTGCTAAGAAGAGTGGGAGAAAAGTGAAATCATCTAAAAACCTTAAGAAGAAGACGGTACAACTTTTCCAAACCATATAATTAGGCGTGATGGCCTGATGAAAACAATTGAAGGATAGGTGGAAGGGAAGAAGAGTAAGGGACGGCCCCGAATGATTTAGATTTAGAAAATAGATTTATTGTTCTCGGACTCTTGTCCTCTAAGAACAAAAAATACAATTTACTAATGCAAATTCATAGAGTAGATTTAAAAGAATAAATTAAACATAAAATCATGAAATCAAATCAACTTACTCCTTGTGAGAGATAAACTAACAGGAAAGTATAACAAAAGAGTTCCATTTTACAAAGAAATCATGTCATCACGACACTACAACAGCAACAACATTATACAAAGAAAAATATATGATACACAACGTTCCAGCGACAATTACAGAACCAACGAAGAAGAAGTTTTATGAATAGCAATAAGTAACATGATGAAAAGAACAAACAACCAAAGAAATATAAGAGATAAACATTTTTCTTCAATTAACAATAAGTTATTATGGGGCAGTAAGAAATAAGCTATAAGCTTTTGCCTTGAACGATTCCAAAAACCGAGTATTTTTAACATCATTTGGTAAATTATTCCAGAGATTGGATGCTACAACTGACTGGAATGACTTCTGGAAAGAAGTTGTGCGATGAGCAGGATAATAGATGAAGTTAGCATCTGATCTTATGGCCATAGAAGTAAGTATTTTTAGGCTTAGTTTTAAAAAGATTATGTAAATATTCTTGATTTTTATGAAGAAACAATACGTAAAGTAAAGCAGCGAGGACATAGTATTTTCGTCGTTTTTTAGTGGAAAGCCATCCAATTTCATTGAGGTATAGCGATATATGTACACATCTCTTCGAAAATCGAACACAAATCTTACGCAGGAATTAAATTGGCGTTGAAGCCTTAAACCAAGTTCATCTGGGATATCATTATAAACTAAACAGCAGTAATCGAAATGCGGAAAAACAATGAAGGATATTAACATTTTCCTGGTTTGAACAGGTAACAGTTCTTTGCTTAGTTTCAATTGATACACAATTTTACTGACTTTGTTAGAAATGTCATGGACATGATTTAGCCATGAGAGACTTACGTAGGACTGATTATAAAGGATGTAAAAGAGAAGAAAAAACGTCACTATGAAAATTCTATCGGATAGGAGAGAGGAATAGAGATCTGCGTCAAACCAATTTTAGGATTGTTGACTAATGATGATGATGGCAGCGAGGTAAGCGCACCACTTCTAATTTTTTCTAATATCCATGACCAAGCTAATGAGTATCCTGGGATCCGTAATGATTATCAGCTATTTTTGGTCTGCAGCTCTGGTGATCTTCCTTAATGTACCCACTGGGAAAAGCGGAACCTTTTTTAAAAACTCCGGCATTTAACGTGGACATGACATTTTTTCGAAATGAAAAGCAAAATTGACCCGAGGCCCTTTTAACGCCAAGAGCACCGCCGCGGAACTACCCCTCGGAGTTCCCGGCGAATAATTTCCTTGATTCCCGAGGCACTCTCTTTCCCGTTTTCATTCCTGACTTTTTTTTTCGTTTTATTTTTATTTCTTATTTTCCTTTCCATTAATTATGGTCCACTCCAACGACGGAGAAACGGTTGACGGATGAAGTAGTGCGCTGCCAATATGAAATAACTCTGCGATTGATTCCGAACCATTTGACTTTGTCGCTGAAGAGAGCGGGAGGGATATGAAGCGAGGATGGGAAGAGTTCAATAAAAAAGGAAATTTTACATTACGGAGAGGGGAATGTGTACTCATCCACCGCAGGTTTCATTGGTTCGCCTCGGAAAAATCGGACCTAATGGAGGACTGGCCCCCTGAATGAAAACAGTGCGCGCAAAAAAAAAAATATACATATATATATATATATACATACAGAAAGGTAGAAAAAAGCACTCGGGAGAGAGATGGGAAAAATGTTCGTCCGTTATCTCCTCTGAGAAACAGTCGTAAAATTAAGGGAGCGTGTATATTTTTTTTTAACTCCACGTCGCTGTTTTAAGAGATTCGACTATTCATCGCGTCTCGATCGGGGAAATTGAAAAGGGAAGAAAAATGACATCGTGTGTGCGCAACTTTATTCCAATTGGGTGACAGTTGAAGAGCGCTTAATGGCATGCGCAAAAATTGTTCCCTTTTTCTCGTACGTACACATATATTTCTAACGGAAATTAAATGGTACATCCAAGTAGGGACGTCACGATTGGTTTCAAATGAGTGACATTCTACATTTCTTGTGTGCCCAAGGTTTCGATTAAATGCTCTCAATGGATGTTGCAATAGATGAATTTCTAATTACTGCAATCATCCTTCTGTCAACGCCTCTTTTGACCATATGAGTTCAGGGACATCACTTGGGCTATTAATGGCAATAATTACTGCGTCATCGATTCGAAAGAAGATAGACATTGCCGAGAATTTCATTCGAATGATTTTCGTTCGTCAAAGCCATTTCGACGAATTTGAGCTCTTGAGTCACAGTCAATAGTGTTACACCATGAAGCGATGAGTCGTTAAAGAAAATAAATTGAAGTGAATGGCTCTCTAAATTGTAATTTAAAAGTCATAATTTCTATGTCATATCGGCACGTATAGATAGCAGGAGCTTCAACTTTAATTAAACTGATACTATTATGGAAGTCATATGAGTAGGTACTTGACATTATTTGTTCCAATTTTTTCAACGAATTTTCAGTGAAAGTAATGCATAACGGGGTGCACCCCACCGAAAGAAGGAGAATGTAGAAAAAGAAATTACAGTGGCATGAGTGTCTGAAATGTCGTGAAATGACAAATACGATAGGTGTGACCGCAGTGGCACTCCGTCCAATGTATTATTATTTGTTTAGTTATAATATGAAATTTCATCGCTTGCCCATTTTATACTATTGTCGATCCATCACCTGAGGTTATTACCAAATGCTATTAGGCTGGGCACGCGCTTGAGATAAGGAGGAAAAACTTATATAATTTCGTCTAAAAAAATTTCTAACTGAATTTTCCTGAGAGGCGCTTAAAATTGTTATTGATTTTTGGTACTTTAATAATCTCTAATTATAATCCAGGATCCAATGGTTCGTCATCAAATTTCCATGTTCACCAACCTTGTCTACTAACCTGCGACCCATCTTGACAAGTTGGTTATAATATAACACACAACTCAATGACAGTGCCACATCGCTTCCATAGTTCAATTCAGCATGCTTGATAATTAGATGCGTCGAATATATTTCAATGATCCATTACTCTCAGTAAATCGTGTTACATCATTTTTTGATCAGTTAAGCATCGGCTGTTCTATCATTGATCTGAGAATATTATTTAATCTTTCCTGTACACTAGTGTTCTCAAAACCTGCAATGGGGTAAACTTCGATTCAAAGGGATATATTTACAGTGGGGGAACATGCCATAGAATGAAATTATGATTTAGATGAGTCGAAGACGGGATAAACTCATCCTCAGCGGCAAACAATCGTGATACAAGAAATTCCACCGAGATCAGATACATTTATTCTAATTCAAAGATATTTTTGTGCCATGAGTAAATGGTAAAAGCAGTGAGACAAGGTTAGAGGAGCCAAAAGCAATTTACTGCGCCGCGTTCGTGGAAAAGGCGCCTTAAAACCTCCCTTGAGTCATCAAACTTGATTCTCTGGGTCATATTTTATGAGTTTTTTAAGCCTCCCCTCAAGTCATAACTTTTATGGGACACTATTTTCCTTACTCTTTTTGTCTTATTCATTTATACATTTGCATATTCCACAAGGCTTCTTGAAAAGGAGAAACATGATGTTATTCAAATGGTTATTTTGACTCCGAACTGGATTTTCGCTCAAATTCATCCCAAATACACACACCAGCAGTCCTAAAATGCTGTGTGCATCAAGCATTGCCAACAGAATCAGAAGTGTCGTAACCTTTAAGCGTCGTCTTTTGCTGAGGAACCTATATCCATTCCGGCATGTTAATTCCATGTATGAATTTACGCTTTTGTTTTTCCAGAGAGAGTTAAATTTTTATCCTTTCACTAAAAACCAAAAGAACGATTTTTTGAAAAATATTTCCCTCAGGTCGGTTTGAAATTTTCCGCAACAGAATGTTCCTTTCACAATAACGTACTTATAACCGAAATTCGAGACTTATATGATTTCTGCATTCTATTCGGGTTTTCATTTGACCTACATTCGAAACTCATCTTTATATTACATGATTTGGAGGTTGATAAGTCATCGATTTGCCCAACTTGAAAAAAGTTAAATGATTTCTAATCAAGATTTGAAATTAATTAATTTATATTTAAATTAAATTTCAGTTAAAATTTTAGTTAAAAGTTAAACGAATTTTTTGTTAATCTTGGCAGCTCTCGTAAAATTCGTCGTATAGATTTCATGCTGCTTTCATTTATGGTATGGTATGGTATTGTATTTGGAGGAGGCGACCGACAGCTGAGGACATTTGCGCCATGAGGGATGGGGTAGGTAAGGAAGGGTGGAGAGAAACCCGGCGTCGGCATTAGCCTGCTCTTAACGAAAGGCGCAAAGGGGACCACGGTTTAACGTCCCATCCGACGGACGGAGTGTTGCACTTGAAATGTTCTCCACACAACATTCAAGCAGGGATCTATTATGTCGAAGGAAGCTGTCTACAAGAAGAACAATCTTACTCTTTGGCTTTTAGACTTTATTTCACTTTGGGTCTCACAGACATGAGTAACGAAAGACTGCGACCTCTCTCAACTCGTCAACCGCCCGAACAGCACTCTGCCCGGACGTAACACTCGGCAGCGCGCAGGCTGCCCACATGACTCACAGCGCGCAGGCTGCCAACATAACACTACTCACAGCGCGCAGGCTGCCAACATAACACTACTCTCCCCTCTTAGTTGACAAATAATAAAACAATAGCAAAATGACAAGATTGGTTTATATTTTAACAGACTGACTAGATAAGAAATGACTTAACACCGAATACTTAACAAAAGACATTACTACAATAATAATGGGCATATCCCAGATTCAAGCTAATACAAATTTAAGCAAAGTTCGAGTCGGAATACCTATTCGGTTTCCTTATGACTCGTCCAGACCTCCGCAATTCGTTTTGTGTCTCCTTATAATCATTCACCTCACATTGCTCACTCTCACCACTACTAGTTTGCAAATTGCGAACTTTAGCCGCCAGAGAATTGCGTAGCTGGGCATTATCATAAAATTCTCTGAGCTGATTTACATGTACTTTAACCACAACATCATTGGACAATTTTACTATATAAACAAAATTGCTAACCT
Source organism: Ischnura elegans (assembly GCF_921293095.1). Taxonomy (NCBI): domain Eukaryota; kingdom Metazoa; phylum Arthropoda; class Insecta; order Odonata; family Coenagrionidae; genus Ischnura; species Ischnura elegans. The sequence goes on along the minus strand of NC_060250.1, from coordinate 42,017,277 downwards.
TCTCTATAACCTTTCCCAATTCGAATTTGACACCAAATTCTTGCTTTTTATTAGGGTTAACCCATACTACTTGGCCTACCTCAAATATTTTGAATGATTTCCTGTGTTCTGTGACCTTTTCATCTATTAAACCACTCTTAAATGTAACTTTTTTTTTGAGACCCGACAAAGGAACATTTGGCTCATATGTTAACAACAAAATTCACTTGTTGCTTGCCACAGAATTCAGCTGTATGACCTTGACATTCACAATTGTAACACAACCACTTATTAGCTGGACACTTATCTGGAGTATGTCTGGAATAGCAATACCGGCACCTCTTCTTCTGACCTCCTTCCGAGCGTAGACTAGGTGATGGCGAACGCCCCCGGAATGGAGACCCTCGCCTCGGCGATGACCCCCTCCTCGACTGGTATGACGTCGACCTCACGGGAGAACGAAAACTCTTCCTCGCGGCTACACGTTCAAATGAAGGCGAACCCTCAGACTTGGAGGAAACCATAAAAGAGTCAGAACTCGAACCGGCCATCACCAATGTTGACTGCTCTACCGCTTCCATCTCGAAAATAATACTGCAAGCCTCGTCGAATGACATTGTGTCCTTCTCTGATAATAGACGACTCACCATAGACGTGTTCCGTAGACCCGACACCAGCCTGTCACGCAATGCTTGATCCAGGAACGAGCCATAGTTGCACTTCGTTGATAAACGCTTGATCTCAGAAACGTAGTCTTGTAAGGATTCCCCTGATTGTTGCTTACGAGAATTGAACTTGTAACGCTCAGGTATAACCTTACTTATCTTTTTATACCTAGTACTCAAAGCCTGCACACACTGATCATATGTAGCCTTAGCGAAATCTACTGGAGCTAATAAAATTTTTAACTCCGCATAAACGCCCGGAATCAGATTCACACAGAAATGACCTTTCTTGAGTCTGTCTTCGGTGCCATTTATGAGAAAGAATAACTCAAGTCTTTCCACGAAGGAATCAAAGTCCTCGATTCCGGGTTCAAATATAGGAGGTTTCGACATGACTAAAAAACCTCAATTACAATCACGCTCTCTTAACATGGATATTACTGTTGAAAGATAGCACACGTTCGCCAGTTTTCCTCGTCGCCAGATATTATGTCGAAGGAAGCTGTCTACAAGAAGAACAATCTTACTCTTTGGCTTTTAGACTTTATTTCACTTTGGGTCTCACAGACATGAGTAACGAAAGACTGCGACCTCTCTCAACTCGTCAACCGCCCGAACAGCACTCTGCCCGGACGTAACACTCGGCAGCGCGCAGGCTGCCCACATGACTCACAGCGCGCAGGCTGCCAACATAACACTACTCACAGCGCGCAGGCTGCCAACATAACAGGATCGGGCAGTCTTTGAAAATTCTCTGCCTCCGCCGGGATTTGAACCCGAGCCCACTGGATGGGAAGCCAACACTCTAGCCACCACACCAACCCGATCCCATTTCATTTATGGGATCCGACAGACATCTAAGAACTATTAAATCATGTGGGAAGAGTAGAAGAAGTGAGGTAGGAATAATCTTTAGGTCAGGATTAATTGGCAATGGAAAAATTCCTCTTGGCCAGGAATCGAAGCTCGGAAAAAAAGTTTTTGATAAGATATTGAATAAAGTGTGTCTGCAATTAGGCGAAGGCCTGTGCAGAGTGGAGTAAGGACTGCAGCTAGTCCTCCGGGATTGCTGCCGCATCGATTCGTCGAAGATAGTGTCAGACAGCGTTTTTAAATGAGAAGTGCTGCAGCAGGTTTTTCTTTCGTCTTCTATTGCCAAATTGGAATTGAATATCTTGAGACGCCAGCTAAAATATCCTATAGGATTTAGCAACGCGGATGACATCCCGAAAGGCAGGCTTCATCCTAGTGAAGACAGTGGTGTGGTTGGCTTAGAGAAACACGCCATTCGTAAAAAATTGATTCAGAGTTGTAGAAGCCGCATATGTTTGAGAGAATAGGATATTTTCCTTCATCAAAGAAAACGAAAAACATTGATTGCGATTCGTTACCCACCATTAGTGTATTCATAATATACAAATTATTTGGTTTTATAAATCGCAGTTTAGACGAATGGCAATGGTCAATTTTATCCTCATTTGAAAAAGGCCAGATTGGCGCCCATGCGATGCCACTCCATGTGACGCCACAGGGACCTAGTTTCTATACGAGTAGATAGGAGTTTTACATCGTCTGAGATTACCAATGCATGCATGAGGCACAGACTTCAGGGAAACATCTCTTAATATTCACCTAGTAAAACTGCTGCGCTTCATAAGGTTTTAATAATTCTTATTTAAGCCAAGCGCTACCTGCTAGCAGGGTACTCTGCTACCTGTTAGCAGCCTGCATCGTATCTGCGCTCAAAGCCTCTCCCCAAGGCCACCTCACTTAGCGGCAGCGGGAACCAGACTGACGTCACACAGGCTTTTCCCATCATTCATACTTAGCCGTCGCATTTTCGCGCGCTTGAAAATTTTCACTTTTCATTTAATCGCGAAAAATAGATAGGTATCGTTATTTAAAAATCTAAGAGCGTGCAATGCGTACTCCAGGAGTAATAATCTTTCGATTTGGCAATAAAAAAATAATAGGAAAATACCCTATTGAAGTGTTTTGAATAAATACCTCCAAAAAGGTCCACTTTAAACTGCAATTTTATTAGAGTTGTTATTTTTGTAAACCTTGGTAGCTGTCGTAAAATTCATTGCATAGTATTTATGCTGCTCTATGGAATGCGACAGACAGCTAAGGACTATTGTATCATGTGTAGAGGGTAGACAAAGAAGGGTAGAGATAAATAATCTTTAGGTTAGGATTAATTGCCATTGGAAAAATTCTTCTGCCCTCGAATCGAACCACAGGCCGTTAGCTCTCCGGACTACAGCACCACCCAGGTTCCTTGATTCTACAAGGTAATAAATCTACCGAGGTACACAGTGCTGGGCAGTGGCGAATACATATGGGGGGCGCCCGCCCCCCCTTGCGGATCCGTCCGTATTGTCTAACATTGCTGGACCTTTTATTTTTTTATTGCCAAATCGAAAGAGTATTACTCCTGGAGTACGAAGTACGCTTTTAGATTTTTAAATGACGATATCTATTTTTTGCGATTGAATGAAAAGTGAAAATTTTCAAGCGCGCGAAAACGCGACGCCTAAGTATGAATGCTGGGAAAACTCCGTGTGACGTCGTTCTGGTTCCCGCTGCCGCAAGTGAGGTGACCTTGGCGCGAGCCTTGAGCGCTGATACGACGCAGGATATAGTAGGTAGCAGAGTACCCTGCTAGCAGGTAGCGCTTGGCTTAAATCAGGATTATTAATACCTTATCAAACGAAGGAAACTTTCCGATCATAGGCAGTTATAATAGGTGATTATTAAGAGATGTTTCCCTGAGCTCTGTGCCTCCTGCATGCATTGGTAATGTCAGACGATGTGAAACTCCTATCTACTCATATAGAAACTAGGTCCCTGTGACGTCAAGTGGAGTGTTATCGCATGGGAGCCAATCTGGCCTTTTTCAAATGCGGTTAAAATTGATTTGCCATTCGTCTAAGCTGGGATTTGTAAAACCAAATAATTTGTATATTATGAATACACTAATGGTGGGTAACGAATCGTAATCAATGCCTTTCGTTTTCTTCGATGAAGGAAACTACCCCATTGTAACTTTTTACATCATAATACGTTATTGCCCTGAATACGTGTATAATCAGTTTAAAGAAAACTTTCTCTATTTTTGTATAAGACTTGATTATTTTTCATTACGATAAAAGTACAACTAGCCCAAGATATTTTAGGGCGACCCCCCTTGAGATTTTTTTGTACCCGCTACTACCGACAGTAGTGCTTGGTGTTAGACCCTTTATATTCCATCAAGAATTGGAGAATCCAAGGGAGATTGAAGAAGCCTCTACCAAGCGGTGAACCACATAACAGTCCTTATGAGCCGACCTTTGCGGTAAATGTGGTGTATTTATATTCTGCGGCATAGACGGCGATGAAATTCATATAAAACATGGAATAAAATATTCCTGGACGGTAAATCAAAACACGGGCCTTTGCCATACCGAGCCACCGCGCAGATCGCTACGTCATCTGAGTTTTTTATTTCCCGCCGCAATTTTATCGAGTGTCATAGTTCTGGTACCTAACTATATCAAATATCTTTTTTATCTCGTATTAGGCGTTAGGCCCTCGCCTAGGGTCGATTGGAACGAGAGGTATAATAGAGTTGCAAGAAGCCATAACCACGAACACCTAACACCACGTTTCCCTATTTAATTGTTTTAGTGAATGTGGATCATGGGCGCAGCTAGAAATTAAGGCTAGGGCGGGGGGGTTAAGGTGCAACTAATACAGGGGTGTGTGGGGTATGGAATACCCACCAGGATAAGCGGTAGGTGCGAGATTAATAAATTGCGGAATTTTAAGATAAAAGGTTCAAAATGGTGAGTTTTACGGCTTTGTGAGGGATATTTTATTAATCCTTTCACTATTCTATTATTAATATCAATCCAAATAAGTAAAATGGGTTAAACTTAAAAATTTCTCTGAGCTCTGGGGGGGGGGGGGTTTATCCCCCAAACCCTCCCCCCCTCGCTGCGCCACTGATGTGGATAATGTAGTAGTCTGCACACTGCACAGTCCTAGGTTCAATTCCCGGTCAAGAAGAATTTTTTCCGTCGTAGTTTATGTATACTTACGTTAGCATCGGAGGCTTTCGGGAGCAGCTGCGTATTGCGCTTTGTAATGCGAGCTCTCGCGGCCGTTGCAGGACGCATCATCGGGAATGATCATTCATGAAAAGAAATGATCATTCATCGCCTGATGACGCAATTTGCAATGGCCGCGTAAGCTCGCTTGACAAAGCGCAATACGCAGCTGCTCCCGAAAGCCTGCGATACAAATGAATCTCACCACGGGAGCCTACGTTTCAAGTAAAACTTAAGTTATCATTTTTTTAAATCCAGGGTATGTAAAAGTGTTTTTTTTTACATTTTCATTTGTTTCAAATATGAAAAATTTGCCTCGGTACTTTCTCAGATGCATTTTTTTTATATTAACGTCACATTTCGATATTTTCGCGTGAAAATATTTTTTACTTCATCCTTGAGTTCTTGAGTTAAGTGTATTAGTATCTGTATTAGTGTATAATTTGAAATTATTCCATTCGTCTTCTTGATGAAGCTAATTTATGGGTCTATAAATATCCATAAAATTTTCAATGCCACAAATGAAATATTTTATGTACATTCGTTGAGCATTTGGGCAGTCAGCCTGTAAATTCCAGCAAATTAAATCTTTTACTACTCCATGTACTTTCAAATTTTAAAAGTCAGCAATAAGACGCCAAAAAAAAGACCGGTAGAGCAGGAGGGATTTAACCTCTTCAGTAGGTACTTCTAATCATGGGCGTACCCAGCGGGGGGCCGGAGGGGGCAGCTGCCCCCCTCTTGAAACAAAAATCGCAAAATTCTTTCAGGAAAATCAGGACTGGATTGACACGAAAGTTTTGAACAATTTTTTTCTAAACCCACGAAAAATGATGTAAGCATAGGACATGTAACTAAAATAAAAATATTTTTTACAAGTAAATAGTTTTAAAAATGAATAAAACGCCGTTATAATTTCCGTAAAATGTTTGTTTCATTCATCTTTTCCGTGCTAAAATTTTACAACTTCAAAATTCATGGCTTGCCCCCTATTTTTGATCCTGGGCACGCCCCACAGTGGTCCCAAATCGAAAAAAGCTGGCCAAAAGTCGTTTTTTCGAAAATTTTCAAGGAATTTTTGAACCTTATTTTCGGATTCTACAGGATATGGTCTACAAAATACACTACTAAGTTAGTATTTTTGTTCATCAGAGCGGCTGCAGTGATCCGTCAAACATGGAGCATTCACCGTAAAAATCACAGTTGCGTGAAATCGGTCGATTTTGAGGAAGTTCAGCGTCATGCAGGACAACCTTTACGCGATATATTTGGCCAAAAATATTTTTAACTACAAATATAAACATTATTACATAGTGGGACATAAATTTTATTCGGATTTTACTATGTTTACTATTTTATATATATTTTGTAACTTTTAGTGTTTTTTACCCGAATTTTCAAATGAAATGTACAATATCGTTTAGAGAGGCACGTGAATGCACGGTGTCTTTTGCACCAATACAAAGGGAAAAGTATATGCAACGCAGTAGTGAAGAAAATTTTTGCTACTAGTTGCTACTCCGACCTCAGCATTGATTTAACTATAATGATGCAATGCGCTGACGCGGGCGGCGGCCTGGCTGGCGCGTGGTAGGGCTCGAAGAAATCCAGTATTTATGGGTGTTATTCAACATTGTTGGATATTTTATTTCTACACAAAATATTTACCCTATGAATAAACATCTCTTGTCATACGTAGAACGTTTTATCATTAATAGTTTCCACTTGACCTTACCTTTTATTTACGCGTGCCCATGCTCTCATAAAAATTGCTTAAGGACTCGAGCGGAAGGATATATTTATGGAACGAAAGCTCGCAGCTGTGCTTATAGTAATCCTCAAAAACATGAATGTATTCAAAACAAAAAAGAATCCCTAAAATGCTACTCCACCCTTTCCTTCCGTTAGACGGGTTAGTTTTCGCCCTCACGCGGCACATTGTCCCTCTGTCGCCTCCTTAGCGGCCTCCTCAACCACATGCAGGGCAAACGACGGCCGAAAAGGCCTAGGCTATTGATTGCGCCCATTGGGAAAACACAACCACCGCTCTCTGAACACTTGTTATGAATTGCATTTTGGCCACCGGGGATGAACGGAGTAAGCCTTTTCACCTTTCAAATGTGATATTTCCTAGAAAATTGAGATAATAGCATCGCGAACCTCACACTGTGGAACCCCCAAATTACTTCTAGACATCGCTTGCCCGAAATTTTCTCGCCAAAACTCAGTTTTACTCAGATTTTGCCAAACGAAAGACGTGAAAGTTAGTTTCCTCCAGCGTGAAGATCGAGTCTTGAAAAAGTCGAGTATCCTCGAACTTTTTAAAGAAGACTTGTGGGGTTGAAGAAGAGTACCCATAGTGTTTTAGTTCGATAACTCTGAAAATTTTCACGCGTCTTGAGATGCATGAAAAATTTCTTGAAAGTGGAAAAGGGTCCGTATCGTTTAAAAAACAATACTTATTGGATTGCTGAAGCAACAAGTTAGAGTTAGATGAGGACGTTAATTCAAAAGTTATCCTAAAAAAATTGCGGAGAAGTGTTTTTTCTCTCAAATTATCTTCGCCGGTGGAAGGAAAGAAAAAGAAATGACAGGTTTTTTAGAAGAAAGTTCGCTGACTGCCTAAATTAGAAGTTGAAATTTCCTCCGCCTTTTTTTAAACAATTTGAGAAGTCCAGTGAAAGGGCCTAGAGATGGAAAACGGAGGATCTTAGAGCTAGCACATCGCCAGTAGAGCATCCATGAGTTATCGAAGCAAAGGTGATGAGTTCGTGGCGAAAATAATAAATGAGGTGACAACAACCACTCTCTCAAGAGCGCGGCGAGTGTTATCAAAATGGAGAGCCAAGGATGTGAGGCAAAGTAAAATCTCCCACGAAGAAGCCCTTTCCATGATCGTTTCTGGTAAATTCTGCTGGTTTTTTCGGGTATTCTTCCGCGTTTATCCATTTGTAGGACAAAAAATCGTTTCTGGTAATTTCACGAAACATCAGTACTTGCTCCTCCGACGGACATCTAAAGAAGCTGCCCTTCCTATTGTCCACTTGTCCGACGAGGCAATGGAGGCGAGGAATAAGGACATAAGAAGATTCAGGGAGCAACATGCAAGGAAATTTTCCTGGATAGCAACGAATGAAGACCTGTTTAAAAGATTACTCCTAACTTCAGATGCAATGATATCAAGTATTTCTAAGGCTCAAAGAAGGAAATTACTTCAATTACCAGTCGAGGTAAAGAGTTTATTAATCCTGGAAGAATTGAGTGGATGACGACTGTGATGAGGATTTGTCGGATAGTGATCATGGATGTATTTAAAGTTTTTTAGTAACAATGACTGAGAAAGATAAGGAGAAATGTTAACTTATTTTTTTGATAGTTAAAAAAGCCCAAATTAATGGAAAATCTCATTTAATTTTTCGTACCAAATCATGTGCTCGTTAAATTGATGCCTCACTTCGTAAAGAGCTTATTGCAAGCGTATCAATAAATTTGGCGTTTAAATTGAGTTATAGGAGTTATGAAATATTGTTTATAACATTTCAATGATTGTAATAATGCCTCCGTTGAAACTTGTGAAATACGGAACCCCGTTTAAAATTGCTTCCAAATCCATTGGCACGTTACAAGGAACTATAAAATTGTCTACTTAATTAGAATTAGATATTATAATTTTTAAACAATTAATGCAGTACAATAATATTAATAATATACTTATAATATAAATTTCCAATTAATATTAACTTATTTTTCGTATCAAATACGATCAAACATATGAGAAATGTTCTCTTGGTTCATTCAAAATAAGTTGTTCAAAATTTGGCCAAAAATAAACAATGCAGTCATTTTATATGCATTTATGTATGTTTTAAATAACTAATTCAGTTTTATGATATGTATAATTTTAATTTACTATCACCAGTATAATCTCAAATTCCAATGTTAAAAAATTAATTGTTTAAACAAAAAATGTGAAATAGCAATAAAATTATTGCAAATACATAAAAAATAGTTATAAATTCAGAATAAGCGGGTCAAAAACAATAAGATTAGACCTTTGGGTTAAATATATACATAATAACAACGGCGTAATTAATTTTGGCCAGCTTTTTTCGATTTGGGACCACTGTGCGCCCTTGCTTCTAATCCCTCTCATTTGAATCGGTGCCATAGATCCGAAGGATAGGTTCCGTACTTACAAATTAATCTAAGACGAATTGGACCGTCTTGAAAGAGTCAACGATTCAATGCAATTCACCAAGCGATTGGAATGATTTGAATACGAAAGAATCAAAATATGCATTTCAGAAAGATTCATTTTGAATCATAAAATCCGCCATTCGAATTTCTATTCATGATTACTAGTGGTAGTGACCCATGCGAGAAGGTTTACTACTCGAGAACTGTTGCAAAAATATTAGTAACTCTCATTCGAGACCTCTAGGCAAGGGCGTACCCAGGATCAAAACTAGGGGGGAGGGGGCAAGCCATGGTTGTTCAATTTATAGGTGAGATTTAAGTACGGAAAAGGTGAATGAAACTAACATTTTAAGGAAACTGTGACACTGTCAGTGTGACAGCTCTTTAATAGTTTTTAAAATTATTTGCTTGAAAAACTATTATTTTCCTTAAAGATATTTGCGATTTTTGCTTCTAAGGGAGGGGGGGGGAGGCAGCTACCCCTCGCTGGGTACGCCTGGGTAGGATATATTTGTTGTTTCACTTACTTACTGATTCAACCCGAGGGTTGATTTTCATCGGTGAGGGTAGAGATCACCCTAAGCTAAGCCACAGGCGTGTGAATTTCACTCATTCACGATAGAGGGCCTGCTCCTTTCTCCGGGCTACCTCGCACTTCAAAGATCTATTTTTGGGATTTCTGAATGTTTCACATGGAAGTTTAACTCAGGATCCTTCGATCAGTATCCCATCTCTCGCCGCTATCCTTCGTGGTTTACGTTTGAATAAACAATCCTTGAACTTACCTCTTCAACTTGATTTCTATCAGTTCAAACAATTCTCATGGATGAAATTTAGCCCCAAAATCGCAATTTAATAAAATGATTCGGTAGGTGAAAGGGGAAAATAATTTAGGACGAAAAAAATCTTCCTCATGCAGTCATTCTTCAAAATAAAAAAGCATGCCCACTGTTCATGTGTTGATGATGCCATTCAGGGGCGTATCCAGGATTTTGTACTCGAGGGGGCACCAGGATACCTCGTAATACAAAATGAACACAATGATAATGGAACCGTATTAAAAATCTTGCATATTTTTAAGGGTCTAGGGGGGGGGAGTGTCCCCATGCCTATGATGCCATTGGAGATGTGTCTTGTTGAGGGAGAACCTTTTATTGAGTGAAGGAATCCATCACAAAAGTGTAAATATCATGGAACAACACGGGGCAGGCAGAGGAGTAGCAAAGAAACGGCGACACGCTCGCCATGAGTTCGTGACTTCATCAACTTTTCTACTAATGGGTTGAGGCTGTAAATTTTCGCCACAAATAACTAAAAAGTAGGCAGAAAAACACGGGATGTTTTAAAACAACATCACAATTGAAAAAAGTAAAGGGGGTCAAAAGGTCCGATGTTTCTTCTTGCGAATCTTTTGGGGACTTTCATTCGGAAACAAAAACTTTCCGCGCAGGCCTAAGGGTAAGCACGGTTAGGCTCAAATAAGAGAAGAGAATATCTCGCTGCCAATATTGACCTACTTTTGACGAAAGTCGGCACAAGGACAATGTGAAGATGAATCTCAGTTTCTCAAAGCACTCAGGACGGATGTATGTTCTCCAGGGAGAAGCGGATCTCAGATCAAATCTAGTGGTAGGATCCTTTAGCCCCTCTAAGGGTAGACTTTAGGGATCTCTCGAGAGATTCCTAAAGCCTACCTTAAAGGGGCTAAGGCACTAAGGTTTGTCGTTTTGCTATTTTATTGAAAGATAAAGTCGTTTACACCAGGAGAACTATGCAAAGAAACGCCTGTTTTGGATTAGCTTGCTCTTATTTAAAGATACAGAGGTGTCCAAATAAGGTTATCTGCCCGCCCAACAGTCAGGGCCGGATTCACCGTAAGGCAAAATAGGCACGTGCCTTGGGGCAGTCGCAGTCCAAGGGGCGCCTTCAAGGGCGGCAGTTCATTCAGTTATAGCAGTACGTAATGTTTTTATTTTTGAAGTTATTCTTCTTTTTTGTTGCATGAATTAAGGCTTGACATTATTTTTGGAAAGGGGATTCATAGAGTATTTTAGTTGCATAAAAGTTAAACTGTTTCATGTAGTTTTACTCCAAGCTGTTTTTCTTGAATTCAACTGTCTATGTTTTCCCTGCGTAAAAATTCAAACATAAACTTATGCTGTCAGCCATATATCTGTTTATTCCTTTTTTCTGATCCTTACCTCATGTGAGTGGCTATGCCTTATCATAAAAATCGGGGATGGGGGGGGCTCAAGTGAGGAGGGGCGGTCAATGGAGAGGTGCCTATAGCATGACTTGGGTAACCTTGGGTACATCCAGCCCTGCCAAAAGATAGAGTGCTGAAATTGAAGTGCCCTCCACAAAGCGCTCAAGCCAGGATGGGCCAACATATGAAACACCTCCACCACCACCTGCATTAGAATCCAGACCCACTGGATGGGAAGCCAGCACTATCCACTATACCAGTCCAATATGTATCTCTGACTTTTGGTCACTTTGTTCACCATGTAGACCAATACCCTATCTTGTTTCCTCAATGCCCACGGTAATTTCGCTGAGGTTCAATCTTAAACCTTGATGTAACTGCCAGAATAATTAAGGAATGTAAATAATCCAGTGATCAGCACAAGATAATTTTCTCAGGGCAATTAATGTGAATTTTATTGTAATTTACATGATAGTATGTTGGAAGCATAGCACTTGTGCAGTACTGACATAAATATGAGTTTTCCTGGATATCACGCAATTGCTTATATCACTTATTTTTCCACTTTTTTTCAGAAATAAGTGGTATAAGTAATTGTGTGATATCCAGGAAAACTTATAAAGGAATACCACAATGTTAACCAAGAGTTAGTGAATTTTGGACATAAATATATGACTCAAAATCAAAATTTTCCAAATATTTTTCAATGGCTACAACCATAGTGAAGGTTTTTATACTCTGTTCCCCTCATGCCCGATGTACAAGAGAAAAAAAAATTATTTTTATAAGATTTTAAAATATATTTTTCACTTAAAAATATAAATTAGTCAGTTTTAATTGTCTGATAGGGCCCATATCATTTCCAAAAACTCTCCATAATATGCAACTGAAATTTAAATCTGTCACCTTCCCTACTATTGTCACCACACCTTAAAGCCTAACCATGTTCCCAAACAAGAAACTGTTGGATTTAATAGATCTTAACCAAAAAACTTCTTGAATTCTACGTTGATCGCAGGGAATCTTAAGGTACACTTGAAATTACAACTGCACATGTCAGAATTCACACCAGAAAGTGAAATTTAATGCACTGATGCCATCACATGGAGATGCCAAACACAGCTTACAGACATTTCCAAAAAAGGGGGCAGCACATATAGATAGACAAAATAGCTGCCAAATACAAAAAACATATGTTGAATCTTGAAAAATCTTAGCAGAAACCTCTCACCCTCTCATAATCTTATGGTTAGACAAGGCTGAGACTGGGCTCTCTGTCTCCTGTTAAATTTATTACATATGCCAAAGACATGATCAGGGGGGCATTGTATGAGTTGGGTGCTGGAGTTTAAACAGGGTGATTGATGCTTAAAGTATTGAAGTGCATTGAATATCAAGCATTGACTTGAAAGTTGGTGAAAGGATTGCAGCAAATGGTTGATGATTTAGGAAAATGGCATGAGAATTTAATACAAGAGCATAAAAAACATGCATTTCCATTAAGCATTGCAAGTCATGAAGGTGAGGCTTAATATAAAAGCAGATGGGCATTAACTTGAGTGGGTGAAGCAGTTCAACTATTTAGGCAGCATATTAGAGGAAACCTTCCCTTGGATTACAACCTCATGGAAGTGAAAAGGTTTTCGTGTTCTTATGACCCCTGGAGCGGCACTGATGGGAGTTATTCCCAATTACTACCAGAAGTGGCACTAATGCCAGGTAGGTTGAGGAGTATGAACCAGACAAAAGGTAGTTCTCATGATGGGGTCACACAAAAAACATGGTTAATGGAATAGAAGTGGGAAACTCTACCAACTATCTCTCCGCTGAAAACATGGAGCTTGATCAAATGAGCCTCAGATGGAATCACAGGACCTGACCCTTAGGGCCCCCGCGCACTGGCAACTTTTGCAAAGCAACTTTTTAGTTGCTTTGTGGAAGTTCAAATGAGACACACGGCATTGACTGTGGCCCCGCGCACGGGCGACTTTTTAGTTGCCACAACTGCCGCGTGTTTCATAGGGACTTCCTCAAAGCAACTAAATAGTTGCTTTGTAAAAGTTGCCAGTGCGCGGGGGCCCTTAAGGGCAGGTGTTGTAGGTGACAGCAAGGTCCGTATCATGCAAAATCCTAGAAAAGACTCATCATTATAAGCAACAGCAACACCCAATAAAAAAGAAAAGAAAGCCAAAAAGATGGAGATGAATAAGGCATCAATGAATGCAGGAAGATGAAATGTGGGGAAAATGATGAGGGCAGGTGAACTAGAAAATATAAAAACGGAAATCGAGAAAGAGAGGATAGATATCTTGGCACTATCTGAAGTGAGTTGAAAGACCTCTGGGGGCTACTGGAGTGATGGGAATACGGTTACATATGTGGTGATGGAAAATTAGGTGGAGGAGAATGATCTTGGACCAGGGATTAAATGTGGAAATTGAGAGACTTTCGGAATATGAAGGCTTCGAAATCAGTGGGGGTTGACAATATCCTGTGCAAACTTTTGAAGAATCTAGGAAAGGAAGATAATATGCAGGAAATAATATATAATAATAATAGATTCTAAGTAAAATTTTTGAAATATTACTTAGAATCTATGAAAAAGGGTTTGGCCAGAGGATTTTATGAACACAGTTCTAATTCCAGTTTCAAAAAAGAAGAAAGTAATAGATTGCAGAAACTGCATGAATATTAGCCTCATATTGCATGCAGCAAAAGGAATACTGAGAATGGAGGCAAGGGCAAAGGATTATTTAGGCGAGGATGTTTCTTTCAGGACAAGAAAATCAACAAGTGATGTGATAGAGGTAATGAGCACCCTTGTGGAGAGGAACCTAGAATATAGCCTGGACACATATTGCATTCCTACAACCATCATAAAAGGGGAAGAGCAGATATTTATGGCATCCATTCGCCTATGTAGGCAGTGCCGTAGCCAGGAATTTTGTTTGGGGGGGTTCAAAACCAGGGTACTGAGTAATGGGTTTTAAACTAATTTTAACACTATTCATAATCGAAAAAACCTCATTTGTTAAATAAATATTTTGTAAATTCACGATTTTTAAATATTTTTTTCTTTTATGAAGGAAAATAATTGTGTTTTTATATTTCTGGGGGGTCCGTACCCTCCAGACCCACCGTGGCTACGCCACTGCCGACCATCCGTGGTTCGATTCCCAGTCAAAGGGCTTCATTCCCCATTACAATTAATCTGAAGCACTTCACATGCTCTCATACACCATAGATCATAGACTTTTCCCAAATGTTCACAAGAGGAACATTTGGAAATCCATATGAAGTCTGGAGTAAGACATACAATGGATGTCCACAAGTGGGACATTAGAACAGCCATAGGAAGTCCAGAGGACAACAAATGGATGTCCATAGATATCAGGCAGGACACCTAATGGATGTCTAATAGACACCATTGCAGTGGCTAGTAATGATGGCTATAAATTTCATCATTATGCAAAAAAAACTTATAGATTATTCATATATACATATGATCAAAGCACCCCCTGAGGTCAATTTCGGGCAATGTGCTTGCCTCCATTCTTTTCTCACCCTCCTTAATCAGCATTCATGTTTCTGCACTATAAAGCGCTACATAAAGATTAGACCCTCCATTAGCCTTTTATTCTTACACAATTAACTATTGCCCATCCACTTTTAACATTAGGTCTCACATTCCTCATTCCCAAGCCTAAAAAAACTACATTTCTTTGATTTCTTGTGAATAATTTTCATCCTTTGTTCCTTGCACCATTTATCTAACTCATCGCCCAGAATCTGCAACCCTCTCACCAACTGGCTAATCAATGCCTGATCATCTGTGAATCTCACTGATTGAAATATATTTCGTGAAATAAATGTTTACATCTCAGACTTTATGAGAGTATTTATTTCCCCTGCAGAAGGATATACATTTGTATAAGAATGGAATCTCTTGTATTATAAAATGCTTCATCAAAGTCCATGAAGCAAGCTTACATTTCCTGATTATATCCTGGATTCAACTTAATTTTTGCCTTCATTACTGCTATCCCACCGCAGGTACTTTCCAAAAAACAAACTTATGTTGACCAAGTACCTACATACATTTGTTTGCCCTCGCCTCCCATTTGTCTGTTTATAATCCCCCGTACCACTATTTCCACATGCAAATAAAGTGTCCATATTTTACAGCTTCCTTCATTTCTAGCCGCAAAATTACTGTAATCATAAAATCCTTTGGTCAGATCAAGCACGTAGGCAAAGGGGAGGGCCCAAAAATTTTTTCTTTTGTGGTGACTGCCTGTGATACATCCCCTTAGGAGATAAATAGCCCAGGAGCACTTATCCTATGACTTTCTATCATCCACTTAAAGTTGAGAACTGATATCAGTGTCTCAGATTTGAAGTTAAAAGTCAGATGATATTAACAGCTGTACCAGAGCCCTCAAGTTTAAAATTTTTCAAAAAAAGCATGTGCATTTCAGAAAATAGCACCTACAGAGACCACGCCATAATAATTGCGGCCATTTTGACAAAAACAAATGATAAATAAAGGTAAACAAAATTTAAAGCTTATTTAATGAAATATATGATTTCCCAGTGCGTGAGAATTAACATAAAAATTACCATGACTCGGCAATCTACTTACCACCAAACGCTCCCCAATGCAAAATTTGGGCTACGTGCCCAGGGAAAGTAATGTCATCGTACGAGGGGGGACCCAAAAATAACGGGAATTTCACGATAATTTTTTTATTAATTAATATTTTCCCACCAAATTTTTACCACCTTCAAAATTATCCACATTGGCTGCAACACATTTATCCAATCGTTTCTTTGACGGTTCAAAACAATTTTTTAATTCATTTAAGTCTATGTTCTTTAGGCTTTTTAGCGATTTTTCTTTTACCTGATCTACAGTCCCAAAACGTTTTCCTTTCACATCCCTTTTCAGTCGAGGAAGTAAAAAGAGTCACAGGTGGCAATTTCTGGTGAATAGGTGGGGTAAACAATTGGTGTCATGCCATTTTTTGTCAAAAACCGCTTTGTGGACAGCGCAGTGTGGGCGGGTACCTTGACGTGGTGGAAGAACCAATCACCTGTGCACCAAAGATCTGCCCTTTTCTTCCGGATATTTTCCCTCAACCTCTACAAAATATCTACAAAGTTTGTTAATGGTTTGGCAACGATCTTCTTGAACGAGGGAGTGGATTTTTGCAACATTTTCGTTCGTTCTTCATGTTAACAGGTGCCCTGAAAGAGGAAGGTCATCAATCGTCATCTATCCATTCTTGAAATGCGAAAACCAGTCGTAGACATCTGTTTTACTCAGAGCACTATCCCCATAAGCAGTTTTAGGCATCACTAGATTTTCTGCTGGAGTTTTCCCCAACAAAAAACAAAACTTCACAGCCACGCGTTGCTCCCGGCAGTCAGCCATTAGATGTTTTCGCAAAATCGGAACAAGTTGGTAAACCAAAAAAATCCGATAGACAAAAGGATGCACTCAGAGCAACCAGGATTTGCACAATGACTCAGGAAATGTCAAGGCTTAGAACCCTTTATGCGAAAAACTGATCCCTCACTCAGCTGCCCCCCACAGCACTATTCCTGCTACTTTTGGGTCTCCCCTCTCATATCAAAAGTAATAACTCAAAAATCTTTTCTTCCCTGCCTTCCCTAAAGTCTTCAGAAGTCATGTGGAAATCCTCCATACTTACCTCCTTTCTTGCCTTAATATGCTAAAGGGCCCTTTTAATTTCCAAATTTAAAATCCCTTGGGAAGAATTCTGTTCTCAGCTCTCAACATTACCTGTATTGATAACGACTGTCAACTTCACCAAGAATCTTTGCTAAAACTTTTAACAATCATCCGTACAACCTGTCCTCATAATCGCTCTTATCAAGAGTTATCAGTAGAAGGCACTACGAACAATCTTCAAAAGGCATGCAGAGATTGGAGAGTATCCTCATCCACCAATCTTTCTTGCTCTATATTCAACCACCAATCTTTCTTACCCTATGCTCAAGACAAATGCTCCACATATTCTCTCCATAAATTCTTATTTAATTAACATTCTTCCACTCATAGACTTAATTTTTGGCATAACCTGCCCTCTTTTGCCATCCAATGACTACCTTGGGGTACAGCATGCCTACTTCTCCATATTTTTAAACTTTTCCGTTTTCTTCACATTACTTTTTCCAGAAAGCCTCTCTTGCCCTCTTGGTTTCCTAATGTTATCCATTTCTTACTTCCTTAAACATCCTTTTGCCTTACTCTGTGTTCATGATTAAAAATAACTCACATTCGGGTGTATGCCGCGTGTCGTAGTGGAGATTGCCCCAGGGGCATATGACACGCGGCATACACCCGAAAGTGAGTTATTTTTAATCATCATGAGCCACGAAAGCTTCAATCAAGAAATTCTGTGTCCATGTTTAACCATTTCCTAACTCATTATCCTTAAGATTTCCTTAGGGCTTTGGGCTGGAGTGTTGGATTCCCATCCAGTGGACCTGAGTTCAAATCCTGGGAGTGATTTTCCAGAGACTGTCCGATACCTACTTGAGTGCTATGTGGTGAGCACTTCAAGTACGTACAACAAGCTGTCCATCGGATGAGACATTAAGCTTTCATCCTCTTGGCACCTTTTGTTAAGAACAGGCTAATGCCAATGCCAGTTTCCTCTTCACCCTTTCTTCTCTATGGCTCAAATTACCTTTGCTACCAGTCACCTTCTCAAAACACCATTGCATACCTTTTGGTTTCCTTCAAGATCCATGGAGTCTCGATCCTTCCACTCTTTGCATATCTATTAACTTTTCCACTTCTTTCATTATTACCATTTCAGCCCTTTTTTTTCTCTTTCCTCAACCATCTGCATATTCTCAATCTCCCCATTCTATTATCCACCAGTTCTTGGTACAAAGTCCTTTTAATTTAGTCTCCTTTAGAGCTGCTAAGTTCCTTGCTCCCACCCTTCTTAATTTCATGAGTATTTTTAACCAAACACTACATCCCCTTAGGACTAGATTGTTCTGCATATGTATCCAACACAGGGAAGCAGCACAAGTCTTCACACTATGTATTTCAAAATTTCCTTTACTGTGTATCGATGCAATCTTTCTGATACCATCCCGTATCCCAAGGACATTTCTACATAATTGTACCTCTTGCCATAATTATGTTTGAACCATCCATTCGTTTGTTATTCATTATATGTTCCTCCTGCAAATTTCTCTCTGATCCAGGTTGCTTGTTATTCCCAAGCCAAGCCCCCATACTTAATTTCCATCTCTGCCTTCCCCTACTGAAGCGTTCCAGTCCCTCATCACGACTACATTTTTCCTAGCTGGGATTTAATTATTTCCTCAAGCTCTCCATATAACACATCTACTTCCTCCTCTCTACATTGGCTAGTTGGCATGTACACCAGAACCACAGCAAGGTTTGTGATATGCAGGAACACAGCTAGGAATTAAGGCTGGGGGAAGGGTTTTAGGCACAACTAATACTGTGGGGGTCTGAGGTTGTATGGGTTACCCACCAGGGTAAGTGGGAGGTACGAGGGCCCTCCCCCATAAAATTTTTAAGATAAATGGTTCAAAATGGTGAGTTTTAGGCCTGTGTCCAGTTTTATTTTGTTTGTGAGTCACCCATCTCCCTAATATCTATTACATAGTTACAAAATGTATCACTTTGAAATATTTTTATTAAAAAATTCTCTTGAGCTCTGGAGGGGGTTTTATCCCCCAAAACACCCCCTTGCTGCACCACTGGTGATACCTGCCTTAATATTTCCTATACTTCCCTATTTCATTATTTCATATATGTATTTTCTACCAGAATCCAATTGTTCACTTTTTCTATGCATACTGCTCTCTTTCATAGTTTTCCATTTAAAACTTAATTTAGCTACCTATTATAGGCTCCACTTATATCTCACATTATGATAAAAAATGGCCATAGCAAACAATTTTATTTGGTGCAAGGAAAGTAGTTCACACGCAGGTACTGTAAACCAAGGTCACTTGGAACAAATGCAACTTTACAGAAATTAGTTTGACAGTGTTTAGTTATCATGCACCAGAAGCAGAACTTCTTTTACTTAGGGAGAATGAGCAAACTTAGTAACAATTTTATAAAATCCTCCAGATAACCAACTATTTGTGTTTATGCCATTCCCCTTCTTATCTTTCCTTCACCATCAGAGACTTAGGTGTTTTAATGGATCAAAAATTAAATTACTGTCAGCATATTACAAAAATTAAAAACAAAGCTGTCTCTCCTTGACCTCCTCTACTGCTTCTCAGAAATTGCAAACCCAATTGCATTGCACACATATTTTTCAACTATTGTCGTTCCTTTTATATGTATTGCACCCCATCAGGACCATCTCAACTCCATCCAATATTTTTGCTCTAAAAAGTGTGACAATTTTTTCACTAATATAGTTATGTACAGAGTCCCTCATCTTCGTAATATGCCCGCTGATGCTGATTTGCCTACCCTCTCTATATCAAATACTCCAAATTTAATTCTAGAATCCGATTTAAAACTAATACATTGACTCTGCCATAGACTGTCCCGATCTTGTCTCCAATCTAACTTTTAAGTTCCATGTAGACCCCCTCGAATGCTTTTGCCCCACCATATGCCCATTCCCAGATTGTCACCAACCAAACATTATATCCTCTTCCGCCTCTCTTCCCTCATAAATTCTCTTCCAGACCGTATAAACTCGTTCTCTATTCCTAACCACACTTTTACAAACCGCACTGTTTCCTTCCTTAACCCCTTGGTTGGGGGCAGAAATTTCCTTATCTTTCATCTGGTGGGGAGCAAATCCACCGATTTTCGGAGATGCTGTTTTCGAAAAAAAATGTATAGTAAAGCTATTGTACAAAAATGGCAATATACTTAAAATATATTGGTATAGAACCTCTGACAAAGCAAAAAACATGCAATGATGCATAAAGAATGAATATTCACGCCTTCTCCGCATAACATTGCGATGCGACATCACGCACGACTATAGTCGCACTCCCCACATGAGGAGCGGAGTCCGCTTGCGACTATAGTCGCTCTCCCCAGTTAAGGGGTTAATAGAAATTCTTAAGGTCAATATGATTGGATTCAATGCGATGTAATTTATTTAAATTTATTATGTTTAATAGTGTTTGTACTCTTTATGTTTGTTATATTGTGCCACTGTAAACAGGCAATTATGCTGCAGGTGGACAATTTGATAAATAAATAAATATCCTCGATTTTGATAAGCTCAAAAATATCGATGGAATTACCTCATTTGGTACAACACAATGAACAGTAACTTTGGCTAAAGTGAGATTCATTCTATTTATGCATGGAGTAGGAATAATGATTTTCTCATAATCCTGGACTATTTCATTCATGTGACTTCATTTTATGATTTTGATGCATTAAAAAATATTGCATATGATGGAGAAGATTGCTACCGTTTTATTTACCCACATATAAGGGTTAACAGTAGTACACGATCATAATCTGCTTGTCAGTTTAACATCATAATAATTCACAGAATGCCGAAAGCCATTAGCAGAGCTCTGTGAAAGCTCCTGATGGATGGATGAGTGGGTGCACATGATAACTGTAGTGTGGGTTGCATACCCAATATATCAAATTGTTTGATGGAATTTCAGTAACCCTAGTTTACTGAAAATGGCATAATGCACTTCATAAATACTTCTTATTCACGTCTTAAGGAAAAAATGAGTGGGAAAGTCTCCTATAAAATTTTAGGATTCACAAATAAGCCTTGCTATTGCCACTTTTTCATGCAAAGACCACCGAAGTCCAGCAAATATTGTCAGAAGGATAATCATGTCTGTTTGTGTGCTGTCTCTTAAATACAAGAAGGGCAGAGTGTAGAAACATGATGAAGATGCCACTGAAACAATTTGTAGTCATTTTCACTGACAATTTTAATTTTGCGCAAGGAAACGTTTTTGTACACTTTCGACATCTGATGTTTTCCCATTTTTTCACACGGAAGCTTCCTTTGAATTGTTACATCTTCGTGTCGCAACACGATGCATTATTAAGATACACATGTATTTGGGTTCCTTTTATGTTGCAAAATGATATTGTCAACTCATTCTTACCATTTATGGCTAGTTTTCGAATCGGATATCGTAGAATTTTTAACACCCTGCCAAGTAGGAAAAAAACATAACAGGAAAAGCTATGTATATTCTTAGATGATTAAAATTTATAATTCTCTGATGGAAAAAGAAAATTTACCATCAAGAGGTTTCTCTATAGCCTCTTGTTAGATGAATGATAGCTCACTGAGTGAAAAGATCCCCATCCATCCGACTGACCGTACCCAACTCTGGAGGAAGAACCTATTCCCTGCCTGGCTCGCTCTATCTGGTTCTCAACGGTTCTTTTCCAACGATTTGAAAACTAGGCTTGGATTGTAAGAGTCCACAAGCCCGTAGTTCAATATGCAAGAAATCAAGTACATGTGTACGTTAAAAATGCATCGTGTTGCGACAAGGAAATTAAATAATTCAAAGAGAAAATTTGGAAAAACATAACATGCCATATGAGCACAAAAAAAAATCCTCACCAGAAAAAGTGAAAATTTCATTGAAAATCATATACATCATAGCGAAAAGTAGGCTTATTTAAAATAAAAAGTAGAAAGTAATATTGAAACAAAGTATCACTGACAATTCTTGATCTTAAGGCCGTTTTACACGGTACACGGAATTGCGCAGTCTGACGTACGTGTGAAGGCGCAATCAAAATTGCGTCGTGTAAAGCGGTGAATTGCTAGAACACATGCGAGAATGCGTGGATGCGAGACGGCAAAATAGCCCCTGTTCTAATTTCGTTCATGCATTCGCGCAATTCCACGCCATTTTAGAAATTAATGCAGCTCTAGCCTGCGCAATTCCGTGTACCGTGTAAAACGGCCTTTAGAACCTCAGCATGGTAGTCGAACACTATAGCCACTGGTCCATGACAGTTATGCAGAAAGTGCAAACATGCAGATTTATGAAGGGAATTCAAAGAGAAAAATACTGAAGACTACTGATTCTTGCACCACTGGTGACAAAAGTTGGAGTGTGAATTAATGCGTGGGGAGCGGTTTCACATTAACACGGCAACTGCCCTGCAGTGGAGCCTCCTGTAGTAATATAATCTCTATGTCCAAACCAACTTTTGAGTTCAACTACTGAGAAGTGACATTTAATAGTAAAAAATTAGATATCCACACCTGATTTTGTAAGCAATGATAGAGTATTGGTTTGGGCCACATGAAATGTTTCATGTAAAATCTTTTAATGAAGTTCTATTCTCTTGATCAATAACGGTTGAATCACTTTTTTCGTCCAGGATACCTTTCACTCCTCCTTTATCAAGGTTAATATCCAGCCTTCCTCCTCTAGCTCACCACTCAGCTTAAGATCTATATTACTCAAGTAATTCTTGTCCTATCACACTCAGGGGCAGTCTGGGGTAATTGGGGGCCCTCCTTACCAAGGGAATCGGGGGCCCTCCCCCGGAAAATTTTAGGATATTGCACACCCCCGGAAATGGATTTTGATGCTACTCTGGCTCTTAAAAAACTAGATAAAAGTGATTAAAATATCAATTTTGTAAAAAAATTATGTTAAAAGTGAGAATTTCATAGCTTATAAAATTTAATTATCCATTATGATCCCATTAACTATTAACTGAATTTGTTCCTTGAAACTGCTTTGAAATCTAAAAAAAAAAGTCTAATAGACTTTTCAAGCAAGACTTTCAGAAAAGCTTTGTCCTCTGACACCTTTGCCTTATTTTTTTGTATTATCTTTTCTGCTGACGACATTGGAAATAAACCAAATATCGAAAACGTATAATTTTGTAATTTCAAAAAAAATTGGTTCCAGTACTTAATCTGAATCTTTCTTATAACACTTTTCAAATACACTTCACGATAGACATGAGTATTGTTGGGGCCCTCAGCGATTGCCAACCAACTAATCTGGCCAGACCGCCCCTGATCACACTAGCCCACTTCAACTATGCATTCCCCTTGTCCAACTTCACCATCAAATCCTTTCCATCTTAGGACCCACTTCTCATAATTATTAAAAAAAAAAACAGCATTAATGCACCATTCGCAGTCATCTATAATAATACATCACTATGCGAGAAAACCAGCATTTATGATGGTGAATATAAAAGAGGGTGCTCAGTAACCTTGAAGACTTGAAAGAGGGCTTTCCAATTAACAGTGACTAAGGTAATATGGAATTAGGTTAATTATTTGATTCATTAAAAGAACCAAGCATCACTTAAACTATCATTCATGAGATGAAAAATTTAAAGCAATTTATACTTCCTCAATAGTTTTGATGCCATACATTTGATGTCATACTAAATTATCTCGCTTATTTTAATTGTCACAGATCACCCCCATTGAGAAAGAAATTATTATACACTAAACTCCAGTATGTAAAATAATTTAATAACAGTAGTAGTGAAACAAACATTTTGTAAAATAACAATCATATTCTGAATGGTCTCAGTGATATACTATGAACATGGTAACAAATACTTCATGAGCAAAAATCATTTTCATATACGAAAATAACAATCATTGACGGCTCTCAAAAAAGACAACTACAAATATATAAATATATCTGATCATCCACAGCCAAAAGTACCCTTCCAGTATGCTGTGACACATTTTGGTAACAAGTGATTAGTGTGATCAAAAACCAACAGAAAGTCATCTTCTCACTATCTTTACCTTATAAAATTCGATGGAAGTAATACTGGTAACTCCTTCATAAAATACTCATGGAAATTTGAAAATATGCAAATTAGGACCTTTACGTTGCCACTTCACTGCATAAATTCCATATCTCCAGTACACAAAAAGGATACTTTGCAGACAAAAGCCTTGTGCGCACAACAATGAGTGAAACAGGTAGATTTCTTAAGCAATGACTAACATTGAAAATACAACCCTAAGTAAAGAGGGTGGTCATCCAGTGAGCACGGTTAGAGTATGATTGGTTGCAAAACAAGGAGAAATTATTCATTACTAATATCACATTACTTTACACTCAAAAAATTAATAATATGGTCTGCTGTTGGTCTAGGATTACTCAGGTGAAAATGATGAGTACCTTCAACTTCATGAAACTCAAGTCTTTTAGCCGATTTTCTTAAAATATCAATAGTTTCATGGTAATATTTTGGGTTCTCAAAATCCTTCCCAGGTTTACCCTTAAGATTTAGTACCTCACATTTTATGTTACTAGCCAATTTCATGAGAAGACTAAGAGGATATTCCGACAGTAAGGCCGGACTTGCGTTAAGTCGTGGATCCCTGGAATAATAATAGTTACCACAAGGAAGTTGTACCTTTCCACGTTTCAACAAAATTTCACAGCAATCTTTGGAGAGTGATCCTTTATAGCCCTTATGAAGTCTTTCGACCAACTCCGAGTAAGTGTACCTAGGAGATTTCTCTCGGTTGATATCGTGCATTTGTAAAACCTTCTCCACAATTGAACCTGCTTTCTGAAGGACACGTTGAGGCTTTGCTGTTACAGGCTTAGCCAAATCAAGACCTATCAAAGTCTCCGTTTCTTCCGGGTATACAGACGCATACAGGAACGCTATTTCACTTCCCATAGAATGTCCAAGAAGTGACACACGTTCCCATCCCATATGCTTAACAATCCGTCGAATAGTTAATAGCTCCTGCATCGTATTGTAGCAAATACTTGAAGGGTACCAGGATGATAAACCGTGGCCCGGAAAGTCGATGGCAAAAAGGCTGATGTGGTCTGGTAAAAATGGTGCCACTCCATCAAAAGTACCCGCATTATCCTGCCAACCATGAAGACCGAGTAATGGCTGGATATCAGTTCGCCCCCACCATTTTCCTAGTAATTAACGGATGAGAATTTAAAAGCACTCGACGAATACCCAAGATGTAGAAGACAACAAAATAGAATCCATTCTGAGGAAAACGACAACACTAAATTTTCCACCAAAAATCTTCAAACGAAATCAAGCATACCTGAAATGTGACCCCATGGTACAGGGATTTTCACTTCCTTAACGTCTTTAGAGAATTTTCGAACGGAACTAATAGTTAATTGCCGTATTATGCATTTATGGACCAACAGCTTCATTTCTCCAATCAAAGAAATATTTTTTAAAAAATTGAAGGCAGACGCTCGTTGGATCGATATTTTCGTTATTGCACTGTCATTTCTCACATGATTACAAAATAAGGATTTACTCCATTCTCTCTCACTAGACCAAAGTCCAACCAACACTATTTCCGCGGAAGATAAACTCTGGTGACGACTGAGGTGAAATAATAATGCCAGCCCCAACAGCCTCATCAACCCTTTCGCAATCTCCGGCTAGTTCAACAGCGTTGCCGTATCTTTGACATTAGCGGCATGATGACATAGGAATGCAATGATTACTAAGGCCTCTGCTCAAAATAGGGCTATCCTAGAAGGTCGCGACTCCTCAATGAAAATGGCAAATTCATTCTTTAACATTGCATCGCGATAAAATTTTTCACTATCGGAGCAACTCTCTCCGGTGCGTCCACGTGAATGTGATGAGATCCCTCCACGACATGCTCTTCAAACCTTTTAGCCCCCTTCTTCATCAGCTCATCAGTTTTCCTGCGGGCTTCAGAATCACCTAATTTCCAACCAGGATTGGCAATTATCTGAAGAACGTTACAAGATACCCGAGAGGCACATGCAAATAGCATTTCTTCAGATAGTCTACCAAACGGCAAAGTTCTTAGCCTGGGATCTCGAGAAAAACAAAATTTACCGTTTATATCTGATTTTTTAGCCCCACGCTTCAAAATTGTTTCGATGCACTTCTTCGACATTGGTCCTCTACTGCCACGCTGCACCAAACTGATCATTCCATCCATGCTATATGCAGGAGGTTTGTTCTTGGACATTTTTTCTTCCAAATTCAGTACGTGTTCAATAGTTGTCTTTAAATGATAGACAACATCTTCTTCTTTCTGAGTTATGTGGGCTCTAACGCAATCAATTCCGACCAAGTTCTCCACTTTCTCAGGAAAAAAGGCAGCGTATGTAAATGCTACTTTACTACCAAATGAATGCGCGATGATGCTTACTTTATCCCACTTAAAATATTTTGATAATATCTGTAAGAGTATAACTCCATCCATAAAATTGTAAGCCATTCCTAAAGGGTAATGCGAAGAAAGACCATGCCCAGGTAGGTCAATAGCTAGAACACTTGTACTTTCAGAAACTAACAGAGGAGCTAACCCGTCAAAACTTCCAGCATTATCCTCATATCCATGGACGGCAATGATTGGTTGTACATCAGTTGCACCCCACCATTTCCCTAAAGGTGAAGAAGAAAAATGATGTACTGGCAAGACAAGAAGAAAGAGCCGAATAATGAATCATTGACTGGTCAGAGCAAAGCCCTTACCTGCAACACTCCCCCAAGGGACCGGTACAGTAATATCTGTAACAGTGATATTGCTTCCACCATATCCTTGGGAAAATAACCTTTTACGAGAGTTCAAGAGTCTAGGAGCTAACCACACGGCTCTCAACGAATGTAACCGCGTTAACAACCGCATAGCTATTAACAGCTATTATTCATGCGAGAAACAACAGCAAGCACAATAATCCACACAAACTTGACGGCGGTCTTAGAGGTAACGAAAACTGAGCCAATTCATAGCTATATAATACACGTCATCTCAAGCTCAAGAGACTTCTTTATGGTACTGTCTTTAGAGACTGATGACGAGGACACTACTTGTTGCGTTCTTGATCGAAGGACTCACTTTACAACAGACTTCATTGGCCATAGGTTCTTGCTATCACTGCAGCTGACGAAAGTAGAGGTAAACCTTAAGATGAGCAGAGTCAGGCTTCGTGCAAACTCGTCCGTCAAGTTGTCGGGAGAATCGAAGGGAATCTTCAATGATCCCCGAGGTAGGGTTATAAGAAGGATCTCAATGAATAATTAGCAGCGTTTAAGCCTTTCCGATATTAACAATTGGAAATAATTAAGGGTGCAATAATTGTCTTCCGTAAACTACAACCTGAAATGTTGTTAAGTCAGAACACTGGCGTCTAAAGACGAATTTCTATCAAAGGTCCACTAATTCCCCGCGATTGTACACTTCCCCCTCCCTTCACACACGAAGTCGATCGAATCGATCATATTCGATACATGCGATAGTTTTCGATTCATTTCAAGAGCCGGAGTTGGAAGAACACGAATGAACACGAAGAACAAAACGAGTCGTTCAGTCTGAACCCAAGAACCCCAAGAAACATTAAGAGCCCATGTAGAACCCGTGTAGAACATAAGAATCCAGTCTGATTCATTCATACCCGTTTGACAGTTCATGCGATGAGAGCACCCTGTCAAGTTAAAGATTAAATTTTCTTTAATCCTTGAAGGCTAGTTCAAGTTTATTTTGTATTTTTGGTCGGAAGCGTATGTACCGAAGGTTTATAAGAACGTTCTGGCGATCTGATTCTTATCTTGGTTACTGGAACCGGGTCACACTATCCGTGCAAATATGACTTGACGTGGAAGCTGATAAGCAGTTCAATTTCTACTTTTTCGTACGTTTCAAAAGTCGAATTTTGCTATGTACATGTCTTATTTTGCTTGACTGAGGGTAGTATGCAAAATCTTCAGAGATTTCGTTTCCCTGTATCTGTTTTCTTGGGAAACTGCCGAAAATGGAAATCGTCTGGGAACGCCTTCGAAATAAATATTCCGGTACCATGGGGACACGTTGCAGGTTGAATATGTTTATTTATCTCTATCTATCTCCTCTATCTATTTATTTAGTACACAGGTGTATGGAAACGGGTGTTATCCTCCTATATTCTGTGCCCTTGGTAACATGAAGACCGTGTTGCATCAGTCGGGTTGGTTTTATCGGTCATGTGCAAATATTACTTTAGGGAATGGTTAACGTTTAGTGGATTTCAAGCGGGTTAGCAAATATTTTCCTAATGTAGGCAATACACTTAAATTGAAAAATGTACCATGTCAGATGTGTTGGACGCTTATCTGGAAGTTCAGGTATCAAACTCCTAAACATCTACCATATTTTAGAACATTTCAGTGCGTTTAACGGTTAATCTGAACTTTTTTAATTTCTAAAACAAAGTAGCTTTGTTAGCCGCCTTGAAAGAGTCGTCCATTGCTAAATAGCTTGACAATCAGTTGTTAGGCTCTGACTAAACTATTTCATTATTCAACGTCGGTTGGGCACTTTGAAACCATGAAAATCTGTGAGAAGCGGGAAGTTCAAGTATATTTTATTGTAGGTGTCTTATGTAGAGACCTTACAGGTTCAGGAGCATGTACCTGCTACCAGAAAATTGAAATTCGTTGAATGCTAAAGAATTAGTTGTGTTTTGAATAGGTGGTGAACTTACTAGAAAACATAATTTAGTCACTGGATTTGACTTGGCTCTCCTCTCAATTCTCCTTTCAGCCAATCTTTTCTTGTTAACATATTTCTCTTCTTTTCACCAAATATCACCTCTTAAATATTTATTATTCAAGGTCACCCTTTGCCATTCCTTCGGTCCAGAAGTGCCTTAATTAAATTCTTCATCAGATGAAAAATTGGCCTATTAGTTAGGCCTTCCATTTTCTTCGTCTGATTGTTCTTAAGAAGTAAATATATATTTATGATACGAGCATCAGAAGGAGGTTATGAATGGTGAATACCTGGGATATGAATTTAGTTCAATTTCGTACACTCCAAGAAAATTTTGCTGATGTAAATATGGTTTCAAAAATATTTTTTCTTAAATCATACATTGAATTTTGAAGCGTTATCATAAATTAGATATGCACATGTAGTTTTGATTCTATCAAGATGAGCTATGCCCTCTCTATCCACCGTTTTAGTACAATGGTCCAATGATAATCTATTATTTGATTAACTGTTTCTGGTGTTGTTTTCCTACCACTTCCTCAGCCAGTCTCCTCAAACACTACAGCTCTCTCTCTTTTTCCCAGCCTCTTTTATTAACCACCTCCTTAGAATAGCAATTATTTAAATAGAATGGTCACCAAAGGAACATGAAGGCTATGGGACTGAAATTTAAGTGTAAATTGTTGAGAAAATTGTCATGAATCGATGATCCTTCTCTGTCAATAATCAGCTTGGTCTACTTCCTTCATTAGGACAGAGAACCAAAGGTCTGCTGTAATTAGTTTTGAACTTCTTCCAGTCTTTGTTATGAATATGATTTATTTATTTCGTTTCCCCAAAAACAGCACATTTATGGCCTTTACAACAGGGAATCTACAAAGAAGGACGTATTCACCAATGCCCATGCCCTGGAAAAATGCAATTTACCCAGGCGGGACTCGATCCTGCCACCTATGGTTTGGCAGGCGAGGACTTAACCCTGCCAAGGCTGGCAATTGTATACTTTGCTTTTGCGCATTGACTAATTACAAACTGGACAGGCACTGGGCAATATTTTTCCTGCCAAGTGCAATCCCAGGTGCTGGAAGCTGCTTGTTTTATAGATTCTTGTTGTTGCTTGATGATCTTATTGACTGCAGAGCTATACTCACACTGGCCTCCATTGGAAAGCAAGTCATGTGCTTTCATTGAACTTTTCTTTTTTCCTTACCTTTTCTTGACTCCATCATTACTTTGTTGTTTTAGTTGGTCTTCTTTGTTACTTCGCTCTATTCTTCAAATACTCACATCCTTAAATTCTATATACAGTACATGTATGTATAATATTCTCCAAATTTAACTTGTGATGAATCATTTCCGTGCTAAATGCATATTTTTATTGCTTTAACAGTATTGCATATTCTTCTCGTAGAAATCCAATAAAGCCTGGGTTATTCTGGGTTATTTCTCTCAAACTTCCATGGCTTCCATCTCTCATCCGCTTATTACTAAGCATCCTAGGTTACAGCAATCTTTCACTTCCTCAAGTTTTTCTTTTCTTAGTTAGATCTTAGTCTTGGCCTCCTCTCTCCTACAGAGTACTAATATCTTAGGTACCTATCCATCCAGTGGTTTTGTGTTGAAACCGGGCTACAGTAGACCCCTGTGCTAAAATGTGTTCCACAATATGATCTGAACAATTTGAGCGTGCTTTTTTGAATTTTAAAATTTGCAGATTTACCTATCACTCGTACAATATGTCATCAACCATGTAATTCTATGACTTATTTTTTAACGAAGTACGTTCTATAGCATAGCAATATTTACATGTGCTGATGTTCTTAAAACTGATTCGTCAACTGAAAATAATGCCCATTCATTATCTACTATCTAATGCCTATTCATTATGCTTCTAGTAAGGCATAGGTGCTATAAAACCTAACTCAAATCCTTCATGGAAGTTCTTGTTTAAGATATCAATTCTACAAAATTTCATCTTATATCTCCACGATTTTACCTTGTACTTCTCCATAAAAAGTAAACTTCAATTGAACATTTCAATAATTAACCCTTCTTGTTATAATCAGGGAGCATAGAATACCTTTAATGAATACCCATTTTTTTCCATTTCAAATCTTTTTAAGTCTTCTAATCACACTGTGTCTCTGCAATGACTGCCATGTTCCACCTTATATAGCATCTCGTGAACTTCCTGCTTGATGAGCTCCATATATGATCTTGTAATGTTCCTGAATCTTATTTACTACATATTTGGTTGAAACTCATTACATGATTGGAATTTGTATAAAAATCTGCTAATAGATTCCATACAGGTCTTCTGTTATTTGTTGGCCATTTCCACAATAGGATCAGTGACAGGTCAAGAAGATCGCAAGGCATTTGTGGATAGCGAAAACAAATACACAGGGTAGGCTCACGGGGTGTCTTTCCTGAGGTCTCTGTCCGAGACTTTTCACTCACTCACCTCAGGTGGGGAAGGACAGAGGAAGGAAAAAGGGTTGGAGGCGTCGCCACAATGAGAGCCCAACGACGCCTCCAAGGATAGGGAAGCAAGGAATGGGATAGGGAATCCCACGCTGTCATTAGGATAGCGTGGGCCACTATTAACGAAACCATGATTTGCTGTTCCTACAGAAATTGAAAAATATTCTATAAAAGTATTCCACAGAGTTTTCTGTAGATAACCACTAAAGGATCAGCGATAGATGATCAAGATCGCAAGGTATATGTGGGAAGTGATCTTGTTGACCACTATTGCAAGATTGCAGCTGTGTTGGATTTTTGGCGGCTTCTGCCCTCATGAAATATTTATTCTCATGGTGACTACCTCTGTTGAGAAGACCACTGGCCCAGGGGTATCAATCCTGTGGCATTTCATTACTTTTTGATGTACTTATGTTTCATAATTTCAGTTAATAACCAACAATGACTTAAACTTTTGGTGTAATGGAAGTTACATATATACATTTATAAATTACTGAATATTTCTGGCTTTCTGATGTGATAAAATTGATAACAAAATATCAAAAGAGACAAGCCATATGTTTCCCAAGCATACCCCTGAGTGAATGTCTGGGTATGTGACATTGAAGAGAAGAGCCAACCAGACCCATACCCATCAAATTTGTTCCAAATTTTATACCATTGCCGAAGGGCTGGTTATATTGCTCATTAACTCATATGAGTTGACGCCTAACTATACGTATGAATGTGTAAATGAATTGAAAAATGCACTGAGTAACTACCTTACTTGTGCGAATGCTTGTAAAGAAAATAGAACCTTTTCTAATTTGGTTCATGCAATGGTACATTTTTTATTTCAGTCCACCAACTTTATTCAAGCATTTTGGCGGTAGCTTGTACGGATTAATGTATTGTGTAATCATGACTTCAGGTGAATCCAGCTTGTATTGGAAATAATTATTGATTATTGTTTTAACAGTAACATAAATTTGTTTTCAGGAAAATGGTGGGGAGACCCAGACTCAAAACCTCTACTTGGTCTTCATGGCTGGCAGGATAATGCTGCTACCTTTGATGGAATCGCTCCTCTCCTTCCAAAAAATGTTAGCCTGCTTGCTTTGGACTTGCCAGGTCATGGTTTCTCTTCATGGTATCCATATAACACTTGCTATAATTCATCTCAAGGTTTACTAGTGCTCCGTCAAGTGGTCAAATACTTTGAGTGGGACAAAATATCTATCTTGGGACATTCAATGGGAGGGGCGTATGGCTTTCTTTATGCTGCAGTTTTTCCTGATGATGTTGATAAACTGATCATGTTAGATATGGCCAGGCCAATGGCAATTTCTCCTAATCAGTTGGTGCTAGATGCTCAGGATATTATTCAGCGGTGTTTAAAAAACAATCACATGAGCTTAGAGACTGGCCCACGGTTTACATATGATGAGCTAGTGTCACGTCTGTTCAAGGGCTACAGAGGTTCCCTAACTGAAGAATCATGCCGAGTGCTTCTCAAAAGGGGAGCTGTGAAGATGCCGTGTGGAAAGTATTCCTTTTCACGAGATCCTCGGCTTAACAGTACAACCAGTGACTTGTCTGCATTTCCCCTTTCTCTTATTTACAGTATGGCAGAAAACATTAAGTGTGAAGTGCTAAACTTGAAAGGGAAGTCTGGTGTTAATTTTATATCTGAAAAAGATTATCATAATGCTCTTCAATTCATCCGGAAATCAGCTAAGAAATTTGAATTTCATGAAGTTGATGGAACTCATCATTTCCACTTGAATGAACCATCTGCAGCTGGTTCTTTGATAGCTCAATTTTTGGATGTTTAGCCCTTGGGAATAATATACCACTTTTTAAATAATTATTTATATTATGATAGGCTAAGTCTGTGCTCACAAAGATTGGCCTTATATTACGAATTACGCCCAGAAAAATTCATCTGTGCATTTTTAGTGTCATTTTGTTCATCCATTTCAAAATGGAATTCACCTCTTAGTCATGAACCATCAGCTGAATGATTTCAATTTGTATTTACTGTTGTATTTCATTCAGGGAAAATATACATATTTCATTTAGATATTTTTTGTCTTTTTACGTTATGTTGCATTGTAATACTGTAAAAATATGGGTTTGTGCGTTGGACCGTATTTTCTCATATACAGTATACTCTCGATTATCCGGGCTAATGATGGGGAGAGACGGCACGAATAATCGGAAAACACGGATAACCCAAATTTTCACGTAATTTTTTGCCGTGTTCATAATTTACCTAAAACAAACAATGTATTGTTATTTTATTTTAGAGTGCTTCCCGGACTTAATGAGAGCTTTCTTCGCCAGTTCGCGATATTTTTATCGGCGGTAACATGGTTGTACTCGTCTTATTAATGCTCCATATAAGGCCTGGTTTCGAAAACTACACATCCGTGGCTGTGTGATCACGGATACAGAAAAGTGGTTTGCAAGGATGCTTCAAAACCAATGCTCGATGTCAGAAACTACACTGTCAGGCACCACGCCACGTAGTCGCGTCTCGCACAAGTTGCCCGGGTTGCAATTGCTGCGGGACGTGTATCCGCGATCACGGAGTGCGGTCGCGCACAGCGAGGCTTGGGAAACAGGAACACGGTGCTCCCTTGAATGCTGCTAGCGCGCGATCGCATCCGTTTTACAAAGGGAATTCTAACGGAAATTATAAGTCCGGTGTATCCTAGCATTAATGCAGTAATTCCGACAATTTTACGTCGGATTTTTTTATTTTAAAAAGATCGCGGAAAAATTTAGCAAAAGTGAAAATCATGCACGGATAACCCGCAACCCGGATAAACAGCAACCGGATAATCGGGAGTCTGCTGTATATGTATTACATAAATTTTTCAGTTTTAGGGAGGTCAAAAATAGGCTGCGCATCATACATCAGAATGTATAGGTCACCTAAATATTTTCTTTTATGATGGTATCCATTTGAAGGACAACTAACAATGATGCAATCACCAAGCTAATGCCGAGCAATTACTTCGTTTATCTTTAACATGTTCCCTGCTACGGATTTTTATATGAATTCACCCATTACACCAAAAAGTTTTTCTTATTCCTTTCACAGTAATATTTGGGTCCTTTCCATCTGTGTTTTCATGGGTATACGGCTATGTGCACTGTATCGGTCACATCGGCATAGAAGTGCCTCCCTGTGACCAACAGCATGCTATGAGAGGCCAAAAAAGTAACACAGTCTTCAGTTATTATGACCGAAGCGGTGTGAAAATGAAGTGCCCATTTAGGTCATTATGACCTCAGAGGCAATGAACTTGTTAGTGATTCCCAATAGGGTAGTTTCCTTCATCAAAGAAAGCGAAAGGCATTGATTGCAATTTGTTACCCACTAATAGTGTGTTTATAATTTACAAATTATTTGGTTTTAGAAATCCCAGTTTAGACGAATGGTAATAATGGTCAGTTTTAACCTTATTTGTAAAAGGCCAGATTGGCAACCATGTGATGCCACTCTAGGTGATGTCACAGGAGTCTAGATGCTACACGAGTAGTCAGTAGTTTTACATCGTCTGAGATTAACAATTGCAAAGAGCTTGCAATTAACATGATGCAAAGAGCTCAGGGAAACATCTCTTAATAATCACCTATTTAAATTGCTTATGGTCGAAAAGTTTCCTTCAATTGATAGGGTATTAATAATCCTTATTTAAACCAAGTACTACAGTGCTGGCTGGGTACTCTGCTACCTGCTAGCAGCCTGCATCGTATCGGTGCTCATAGCCTCGCACCAAGGTGGTCTCACACGGTGGCAGCCAAAACCAGAATGACGTCACCCGGGCTTTTCCCAGCATTCATACTTAGCCAATTCATTTTCATGCTCTTAAAAATTTTCACTTTTCATTTAATCCCGAAAAATATATATGTATCGTCATTTAACAATCTAAAAGCATGAAATACGTACTCGATTTAGGCAATTAAAAATTATTAGGAAACCACCCTATTGTGGCCATGAATACCTTAATCTGTTGTATTCATTGATTAAGTTGAATTTATACTTTGTGATTCCTACGATTTTTTTGTTTATGGAAATAACTCTTGTTGATGGCAAGATGACACAGACATTGTGAGCAAGTGACAGGGATGTCAGCTTACAAAAAACATTGGGGGGGCCCAAACCGGGGATCTTGGCCCGGTAAATTTTATAAGTAGTGAGTTTTAAGTTTTTTAAGCATTTTAGAAGAGTCATATGATCAACATCAGAACCCTGATAACTCGAATCTCGATATCTGGACACTCTGGGGAAGATCGACAAGCCTGACACATTTTTTCCTCACACCGATAACAAATTTTTGAGGGGGCTCGAGACCCCTCAGGCCCCATGTAGTCGGCACCACTGGCAAGTAAAGTATAAAAGGTATAAGAGCTGACAGAACTTTACTTTCTTTGATCTGGTGGGTGTATTATCTTGGGAGTTTTAGAAAGGATTATGTAGGTATGCACTTGATTACTTTAAATCTCCCCATTTGCAGGAAATACATCGATAAACATTGAAATTCTCTCTTTGATCGATCCTTGTGGTATTCCTGTTTGAAGAAGTATAGTTTAACCATTGATGCTTCACTGTCATCTGCCTAGAGGAAACTTCAGTTGTCTTAAATCAGGTATGGTTCTTTGATATTACTCGTACTTTATTTGTAAATGATGGGAGTATGTAATGATTTTAATTCATGTTAAAGAAAATTAAGTGGGGAGAATGAACTGTTGAAAAGTAAGCGTGATTATCATCTATCTGAATAATAAATAGTTATTAAAGAATCACCCACAGTTACTTAGCTGTGAATTTGAGGAAAATTTTGCTGGTGTACAGGTTTTGACAGGTGTGATTAATCCTTAGACTGCGGAAACATTTTGTGTGCTGGCAGCAGGAAAAATGTTTCACCATTGCTCGATTATCTACAGCAGTTTCCCAAAATTTTACTGTTACCTGGGTGGAGCCCAAGTCCACATTCCCCCGCTGTGGCGATTGCTTATGCTGCTTAACTCTCTATGGCCATCCTTCACAGCAGGGGGTGGCATTTCCTATCATACTGCCCATTTTTTATTGTTTCTTCTCCACTCCACGCTGCTAATATGCCAATGACGAGTGCCCAAATATAGGCCCATCCAAAAGTAAGAAAGAAAGAAGGGTTTCAAGGGCGTACATAGGATCAAAACTAAGGGGGGGGGGGTTTTCTAGTTATAGGTAAGATTTAAGAATGGAAAAGGTGAATGAAACCAACATTTTAAGGAAACTGCTCTTTATTAGTTTTTAAAATTATTTTCTTAAAAAATATTATTTTCCTGAAAGACATTTGCGATTTTTGCTTCCAGGGGGGGGGGCTGCTGTGGCTGCCCCCTCCTGCTCCTAGCTGAGTATGCCCATGAAGGGTTTACCCGGATTATAAGGGTTCAATCCTTGCGAGACATTTGGCCAGGCTAGAGGGAAAAATATTTCTTGGTTCTCCCCCATACAGACTGGCAGCTAAAATCATCTACTCCCGCAGCTAAAGGGGTTATCAGGAGCAGGTGAGGCAATAGCCTCATGAGCTGTATGCAGCTAAAAAGTGGAATACAAATAAATGCTAAGGAAAAACTTTAAAATCTCAATATATGTGTGCTCCAATATTTTTTCTTATTTTTGAACATGGAGATAACATTTATTTTAATTCTTCCTGTCTATTACAGGCAATGGAGTTTTAAATTAATTTCTATTGATGATTCCATAGCAATCTCTGAGTAATAGCAATAGTATTTTTGTTTTATTGAGGAAGATTGGATCTATTGGATCCAGAAAAATTGTCACTTGGTAAAAAAAATAAAAAATTGCTAGCTTTTTTCTGATCTTTTTATGCTTTTCTTAAGATTTTAATAGTAATCAACAAGGACTAAAGGTTAAAGGTTACAAAGGTTAAAACGAAATTGAAAAGGGAGCGTAAATTTGGATGAAAAATGGCTACTCGGAGTATAATTTCGTGTTTCAGCTGTCAGTTGTCTCCTGCATTGCGCACTAGTTGTTTGACGTCACTAATGTATGAGCAGGTAGGACGGCGTCTATCACGTTCTTGTATTCGTCAGCGACGAAATCCAAAGAAATCAGATGCAATTTTGACAATCTATAAAAATTGAAATTAA
Source organism: Ischnura elegans (assembly GCF_921293095.1). Taxonomy (NCBI): domain Eukaryota; kingdom Metazoa; phylum Arthropoda; class Insecta; order Odonata; family Coenagrionidae; genus Ischnura; species Ischnura elegans. The sequence continues at coordinate 41,980,010 of NC_060250.1, read as the reverse complement.
ATATAAAAATTATAGTATTTAATATATCTATGGATAACATAAATCGAACTAAATTTCCTTTATTGGGTCTTGCAATTTGAAGTAATGTTTCCTCCTTCGGTTGCCATTGAACGTTGCTCGATGAAGGAATAACCTTCCGTGTATACGTGAAGGAGATTCGGATATAAAAGCTGCAATTCAAGTAAGTATATGAAAATAATTGTAAAGAATAAGCCAACATTGAGTTTATGTTGCTGATGTTATCTGTATGAAATATATTTAACGTGATTATTAACCTCGTCACTGAAGTTAAGATGGCGGACCGAAATGTGATGTGCAGGTAGTGCATAACTGCGTGTGGATTTTGTAGGGTTATTACTATGTGCAAGTTGTAGACGAGTACTTGGAGTGATTAATTTGGTTTAGAGAGTATCATTGTGCATCTTATATAGATACTGTGAGTTCAATTGATTACATCCTATGTGTTTTTTTCATTGTACACGGTCTAATAATTCCTTGGTTTTATTGCAGTTGTCATGCCTAGTGGTAAAGATACAGAAAGGAATGGAAGAACATCTTTGGATCGCAGACGTTCTAATTATGCTAGTCCCAAATCAGAAGTTTCAACTCGTGGGAGTGACTTAGACAAGCAAGGTGTAGGTAATTATGATTCGAGTGCATCGTACAAGGACAAGAAACGTAAACACAAAAAATTAGCCAAGAGAAACAAGAAAAAAAGACATTCCAAGAGTGATGGTTTTGAGTGCCCTGGTGTTCCTCTCAAGCCTCTGGTTGAGTACTCTGACGTTAGTTCAGAAGATCTCTCAGAGCCGGAGGCTGGAGAGATACAAAGTGATGATAGTATGCGTGCAAGTTTGAGTGAAGGTGAAGTGAGCCCTGTGCCAAAAAAGCGCCGTAGAAAGTCCAAAATGAAATATTCCGATGACATTGGTAGGCGTCATGGCAGGGACCTTTCTCCTGCGCCAGTGCGAGTTGAAAAACGCGATAGGAATCTCACACCCTCGCCTGTTCGAAGTGATTCGCTCATGACTAAAAGTATTAAGACTAAGGACAAAGTAATATCTCCTAGGGAAGACTGTAAGAGTGAACGGCATCGATCAAAGAATATCTCTCTTTCGCCTGGCAGGAGAAGTGATAAGCATCAGCGTGATAGGAGTCTAACTCCGTTAGAGCACCCCAAAGGAGACTTGAGGGATCGTTTGCTATCCCCAGCTGCATCAGTTAATCCGGACAAGCAAATCTCCCGAAGTGGTTCGCCCTATGCCCCTGGTAATGAAAAAGGCTTGGAACCAAGCACGTCACCTAGGGTGCCCGATTTTAGGAAATCTAAAGATGGTATCAACACTGAGCCCTTGGACCGCAAACGAGACCGTAAGGACAGGAAAGACAAGAAGCACAGGCATGAGAAGGAAAGGAAAAAGCTGAAGTCTTCCCCTAATAGGCGGAAAAAACGGAAATTTCGACAGTCTCGCAGTCTCAGTCCAGCTAGTAACAATATCGCTGAGGCTGATGGTGCCGTTTCTTCTGCTGAGGCAAGAACTGCTCAAACCGATAGCTGGAAATCCAGCGGCGGTATCGATGACGTTTCCATTCATGGCTTTCAAGATAAGAGACGGCGGTTAGGAAGCGCCAGCCCTAGGGATTCGGATTCGTTTCCCACTTCGGGTGGTGCGACCCCTAGAAGGGGTGGTGAAGCCCCTGGTGGTTATAGCCCCCCAATACCTTCCAGTTCCCCTCACATGAGACGAGGTCCCCCCAGTCCTGCTTCTCCACACACTCCGCCACTGCCTCCAAAAGCGTACGAAAAACTTGTTGGGCAAATGCAACCGTTGTTGTTGAGTCGATCGTGCACCTTGTCTTCATCATCTCGGCGATCTGCAAGCACTGAAGGACATATGCCCTACAGAAGTGTGTCCCCAGCACCTTTACCACAGTCAGCACCCAAGACCTCATCTCCTGCGAAACGTAGGAAAACCTCCAGTCGGAACCATCGAAGTAGGAGGGACAAGCCAAGGAAGAGTCGGACCCGGTCTAGGTCGCCAATAAGGTGAGTACCCGCTAAAAATTTTGGTGGTGGTTGTGTAAAGGCTCGGATTTCTCATCATTTGATGTGTTGTTCCCATGTCTATTTAGTAGTAGTATAGCACCATTTGAATATTGTGCAAGGCACTCAATTCATTATGTTAGATGTCATAGAGGTTGGTCCATTTAACTCCAAAAGGTTTGTAATTGTTCGGTTAGAAAGTTTTGAAATCCTTTGGTATAGAGTAAAAGGCAATCCGAAGGTTTGAATAGCTGGAAAGGAAGCAGTTTACCCACTAAAAAGTGAAGTACCAGCTTCCATATTCCTTGGTGATATTACACTTTCGCCCCCATAATTGTAGCATCCATGATAATATCCTTTGTGCCTATGTTTTTCTACTCTCAAATAAAATTAACGATGAAGGTTTGTAATTAATCACTTTTAAATAAATGAACAAACTGAATTTTACATCGGTAAACGATAGCAAGTTAAATGGCTTCAGTTTTTACTTTCCCCTAATCTAAATTGGCTACTACAAGTATTGGTTAAATTATCTGTGCGTGGTCCAGACTGCCTACGTAACGTTTTGTTTTTTACATGTATATATTCCTTAAATTGTAATAATAAGTATTATTGAAATTGTGAAGCCCAATTTTAAAACGGTCATTAGATTTATAAATGATTTTTTGGAAGTATAGTGTTGGTCCTGTTTTCAACGTGTTTTGTTAATCTTAGGCCCTGTCAAGTTGAACTTGTAATCATCCTCTGGGTATATAAAGCAGTAGATGAAATGACGGAAGATAACTTATCGAAAATGATATGCAGTAAGTAAGGGGTATAAATAATGTTTTGCTTACATGTTATCATATAACGTGTATAGATAGTCCACGTAAGAAATGTAATAAAGGAAAAGATAGTCAGATCACTGCACTGAAATATCATGGAGTAATAATTTCCACTTCATTTTTTTTGTCCCAATGCGAATTTAATCCATACCATTAAAGGTGGTGCATGAGTAGAATTGTATTTCTTTTCGAGGGAATAAACCATAATTAGATTAAGATCTTATGTATTATTATAGGAAATATTCCGGGGATGAATAACTTGACTGTAAAGTTTCAAAGAACGAACCCAAGATGGCTGAAAACCCAGCCCTCTCTAACTTGCTACTTCATGTTTAACAGGTTCAGTACATCAGTTTTCTGTTAATCTCATGTTGGGAGAGCTCTTCAGTTCTGAGAATTCGACTGTAAAGGTTGCATACCATTCTGCTTGCTATTTATCTCATGCAATTAATTACAAGAACCTGGTTTGATAACATTTCATTGCATTTATTAGTTTGTTATTTTTTATTATTTATGGGAGTCCCGTATTCTCAAAAAAGTAATATATATATGATGTTAATTATTTATTTATTTCAGTGATATAGCATTTAAAAGAAATCCTCGTGTGTAGATGTATATATAGATACATGATGTATTTCTTCTATACTTAATTTGTTTGTTTTCATTTTAATCTGCATTTCGAATCAGCAATGCCATAATAATCAGTTGATTTTATGTAGTTATGTCTATTACCTATGCAATTTTTCTATGAATGCAAGGTACTGAAAAAACTTTTTCGGGCTGATGATTACTTCATGACCCAGTTTTATTGAATACGTGAGATCCTTTTACTTATAGAGGGGTAAATCCCTTGTAAGAAAAAATCAGCTTCATGGCCTGATGATGTACAATATTCAGTGAAATGTGGTTTTAGAAAATACCTACTGTCTATGGATTGACTAAGTTTTCTTGGATGTGTGCTAAAATACAAGGAATTTCACCTTAGATTATTTGGGCCCACATTAAAAAAAAATTTATTTTCTTCCCATTTTAGAGCTTCAAAAAGCCTTGTTGATTAGAAAATGTGATTAAAGAAAAAATGAGTTCTCAGCTACGTGGCATATACAAATTTTCTTTTGTCTATAGCATTGAAATTTCATTTTTAATAGTCAACACCCTGTGATATTTGAGAGACCCTCCTCTCACAATCAGTGGAGGTCTTCTTGATGCACACAGGTAGATAAATGGTGCAATTTCAGCAATCCTCAATTGAGTTCAATTATAACTCTTTGTTTTGTGTCAATTGCACAACGGTTCATAAATACCTTAGTGGCTGTAGTAGAGGCAACTTGTATGTGTACCATCGAAAAGTCTCCATTTTCATTCAATTCTGTCTTCTTGAAATTGGTCCTTGATATATATATCGGTGGACCATGTGGAAACCTAGTCTTTGTAAGTTAAAGTAAATCAATTTTGGGACTGGAAGGACTGAACAACATTTTTGGGAAAAGAGATCTGTATAATTTAATCTGATAGATGTTTTTGCATTACACCAGGGATTTCATTGGAAAAGTTGTTTTTTATGTTGTTCCTTTTGATCATTTTATAATTAGTTAAACATGAGGCTATAAATTGGTACTTGCATTATTTTTGCATGTAATTTTATGAGGTTATTCAATTTGTTCGCGCATGCTGCTTTGGCAGGGATTTGATGGGTGGGGGAAATGAGGAATCTCGTCCGTGGCATCTGGGAAAATTTATCATAGCAAAAAAAGAAAAATAGCAAAAAAAGAAAACTGGATTGCTCTCAGCTGACAAAGAGCTTGTTTCTTTGACATTGAAAAAATTGGTTAATTATCCTCTGAATATTTCTGTCAACAATTCAAGCCACTCAGAATAATGTAAGGAGAGTGGTATGTATTACATGAGCAAACATGAATTACAGGCCAGTGGTGATTGGATTGAGAGGGTGATGAAAATATCAGGGAAATGAAAATTTTTGCCCAATAAAAGTCATGGAATTTGAATTTGCCAATCTTGTTTTAGCCCCAACATATTAAACCATTCTTTCTTATAATTGTAAGATAAGACCTGAATGTCATGTGTCGACATATTTTATCACTGAAGATGTGAAATACTTGTGTACAGTACTTACAACTTCATGAAATCAGTATGGGTGCTTATTTAGTTTTGTATTCTGCAATACCATCATATTTATCTCTATGAACTAAGTATGGTTATCATACTCGATTCTGATCAAACTGTGATTGTAGTGGTGATGGGTAAAGAAAAATGGTTTGTCCAAGTACTTAGGGCTTTTCATTGTGTCAGACGTCATTCATGGATAGCCTTTTTTTTTTTTTTTTTTTTTTAAAGAGATGTAATTCCTGTTATGGGCATTAAAACTACTATCTTAAATTAGCAAAAATATTGTTCAGCATTAAGTACATATAGCTTTTATTTAGAACATAAATATTAACTCTCTTTTTTGTTATTTAACTGGTACACATCTATATCCTCCGCTTCTTTTAACTTTCATTTAATGTGATGTATTTGGTCATTTTATTAATGTGTCATTGTTTTTACTTGTCATCCCTAATGGGGTAGGGATTGCGTGAATTTATTTGGAATGGGGTAATTCCAAGTACTTATAAACAACACAACAACTTCCTTTCCCCGAAGATTTGGTATGATTGAAATTTTCAAACCGTTTTCATAGCAAATGGATTGTACGACTGTCAAAATTGTTCAATATTATTGAAAATTTCCTGCACACCCAATCCCGAGTTGAAATATTTTGGTATGTAGTGTCTTAGATTTTTGCATACTGGAAGAAATTGCAGTTTACTGGAGTAACCTCAGTGTGGTATTTTTATTTTGGATTTGAAAACTCCTTTGAAAGATGCATTTTTTTATTTGATTGGTTATGTGAGTTGAAAACTATTGTATTTTAAGTCTTAAGGTAAATACTGACATTAGAACTTGTAGTCTTAATCATTTTATGTTAATTTTACTTTTGTTCTGGATCCTTAAATGCAACTAAATTTGCATTCTAAAATGCTATGTAATTACATGTGTGTTAAGAATACAGAACAGATTGTCCTCTAGCTTAGAAGCTGAAATGTTCTAATTTTGATGTTTCATATACAATGAGGCAGGTTGTGGCTTTCATTGCTAGAATCATCTTACTGGGAAAATGGGGAAGAACAGAATTGCTGTTATGTAAAATATTTTGGTACTTAACACCATAGTAGTTGCTGTTGTGAAGCATCTTCAAATGACATTGGCATTGCTGTTTTGTGGTGTCACCTGAAAATGTTTTGCTGAATCAAACTGCAAATTTCTGAAAACATTTCAATCTCAACTTTAGACAGCATGTGATATCATATTGCATTTCTCATAATGCTGTTTTCAACTTTTGATAATCTAGTCAAGTCAATTTTGAACTATTGGTATTATTGTATTTTTAGTGATTTATTTGCCTGGGGAACAATGTTGTGTCCTTGATCTTGTGAAATGATAGTGCAGACCCTAATTTAATGAACTCTTATTATTATTTCTCTGTATTAGTTGCTTGCTTTGGGGATTAAAATACCTTCAAAGTCATGTTTTAATTCCGGTTAGTTATGGGACATGGATTGCCAGCCCAAACAATCTTTATTTATCATCATTCAGCAGTTTCAAATAAATTTTTTCTGTACAAAATTAACCCTGAAGTATATAATCCTTAAGTATATCATCCTTTGGAGAACTGATATTGTATTTGGAAGAGGCGACCAAAAGCCAAGGTCATTTTTTTTCATGTGGGTTGGGTTATAAAGGCAGTGTGGAGATAAACCTGGATCAGCATTAGCCTTCTCTTGTCGAAAGGGGATGATGACAAGGGCACAACGTCCCAAATGGCATACTAGTGAAACAGAAAAGTAGTCCCCAGTGGCTGTAAGGTCACATCACTGGTGCAAAACAAAATACTGCATTAAATCCCCAGCCTCTCAACCGGAAATCCTTCAGAAGCACTCACTCATCTTGAAGGAAACCTTGCAAGGGTTGAAGGGTTCTTGCAAAGGTTGCCTTGGTTGAGATACTACTCACTGACACACGTACATACAACACTCACTCTTTGAGCTGTACTTGGGGAGAAAATACTTGGACTCAAAGGTACTCAAGGTAAAAGACTCAGTGGTATGGGCATCCTGGTCTAAATAAGTGGACCAGCTTTGCTATTAAAGATTTCCTCCTCTACACAGTTCAGGGTCGATTCATCAGATCAACAAACGTCACTTATGTTGTGTTGATGTGAAGAACCAACCTTCAACTGTGAAATGGAAATCTTAGATTTTAAAACCGGACAACTTATCCTGACCATGTAACCTATACCATCTCTTGAATCCAAGGATTTTCTCCCAGAGTTGAGTCCAAGGAGTGAGTGTTGTATACATTTGCATGTGTGAATGTGATAAGTGGCTTATCTCAACCAAGACGAATTTAACATAGCCCCTTCAACACTTGCAAAGTTTCCTTGGAGTTGAGTGAAATCTTGTGAAGGGTTTTCAGTTGAAAGTCTGGGGTTGGTCACTGCTGCAAATCTTCCCATTCCCGTAAACCAACACAATAATTGGTTTTGTACCTGTGATGAGATCCCTAACATTATGGCCATAAGAGACTACTTTTCTGCTTCAGTGTTGAGGCTGTTGAACTCACCCTACCTGTTCTGTCAACAGATTGAGTAGTGCTAGACGTTTACTCTTCATAACACTCAAGCAGGGATTGATTGACCTCTGAAAATTCTCTGCTACTGCCAGGATGTGTGAAGTGAACGCACTGGCCACCACACCAACCCGATTCCCCTTTGGAGAACTTGCCCCCTTTGAACTACACACTTATGTACTTGTTGATTTAACTTTATTGTGACTGAATTGTACAATCTAGAATACACTTTAGGGCCACTTTTCCACAAGACAACACATGGCTCATATTTTGGGTATTTAAATAATGCCAATAATAAGTCCAATTAGTAACTTTCCCTCAACTTTCCTACACAATGCATTTGTGAATGTAAGAACGATTATGTCGAATGTTTAATCTTGGAGTAAGGTTCTCAAATACCTCAATAAAGATTAGCCTTTTTCCCCTGGGTGAATATTAATTGCATGAAACTGCATGCTGGGGCGAAATTGCTGGATAAATGCTCTCAATAATGCGTACATAATAAGCATTCTGTAAAATAATGCAATCATTTTCAAACTATTAAGCCAAAAAATGTTTTGTATGTAAAATGTGTAAAAAATACATTTCTTGTAGACTGAGAATCGGTGACTGTCATTAATGATTCTGCAGAAGAACATGAAACATGCCCTCAATGAAAAATCACTTGATCAGGAACTTTCCATTTACCAGCAGTTGGTCAGCATTTCGCTGCCTGTCCTGGAATGTTGTACTTTCACCTTGGACATTATGACACCTAAAATCAGTGAAAACGTATGCTATTAATTTTTCCTTGGCTAATTTACACCTCTCAAATTACTTTATTATTTAAAATAAAATTTGAAACTGTCGTTTTAGTTCAAATATGACCTTGTGAATGTTGTCAAACATTTATTAAAACTCTTCTGGAAAATTTGTCGGTTTGTATGTCCTGTCTATCTAACATCTATGCTGGTTGTGACATCGTTCTTTTTTTTCTTACTAAAGGCTAAGGAGAGCATTCAGTAGGTCAATCACTCGATCCAGAAGCCGCAGCCTGCCAAGATGGAGGCGTTCAAGATCAAGAAGTCGCTCTCCCAGACCAAGATCTCCACGTCCTCGCAGCCCCAGATCTCCACGACCAAGAAGTCCTCGCAGTCCAAGGCCACGTAGCCCACGATCGCCCAGACCCCGCAGTCCTCGAGCCCCACGTCCACGGAGCCCCAGATCCCCCAGGCCACGAAGCCCACGATCTCCTCGACCCCGGAGTCCAAGGTCTCCTCGACCGCGCAGCCCTAGATCGCCCCGGCCCAGAAGTCCCCGGTCCCCTCGACCTAGAAGCCCGAGATCTCCGAGAAGTGGGGGTCCTCGTACTCCTCGGCCAAGGAGCCCAAGGTCCCCTAGACCTAGGAGCCCCAGATCGCCTCGGCCAAGAAGCCCACGCTCACCCAGACCGCGGAGTCCAAGGTCGCCACGACCCAGGAGTCCGCGTTCTCCCAGGCCAAGGAGCCCTCGATCCCCACGGCCCCGTAGCCCGAGGTCACCCAGGTCCCGTAGGTGGTCGCGGTCGCCCAGCTGGGGCCGATCGCGAGCACGGTCTCGAAGCCGCAGTCGTACTCCCACTAGGAATCGTAGGTCGGGTACTAGCTCTGGAAGTGCGGCCCGTAGTTCTTCGAAGCGAAGGTCCCCCTCTAGTCCATCGCCCAGATCTCCATCCCATCATCACCACCATCGTCACCATCGACATTCGCATGCCACCCCCAGTGCCAAGGTCTTGCGTGAGCAGGCCAAAATGAGTGAGACTAGCCTCTTTGCGGAACTTGTCAAGGACAAGAACATGCGTGAATTGGCCATGAAGAGACTGGCTGCTTTCAAAGAGAAAGAGAAGGCCAAAGAGGAGAATTCAATTGAAATAGTTGACTTGGACAAAGAACCTTCTGAAGAATCCTTGCCAGCGTCAGCTCAACCCTCATTAGAACCAATGCCCCAATCAAATCCTCCAGTTTCTCAGGTCATGGATGTGAACAGTATCCCTATCCCTTGTGAAACCTCTTCAGCAAAATTCCCATCTGCAGGACCATCAACACCTTCCACAACTGCAGTGACCACCCCTGTAGCATCGTATTCAACTCCGGTTGCTGTTATACCTGGTCAAGCAGAACTTCCTCCTCAGGTGCCTGTAATTCCCCCACTTCTTTCAGTCCCTGTCACCCTTCCCATTCCTGTTGTTCAGTCTACCACACCAGTGAGGGCTGCAGTGGACGCTGCAACTGTTCCTGTTGGTGCAGTTGATAATACAACAGTGATTTCAGGTGCTCTTCCCATTACTCAACCAAATATTAGTTCTCAGCATATTCATCCATTAACTTCTGTGTTTCCCAAAGTGGGCATGGACCCTAGTATTATTGCAGGGTTAAAGCAGGACATCCGAATTATGATGGAGAAAAAGAATGCTTTAGAACAGAAATTAAGAGCAGAGATGAAGGCTGATACTAAAATTCCTACTCAAAGCCAGTTGGACAACATGTCAAAACCGAAGAGCCTCACAAAATTGCCAATGCCCCCTGGAATTAATCAAAGTGATTTTGAAAGTATAGACTCGCCTCCTAGTTTGTCAGCCAGCCCTGAACCTGAATTAATTAGAACTCCGCCGAGACGAGGAATTAGGGATCTGCCAATGCCACCAGGTAAGATTAAAATTTACTATTCTATTTTGTTGTAATATCCCTTTATGTGAGGATAATCATTAATCTCATGGACTATTCTGAAATATTGAACTTGATTGTTATCTCAGCTGATGAATGCTGCACCAACTTGCAGCATTGTGTATACATTTGGTATAAGAACAAACATTGCAATTATAAATGATTGGGTTGGAAGCCAAGGGGTATAAGTGATTTTTTTCTCAACAGAGTTAGGTAAAGTCAATTGTTAGAATAAATACACAAAAACCTGGTTGCCAAGGGAAACGAGTAAGTCTCTGTTCTGTGCTGACATCGAGTCGAAAATCTAATGCACTACTTAGTATTTAATTGATCTCATTTGTTTTCTATACCTAATTTCTGTACCTAACTCTGTATAGAAAAAGAAATCACTTGTACCCCTTGGCTTACAACCCACTCATATATTGAAGTATCAGGGGTTCTATTTTGACCAGCAGACCATATTTGCACTAAGGTGCCATCTAGGCTACCTAAACACACCTTTCAAAGTATAATTGTATTGTAGGATTTTTATTATTACGTATATGCTAATCTTTCCCTATGCCTCCTTATGATAATCGATTACATAATAATAGAAACATGTGTTAACTTCTGTTATGTTCAGCCAGCAAATCTACAATTTCTAAGGAAATATGTCAAGAATTTGAACCTTACTCTTTGAGCTTGTGGCTATCCCTTTGTGTTAGTAAAGGAAAAATATATGCCAGTATTATATTTTTGAAAGTTTTAGATCCACTCCAATACCTCACATTGCATACTTAATTTGTAGCTTATGGTGTAGCATGGTGGAAATATTAGGTAGAAATATTAGAATAAATATTAGATTTGTGATTGATTAAGTATACTTTGTAATTAGCAAGGATTTCCATCTGTGGAAATTACAAGGTTTACATATTCAATCGTGAATAAAATGCATATGTTTTAGAAATCCATCTGTGTTGTGAAAAAGTGGCAACACTAAAATTAACATGCCGGCTAGTGTCCAAAATCCAGGTCTCTGAATATTTCTAAACATGGTAGACCTGCAGTCCATCAGATAGTGTCCATGAATTACCATTGTGGTGTTATACAACCAATAGTATAAACGTGAAAGGCATTTTAACTAGGTATTCCTTCTCTAATGAATACCCTTCTAAAATTCCTATCACCATAGTGGTTGGTGGTCAAGTGATTGAGGTCCCTGATACTCTGGCAGAGGATTTGAGTCTTTCTTGAGGAAATTTTTTCATCTTTCTGCCATTTATCTTGCTTGAAAGCCTATGATGCTCCTTTCTTTATATGGTTTTTCCTCAAACTTTTCTCGATTTTTGTCAGGGAAAATTTTGTTTGATTTCTTTTATTCATGTTTGTTTCATTTTTTCTCCTTGTGGCCCCTCCCATATAAGGCTTATCGTGTCTCCTGCCCTGGCCTTCTTCATTTTTTTCCCTTATAACTTTTTTGAGATTTTGTACAGAAAGCCTTTTCATTTCCATCACATGGATATGGTCTTACTGTCCCAATGGGATCATTCCATGTCAGTTCATCCAGGTATGACACCCTCCGACTCAGATTTTGATGAAACTTGGCAATTTTCATCCTTCCATGTAGGAATGAAAGTGTTAAATATTTCTTGGCTATCTCTGCTAGTTTTATTTTCACAACCATTTGAATTTTGGGTGAAACAGCAATTTTTCAATGAATGCGGTCTCTGGAGGCACTTATACCTCCAGAGGGAAATAATTTGTCTCAGCCATACTTTTCATCGTATTCTTATAAACATTTGCAGGATTACTATAGAAGTCATGAGGATTCCAAATACTTACTGAAAAAGATCCTAAAGGATATTGAAAATTCTCTAAACTCATATGTTTCATAAGATTATAGAAAATTTTGAGTCAAAAACATGATTCTATAAAAGATCAAGTTTTGACCTGAGGCAATATGTGAATCAAGCTAAATTATTTTTTATAATATTCCTCAAGGTATGACCCACCGCCTGTAAAAAGTAAAATTAATGGCTTTTTGCGTGCTTCGTTTATCAAAATAGAGGATGCATTTCAATACTAGTTAATTTTCTCCACTTTGTATTGACAAAAACTTCACTAATGTGTTTTACTTGATTGATATTGCACAACTTATAGATCAACAACAACAATATAGTCACTTTGGTCTGTCCATCAGTTAGTGGTTAAATAGCACAGTACCCAAGTCTTCACTGAGGCCACTCTCTGAGAAAGCTAATATTTCAGGCGACATTGGAGCTTCATTTCTTTCCAGTAGTGCTAATTCCAAGTTTTCCTTTTAAAACCAACAGGGGTCGGTTAATACATTTAATGTCTTTCTCTGAGAAGTAATACATTCCTCCTGATCCTTGTGTGGTTGGAGTTTCCACGTTACAAATGACATTCTTTACAGAAAAATGGTTCATATCTTACGCCGTTGTAGGTCTCCTCTATACATGGATAGCACAGAGACATACATAATGGGTTCCAGAGGAGCCTGCCAACACACTCCATATAGGTCGCAACAGACAGAATTTTGAAAACCCAATTTTTACATGTAGGTATTCAAATTTAAAAGCTGCATACAGCTCATTTAGGTCACTCAGAAGTAACCTCTTTTGCTTGTGGACATTTTTGGACACACTCACCTTATCTTTCATTCCTGGCATGAGGCGGGAATAGGGTGGTTTCCTATTATTTTTTTATTACCTAAATCGAAAGATTATTACTCCTGGAGTACATATTTCACGTTTTTAGATTTTTAAATGACGATATCTATTTTTCGCGATCAAATGAAAAGTGAAAAATTTCAAGCGCGCGAAAACGCGACGCGTAAGTAGGAATGAAGGGAAAAAGTCCGTGCGACGCATTTCTGGTTCCCCCTCCCGCCTGGTAGGTGACCTTGATCGAGGCTCTGACCGCTGATAGGACGCAGGATGCTAACGGGTAGCTGAGTACCTTCCTGTCTGGTAGCGCATGGCTTAAAAAAGGTTTATTAATACCTTATCAAGCGAAGAAAACTTTCCGACCTTAGCCAGTTTTAATAGGTGGTTATTAAGACATGTTTCCCTGAGCTCTGTGCCTCATGCATGCATTGGTAGCCTCTGACGATGCATAACTCCTATCCTCTCGTGTAGAAACTAGGTCCCTGTGACGTCACGTGGAGTGGAATCGCATGGGCGCCAATCTGGCCTTTTTCAAATGAGGATAGAATTTGACCCTTGCCATTCGTCTAAACCGGTATTTCAAAAACCAAATAATTTGTGTATTATGAATACACTAATGGTGGGTAACGAATCGCCATCAATGCCTTTTGTTTTCTTTGATGAAGGAAACTACCCTATTCTCATCATTTTGGTAAAATGACTGAAATAAGTCCACTGTAGTTTTTTCTAAGTTTTTTCCCCTCGTTGGTTCTGGTATGGCTATGATGCCTTTCAATCTCAGAAGTTTCCTAGCTTGTCAAATTGCATATTCACTGACATTTAAGTGGGTGGCTACTTTTTTCCTACTCCACTAAGTCGGAATTAGTGTTATAGCCGAATAATCTGTCGCCGATTGCCTGCTGTAACCAGGTTTTCTTTTAGTAACCCAACTAGCACATCCATATCACTCACTTTATCAAGAACTTCTGAATCATGCTCTGGAAGGAAATATTTATCCATTACTTTGCAAACCTTTTTGTTCAAAGTAGAAGTTTCAACTTTCATTTTCCCTTTAGCATGCATTGATTTGCTGTGGGATGCAACTGCATGAGTTTTAAAGGAGACATGCCCATTTCCGTGCATGATGAATTTATTTCCTCCAGTGAATTTCTTTCAATTTATCTTTGTTCAAATCTACAATTCTATCATCACTGCCGACAAGTGGGATAAGCTCTTCACTGCCACAGTTTTCTTTGATATGGTATGCATATTTATCCACTTTTTTCGACATGAATTGCATATTTTTTGTCTCAGGATTGTTTTAACAATTTCTGGTATGCTATTTTATCTTGAATGAAAATGCTGGTGTTACTGTTCGTAGTGATATAATAATTTTTCTCCGATGACATCTAAATGGATCACAGCAAGTGATTTGATATGCCTTATACTTTTTTAAGAGGAAGGTTTTATGGTGCTCTCAAATGCTCAATAGTAGTCCAGAACTTTAGCCACTCCTGAGTTCAATCATTTGTCTTTCTGATGCACTTATTCACTTATGCACCCCACACTTATTCACATATTCTTCAAATTTTAGGAGATTCACTAACTGTGTGTAGCTAGTTTCATGGCATTCTGTACCACTTCATGTTTTCCTAGACTACAGTTACCAAGCTCTTTATACCTGGCATAAAGTCATCAGCCTAATGATGAATCAAAATATGACAATGACAAATGATTTTTAACTGAGACAGAATAAACAAATTGTGTCAAAATATTTTCCTTGAGGTTTACATACCTGGTTTCTAGAGATGGACACAAATATTAGCCACAAAGCTTATTGGAAAAAGACAATGTTCACACTGCAAAAGTTGTAGGGCAACTGTGGTAGACGAAGGGCATACAATATCTACCTCCTGGGAGTAAACTACTTAGAATAAATAGTTAAAGTGGCTGGGCTTATTTAGTTCATTTTCACTTTCTGTTCAATGGACCCTGTTCAGGTCTAAAAGATGTGGTTGTATTATTTCAATCTAATCTTATATTTTTCTCAGCTCCACTTTAAAGTTAAAAAGTATCATTTCTTCAAAGAAGATACTGCTACAAGTTAATGTCTAATTCTCCTTAGAGTAAAGGCTGGTCAAGTTTAGATAACGTATCTTCTCGGGGGTTTTCCCCGATCATTTTAGGTCCCCCACGTCGAACGATATCTATCTATTCACCACTCTAGGCCCGTCTCACATGGACGCGGACGGTCTGTACTTTGTGCCTGGATAGGGATCTACTGACATTAATGGAAGCTTACACATGAGTGCGGACCGTCCGCACGTGTAGGAGCCATCCACGTGGCCCCTCCGCCCCACAGATCATCCACACAGGTACGGGCCACTGACACAGGTTTGTGCGGACGGCTGATGTGGACCCAGTAGATTTGTCAGTGGAATTAGAGCGAGCTTGGAGATAACAGTGCTTATTCTCGCAATGGATATTGTAATTGACACTGGGAAAATAATTGAAAAAATTATATTCATCAGCACAAGTTCAGTAAATATGGTCATTAAAGCAGGTTTAATGTTCTATGCGCCACAATAGGGTGCACCCAAGACGGAGACGTTGATGGGCAGAATTCTTCCGTTTTTTTTCTAACCTGGTATACAGCAATTTCTTGAATTGCACTTGGCTAAGTGATGTTCTTCTACCTTGGCAAGCTACACACAGCTGACATTGTGCCTGTGTGAACAACATCTGCATCTGTTCATCCGTGCCTATGTGAGCAACAGCGACTGCTCTCCGCCCCCCGCGCGCATAGCACAGAATGCGGACTGTCTGCGTCCTTGTGAAACGGGCCTTATACGCAAATTTGATGTACATAGTTCGTCAACTTGCCTATAATAGTGCTGCATGCACTAAACAACTAGAGTCCTCGATGTTATTTCTAGTCAACTACGAACAATGTGCATGCGACAGTGTATGGCACGAAATTCAAAGTATTTGAGATCGTACTTTAAGCATAATTATTCGAGATCTTGAATATTGAATACTTTCTAGTATTCGAGGTATTGGAGTATTCGCGGATACTATTCGCACATCTCTAATTGTCTCCCATCTGACGGAGTTGTTTCTTTTTTTCTTTGCATTTTTGTATGTGTAGTCCAGTTTCAAGAATGTAGTCTTGTTGTTTTCCTTCTATTATTTTGTAAATACATAGCTACTTGGTCTTCTTGATTCCAAGGTCCACCTCTTTCAATTTCAAAATTGCTTTGTGGGTATTCTATTCCATGTCATGTGTTGGTAAGAGTCTGCTCCCATTTCCCTTCCTCATATTTCATCTTGTTTTTCTAATTTTATTTAGTGGTATATATTTTTCTGTTTTCTTCTTTGATAGTATTCATGTTAAATATTCTGTGGTAGTTGCTGCAAAAATTTTGGATTCCTTCTCTCTTGGGAAAGGTGTCATAGTTTACACCCATTTATACTTAGCAGGGTGTTGAGAGAGTACAAATATGGCAGAAACAAGCTGAGCCTTCTGCATAACTATTTCATGGGATCGAGCAATTTTTGGAAGAAACATAAATATGTGTACCATAATGCATTTATTTGTTGGTGCCAATGTGTTTCTCTAAGCCTTCATGGTACACCCTATCATCCCATTGGTTTAGACATGCAACAGTAACTTTTTATTTATTCTTTTGTGTCTATGATACACTTCAATAATTCATGATATGTGATGAAATGACCTGAAAAGACAGTGGCAAAAAAGTCATTCAAAAGAATCATTATTACGAACTTTTGTTATTACGAATATGGGTCTTGGACCCAGTGTTTAAGTAAGACCTTTACTACCAAGTTCAACTGATATGCAACAGTATTGACGTGGGCACACACTACGCTAAGTTATAGTCATTGTGCTACGTCTAAAGTTTAAAAAAATCTAGAAGACACCATTAATGCCTACTTCAGTTTAAATGATAAGAAGCTATTGTCATTTCATATCCATCCTTTGTCAGTTTGATTCCCATTGAGTTATCCCCGGTGGATGCAATTGTTCTGCAGTTAAGTTAAAGTTTCATGGTATTTAATTTTTTTACAAATGATTTGTAATGGTTGAGGAAGTGGCGAAATTAATGACAATCAGGGTCATCGTAGGCTGATGGACTTACATTGTAGGTCAATAGAGTGGCATATCAGTCTTTCAAGGATGTTTATACCATTCGCCGTTTAATTTTCTCGTATCAACTTCCATTCAGATGTTATTTACATACGTGTCCGTCGTTCCGCAACTTCTCCTAATTGTACTTCACCATATTCATCACTTGGAAATGACAACCACGTGTAGCATCAGCTGCATCCTTATATTGATAAAATCAAGCAAATATGCTTATTCTTTTTATATATTTGTATGCAATTCAATGGTATAAATCATACACATGACTCTGCTATTCAGATGTGCGACTTAAAGTACAGTAGATAGAGGAGAGGAGAAATTTTGGCAAGGTATTTTTGTGATGATTCCTCAAAGAAACGTTCTTACGAAGTTCATTTTTATGAACCTCAGGTTTTTCAATCCTGTGAAATTTGTAATAGCGAGAGAGTGTACTTTGTAATCCTCAGTAATACTTATGCTGCATGAGATATTAAGTTAATTGTTCTTCATCGCAATAATCCAGCGGTTCCCAGATTGGGGGTTATGACCTCCAGGGTGGTCGTGGGCTGTTCGGAGAGGGGTCGCTAGATGCATGTATACAAATAATTTAGTGAACTATGTACTGAAAGTTGGCCATGAGGATTTTTAAATCGAATAAATTTGTACATTTACAAAATGCCATTATATTTAACAGATTTTGACAAAAGAGAACTGAATCATTAATAATTTTGATATCTAATGGTTTGTACATTTTTGAGGAAAAAAGACTTCTTCAAGAAACATGGGCCTGTTTTTTATCCACAAATTTCTTAAAATTTGGCTTAGTTTTAGATACACCTACAGTGAGATCGTCTTCAATGTCCAGTCGATTTCTTGCCTTGGTTTAAATATTGACCAATGTGAAAAATCCAATTTTGCAGAAGTATGATGTTGCAAAGGGCATGATGATTGTCAAAGCTGTTGATGTTAAGCTTGGATGTTCAGCTCTTCTTTGTAGCCAGAACTGGTCAACATCTTAGGAGCTAAAAGACAGTTGTAAAGTGTTGTCACAGGGTATCTCAATGAGTTTGTCATGAATCAGTGGGTTTAAGTCTGCCTTATTCACAGCTTGCTCGTTGAAGGGGCTAAGTACCCAGTTCCAACTGGTGTGTCGATCCTTGGGAATGTTCTAAGTACCTGCTCTTGTAGACCTTGCAAGTCAGTAGTAACCAGTTTGGACAGGTTGTCAATGTCAGGATAATCTTCATCGCTTCGATGAAGGGATATGATGAGCTCATTTGTCAGGTGAAAGTTTTCAAATATATTCCTCTCATACCTGGTTGACCAAGTGGCTAATTTCTGTAAAAACGAATTGACTTTGTCTTGTGCATAAAGTATGGTTTTGTCTCTCCCCTGCAAGGAAATTTTGAGATCGTTCAGATGATGATATAAGTCCTCTAAATAAGCAAGTTTTGACAGGCATTCATTGTCACTTATAAAAACCAGCGAGGTCTTTGTTTGCAACTTGAAGAAATGTCTTAAGCTCAAAGTGAACTCTTGAGAAAACTCCTTCCCATGTGACAGCCACCTTGCCTCTATGTGAAGCAAGGGACATTTGTACTGCGCCTCCATTTCTTCGCATAACTGTGATAACAGTCGACAGTATAATGGCCAGTTTTTTACAAATTAACCAACTTACAGATTCATTCAACACTGTTTTTAGCTCAGTGGACATGACCTTGGTAGCTAATGCCTAGCGATGCAGAAAACAGTAAACCCAGGTGGCATTTGGCATGACATTTTTCATTTGTCTCATGAAACTGCTGTCTTCTCCAGTCATTTCTTTGGCGCTAGCACTACAGATTGAAATACACTTTTGCAAGTCAATTTGAAGCGATTCGGTTGCAGACGTGAACATTTTAAACATTTCCTCACCTGTTGCGTGGTCAGGCAAAGGTTTGCAAAATAAACTGTGTTCTCCTACTCTACCGTCACTCTCAAAGCAAACAAAGCCCATAAACTGCACCAAACTTGACACGTCTGTAAGCTCTTCAACTTAAATGGAAAAGTACTCACTTTCCTGCAACTTCGTTTTCAACTTATCCTTTAAGTCTTGAGCCATCTCGATAATGTGCCTTCCCACTGAATTATTTGACAGAGGGATGGTGGAAAACTTCTTAGCTGAATCTAGGCTAATCATATTTGAAACCATCCTGAGCTGCAGGTAGAGTGAGCTCTTCAGCAATTGTGTGTGATTTTCCTTTCTTTGCTATTTGTAAAGCCATTTGATACGATGCTAGCAAAGCAATTTTGCTCCACTTTTTTTCTGGTAATCTAAAGCAGTTAACTTGCGTTCAAAAAAATCTGCTGGCTTATCTTTAAAACTGGAAGGTTTATTTTCTAAATGGCAAATTATCTTGGAAGGTCTCATACTCTCGGCCAATGACAACTCGCTGCAAATAAAAGTGCTATGGCTGATTTCTGAGCACCGTAAATCCATACTGAATATAACTCACTATAATTTCTCACCTTTCCCCTCTTCTATTCATGATCATCCTGAGAAGTCGAAGGCCCTGCACACTTAAAAAACTTACCCATAGTTAAAACAAAATCAAACAATGCGTGAGCGAACAAAACACAAGATTGAGTGAGAACAAAAACAAGAAGTGCACGAGCCACTGCTCAACTCAAACTGGATGTTCCCCACCCCTACGCCTCAGTTTTGGACAACAACATCGGCAATACAGCCAGCTGTGCTCTTTCAACCCCTCGCTGTTCACCACACTGCAAGTTCCGACCTGCACCTTGCCATTCAGCCTTGCCTTGTATAGCCAACAAAATTCTGGAATTGATGGTAAAAATACGGTCTGGGAATGTACAGGTGTTTCTCTATTCAAAACGGGCGAGTGAAGATTGTATTTATGTACTTTAAAAAAAAAAAGTATCATTTGATGTACACATTGTTATTTCTAGGGGGTCGCGGCCAAAACATATGGGCTAAAATGGGTCTCAGAAAGAAAGAGTTTGGGAACCTCTGCCATAGCCTATGGCTTTCTCTTTTTGTTGGTGAAGCTTTTACAATATCCCCTGGCAAAGACAGCATTTCTTATATTTCTTCGAAAAATCTATGTATTGGTTGACAGTGACTTCAGATTTCAAATGACTCTCCATTTCATTATCAAGAATTTCTGCTTAATTGAATTAACGAATAATGCTCAGTGCATACTTCATGAGAACAGTGATAAGGATTGTAAATATAGCATAGTACTTTATCAAGTCGATAATTAATATCTGTGTCTGATCAACTATCTCAATTGTATAGTACTAAACAGAAAAATCTTTCAATCTAAGAGGTGAAAATTTTTCAACTCCTGAATTGATTTCAATTTAGCAATGCAGCTGAGTCACGACTTCACAGCTAACAACAAACACTCCCAAGCATCAAGCAAGGGTCCTCTTCCCATACTGGTCAAAAAGAGTTGTTAAGCCCATCGAGGTTTCATGACTACATATATGCCCTGGAGGCAGAAAAGGGCCTTACGGGAAGGAAGTAATTTAGGAGTGAAAAGAGGAAGTAACTTACTAATGCATTATTTCTCAAGGATTAGGTTTCTTAATCAATGCTAATTCCCAATTTGCTTGAGCAAAAATGAGATGTTGAAGTATGTCAAGCTACCAACGACCTCAAGATTCCTCATTGGTAATTGGATTGCCAGAAAACTTAATTCTTCTCGAGGGAGCCCGCTTCTATGGAGTTTATTTCCTTTTCAATGTGTGCTAGATTGATTTTTCGATACATTGATACACTTATTTTTAAAAGTGACTGTTAAGATTCATCTCCAAGACTTTCTAGTTTAACATCGCTACAATTAACGAATACTGAGCATATTTCTATTTTTCATGCATTTATTTAGCCCCTATTCAAGCTGTGTATAAATAATATCCACTATTATAATAAGCTGCAGAAATTGTTACAATGGCTTTTTGTTTTTCTCCTCAACAAATAGTGAATAATGAATGTTGGGTCGGGGGTTTAAGAATGTAAGAGAACTACCTTCCTCACTGCTATTTGATATTTTGAATGACATCGAAGTTATTTCAAGCAATTCAATCAGAATAGAATTTAGGAACTCTTGGAAAGTAACTTCTTCCCTGTGTTATTATTACAGTAGCACGATGATATATTGTTCAATTCAGTGAGTCGGCATTGAGTGCATTCTTCTCAAATGCCCACCTGAGATTCTCATTTATGCTGACAAGGTTTCAGAAATCATATCGATATCTGAAGCATCCTCAGTAATTGTGACTCTCAAACAGTGGAAAACCAGAGAGGAATTCACTCATGGCACTCTTATATCCAGGCTTGGTAATTGTTAAAGCTTGCATAATAATAACCCTTATGAATGTTTAGCAATGCCACTGAACCTCTCCAACTGTGAAAAACAGTGAAGCTTCATGGTAATCTGAGAAACTGAGTGTACCAAATGATTACAGTAAAAACTTTGCATACAAATAAGATAAATAATCAATTTCATGTTTCCAAGAGAGCAGGGAATGATATTTTTCCTTAAAAATCTCCATGCTACACTTTGCTTTGAATGTATGGAGGCTGAAGAGTCTGGCTCCAGTAGATATGAATGAATGAATGCGCAAATGCCTATTTGCCGCTGCCCAGAAGTAGATATACTATCATTATGATGATGTGCTATGTAATTATTTCACAATCCTCATGTGTATATAATGTTTTCAACCAATGGACTAGAATACCCCTTGCAGATAGCAGCTTTACACTATGCAATTTTTCAGCTTGATGCAATTACTGGCCTACTAGCTCTTGTGTTGTTTTGCATACCATTAACTGGGGTAAATTTATGCAAAAAAAACTTGCAGTATGGGATGAATGCACCGTGTATATTTTTTAAGTCACAAGGTCTTGTGTTTAATTGATATAAAAAAAAGGGAATGTATGTATCCTTATTAAAACAAACCTTCAACTATTTATTCAAACATTATTTAACTTGTGGATCATTCCCCATGCGAAGTGAAATGTTTGCATTGATGAAGACCTCTGATTTGTATTTTGAAAATGCATAAGAGGCATGTTTATTCCTGGTTTTTTGAAGCAGCTTTGAGTAAATGCTAGCTGTGAAGTTCCACTTTCACTGGCAGAATTTTTGCCAACATTTGATTTTTTTATCACTCAAAATGTGTTTTGTGTAGCTGTCCTCCATTACCGCTGACAATATTGCAAGCAAAGTATCGCAAGGAATATTTTGCCATCACATTTGCACTAAATGTCCATATTGTGGATATTCTGCTTCACGTTTTTGTGCATTTTTTGATTAATTCAGTATAGAAAATTCCCTGAATGTGATTTACTGAATGGAAATCACTACATTGGTGACTAAAGCGATGGTTAGCTGCTTTAAAAACGCTTGTCGTTTGTCTTTCTCAAGCTAAAAATTGGACCTCTGCTAGTGGGTCAGTATGGACTAGGTATTTTGAAATAGACATTGAAGACGTTAGTGGTCAAGAAGGGAGTCATTTTAAACTCTTAATTTGTTACTTTGTGGGTAACATGGTGTACAGAGGATTGCATTTAGCTTCAGCTATGTGGCTTGCCTCTCCCTTCCTCTTTTTGACTTACCTTAGCTTTTTAATGCATTTATGTGAGAAGATAAATTTTAAAGGCAATTAATTAACCACCAAATACCTTTAAGACATCAATAGTTGATCCATAATTAAGTATCAGAGTATGGCAGTCCGTACAGCAGTGGGCTTATTTACCCATGGTTTTAAATTGCTGATTATTATTGAGAATGAATTTTAATTTTTTTAGAGCGTAGGTTTCCGCGGCGATGGTTTGATCTCTGCATTTCTCCAGGGTTTTCTTCCGCGTCAGATTGTTGGTTGACAACAGTTTCGCTGGCTATCCTGCCAGCGTCTTCAGGTCGAAGGTGTCGGCTGTTGGTTTCTGCCTCGCTTATATACTGTAGGCTGGATGGGAGCTGCACTGTGATTGGCTGTCTGACTGGGTGCTTCTCTCTGGTTGGCTCTCTCTTTGATCCATCAGCCGACAGAGTGGCACCCAACCTCAAGTGAGTGCTGTAAAGTTCCACGGAACATTGATGTAGGTTCCGCCGTGCGTGATGGATCCGCTCTCTCAGAAGGGCTTCGCTGGCTCGGCGAAAAATCTTCTTGGCGGCGTGCGTCTTCAGATGGTGTTTTATGCACACACAGTTGGGTATGGTGCTTGTGTCTCGGCAGCGTAGAAGGAAGGCTAAAGATGACAGGAGCCTTTCCTTCTTCTTGCGAAGCTTCTCAAACTTCCTTATCTCCCTGTGAATCTCCTCCCCGTAGAGGCGAATAATGTTAGAGCGTAGGTTTCCGCGGCGATGGTTTGATCTCTGCATTTCTCCAGGGTTTTCTTCCGCGTCAGATTGTTGGTTGACAACAGTTTCGCTGGCTATCCTGCCAGCGTCTTCAGGTCGAAGGTGTCGGCTGTTGGTTTCTGCCTCGCTTATATACTGTAGGCTGGATGGGAGCTGCACTGTGATTGGCTGTCTGACTGGGTGCTTCTCTCTGGTTGGCTCTCTCTTTGATCCATCAGCCGACAGAGTGGCACCCAACCTCAAGTGAGTGCTGTAAAGTTCCACGGAACATTGATGTAGGTTCCGCCGTGCGTGATGGATCCGCTCTCTCAGAAGGGCTTCGCTGGCTCGGCGAAAAATCTTCTTGGCGGCGTGCGTCTTCAGATGGTGTTTTATGCACACACAGTTGGGTATGGTGCTTGTGTCTCGGCAGCGTAGAAGGAAGGCTAAAGATGACAGGAGCCTTTCCTTTAATTTTTTTATTAAATGCCTACTTCTCTAGCAATTTTCAGTGTAAAATGGATGGTCTCAACCATTTAGTAGATAAGTTAATGACCTCATGCACTCTTGCTAGGGGGGCAACTACTTCTCGGTTACTCCTCTCCTCTGCTCACTTTGTGGTGTCAAGTGTTAACTTACATCAACGTGCTAATGTTAGAATGGTGGCAATGGTAAATTAAACGCAATGGCAATGTATTTTAACAATACAGCCCATCTCAGTCTAGTTTCTCTTTCTTGCTTTGGAACGGCTTAAGATAGAAGGCTGAAATTTAAGCTAGTAATTCTTTATATCTAAACCAACCATGTGTACCAAATTTCATGAAAATCTGAGCCTATGGGTTGCATGCCGTGGTGCATTTAATATAGAAAGATTTTGTATGTGTATTTTGTGATTCCAGTCCTTCCTTGGCTTTTACTGATAGCCTCTTCTTTCCTTGTTGTTTCATATGTGAGGTTTTTTGCCAACAAATTAATGTATTTTGTGATAAAGTGCATATTATTATTCTATTTGAAATAAAGATTAAAAACCCTGTGATATTTGAGAGATCTTCCTTTCAATGGAAGACTTCTTGATGCACACAGGGAAATTAAACTGTGGTTTTAGCAATCTTGGAATGAGTCCTGCTCTTGGCCATTTGCTTGGTCTATTAACCATACAACTATGTACAGTAAATTTATTTATGCTTGCATTATTGGACCTCTTACTAGTTATTACCTGAATGCACATAATGTCTGTCATTTAACATAAAGTTAGTCATAGCTTCCTCTTAAGCAGAATATTTGTTATCTATCTGCATTAGTTGGTACTGAGACGGACAACTTTCTGCTTATACAGGTATTTTAGTTATACAGTAAAACCTCTTTACATCGTAATGGAGGGGACCAAAATTTGGGGAATTTGATGTATGGAGGTTCACTATAGAGAGGTTTTAGTGATAGGTACCATTTTTTCATATTCTTTGGAAACGAAAGGCACCACTGTATTTTAAACCATTATATTTATGTGTTTTAACAAACATGCATGCATCATTGAACATATATTAATTATTTAATAATTTCAGAAAGCGAGCGCTATTGCATGATTTTTACCATAATTCGAGAGAAAATGATGTGATCTCTCTCAATTAAATAGTCTCTTAAAATGAATCGGATTGTTGGATATTTTTTTTTCTTATTTACTGTAAGGTATGCCCTCATATTGAACAAAATGGCCACAACTAATGATTACAGCATGAAAATTACAGCATTTTAAGCGTATATAAGAAAAAAAAAATGAAACATTTATTGCTGAAAATGTCATTGCATGAACGTTATCGCGGCTGCATTAATGACCTCTTGTTGTCTCGGTACTATTTGTGGAGGTAGTTAGGCCATCTCGGGGGTATCTCCTTGGTATGATAAGTGGAGGTTTTATGATATAAAGAGGTTCACTACAAAGAGGTTTGCCTTTAAATTTACATGTAAATCAGACCGGACCGTTGGGGTGGTATGATGTATGGAGGTTTATGATGTAAAGAGGTTCACTAGATAGAAGTTTTACTGTAATAATACAATGTAATTCTGCAGCTCTCTCAATTTTATGCTTTGATGCAGAAAACAAGCTTTATATGAATGATTAGGAGTTGATTATCACATTATAGACTGCAGTTAAACCAAGTTTATTCATACCCCCTGAATTCAAAATATTACTTCATGTTAAGTTTTAAGCAGCCCCTGATAACTGACCAATATACACTTTTGGTAAAGATAATTTGAAATATGTATGTTTATTGTTGTCATGATTCGAAGTCACGCCAATGGCTTGTTTCATTGGGTTATTAGAAATTGTCTACAAAGGCAACTAGTTTGGATCAGCTTTGAGAACTTGTTTCCTTGTCATAGTTATTGTGCCGATGGACATATTAATCGATGATCTAAACACTTCCTTGAGAGTTTATCCTATCAAAAAAAGCAACTCATAGAGGTAATGAAGCCTAATGGATCATCAGTTAAATTATATGGATTCTTGGCTATTTAATAAGCTTAGCTTAATCTACACCTTTAGATTCAATCTGTATTTTATGTGGATAATGGCAATACCTTTAGCTGGAAATTAACTTTCACCAAAGAAGTCTTGATTTCAATGGCAGTAGAAATCACTGATGAATACCTTTCTTGGAAGGTGATATCATCCAATGTCTCATGAAATCTTCATGCATTGCTCTGTACCTCAACGTTAATTTTTTTTCTGGGTATGTTTTTGTTAAATGTTGTATTGGAGCCCAAGTTAATTTAGCCTTTGATGGAGATGATAAATGCTTCCATTGTTTAGTAAACTATTTCTTGTGAAAATTTTAGCATCCCAATCTGGGTGATGATAACAACGAAAAAGATTGTAATTAAATCAAAGAGAAGTTTCACGAGATATGCTTCACTGGGATTATTCTTGTCTGAAATTGTGTTAGTTGATGGTATAACTACAGCTTATTGAATAAATTATAGGGGCAACATGAGATCAAAATGTAACAGCAGTGATTTGAAGGTTGCAGAAGGATCCAAAGTTGCTGTCCACTACTATTAAATACTATTAACTTCTACTTATCAATGAAATCTTCTTATTTTCCCAATAAATATCTTAATGCTAAATCATGGTGACACTATCACATGATGTAAACAAAAGCTGCCATCTTTAACAAGTAGTTCCGTGACCTGACCTCTCTTCCCTCAGCTCGTACTAATGTAGACACTGACTGACTTGTTAATGGCCTTATGATATATGGTAAAGGCCATATGATCGACTATAGTGGCCAGATTATTGAACTAGGTTGTGGTTTGAACCATAAGGCTGCAAGGAAGCGGTGCAAATTTTTTTTGTATAAATAAACGCCTGGCATGTGTGACTTGAGCCTCTACTCGTTTGAATGGTATACTAGTGCTTGTTACTTCTAACCAAATTCCAACGAAAAAATTGTTCATTACTGTGAAATTTTATAAATATTATGACTTGATTAGTTGACCGCTTCAGGTAATGTGAGCAATAGTCTAGCTAGTTCTGCGTCCATAATGGGCACCCTAGCACATCTTTTTCACCAGTCTTGATATTAGTGATGATCCAAGTTTTCCAGCATTCTTGCTCAGAATCACTTAGTAATTGCAATCTTTTGCCCATTAGATCAGTGATTAGTTCAAGGTAAAGTATTGTGTGGTTCATACTCAGTTCAAATTCACATCTGGGATAAACTTAACTCAAAGCACAATTCGAAACATACAAGCAGATGGACTCTCTTGTTTTAGCTTGAAGCATTCTCTTCTTCATTCTTGCTGCAATATGTTGTGCAAGGTGTTGTCAAAGGTGTAGTAGATAGCCTGAAGATTCAATTCTTAGCTCTTAATATACACACGATTCTTCAGAATAATTTGACGAAAAAAGTCTTGCACACATTGAGGGTTGAAACCACATGCTGGATATTCCATACATCTGTCATAGTCTTCAGAATTAAAATCCTGATTACTACATAAATTCTTTGTGTATGCTTGCATGCATTGTATATAGTAGACTCTCGTTAATACGAACAATGTTATTACAGTTCTCGTTTTTATGAAGCAAATCGTTGGTCCCGACGAAAAGGCCTATCCAAGCCATAGGAAAAGAAACGTTATTACGAAATTTTCGTTTTTACGTCCCGGTCCCGGCGGTTACAAAGTGAACTTTATTATGAAGTTCCACGCATAAGCAATGGCATTTAGATGTATATTCACTATGCTAAGTTTTAATAATCATGCCACGTTTAAGTTCTCCTCGTGTACTGTGTCATTTATGGATCTTTCTTCACCATACGCGCAACGTCATATAATAAGCTTCATTCCTGGGGAATCATGGTGACAGACTCGTTACAGCTCGTAAATTTGATGCACAGTTAGTTCTCTTCATATGCACATTCGATTTACGAACTTTCAGAGATGCCGGCATTCAAAAATTTCAAATTTCGAATTTGGTGCCTTTTGATTTGGCCCATGCTACATGGTGCGGCGTAGAGGAAATCGTACTGTGGGCATAATCTGAACAAAGTAACATTGAATCCGGTGAGAAGCTAGGAACTATTCAGCATTTTGCCCGTTGTTCCTTGCAGCGGAGAGCGATTTTTTTCGGCTCCGTCTGCATGGCACGCCCAGCTAGATCAGTTCGTCACAATCATGAGTTAGCGCACAATTGTTATGAAGTGTTGCATTCTGCAGGATAACCGTACTCCTCGATGCCTTGCATACAGTCCGGCCAGCGAGAGTTGTCTGATGACGGCACAATAAGAGGTGCGGATAACCCTTCACCAGCACGGTTTGCAGCCAATCGCTGTCCCCCAAACGCACCTCACACCATCGCCTAATCATACAACGTTGTCAAATGCATAAAGAGCAGCGAAATAAGCCTGATTCACTAAAACGTGCCCTTTCTTCGAATCACCAAAACAAGTGATTCTTCCACTGGGTCCTTCACGCTCGTCGTCCTTTCCGTCTCCTTTCTTCGCGGAGCCCTTTATAGGCATTTCACTTTCTTACCTGGCAACGCTGCCCCGACCCAGACTATTCTGCCTGTCATGGGACGACTCTCGGCAGCCAGACCGTAGGTTTATCAACTTAGGAACAAGGTCTTGGAATGCATCTAGTTTGTAAATTGGACTTACTGTACTCGGGAGGATATCAACCCTCGATTACTCTTACGAATTTTCCTGTTTATATATATTTCCACGTAATTTAATCGTGTTTATCACATCCGGTTTTTTTCGATGATTCCTAAAAGAAACGTTCATACGAACTTCGTTATTACGAACCTCCGGTTTTTCGGTCCCGTGAACTTCGTAATGAAGAGAGTCTACTGTACTTTGGTGCTCATGCTTGAATTATTATTTTATATTGACTAAGTAGATACTTCCTTTTAAAATATTGGATAAGTGGCCAATACACACCATCAGTATCAGGTCAAATCTAGATGTGACAGGTCATTCTCTAACTTCTAATTACTAAAGTCAAAGTTCAAGGTTGCCTCTCTTGACATGTTTAAGTTGTCCAAGCCATTGTGCTAATTAATGTAATATTTTTACATGTATTAGGTTAAAACTCTGAAATAATATTTTTAATTTTTTACAGTTGTGCCTGGTACTGAAGAACTTAGTCCAGATGAAGATTTGGCTACCACTCCTCCACCAGCGATTGAGAAGAAAGTGAAAACACCAACTAAGTTAAAGGTGAAAAGACCAAAAATAGTGAACCGAAAGCGAAGTCATCGTGTGAGTCCTGTCGGGAAGGACTGGGGAGAAAGATGTGTGGATGTGTTCGAAGTTATTGTACAAATTGGTGAAGGCACATATGGTCAGGTATACAAAGCCAGGGATAAACAATCAGGTGAGTGATTGTCAAAATCTACTGACTCAATGGCTTAAGTGATTTTATTTTTACAGATTACTTTTGAATATGAAATAAGCATCTTCATAATTTTAAGCTTTTTGAGTATAGGAGTCATTCTCTATCAAAACAAGTGTTAAATAATCTGTAGGGTGCTGTTCTGCAATCTTTTTTTTTCATTATTAACATCCTTAGATCGTATTGGCATGTAGAAGCTTTTTGGTCTGGATTAGAGCCTGCAAAATGGCTTCCATACTTTGTGGCGTAGCCACGAGAGGGGGAGGGGTGTTCGGATTACAACTCCCACCTTGAGCCTTTAAAAGATGTGCCAAAAATGAGAAAGGTGGCCTCAACAAATAAAAAATACTATATTTTAATGAATGCTCAAAAAAATTATTGTTTTTGTGTCCTAAAAATCACATTTTCAACATCAAAATCCCCGGACCCCCTCTTGTACTGGGGTATTATTCATACACCCCGGAAGGGTCTTGAAATCTCCAGTAATCTCTCCCATTTCAAAATCCTGGCTGCGCCACTGTCCATACTCACCCACTTGCATTTGGCTACTGGCTAAATCAGATACCTACTTTCATGTTCATAGTGAACTGAGTCTGACTCAAGAGCCCATGGCAAACTACCAAGTGTGAACATACTGGGCAGATGATAGTCTGTTGCCGAGCTGGAGGATAGAAACTTGGCTTCTCACAGTTTCTTTAGTAGTATCTTGTAATTCTCTGAGAATAGCTACTATCTTATGTATAAAAAAGTGTAGACCAACCATCATATTTATTCACTTGCCATGAAAACGTATAGATAGCACATCTCTAAATTTCCCATTGTAGATTATACTCCCCATACAGGTGTCCCCCTCAGCCGTAAAAACCTTAAAACCGTGAATAAGCCGTGAATTTCTTCTACCATAAAAAAAAACTTGGAAATAGCCGTGAATTTCATTATATAACCTTAATAATCTCTCAAAGTTGATTGTAGATTTACGATGGACAGATCAAAAGCAAAGTCTATGTTTTGATCATGTTTCAAGGCCGAGTCATTTGCAGATACTGTCCTCGCATTTATCTGCTCACATGTATTCGAAGCGATATTATTGGTCCGTGTGCCATGACGACACATTGACCTTAAGTCTGTGATTGGAGGACCGGTAACCAATAAAGTTTTCATTAACCCTGGCGAAAAATCAGACACTTCTTCACTTCCCTGCCACCCGGTTCCTTCCATTTTCCCTGTCATAACATTTGGCACCTGAATTTTCCTATCGATAGGTGACGTCATAATTGGTAGTACTTTCATTTCTGCATTTGAAATTATGGCTTATATTGTGTTTGTTACATTTTTAATTAACGTGCGGCCGATGATTGTTACGTGATCAATATTTCTGTCTTAAATGTCTTATCTACAGACCATGGATTTGGTGACATTTAGACTGTGAAAACCTGGAAAAACCGTGAATTTTATAATTTAGTTTGAATGGGAACCTTGTTATAGTATTAATTTTAACCTGCACTCACACTGCACCTCAAATAAAAACTGGCTACCATGCTACCATAGTGGATGAACAATTTATCCACAGTCTTGATTTTACTTAGTTGTAGTGTGATTCAGTTGAGCAATAGTTTTTTTGGTTAGCCAGTGTATCTGCTAATCCCAGATTCCAAGCAGCTTATCACATGTGTTTTCCTCACTATGTAAATAAATAGAGTGAAATTTCCCTTGCTATTATGGCCTTTAAAGCTGAGGCAATTCAATTAAAACTTACACATAGGCAATTGTACAATGCTGTTGTGCTGTTCATTCCTATGCTGGCAGGCTATATGGTTGCCTTGGCCATGACCACTCCCCAATAACTAACTTGATTGGCTGATGCAGCTGTGGCCAGTGGCATAGTGAGGGGGTCCCGAACCCCCTCCCTTTCCCTCCCCCAGAGTGTTTGAATGCAATTACTTTGCTTCATAAAAGAAAACAAAATATTGAAATGAAAAAGATTTCTTTGTAGTTTTTTCGATTATGAAAAGTGTTGAAATTAGTTTAAAACCCTCTCTACTAAGTACCCTGTTATTAAAAAATTTCCACCCCTGGTTTTGGCCCCCCCCCCCATATCCCCCCTCACTGAATGAAATTCCTGGCTATGCCACTAGCTGTGGCACCTGTGTAATGCATTCATTTGCTCCTTAAACACCCATTCAGTGCTAGGCTTTCAGACTAGATGTATAGGTTTTCATGTACTACGATGTAATCATGATAAATTGTTGCCCAATTATCGAAATATGCACTGGAGTACCCATATTGTGAAAGAGGTATTGATTAAGAATCATTCATACTAATGATAATAATTGGTTCTATTCCACATAATTAAATAAACTGTCGACAATGGTTTTGACCCTGTGTCTCTTCCTCGGCTACATTTTTAAGGTTTTGTTTCCATTATATGCAGCAAAATGTAAGGTGGGGAATTGGGGAGTATGATTTTTTTACTTGTCACAAAATTTGGAGTAGCTTGGCGGATAAATATCAGAGGGCTTGGCAATTGTATGGCCGTCATGGTGGTTGGTTAATTCAAAGGATGGGTGAGCAAAGAGGAATATTTCGTCAGTACATACATTGTTAAGAATCAACAGGGGCCATTATGATTTAGAATTGTGCGGTAAAGTTAAGTTTTTGTAAATAATGAAAGATACTTTGCTTCTTCCGCAAGTTTATAAAAAATTCTATTTTATTACCGGTTTCGGCAATTACACCATTATCAAATACTGGTGTTAAAAATTTGATAATGGTGTAATAGCCGAAACCGGTAATAAAATAGAAATTTTTATTAAATTCTAGAAGAAACAAAGTGTCTTTCATTATTAAAATGGAGCCCTTCCACCACGTACATGCTTCAAGTTTAAATTTAAAGTCAAATTTTTGCTCTATTAAGATGTAAATTTCTTGCTTCACCATTACACTTGTAATTTTTGTCACACAAATGTTTCAGCTTCCATCTTTATCGTCGCCATTCACAAAATCTCTTTTATCCTCCTTCATTCTGATTTTTAATTTTCTTCTGTCTATCCAATGTATTTGCAGTCATAAATCCCACTTCATAAACTGTTGCTCAGATAACAATGCAATACTCCAATGGAAGTTAATCTTCAAAACTTTGTCTTATTCATTTCCTTGCCAAAAAGCTCTCATTCATTATTTCGAACTATGTTTTGAAGAGTTAAACAATGAAATGAAAACCCTAATTGTGGCACCATTACTTGCTATGGCATACCTGTACTTGGGTGTATTTTAAATTAGTGTGGGTGTAATTAAATTTTTGCGAGTGAAGAACAGAGTAATTTTCAGGTATTCTGGTCATTATTTATCTACAGTGAAACCTCTATTTTACACTTTTGAATGGGCCACTTACAAAAAGTGCAAAATTGAGGAAATTGTAAAATAGAGTATCATCGTTTACAGACTGTATTGTTTGGGACATGATAAAAAGTGTGCAAAATCAGGGAAAATGTTAAATGGGGGAATGTAAAATCGAGGTTTCACTGTACGTGGTGGTAAGGTACTGATTAGCAATTTAGAAAACTCATTTTAAGAGATGATGATAATTTTATGTTTTCTACACTGTGTAGTGCCCATTTGTCATTCAAGTTAGATGAAATTAGTTCAAAATTGAATCACTGGTCCTCCTTTAAAAATTTATAACTAATTTGAAATATTTTGGGTTTTGAATTAATCAGGTTTTTCGTTATTAGGTGATATGGTGGCCTTGAAAAAAGTAAGACTGGAGAATGAAAAAGAAGGCTTCCCCATCACAGCAGTCCGTGAAATTAAGATTTTACGGCAGTTGAATCACAAAAATATTGTAAATTTACGGGAAATTGTGACAGACAAGCAGGATGCTTTGGATTTCCGAAAGGTAAGCTATTAGTAAATACATTACCTTCATTAATAATGTACCCTTCAAGCTATGGTCATTGTTTTAAATGTGTTCTAATTTAATTTTCATAGGACAAGGGCTCTTTCTATCTGGTGTTTGAATATATGGACCACGATTTAATGGGTTTGTTGGAGTCTGGTATGGTTGATTTCAATGAGCACCATAATGCAAGCATTATGAAGCAACTATTAGATGGACTGAACTACTGCCACAAAAAAAACTTTCTTCATCGGGACATCAAGTGTAGCAACATACTTATGAATAATAGGTTGGTATATTGTTGATTGATTGATGGTATTTGTTTATAATCATACCCATGACTGACAGATATTTTTATTTTTTATGTGCCACACATTTTTACTATCAAAAGTGACATGGATCTAAAGTCATTTCTCAGAATTTGTATGTTTCCTTGTCAAATGTCTTTCAGGTTTAATTAAATCTTTGGCCTCTGATGCAAAGAAGGTAGCTCCATGCACATGCTAACAGCACAAGTGCTACTCTTTCTTTCTCATGAGCTATGATCAAGAAGCTATATCTATAAGAACTAATATATTGTTCAAAAACAAAGCCTGGTATTAATTCTCAATTTGAATTGCATTTGGTTTGTGAGAGCTACCATGTTTAACAGGAAAGGTAATAAAGGTCAAATCTTCTTGCTTGTCGTAGGGGTGAAGTCAAACTTGCTGACTTTGGATTGGCTCGACTTTATAATGCTGAGGATAGACAAAGGCCTTATACCAATAAAGTGATTACCCTCTGGTATCGCCCACCTGAGCTTCTGCTTGGAGAAGAAAGATATGGGCCAGCTATTGATGTATGGAGTTGTGGATGTATCTTGGGTGAATTATTTTGCAAGAAGCCATTGTTTCAGGTAAGCTTTCCATTTATAAATCCTCAAGTCTTGTAGTCATGTCATTGGAGTAATGGTTATTTTTGAATTGTTTTTTTTTAATTGCATAGGGTAGAAGCCTGTGGTATTCTTATGATGATTGTAGTATTAGTAAATTTTCTTATGATGATTGTAGTGTAATTTCACCATAGAATTTAAATGGAAGCCAGACAGCAGAAATTTTTCCATTACCACCCTGAACGTATTAATGAGAATAGCAGTTTTGGAGCTTTGCTTTGTCCACCAAGTGTTAAATTAACTGTAGCTAGCAATGCATAAGTATATACCCAATATCTATTTTCCTGCATTTACATAGATAATGATGAAAATGATGAAAGTTTTAGGCATATTAAGCTAACCAACTTTGTGGATTTGAACTCCTGCTAAGTAGGTGTGTCCAGTATGGTTATCCTTGGTTTCCATGCAATCAATCCTGATACCTTTAGTTTTAGCCTATTTGAATGCAATTGAATGACATTTTTAATACCCATAGAGGGGGCTGGCATCCGGAAACTCTCCTTTGAAGTTATTTAATGATAGTTCAATGGAAAAATTCTAATCTTGGCTTGATTTACATTTCTAGCTAAGTAAACTTGCCTCAAAATGAAAGTACCCTGTGATATTTGAGAGATTCTTTTTTCAATGGAGAACTTCTTGATGCACACAGGAAAATCAATAGAATGGAGTATGATTTCACTGTTTTAATTACGAGCAGTGAATCATAATGCTTCAATCTAACAAAAACTTAACGATGGAACATATATCTCATTCTGTACATAATTCAATGAATGTGCTAAGTTGTTTCCCTGTTGCCTGTAACCCCATTCAAGTTATTTAAATGAATTTATTGTGATAACTCTAAACTGTGTAAAATGCTTGTGACTAATAGGAATATAATTGTTTAAAATTTTCTGCCCTATTATGTAAGTGTGAGACTATAAAGAGCATAACATTTTCTCTGTGTATAGTTTATATAGACTTTATTTGTAGTTTAATCAGCACACCTAGCTTTAGTTAGAAATATGTACTGCATTAGTTTGCATAATATTTGTCCATAATATGTAATTACTGAATTACAATTCTTATTTCACAGGCAAATGTGGAATTAATGCAGTTAGAAATGATTTCAAGACTGTGTGGCACCCCTACTCCTGCTGTGTGGCCCAGTGTTATCAAACTGCCATTGTGGCACACAGTCAAGCCAAAGAAAACGTACAGGCGTAGGATAAGAGAGGATTTCATATTTATGCCTTCCACAGCATTAGATTTGCTCGATAAAATGCTGGAGCTGGACCCCAGCAAGCGAATTACTGCTGAAGATGCATTGAAGAGCTCATGGTTGAAAAATGTGAATCCAGAAAAGTAAGTATTCCTGTTCTTTCCTCTGTATGGAAAAAATATATCACTAGGGAGATGTAGGTACGAAGGAAGTAGCTTCATATCCCTTGCACAACAATGTCAAGAGCAGCTCTATGCAAGATAAATTGTTTCCCATGTTGAGATTGTTTTAAAGGGCCTAGTCTGGATTTTTATCTTCCTCTCTATCTCTTCTTCTCATTTGGGCTCTTCTTATATCTTTTTTATCCATATCAGTTGTAGTTTGTCATAGTAACCCGGATTTTTTTAGTTTGTTTTATGCTCACAAGTGCCATTGTCATGCTTAGGAATTTATGAATGTGGTTGTACTCCTTTCGGAATTTGTAATTTGGCTGCAATGATAGCAATAGTGATGTATTAGATTGAACAGTGTTGGGTTGTATGTGGTGGAACATATCATTCCGAAAATTTCAGAGGAAACACTGAAATTCGAAAACCTTTGCCTTATTTATGCCATTATTTCTGAATTTATTGTATACGAGCGTGCGGCGCCCGCACCCAGCAGGCTTCCCCCGCTCTTTTCAATGCAGGTCCACAGAGGGATAGGCGCGTTTCTAATTTTAAAATGTAGAATTAAAGGCAGGGTCTTATGTACAAATGTAATTGTAATGTTCATGTACAAATTGAGGTCAGAGGACCTCTTTCAACACAACATTGGAAGTAATTACACTATCCTCCGTTAAACGCACATGATGACTCATACGTATGACTCACACATACGTATGATGTATCAACAGGATACTTGAATGTGGAATCAGCTGCATTTTGATAAAAGTTATTTAAAGAATGCGAGATATTGTTGCAAATAAACTAATGTATCAGTTTGTGTGCCGTTAACGTCAGGAATATTTACCGTTTTGTTTTTTTTTTTAATTATTTAAAAACCAATTTTAGGAAACAGTAGCAATATTTAGGAAGTAAGATATGCCGTCGCATGTTCTCTGATAAATTCGGTGCATTTTGGTACCTCATTTGTAGAGTTTGGTTGCGTATTAGTTGAGAAAAAGGTATCTATACAGTAGAAATAATATTGAAGATTGATAGGGACATGCAAATGTCGCTAATGCGATAACACAAATTTTTATGCAAATACTGGTGTTTTCCTGCAAGTACGTGAATTTAGTGTTAATCGTGATTTTCACCAATTCAAGTGCGATTTTCTCGAATTGAAACGCGATTTTCATCATTTTTTTCTTCTGTTCATGCTTCTCCCTCAAAAGAGTTTCGAGGCGTATATTTATGCTACACTTTTCTGATAAACCGAGGATTTTGATGGCTTTTTTAGCTAATTTTCTATAATACAGTAAACTCTTGATTTTACGAAGCAGGATTTTACGAAGTTTTCGATTATACGAAGTGATATTGCGGTCCCGGTGAAAAGCCTATGCTAAATACATGGCGCTATTCGATTATACGAAGTTTCGATTATACGAAATTTTTTGAATTTACGAACCTCGGCTCGGTCCCTAGGAGCAAATGGCATTCGTTTATACGAACTACGGCGAAAAATTTGTCAACAAAACTAGTTACGCCGGCGTAAGTAGCTAAAAAATCAGCGCTTCCAACTGTGGTCCATCAAAAGTGCGAAATTGTAAATGATAATGCAACTTTGGAGAGAAATGGGTCGCCAAAAACCTCACTGTGGGAATTTAGGGGGAGTAGGAGTTAAGTTAAAATATGGCGGCTGACATTATGCCCCTATTTACGTGCCTGTTCGTAAACATAGCATCGACAATAATTCGTAGTTTAACATGTCAGGAAGGTCGCGCGGAGTATTTCGTACACCCCTAATTAACCCTTTGCACTGCTGTGAACATACTTCGAAGACTACTTGACTACTTTTCGCCGAAGCACTTCGAAGGGTCTTAACTTACGAAGGTTATTTTGGAAACGGGCTAAGACCCTTGTTTTTCTTTTTTTCTCGTCACTGAGCGATAGATGGCGACATAAATGGCGGTTAGGCCGGCTGCCGCTAAAATTCCGTGGGTGTCAGAAACAAATATCTATCTTTTGCATACTTAATAGTAGCTATTGGCTCCTAACCACAAATTTATTACTGTTAATTCTTATAATAAACATTGCAATTCATTATTTGATTACGTTTTCTAAACTGGTCGGGAATTTCTTAAGCGATCGTTGATGTTGAAGTATGAACAAGAAATGGGAATTTTATGGTGGTATAATTATTTAACGATTTTTCACATCATAAATCGATAGCAAAAAGCCTTTTCTATGAATTATACCGAGAATAACCACCGAAAACGTTTAAATAAGACCACTAAAGACAAAAAACAGCGGAAGAAACAAAAGCGAACATTTTTTTCATGACTTATGAAAAAGGTTTGAATTTACGAAACTCGATTTTACGAAGTGCCAATTTTCCGGTCCCACTGACTTCGTAAAATCAAGAGTTTACTGTATGTGGTTGAATAACAGTACTGCACCAAAGGAATCAATGATCGTGAATAAGGCATCAATGAGAAATCATGGAGTTAT
Organism: Ischnura elegans; assembly: GCF_921293095.1. Taxonomy (NCBI): domain Eukaryota; kingdom Metazoa; phylum Arthropoda; class Insecta; order Odonata; family Coenagrionidae; genus Ischnura; species Ischnura elegans. The sequence goes on along the minus strand of NC_060250.1, from coordinate 41,942,063 downwards.
GTTTTCACCATTAGTATAAAATTTTTATGCGGCTCTAATTCATTGCATTAAAATATTTCTGGGGAGTATTAACCATTAGTAAGGATATAAAACTAGTAACTCATCTAATATAATCATAATGAACGTAAATATACTCATTCGAAAATAATATGCGGAAGAGTTTTTGAAAACTACATTTCTTGTGGAAAGGTAACATCAAAGGCCTCTTTCTAATGAAGCGACTTTTCTCCGGCCTCTGTTCACGGCACGGCACCATGAAATCCAGAGAGTCATCGCGTTAGAAAGCAGGCTGAATTTTTATGGTGCCGTGCCGTGAACTGTGGGCAGCAATAAGTCGTTACATCTGAAAGTAGCCTCAATGCAGCACTGCATGTATATCATGTCGTAGACGGCGCACCACCATGCTGGATTGAAATGGGTGCCGTGGTGACCGTCAACGGCGCAATTTGACTCGTTTGAAGACATCCATAGAGACCAATTTGAAAGCACAGCGATGTGCTGTTGATGGTGGCCGGGGTAAAGCCAGCCGGCTTACTACGGCAACCTTCCAAAATTTAGGGATAGGTGGGCCACTGAAAGCATGGCACTCAATCAACATCAATTATTTTGCCGTTAAAATAACACCACTTTCAGGGAAAAATAATGCCACTTTTGTAAAAAAAAATCACCACTTTTGACTATAAAATAACCCCACCTTTTGCATGTCCCTATGATATTGAATACTACGAGAGTTATCCAGAAAATAAGCTCCAGTTTGGTCTTTGGTCTGAGATAACTTTTTGCTGAATGTGGTTGCATGGTATGAAAGAGGGGAGCATTCCACATTGATTTGAAAGGTTTCAGTATTGTTGATAACAGCCGCAGAAAGTCATCTTAATGGAGGCCACGACATAGTGTCCCGCAACCTAAATGCCTGTTCCATCTTGAGTTGTTGTGCGAAAATTGATTTAGTTTCTTCGTGCGTGTTTCAAATTAGTTAGAATTCATTAACAGCGTGTACCTTGTATGGAGAGGGTGTAATGAGTGAATCAATGGTGAGGAGATGGGTTCATGAATTCAAAGCAGTTAGACATTTAATGAGGATGAGAGTGGGAGGACTTCTAGGGAAGAGACAGTTTTGCAGTGGCAGGATGGGGAACTCAAAAAGGAATTCTTCTGATTGAATTTTTGCCTTGTGGAGAAACCTTTAATGACTTCCTGGTGTTGTGAGACGCTGAAGAATCTTTGTTCGGCCATTAAGAACAAGAGAAAAGGAATATTGACCTCTGGTGAGTGCCTTCTCCACAACAATGCATGGCCTCACGCCTCTAGTTCCTATTTCCATTAAGGAAATTCTGGATCAGTTCTGTTGAGCTGGTCTGACTGATCCACCTAACTCTCCGGACTTGGCTTTCTTCAGACTTTCATCTGTCCACCAAAATGTTGGAGTGAATAGCCGGAGAACATTTGAGGATCCCTCTCAACCGTGAAATCCTTAAAACCATGAATAAGCAATGAATTTCGTCTACTGTGAAGAAACCTAGAAAAAGTGGTGAATTTCTCCATAAAACCTTGAAAACTTGATGGTAGAACTATGATAGACAGGTCAAAAGAAAAATCGATATGTCAGTCATATTTTAGGCCAATCACGCATAGACACTGTCCACGCATTTATCTGCACATGAATATTCGAAGTGCAATTATTGGTCCATGTGCCATGATGACCCATTGACCTTAACCTTGTACCAATGCTGGAAGACCAGTAACCAAAGTGTTCATTAACCCAAAATTTATACACTTCTTAACTTCCCTTCCACCATGCTCCCTCCATTAACTCGCTCACAACCTTTATCCAGCCATGAATTTTGCTAACCATTGGTGACGTCATAAGAGATACTTCTTTAGTCATATCAGATACTTTCATTGCTGCATTTGCACTCCCGGCCTCTGCAGCGTTTGGAAAATTTTTAGTTAATATTCGGCTGGTGGTTGTTAGGTGATCAATATTTCTGCCTAAAATGGCTTGTCAACAGATAGTGAATTTAATGACATTAATACTGTGTAAACCTGGAAAAAATGTGAATTTTATAATTTAGTTAATGTGGGAACCATGACTTTGCAAAAGTGACAAAGAAGTAAAAAAAGGAGTCACCAGATGGACTTAGGAGTGGCAGCATGCTTCTACGGAAGGGGATTTCAAAGCTTGCTTTTTGGTTTACGAATTACATGGTAGCCACTGAAGATAATGTGGAAAAATAAAACATGTACTCTTATTCCAGAATATTATCTGTAATTTTTTTGCATTGAAAACTCAATTTAAAAACGGAAAACAACTTACTTTCACAATGGCCCTCACATGCCCTGTGATATTTGAGAGATTCTTCTTTTCAATGGAGAACTTCTTGATGCACACAGGAAAATCAATAGAATGGAGTATGCTTTCACTGTTTTTATCATGATCAGTGACTCGTCATGCTTCTTTCTTACAAAAACTAAGAAATGGGACTTCCCTCATCCTTAACCCTTTCGAGAAGGTGAAGTTCTCGCCAGAGTGACCTCTGTATTGAGCCCCAAGAGATTCTTCCGTCCCCTCCGTGCGGAGCATTTTTGCAGGGCATTCATGAAGAAGGGTGTCTCGGATAATCGCTCAATCTCAGCAACAAACCTTTTTTGACCCTTCCTAGTGGGAACTATGCATTATCTCTGACTCCGAGGGTAGTTGGGCTCCCTCCTTTCAGGGTTTATAACCATAGCAGCGGCATAGGTTTGAGGTCAATCATGTTTTTGTGTGTATTAATTAGCTATATGGATAATTGTTGCTTGAACGTAAATTGTAGACTTCGAATTGAATTCCTCATTTTATTCTGAGAACTGTCTTATTTTGAATGAAGCTCTACTGTCAATATTAACGCATTTAATGCAGCAACAATTTCCTTGTTGATGTTTATACTGAAATCGAGATATAAGTTTATATTTATGGTAGAATTTTGTTTGAAAATTGTAATTGCTGCTCAAAAGACAAATAATTCAATTTGCAGTTTATATTTTTTGAGAAAGGGACAAATATTTATTTTGCAAAATGACTGGATAAACAACCGCGGTCCTTTACCGCTAAGCGGGGTAATATAAGACGAGGGGTCTGGGTCCTAAACAAAGACATTGCATACCCGCGACTGTCATAAAAGGGGGAGGGCTAGGAAATGTATATATTTGGCATTCGTTCACCTGTGTAGGAAAATCTCACCTGTGATGAAAATTTGTTGCTTTAGTTTCCCGGGTCAAGAAACATCCAGACGCATATTTTCATCTTCAGTAAGGAAAAGGTTAATTTGATGTAATGAATGTGCGAGGAACCTATGTTGTCTCCCAGTGGCTCATATTCCTATTCAAGATAATCAAATGAATTGATTTCTATTACTCTAATTCTAAGAAATTGTCCGTTTCTCAATTATCTTCAATAAGTAGAGGCTCCTTTGAATTATTTTAAATGTAGCATCATTTCTTTGGTGTCAACCTCCCATGGGTTTTTAGGTGCTCTATATGCCTTTGTAGTATGAGTAGAGTAGATCAAGTAACACCTCTAAATTACTCAATTGCGTGAGTTTTTGAGGGCAACAGTAATAAAATACTTTGATATATTTTCATCTATGGTAGTACAAAATCCCAAACCCTAAATTTTTCTTATTAACCATTTTTAGCAGCGATCCCAAAAAACTCTTAATTATCCATTCCAATTAGGTATTGGAAAAGAAACAACAGTGGAAGAACAATGGCTGCACATAAGTAAATTAAATTCAATTTTTAACATGTTTGAGTTGTAGCTAGGAATGTCGTATTCCTTTGCGTCCAGTGGCGTAGCAAGGATTTTGAAATTGAGGGGTTTTCCCAGAATTTCGGCCCCCTTCTGGGGTGCATGGAAAACACCCAAGAGCAAAAGGAGGTCTGGGGATTTTTGATATTGAATACTGTATATGTCTGAATATAGTCCCCCCTTTTTTTCCAAAAATGCCCAAGGTAAAAGTAAAGCGGGGGACAATATTCAAACACAATTTTTTAACTTTTCCCGAAACTGCAGCCTCAAAATTAGGGGGGGGGGGACTATATTCAGTGGGGGACTATATTCGGAGAAATATGGTATGTGATTTTTAGGACTCAAAACAGCAATAGGGTAGTTTCCTTCATCAAAGAAAACGAAAGGCATTGATTGCGATTCGTTACCCACCATTAGTGTATTCATAATACACAAATTATTTGGTTTTTGAAATACCGGTTTAGACGAATGGCAAGGGTCAAATTTTATCCTCATTTGAAAAAGGCCAGATTGGCGCCCATGTGATTCCACTCCGCATGACGTCACAGGGACCTAGTTTCTACACGAGAGGATAGGAGTTATACATCGTATGAGGTTACCAATGCATGCATGAGGCACAGAGCTCAGGGAAACATGTCTTAATAATCACGTATTAAAACTGGCTAAGGTCGGAAAGTTTTCTTCGTTTGATAAGGTATTAATAAACCTTTTTTAAGCCAAGCGCTACCATCCAGCAAGGTACTCAGCTATCCGCTAGCATCCTGCGACGTATCAGCGCTAAGCCTCGCCTCAAGGTCACCTCACCGGGCAGGAGGGGGAACCAGAAATACGACGTACGGAGATATTTCCCGGCATTCATACTTAAGCGTCGCGTTTTCGCGCGCTTGAAATTTTTCACTTTTCATTTAATCGCGAAAAATAGATGTTGTCATTTAAAAATCTAAAAGCGTGAAATACGTACTCCAGGAGTAATAATCTTTCGATTAAAGCAATAAAAAATTAATAGGAAACCACCCTATTTTATATGAGCTTTTATAAAAATTAAGAATTTTTTTATTTATTGAGGCCATCTTCCTTGTTTTTTGCACCTCTTTTAAAGGCTAAATTGGGGGGGTGGTAACCCAGAAAACCCCACTCTTGGGATACGCCACTGCTTGCATCATAGTAATTTTAATTGGGGAAGTATGCTATGCAATATGTCCTATTTGATTCAAGCAAGCCTTGCAAATTTCAGTTTTGCAAAACGAAGGAAAATCCAGGGAATGGTCAATTGAAGAACATGTAATCAAGGTCCTACTACATATTTGTAGAAATCTGAATATAGGAATCATAGTCACTCGGCTAAACTTTAATCTAATAAATGGAAAAGGAGTTTCTATTTTCTCTAATGCACAAATATTGCAGCAGAGAATACTGTAATGGACCTCAGAATGTGATGTCCCTATCCTGCATTCTAATGGGTGTACTAAAGTCGCCTCTCATGTTCCTGGAAGGGAAAGGAATTCAAATTTCACTGGAAAATAAGCTACAACATTGGGCTAATGACCAAAATTTACATTCATGATGATGTGGTCTATCAAATGCATAATTTTTCTATGGTATTCCTCATGATTGCAAAGTATTATATTATAAATATATAGAAGAAATGAATTGCTCTGCAACTGCCGTGTGGACATTTTTGTTAACAGATCAAAATGTCCATGAAGAGGCAACAAAAGTCAAACCTCAATGAGACTGACCTGGTCACCCTCTTATATAGTCTCCTTGTTCTTATGAATGGAAATTTATTGAGTGTCTGTCAGTAACAAGGGAATCACTGTTCTCATTGCAGGATGCCACCACCTGAATTGCCTACATGGCAAGATTGCCATGAACTTTGGAGCAAGAAACGGAGAAGACAAATGAGGGAGCAACAAGAGGCTGTGCAGAATTTGCCTCCAGGAAAGCCATCTTCATCAAAGGACTCTGGTAAACCCTTTGAAGATAGCATGGAAATGGGGGGGTAAGTAATGAATTATGTGATTAAATGAGGTTTTAACTTTTTCTTCTCTTATATGCAGTTTATCAATGGAAATTCATTATTAAATTCATTACATTTTGCATGAGCTTTTAAGTTTTAGAGTTAATGTGACTGATATGTCTATGTTCAATATTTATATATTTTTATAAATGAATGCTACGTTTTTATTTAAAAGGTTTTATGTAGTTCATTTGTAATAATGTAAACATTTATATTTTGAATGATGCACAAGTTGAAGTTGAGATTGAAATGAGCATTTTAACTGTCTGCTTCTGTTCATATAAATATTTTTAAAAGAGTTCATCTTTTAGTATTCTGCACATTCATTGTTTAAATAACATTGTAAACTGTAATGAAATAAGAATCTGTTGGCTAATTGCTTCCAGATCCCCTAACCGCTCCCCATTGAAGAGGTCATTATATGACAGGTAATGACATGATTTCTTTTGCTGCCGAAAGGTGCAGCTATCATTAACTAACTACTAACCTTAGAATTAACTGCTTGAGTTTAAGTATGTTTTGTGACTTTCAAAAGCTGACTTCTTTCCTGCCAATGTAATCACAAGCATAAAGCATGAAAATATTATTGGGCAAACTGTAGTGTTATTTTCCATGAAGTTGTTGTTAATTGTGCTTGTTGAAACGTAAATGTTGTTCACTGTCAAATTTAAGTAACAAGTTTAAATTTAATGAATTTTTACCTTGAAAAACTTTGTTTGCTGAAATAACCCGAGAGAATTACTCTGAGCTGTCTCTGTAAAGAATGCTTATGTATTGTTCAGTGATCTTGCATTGCTTCCTTGCACCATTTCGGTGGAAGCAACTTTAACTCACTAACACTTGCACTGATTTATTATTAACGACTATGGGGAATGAATCCCAAGTTAATCTGGTCCTGTTATATTATGTTTTAGTAACTATTGAAGTTGTCATGCCAAAGTTTTCTTGTTGACTTTCGTTTAGTATTAATGGAATGATAAACTATAGGTCTTGGATTGTAAGAGAAATCTATCCTTGTGGAGCTCTCATTTATCTACGAAGTTACTGATTTTGGCATTGAGATCTGCTCTTGTGACATTAAAAGTGCCTCAGAGAATACTGTTCACTTATTCTTCAAGAACATTGTAACATGCCAAGTTTTGAGTCTTCATACATCTTAAATGTATCAAGTTGACGTCAGTGGAAGGAAATAGATGGTAGATGCAATTGCAGTCTGCTGCATCTTAAATGGTCAATTTTGTATCATCCAAAGGTCATACCAGATACCATCTTAGTGCCTCATTGTCCATCTGCCTGTGTTCACAAGTCTCTTTTGATTGAACTTAGAGGTGTATGTGAAAATTTCATCGATACTCTGTTGCTTCCATCATGCTCAAGAATCGATTGGGACCGAGTGCCTTAGTGAAGTCGGATCTTTTATTATCATCTTCAAGTTCATACGAGTTAATTATTGAGCTCAGTTAGCTGCCTATTTGAGTTTTTTTTAATTTTATGAGTGAAGTTCTGTTTGCCTTATTAGAATGTGGCTCCATTCGTATGATCGGGAGTTGTGCACTGGTATACACATCATGTGATTAAATTTCAATGCTAGCATTGAGGCTCCTAAAAGGGAGACAGTGGGACTTGGAAAAAAATGTCACAGTTGGTCCAACAAGTTAAGCATCCTTGAGAGAAACCATTGCTCAAGCAATTCAGGAAATGCATCATCAACATCAAAATTGCTCCAGATACCTTCATCGTCAGGGTGCCTCAGAAGTTTATTTACTTCAGCTCTGGGAATGTTGTTCATTATTGTAAGTACCCTGAGAAACTCTGCTGCAAACATCATCTAACATCTCCATCATCTATCACTAGAATATCATTCATACCTTAGGATTAACAGTTACAATTTTGTTCCAATGTTTGGCTAGATTTTGTATGATTATTCGTTCATGGTCGTTATGTGGGTGTCCCCATTCTCTGGATGACCCCCAATGCTCATATACTGTGTTCATAGCTGAGTTGAAGGGTACAGTTGACCTCCAACTCTCCACCTGGCCACTGGATTCGTGGGCGAGGCTTCAAGGTTAGGCAGGGGTGCCCTAACAGAATTTCTAGATGGCCGCCACTATAACATTTGGAATTATTAATGTATAATATCTCATTTATGGACTTCGCGTAGAAAATTCTATTTTCTGAATGTGAAGTTTTTAATGAGTGGATGGTAATTGTTAAAAATGTTTGCGTAAATGTTCTTTGTTACTGAAATCACTGAAATTGCCTCCAAAACTTCCCCAAATAGTACTTCTATCACAGTGAATTTTAAAGAAATTTGTCCATGCATTGAATTAAAAGTTGAGCTATGACTGCGTGTACATCTATGTAAAGTATTGGATCACAAATAATGAGAGATAACTTTCAAGTAAATATAATGTTTTCATTGAAAAACTTACCCATCATTTGGAGATGTATGTTTACTATTGATGTAATGCACATATTTCTCCATTTAATAGTGATAAAATGATTAATGGATTATAATGACTCAGGTGCTGATAATGAGGATGTTGTAATATGTCAGTGCATTTCATTAAACATGAACTAGTATGAAGGATGCAATATTTATCAATATTGTCAACAAGGTTCAGATCAAACAATCGTCAATTTCCAAATATATTGGGCCGTAAAAGTTTAGCAGTCGTTGCTGTCAACAAGCAAGATGAAAGGATGCGAGGAATTTCAAGCCGCAAATTAACCAGTTTGCTCCCTAAAGGCTGTGAGTAACTACCGTAGTTAATGAATTGTGCATCAAAGGGGACCCTTAGCCGACCTCCAGCCATGTGAAACGTAATCAACCCCCATAATGACAACTTTGAATCTGGGCCTGAAGTTCCATAAAAAATTTAAAGTGATTAAAAGGGTAATTAAATGATATTCTATGCTATGCATCATAAGTGTGTGTTAATTGAGTCATCTCAGAGGTTGTGACCATTACAGTTTCTAGATAGTATAAAACTAGTCCTTATTCATTAATGCATTAGACATATGATATCCCATGTGAATTAGGTTGAATTAAAAAAAAATGAAATTCAGTGAATACAGCTACTTACATTAATGTTATAATACATATCTTTGTCGGTAGGATATGTGGTTTAACGAGTGGTAGCGTGTATACTTTAAGATTATCATAAGGGAACCAGGTTAACTTGGGATCTTAATTTTTCACATCTTTCCAAATGTGAGAAGCATTAATCAACAGATCCAAAGTACACATTTTTGGTGTGTTACAATGCAATTTATTGAACTAGTTTCATCTGTGACTTCTTGTGCATGAACAAAGTATTTTCTGTGTCTTTTCTTATTTGCAACTTTCATTTTGATACTGTCCCTAGAATTTTATTTATAGTTTATGGTGTTTTACATAAGTGAATTTCATACATTTTCAAGTCAATATTCTCTTGAAGACTTTTCTGTATGGATGTGCTGCATTATCAGTTCTTTGTTTATTTAGGAAGCATGCTTAAGTTTAAAATTTCATATGCATCGTAATACGTACAATGCAATACAAATTTTTAGTCTGCATGTTTTTTTTTAATTATGCAAGATAAAATATATTGGATAAAAAATATTGATGCAATTTGACTACCTATTGTTGTGTACAAGTTTATGGTGTTGTTGACGTCCTTGGTTTGCTGGTATACTCTAGTTGTGAATATATTCTTTTCACTAGATGCCTGTGTTTGAATTTAAAATAGTAGCCCACCTTGAATGCGGGTTGTAGTTTTTGTTTAAAGGTGTTGTAATTCCATTGTACACCCATAACCAGAGATCTTTGATGGTAAACATATTAATCACTCTACCTTTGAGGAATACAAAAATATTCTTTATCTTTTTATCTTATTCCATCTACTTCTTTAATTTTTCTAGGAAATGCCAACATTTTAGGCTATGTTGTTTTAATTTTTCATTGACATGTAGGGGAATGAGTGGGCATTGTTACAACTTGTAATGGAGCCTCCTTGAAGATAAACAACTCAAAGCTATATGCGTGTAAATATTATTTCAGTTGTAAATGTTGAAAGATGATTTTTCGTGTGCTCTTTATAGACCAATCATCAAATGTTTTTCCCCAGGTGGGTAGATCCAGGGATTTGAAGCCTGTGAGAGAGTGAAAGACTAGAATAATATGTATCTGTGTAAATTATGTATTGATTTGTAACAATTGAGAGACGTACAAGTTCATTGGCTTAGTCATCAAATACTCAGTTATGCTCACCTTAATGCTATGGATCATTTGTCGACTCAGTGCCCTCAAGTAGAGTAATCATTCAATTGAGTTGTCCCTAGCAATTTTGGTGTGGTTGCATGAATTGTATTCATGAAGCTTTGATGTTTATTGGTTGGCAAAATAAGTGTCATGCACTTCTTTTCAGAGTTACTATTTTAAGTATTAGTACTTACACCATGCTCACTAAATCGAGTTTTAACTGTGTGTTTGGAAATTATGTTCACTAGATAAAGTTGTTATTCAGATTGCTCTGTACTCCAGGGCTAATTTCCTAGGAATGAATTAAACTTTTTTGCTCATTGTAAAATTAGCTCTGCGAGTGTATTGAGAAGAGTTGAGAACCTCGTACTATGTCCAATTAATAATATTTTTCTGTAATTTAAATGCACAAATACGTTGCCGGAGATGTGCATTGAAATATACTTGCTGAAATTAAGAGTGCGAATACTTAAAAGCATACGTAGGACTGTGAGGTGAAGGGAAATATCAAAAACTAAAAGATATATTAAATCCATATATCAGGTAGTTTGGTGATAAAGTTTACCATCATTGATCTGTAAATTTTAAATTTCATTGTTATTGAAGTGTGAACTTAATTGATGATCTGTTCACTTTCATTTCATCATCTTCCCTGGGACAATACGTCTGTAACCAATTTTTTGCTCATTTTCTCCACCACTCACAGTTCCTCCAAAGCCTTGAAGAAGGAAGCTGGGTTTTCTCGGGAGGATGTTTACAGTGGTGGCAATGCTCCATTTCACGGTTTGCACCCACCGGCTAGTTCTTCCAACTCTCCCAATCTGTCTCCTATGCGGTCCAATCAAATGCTGATGCATCGTGGGATCACTCAGCCTTCTGGGCGCATGAATTCTCGTGCGGGTCCATCGGTCGACATGATGGGGGGTGATTCCCTCACGCCTCCCCCACCTTCAGCACCACGAGGCATGATTCAGCAGCCTTATCCGAGCCGCAGTCAAAATGTGACCCTCTCGGATGGAAGTGCAACGCCGCCTTCGTCCTCATCCTCTCTGGATGGGAGCGTGCTGAGCCAGCTTTCTACCATCTCTCGTTTGCTGGCTAATAACAAGACAGTGAGGGTTGAGCAGCTACTTGCCCTGCAGCAGTCCGGGAAGGAGGTCGGTTGAGTTGCCCTAATGCGTTAATTTCATTTGCATAACATCCTTCTGGATTGGCTAAAAATAAAATTCGTGAATCACCTGGATTGTACTGTATGTATGTATATGAAGTGACTTGTTGAGTGAGTCATCCTTGGTCAGGTTATTTATTAAAGGATATATAGTTTGTGTATTTTACCTCCCAAGGTTGTGTTGACGTATTGATTTTTCTTGTTTTCATAATGGCTTTTTGCAGTTTATGGGGACGGTATTGGCAATAAGGTATTGTTTTCCTTATGCTGTTGTGGTTGAATTATTAAACAGTAGTTATCCTCATTAACCTAGCTCTTTAATTATCATCGTTGCTATTAACTCCACCATCAATAATGCCTATGGAGTTCCACTGATTTATTTATTTTGTACATGCTAAGAAATTTGAATGCATGAAATTCTCTATCGTAAATAGTGCAAGTTAGACACAAAATAAAACAAGTGCCTAATAAGTGATTGACATTTGTGGAATTTTGTGATCCAATTTTTGTTTTAGGCATTGAAGAAAATGCAGTTGCTGTGAAGTTTATTGAACTTCATATTTATTTAGAGGATAGAATTGGGCAGTTTTTGTTGAGAGTATAAGCTGTTCATGTGATATGCTTATCTTCAATGGGCAGAAAATAGGTTTTATAGTGTTGATGAAAAGGAATTTTTTACAGGAATAAGCCATTTATCTCACACTTTCAGAGGGTTATACCCCTTGGTATGAATGAAGTCAGAAAAAATGAAAATGATCAAATCAAAGAGGATATCCCAGTCTGTTTGAATAAAATGGATATAAATTGTAAATGCTTTGTTACTTAGGGATGATTACCTGGCGATTTTTAAACCTCTTAGCCTCCTTTTAATTGGAAGTATGCAAATTTGTTTATATTTCTATTCATCGTTCTTCATTTGTTGGGCATTTTTATTTGATAGTTAATAACTTTTTTGAGGAAAGACTTTGGCCTTATTTTTTGTGAAATAATTCACATTGACTGTAGATATTGAACGAAGTATTTTAATGAAAAATTTTCATGTTAGGATGGCTACAACTACACTGACAATTCCCTTTAAGGAAAATATCATAATGCATCAATGCCCTCTTGTCTGTCACAGTAATTTACCCAATGAAATTAATCATGTGAAAAATGATGAAATACAAATGATCCAAGCCCAATTCAAGTTCTTGGGCTTTAATTCAATTTTTGCCTTGAATGAATTTTAGATCATTACCACCTCTGTAGTTTTTCTGCCCAAGTTTGATTCTTTCTTTGCTTACCATGGTTAGTTTTTTGGAGGGTTTTTGGCCTGTCGTCCTTGGGCCTCTGGAAATATGGGAAACAGCAAATGCCTTAGTCTCTACTTGCTGTGCTCAATAGGTTGTGCATATTCAAATCAATCATTCCAGATTTAATGCCTAGCATTAAAATGATGACAAGTAGTCCTTGACTCACTTCCACACTTCTCCAACTTAAAATAGGGGGGATTACTTACAAATTAGCTATGCTAAGGTGCTGTTTAAATATAAATGCCAGTTTTCATCAGGTCATCAGTAAGGGGAATGTGTGGCGCTATTCTGAGAATTATTTTAAGTTTCGCTGCTGCTAGCATTTCAAGAAAGTTTGTGAGAAGTTGAGAAAGTCTGTGAGATCCAAGTTATGTTTTGTCTTAGTTATCTGAGTTCTCTTAGGATTATCAATTAAATATCTTCAAATTAGGTTGTCCGTATGATAGCCTTCTTTAATTATTTTTCTGTAAATATACATTGAATCAGTTCAGGTTAATTTGCCGTAATCTATGTACTGATAATATAGTAAGTAATGCAACATGGTTGAAGTGAGGTGTATTGACTTTTACCAGTTCATTACTTAATTTTCATGGATATTTACTTCGTAACAATTTCTAATTGGAGTAGGTGATGTCATTTTTGCTGCAGTAGAGTGGTAGGATTGTACCTATGATTACAATCATTTCACTGACTGAATTGCCTTGCTCATGCAAAATATTGCATAGGTAAGTATAGCTCTGGAAATGCTAAAATTGAATCAAGGTATGGCTTAAATATCACCTTCAACTAGTCGCTGTAGCTGCTCGTGTGGCTCTGGTATGGGCTAGGGGCGTAGTTTTTCATTGTGTTTTATACATATTTGGCATTTCTCTTGTTACTAAGCATTGAACATATATATTTTGCATGCAAATATTTTGCTGCAACTTTTTCTGTATGAATTAGTAGGGGATCTTGGTATACTCATACTCCAGTTGGTGTGAGGAACTATCGTTTTGATTGCTGGTGAAGACCATGAGACAGCGATGTTATTTATTACCTGTACATTTGAAATTATTAAGAGTTATTGAGAAAAAATAATAAAAGGAGTTTTTGCATAAGATTCTCTTTATTTTGTGTGTATGTCCTTGAATTCATAGTCTTCTACTCCTTGGTGACTGATGGCAAACAATCTGGTTGCAGTATTGGATGTGGGTAAAGTCACACTTTTTAAAAGTATATATCTGTTAAATATACTATGGTTACTAGTAATACATTACCAGATATCTTGCAGTTGGCCACTAAATTATGTCTAAAATCTTTTACGTAATGGCAAATTAAGATTCAGGTGATGAGTAATGTGCTGAATAAAATTGCATCTCAATGGTGTAGAATGCCAATTATTTAGTTTAAACTAAAGATGTCTTACTTTGATAATATACATCCAAGCTATCTGTACTTGAATCGAAGTCATCCACTGAAAACTTATTAGTGCACTAATTTGTTTAATGATAGATTCCATTTTTGGCTGTTTGTATGCCCTTAAAATACTTATCCTGTTAATCGCTAGCCATTGAAAGCCTACAAAATTCATTATAAATTAGTAGCATAGTTACGGGGTAACTATGTTAAAGTAACTGAGGTATCAGTAGCAATTACATTTAATTTTATTGTTTCCGTTACATGTTTTTAGAACTATCATTTGTTATGTACTCATTGATTTCTGAAAGCCATGGTCACTTTTCAGCATGAACCCTGCTAGGGCTCGTAGTTCAAAAAGCCTGTACTGTGCAAACGAGTGTACTGCACACCTCACAGTATTTTTCAGACATGAACTTTGAAGGAATCTCTCTTTTGTTCTTTTTCATTGTTTGTGAAAGGTACATCTTCCCCAAAATTTGGGTAAAAACTTGTCTATATTAACATTCTGACTCTCATAGTACTAGTATCTATAGTGATTCACCAGGCAATCGGAGAATACTTGTATGGCAGCAAGTTTGTTAGTTCTCTTCTTTTCTGCAAAAGCATCATAGTAGTTCAAACTCAACTTAGACAAATGTGGTGCAAGGGCCTCTGGTATGAAAACAAATATTCCGAAAAGTAATGTAACTATGTATTTGAAAACAAATTTTATTATGTAGCTTAACTGAGCCATGTTACATTAGGTTCTTTACATACATCTGGTTAGCAAAACGTGTAATCCCTGAAAAACCTTAAGAGTTGCTTACTTTGCTTTGCAGTACTTACTGGGCTAGTGGTCTTTGTGTTCAAGTTTGTGAACTTCTTTTTTCATTCAGGGATGCCTGATGGAACTTTAATGTGAATAACTTCTTCTATTTTTGGATCCTCTCGTGAGAGAATAAGGGTAGCCGACAGATCCAAGGGCTACTTTGTCCTTTGGGGCCATTGGCGCTTTAAATTGCTCATGAGCATATGTGACCTTAAAATAATTCTGTTCAGTCAATTAATATCCCAGCAACCTTAAGGCCTTTTTCTCTTAATATTTTATCACATGATGAAAAATGGAAAGTTAATGGTAATTCTATATGTGACTTCTGCTTATGGGTGCTGGATTCGAGTTTATCCAATTTTGAATGCAGGACGCTGGAGTTCCTCTTTTCCGCCATGATTTATTTCCCTGCCAACCTTAAAGTATTGTTCAGTGATGATGTAGACTATCATCTGTCCTTTTAACTTTGAGAAGCCATGTGTAATTTCAACACTCAACATTTTAAACAAAGTGCAAGATTATTCTATCTGAAACAAAACTTTCTGTCAAATAATATGACAACTTAATACAATCCTGGAATAATATGCCTTCATAAACTTACATTTAGAGCAGATGTTAAATTGGGTACGTTTGGTTAATCATGGAATTTTAAAGTTAATTGCCTGAATTAGCTATGGTAGAATAAAAGCCAAAGTACTCTTCCCAAAAACTTTTTTAGTGGTTTTGACTGGTTTCTATTGCTTTAGTGTCATTATTGAGACAAACTTGGTTTCTCTATAAACATTGTCTCGTTAATAATGCTATAGCTGTTGTAACTGTAGTTGTTGACTGCATTAAAAAATTTTGTGGAACAGTACCTATTGTCGGTGTCAAAAAGATGTGCTGCTGTACTTTGCAAATTTATATCTGGACTTCAGTGCATGCCATAATGATGAATAATACATCATTTTAAAGAAAATTTTGTTCTCAATTATGATTTATTTTTTGTTTTATGAAAAAGTCAAAAATCAAGACACGAGAGCGCAATGAATGACTCCGTGCACCATAAAATTAGCTGTTTTGTCAACTTCATGAACTTTTATTTTTTTTATTTTATTTTATTCTCAAACCACCGGATACAGCTCTTATTGGCCATTTTACACCGGGGTGTTCAACAAATGTAACAAGTAAACGTACACAAACGACCATGCCCTGGACCGGGGAAAACCTACCCAGGCGGGACTCGAACCCGCGACCTCTTGTTTGGCAGGCGAGAACGTTACCCCGCCGCCACCGATTGTAACTCAACATAGGAAAAACTACTATGTCTACAACATTCATCTTCGACAATAAGTTACAAACATTAATTTAGATTAGTAACATGGCTTTTGCGTATTTTTAGAACGAATATTTTGTTGTAAATTAACAAAATTTGTTTAAACACTCTCTAGTCCTACAGTTTACCCTGAAAGAAAAAATTAAATTGATAAAAAACTTCCTAATTTAATTTTAATTTTTCTATGATCCATAATCTATAAAAATATTGATATTTGTGAATGTTTATAACTTCTATTAATGTCATGTTGCCAAACAGGGTCGCACGGGGCCACTGCAGATTACAAGGTAGCAAAGTTTCACGCGTAAGCCGTGGCAACGCAGCATTTATTCGCTCTGGCGGATTTTTTTAATACCCATTTTGTCTTTTGAACTTCTATTTTCATTCAGGGATGCCTATGCCATTCAGTACGTTCTAAATAAAAATCATGTATTTTTGGATCATAGAAAAATTGCAAATAAATTAAGGAGTGTTTCTATTAATTTTATTTTTTCTTTCGAGCTGTACGGTAGGACAAGATAGTGTTAAAACATTTTCATCATTTTACAAGATAGTATTTTTTCTTAAAACACGTAAAAGCCATTTTATTAATATAAATTAATTTTTGCAACTTATGTAGAAGATGAATGTTGTGGACGTAGTAGTTTTCTCTAGGTTGAGTTACAAAGTTCATTAAGTTGACAATATGGCTAATTTTATGGTGCGTGGAGTCATTTATTGCACTCTCGTGTCTTAATTTTTGAATTTTTCGTATAACAAAGAAATCATAATTGAGGATAAAAGTTCCTTTTTGTGTTATGGTCATTGAAGATAGGTTAACTTCTTTATTAGTGAGATTTATTTTTATTTTGGAGAAGCTTCTCTTCTCTGGAATCATTGTGTTTTCTTGAGTTGGTATCACAAGTGATTAAGGTAAGGAGGATATTTTTATTCGTATATATGAGATAGAAATGAGGGAATTGAGTCACTTGTCAGCACTTATTAGATGATCAAAATTGTACCATTTATTCTTCTATTGCCTCTGAATCTTCAAACTTGAGGTATTCTAGTGTGGTTTTCTTAGTAAATGAACTAAACCACCTTAGATAATCAGCTGTTTTTCATTTTTGAAAGGATAATTTTTCTTTTCTTGCTAATCAATTTCTCTAGGATATCTATGCGATAGCTTGTTATCATGACATAGGGTGATTCTTGACTTGCAGCTAATCATCTTGTTTTTACGGACTACCACGTTGAAAGGTTATGACTAATTGGAGAAATAATTTTTGGTTCCCACCGTGTACTTGTTAATTATAGCTAGTGGGTGGTTTTATGGAATAGAATTCCTTTCTGAAAGACCCGGTATTGAAGTTATCCTTCAATGGTCCTTCATATTTGAGTAAACAACCGTTTCAGTGACAATGAAGTCAGTGTTATCAGTTTCATTGAAGCTGGTAATTGTGGAAGGATAGAAGGTTGAAAAAAATAGATTAATAAACACTTCAAGTTTAAATGTATCATGTATGGATGGGGGATGAAGTAAATGGAAGGGGTAAAACATATTTGGATCTAGTGGCAACTACTAAGTACATATGGAAATGAATAGCTAATCACCTCATTTTTAATTACCACTTTGAAATCAGCCCTTAAAGAATGATTTTGCTGTTTAACACATTCAGTGCGGAGCACATTAATTGATGTGGTCCCGTCTAAGCTGTGATATGGAGCACGTCAATTGACGTGCTTTGCTGGTCGGGCCAGGAGCCCTTTCTCCCCCTCTGTACGTGAGTCTACTTCCGAGTCTTCTGATCGTGTGTATGGCCTTAGGCAAGCTTCCCTCTTTTCAACCGTGTGCGCCGTTTGTAAAAAGCAGTATTTGAATGGAAATTATGGCACGGATACCTCCATCTATTTTTCTTTCTTATTTTTACGGCCGATTTTGACGACTTGAACGAAAATTGATAATTGAATGCGTTAATGCTAGTCATTGTCAGAAAATATATTGAGAGGGAAGTGAGAGGAGCTCCAGAGTGATGATCCGGGAATTTTTGGGAGGAGGCTTTTGAACCCCCATTGTCTCCTATCTTGATGTAATCGCTCCTATGTGAAAATATTTTATAGCTCCCCAGTGGAAGATAGTCCTTTTTTTCTTCTTTTTTTTAATGTTAGGGATGGGCTGATAATATCTAATACATAATTTAAACCATCCAATACTATCTCATGTAATTTTCAGATTTGTATGCTTCTGCCACTATTACCTCTTGTTTGGCCAATTTAGCTATCAAATTCTACTTTTTGAATGCTGTGGTACTGTATACCATCGGTAACTTTCCCCTCAATGTACGAGTGTATGTATTTTGAACACAAAATTGAATAATATTTTTCCGTAATTTAATAGGAAAATTATAAACATGAATGCGGTGGATGAACTTACTACTTGCATTACCAAAGTAAAAGCATGTATTGCATTAACAAAGTAAAAGTATCTGTTTTGGGAATCTTATTTTTAAGTTGGATGAGCCAGATCTAATTATAAGATCCAGGTCAGAATGTACCTTGAAATAGGTAGTGTTTCTCAGGAATTCGTTTTTTGCTACATTCATTTTTGCCTAAATCATAAGAAACTAATATTTTTAAGTTTTTGGTTGCTCTGATCGTAATTGATACTTCGGAAAATAAGCATTGAGTAATTCTTCCGAAACGTCAGCCTAAACGACTGAAGTAACCTGGTTGAGAACCCGAGAAGAATATCTCAATATTATTCACCAGGAGAAATTAAAATTGTTTGTCTCAAAGTTAATTTCATGAATACTGAAACGTTGTGTGATTTATTGAAGCCATGTGTTAAAACATAAAACCTTTTAATGTAGCTTTTCAATTGACTATCATTCATTTTTGAAAGATTGGGAAGATCCTAACAAAGCTTTAAATTAAGGGAGTTCCTTGTTAGTAAATAAACATCTGCATTTACTTTATTGTCCATTTTATTCTCAGTTAAAGCATCAAAATATGCATGAGATGTATTCATTAAGTTATAGTTCTTAAGGTGTACTAAAAAGGTAAAATGTCTATTGTGCAGGTTTTGGTTCTGCATGTTGTAGTATGTTTGGTTCTGTTTGTTGAAGTAAAGGTTATATTTTGGTGCTGGGGAGTGGAATATTTTGAGATCTAGTTAGAAACCTTAAAAAAAAAAAGTCATCTGGTAAATGATGAATGCATTTTTAGAATTATTCCGTGCATCAATCGTGATCACATCAGAAATACCCCTAACTTTTTCTCTGGAATTACTCTTCTATGCTTAGCTTTAATCATCTCATTCTAAAGGAGTTCATTTCTGATATTTTAATCTTTTCTTATTATGTTCTACCATTTTAAGGAATGTTGCTGTGAAAGGGGGTGTGGAGACAAATTTGATGAATATTGTTATGTTCTGCTTAAGACTTACGAGGAAACTGCATAAGATTGAGTAACTTACGCTGAGTTATCTCTTACCAGATTGATCAGCAGACCGGCCAGATGGTGGAAAATCTTTCCAAAGAGATTCTCAAAGCAGCAGCTGCTATGAATTTGGCTGCTGGTCTCACTGGAAATATTCCTTTGGATATGAACCAAGCTGTTTTTAGCACCCAAGGTATGTTTCACTTTAGTAGTGAAATACTATACTTCCTCATATTGAACGATTATACTTCACTGAAAATGTCATTAATTTAAATCATAATTCTCAGCTCTGTTATTATTTCTTATATCCTTTTCACATGGTGAAAAATGAAGTTCTGCACTTAACTTCATTCATAATTTCAGTGACATATAATCTGTTAATACTACAATAATTATGGAAATGATTCATTTTGATGTTCTGAGGCTTTGTTGTGGCCTAATTAGTCATTTTAGTATAAGTGACCAGCTTTTCTATCTCAAAAGTTCAAAGGTCTCTTTGTTGATAATTAGTAGTCTTGCTATTAAGTTATGGGTAATTGTTTGTTAGCTTAGCCAGCATTCCCTGCTGTGTGTTAAATATTCACATCCACTAACCGACCAATTAACTGTGATGGACCAACACCTAGCTATGACATAGTCGATGAGTTTTGAGAGAAACCTGTAATGATTATTCAATAATAAATGAAGATATTTTCATAGGAATTCTTGAAGAAGGAATTAGGAGAAATGAAGTACGTACTGAGCAGTTACAAAAATTAACTAGATCTTAATTCTAGTTTGAAGTATCTTAATTTGCCCTTAGAAGAAACACCAAAGGTGCTACTTAAAAATTTTTTCATGATAGTCAGTATATCTTGGGATTAATAATTCATATAATTTTTTGTATCTACTAGTTTTTATTTTTTTTAGATTAGGAAAATCTGAAAGCTGTTGGTCTCTTTCCATTTAGTGACAGTTTATGAAGTTAAATTTTAAAGTTTATATTTCTGTGGACTCTTTTCTTTATCGTTCAAGAACTTGACCAAATTTTACATTGATAATGCAGCTATCTCTCTGAGCAGATTGAAATCTAAGATACAAATTTAAGTGTTTCGCAAATGTTGCTCCATCCCCTTTGTTGGTAGGTTGTTGGATGTGACTGTGGGTGTCTGTCGCAAGGCTTGGAAACTATTTCCTTTCCAATTTTATTTTTGCTAATTGGAGTAGGGAGTGGCGGTTGGTGCAGCAATCGACCTGAAGGCTTTGATGCTCATGCCGTCTACGCAGGTGACAATGCAACCAACACGGAGCGCATGCGGGATCCAGCACCGGGAAGAGTCGGGGGACAAGGATCACTGGCTGGGGTTGGTGGGGATTTGGGCTCAGCTCGCCAGGGTGTGGGCCCTGGTGTGGGGAGGGTAGCGCCGAACCCACTCGCCACAGAGGGCGTGAAAAGTGCCCTGGCCCTCCTGATGTCACGACACGGCCTTCCCTCCACAGGCTTGGAACCAGGTACGCCATTGAAGTCTCTTTCTCGAACCCCACTTCCTCCTCCCCCTCGCAGCAGGCAAAAGACTTGGCCAGGACAAGGCTTGAGGCCTGAAGTCGTCGTCGCGGGTGGTATGGATCCTCTTCATGCGAGTCAGGGTTACAGCCTGGGAAGATCAGAAGAGGTGCTGTCGAGAATGGATCTGCCGCAAAATCAGGGGGCTGGTGCAGCAGCTCCAGTAAGTAGTGGATTGGATTGTATCTCTGAAGATAGTGGCTCGTTTCCAAGTTTGGGTAGTGCAGGGAGCCCAGTTCCGATGGCTGCACCAGCCTCCTCGATGATGCTTTCAGCAGGTGGAAGAGGTGTAGGGGAACGAGTTCACAGGTTGGCTCGCCCACCAATGGAGAACGTCATGGAGCAGCCACTTCATGTAGCACATCATCATGTTCCATTGTATACGACACCTTCTGAAGATGTTTGGAACTTCCCTCAACATTCCACAAGGTAGAGGTGCAATAAATATATCCCTTAATTATATGACAAAGTGGGAGAGGCGGACAAGAAAGTGGTTAAATAGTCTTCTCATTAAATCCTTGATAATTTTGTACATTAGAGAAGTTGTCTTGACCAGAGGCTCTTGAGGTGTGGAAGGAAGAAAAAGCATTAAGGAGGAGGATTCGTAGCTGTTGACCCATTTGGTACCGAAATCAAACTGTCTCACTGGTGCACATAGTAGAATGTGCATTTAAATGAATTTATATTGTTATCTGTTTAAAATACAGATTGATGGCCCACCATACTAGTTAGCTTTTTTAAATCTTATGAGTTGTGCAAGTTCTGAGTCAAAAATACCTCTTGTATTTTGAATGTGAGTGGAATATTGCTTGGAATCACTCTTTTTTTGTTTCTAAAACTGGACTTGAGAAAGTATTGCCAATTTAATTTTTTATAATTTTTCAGTTTAGTTGCCCCTGAAAATTTCAGGTTATTTTCAGACCTTTTTGGATATAATTAGCTAGTTATTTTCTTTGTAAAAAGAATAATTAATTATTGTTTACTCTTCTTTAGTAAATTCAGCCTTGTGCCACAGAAAAAACTATGAGGTTATTTTGTTGGTATGGATGACCATCATTTCATTAGAAATTCTTGTCCTTGTGGAATGTTGGTACAGGGCTCAATACTATGCCTTGAATTTTTTGTTGTAAATAAAAAAATTGAAATAAAAGTTTTCCTATGTATGTAATATTTTTATCTCTGCTCTTGCATGTATTCCATGTTGAATCTTGTTTTTTGTATGTATCTCGGGATTGCACCTTCCATTTCTTCCCTTTCCAGGTGTTTTTTATTTGTGAACTTGTGATAATAATTATTAATAATGATATGCATAGCCTAAAGTATTCACACTTCATGTGAACCATTGCAACATTATGCCAGTCATTTTTCCACCTTTCTTCTACCTTTGCTAGATTAAGCAGAAACAGTAGTATGTAGTAGTGACTCAGTAAAATACACCTGGTGATCATTTGTGGATTCACTGGGGCTGCAGTGAAGTAAGGTCAATGCAACGGTTGCATTTTAAGAGTGGATAACGCTGTTGCTGAAAGAATTTAACAAGTTGACTGCAGGGTGTGCTTGTTGACATGGTCTAGGTGGCCAGTGGTGGAGCATGTTCATCAATGTGCTCTTAACTTTTGCCATTTAGTGTCCAACTAGCGTCATTTGTGTGTAATTAGGGGATATTCTTTTAATAGGAGCTTCATGACTCATTCCATGCTTGGCATGCTATTTCAAAGTGATTAGGGGCAAAATGGGGAATTTATGGTGTTCAAAAATTTGCAATCAAAGTAAAATATTTTATGCTGGTTTCAATTTGTGAAGCTGAATTATGTGCTGTTGAATTTTGTGTTGAAGTTTGGGATGTAAATTTTGACGATAAATGTAAAAATTAAAGAAACTGAAATTAGCCTCGCGAGGTTAAGTTGTAGTATTAGTAGTTGAAAGATGAAAAATGGGAACAAATATATTTTGAAGTTAATCGTGAGTAGAGTGACCTCTACTTGGGTGTAATTATTATGGGGCTCGCCTACGATGGAGATTTGTTAAGAATTAAAATTCGCGCGTGGAAGTGCGCGGGATTATATCGCGCTTAGGTGGAAAATCGGGAGAATGCGATCATCAATTCGAAACTATCGTAATTTATCGTATGAAATCGCTATCTATGAAACGGCGAAACATGTGAACGATTCCGCAGAATGTTTTGGGAGGCGTAAGAAAAAAGGCTGGCTCTCGATGTCATACTATACGTATGATTCTTTTCCTTCCGCCCTCTCTTGAGAATTTGTGATCTGCTAAAACGAGTACTTCCCGTGGATCGTATTTGAGATGTGCTCAGTTCTCTTATGTTTTGTTAATGTTACGTGGAAAGAGATGCACTATTCCTGCTCGTACTCAGCTTCTATCATAACAAACTCGGTGGCATTAGCACTTGAACTAAAAGGGGGGAAATTTGCCTTCGTGAGACCCATAGTATTTCACCTTGACCCAATCTTTCTAGTCTTGTCGTATTCTTCCAAGGAAACTTGAGGGCAGATGAACGAGAACGTGTTGCCGGGATGCCGGTGCGCACGTGAAGTAGGGCATCACTTGCGCCATCTGTTGAAAAGTCACAGCTACTACGTGCAGATAGCTCGGAAGAGGGTACTGGTGGGGGAGTATCGTGTGCGTTTTTATGGATGTCGTGATGCGGAAAACGCGTTTCCTCCTTCAGTATTTGTGTCCGTGATATAATTAAAGGTAAAAAGTTTGATTTAACTGATTTGAAGTACATGAGGGGAATTTCATTCCGTCGTCTTTGTGTATGGTGGTTGTTAACAAACAGGATGTACGTTTCTCTTAATAGGTAATTTGTAAATATTTCCTCGCACAATACATTAGCTTTGTTCGTGTCGAGACTATATCCCGCAGGGCGTAAAAAAAGTTTTAAGGTTTAAAATTGACATTGGAAGAAAATTTTGTGGGCTGTCTCTCTCACTTTTAATCAAATTTCGGGATTAAAATTAAGGTTGTTCTGAATTATCACGCCACGGCGGGTGTAGTTTTTTTCGATGTGCACCATGTGGAACATTTTCTGAATTTATGTGAGGATGTTTCATTTTAATTCTGCGGACCCTTCCATGTCATTCAGCGTTTCTTTCGCGAGATTTCCCAAATTAGTTCTCTAGTGTTACCCCTATCCGTACTATGAGAAGTGGGAATATGGTTTCTGTATGGGGAATTAAATCTTTTTCTTGATGGAGGTTGGTAATTTGAAAGTAGTCGTTAGGAAGGAGACGAGGGAAATTGGGAACTATTATTCATGAAGAATAGGGTGGTTTCCTATTATTTTTTTATTGCCTAAATCGAAAGATTATTACTCCTGGAGTACGTATTTCACGCTTTTAGATTTTTAAATGACGATATCTATTTTTCGCGATTAAATGAAAAGTGAAAATTTTTAAGTGCGCGAAAACGCGACGCGTAAGTAGGAATGATGGGAAAAAAGTCCGTGCGACGCATTTCTGGTTCCCCCTCCCGCCTTTTGAAGTGACCTTGATCGAGGCTCTGAGCGCTGATAGGACGCAGGCTGCTAGCGGGTAGCTGAGTACCTTGCTGGCTGGTAGCGCTTGGCTTAAAAAAGGTTTATTAATACCTTATCAAACGAAGAAAACTTTCCGACCTAAGCCAGTTTTAATAGGTGATTATTAAGACATGTTTCCCTGAGCTCTGTGCCTCATGCATGCATTGGTAACCTCAGACGATGTATAGCTCCTATCCTCTCGTGTAGAAACTAGGTCCCTGTGACGTCACCTGGAATGCAATCGCATGGGCGCCAATCTGGCCTTTTTCAAATGAGGATAAATTTTGACCCTTGCCATTCGTCTAAACCGGTATTTCAAAAACCAAATAATTTGTGTATTATGAATACACTATTGGTGGGTAACGAATCGCAATCAATGCCTTTCGTTTTCTTTGATGAAGGAAACTACCCTATTGCTTGTGTCGGAAATGATAATCAATATATCACCGTTTGAGGGTCCCTGAGAAGCTTGAATAAGGCCGAGAAAGACACCAATAATGCAGCTGATAGCTCTTGAATGGTTTGATATTGGAGGAATTCCTAATTTGTCCTCGGAAAATTTGCTGTAAGACCCACTCGTGCCGAAGTGTGCTGGCTAATTACAAGTCAGCGGTAATTTTTTTCCTAGTATCGAGCTCGTGTAGGTGGCACACTTAAGGAAAAAATATATAGTTGGGTTAAAAATAAGGGATACGGAATCGCTTCAATACGAGAGGAAAGATTGTAGGCAAAACCATGGCTTCAGTCGTGGCGCACCATCGAGAGAATCTGATGGTGCCGAGATAAATTTCGTTTGTATTTTGGCGCCCTCTCAATGGTTATGTAGTATTTGCAATTAAATATATATTTGTTGCAGCGGATAGTTTACCACACTAATCTCGAAGGGTAAGAACGCATGTTAATACAATGTATTGCTGTTATGAGTGATATCCTTTAATATGCGTCTTTCTTTCTGCTGGGAATCAACTGCCCCTTGACCCACCCTACTGTTCCACCACTGAGGTGGTAATGCTTCAAATTTTGTCTCTATTATTCCCCGATATGGGTCTCGTTATTTCTCCTTGTAGTCTTTAGGTGCGCAAATGCACCACTCACGGCTCTTAGTTTAACATGATAAGCCTATGTTGTCAGCCACGGTGGCCATCACAATCACTTGAACCACCGCCCATTGCTCTGGTATTTTTTTGGTATATAATTTTTTTCAGCATTCTTGATACCCGATTTTTAGTGTGTCACCGTGTAGTTTTTATTCCCTAATTATTTATTTTTATTATTATGTAAACGAATCCATTGAAATCTATTGCTACCATATTTGACCGAATGTGGTGGCGCGTCATCTGGTATCTACGTGGCTCCGTGAGCCGAAACGCGTTGCACGCATTAAAAATTCTTGTGGAAAAGTGCTACGATCTTTTATTTATTTAAATATGGCTAACTTCCACCAATTGAAGCCTGAATCTGTTGAACTTAATAAATCAAATTATAACACTGAAAGCAAAAATCCGACGAAATGAATAAAAAACTGACATTCTGCGACGTGTATTTTAATTACTATTTGTGAAATTGGTAGAACGAATGAATTGCCAACTCAATCGCATTTCCATGTACTCTAAATCGTGGCAAACTGAGTGAAACATTGTGCTGCATAGGCAAAGGTTGAGTTAACGCGCCTTTATGGCAGTAACGCAAGTATTTTCGTACGCCTACTGACCGAGCTATGCCCTACGAAATCACTCAAGTCTAAATCAGCGTAATTATATGTTTCTTAGTGGTCATAAGGTGATGTAAGGGAAGGACATAAAACGAATGACAGTTATCGGAAACGATCACCTCTGAAAGTAACATGGTATTATTTGTTTCTTAAAGTCAGACTAGTTCAGATATGTGATATAAACCCAAAATCGTTGATGACATTGGGGTTAAGTCCATCATATCGGTTCGTAAGCTATGGAATTTTAAAATGTGTTGATGTATACATTCAAAAATACTTACGAAAGAGTTATGTTTTCGGGCATCGTCGTCCCACGAATATTGAACGGAATGGCTATGAAATCAATGGCCTATATTCCAGCAACTACGTCATATTATTATGAAATTGACAGTGGCGCCGACTCCATGGGGCCTGAGGGGGCCCGAGCCCCCTCAAAAATTCGTTATGGATGTGAGGAAAAAATGTGCCAGGCTTGTCGATTTTCCCCGGAGTGTCCAGATATCGAGATTCGAGTTATCGGAGTTATAATGTTGATCATATGACTCTTTTAAAATGCTTAAAAAACTTAAAGCTCACTACTTATAAAATTTCCCGGGGCAAGATCCCCAAGTTTGGGCCCCCCCAATATTTTTTGTAAGTCGGCGTCCCTGGAAATTGATAAGTGTGAAGAGGAGAAAAGACAATTTGATAAAGTTATTTTGATAGCGTTTGAAATAGGGTAAAAATTGCTAGCGGCTTTTTTTTATCTGGAGTATGATAAGTGTTTCAGTTCATTTTAGGCACGTTATATAATGTGAAACTTATCGCAGGTACTCATGTTTTTGACAATCGAAGTATAGTTCAGTTTTGCTCTGCGAAGCGAGTGCAATCGGTTGTACCGAAATCGTGTAAATAACGAGATTCAAATAATGGCATGTAGCTATTTCGAATGGTTTTGAAACAAGAATGATTGTTTGGAGGTTCATCAGTTTATTGTCGCGTCCGTCTATCTTTGTGGCAATATTTCGTCAGCCGTTCGGTAAGCCTCCTCCAATCAAAGCTTTCTCGAGAAAACGGAAGAATGACTGGTAAAATATTGTTGAATAAAATATTTTGGGATATGTCGCCGCGTAAATTTTTGGGTGGACCCAACGTTGGGTAGCCCAAAGGTTTTTATTCAACATGGTAAAATATTGTCCGGAAAATGAAACAACGCAGGATAAAAGAGGAGAATCAACCTCAGTCAAGCCCTAAATCTCTACTACCAATTGTTTTGTCTGCAGCATATTTAGAAATTTTAAATATCCATTTTCAGTTTCGTTAGGAATTCATGTCTCTTTTATCGGGTATACATGCAATAATTTCACTCTCCGGCCTTCGTTAACTATTTTGGTTCGTGATTATTTTCATAATGTGTGACGTATTTTTATGATTTATTGAAAAAAAGTCCGTGAAAATGTCTCTCATTATGTGAACGTGGGCTTCCAAAATTACGAGAGAAAATTAGGCTTGAGTAATTATCGCGTTTCCCTCGCGGAGTATAATAATAACGCGAAATAAATAAATATATATATATAACGTCAAGATATCTTTGGAACTGCACGGAGTGGTGCAAGAACCCAGTTTTTTTTCAAGGTGAAGAAGGAGCAGACGGCTGTATCGATGAGAGAGGAGATATAGGGCTGCATGAAAGTGAAATTAATTTTTCTCGACTGAATGACATCTAAGTCTCCAACATATAGCCCACTTAGTGCAAGAGGCTGTCTAATAATCGGGTTTCGCAGAATGGTGTTCCTCAATAAATAATGTTTGTTAATTAATTCTATGGCATCACCAGTTCTTTGGGAGAGAAAAACATTTCTTCTTTTCTGAATGGAATTTCTATCTCCGTTGCTTCAGCGTACAGATTTTTTAATTTATCATCATTGCGTCCTTATTTTCATTCGTAATATTGCATTAATCGCATTAATATTATTCGGCCCATCGTTGACAAAATGAGTTCGTTTTATCAGTAGGTCTTGATATTTTAAGGTTAATTAGCGAGGATTGACGTCTCACCTTCAGTATCATTTCACTGAAATTGACACGATTACAGAGTGGGCGCGTACAAGTTGGCTCAGGTCGTCATCCGCGTCGATGACGTGCGAAATTGGTGTTTATGCGTGATCCGCCCCATCGGAGTGGTCTTTTGGTACCCAATGCTGACTAATGATGCAGAAAATGTTCATTCTTTTTGTCTTAACGGCTTCCTTGAGATTCGGTTGTCACTATATGTGCGGTAGGGCCGGCTGAAACATAAGGGAGCTTGAAGCAATGTTAGCCGTAAGGATCCGTCCCCTTAACTTACACGACCCTGAGAAAGTTTTAGGGGGCCCTGATAAAGGGGGATATCCAGCAAATTTTGTATGTGTTTCCTTATGTCCCGTACTCCTTCCTCTGGGCAACTATACTGAGTGATGGGTTTATGTGGGTGATGTAGTGTGGTATAGTGGTGGGTATAGCGTTCAAATTAAGTAAATGAGCGGATAACAAGGATAGAAAAAAACTAATAATTAATATTAATCCTCCATTAAGGCGAAGAACTTGGAGGCTTACCTACATGCTCCTTTTACCATCCTACCATTTGCGGCAGGGGATTTTGTTAGCTATTTGAAGTTAGGAAAAGCTATGTTTATGGAGGAAATCAAAAATGAGTGAAGAGATTGCGGTAGTAATGAAGCTATGATAGATCAGGGACATGATACAACAGGGTGTCATAATGCTAAAACCTCTAAAAATTTTCATAACGTCTCTTCCGTATCATAACTTCTGTTGAATACCGTGGTTTTCTGCGCTTCTCTTTTACGAACTGTTCTATTGTGACCATAACTTACCCTAAAGTGAAGTCATTAGTAGTTTTGAGTATCACTATGCCACTCTAAAAAGGGTGGAAAGTCGCAACCTAAAAAGACGTGATCGTTCAAGTTGTAACACAGAAAAGGTTAGGAAACAAAAGCTTCAAGAAAGTTATAAAAGCGTTTTATTAGTTTTTAAATTATTTTCTCAGAGAAAATATTTTTATCTTAATTACATTTTTACATTAATTTTCACTTTTATAGGATTAAAAAAAAACTTGTTCGAAAATTTCGTTTTGAACTGAATTTACTTTTGCTTCAAGGGGGGGGGGGCAGATGCCCCCTGCTTGGGGTACGCCCATGGCATCGTGTGAACAGGTCTATTGAAACTTAAGCCATTAATATCCAGGGCCAGGATTTAATCGCATAAGTCCAATTTTGTTCGATTGAAAATACTACGTAACACAATTTATTATGATTTAAATGGATGTTTTTTTCGTTTTCCGTGATGTGTTGATTGGCATGGAATAGTATCGTCCATAACCAATTAATTATTGTGTGGTCCAAAATTTTCAAGAAGTTTTACTTGAAAAATAACTTTAAGTTGATTGCACTTGACCCGTTGGCTGTCGAACAAGCCTTTTTTTAATGAAAATGTTGCTATTTCGGAGAGAATTTCCCCTCCGGCATAAATTTTTATGAAATCGGAACGTAAAATTCGGTTTACTTCATTATTTTAGAATCACCAGCCAGAGGCTGTTTCTCCATGCGATGGGAAGAATTCCAAAAATGTTCGGCAGCAAATCATGAACTTCTCTCGGGAGCAATTTAAGGGGAAAGACGCGATCAATAGAAGTAGCTCTGGCACACTGGCACATGTCCGCGTGGGTAACGCCCCTTGTATACAATCGAAATATTGTGCGAAACTGTGAAACCCGTTAGTGTCAAAAGTTTTGTATTCTTGGAACGCCTAGATAAAAAAATCCGAACGATTTGGAACCCTTATGTTCTTGAAACTCTTGGCGTATGAAACAAATATCATCTTCGAAAATACAATTTACCCCTCGGTAACTTTCTTATTTAGTATTTCAGTAAGTTGAAATCTTGCCAAAGTTAGGATTTAAGAATTTTTGTTGTCATATTGGCCAGCGAAGTATAGTTCATGCCTCAAATTTTCTTTTTGATTCTTTCCTCTTTTCTAAATACTTAATTTATCCAATCTTCATTAAAATAGCTTAATTAATTATGTTTAATCAATTAATATGATAGCGATTAACCCGTTTTGGCCTTTTTTGGCTTATTATCAATCATTTCAGCCGGTGCTAATATTTTTAGTTACCTGAGAACGTCAAAATCAGCTTGGAATATTTTGAAGACTGTCTTGATCAGTCGTTTTTATTCAACAAAATTAGGTGCAATAGATGCATTACGCTTGTATAGATGTTCAATGAAATTTTCAACTTATGCACCGGTAACGAAAACAATATGTTGTGACACCTGTTCGTATATTGTATTATTTAAACGAGGATTTTATAACTTACTTTAAATAACATTACCAATATCCTTCGTTTAAAGTAAGTTATACTTCTCACTGTGTCATCAAATATTTATCAGAATTACACAATTGACTGCAATTTTTTAGCAATCAGGTCCTTGGCTGCTGAAACCTCTGTAATTGATACAGAACCTATTAGAAAGGATACGAAAATATTTTACCAGTAAATGGTAATGGTCATTATCGAGTGAAACTTCGAAATCGCCGTGTAATCATTCACTTTTATAAGTTTTTTTTTTTAAGTACACTTTATTTTATTCAGCAACTATTGATCAAAAAACCCACACCCACTTCAGTCTTTCAGGCTTATTATCAAGTCATTGTAGCCCTTACTAATACTTTTAGTGTGACATCTGCAGTGGCGCAGCGAGGGCGGGAGGGTTTGGGGGTTAAACCCCCCCCCCCCCCCCAGAGCTGAGAGAAATTTTTAAGTTTAATCCATTGTACTTAATTGGATTGATATTACTAATAGAATAGTGTAAGGATCAATAAAATATCCCTCAGAAAGCCGTAAAACTCACCATTTTGAACCGTTCATCTTAAAATTCCGCAATTTATTAATCTCGCACCTACCGTTTATCCTGGAGGGTATACCATACCTTCACACAACCCGGTATTAGTTGCACCTAAACCCTCCCATCCTTAATTCCTAGCTGCGCCCCTGGATCTCTGAACGTCAAAACCAGCTAGGAATGTTTTGAAGCAAACGTTTGTATCAATATCTTTTTTCTCGGCAATATTCTTTTAGCTCCAAGCCTTTCGAGTTTTTTTTAATGAATTTGTCAGGAATGTTATGAACTGTATTTTTTGTAGTCATGTCAAACTTGAAATGCGAACATGAAATCAAGACCATGTGAATATAATTCCTTATTATAATATATTAATTAACGGGATTATTTCCTAAAAATTTTACCTTACAGACTGCAGACTATCCAGGAATTATTACGACGACTATTGAGATTTTAGCAAATTTTGTCCGATGAAACTTTCCTGTACTTAAAACTTATTCAGCGTTTAGCCTCATATTTTTCGACTGAGACAATGTCGATTGTGCCAGAAAAATAAGTAAATTAACTAGAAATTGTTGAAACACAACGCAGTTGAGATAATTTCGGGATAAAGGCAAAGCGTCGCCCAGGTTCACCCTGAATGTAGCTTTTGATGGTGCTTTGGCTTATCTGCAGTTTCTTCCGAAATCAGTTGAAGAAAATCGCGTTCTTGTTTTATTTAGCCGTATCTTTTTAGACTTATATGCGGACACTGAGAAGCGATTGTTTCCACGCCCGTGATGTCTTTTAGTTCGCGCATATACGTTAAAGTTCCGGTATTAGCGTCATCAGTGATGTAAAATCGCCAACTCAAATATAAAATAAAATCCAATGTCGGCTAGTTTACCTATTGTTAGTTAAATCGTGGCGTTATGCCTATAACAAGAATGCGATCAATTTCTATAGCTTCTGTCGTAATGTAAAATATGATGCCAACTTGACCTAATAAAGACGTTATAGAAGGCCTTGTGTGTCACTGTTAAAATTCGTTGCAGATGAGTTTAATAACCTCTCTAGTCCGTTCTCGAATAAATTCGAAATTTAACAATTCGTTTAGATACTGATGACATTTTCCGCGAACTTTTTTGCGGAACTCATTTAGACGTTGAACTTTTCGCCACGGTTTCTACTTCAGTTTCAATAAGATGATAACGATCCTATGTTATCATAAAGTTTTTAAAGCCTGCCAACCTTTTCTGGTTATTCCTTACATGTCGCGTAACTCCACGTGTGGTCCACGATTCCCGAAGCGTCTCAAGCTCACTTGTCGGTCAGGGAGGGAAGCAATTTATTTCTTCAATCTTTCACTCTTCATTTATTCTAAATATTTTGCGTTTTTTCTTTAGTACAATTCGAGTCTGTTTTTCCCGACATAAGTATTTATGCAAATGATCATTACTGGTATACTTTCACGTTTGAAGTCCTACTCAGGGATTTAAGTGCCAGTAAATGTGATGTGATCGTCATAGAGTAGATAGATTGAAGTCAATCTATTTATTTTTAAAAGACTAATAGGTGCTTGGTAAATAGTACGCGCAACATTTTGTTCTAGTTAGCTTAATGATTCGGTGAGGAGTAGAATAGATTCTTTTGAGATGGAATGGACTACTGCAATTAATTTGTTAAAACTCTTCGAAGTGCTTATTGAATTGTGCGACCGATATTTCTGGTTTCGGTTCCATCATATTCTAATGATTCTTGCATATTTTTAGTATAGATTATTAAGAATATGTCTTTTAACAATTAGACATCACAAAACAAGGCATCATTGAGTTATTTTAAGCGATTTTCTTTTACGATTAGGGATCCATCATCGTAGAAGATTTAAAAACGTTGACGTCATGATATTTCAAGAGAATTAACCCTCTGTAGTGACGTTTCAATTGTGATTAATAAGTTTTTGGGAAATGTGGATATCCAAATGTCTCTTAAGAAGTACCAAAGAGTTTCTATGAACTCTTTTCCTGACTTCACGCGTTCATTTAACGAGGCTAAATGCCCCGTCATTTAGCCTCGTTCTTTTTTAGAAACCTGGTTTGGCGTTACCTTACGAGGCTTGAATTAAAAAGGAACTGGTCATTGGGTGGTTGGCGTAAAAGGGCTTGTTTCTTGAGTACATGAAGTTACGCGCAGGGATTGTATGAGCTAGTCTTGCCGTGTAGGTAAATCTTTCCACTCGGTGAGATATAGCCGGGTGAAACGAACTTTTTTTTCAATGTACCACATTGAACAAGTAACTTTGTACGCAGTCATGGGCACGGGTGCAAAGTTATATACACTAAGGATGAAAAAATCATTTGGTGTAGCCGGGATTCGAACCAGTTACACTGGTAGCATACCTGGCCGGCAATTGGGTGATCCTGGTTCGTATCCCAGATCTAAGCAAAATGATTTATTCATCTAGAATTTTATCCTTGTTGTATATTTTTTTCGATTTGTCTATGATAAAATGTTATCTCCGTGAGATATTGTTAATGCGCATCAATCTTTAATTTAATATTTCATTGAATGGCTTTGAATCAGAAGCTATTTTCGATGAAATTACGCAATCGTTTTTGAGTTTATACAAGCCGCTGTTATTCTCGGTGAAATTGTTCTAAAAGATTTGTTAATATTCGAATTTATTCCTCAAATAAAGTTATTTTATAAACCGATATAAGGTTGACGGTTGTAAATACATTTTCTTGTTTCTATTGCAGTGCCATTCATTTTTCCGTTTACTTTACTGATATTAAATACCACATTTGATCGACCGTAATGGTCTGTAAAAAGCTGGAAATGTCACTTCAATAGCCAAGCAGTGTCTCATTCTTTCTGACTTCAGTGCTTTGCTTTGCCCAACTTGATGTTTCTCAAGAGCTGAATGTAGAGTTCCTCGTATCCCTAAGCGTACCTATCACTATAATCGTTGTCCCTTAAAGCCTTACACGGGAGAATTTTTCTCTCGGCAAGTCTTTATGAATTTGAATCACTGTTCAAAATTTTGCTTTAAGTGTTTGCTTTTTGCGGCAATGAAATTGGCACAATCATTGTTAGTGATAATGTTGGTATCTTATAAATTGGTTGTCATCATTATACTAGAAGGATCTAATCGCATTGTCTATTTTTTGTCTTCCCAACCTTTCCCCTCACCCTATTTAACTCCTCCCTCCGCACTTGAACCCTTGTCCGATGTCCCAACAGGATAGCATCGGAGGAAGAGGCGGAGACGCGGTCGAGGCCCGGGAACCGGACGAAGGATTCGCCGCCAGGAGGCGTTGAAGACCGGCGACCGTCCGGGCCTGTTGCTCCTGCCGTAGACTCCACCTCGACGTTTGACCACCGACATGGAACCGTCTCCGACCTCTGCTCTCACGAAGACAGAATGTACGAATAAGACGAATCCGAATGGCAATAAAGAATGAATGAAGATTTCTACGAAAGGCATATCAACCCCTTGAGGACCTCGAATTCACGACTCGACTTTTTGAAGAATCCAACCAGAATCAGGAAGACGAGAAGAGAGATATACCTTGTTTGAAGGAAAATAATTAAAAGGTTCGATTGATTGTGTTTATGGCCATCATTGGTGCTGATTTTTGTGATGAGAAGCTTTGGGAGATGTTGATTGTTCTCGTCTCCTTGCGTCCGTGCAGATAGTGGCGCTGGTGTCGCCCAAATATATGGCGCTGCCATTCCTCCCCATTCCGTTTAAATTATAATGTTCCGTTTTTTTCTCTCAAGCGTTGATGATTTGAACTATTATCCCGTAGGATGTGAGTGGTACGAAAATTTCACGTGTGTGCATGTGTCTGAGTGGATGACAGGTTGAATATAAGTTGTTTTTGTTTTTTTTGTCAGTTGGAAGAAAGATTGTTTGCACATGGCGGGTGGCACATATTGAGGAACTTGTGGATGGGTTTTTCAGTCTGTAGGTGTGGATTCTCATGACTAGAAATGAAATTTTCATGGGAAAAGAGAGCGATCTTCATTGTTGCTGAAGTACCCCACATTTACTGACGTCCATGTTTTTTTATTTTGGCTGTTGTTGCGATAGAATGAATTTCCTTTTTGTAAATGGCGTTTATACATACGAATTAAAACGCTTTAAAGGATCAAAGACTATTTATAAAATTAAAAGTTGTTCGTCGATTGGCCTTGGAAAGTTTGATTGGAGGGGACATCTGTTGGTGGTCAGGTATCTAGAAAACCCTATCCATTCCTTATTTCGAGCTGATTACATGTGGACGTGGTCATTGTTTTGCTACCTATTTGAATATTTTACTCGAGAAAGATATTTAATGATAGACTAGCATTTTGATAAGTGTGTGTATTCTTTACATCTCTATCGGTTATTGCTTTTTGCACCGAGTAATCTTAAGTTCTCAAGGATGACGAGTGATGAGAGGAAAGGGTGACTTATTTTTTATCAGGTAATTCCAAGTAAATATGGTTCGTGCAAAGGTCAATTTGTGGCCTTGTTTCGTATCCCAGATTTCACGAAATCGCTCATTAATATCGTTACGACAGGAAATTTAAAATGACTTTGATAAAAATGAACACAAGTTTCACAAAATGCCTTAGAATGCTCATGTTTTATTCTCAATGGTTAAGCGTATATCATCATAGAAATCAATAACTCTATATGAAGTCAAAGAGTTACTCTAAATAAAGCATTTAAATTAAACCTTTTTTCTGCCGATTGAATTTTCAATTTCACTTTGTCTTTCCAGTAAGATTCGCTTTAATTTTACGGTGACTTGAGTCTCCTAACGTAGAATAAGGTTCAGTTGTTTTCGTGTCAGGTTCTTCACATCATCGAGTGGCTAAGAGAAGCATGTTTGCGAGGGCGATTTTGCTCGTGTGTAAGGAGTTAAACCATCCTGTGTAAGGCCGTGTTTACACAATGCATTTTACCGTGCAAGTATGTATATAGAAAAATGCTCGGACGGATGCACGGAGATTGAACAGGAGCCATACCCTGGACATGTATTCGTGAATTGGCGCAATTTTGAGTGTTCACGCGGTGCAATTTTGATGGTGAATGTGTTAACGCATCTACCCGCGCGGCTAAATGCATCGTGTAAGTACTCCTTTAGTATTGGTAGTCGAGTCTATGAATAGAGTTATTGTAATTTTTACCTTATTCCGTGATTTAGAAAGAGGCTCGTGTCTGAACAATATTATGTTACGCAGGAATTCAGAGTTTTATATTGCAACTTTTGTCATGTATTCATTTTTATGCTCATTAGTTGTCTAGTTGAGGACGGGTTGCAGGAATAAAATCTTTATTCACCATAAAAGCATTAAACGGGATGGAATTTTTCATCGGTATAATTTTAGACAGTTTCACGCCTGTTCAATTAAGCAACAGATGGCGACAACAAGCACTGACTTTGGTCGGCCTAAAACTCAATCAGACAGCTCGAATATTTTGCTGGACTTGTTTATGAATTTGTTTGGGCCTGTTTATGATTAATTAATGCTATTAATCTTAATAGTTTTGGTCCTTTGTTCATTATCTAATAGCAGTCATGTATTTCCAATTTCAAGCGCTTTGAAATGGTAGATAGTTACCATACTGTTCTGGAAGGAATTTAGTCATACCCATGAAGTGGTATGTATAATCGAACTTATGCAAGTGAGATACGACGTGCATTGAGGCCAAAAGGTATCAGTTATGGCTAACTGTGCATAGATATGTCATCCATGATCCGGGAAAACTGTATGAATCTTGGTGCACTGGGTGGGCTTTTATTCTTATTAGGGATATTGGTTGCAATATTCTTGATAAGCTCATCTCGATTGCTTATGCATTTGGAATTATTAAATCTAGATACACCTACTAGAATCGCAATGGGGCTGAATTTGAGGCTCGTCAATTACTTGAATGTTATTTTTTTCCTTTGATTGTGATTTGGAAAATTCATCGCAGTGATAGGGATCGCTCATAACCATCTGGAAGTCCAGAAATATCTCTACTGATTATGTGTTATAAGTCCAGGAAAATCCCTATCATTGTAGGTATCATAACGTAATAGTAAACATCACATCCTCTCGACCGGTCGTATTTTGTCCTTTTTCGCGATTATTACTATTTTAAAAGTTACGTCATTCAGTTGAAATTCCTACGGTATTCAGAGTAGAAAATTGTCAACATTTTCCTGCATTTCAAGTGTAGATGAAGAGCTTTAAAAAAATACACCTGAGAACAATAACGAGGTGACATTTTCTTTAGATACGGGAAAATTTTGACAATAGTCTACACTGTAAACCCTGAAAATTCCAAGGTGATTGATAGCTTAATTTTGAAGTAAATAATTCTCACGAAGAAAGACCGGTCGATGAGGAGTAATATGTCCACTCATTACGTCTTGATTGCCTATCCGTTTGTCAAATAATATGAAGTCATAAAATAGGCGGTTTTCAAGAATAAATTTTCATTGATTATTACCCTGAATGGAAGTGGAAGTGACAGAGGATTTAAATCATCTTACTGAAGTGAACATTTTCTTCGGCTTATGTGAACACTTTATGCTTGATTCGGAGTCAGTTACGATATGGTTTGAAGTGAGAGAGAGAGCAGCGGATTTAAATATTCGTCCAATTTGAAATGGTCCGGAAGATTGAGTTGTTTCTGACAGGAATACTGTGGATCTTCAAACAAAAGGATTTTCCGCCGGCTTCTGAGGAGAGACGGCGGCAAGAGATTGTCAACTGTTGATTTCCGCGTCTCGTATCATTATTCACGCCTTCTGTTATCATCTGTGGGGTGAGTACCGACTCTGAATTAAAATATTTTATCATCACACTATTTAACACACATTTTTCTGTTTTGAGAATAGGTGTTTGAATTTTTACTTAAATTTACAATGTGTGCGCTGATGTGACAACGATGAACTTTAGTTATAGCGTTTTCATCCATGATTCAATCGATTTTTATAGCTTTACCCTAAATTATTGATCAAGACTTTCATATTGTCGATGGTAGGAATAAGGACACTATATAGTCATTGATTTCATTCATGTCTCCACAATGCTCAGTTTTATGTCATACCTTGCCTAGCAGCTATACGAGGATCCAGGTCAAGATGAATTATTACTACTTCTCAGTTGAGGACAGGAGAGTTTCTGAATCTTATGTGAAAGATTTTACTTC
Organism: Ischnura elegans; assembly: GCF_921293095.1. Lineage (NCBI taxonomy): Eukaryota > Metazoa > Arthropoda > Insecta > Odonata > Coenagrionidae > Ischnura > Ischnura elegans. Next base: position 41,903,763 of record NC_060250.1, on the reverse strand, counting down.
TGCATAGTGGTAGGCATCGTGACTGCCGTTCTCTGTGAATCTCGCACGTTCTCTGAGGCGATGTAGAAGACTTTGTTCAAGATATGGAGAGTAATTGATTTTGCATTAGCTGGAATAAATGTCGCGTGGTTTTCGAATAGCCGATCCTATTCGTGACCATGTCCAGGTTAGCTAAAAAGGGTGGATGAGCAGTTAAAATTTATGTGGGCAAATTATAGCCTTTTAGTAAGTATTTCATGGAGAGTTGTCGTGCGTAGCGACAGCATTATTTAATGATTGTAGCTATCTCTCCTAAAAATTTCGCGTCGACTCTTTAAGTTACATTTTTAGGTAATGGGTTTGAGAGGACGCATACTTCATGCTCGATGGGTCTTTTTTTGGCGACGGATTACTCGCTTAAAAATGACGGTATAATTTAAAGATCTCCAGAGCTTTTAAGTTTGACTGTTGTCAACATCAGCCTGTGTCTAAAATTAGGAAATGTAACCTTTAAACTTTTAATCACTTTCTCAAAAGTAATTTTTTTTAACATTTGAGATACAGGAAAATATAAATGTGGAACAGGGTCTATTGTACCTTTCTTGAAAGTTTCAAAACGTTAGCGTAAGTTTTACGTGACTAATTCGTCACCGAGAAAGAGCGGTCGGGAAGGGAGGGGGGTTTTGTCCTCTTAAGGCATGGCACCTGCTAGCTATTCACTGCTCTCCTGCCGTGTCTTGAAAGTTATTCAAGGGCCGGAGACGTCTCCACCATCCGCAAATCGTCATTGATTTTTATTTAGCCCAAGATAACGCTTGGTAATGGGCGCTTAATATTTACCTTGCTCTCTCGTTTTGTTTACTATTTATATCACGAGATAGTAAAATCACAGCAATAACAAGTCTTTCCCTTTGTCACTCGCCTATCGACTGTTGCTGTTTCAATCAAATATATCGATGGCTAAGTTCTAACAACACGTATCTCAAAATTTGGCCGGTTTGAGACAGGTATCTTAAACTTCAATGACATTAAAAAATAAAATTCAAGCAAAAACAAATCTTTGTTTGCAAATTTATGCTTCTTTTTCAGTTTTGTGAATTTTTTGTTCTTGATTTAAGTGTAAAATTAAAAATATAAATCCTTTCTTTTGCTCTCCTGAAAAGTTGCTATTTTGGAGTTACGTGTTGTTAGAACTTGGCCATCGGTATGGGTGTCGTCATGCATTGAGCTAACCTGACGAAGGAGTGAATGAAATTGCCGTGTATACATTTAAAGTCATGATTATGAACTTTGAACGGTTTTGCCTGTGATACTTAGATATTTATTCCGATTGATTATTGAAAAGTGTGATGACAATTTCATGTTCTACAGATATCGTAATAGGCTCTGGAACTGATATGGGAGAATTACACGATTTATAGTGTTAAAAAGGATCGCCCCCCAAGAATGTTATAACTTTGTCCATGATCTAGAATTTCATTCATATTACCACTTTAAATGAATGATTCTGTCAGGCCGTTACTGATCTAAGAACATGCGCACATAACACAATACCACGTCTGTGTGTGACTTCTGGGGAAAATGCCTTATAAATGCAGGTGACAATTGCTGTTGCTTGATCGAAAAATTCACATTTTTATGTTTTCCTCTATTGCAGTGCGCACATGAATTCAAGTAAAACATCAAAAATTTTCTCCGTAAATAATTCTTCGTTTGCCGCATAAGATATTCTTCTTCGGTTTCATCCATCATTATAAGTTTCTTTCGCCATGTAATTTTTTCCGTGCAGATTTTTTCCGATCAGCATGGTCATCCAGTACTGCATAAAGCAAAATGACGTTGGAAATAGTGATGGAACAATGTCGGTCAAAATCGATTTTTTTGGAAATCGATTTTTAATCGAAACGAAAAGCGTGACATTTCAACGAAAATCGAAAGTACCGTAATATCAATTAAGAGAAAAAAATCGACGATTCTTTAAAAAATACTGTTTGTACAAAAACAAGGTTATTACACATTCGGAAAACACTCAAAATACAAATTTGAGATGTAGAAAATAATACCAAAAATTTACTTTGGATACATGCGTGAATATTAGTGGTAAAAGTTTACAAATGCACATACATTAAAGTTTTGGGATCACCGCTGGAAACAATTTTGCTTTACTAAAAATTTTAAGAAAGATAACGTGATTGCAATGTTTACTTCATGATGGAGGGTGTGCTTACCAATTTTACCGGACTCAGAGAAAAGTTTTTTACATGGAACGGATGACGTTATCATAGACCGATTGAGGCGCTGCTGGGATTAAACGAGTGGTTGATATCGAAGTTGAGAAATCGAGTTTGATTCGAAACTCGAAGATAATGGCTCGATCTTGTTTCCCTCGATCTTTGGCATTTAAAACCCGATTTTAATCGAAATCTATTTTTCCATCACCAGATGGGAATTGGCTAGATACTTTCCCGAAAATGTTTTATTCAATGAAATTCACGAATTGGCTCATGTGTGCTTTGTTCATATTCACGTTCGTGTTGCACTTGTTGTTTAAAATATGAACGTTGAAAGGATTAGAAGACGCTAACTTCTTTTATGATCGCATATGCAACAAATCCCGCTTATGTTGAATTCGTTGGACAGACATATGTGTATTTATTTTGACTTGAAAAAATAGATTCCCAATACCATGTAAGGAGGAAAGGCCTATAATCAATACCTGGGCTGTTATTCTGGGATTACGACCATATCATTAGCCCAGATCGCGGGAAAAGTCTTAATATTCATGACTATTACGACCCAGTCCCAATTCGGTATTCTGAACTCAGTAATCTTGGATGAAATTCCATCGGAAGCCGTAATTCTCAAGATTTTTGTAGGGCCGTCAAAATTCGATATTCTGAACGGCCAGCGGGCAATACATTGCGGCCGGCTGGGTTGCAACTAATTGTCCGATCTCAGAACTGGAAAATCTGTGTTGAGACAAGTAAAAGCGGAAGCACAGCGACGGTCAATTGCCTTTCAAAGTTGGTACAAATCAAATGAAATTCTTGAAAAATGAAATGAAATCAGTGCGTTAACAGTCACAGATTCGTAGCTTTCGTTCTGAATGTTTTAAGATAGGCGATCGTGTAGAAATTTACATGTGAACGTAATGTGTGGACCACAAACTTAAGGATTTATTAAAATTACGTAAATGATTACTGCAATAGATTTCTACGAATAATGACAAGTTTCCATAACGCATTTATATTACCACTTATAAGTTAATTCCAATATTCAACGTGGGACGAAACGATCCTCAAAGTGCAATGTTCGGATTTTTCCAAGCTTGAGAGACTAAGGATCTCGCCAAATGAAACAATTGTAATTATCTAAAATGAAAAGAAACAGTAACATTCATATAATCAGCTGTTAATCTGCACAAGTCGACTGTACCTATATACAAATACATACTTAGACCCAAAATTCTTCTCGCAAGATTCGCTACTTTTTACGAAACTGAAATTTAATAGAAATATTTCATGAGCACTGGTCGTATTGTTTACTTTCCTGAAAACAAAGGATTACTCCGAATAATTATAAATTTTCCTCACTTATGCATTATGTACACCAGCTAAATGCAATATCAATCATTTAGACGACAATAAAAATTGATGCCTCCAAGCAAATTATTGTTCGCACAATTAAGATTCAATTTATAGGCACAGTTGAAAGTCATACAATTTACAGCGACCATATTGTACTCATGTTGTATTAATACACTAATCAAGACTTAAAACGATAGTACCTTTCACCTGAATCACTTTTGTTGGATTCAGATGTTCATAACTATGTCTGCATAGTTGAAAGATAACAGCAATTTTGACATAGTACGCGACACAAGTTGCATGTAAACATTATTTGAGATAGCGATACTCTTTCATAAGATGTACTCTACGCAGTTGCAACTTTTGTAATTTTCAACGAATGAATATGTATATTTCGCTTAATAAACAACGGGAACTCAACGGAATTCCTTAGAAAATACACAATAGACAACTAGTCTTTTATCATGACACGTACAAGTCCTTCGCCATGTCAACAGTTATAGCAGGAAAAGTAAAAACTGCTTGCCATTGGCTGCTGTGGAATATCTGATTATAGAATGTGGTTGATGCCATTATATTATTACATATCGTATATAAAAGTGTAAATGGTGCTAATAATATTTTAAAAGATAATCATACGTTGCTTTCGTGGGAAAAAATATTTCATTGAATAAAGATAGTACCTTTCACCTAACTTCTCGTTGGCTGCAAAAACTTCCGAAAGGTTTTCATTCCTGATCAGGCGAAGCTTCCAAGTAGCGCGCATTATTAATTACCCGGTTATTTTTCCGAGTTCTTTATTACCTAGCTCCGTTCAGAATATCAAATCGTGGTCAAATGAGGTGTGGAATTACGACCTAACGAGATTAAAACCCCTCCGCTTAGGATAGCAGTCCTAAAATCTTGAAAAATGAAAGTTTTAAGGAATGGGGTTGCTTCCTTTGATATTTATTCTTTAACTCTTGCGTCCTTTGATTTCGTTGACTATTTCATGTACGTGTCGCGTGATACGCTGAAGTCAGCAGAGCACTCTTAGCAGGAAAATAATGCGACTAGATTTGCCAGTCATCGTGCCAATGGCGTCGTGGTTGTGATTGGTGGATGGCAATATTTGACATTCATCCCTTTTGGTGAATGCCCTGTCGTATAATACTCAAACTGAGGTCGACTAGGATTGTGATATTCGCTTGATATTCGAGAATAAATTCTCTATTTTTTGAAGAGTGTCATAAAAACATGAGTCTGAATGCAGAAAAGTGTACGCTTTCTAATTCATTTACAAAAGTCGCAAGGAGCAGTGGCGCAGCGAGGGGGGGGGGTTTGGGGGATAAACCCCCCCCCCCCAGAGCATAATGTAATCACCTCAGAGGAAATTTTTTGCGTTTAAAAATCTATTTAAAATTAATTATTTATCGTGGCAATAATCGAGACACATGAGCAAGGAGGAACTGGAAGTGCCCCTTATCTGTTATGGTTAGTGATATTAAGGTGAATTCGGCAGGCGTTTCATATATTTTAAGTTCAGAAACACAAAACTAATGCCGTCATAAAAGATTAGCGAGTGTATTAAATGAGGTTGATTCAAGAATACGACGCTTTACAGTAATGGCAGAAGGTTTATTTTTCTTATCCGATGTAATTTCGTGGCTGGACACCAGTTGTTAATTTGCGAATGTAATTTGAACCCTGGTCTAAGATCCTAGCACTCGTAATTGTAAATGATCGAGGTTAATTGATAAGTCTGGGTAAATGAATCATAAATTCCGCAGTATTTTATGCTCCGTAGAATTCTTACCCCCTTCAATTAACTCGATAAGCATAATTGTGGTTACATGCCTGGTTTTATTATTTATGAGTGGCACATCGTATTTACTACTGTCTTTTTTTGCACAAAAATGAAGTTTTGGAGACAAGGTATAATTCATTCATATATGGTGCTAATTATTGTTAGAATTTCGATAGGTGAATATGCAGTCGATAAATCCGTATCAGGGATTTCGACGGATTGGCATGGTGGTTGGGATCGGACTCTTATTTTTTCAATCATATCTTAGGTTATTGCCATAACGTAGTAATTATATGAATTATATGCACTGCTTTTTCACTTTTAAAATTCTTATCGAATCTATTTGTTCGAACGTAATCGGTGGATATCACCGGAAGTCACCGTAAAAATTGATTGTAAATTGTGAATCAAAACTAAGTTTTAAATAAAGGGACGGTTGCCATGAAAGTGATTAAATGTAATTATATTTTCCCATCTGAATTATTATGGTTACCGCTGTAGTTTTTGATAGATTTCAAGGGAGGAAGGTTACGGTGTGCAAAGGAATGTGCATTCGTTGAGGATGTCTTTGATGGAAATGAATTAAAATCGCAATACTTGACATCGTATACGATGATGATTAATTGTTGAGCGCATTTATTTACTACTTTTTTGTGGAAACAGGTGTCCGACATCGTTAGTGTCTAAACGTAGATATCACGTGTTTTCCTCGTGTGGACATTTTTTTTTCATCAACTCATCTTCGGTAGACCATTTCTGCGAATCGCCAGCTCCGCCCTTGCTGGCGAATATGGATTTTGTGTACCCCTCCAGAAACGTGCCGCGGGTTGTTGTTCTGGAATTTCCCGCTTAGAGCGCGCCACCTGTCAAGCCTTGTTTTGAGTCTGTTAGATTCAACAAATTGCCGCACTGTGCACTTACGAGGCGCCGATTTTGGAAATTGTTCTTGCAAAGCAGCAGTAAAATCGCAGTGAAACAGTGGAACCACGATGCATATCATAAAATGAAAGGCATAGCTGAAGTGTTTGATTTTGATCGATATTATTATATTGATTCAGTGAAATACGGTTGTTATGCAAGCAATCTTTTTTATAGGTGTGGGATTTTAAATCCCTTTAAGACCTAGCATGCCTTTAGTGACTCTAATAGGCTTAAATGGATGCTATTTTCATAAGTCTCAAATAATTGGTCTAAGAACCTGAACTGATAAGTGAGTATAATTATTCTAAGTGATAATCGAGGAGCAACTCTATTATTTTCACTAATGACGTTTTTATCGCGTAATAGAACAGTTCTAGAGGGCAAATCAATATTTATTTGTGAAGTAACACTCCAAAATTGTTTCTTTAAAAAATTGTACTCATTTCCTCATTTTGTATCATGAGAAACCAAGCGTTTGTATAAATTGAACCATGTACGCTTAAGCTATACCGTAATCATTCTAGTATTAATGTGGATTAGCCTTTGAATATCTTATTTCTTGGCACCAGTATTTGAGCGTGTAATTTAATTTCCGAGTGTAACGTTTAACTCATCAAATAACTACCAACCTACCCACCCTCATAACTTTCCACGTTATACTTAATTATTATTATTTATTATTTTCGCGCTTAAATCGGTGAATTTGTCGCCGAAAGTTTATATTTGAATACATTAATGTTGAGATTAGAATTATTATTCCTAGTAGAATCGGAGTTAAGCATTTACTGTTGTATTGATTCTGCTCTAAACTTGTTAAGGATCCATATGACAGGAACAAGATATCTATTGCTAGTCAATCGGTAAAAACTCGAAACACTGGGCATTCATGATGCCAATGAATTTTAAAGTTAAGAATTGTTTCAGTTTTTTCGCCGATTTAAGTTGCTAATTGTTGTTGAACTTGCTGTCGACCCTCAAGCCTAGAGTCGTCCTCAGTGCTGAGATAAGACTCGGGCCTCACCCGGTAATCTACCGAATCACAAAATCGTTTGGAAAGCCTTTGTCACGAATCACAGGATTTTTTAATATTTTTAATCGTCTTCGCTTCAATTTTTTCGCCTATACCAATCCATCGCAGTGGTAATGTGAACGAAGGAGTACGACAGAGATATTTCAGTAGAGGGAGAGTTGAGCATCACCTAATTTTAAGTGATTGAGAATTTCAGGTCTCTCCCGCAGAAAGCGCGAAGCATGGTCTACCCCCTCTATAGTTTAATGAGCTTTTGTATCATGTGCAGCACGATTTTACCCGACAAAGTTCTTTTAAACTACTTCCTTGTGAATTGAGGATTTTTACTCTACGGCTCCTGGCTTCTTTTTCGCTCTGGCAATGACTCACAACGATATCGTACTCTCTACTTAATTTTAATTTCACAAACTCTACTACAAGTGTTTCGACCTTCTTGCATTCATCATCAAGTACTTATCAGCTGTGGTCTGGCATATTGCATTTCATTGTTTCTTTCATTGAAATTTCTTTGTTCATTTCATTGAAACTTTCGGCGAGTGAATCATGTGGATATCAGTCCAAGGTAGAGCGAGAGAGAATGGGTAATTATATTCTGAATTAGATTTTAAATATCATCTCATTGATAGCTGCGATTTCACCCACACTGAAGAGTCTTTGATTGAGAATGATGATGAGAAAGATGAGAATTTATATGAATTTATTTTTCGCACATTTTCTGTTGTTTTTTTTTGTTCCAGTCGCTTGTGCGAAAAAAGAAAAAAATATTTCCAGACTTTTCTTCTTTTCATTTTCTAGGTTACCTATTTTCGCATGCGTATATTTTAAATTTGATTATTTTGAGCCGAATCAAAATAAATTAAATCGCCGCTACAAGTCGACAGTCGGAGCAGCAATCAAACAATTGAGCATCGAGCAATAGTCGCACAGTCAATGTAATCAGCTCTTGCTTGTCATGGAGAGGTCGGGGTAGCGGTCAGTATAAGGTCGCCTAGCGGTCACTTATAGCGTTTTTTAGTGGGTTGAAGACAACTACCCGTCTTCAGTCCTTATTACGAAATGGCACACGAATAGTAGCTCAAATTAAGTGGTTTCCTAGTAATTGACATGAATAATTCGGTCACACTAATGATTTGAAAAAAATATTTTTTCTATAATTATTTGATTATCTATTTCTGTATAATACCCCGCAAGCCACCTAAAAGGCGTGTGGCAGGGAGTGTTTGGACACCACCCGTTCACTCATAAGAAGGAAGTGGTCTAAGGAAATTACGATTGACATATATTAAAGTCCTTTATGGTTCGGGGGAAAAACGAATTCCCATACATCCGTTCAGCTAAATATCTCTCTTAATTTATCGCTTCTGTCGGACCTGGAAATAAAGTGGGGCTCTAATATTATGTTCTCCGTGTCGCTCAGCCTTGCGCGCAGCATCCGAATCTCCAGCGTTTTTCAATGGGTGGAATACAACTAGCCACCCTCAGTCCTTATTATGAAATGGGGCATGAATAAAATTAAACGGCCTCCTGACAAGCGACACGAATCATTCGTTCACTCCAATGCTTTGCCAAAAAATGTGACGCGCGATTGGTAATTTGCCGCAAAAAAATGGTTTGAATCAACCAGCATTATGGATCTCCGGTTTTCTTTTTGAAAGCGTTGGATAATACCACCATTTGCTTAGCCATGAATTTACTATCCAGTAAAAACGAATTTCTCAATTTGGTTGGAATTAAATTTTTATCGAGTGTACTGGTATTCTTTTTTTGTGTCCTAATGGAATTTTAAGCTGGCCCTCCAACTTCGCTCTAATAATTTTAGCGAAAGACGTATTGGCATTAAACAGGACGATGAAGATGAAGAATGCCTGTTGTGAAATACAAATATATGTTTCGGATCCTTGTAACTTTAGTTTTTAGTTATTTTTACTCGAAGAGCATGTAAAATATTGAGATATTTCCTTTTCAGATTGAGTATCCATTCGATTACTAAAGTCAGTTATATTTCATTCAAATATCCGTTAATGTTCTCGGTTATTGCATGTCTTGATGCCTAGAGATCGAAGAAATGTCCAAAATAAAAGGATTTTTGGACCATCACAATGTTAATGAGGACTCATCCCGATAAATTTAATTCAGAGCCATAAATATGGAACTAACGCATTTAGATCACGATAAAGCAGTGGCGGTCAAGTCCCTAGAACTTGCCACCATCATATTCCGTGGAAAACTAAATTTATTAAAGTTAGTTTTTCTATGCAAACAACATTGATACTAGGATTCGGCGATAGTAATTCCGTTATTCATTCGTTCTCCCTGTTGAGACCATACATCTTAAAGTTTCTTGTGAAAAAATGAGATGGGTAGGTAAAAACTTCGGACAATAGGACACCGACCCGAGGTTTTCTTAACGTTCATTCCTTATATGAATAAATTTATTTGCTTTCTTAGTTTTGGGGTGGAACATCCATAATATCATCCAAAGAAAGAAAATCCCTAAATTTCGATGAAATTGTGTTTAAAACTTCCATCCCGGCCGTTTTATAGTACCATGAACATTTTAAATGAATAATTTACACTTTGTTTTTTCAAAAATTTTGTGTTTCGTGATTTAGTAAAAAATTCCGTGGAAAAACAAAGTTTCAGTTATTCATTCTAAATTTTCAGCAAATACCACAAAGTATCCATGGAAACCACCGACTTTTATCATGAAATAATAATCGTACAATAATAATGCAGGAAATACTTTCAAGGATATGGCATGTATCCTTACCATGCCTATGGATTAATTAAATAAAATCTCATTATAATTTGTTGTTCTAATGAGATATTTCCCGAAATCCCACAAAGAAAACACTGTTATACCGTAAATGATTTGTGGAAAGAAGAAAATATTCGGTTGAAATTTATATTAAAATGTGTTGTTGTTAAAAAAAACACCACTACAAACGCTATAGTACTCCTTCCGTGTGTAATAATTTCGTATTTTACGCCTTCCTGCACCATTATGGTTATTTATATGTCTCTCGAACTTCCTAACATAATGACATTACTTTGTCGCGGTTGACGTTTTTCTGCTTTTGGCACAGAAAATTTTTTCGGTGATTCATATCATAATAGCAGTGTTCTAGGCTATGTTTTCATATTCCGCTATGAGTAGGTTAGGGGTCGGTTACCTTTTCATGTATGAGGACAGCGTGCCCAATTTCTATAGCCGCTTAGGCACTTGAATCTCCACATAATGTATTCCCAAGTAAATAGTGGACATACTTGGAGCAACAAAAATTATCAGACATTAATCGTATTAAGTATATATTTTTATACGTTGAATTTAGATTCGTTACCCCTTGGGTGTATAGCTTGGGTGTATGCTATGGGTCGCGAGTTATTGACACCTGCACAATTTGTACGTTCTTCTATTCCTCCATTCGGTAAATAGTTACTAAGAATACATTCGAAATTTTTATTTCCAATTTATTAGCTAATATTATTCAATGAAAGTTCTTTTAGGACTATTCATCATGCGGAAAACTTCGCCAGATGTGAGTTCGCTCCTCTTCAATGTACGTTACCACGTTTTCGTGACTTCATTTTGTATCGCATATCTAACATCCGACATGACGATAAGCTTCGAAAGAGCCCGGACGCAACCACGAGCTTCAGCTGGAATGAACATGCTCATCGGAGATAAATATGTGTTCGTCATGCTCTTGAAGATAAAAAATTGTAATCATTATTCGTAGAATTTTATAATGTCACGTCACCTCCAACGCGTGGCGATCACAGATGACAATTCAATTCACTCAAACACGCAGCATGGTCGTAATGGATCCCGCTAAGCATATTTTCATTAGCTGCTACCGATTAAATCCCGATACCTTTGATCAATAGATACTTTTTGGAACTAGATATTTGCTTTCTTGTTTCCTAGCGTATTCACCTCTTCGTAAAATTTAAAAAAAAACCATTTTTACGTCATGACTCGTAGATTTTATTTTGTTGCAATTTACAAAGTTTTGATAAAAGGAAGACGATATGAATCGGGTATCCCTCGAGTACGCTATTTATGAATCGGTATTCGCCCATTCATGAGTACCGTGTCCATTCAGTGTTTGCGTTAATCAGACTATGCACTGGTCCGCAAAGGGTCTTTACTTTTATTCAAATAAAAACGATATTCATGGGTGACATTCGAGCCTCTGAAAACTCCTCACGAATGCAACTCGCAGGGTTTCTGTCGCTGTTACCTCTAAATATTTATTCCATTATGCGCTATGATTATCGCGTTTAATACCTACGTATAAAATTTTCCGTTGACTGGGATGAATACCCATAGGTGTGACGCTTAGGTTCTGCTTTCCCTAGGTGCTGCTCCCACGATAGTTTCTAGACTGCGATTACCTCCTGTCTGGCCTCCTAGAATTTTTTCACGGGTTACCGACGTAAGGCCCGGCTCAGAATCCCCGGCGACCAAACCCCCGCCGACAAAAGGCCCGACAACGAAACCCCATGAGGACATAAGGCCCGGGGACAAAATCCCCTTAGGATATAACGCCCGGCGACAAAATCCCCTCGACAAAATCGCCACAAAATCTGCGACATAATCGCCACGGGGATTTAGTCTCGGCCGTTTTGTCGCCGCGGGGATTTTGTCTCGCGCGTTTTGTCGCCGCAGGGACTTTGTCCCGGGCGTTTTGTCGCCGCAGGGATTTTGTCCCAGGCGTTTTGTCTCGGGCCTTTTGTCGCCGGGGATTTTAGGAGCGGGTCTTTTGACTGCAACCCGAAATTCACGTCAATATCGATTTTTATTTTTTCTCAATCCAAATATATGGTGGGAAGTTCTTCTCAATTTGGCCTAATCATCATTAGAAACTATACGAATGTTTCCACACCCATCAGACTGAGAAATCTCGTTAGATTGCATTCATAGCTTTTCTTATACCATTTATATGGTCCGAGGCCCTTCTCAGTTAGGCTGAATCATCATTTGGAAATCTGTACGAGTACTTCAACACCTATCAGACTGTTTAAAGGATTCAAATGATTTAAAATATGCGTTACGTTACGAATATATTACTTTTGCTCGAGAATAGGGTAATATTTTCATTTTTGTAGAATACTTGTCATATATCACTCAGTAATAGGGAGTGGAATCAATTACTATTACGGCGATATACCGTGACCTGTTATGTATCATAAGTAATTTTAAATATCGCTCGAATTTCAAGATGAAATGACGAGCAGTTAAACTCGTAACCAATAACTCTGCATTCATAACCAATGCGGCCATAATATTTGATGGCACACCCCGCCAAATTGATTTACTTTTCACATTCCTATATGGCGTCTCGATATTCAAAGTGATTTGCATCATGTTGATGCCCGTAGTTAATAATAGGCAATATTTGCCCTGTATCACATGGCTAATTATTAAAGGTTATCACCTACGTGTTTATCGGCCCTAGATTTGGCAATAAGGATTAATTAGCTCAACTTTCATTAAGTTTCGGTCTTTATCGCTGCTGGGCAGTGGTCCAAGACTAAGTTTTATTGAAAATCGTCTGGAATTCGAGGTTTGGAAACCGTTACACGCAGAAATGCTGGGAAGCAATAAGTCTACTCCTCCTTAAGTGTCTTGTAACCTCTTCCGGCTAAACAACGGGGGAAAAGGGCTGTAGTGATGATCTCCTGCCAAACTATGGAATGTAAAGGAGATATTGGTTCACATTGTACCAAGTATCAGTCATGAACTTGGTGGTGGACTGTTATGTGATATTAATTCTACAATTGTTAAAATACATTTTCTGCTAGCTAATAATACATTCATATTTGTATGTATGTGGCATCAGTACTTTTACGCAATAAAAGTTTAGCCACTGAACTTGGAAATTTATTTTTTTAAACAAACCTTCGTTTCTTGTGAATGAGAAGAATATTTCTGTGTTTCTGAGTTGTCCTCCCCGAGTTGTGACCCCCGAGACGAAGGAAGCACTACAAGGTTGATGTCTTAAGTCGAGCACAAGGAGAATTAAATCTTGTACGCGTTCGAGGAATTAGTTTCTACTTGAGTTTTACGTTGAATTTTTGCTGTTTGGTGTTTTTTCTCTATTTTCTTCTTTCTCCTTGTTGAAAATCATTTCTTTGGATCAAGTACTTGGTGCGGGGTTGGTAATTAAAAAATACATTTCCTGTAATTCGTCTTTGTTATCTCATAATTATTTTGTTTTTAAGCAATTTAATTGTTTTTGAGCGGAAAGGTCTTTCGGAAAGAAATTTTTTTCCATTTTTTTAAAGAAAGTAAAGGTCAATTTTCGAAGAAATAATGGGGGAAATTATTTCAATAATTGAAGAAAAAACCAATGTCCTTCCCAAAATATTTCTTGGTTCACTTTCATCGCAGTTTAGTCCCCAGTAGTTTTCGGTTGCAATTAGAGCGTTACAAATTTCCCTGTGGAAGGACTTAATGAGAGAGTTTGCCGGGATAGCGTGAAACATGCATCGTTAATTCACATACGTGCAAGGACTAGCGTGACGATTAGAGTCCCTCAACGATGAACTTCCTGCTTCATTATTTAAACCTCTGAATGGCCCAATTTTCTGGATGTCACTCGCATATTTTCCTTTCTTCTGACGAATGAAATCGTTGGTACGATCATCACTATGTGCTTGAAAACGATAAAATGAATCAAATAATTGATGAGCCCGCTGGTCTAGCATGATTTCTTGCACGAGTCTTCGCGTTCTATGAAGGGCGACTAGGAATAATTCTCGGTGTTCGGTGCAGTGAACAGGGACGTGCAGGTGTGAAAGCTGGAAAAATCGAGATGAAAAAACGTGGTCGATTACGGGTATCGACATTTTGGATGATATTGAAAGAATATCTTTCTAACTCTTCGATCCATGGTCTTAAGTACTTCGTGAGGGACAACCTTCATTGGACGGAAAGGTGGGTCAACCTGGCAGTATTATAGCGTTTGCTGCTCATTTCATTATTATCACATAACCTAACATCTGAAGGTAAGACAATATTGATCCTAGCTGAGTTTAAAAAAAGAAGTTTCGGAGTACATCGTTACTTAAACTTCAGGCTGCATAAACATACGCATTGGTCCATTAAAAAAAATCTCAGGCAGTAGTTGAGTAACGTTCTCAAGCAGTGGCGTAACCAGGGAGGAGTCAAGGGGTGTCCGGAACCCCCCAGAAATATAAAACTATAATTTTTCTTCATAAAAATATTGAAAAATCATGAATTTACAAAATATTTCTTTAAGAAATAAAATTTTTTCGATCGTGAAAACTGTTAAAATCAGTTAAAAACCCATTACTTAGTATCCTGTTGTTAAAAAAATTTACCCCTGGTTTTGGACCGTTCGAAATTCCTGGCTAGTTGTCAAGTATTCTAAGTGAAATAAAATTTTACTACTTCTTCTCATGTTAAATACGTAATGTGTAGGAAGTGCCACTTTAGCGCCTTGTTTGGGGCTAACCATTCACAGCTTATGGCCTTGGTAAGTTATGCATCTCAGTCTTTTTGGCCTCATAAGGGAAGTCCCTCCAGAGTGTGCACCAGATCTCGTTCAAATATGGCTGGGTGATAGGAAGTGGACATCCATTAGGCGCAGTTTTTGTTTCAGCTACCAACGCTGAATATTCTTCAAGATATTAGTGACGGAAAGTACCAGAAATGCCGCTAAATCTATGAAATTCACTGCATAACGACGCACCGTTTGTGCTCTTCGTCCCAGTAACGTAGTCTATTTTTTTGAGTCACGGGTTGTATACATTTAGGAGTTTCCTTGGTACATTCCGTCGCCAATATATTGAGAAGTATCGAATATTGGCGGCTGAAAACAAAACTACATCTCATGGGTATCTATTTTCTATCACCTAGCAAAATTTGAACGAGATCTTGTGGTTGCACTTGAGGGATATCCCTTGAAAGTAATTTCGAACGCACCGTGAAAGGGAAAAATGTAAGATAGGTTTACAGGAGAAATAGGATCGTTTTTGTGTACATTACGCAGTTTTCTTTTAAAAGCTCGAGTTACCTACTCTGGTATACTATTAAATACGATTCAGATGACATAATTAGAATATATTGAAAAGGACGCAATGCTTTTTCTCATTATCATGGCGTTTTCAGGTTGTTCTGGTTGTTGGTGTGCGGCGTGTCTTGGTACTTCTGCTCTCTCTTCTTGGTTGAAACATGGAACGTTTATGAAAATAACCCAATCAGTTTCGTTATCGAAACGGACTACCTTCGCTGGAATACTTCATTCCCCGCGGTGTCTGTCTGCGAGGAAAACAATGACGGCAGAGTCTTCGAGGTTGCTGATCAGTAATGAATTACTTTTTCCTGATGTATTAATACGTTTAAAATCTTTTTTGCAGATGAAATTCCGATTGAAATTATATGTGTGCAAATTTTCAGGCTCTTGGGCAAGGTGCATGATTACAACCTTGACGATGTCATCAAAGAAATCAGTTACTTTCGAGAAACTACCTTCTACATCAACCATTACTGCGTTGACAACATGGCATGTCCTCAAACTGGGTTACAGAAAATAGCAGTCATGGTAACAGTAAACTATTTCATAGTAAAGTATTGTGATTTTTTCCTCCATTCTGTTTGGTATCTTTTGGAAAAAGTATCTCATATCGTTTGTGGACAAATATTCCAACTGTCTAAATACATTGAATTCAGGTTATTTTGGAGAGAGAAGCAAAAATATCACTTTTGTTCTCATCAATGAATCTGACGAATATTTAATCTTTCGTAATATTTATGATACTAAACGTGATTATCCAGAAAACACGAGGTCACCATAGTTCGCACACCTTCATAGCCACTTGAGAGGCATCTTCATAGACCGTAGTCTCCCTTTCCTGCGTGCGCAGGTCTAAAAATATTTCATCAATTCTCCAAAAGTTGGTAACATCGATTTGTTTAACGCCGACGAGGCGCCAAATAATAATAATAATAATACGTCTTTATTGGGCGAGATTGGGACTAGAAAGTCTCATCTTCCATCTAACCCCTCGTCAAACAGTAAATATATGCAGTTAAATACATTGTTTAGTTGCTCATGAAATTAAATGCAGAGAAATTACATAAAAATAAGTAGAAGTTCCATTTTCAATCAACAATTAGCATTATAAGTTAACAAAGTTACTAAAATAAGGGACAAGTCGTCTCACTACGCATCGTTTTTTACCTTCTACCATCTTCTGATTTTTATTATCAAAGATAAACGACCTCCTAGCAGCATGCGCGGGATGAATTTTGCAGTATTCGAGGCGTGGGAGGGGGAGAAGCGATCGTGGAGGGGAAGGGATCGGCCTGCGGCTCTGGTATCCGCGACGCTGCGTGGGCGTTGGAATATTTTCTTCGCGGACGCGGACTCAAATTAGGCATTTTGTGGCTAAACGGTGGCAGATACGTCAAAAAGCACGAAATATTTCCCTGGAAGAACAGTAACTCGGCAAAATCTATAGGGAATGACCATTAAGTATTATATTTTTCGAATTTTGATCCTCCCCCCCTAAATTGCATTTAAGCGAGGGTCAGGGGTTCACGTACAGGTCTCAAAATTTTCAGGCCTTATTTTTGATCGGTCCCACAACTTTTTTTCATTGGGCCAGATGGATTTGAAAAAAATCGATTTTTGCGATCCGCCCAAATGTGCACGGAAGGAATGAAGGGGAATATATATTTTCCATGAAACTTACAAGAATTCAATACAAGTAGACACAGGTATTGCACTGCGTTGAAAACATTGCAGTGATTGAAATATAAAAAACGTTGAATTATAATGCAGTAATCTGGAAGCGTTGCGATGAATTTGACTCGACCATTTTTAACTTCCATGTCCTCGCATTTCCTAGTCGCTTCCGCCCCAACGTTCACGCTGCTACCATCTAAACACTGCTTTGTCATCTCAGCTGTTCTCTTTTCAGTCGGAGAAATGACGGATCAAGAAGAATAATTTTTTTCGCGTGAGGAAAGCCTTTGTAAAACGAAAATAAGGGAATACCTCACCAAGGCGCTGCTGTACTCAAGAATGCCGGGGAGTTCTGAATGTTGATTTTGACACCATATTTGAATTTGGGTCACTCTTTCAATCAAATACCGCGCCTATATTGGAACTCTGTGTGTGAAAATCCTGCTGCGAGTTTGGCATATATTGTGCTCAACCTCATAAGCATGCATCGACGATTATGTTGCAGCGATTGTAGGCGGTTGCCGAACTCACAATCTTATGATTCCTCGTGATAATAAGGAAGTGATTCATGTAAGCGTCATTTCTCATAGTCTAGCGAAGTTACATCTATTTGGTTTGGGGTCATTCACTCACAATAGGGTTGTTTCCTTCATCAAAGAAAAGGAAAGGCATTGATTGCGATTCGTTACCCACCATTATTGTATTCATAATACACAAATTATTTGATTTTAGAAGTACCGGTTTAGACGAATGGCAACGGTCAATTTTATCCTCATTTGAAAAAGGCCAGATTGGCGCCCAAGCGATGCCACTCCACGTGACGTCACAGGGACCTAGTTTCTATACGAGTAGATAGGAGTTTTACATCGTCTGAGACTACCAATGCATGCATGAGGCACAGAGCTCAGGGAAACATGTCTTAATAATCACCTATTAAAACTGCCTAAGGTCGCAAAGTTTTCTTCGTTTGATAAGGTATTAATAATCCTTATTTAAGCCAAGCGCTACATGCTAGCAGGGTACTCTGCTACCTACTAGCAGGCGTCGGTAGCCTACATCATAGCGGCACTCAAAGCCTCGCACCAAGGTGGCCTCGCACGGCGGCAGCTAGAACCAGAATGACTTCACACTGGCTTTTCCCAGCATTCATACTTAGCCGTCGCGTTTTCACGCGCTTGAAATATTTTACTTTTCATTTAATCGCGAAAAATAGATATCGTCATTAAAAAATGTAAAAGCGTGAAATACGTACTCCAGGTGTAATAATCTTTCGATTTAGGCAATAAAAATATAATAGGAAACCACCCTTTTGTCAGTCCCGAAATCACAATTCGTTGAAATAACTAGGCAGATGGAAGGGGGTTTAAGTTACGACGAAAAAAAATCTTCCTAATTCTGCCATTCTCTCATAAAAATGCGAAAGGCACCGACCAATTTTCATGAATTGGTGACGTCGTCAGAGTTTCGGTTCATTGACTCGTTCAGGGAGAACCACTCATCGAGGAAAGGAATCGCTCACAAGAGTGTGTGCATCAGTGAATCAAGCGAGGCTGTGCAT
Organism: Ischnura elegans; assembly: GCF_921293095.1. NCBI lineage: Eukaryota > Metazoa > Arthropoda > Insecta > Odonata > Coenagrionidae > Ischnura > Ischnura elegans. The sequence goes on along the minus strand of NC_060250.1, from coordinate 41,885,183 downwards.
TAGCTGCAGGCATTGAGAATGACGAATAAAGATTAAATTTCGGATTTCGTTTTGGAAGATAATGTAATTATTTCAACAGTTACACAGATTTTATCAGTTGACTTGAGTATCTCCCATATTTGAATAAATATTGCTTTTCTACATAATTTGCAGGAGAAAATCACAAAATTTATTCAGCTATGAATTTAAGAAGTTTCTCGAAGCCCGGAGCAGGTACTTGTTTTCAATACTTTTGTCGTAATTTTGACGGCAGAAGCATGATCATGTGGCCTTAGCTTTTCTGTGCTTAATTTCGCCCGGAGTAGCATTCGACACCTCTCAGGGAAAAGTAGGGACAATAATTCGGCGTTGTGCCGGCAGTTTTAAATATGCCATCTTTATTTTATATTTGGTAAAACATGATTCCTCATTGTAACTTTTATTACAAGTTTAAAAATATCGGAAGTTTAAGGGTTGGGTATATAAGGGTAGCTTATATTTAAAATCATGTGTGGGTTAAATGTGTGAATATGCTTTCCTGTACATAACATTTTAGAAGTTAATACTGCTTTTCCAATAGCTACAGAGATGTATGATTTTCATGTATATGGGAACTCCTTGCTTTCAGCGCCACCCAGTATTTCTTTTGGCTTTAAGCGCCATGAGTCAAGGCAGTAGCGTAATCAGAAATTTCGTTCGGGAGGGGGAGAGAGGGGATTCAAATCCAAGGGGATCCGAGGGAAAGTTTTTGGAAAACATAGTACAAAGGGTATAGAGTTTTAAACTAAATTTAATACACAATAAAAAAAATAAAAAAAAAAAAAAATAAATAAATTTAATAGTTTTCACTATTTCGAAAAAAACTTCATTCTTCATAGAATTCTGTAATGAGTTCATGATTTTTCAATATTTTGTTTTATTTTATGATGAAGCAAAGTAATTGTGTTTTTATATTTCGGCGGGGGGGGGCGGGGTCCAGACCCCCCGGACCCTCGCTAGCTGAGCCACTGGGTCAAGGTTACCTTTGGCACTATTGAATCGAAGTTCCCCAGTGGGGCCTGTGTAGTCTTGTATTTGGCTCGATACAACTGTACATCAGAAAAAAAGTGATCCTAAGATCGCTTATTTATGCATTTGCGAGAAAGTCTTTTCTTTTTAACCCCAAAGGGTTTTCTCTCGTAGTTTCAACTGTGGAGTGTAGGACGGAAGTCTGAGACGTCTTTCAGCATGACTGTCGTCTAGGGTATTGTGCGAATCTGTCTTCGCTTCCTTTTGCCTACGAAAGGAGTGCCTTGACCTCCTTCGACAGTGATCGAACGTCGTGGAAGGGTCGCCAATAGCCCTGCGTTCTTTCCCATGCAATTACAAATAAACTGGCGAAGGCAGGAATTTATATCTTCAATAGTTCAGAATCAAGGGATTACACAGAGAAGGAAACGGTTTCAATTTTTCCAGGTGAATAATATTCAGGATTTCTTCTCGGCTTCTACACCAGGTTAATTCAGTCGTATTGGCCAACGTTTCGGAAAACGACTTGTCATCCATTCTCAAGGAGTGTCACTGCCTGAATGTTCAATTTCACACTGAACCGAACCGACCGTTTGGCGTTTACAACAATAAGGCCCAGGTGTCGTTCGATTTGCTGTTGTTCTTATAAAGTTATTTACGTGATTTTTTATGTTTTTATGCAATTAATCACCGGCGTATAATATTGCTTAGATGAAAGCCGGATCTTGACGATCGGCCTTGAGATTGGAAGATAAGTTATTTTCCGAAACGTCGCGTTGGTCAAACGACTGAAATACCCTGGTGAATAGCCCGATAAGAACTCCTAAACACACAGACGAGGTCCTCGTCCATCCCAGAGAAGAAAAAAGAAAAGAAGAAGAGAAATATTTCATTAAGGCATGTCACTGATAATTTGAATAGAGAAATATATCTGCTGATTTAGAGAAAATCGTTACGATACTTCTTTTGGTAAAGCTGAAATTTTTTTGTCTTATTGTATTTTTAGTTATTATTTTTGTAAAAAGATAAATTTTGCATATTGATTTTTCAATTAAAAATTAAGAAAATATAGCGTAGGTATTTGGAATCCAATCAATTCATTTTTTCAGAAGAGAAAGCAAGAAATATATTTCAATAAACTAAAAACATGTCCATATCCGACAAATATATTGGGAGCACTCCCACGGTACTATTGCGGACAGAGCCGGGTTAAAAATGCTACCCTGCAAGGCGCCATAACAGGCTTGCAGCAAATATGTGTGATAATAACAGCCGTCAACCTTTATGAGAATAAAAAAATATGCGATCGTTGTGAGACATTTGACTACCTAGTTTCGTACTAGCATTTATCTAGGTCCGTTATTGTACGGGGGAAAAACAATGTCCTACCCATATTCGCACGGCAAAATATCTATCTTATTTCCTCTTATCTGTCGGTCATAGAAACATTGTGTGTTTCAAGGTGGATGTTCTTTGTGTGTTAAAGTAATATGTTCTTAATTGCTCAAGATGTTGATGCCATTATTGCAAAGAGTGGGAGGGTTAAAAAATGTAAAAATAAGTCTGACGTATATTAAGTACAGTGACCTGATGGGGATATTGGATGGTACTTCGTGCTGACCGCGAGTCGCTCCTTTCAGGTGAGAAGCCCATGCGAGGACGTCTTCGAGAGCTGCAGATGGAATTCGGTGGCTTTCAACTGTTGTTCGAGGTTCATCCCCGTTTACACCGAAGTCGGCACGTGCTACACGATCAACTCCCTGCATGATAGGTTAATGAATTGCTCATTTCAGCTTTGATTACTTGATATTATTTTAAAAATTGAAAGAGTATTTTACACGCCTCCTCAGCCTATATAAAATCTGGCATTGACCAGGTCCTTTCCAAGGGTTAAGTTATATTCTTTAATCTCCGCACTTTCGTTACCATAGTTGCCTCAAATTTACTTTCTCGTTTGAAAGTATATTTGAAGTAAACGGCAACCACGACTTCTATTGGATACCCCTACAATTAAGGGGGAAAAATTAGCCCATCGATTTTTAAGGACCGTAAGCGGTAGATACGTCGATACCCTCACCCCGAAGTCTAAACGCCCATTATATCACCTACTGTTACAATATGGCCCAGTAAATTAGGTGTGACGCTGTCAGGCAAATGAAATCGTATTAAGAGGTGAGCATGTGGTATTTAGGCAAAAAAAAGAACTGCAATAGTGTTGCTCAGTAAAAACCCTGTCAAATATGCATCGTTAACGATGGCTATCTGTGATCCCCATGGGTGAAGTGACGGATTCTTTTTCTACTGATCGGTCACGCATACAGAAACGCGATTACCGTGTACACTTTTGTCTTATAGGAGTAATAATTAGGAAAGTTGCAAGAAGATAGCGGGAAAGCCACTGTATTTCTAAAAATTATTTTGGCATTGGAAATGCACAGAACTTATTTTGGTATGCTATGTGTAAAATGTTAGGTGTAAGCGCTTCATTTGGATTTCCCTAAGGAGCGTGGTAACCTAATGGTTATGGCGCTTGGATTCAAATCCCGAGTGAGGCCCCAAGTAATAAGTTCTTCGAGTACGAGTTGGCGCAGAAAAATGAGCAGTCCCCCCCCCCCTTACTACTGAATGTGAGATATTCATACACCTATCGTATTCTCAAGAGTGATCTGTACCCTCACCTATCCAGAACAACCTTCGGGGATGGGTTGAGTAACTGAGTGAGTGAGTTTGATTTTTATGAAATTAGAAACAAACAGCGAAGTCGAAGAAGATCTCATTAGCCTTGGGAGATTGCCATTGGTTACATTACTCATTGTCAGTGTCAATGATAGGGGTTGAAGTTCGACTCTTAAGGCGAAGTGAACGAATTTTCTCTCCGCTTAATGGGCTCTTTCACCATTGTTTTTTAACTATCGTCGATTGCAGTAGAGTTTGAAAAATAAATGCGTATTTTTCCTTTTTTTCGAATCGACTTCAGCTTCTTCATTCTTCTCTATACCCACATCTCGAACGCCCTCAGTCTTCTCTCGTCCTCCATCCTAAGTGCCCATGTTTCCGCACAGTAAAGCGCTACACTCCATATCAGACTCTTAATTAATCTCTTCATTAAACTTTTACCTAACGATTCTCCCATAAGCCAGTAGCGGATACAAAAAAACTCAACAGGGGGGGATCGCATGAAATATCTTGAGCTACCTTTTTTTATCGTTCAACGCCTCCCTTGGTGACGCAATTCTCTTCCTGATGTCCATACTGCGGTATCTGATTTCCTCTAATGTACTACCCAAACAGTTTAATAACTCTACCTGCTCAATTTTTCTCTAATTTTACCTTGAGTCTCACCACGGTTGAATGACGTGACGAATTATTTTTCTTCCAGGGGAAAGGAGTTGTATCCTTTAATGGTGTCCAACAGGAGTACCGGTCCCGGAGTTTTGGATCTTGAAATAAAAATACCCTCCAGGGTGAGTAATCTTCCATTATCTTGCTATAGTACTTGTGACGATTTGCGTAAGGCGTGCATAGCCGATGTAATGCAGCCAAGTGTTTTAAAGTGTGTGCCTGCCATTTCCTATGCACCTATTCCACAGAGGATGAATATATATGTATCCCTGCTCTGTGACTTATCCAGTGGAAGATGACTGGAGCGATATGTTGGTTACAGTACAGAAACAAATGAAAGTGCCTTACTTTTATCCTTGGTTCACCTAAATTCGAGTACTCATCATTATCAAACTTTTGTCACACGATGCAGATGTTATTCAGCGGCTACAAGAAAGAGAGACACAAACCAACCTCATCCGTACGATCAAAATCATTTACTCATAAAATTATTTTGAAATCAATTAAGGCCAAAAGCTTACAAAACATATCCAAGTTATTAATGAAATTACTCATGAAGAGTCTTTAAATCCCTTTCTACGTATTTATGGATGCCATAGTTATAATAATGAGGCCAAAAATAGAAGTGACTGCAGAATAGAAAGCTAATGAATAAATAAAAATTGCTGTTATACAGACTGTCCCACAGGTCGTGTCATTTTTTACCTTTAATTTTAGTAACTTTGAATCGAGCAATATTCATTTCTTATGTTTTGTTGAGTGCAAGCAAAAGTTTACAATTATGACTTTTTGACCTCACAATGTGGGTCCAAACCAAAATGTTGAATTTGCCTTATGGGATTTCAATGTTAAAAAAAGTCGAAATAGAAAAAAGTCTGAATTTCATTGACCAAGATGTCAATTCTTATGTTTTCAGACTCAAGAAACCCGAAAATAACACTTTTATTTACGAAAATTCATCCGTTGACCCATTAAAGTAACCGTCAAGGTCATAAGCGTAGCAAAAAGAATAGCATACCAACAAAGGTGTCGTTCCATGGGTTTTATAGGGTGCCCAAGTCATTGGTATGGTCCAAATACCCGTATTATTCACTAGTTGACCTCCAAGGTTAATACAGATGTCAAAGGTCATAGAGGTAAACGTCCGGCCATCGTGACAACCAACATGTCGAACCATGTATTGACGATTAAGTTCTCTTGAACTTAGCAAGGAAGATATACAGAGACTCTATCGCTTATTTAATTCTATAAAAACAACACTGTTCGGGCCGGAACAGCCTTATGTCTTCTTTTCTTTCATTTGAATTTCCCTCCTTTCTTCTTTTTTCCCGCCTGCCTTGGTTTTTTTGTTTTGTGCCGTACTTTTTTGCCTAAAGAGGGTTTGAGTAGCCCCGGAAGAATCGTGCAGGCCTGGCACCAGGAGTCGTTCATCTGTGTCCAGGCGAAAGGGACGCATCTTCATTCGCCTGATGTCAAAGGCGAAGGGGACGGCTTTTATCTCACCGAAGCTCGGGCGAGGAGCGAGTGATCAACGGACGCCAAGGTAAGGCGGGATTCTTATTTTTTTTCCACCCCCGTCATTTCTTCCGTTCACTTTATTTAATTCTTTGGTTTCCAGTCCCTCATTTCTCTTTCTAATTATTTTCGTCGTAAACGTAAAGGCCAAGTTCCGGCCCTGCATGACTTGCATTTCGGGCGGGACGCCACGACCCCGTGACGCGACAAACACAATACCGTAATATTTCTGGAAACACTAAACAAGTCGAGGCCAGAGAGTGGACATCAGGGGGGGGGGGCGAATTAAGAATTGTTTTGGGGGAGCCGGGGTACATTTCTCACCTTGGTGGAAGGCAGCACCTGGTTCGATTGCGTACGCAAGTGGCTTCGAGATGAGGACCCTAGAAGCCAAGGCTTACTAGTGCAATTTTTATAATTTCGCGGATAAGTGCAGATGATAGTCGGTAGGATACACTATATTGTTGTGACCAAGAGATACAAGAGAAACACTGATGAGTACATGAATATTGATTCATCGATGCACTCTTATTCCTTTGTTACAACGATATTGTATACCCCACCAATCATTAATCTGGTACTCCGTTATTAATTATTAGGGGACACAAGCGAATCACAGGTAAGTACATATATGTAGGTTTCAAATTGCTACAACAATATTGTGTACTTCATCAGCCGTCATCCCCACTTATCACCAATATAAAACAATACACTTTTACCGTTTTGGCTTTCAGGGTCCGCAGATACTCATATCAATTATTTTTTTAAATTTTTTGTTGATATGTCGAAATAAAAAGTAGCATTGGAGAGCCTCGTAAAAAAATACCATCCTTCAAATTTTTCTAGAGATTGCGGGGCAAACCTCCCCGCCGCCTCTTGAAGTGGCTTGCAGGGTAGTATGTATGTACTTGAGAAAATGAAGCATGGACGTTAGGGCGGATCGGAAAAATCGATTTTTTTCAAATCCATCTGGACCAGAAAAATTGTGGGACCGATCAAAAATAAGGCTTGAAAATTTTGAGACCTCTACGTGTACTCCTGACTCTCGTTCAGATGCAATTTAGGGGGGAGTGTCAAAATTCGAAAAATATAATAGTTTATGGTTAATCCCTATGGATTTTGCCGAGTTAGTGTTCTGCTAGGGCAAACTTTTCGTGCATTTTGACGTATCTGCCACCGCTTAGCCACAAAATGCCTAATTTGAGTCCGCGCCCGCGAAGAAAATATTCCAACGCCCACGTAGCGTCGCGGATACAAGAGCAGCAGGCGTCCCCTCCCCGCTCGCTTCTCCCCCTCCCACGCCTCGAATGCAGCTAAATTTATCCCGCGTGTGCTGCTAGGAGGGCGTTCATCTTTGATGATATAAATCGGAAGATGGTAGAAGGTAAAAAAGGATGCGTAATGAGACGCCTTGTCTCTTATTTGGCGCCTCGTCGGCGTTAAACAAATCGATGTTACCAACTTTTAGAGAATTGAAGACTTTTGGGGGTTTGCCTCCCCCGTCGGAGGATTAGCAAAATAAAATTTCCATTATAATCGATTGCTTTCCGAGTGAAAAGTAGGTACACCCGCGAAAAATTATATGCATTAGTATAAAGGCCGTTTTACACGGGACACGGAATTGCGCAGGTTAGAGCTGCATTAATTTCTAAAATGGCGTGGAATTACGTGAATGCATGAACGAAATTAGAACAGGGGCTATTTTGCCGTCTCGCATTCACGCATTCTCGCATTTGTTCTAGCAATTCACCGCTTTACACGACGCAATTTGGATTGCGCCTTCGCACGTACGTCAGATTGCGCAATTCCGTATACCGTGTAAAACGGCCTTAAGATATGTAGCTTAAATAAAAGTATTTTTTCAAGGAATAATCTCATAAACTATTGTCACAACTTGGTTTGTCCCCCCTAGACCATGGCTTGCCGTCCTCCCCTAGTTATGATCCTGGGTACGCCCTTGAAATGAAGGACATTGTTCGGCCTCTCCCATTAGGTTCACCTTCACTCGGCCGAGGAGGTGCCCTTCCTGAATTCCCCCGAGGGCACCCAGGCCTTGGAGGGTGCGCAGGTCGTCAAGCGCTTCGCGGTGCGCGAGGTACGCAACGAAGAGGACGTGGAGTGGGTGGATGCGGAGCTGCGCAGGTGCCGCTTCCCGTGGGAGGTCGTGGAAACCGCGTACGACCACTACTCGTACGGCGGGTGCGTGGTGCACTGCCGGGTGCGGCACCAACTGCAGAAGTGCAACTGCACCCCACCGCTCATCCCTGGAGCCGGTGAGACTGGATTTTTTTATGCACGCTTTTCCTAAACTTGCTTCGTCTATTTGTCTCTTCCCAGAGATGCCGACTTACGAAAAATTCCCATACTCGGATCGGCTCGAAATTCTGCACGCTTGCTTGCTAATGATGACAATACATTATTGAATTATCAGATTTTTGAAATTTATTTCCATTTTCTCTAATTAATTAACTAATTTAATCTACGGAAAAATAGTTTTAACTTTTCTCAATATTTTTTTTTTCGAAATTTATTTCCCATAGGTCCTGAAAGTACGTGCAACATGTCCGGTCTTCTTTGCCTGACCAAAGTTATCGGTAAGAATATCCAAGTCAATAGCTATTAGGGAAATCATAAAATAACAATACGAGGACCTTTGATGAGAGATATGATTTTATTGATAATTGTTAATGGCAAAGTTTTTGCGGATTTGATTTTATGGCTTTTGCCGACCAATGATTATAAGTCATCTTATTTCAATCCTCTGGATTCTAAATTCTATTTCATAAACAGCTCTGTAAGATGTGTTTGGCAATTTTCGGAGAACTCTGAAGTACCTACTCCTAATTTCATATCTATTCTGTACCAATTGGTCGTTCGGAGTTTTTATTCGTCCTTCGTACATCATCGCCTCAAAATCTTTTTTTTTAGCCAACCGGCACGACAGCATTTTTATATTTCGAATCTCTTCTAAAATTAGGTAAATCATTTATCGTTCGCCAAATTCTCCGTTATTCTGTTTTTTTCTTTTTTTAACCTAGCGAAGAAGTACTATGAGAGAGAATAATCAGTGGTTAATAAAAAAAATTATTTTATTGTTCATTGGAATAAATACCTTCAGATTGAATTGCTTTCCGCAAGAATGGGACGTGTTCGAATTTGGCTCTCACATTTTTCAGGAAAACTGGCAGTGTTGAAATCTGAATGGAATGAGGCTAGGAATGGAATCTACTGTCCTTGCTTTCCCAGCTGCGATGAGATAGAAATCGACACAATCGAAGAATACGCTACCAGGTGAGTGCGACGGAAATATTAGGCCCGTTTCATGCTTAGTATATTCATTGGCCGCGTCCATGAGAGTGTTTATGGTGAAGACGCAAACCTATAAAATTTTATGTACCTAATTCATGCCTAGTTGAAATACTGGGGATATCACAAGCTTTAAAGATGTTTTTGGTGTGGAGAAAATTTCACATGGTGTATAGAACTATGGGGTGTGTATCAACGCATTCGGATACAGCATCGAATCTAAACAATGGGCAGATTGCAACAATAGTGGGAGCGCACAGACGATAACAAACGTCGGGCGGTGCAATCGGTGGCTTGAGTAAGGCCATCATCCGTCAGGAGTATTCGAAAGGAATAGTAACGAGGTGCAGTGGCGCAGCAAGGGGTAGAGTTTTGGGGGATCAAACCCCCCCCCCAGACCTCAGAGAAATTTTTAAGTTTAATCCATTTCACATAATTGGATTGCTATTAATTATAGAATAGTGTAAGGATTAATAAAATATCCCTCAGTAAGCCGTAAAATTCATGATTTTGAACCATTTATCTTAAAAAAAATTCTGGGGGAGGGCCCCCGCACCACCTACTTACCCTGGCGGATACTCCATGCCCCCCAACCCTATTAGCTGCACCTTAAACCCCTCCCGTGGCCTTAATTCCTAGCTGCGCCCATGACGTGGTGTGTTCAGAAAATAACAGGAATTAAATTTTTAAATATTTATCGCGAGTTTGGAGAGGCCGTTTGTCTATTGTTTTTTATTTTGTTATTATTTTATTTATTTATGACATACCCTGAAGTATTATAAAATATTCAGCCGTTTTCATTGCATGCTTTGCCTGTGGCAGCCGCTAAGACATTTAAGACTCGGCGACGATTTATGAGCTCGGCGATTTTCTGCTCGCACTTCATAGATGCTTCGTGAATGTTTGGCCAAAAACAATACTGTAACGATGCCCCAGCCTCCATAATAGCTAGATATGGCTCTGTCTGACTTTTTTATTTCCAAAAATGAAAAAAATATTTAAGGACCGTAGTTTTACAACCATAGACGACATGAAAATAAATCGCTGACAGAGCTAAAGGCTATCCCAAAGATCGAATTTAAGAAGAGTTTTGAGGGATGTAGGAAGCTCTAGGTAAAGTGCATGACATCCAATGTGAACTGTTTGGACGGGGACAACATTAATGTAGATGAAAAAAATAATATTAAAAAAAAATTTCCGTTATTTTATGAACACGTATGTCGTTACGTATGTCGTTATCACCAACCTGAAAATGGGGACTGTCCTGACCAATTCATTCCTCTTCACGGAAGGGAAACAACCGCTATAATGCGACGAATGTGTCTCTTATTTTAGTGTGCGACTTATCCTGACGGAGTGTGATTGGTATCAATCCTCTAAAATTAATTAAGGAGCCTTAAGGCCTGGTTACACGGAACATTTACACGTACGAGTTGATGTGTGAATGCATGAACGATTTTGGTGGACCGGAACGTAAAACGTATGATTGAATGAACCTAATTAGAACAGGTTGTATTTTCCGTTCATGTGTTCGCAAAAGTTTGTTTCGTCTTTTACAGGGTGGTTACACGGTGCATTGTCGTATTCATTCACGTGTCCATACATTTAGACATTAATTCGTAGGTGTTAATGTACCGTGTAACCAAACCTTTAGAAACAATCTTCGGCGATTCTCCGAACTCTCTCACTTAAAATTTTAAGAGAAATTCAATTCTTTGTAAATCATAAAAGTAATTATAACAATAATAATTGATATTTATAATAAACTTCCGTGCTTAAACACAGTGTCTAGTATTGATGTATTTAATGATTCATATTAATAAGGGATAAAATAATATTTTATACTATCTCCAATGAATCACCTATTGAGATCGGCGAATTTGTCTCTTATTTTAGTATTTGAATTATCCTGACGGAGTGGTAAGTATCATTCCCCTCTAATGAATGATGGAGCCTTAACTGAAATCAATTTTGACCCTAGTTAAATCAAAATGAACGCATCCATTGGTGCACCCGGAAACCAACTTACGTATACTCCAGCATCGCAGTGACATTGAACTGTAGGAGATCATTCAAGATCCTGCTTGGTTTTATTGGTGCTCTGAAAGGCAGTCATGATTGATTACATTGAGCCTGAGGAATGCAATTAAATTAAAAAAAAAATCATTGATGAGAGTATAGGAATTGTGGGGAACGAATTCTAATGGGCGGCCGTCAGAGCGAGTGGATGGTGTGGATTTAAGTAGGAATGAATAATGCCATACTAAAGCTCAAAAACACATCTGGCTCGAAGGTTGTCTCTGCGCGCTAATATTATGTGCTTTGATTGTCCCTTCAGATATTCACTTCAGATATTCCTAGTTTGTCGTAATCTATGTTTGTAGACATTCGGGTTGATTAAGACTTCACTTTTCTGCGAAATTGTCGCTCATTAATCACTTTCTGAAACCAAATTTGCTAAGTCAACACCTCGTCTGCTCGTTTCCATAATGCTGGGACCGCTCTCTTTAGTTCACATTCCCAGTACCTGCTCGATGTCAGACAAGAAACAAACAACTGTCAAACCTTCGATTAGAAGATTTTGGATTGAGATAGAGGCTTCGTTCTTGCCTCTCTGTGTACTCTATTCGAGAATGTCTTTAGTGACATTTGTGTTTCCATTTGTTACAATCAGGGCTGAAATGAGACCTTGGGCGGGGTCGTATCGTGTGAGATTGATGAATGTTTTTCGCATTACTAAACTCTACACGCACTAGAAACACTATTCGAAGGAGTTAGCCTTGACAATGATAGTGAAGTGATGCTGAATTCTGCATATAGGATCGATTTTTTTAAAATTTCAAAATGTCACGGAATCGTATTGGTTCTATGCTCGTAAGCCCGTAGGGAGTTTTTTTAAAATGGCATTGGGGTCCGACATGAGGTGAAATGGAAGAGCCATTTAAATTATTTCTCAAATCCTTTCAGTATGGTATAGTTTCGCTTAGTTGTAAACTTTATGGGTTAAGTCGTGCCAATACTTGCCCGAAATTTTATATTACCAAGAAATTTTTTTTGCGGTGGATTTTTTCTTATAAACTCAAGTACCTAAGATTTTTTTGAGTTAATTTTTTATTTATGTGGCTCATGGGATGACGCACTCGAGCAAAAGTTTCATCGCGGAATCTGGAATTTTTCTGGTTCTCATCAGAGTACAATTTTCCTTTTTTGGTGATTGTATGACGTGCACAAAGATTATATGCACATGAATGCACGCTTTAATGGCTTCAGTTATCTATTTTCTATTTCATAAAATCGAGTTGGTGTATGTAATGGGTAAATGAGAATTTTCCACTTGAATTACTGACCCTTGATATCAGAAAATTTTGAGCTTTGTTTTGCCGTGTTCTAATTTTCACAGTTATGTTTTCTCATTACATTTTAAGGACTCCTGGAAGAACTCGCCATGTAAGAATGATAATGGATCGGCTACCCAGTGAGCGATTCTTGAGGCATGTTGTCCGTGGGAAATTGGATTTGGTTGGTGAGTTTTTTCTTTGCACTTGCCTAATATTGCAATAGCTTCTTGTGCTTTTGTGATTTTATTATATTAAGGTGCACTAGTAAATATATTTGCAACTGCAGGTTCTTAGTTCATTTTCGAAGTCGTAAATTTGGGATTTGCAAATCCTTCATCGACACTGACACTTATTGGTAGTTTTCAAATAAATGTATGACAGTTTTTGGATTCAAAATAATGCAACACAGATTTACCGGTAACAGTATTTTCGTGAAGGTCGATACATAGGAAGCAAATGTTTATGAAGGATTTATAAACGTTTATATTAGAAACAAATCCGAAAAGTAGCTTTTTCTGGTGAAAACTCCAAAATTGTGCATTGGCTATAATCACGAATCGAAAGTCTTTACAATTTACTATGTATGCGATTTTTTTGCCCCAATTATGTAATTTATCACAAATTTCATTAATTCCACGCAAAGCTAACCATATCTACTGCCGGCGTCAAAATGATGTGCCGCTGTACTTTGCAAATTTATATCTGGGCTTCAGTGCATGCCATAACAATATATAATACGTCATTTTAAAGGAAATTTATTCTCAATTCTAATTAATTTTTTATTTTATGAAAAATCCAAAACTCAAGACATGCGAGTGCACTCCGCGTACCATAAAATTAGCCGTTTTGTCAACTTCATGAAATTTGTAACTCAACCCATGTAAAACTACTGCGTCTACAACATTCGTCTTCCACAATAAGTTGCAAAATGTAGATTAATAAAATGCCTTTTGTGTATTTTTAGAACGCATATTTTATAGTATAATAACGAAAATGTTTAAACACTATATAGACCTACAGTTTACCCTGAAAGAAAAAAATAAAGTTAATAGAAACACTTCCTAATTTATTTGCTATTTTTCTATGATCCGAAAATACATGCTTGTTATGTAGTTTACATTATACATGGGCAATAAAAAAATACACAGGAGCGAACGAATGCTGCGTTGCCACGTCTTGCGCGCAAAACTTTGCTTCCCGTTAACCAGCACTGGCCCTGCGCAGCCCCGTTTGGCAACATGACATTAATAGAAATTATTAACATTCACAAACATAAATATATCTATTGATTATGGATCATAGAAAAATGGCAAATAAATTAAAAATGTTTCTATCGATTTTCTCTTACGGGGTAAACTGTAGGACTAGATAGTGTTTAAACATTTTCGTTATTTTACAGCAAAATATGCGTTATAAAAATACGCAAAAGGCATTCTATTAATATAAATTAATGTTTGCAATTTATTATGGAATATTAATGTTGTAGACACAATAGTTTTCCCTGGGTTGAGTTACAAAGTTCATGAAGTTGACAAAACGGCTAATTTTATGGTGCACGGAGTCATTTATTGCACTCGTGTGTCTTGATTTTTGGATTTTTCATAAAACAAAAATTAAATCAGAACTACAAATAAAGTCTCCTTTATAATGGCGTATTATTCATTGTTACAGCATGCACGTAAGTCTAGATATAAATTTGCAAATTACAGCGGCACATCATTTTGACGCCGACAGTAGGAAAAAGAAGTTGCTCCCAATGTAACAATGCAAACCTATGCAATACTCTGTATCGATGTTGAAGAATGTCCACCATATCGTTGTCATGGAATTAGAAATAAAAGCAAGCTAGTTTTGAGCTCAGAGGAAATGTATGCTAGAGCGGTGTTTCAGTAACCAAAAGGCGATGCCAATGAAAGAGCCTCAACTTCTCTATTATAAAGGGAAAATGGTAACAGTTACCAAGGTAAATACTTGGCATGTTTCCATTATATGTACATTTAATTTTTTAACTTATGATATTACTTCTTCATCGTGGACTTTGAATTTTATGCATGTGAAGTTTCACATCGAGGTAAGCAACTTGAAATCAAACGCTATCGCCGTAGTCAGCCAATCAGTTCCGTAATGGACTTAGCATTTTTATTCTTGGTTCCGCTTGCAGAAACCGATTTTCAAACTTGTATGTGTTTCCTCTGAGGTTATGGGCTATCCAAATATCATGCTATCCATCCTCATAAAATGATTTTTTTCTTTGCCCGCTACATCGTTCTTATTTGTTTGTGACTGGGGTTTGCATATAATTACAAGTGTTATAAGGTAACCAATACTAAGGGCATATGTTCAAAGCTAGGAAATCTAAATATCTACTCAATTTATACGCAAGATAGACTAACTTCTCTCCACTTAAAGCTACTGGACTTGACTGGTCTGAAGGACTGGATTTTCTATCTTCGGACTTATTCTCTTTGCCCAATAAGTACCTCAACCTAATTTTTCCATACCAGGGTTTATTTCAAATATCTTTGCGACTTTGAGGCAGGGCCAAGTTTTTTTTAAATTTCTTGAAGGCTAGGGGGCACTTTTTTAAAAGTGTAGAACAAATATTGTAATAAAATATTGATGTAAATGAATTATAAATACTACTTTAGTTGTTTTTTTCATGTACGCACTTAAGCTTTGATATTATAGATTATCAAGGTAACACAAAATGAGCAACACTATTTGTAAAGCATCATTTATTATTATTTTGGATGGTAGCCTCAAACAGGTTATCCTTCGCGGCTACCTAAAATTACTCAATTTTGCTATTGTCATGTAATTTGTGTGTGGAGTAATAAAATTATTATTTATTATTATTATTACTTTTAAAAACTGAAACTGACTTCCTGAAAAACTAATCAAAATGCGATAGGCGGATCCTAGCCTCCTAGGATCCTAGTCCTTCGTTTCCATTCGATGTCTAACAAGGTCATTCCCTCAAGTGTCACCGCCAGATCTCGTTCAAATTTTGCCTGGTGGTAGGAAATGGATAACCATGAGGTTCAGTTTTCGTTTCAGCCGCTGACGCTCATATTTTTCGAGATATTTGCGACGTAAAGTACCAGAAAAACAACCAGATTTATGCTACCCACATCACAACAATACACCGCCAGTGTTGCACAAAGGTTAAGAAAAGACTTAGCTGTTTCACAAAATAAAATATATTTGCGACCGGTTTCGATACAGCGTATCATCATCTGGCAATTACAAGTATCATAAATGCTTGCCTTTACAGCGTTGCTGGCGCTCATGATAAATGCGATGGTGGTTGGCGTAACATGGTGAAACTCCTTCATGATGCACAAAGGTTAAGAAAAGACTTAGCTGTTTCACAAAATAAAATATATTTTCGACCGGTTTCGATACAGCGTATCATCATCTGGCAATTACAACTATCATAAATGCTTGCCTTTACAGCGTTGCTGGCGCTCATGATAAATGCGATGGTGGTTGGCGTAACATGGCGTAAAATGTTTTCAGCGCTAACCTGCACAATGACATGCCCCGTGTAAAACGGCCTTGGGGGCTATTGTTGTGCTATGAGTTGCATATATTTAGGCGTTTACTGTTACTTAAGCCGTAAATATCTCGAAAAATATTTAGCGTTGGCGGTTTAAACAAAAACTGCCCCTTATGTATATCCATTCCCTATCACCAAACAAAATTTGAACGAGATCTGATGGTGACACTTAAAGGACTTGCCTTCTAAGTCTTTGGAGAAAACATGGCAACGCCTGCCTCTCTATCTCTTCCCATCCTACATCCCTATAATTGTGTCGCAGTTCCCATCTCCTGCCGCGACGCCGCCCGAAGAATTCCGAGCTTGCACGAATGGACCAGTCGCAAAGGTATTTGAAAAAGATCATAAGCACAACTATTTTTTTTTGGTAAATTACCCATCTCTGGTCCTCAGTGGCCCTCGGCGGAACGTGCAGCCTATTCGTCGGCGCGAGCCTCCTGAGCGCCGTAGAGCTCGTCTACTACTTCGCCTGGAAGATGTGGTTCTCTGGTCGCGGGAAGGGAAGCTCTGACGGAGATAAAGCGGCAGCTGAGCCCAGGAGGAGAGCCAGGAAACTGGGGAAGCGTTTGAAGAGGCAACGTGAGAGAGCGCTGAGTCCCTTTATGGCGCAACAGATGGTAGCCAGAGGTCCACCTCCGCGCACGAACCGGAGACCCCTCGTTTATTGAAATCCTAGTCTGCTGCTGCTCTGCTGAACTACTGGGTATTCGAGAGCCGAGCGAGATGATTAATAAAGCTCCTGTTGTCGCCAAAAAAGGCTCTAATGATGTAATAAAAAAATAGCCCCTCATAAAACACGTCGTGAATTTTTTTTTGGAATTTGAGTTGAAAATCATTCGAGTTTGTAATTTTTTTTCACTTAACTTGTGGATATTCGAGCATAATAGTGCTCGTATAAACGGGTATATGCATATGGATGGACTGAAACAAAATCGATTTGAAATCTGTTTGAAACTGTTTGCGTGCAACTGGGTTAGCAGGTTACAAAACTGCTTCAATCACATATTGCATGGGAATAAAGACATTTTCAAGCTCTGACTTAGTCAGTACATTGGAATAATTTCTGTGCGTCGGCATTAAAAGCAAAGGGAGCATGGAGACTTAGTGGTTAGAGCGTTGAACTAGATGCTAGTATGCGTCCCGGGTTCGATTGTTGATGAAGCAGTACGACAACCCGAAGGTAAAATCATCGCAGTCCGTCTTCGCCCGGGGAAAGGGACTGGCCTTCTACCCTGAAATGTGCGAATATCGCACGAATTTGAATTATTGCGGGGTAAGATGCAGCCAATTTTGTATCGAGAAATTGAATTCTATCGGCCGAATTCAATCGTGCTACTGCTTCTTTCAAACTGGCGCCTAATTTACAATCAGCCTCAGAGCGGATAGAGATTTTGAATTGGTTGGAAACCAGTGAAACCCAGTGGCATTTCAGTTAAGTTTCCGACAGGTTTGCAGCTCCTATTGCAAAACCAGCGCTTCGTGCTAAAAAAAAGACCATCGTAGATCAAAGAAGGGATCTTAGCACAGTGTGATCATCGTGGCCTCCTAGTCGGGAAATACTACTTACTGAGAGACGGTATTAGTCTTGAATAGTAAAACTTGACTCTGCTCGGTGTTGCAATCGATCCCTGGTTATCATGAGGTTTGAAAAGTACAAATGAAGTTTATTCGGAATTTAACGATGAGGGCTCTAGTTATCCATGTAACACTTGGTGTGGTATCGCTCTCCGAAGGAAAACGTGAATGAATTTTGCCGGTTGAATCCAGTAATGATGGATTTAGAAATCCAGGTCATAAGTTTTTTCATGAATGATATGACCCAGGGATGCCGAGTTATAAAAAATATTGGGGGGCCCATACCGATGGTCTTGCCCCGGGAAATTTTATAAATAGTGAGTTTTAAAGTTAAGAAGATTCATTAGATCAACATTAGATCGCTAAAACCCGACTCTCCATAACTGGATACTCCGGGGTTAATCGACAAGACACATTTTTTCCTCACCCCTATAACGAATTTTTGAGGGGGCTCTGGCCTCCTCAGGCCCCATGGAGTTGGCGCCACTGATATGACCTATTAGTAATTACGCGCTCGTAGGATATAGCATTGGTTCTCCATTTTGCCCATCGGAAGCTTTTGCTAAGGCTCGGCTTCTATATCGTGGTATCTTATTCCGTCTCATGAATCGTGATATCTCATCCCATCTCGTACGTCGTATTGTTCTCTATGTTGTCGTATACTTCCCCCTCTCTCCATGAATAGAACTGGAGCTTTAGTGGTCAAAACATCTGTTACGGACCCTCACCCCTTCTTATTATAACCCTCCCATTAAAAATCGAGGAACCTTCGAAATAGTTTTCTCAGAAAGTGTCACTCGCTCTGGCCTGAAAATTTATGATGAGGGTTTCTAATCCCAATATTTTTGCAGGTGCTGACATGGCTAAGGATTAAGTGTTATTTTTCCGTAATAAAGACGTGCTCATCGCTTAGCTCCTGGAAACCTAGGAAGCGTTGTGAAGAACTCGTTAGCGTGGCTAGCGACTCATCTTTAAGAATGCGAACTGTAAATCTCGGAAATAATTTGATGGGTCACTGATCTCATTGTTAGGTACTGTTTTCAAAGCTTATCGACCTCGGGGTTGGGATTCTAGAATTTCGATTTTTCTACTTAGTTACCGTGGTGTAAATTTGAGTACTTCGAAAAACATATATTGTTTCTCGGATACAACTTTAAAGTTGTGTGTGAAGATATTGCACCAATAGCCGGGGAATCTTTAAGTATGCATTGGTATATTTTTGTTAATGTAATGCGGAACTGGCGAGTGCGGGAAGAGTGTAGGATCCGCTAGTGGATGGTGGACTAGGGAAATGCTGGCAACTGAATTTAAGACCTCAAAAGTAGTCTCTGTCCTAAAAGATTGTTTCTTTGCTCGTCTAGCTGCTAAAAATTATTCTGTATAGCATTAAATTTTTATTAGTGAAAAATTAGCAAATTAGACGTAAAAATCACTATCGTTTGGTTATTCGTGGAAAAATTAGCTTTATTGAATTACAAATTGAAAAAAATACGTATGAAAGAGTAAAGGTCTATATAAACATTTAAGAAAGAGCCTCTATTGTTTTTCCACCTTCTCTTTCTGCATTATTCTATTTACTTCTCAGAAATTTTTTTTAAGGATAATTAGGTGGTTCAATAGAATTTGAAAAAAATGGAATGGGTGTAAGCAATGATAATACTGGTGACGAAGATTTTTTTACGATGTAAACAGATGCATGCACTTCAACGATTATGTGAGACAGAAATTAGGTAACGCGTCTCATTAGGATGGATGAATTTTATATTGCAAATTGTTTCACATCGATCCTTTTCCAGTGATTTATCGTCAAATTTGCGACTTTTATTTTCTCGCGTGAACTTGTGCCGGATGTCGTAATTTTGGCTATCGAGAAAATGGTAAAGTTCGCACCTAACGTTTTATTAATGACGTGCGTTGGAAAGGTGTAACGCCCACTTCAAAACTTAGGGATTCAACTTATTCCTGAGCCTTCAAGAACCCTGCTAAATAGCGAATGGCTGAGGAAACTTCGCTGCTGGTAGGAGAAGAAAACTTCGTAGAAATTTTCGATGATTATTTTAACCTTGTCCGTCCATGGGACAACGGCTGTTCTCTAAAAGTTTATTTCTCCTTTTGATGACTAAGTTTT
The DNA here is from genome assembly GCF_921293095.1 of Ischnura elegans. Taxonomy (NCBI): domain Eukaryota; kingdom Metazoa; phylum Arthropoda; class Insecta; order Odonata; family Coenagrionidae; genus Ischnura; species Ischnura elegans. The sequence continues at coordinate 41,865,433 of NC_060250.1, read as the reverse complement.
TTTTTTCTCATAGAACGGATTGGATCAAGATGTTGTTACCATGTGAAGCTATTCAAGTATTGGAAATCGACCGAAAATGGCTGTTGTTTTCCTGTTGATGAACTGCTAAGGGGGGCATTCTGTGATATTCCGGGTAGGAGAAAGTGCGCTTTACTTTCCAGTGGACTTAAGAAGCTTAGGAAGAGGTAATCTTTGTGTTAATATCCATATAAAGGTATCCTTTCCCATAAAAAAATCCATTTACATTGATTTCTCCTACCCCAAACCGGAAAACCGAATAATTATTTGCCTTATGTTAATGGATCGTACAAAATTGAAGTTTAATCTCTTATCTATTTAAAATAACCAGAATGGATATTTAATCCATTATTGGAATTTTATTGCTTTCGGGAGAATTTTTCTGAGGTCTGTGGTAGTTTAGTTGGTAGTCAGGATTGTCATGTTATTTTTAACTGGGTAATATGGTTACGTAAAACTTGCTTTTATTCCTCTTATAATTCAAGAAATTTCGTTATGATATGTCATATGTCATGACGTGGTTTTTGGTTAGTATTGGAGTTGCTCGTAGAAGTAACTGATATTTGGTTATTTACACGTTCATGTAACGATGTAGTTTCTTCGTAAAAAGGCTATAAGTTATCATTGAATTTTAACATTTGGGTAAAAAATTGAAAATTTGGTAGGATAGCAAACTTATTCTTCAAGACATCGTTGGAGAATATTCCAGAGTATGAAATGCAACTAATCTGTGGGGATTGTAGTGAATGGATACAATATTTCGATTTATTTTTCTGCTTCTTTTTTTCTTTATTCCAAGCTAGATGGCGTTAAATATATACTTTGGAGTTGAATGCATTAATTAATCGGAGTATTTAGTCCGAAAGTCCTTTCGGCTGGGTGGGAATCTGAAAATTCCTCGCGGTTTCGCCTCCGGCGAACGGCTCAGCTCTTTTGAACGTACAATATGTGATACCACTGGACCCGTTTCTTCTAAAAGTAGGTTATTTACGAATATGGGGACCGTGGGAATCAAAATGCCTTCCAATCGAAGAATGCGGGACAAATGTGAAAACCAACGCGCCTGATATTGCCTATGTCCCTTGCTGCTCGATGGTCGCAGTCATTAATCATTTCTTGCCCATTCTCGCCTAGCAAAAGATTGCCATCGGTAAATCTAGTTCTTTTTCTTTCACTTGGGACACCAAGAAGTTGGTGGAAGGATCTCAGGAAATTTCTGCAAGTCATTTTAAGTTTATTCATCGTTGTAACTACAATGATACCTCCTCCGTGTTGTCATGACTCTCAAATTCAAGCACAATATTGGCTTTTCGTCTGTTTACCTATTACCATAATGTTGATTTGAGATTTTATACAAAAAATCCGCTTCATTGTGCAAACGCAAGTCTTTTTATTTTGTTCCGCGTCATACTTCTTCACCGACAGGAAAGCAATTAACTTTATTATGCGTATTATTCCTTAAAATCTTAATTATTCCAAGTAGATGGTGATGGGATTTGGCTTCTGTACGCAGAATTACTTCACGAATTATACGAGGAGAAATGCTGCTTCGTAAAGGAATTGCTTCCTCCGTTGTAAAAGGTGTGTTGCCTAGTCGTCGCTAAATCGTCCACTTCTACTATATACATTCGGCACCCAACGAATGTGTGAATACGTTGAATTTTCGGTGTAAATAGATGTTTTTTTCCTTCAAAGCGATTCTTATTCCTCCGTAGTAAAAGCTGTAGTGACCAATTTGTCGCTTTGCTGCTTAAAAGGCGCTACATACGCTCCGTTTTGCGCTTGATGTTTCACCCACGTGAATTTACTTCGATAATAGGATGGAAATGATATCCGAAATTATTTGAGGATGGACGAAGTGTGTTTCATGGATTTGCTTGGCAAGATCAAAAACTCAAATTTATAGAAAAAAATAGTCGATAACGGTACAGGCGTAGCGACGCCACAGAAATCGGGGTAGGGCGGTCGGCGGTTGGATGGTCTGACAGGATCAACCGCCCGACCGTCATGTCCGACTGTTTTCGTCCGGCGACAGGACTACACACCATCCAACCGTCGACGCCATCGTAGTTGGTCCCAACAGTTGGGTGGTTTGGTCGGAACGTGTGGAGCGCCTTTTAGAGATGGACCTTTCTACTATTTATTCGACATCGAACGAATGAGTGCATGCGTTGAATTTTCGGTGTAAATGGATACTTTTTTTCCCCTCCAAATTGAGCTCCCGAAAATATGAGCAAAACGTGGTATCTATCATTCTTTTCTAACTTCGTTCCGCGCCATCGGTATAACACGATTGCATCACCATGGAACCACTGTGAGGACTTGGAGGACTCACGTTCGCCGATGGATCGCCAAGGCCCTTTGGAAGAACTCAGACCCATCTTCGCGGTAAGCAGGGTCATGGGCCTGGCCCCATTTCCCTTCTGGTCCCGCCGGGCCCTCCGCGGCCCACTCGGGACCCTCGCTTTGGTCTACAGCATCGCGGTGGTCGTGGTCTTCGCGGGCCCTCTGGTCGTCGGCTTTCCATTCTTCAGCGTTCATCGCATGTCCTCGGCCTTCTCCGCCTCCGAGCGGATGAACGTGCTCATCTCGCTGCTCTGGACCTTCGTGCCTTGTTTGTTCGCCGCCGTCGTCATGGTGACGTACGTGTCCCGTCGCGGCCGGCTGAGAGACGCCCTCGTCGAGCTGGATGACATCCACGCGATGCCGCAACCGTGGAAGCGCGACAGAGTCTTTAAGACACCTTGGTATTCCTTTTTCCTACAGGTAAGAGTCATTGGAAATTTCTTAAATAATAGTCAATGTATTAATCGATTTTGCCGAACAGTGGGGTAGCCAGGAATTTTGTTCTGGGGGGGGGGGGCTTCAAAACCCGGGGAGGAAGGGTCGTAGTCAAAAGGCCCGCTCCTAAAATCCCCGGCGACAAAAGGCCCGATACAAAACGCCCGGAACAAAATCCCCGCGGCGACAAAACGCCCGAGACTAAATCCCAGTGGCGATTATGTCGCAGATTTTGTGGCGATTTTGTCACCGGGCCTTATGTCGTCAAGGGGTTTTGTCGTCGGGCCTTATGCCGGAGGGGGTTTGGTCGCCGGGGATTCTGCGCTGGGCCTTATGTCGGCAACCCGGGGGGGGGGGGTTTAAAACAAACAGGGTACTAAGTAGAGGGTTTTAAAGTAAGTTGTGGCCCTAGTTAGGGTTGCAGCTAGGAATTAAGGCTTGGGGGGGGGGTTTAGGTGTAACAAACACCGGGGTGTGTGGAGATATGGAATACCCACCAGGATAAGAGTTAGGTTCGAGATTAATAAATTGCGGAATTTTAAGATAAATGGTTCAAAATGGAGAGTTTTACTGCTTTCTGAGGGATATTTTATTAATCCTTACACTTTCCTATTAGTAAAATCAATCTTATTGAGTAATATGGATTAAACTTATTTCTATGAGTCTGGGGGGGGGGGGTTTAACCCCCAAAACCCCCCCTCGCTGCGCCACTGACCCTTTTCACAATCGAATAAACTTCATATTTCAAAGTAATCTTTTGTAAATTAATGATTTTTCAATATTTTGTTTTCTTTTATGAAGCAGAGTAATTGTGTTTTTCTACTTCGGAGGTGGGGGGGATTTGGATCCCCCTAACTTCCCCCCTCGCTACCCCACTGTCACCGAGCGGTACCAATTGAACTTCGCCATTTCAATGAAAATGTTTGGATTAATAAGTTTCGAATGATCAAAGCCACCTTTCAACGTATCTGCCTCATTTTAGAGCAAAAATGTGTGCCATGGACGATTTAGCACAAAATAGCAGTGCCTATTTGTTCGCCGAACGGCAAATAAGATATGAGGACTTCAGACACCAAGAAGCTTAGATGTAATTGTACAATTTTGGAGAGTGAGTGCAGATAATGGTTGGTGGGGTACACAATATTGTTGTGGTAAAGGGACACAAGTGAATCCCTGAATCTGCTCATATAATTATAACTATATACTTATCAGTGATTCACTTGCACTCCTTTGCCACAGCTATATTGTGCACCCCTTCACTTATCTCCAAAATTATTAAATTGCACTTGTACCCATCGGCTTATAGGGTCCTAAATTGATATGCGCAGCTGAGCTGAATCAGCTTGATGTGGTCAACATTCAATATCGGCCCCGCTCAACCCGATCCGAGGCTTCAGTCTGATTTCGAAGAAAGATCACTCGGCCCGATCGAAAACCGGTCTAGTCAGACCGCTCTATTTCCATAGTACATATTAGTAGATAGTAGTTAGATAGTAGTATATTTCTAGTAGTACCAGATGAGCGGACTTGATTCGGTTGGCGATTGTTGAGCGTTTGTACAGTGGAAGTATCGATTTACCATCCCAGACCGAGTTAGCTAGTCCCATCTGAGATCGGTTGGTAAAGGAAGAGGTTAAATGAAATTCGACGTAAAAGTATTCCGAGAAGCAAGTATTAGAATCTTGTACTTGTTTGCTATAGTTTTATGTGTTGCATGAAAGATATTTAGTGCGGTGGCAAAATACACATGGGCGCCTTAGGACTGATGAAACAATACCTAGAATAATAAACCTTTGTTTTTAATAAGAAGTTGAATGACTCATCACTAACTTCGATGCAATGATTTTTAAATGCCAAAGAAATCTGAGTTGTAAAAAAATGGGAAAAAACGTTGTGTAGAGTAAGGGAAATTATTGTTTTAAGCTATGATTATTCGGCTTGACATATATTGATTTTCGAGAGATGCCTGGCATTTAATGATATAAGTACTCAAAATACGAGTGGTGGAGAATCCATATCTCAATAAAGTATCTTCCCAAATTATGTCCAGGGAGGAAGTAAATTTTTAGGATCTTGGCTGCACAAATGCTTGAATTCTGTATAGACTAGGCTGTGCTACCGTACAATCCCTTTGGAAGAGCAAACTAAAAGAGTTGGATGAAATCAACTCATCGGTGGTGACTAAGTAGTGATAGACGTTCGCGAAAAAGAGGAATGAAACAATAAAAACTAAGTCATAACTTTTATCTGACATTAAGTGAACTAACTTATATCTTCTAATGGGAGTGTGTTGGCCTTAATTAATAATTTCAGGCAATAATACAAAGTGTACAATAACCATGTGAGGTTATTGCCTTTTGATTGCTACAACTATTGTACGGGACCTCGGTATTTGTATAATATTTTTTAATTGTAACAGTTTTATCTGAATTATGTGAGCTGAGGAATGCATTTCAAAGTTGCGACATTTTCCAAGTGAGGAGTGCAATAGTCGGTCATTCTCAAGATGGTCAGATGCACAATTTCATGCTTCATTCGGGGAGAAGGTATTCCTTTGTTAAGAGTTGAATTGTACTCATGGTACAGCGATCATTGTTCTTCTCAGTGACTGCATTCATAGCCAATTCCATCTAAAAGAGCATAAATAAACATATTTCATTTCCTCAAATTCAGCCGTGATCGTCAACTGTGATCTATGAATTTGGCTGACGAAACCTTTTCCTCATGTAGGTTATACTCGTGTTTGGGGTGATGATCGGAGCCACTTACTCACACTTTGAGATGTACGGCTACGACTTCGACCGGGCAGTGTTTGACCTCTCCCTCCCGCTCTATGCTTTCTTCGTAACTATTCTGCTGGACGTGCAGTTCATCAATTTGCTTCTGGTGTTGCGCCGGAAATTGGTGATGATCAATCGCTCTCTAGGTGAGTAAAACTATGTTCTAAGTGTACGAGGTATGTTCGGAAAAAACGGGAATTATATTTTTCCGAAATAAATTTATTCGTCTATATTTATGTTGCCAAATATGCGGTCGCCATTAGATATTACGCACTTGTACCTGAGCTTCTTCCAATCGTCGAAAAACTTCTCAAACTCGTTTTTTTGGGACAGTCTTTAGTTATGTCAGCGATTTCTTTCAATTCCATCTATGCAGTGGTGCAATGGTGCTAGAACGCGCCGGAATGCTGTTCAGGCACTGGTTAATAAAAGACATAATAGTCAAATAACATTTTTTCAATTTTGTTGGCACAAAATTTCTAATATCTTAACCATCGTAACTTAAACATTTTGTAATAGAATGTAAATAATAACTTCTAATAAAAGCACACAGAGTAATATTTCAATTCTAAAAAAAATAAGGACTCTGCTAATTTTGCCATGACATCACTGCACCTATGCTTGTTAAACCTTTTAAGGTCCCCTTTATTTTTGGAAATAGGAAAAAGGTACACGGAGTCTGGCAAATACGGAGGCTGGGGTTTTTGGCCAAAAATTCGTGTGAGCCGAAAATCGCCGACCTCATAAAAACGCGTCTAACCTTAGCCGCTGCCACAGAGAAAGTTAGCGATGCATGCAGTTGAAAATTTTATAATAATACAGGGGCATGTATACCAATATAATAAAAAAGTGGCAATCGGACACTTCGAATTCGTAAAATAATTAAAATTCCCGTCATTTTCTCGAAAACCTCACATATTATTTTTCTTATTAACTGATTTGGGAAAATAAGTCACTGATATTTTAAAAAGTAAAGTCATGTGGATTCATGGAGTACCATTTATATGTATATATATATATATATAGAAACTAACGTGTGAGTCCTCTTGTAGGTTTCGTCCCCAAGTACTCCGCCTAATCAAGTTTTTCGGATTGGTCAGGGGGGGGTGAAAATTTTTTCAAATTGATTTTTCGTGCTTAATGCAGCCTCTTTTTGTTGTATTTTGGAATTTCAGCTTCGTTCAAATGCATGGTCTGACTTCTGAGTTCTATTCTTAAATGATTCAGTATCTATCCCTTCAGAACATTTCCATGAGCATAACTTTAATCTTAGGCTTAGCCTACGGAGGCTCAAACAGTTTTAGTGCTTTAAAAATAAAATCGGAGAATGCGTCAATTTTATTTTATCATCGATTTTGACTGTCTGTAAAAGAAAGAGGCCGGTATTTTTCCGTTTTTAGATCCGTTACCTGCTTCTGGAGGTATTTTTGACGAAAAATCGACGGCATTGACCCTCTCGTGGGTGAGTTGATGGCGTCACGAACTCCTTCACATCGTGTAGCTACTTTGCCGCTTCTTTTCTGCCTTGTGCATGGGCCGTCGGCGGCTAAAACAAAAACTAGACCTAACGGGTATCCATTTTAAACTTTAGTGGACTTTTCCTTTTCTCAATGAAGGAAGGTTCTCTATAAATGGGTGTAGGAGCTACCCTTTAATGACGATATCAACTCACAAAAAGAGGGCGGCAACTTTCGCGTTTTCCGTTTTTTACACGTACGAGCGGATGACTGAAAGGAAAATGTTGTATTATGTTCCCTTACATGTACCGAATTATTTTACATTCCTGTTTTTCTGAATTTCGATTTTCGGTTCTGGTTGTACCTCAAGTGTCACCGACAGATCTCGTTCACATTTCGCTAGGTGATAGGAAATTAATACTCACGAGGTGTAATTTTTGTCTCAGCCGCCAACGCTCGATAGTTTTCGAGATATTAACGACGGAAAAATATCAGGGAAACGCCTAAATCTATGCAACACACAGCACTGATATACACTGTCAGTGCTCGTTGTCCTAGCAACGAAGTATAGAGGCCATTGGTTGCATAAATAGGGGTTTTCTTGGTTCTTTCCTGCGTTAATATCAGGGAAACGATTGAGCGTTGGCGGCTAAAACTAAAACTGCACCTCACGAGTATCCATTTTCTATCACCTAGCAAAATTAAAACGAGATCTGATGGTGGTACTTGAGGGAATTTACTTGTAAGTGGAAGAGCCCGTTGTGGCATAACAAAAAGTTTCATCGTGATAATAGGGTGGTTTTCTATTATTTTTTTATTGCCTAAATGGAAAGATTATTACTCCTGGAGTTCGCATTTCACGCTCTTAGATTTTCGAATGACGATATCTATTTTTCGCGATTAAACGAAAAGTGAAAAATTTCAAGCGCGCGAAAACGCGACGGCTAACTGTAAGTAGGAATGATGGGAAAAGTCCGTGTGACGCATTTCTGGTTCCCGCTGCCGCCCTGTGAGGTGACCTTGAGGCGAGGCTTGAGCGCTGATACGACGCAGGCTGCTAGCATGTAGCTGAGTACCATGCTAGCAGGTAGCGCTTGGCTTAAATAAGGATTATTAATACCCTTTCAAACGAAGGAAACTTTCCGAACTTAGGCAATTTTAATGGGTGATTATTAAGGCATGTTTCCCTGAGCTCTGTTCCTCATGCATGCATTGGTAATCTCAGACAATGTAAAACTCCTATCTACTCGTATAGAAACTAGGTCCCTGTGACGTCACGTGGAGTGGAATCGCATGGGCGCCAATCTGTCCTTTTTCAAATGAGGTTAAAATTGACCATTGCCATTCGTCTAAACTGGGATTTCTAAAACCAAATAATTTGTATGTTATGAAAACCCTAATAGTGGGTAACGAATAGAAATCAATGCATTTCGTTTTCTTTGATGAAGGAAACTACCCTATTACCCTGTCTTTCCCGTTTGCTAGCCCTCATGATGTCCCAGTCTCCCAGTTTCGAAGGGGTTCGCTCCCACTGGACCTGCACCGTGGGGTACGGAGTCAGCCCAGGCAGCAGTCATAGCCTGTTCGATCCCCGGGACGTGCCGACGACGGAGCGCGTCCGAATGATGGCCGAAATGCACTTTCGCATCCACAACGTGGCCGTCGAGCTGAGTCGAATCTACGGACCCTCGCTCGTCGTCCACTCCGCCATGACGCTCGTCGAGTTGGCCTTCCAGCTGTTCAACTTCATCGTCGGTATCCACCGAGGGGCCGACCTCTGGCTCCGTGCCGTCACCGGCGTCTCCTGGACCCTGCCGTACGTTGCCGTCTTCGTGGCCGTCCTGGCAACCTGCGAGGCCACCAGCCACGAGGTTGGAAACCTGGTTTCATCAGTCATACCTTGAACGTGTCAATGGAGCCAAGTGAGGCAAAACTAGCTCGTTTTGTAGCCATGCACAGTGGCTCGGAAACATGGCATAGGTACTATAAGTTTTTTTAGGAGACCACCAGCTTCGAGGTCAATAACTTGGTTTTACTGTTACTGGTGATAATTACCTGGCACTTTAACCCATTAAATTCCTAGCATGTTAATAACTTAAAATTTCAAAATATTTTCATGAATTAGCAATAATACAGACTCAAAAAAGGTTAATTATTGATTTCTATATTTTTATTGCTTTTAGTTTGGCGTTGGCGAAACGGTTGGTTGTTATTTACTATGCCTCGGAAATCTGGTATGAACACCGTTCATTTTCCGCGTGACCACCACCTTCAAAGTCGATAACCTGGTTTCGATATCAATCATTTGAGAGTGTTAATAGAACCAATGGATTTTATTATTTTCAGTAGCTCGCAAACCTTGTATGAACCTATATCGTATCAAAAGGCGGGGTGAGTCACTAATGGCCAAAATAGATCTTTTAAATTATTCTTTAGGGCACATAGGAAACTCGATCTTGACACCAATTGGTTCGAGGGTAAAGATAACATGAGAGGCAATAAGACTTGGGTTTCGATATGTAGACAGACTCGGAAACCTGGTACACCAATCTTTCTCGTTCGGGGATGTGGGGGCCAACTTTTTCAGAATTAGCTGATGGTTTATTCTAAAAAATCGATCTTAAAAAAATTCTTTTTTCTCATTAAAAATATAAGGCCAGGTGGCAGTGGAGACATCGATTTTAAGGGAAATGTATGCCCCTGTTGCGAAAGATCGTGTATTGTGTAAAAAGGTCTTCAAAGAACTTGGGTATAAATTTTTGGAATTAATGTATTTTCTATTAAAAAGCAGCTGTAACTCGCAAAAAGGGCTGTATTTTCCAATAAATATTGAACATTTTTTGGTACCAAAGTTTACCATTCTTATGACATAATCAAATTGATACTGTTCCAGGTATTTTTTGCCGCCATTCAATGTTTTAAGAAACCTCGCCTCCACTAATGGAATTTCTATCTACACCTATTTCCAAAAATTGTACTTGTACTCTTGAAGGTTTACCTTTAATAGGGTACACAAGAATAAGTTTATGCTATAATTAAATTTCAATTAAAAAAATTTATTTTGCTTCCTGTTTTCTTCTGACGTTTATGTTCTGTTTTAAAATTGACTCTTGATTTTCCCATTTCTTTCATTTTTCAGGCGAACTTGGCTCTCAGTTTGGTGACGGAGTTTTATTACTTATCCGAGAATAATGCCGTTAGGAAATGGGTGAGGGAGACTTTCATGTCTACTTTTTTTGGTATTGCTGTCGTATATGTGCTATAAATATCTTTACGCATAATGATTCCTTCCTTCTTGCAGTTGTCCACTTTCTCGGATCAATTGAGACACATGCAACTTGAATTTTCTGCGAGCAGCTTCTTTTCCATTGACTTTAGGCTATTACTTTCGGTAAGTTTCTCCTACATGAGCAGCCTCTGACTATTTATTCAAGTGAGATTTAACAGCTTTCAGAATATTTCAAATCGAACTGATGAAAAACGATTAAAAATTATTACGGAGGCTTGATTAAAAATTGTTTTAATTTCAGATTGAGTTTTGTTGATTAATAATTACATTTCCGACAAAAAATTGGAGGATTTAAAATAAGGTAGTTGCTGAAATAAAGTTTTTTTGTAAATCATTTGCTAAAACAATGTCTTTCAATAACATAGTCCTCATGGTCTGATATTTGGTGATTTTTTTTAGATTTTTCATCGATGACCGAATTGAGGCTAATGACCTAAAAAGGCTAAAATAAAGAGCTTGTAGGGGTTGTTCATTTGGCCTCGTAATTTCGCAGCTTTACAAATTGATGAACGTACGAATGTAAATTGTTGGTTAACTTTAACTTAGGTATCAAGTCCCCTTTTTATCCATTTTATCAAAGATTTTAACCTGAGCATGACTAATTATTTCCCTTTTCTTCATTCACAGTAGTCAAAATGATATTAAATCTCTTTCAGATAATTTCTGCTGTCATGACTAATTTGGTCATACTCGTCCAGTTTCATCTTTCGCAAAACGTCGAAGGGGAGTGAAGAACATTTTGTGTAAAGTATGACTTGACATCACGTGCAGCTACCCCGTGCTTAATCTCTTGTGCTCATTATACTTTCATCTATTGTGAATTATTGTTTTCAAGAACCTGATATGATGTCGCGAGTTCTAGTCAAGAGGCCTACTCGCAGAAGAAGGGTAATTATCTATAACTATTTTTACTTGCTCTGCAAAGGAATGTAGGACTGTGAGAACTGTGAGAATAAATCGTCGCTTACCATTCTTTCCATGAACTGTAATTGATTAGCAATTCTTGAGTGTGGTTTTGGTGAAGTGTTTTTCCTTTCTCTTGCCTAATAATTTATTTCCTAGACCGTATGACTGATCCGGGGTTCACATTGGAACCATCAGGTGTGTTTTTTTTTAATGAACACTCGTGGTTTATCAGTATTTTTTTACAAAAATATGAAATATCGTTTCCAATCGAGTCAATTTTTTTACACAAATGAATAATTATTCTTCGTCATAGTTGATATTACGACTTGCTTAATACGGTAATATCATTAGATATTTTAGTAGCTTATTCCGGTTTAGAATTGAAAGCGTTATTATCGGAACGAGGTAACGTCTATAGCATTGATTTTCCACTGTTGACCTGGGGAATGGGCTTATCGTTGGTCATGTGATGAAAAATTAGAGAAAATCACTAGGAAATTCATGGCTTGGGTAAATAGATGCAATGTTAAGTCACCTAAAAATATTCGGTTGACTGATAACCGGAAAATATCACTATATCACATAACTGAGTCAGGGAAAGTTCCAATAAACTCAAGTGCAAATCAAACAGGGTTACACTGCGGAAATGACCCTCCCTAATGGTACAATAGTGTACTAGCAGCTTAGTCTCCTTCTGATGCATTGACATGGTAAGCTGACCCCGTCTGACCCCACTGTCGTTAATTCCGTTTTTTAAGGTAAGTTGTGAGTCAAATTTGTACACACTTTGTTACGTCTCTTAATTCAATTGATACGAATGCCCCTCAGATACTCGTATAATCACGGCGGTAAGTTGTGTAGGCTGGATTGTCCCTTCTATGATAGATCTATCGGAGGGGAGGCGGTAAAACTTCGGCCAAGTATCTGCTCTATTCTTCACTAGGAGTTCCAGTACGATTCCAATACGAATATTGTCCAATACGATACCTACGTAATTCGTAACTCAAACAATAATTTGATCTCACTGCTTTACGTTTGCTCAATTTCCCATCCATTCTTTTCCCTGACGCCTCCTAGTCATTTCATCTCCATTCTGTACATTTAGATGACAGCTTTGCTGCATGTTCTAATTCGCAATGCGACATGATGAGGGGATAATGGTGCATATATGTTGAACCAGTCGGGCGAATTAAACAGCCGTAAGACGCTAAAAAGTGTTAAGTTTACATCCTGTTGTGATCCCGTAAAGGTCAAATATTAATTTCATCGCGCCCATTTGACACGAAGACACGAGCAGGAAAATTCTTGGCTAGATTTTCGTGGTGACTCAATGTGGTTATCCCTATTCATGTAGTGGAGGAAGTCGGAGGCTTGCGAATGAAGTAACCTTAGTTGTCCATTGTGCGCTGCGACGTAAAGCTGTTGAGCTCTCGAATTCAAGGTAGATTATCATCACATGAAGAGGGTCCTTGTCCAAAATTAGTCTTCGTCGTCAATATATTCACGATGTTTCTCGCGTATCAAACAAGGTACTGTCAATAGCAGCATAGTTGGAGACAATCGTCACAGTGGCTTCAAACACGCGGACGAGGAAATTGCAGTTAGTGGTGGTGAGTAGTGAAGTTTTTCAAATTTTTGTTGGAAAAATAGTTGTAGTTAAAATGTTCCACTTGGGAGGAATTTGGACTGAGCTTTTTTATTTTCTTTAGGGGTAATATATAGGTTCTGTTTATTTCTATGAATGAATATTGCGCAGTATGATCCAGCATATCTGTTCTAGGGGAGGCGTTGAAGTGCGGGAATTTGTTAAGATTCAAGATGTGTCGACAAAGTTGTTTTTTTCAATTTAGGGCTATTACCAATTAAAAAATACTCGGTACATAATATTAAGGTTCTGTCGTGTTTCATCCCAGAAAGTGGCGTCACTATAGGGGTAGGCCAGGCGTATTCCATTTTACATGCATTCGTGTTCCCAGATGACACTTGAGTACCCAGTTATTTGCCTGAGTACTGGGGTAGCCAGACGAATACGTGAATATCCAGACAAGTAAACAGATACGTTTCTTCCTGAACCAAATTCTTGTTTGCTTACATACTCGTTTCATTAGCTCAACGATCGTTAGAGGTCCAATGGTGAATATCGTTACTTAACGATCCGTTTTCCTATTTTCTCCAGTATCCTTATCGTCGTTCACAAAATAAATCGTAGCCTCAAATGCATGGAGTTCTTCATCACAGAGTGAGAGTATTCTGAACTTACCTTTTACTCATTAGCTTTTTGAAATAAATTTTGTGCTCTTTCGGCTCACCATTTGAGAAGCTTTATGTGTTTTTCCTCTTTTGTCAAGTATACAGATGAATTATTGAGTAGGTACAAGTACACTTGTCTCTGTATTTATTGCCTATCCAGGCAGAATACCTACTACTCTGTCATACTGAGATGTCTGTACCTCTAACAGCCATCACATAATAAAGATCTATTTGGTATTTTTTCAAGCTACTTTAATTCGGCATCGAGTCATAAATATTTAATGGGATTGAAGGGACACCAATTATAAATACTTTGCATAGGATCAAATATAATTTATTATGGCACGACTTTAAGACCAAAATAAGAAATTAACAATGTGTATGATGAAAAAGATGATTGGTTTGTGGCAGTGTAATAATCAATCTAATGGGTGTAACAGCGTCAATTACCAAGGACTTACCTCCTATAAGTATCGGCATGAGATCCTTATCGCCGTTCACAAAAAAAACACATTTTTATATGCATGCAGTTCTTCATCACATAGTGTGAGTATGAGATGCTGTTATGAAAGCTATTCTGAATTGTGTAACCTTTTATCCATTATCTTTTCGGCAATAAATTTTGTGATCCTTTGGCTTACCATTTGAGAAACTTTTGGTGTTTTATTAAATAGGTTTTGAATTTGATATGTGGGATGTTATATTTATAAATCTTTCGACGGTGGAAAGATTAGAAATAGGAATTGGAACCAGTTGAGGGAAAAGATGAACACGAAACCTATTTAATGTATTGCTTGTTTAATATCCCATTAGTCTTTTTTGATAGAAAACAGAATGCAGTAGTGATTTAAAAGTTGGAGAGATGAAACTGAACCAAAATCACCAGATTCATCAGTAGTGCTGAAGATATCTGCAGAAAAGAGAGGGGTTGAAAGTTAAACATACATTTTGAGTGGATTGAAAATTTATGTTGGGAAACCAATGAAGTATCGAAAAGAATTAAGCCTAGAGAGTAGACCCCATGTTTACAATGGGATCGAGTAACGATAGATTCGCCGTACGATCTGAGCTGGTTTTGCACACACTATTTTAACTTTCAAGATGCCCCGATTTTCTTTCAGATCGCGGAATGTTATTAATTAACCAATTCTAAGTCTTAATTTTCAAAGAAGAACTGGAATCCCATTGCAGCATTTTCCTAAGCTTTCTGGCATCAAGTAATGGAAAAATATCGGTCATAAGCGGTTTTAAACCGAATTGAAAAGCTCGACATTTCACAAAAAATGGACATTTGAATTGAAATATCGAGTAATCGAAAAAATCGACGGTTATCTTTTGAAAAATACAGTTCGTACAATATGTTTATTATTATAAATATCTCGCGAAGACAGGGTCTACTATATGCCGTATTCCACTCTGGTATCCTAATTTTACTTACTTACCGAGGTGAACAGACTTGTTTTCAAATCAAAAAATCCGAAAGCGGAAAATTTAATTCTACTATGGGCCAGTTGCATAGCAAAGATCTGGAGCTGTAATTAATTCAGAATGATCAGTGACAAAACGGGTGGGCTCGTTAAAATATGTGAATTAGAAGAAAGAGCTCAAAGTGCTTTAATGGTAGGTCAATTGGCACCTACTTCTTGTTTGACTCGTCGTCTTCTCGTCATCAGGAGATAGTGTGATACTTTTTCTCGGGTCCTCTGGTACTTCATATCAGCCGGACATGCAACAGAAATAATAATTTTAATTTAAACCATGCCTTAAAAATTCCAACTAATGAAAAATTTCGTTTTATTCTCAATGATGGGTGGTACGAGTCCAGTCTACACTGAAAGAGTGGACACAGACAGCAACCCATTTGATGGTATGGTATTTGAATGAGGCGATCGACAGCTGAGGTCATTTGTGCCGTGAGGGAAGGGTAGGTAAGTAAGGGTGGAGAGAAACTCGGCGTCGGCATTAGCCTGCTCTTAACGGAACGGGGACCACGGCGCACGGAGTGTTGGCCTTGAAATGTCCTCCACACAACATTCAAGGATCGGGCAGTCTCTGAAAACTCTCTGCCACTGCTGGGAGTTGAACCCGAGCCCACAACATGGGAAGCCAACACTCTAGCCACAACACCAACCCGATCCCCGCAACTCATTTGAGCTTTTGAAGAACTATGGGAAAGTTGAGAGGAGACACTTTCGTCCATAGAATAAATGATAAATGAATTCATGAATACAGTTCTGCTTCCACAACCGAAACGGTAGAAAGCCATAGAATGTAGAGATTAAAGGACTATTGGTATAATTTACTCATAAGGCAAAATCAATGCATACGAATAGTGGCAAGGACAAAATAGTAACATAATGGCAAAAACTTTGGATTCGGGAAGGGAAATTCAACCCTCAATACAGTTCCAGTAACGAGGATCATAGCACTGTAAAACCTGAAATATCACCAGAATAGGTGCTCCTGATTCATTTATTTTGAATTAGTGTTTGAAATATGGAACTCGGTCAAGCTAATGGACATTATTGAGACTATGCAGTACGGTGAACGTGGTCAATTTATAGGTAATGTTACTTTTTAATTATGTTCTCCTGAAATTTCTACTTTGGAATGAAAACATTTTTATTTCTAATAATACGAGTAGCTGGCTGAATGAGGAAGATAGTTTTTTCGTCAAAATTAATATTTATATTCCATTCATCAAATTATTTCATGAATTGCGATTTTGGGACTGATAAAAAAACCTGTCATCGTCAAATTAAAAGAAATTTGGCCCCTAAAGATATCATATCCCCTTTTTTCCTTGAGATGGAGATTTTTTCGTTTTTGTTAAAAAGTAGGTACTTGGGTCTCCCGCTATTTTAAAGTTACCTACTTTTAGCACCTGACTATAAACTTCACTTTGGTTATTTTTAAGCTAGCAAAACAGAACTTTTCAAATTCTGAAAAATAACTTATTTTTCTCAGGCATTGCCCTTCCTATAGCCTCCTCCATCGCTTGACGTGGGTCTAATAGATGTGAAAACTCACTTCGTCCTGCGCAGACTGACTGTCAACTAATAGTCAAAATAAACGAAAAATTTTCCCCAATTAGCAGTGCTTTCACTTTTAGATAGTTTTTTTTTCGAAAAAAAAAACAGTTTTGAGACCTTAGTGCTCGGAGCCCTTGGGACGCGGGTTCCCGAAAGTTTTCAATTACCAACTTTTACAACATGAATATTAACTTCACCTTGATCAGTTCAAGACCAAGAAAACATAACGTTTCCGAATTCTGAAAAAAAAGGCCTAATTACACATTGCCCTTGTTGTAATCCCCTCCCTCGCTTGACCTGGGTTAAATAAAGGGGAAAACACTTCGTCCTGCGCAGACTGATTGTCAAACTGATCGTCAAAACGTACAAAAATTTGTCCCTATTGAACTTTACTTTCACTTGTGAGGTAGAATTTTTCGCCCCAGGTTACTAATTTTGGATCTTAAGTTCTTGGGGCCCTTGAAGCGCGGTTTCCCCATATTTTAAAGTAACCAACTTTTAGCATGCGAATATAAACTTCATTTTGATAATTTTAAGACTAGGAAAACATGGCTTTTACAAATTATGAAAAATAAGGGCCGAACTACGCAATGCCCATGCTTTAAACCCCTCCCTCATTTGCGATAAACTCACTTCGTCCTGCGCAGACTGACTGCAGTACACCAAGATGGCCAAGACGATCATGACGGCCACTTTCCAAGGGATCGGGAAGAGGACCACGACGCCGGCTTTAACGTTCGCGTACACTTCGAGCAAGTAGATTATAACGAAGAAGCTCTGGAAGGCGGCGCCCACGAAGGCCCCGACGGCGTACAGGAAGGAAGGGAGGCCAAAGATGGCGTCCATGCGTCGCGCAGTCCGACAAATGGAAAGGTAGTGCCAGGCCAGCTTCCTCACGAGCACGTGCTCCTTCTCTCGACGTCCTCTGAAGACTTGCTCGCAACCATGCCTCTGTTCCTGCATGCCTCCAGGAAAGTTCCACTTGTTTGACTTGATCAAGCTGCGGTTTAGTGTATCACCCTCGTCGTAGCATGAGCTCATATTCTTCAAAGGTCTGCTGTTCGAAGCTTCTGAAAATTTCAGAATTTAATTAAATCACATTTTGTGTTTATATTTTATGAAGAATAGCCACATATCACGAAGGCACTAATTTGCAATGACCAAATATATAAATGGTAATAAACATAGGCTGATTTAGTGGGGGACACGGGGGCACGTACTTCCCCAGTTGCTTAAATAATAGGCAAATTTTTTAGTACGGTTATCATTACGATCGCTTTGTTTTGCCTATTACGGAGTCTCAATCATTTGATTCCTTACCAATAACTTTGATATTAAAATTAAGACAATATTTCGTCCAGTAATTGTTATATCTTGTTTTTAATCTCAGTGATGAGGAGATCGTTTGCCTGTCAGGCCCTTGTACCCCCCACAGAAAAATCCTGCATCCGCCCCTGGTAATAAATAAATTGGCAATTTAACAATGAAAATGAGCAATAGAGTAAACAAATGCATATCACAGGAAAATTATCGGGGAAAAAATTTATTTAAATAACACTCGAAATGATAAGGATTATTTAGTGATTTTTTTGGAAGTAGATATGGATCAATAAAATTTACGTGGGTACATACATGATCAGGAGGTTGTTTCCTATCGTTTCATTTGATACTTTAGAAATGGTTTATTTTGCATCACTTCATCCTCAGATTTCTTCTGGCATTTATTTTTTGGGGAACTCACATGCTGCTAAAAGAGCTTATTCCTTTATCGGCTGAGTAAGTCGTTCTCGTGGATAGATGAGTCTCCGATTCGTTCATTTGATTGAGAATCACAGGAAGGAAGTAATTGACTCGATTTATTGAACCACTCAAGTGACTTGATCCATAAAGATTGAATCTTGGAAAAGAACGACTTATCCGGTCTCTAATTTCGATTGTGGGTGTAATCGAAGGCTCCTACCGTGAGTTTGAACCCGGAACACTTGGATGAGCACCCTAGCTCACAAGCAGTGTTGCTGAGTAATCGAGTAAAAGTAATCTGATTACTCGTAACGATTTATTTTTACAAAATGTAATTTTTATTCGTAATTTACTCCTCAAGGTGAAAGAGGAATCGTTGCTTTCGACGAAAATCGTTTGTTGCTCGTAATCGACGATTACTTTACTGATTTAGCCACTCGCATGTTCTAACCTACTTATGATGGGTACAAAATACGATACCCGTTGTGTTGTTACGCCAGTTATAATTCTATGTGTCGCTTGTGAAATTGCAATTAGCAATTTTTATGACTCCATTATTACTCACTTTTTCTGCAATGATCGAAATTTGCTCGGTGGTCTCTAAAAAGGACAATCATACATAGTGGCGTAGCCAGGAATTTCATAAAACAGGGGGATTAAAAAAAAAACCGGGTACTAAGTAGAGGGTTTTAAACTAATTTTACTACTTTTCATAATCGAAAAAACTTCATTTTTCTAAGAAATTATTCCATCATCATGATGTTCCAATATCTTGTATTCTTGTATTAAGGAAAGTAAATGTATTTTTATATTTCGGGGGTTCTGGACCCCCTGGTCAACCTCCTCGCTACGCCACTGATCATTCATGAAGTGATTGTAATTGTTACTACATTTCTTACTGATTACTTTTTAAAATCAGTAATTTGTTCTTGCAATTGATTACTTTATGTAGGAAGTAACTTTAATTTGGCCCAGTTATTTTTTATCAGTAGGTAATGCACTACATTTACCCATGGATTAAGGGCTCAGGGGAGCCCTTCGATGATACAACACACCGGGGCCGGAAACCAAGTCAGAGACTTATACGCCCGATCACCCGGGGAGGGGCTGGAGAGGAAGGAAAAAGGAAAGAGGCGCCGCCGCCATAGGAGCCCGTCGACGCCTTTGGGGTAGGACAGGCTCGGAAGGGGTGGGACCGGCAAAAACACCTCAACGCTATAGAAGCGAAGAGGGCCCAACTAAATAGCGAAAGCAGGCGAAGCCATTAATGTGCCAGCGATTTTAGAGGATTTTCCTAATAGGAAGAAAAATCCGTCGATCAAATCGCTAGAACCTACTAGGTTATATCAAAATCCAGCGGAGAATTTTTTTTTACTCTTGAGATTGGTTGGAAATCGTACCGGACTCATTTGCAAACTCCTGGACCACGCCATTCAACTCTGCGAGCCTCATTCGAATCGACACCAGCACTACCGCGTAAAACAGCTCGCCGACCATCATCGTGATGTTTCGGTAGAGCATCGAGGACTTCATCAGCAAGCTGACGTTGTCGTCGATGATTTCTTGCGAAATGATGTAGGATATGACGAAGAGGACTAGAAGCGAGACGGCCGCGAAGCACTGTCTCCGGAGACGACCGTAGTGGGCGTTGGGCAGCAGGTGGTAGGCCAGGGCCTCCGAGTCGAAGCGATGGAGGATGTCGTGGATCGCCCTCTGGCGGAAAGCGATGCTAGGGAAGAAGGCGGTGAAGATGAGCGTGTCCGCCACGATCCAAGAGATGGTTATCACCTTCCTCTGTTTCGAATCCTCGTCGACGGCCACCTGAGAACGGTTAAGAGGAGCGAGCTATGTAATGGTAGTTAGTGCGCCTCGGTAAAAGTAGCAATATTTGATGAAACTTTGGTCATATATTCTTTGAAAGACCCACTTTGAATTGAGCCGTGCCTCACTCTACGCTATCGGTCGAGTAGCTTGGCGGGTGGTGAAATTCTCCGCCAAAGGAAATGGCCTCCGGTCAGTGGGGGCCTAACATTGGTGATCGCAAATGGGCCCAAATATATATAACGGAATGTTTGTTCGCGAGCGGTGTGCATTGTTTTGCTAAAGCTCTTTTCGAGTGTTTGGGCGTGAGAAGAGCTGCTCACGGGAGGCGACCAAAGGCACTTTTTTCGACCACTGCTACCTCCTACAGCCAAGGTAACAATCCTCCATCCCTGTTTCTAACCTCGCCTTTTCTCCGAGTTTTTTTAGTTCGTTTCCTGGCCACCACAGATCAGAAAGGTGTTTTTTTTTGTAAATCGACCGTTTCTTTTGTTATTAAATGTTGATACTCGTGTTCAACCGTGCCTTTTTGTTTCTGCTTTACACTCCTCCGCATGCCCCTGGGCCTCAAAGTACGTTTCAGAATGAAGTGAAGAAAGAGGGTTTCCCATATGCCGTTTTTGAGATATTTGACGGAAAAAATGGGATAATTTAACAGGGGCTCTTATGGAAAAATAAGATATTTTACAGATAGCGAACCTGTTTGTAACAAGACGCTGTTAAGATGGCGCTCATTAGAAGGAAACATTTGTGATAAATCTAAATATGTCCGGGAAAATATAAGTTCATGATAAAATAAGTAAGATACTTGCGGAAAACTTCCTGAAAGTGGCAAGATCGCATTATACCAACATCGCAAAAGAAAAACCTCTACATTGACTTCGCCTAAATTAAAAAAAATATTTGCGAGAGCTCGGGAGAGGTCAATCTTTCTGCTTCCCACGGGTATTGGGTTACTTTTTAGGAGTCTCAGACTGATCATATCATGGCAAAAGAGCGTTGGTTCACCTTTAGTTACGTCTTTATTATTTTTCTATTCTTCTGCGACAGGGAAAAGCTAATTTTTAAAGTTAGTTTTTGCAGCTAGTTCTCGAAGTAAATTAATGTAGATCTACTCTCCTCGTTAGTATCCGTGAGATGCATTGCCATTTGCTACTATTCCTTGACGACGACGCATACGAATCACATAAATCTAGGCATTGGCTTGGAGTAAAGTAAGCTAAGTAAAAGAAAATCTTGGGGAAAACAGTTTTCTGTGTACCTTGAAGTTTGGAGAGGCGACCGAGATGAATAATACGCTGAAGAGTAGCAGCGTGAGGCCACTGTGGGCGATGAAGCACTTGAGCATGGCGTCCCTCGCTTCCTTCTTCTTGTTCAGCATTGGGGTCGGGGTCAGTCCTAGCAACCTGCCCAGGAACAGGATGGGTGAAATGGCCCACAGGAAGCTTTTCGGATTGGCCGGCATGCCTAGAAATCTAATCTATTTCACTGCAACATCTCCCCTCGGTTTCCAATTACTCGATTGATTCTGTCGATGTAGTGAAAATTACATTAGCGAGAAACTAATATTTTTAGCTTAACTACCGTTAAATTCACGGATATCGGAGTGACGTTAGCGGCACTCAACGATTAGCTAGGTTTTACCAATTTGCGTATCGTTCAAATTAGATGGATGAGAATCTTCTTGTTGTATCTCTTTATGATAATCTCTGTGTGTGATAATCTAAAATTTAAACTTAACGACGACGCACACGAAACTCATAAATCTAGGCATTGGTTTGGTGTAAAGTAAGCTGAATGAAATAAAAGACAATCTTGGGGTTACAATAGCATTAAATGGAGCGATAAAAGTCAAAAATTTCAATTACCTTTGCCTTTCCCTTTCCGCGAGCTACCTTTATGGTCTAAATAATTTTCCATTTTTAAATTCTGCCTTGAAACTTTTTCGATTAAGTGATTGTATACGACTAAACCGGATGTGAACCAAGGAACCGCCTGTCAGTAATGCTATTCTATATTAATGAATAAATATCCAAAAGAGGACTCACGGTTCATTACTCCAATGAAGAATGTAACTATGACAATTACTTGGCATGAGAGGGAGTGGTTAACCTCATGTGTACAAAATAAGGGACAACGACAGAAAAACTGACAATGCGATGACTCTCTCCAGACTTGATTGTAAAGTAGGCTCTTTGGATCATGAATAGATACTTTTTATCAAAGGCGTCGAAAGTTATTTTACTTGGCAGCGGTATAGGTGACGATTGGAGTAAATGATATGCTACACGTACTCGGCAGCCTAATACGCCAGTGCGGGTAATTTTGCAAACGGAATGGTTTAAAGAGATAGGTATTGGCTGATTCCTTATGTTAGGAAGGATCGCTGTGTGCCTCAGTTCAGTACTTACTCCAGCACATACGTATGGAATGGTGGTTTAAAGGTTCTCGGTCCTTCATCGAGAGATTTGAAAATTTCACTGACAGAGAATCAAATTAACATTTGTGTGGGCATTGGAACCTTGGTAACCTATAGGAGTGCTGACTTAGTAAAATAGCTTCCTCACCTTTCTACCCTTAAGTCTCTGGTAAACGGACGAAGCGGCTGAAAAGTTGAATCTTTTTAGTATTCAGAGTCATTAGTGGTACATGAACGATATCGACTGGATCATATCACGCCGTACTGTTCCTCGGTAGTTCCAGGATCTCTTGCAATATATTCTTAAAGATGAAAATTATATTAGTGGATCTCTATTTTGATGGTAGTAACCGGTTATTTCTAGCTGAGGTATCTCACATAGATGAGCGAAATGAAAGTAAAGATTTTTTTCTTGTCTTCCAAAGATGTCTTCCAAATTCTTGATATTTTAAGGTTGAAATATCAGATAATTATACCAAACTATTTGGATCTGAGGCATATATCAAGGATATTTTAACAATTAGTCTGGAGTTGTGATGAGCAAGATTTTAACGCACAGTCCTTTGTAGTGGATTCCGGTTCTAAATTAAAATCTCCCACCGGTGAAAATTGACGACTGAGGACAATATTATCGTAGAGAACGTAAATTTGTGCCGAGGTCTTTCTGAAAACAAAATGTGGCTCAGGAATGTTGCGAATAGTGACAAAATGTCAATAATTAGGTGTAAATAATTACATTTCCGATAACAAGTCTATTTTTTGCGTATAAATTTCTTCAAGCACTCCTAAAAAATTATAATTTATAATCTGTACCCAATTGAACGAAACAATTTAAAATTTCACTGAGTACGGGTTATTTAGAACGGTGTTTTTGGCTGTCAATCTCACAGTGTACTGTCTCCTAAGTTGGATTTGTGAAATGCTTTGGTCGATTTATGAAGGGGATTTTATTTTTTGAAACTTTGATCAATATATGTTTAAGAAGTATAATTCGTTTTTACACCTGGCTATATCTCTCGGAGAGAGAGCTCAAATATTCGTTTGGGAAATAAAACCCTGCTCGTTTAAACACATTGATCTTTTCGAGGAAAGCATTGCATTAAAGGTTTTTACGGTACGTGGATGTCTTCAATAACATTGCTTTGAACGCCGAGGTTTATGTATAACCGATAATCAATGGTGGGTTACTCCCGCAGGTCCTTCATTTAAAGAGTGTGACTGAACGAAGCTTGGCCAATGATGTTGATTTTACTTGAAAAGGCAATGAATGATTGTAGAACACGTTTGTATATTGCAAACATTAAAAAGAGCAACATGTTTGGGTATTCGTGATAAATCAGTGTTTTTAAAAAGTAACAGAAATCCAAAGGCAAGACAGGATAACATAGTTAACTTGTTAGATCGATAGTTAAATATTTAAATTCAAATATGAATGTTTTAACGGATTCTTTTTTTCAGGGAAACATTTTACTAACACAGAGAAACACTTGCACAAAATTTAACAAAGTTCTATTGTCAATTGGCTGTTTGGCGTGAGTTTTGTGTTCACCGGTATAGCAATAAATCACACCTTTGGGGTGCTAACTCTTTGTTGTCTTAATTGTTTATTTAGATTTAAATTAGAGATATAATGGTTCATAATGATTCATTGGCCAAGGCGAGAAATTTTTTTAAATAAATAACTTAATGATGTATGGGCTTTCCGGGTTCAATGGAACGAACTTTTTCCCTTGGGTTTTCAGATTTTCATAAATATTTCCCAATGAGCGTAGCGATGTTCACCTCGAGAAAAACATGCCAAAACCTTTTTTTTTTGTGATAAAATAATTGTGCGACCTATGCATATTTTGCCAAAATTACGTTCCTTATATTCCATGTTTCTCTCCACCCAACAGCCGTTTATTCCAGATTCTGGTCACGTTTCAAAGCCTAGACTTTATTTAAGGCAATTATTGTTAAATAAATTGAATTTATTCCAAATTCAATTAATGTTGAATTTGAATGATGAGTAAGTTGATGATTACATTTTTTTCAAGTAATCCGTCACAGAAGTAACGGTAACTTTTATTTGAAGATGTTATCCTGTTACGATCTACGCTATACTTCTCTCTCCTGACTTCCAGAGCTCCTTCAAGAACCATGTGGTCTACTTTATAATTTAAGGGGTTCGAAGTTGAAGCAATTCCGTGGCTTCGGCACGGTACATACCAACGTAACACATCGTTCACTCATAAAGCAGCATGTGCGTCAATTTAAGTTAATGAGACCTTTCACTCAGGCCAAAAAATCGCTGTTCGTTGAAAGAATTTACAAGAATCTAAAGTTTTCCTACGTCTGCTAGAAGAATTCGTAAGATGGATGGGATAGTTAAGTTTCTAAAAAAACAAAGCAAGTCTCCTCATTCAGCAATTCTCTCCCATTTTAAGTTTAAAATAAGCACCCCATTTTTAAATAGTTGGTGATGTCAACCAGTGGCGCAGCGAGGAGGAGGGGTTTTGAGGGATAAACCCCCCCCCCCCTAAGAGCTCAGAGAAATTTTTAAGTTTAATCCATTTTACTTAAATGGATTGATATTACTAATAAAAAAGTGTAAGGGTTAATAAAACATCCCTGAGAAAGTCGTAAAACTCACCATTTGAACCGTTTATCTTAAAATTCCGCAATTTATTAACCTCGCACCTACCGCTTATCCTGGCGGGTATTCATGCCCCCACACACCCTGCACAAACCCCCCCCCCCCCCAGCCTCAATTCCTAGCTGCGCCCCTGATGTCGACTGAGTTTGGACTTATTTAATTTCTAAGGATGAATCTTTTATTGAGAGACTTGCTCATAATTGTTTAAACAACAGCAAACTACGCGAGGCCATTATGAGATGGAAAATAGTAGGTGGGAATCGGAGAACCGCTTGTCATAAACTCGTGACGTCATCAAATTAATTACGAGAGGGTCAAGGCGGTCGATTTATCGTCGAGAAGCAGGCGATGGATCGAGAAACGGAAAAATAAGGGTCCATTAATTTTTTCTAACTCCACCAGCCTAATTTATAATAAAACGTTAATAAACGAGTCTATTATGAAGCAGAATATGTTGAAAATTAGGCATTTATGTAAATGCTACGGATTGATTGTGTATAAATTTCTCTTGTGAGGTTTTATTTTGGCTGCCAGCAGGAGTCGAGCATAGAAAACGTACGAAACCCCTTCGTGTTTTTGAATCCTCAGGGTCAAAGGCTCAATAATTCCGGTTCTCAATACGTGAATTTGCGAATGGCTTTGGACAACTTTCAAACGTTCACCCTCGAAAATCGTTCGAGAGAACGAGAGAGGACAGCTGGTTTTGCTTTTGAGCTCAGATTAATCATTCATGGGTCGCATTGAAGAGGTGACAAGGGGGCAAAACGCCAGGGAAAATATTTTCAGGAAAGAATTACCCTCGACCGGGATGCAACGTTTTCCGAGACATTTTGTATTTTGCCTTCGCATATGGGATACCTATGAGGATATTGACGAAAAAATCGATTCTCGGTCACATATCTACAGTTTTGCTCTCCCAGTTTCTGAAATATCTACGAAGAGACAGAAATTGTAGCATATTAGGCTGGTGAATCCATGACGGATAAATGGCCGAAGCAATTTAAATGGGTAGGTACTTAAAATAAAAATTTGCTAATATGCCGCAATATTTAATATGCGCACGGAATTGGTATAAGTCTAATTTATAGTTTTAAGTGAAATAATGTCATCATTAAGAAGTAGGTATTACCTCCAAATTTGTTCTATTTTCATAAGTTATTGGTGTCAACTTTTTTCGTGTCAAGATTTTCGAAACTGTTTGTATTCGTTTTCGAATACTTGTGCTGAAAAATATAAAGAAATGTCACTTGTGTAATATCAGGTGAATTTTTGGCTCCTTTTTATATTCATTTACTGGAAGAAATTCACTTCACACATGCCTACTTTGAAGGAGGCCCTAGTGCTTAAAGCTCTCTTAACTGATTTTTATTTTGTGGAGAGTAAGTAAATATTACATCGATATAATTTTTTCATTTAATTAATTATAAAGGTAATGGGCCCGCATTTTAGGGATTGATTTGCTCTTAAGCAAAAAAATTATTGAAGAAGTCATTTTAATTCTATTGTGAAGTGTATATATATATTTCAGTTTTTTTTCCTTTAGGTTTTTTCTTACTTATAGGTATTTTTGGTGAATAATTAGGCTAACTAACCGGCATTTTATGGCTGTTTTGATAATTTGTTTTATTACTGGGGAGATGTTACATGTTTCTAAAATTATGATCCAACCCAATAAGATCGTTCACTCATATCCGAAAAACGTAAGTCTTAAGTCACTTTGAAAAAAATCTTCGCCATTGAGCCATTATCTCCTAAATTTAGAAAAAAAGAAACGCTAAAGTTGTCGCCCACTTTTTACGAGTTAGTGACGTAATTTGAAATTTTTTCAATACACTTGATCGCGGAGAACCTGTCACTGAGAGAAAGAATCACTCACGAGAGTGTAAACGACAACCGTTGCGAGGTCCATGCACAAAGCAGAGAAGTAGTGGAGAAGCGACAACCCGCTCGGCATGAGCTCATGAAGTCATGGAAATATTTGCAATAGGACAAAGGCCTTTTTCGTCGGAAATATATCAAGAAGTAGACGGTGGATCTCTTTATTTTTCTATACTTGTGATGAAGATTAAAATGAACGGCACTAAGTGATGGAGATTAAAATGAAAGATATGAACTAGCCCAATGGGCAATTTCCTCCGACACAACCAACTCAAATGAATGAACCATTTACCTCATTATACCGGGTGTTTCGTGAGGAATCTACACTACTTAAGAAGTTGGCGAGAGAGACAATTTTGAGACTTTTTTGGCCATAAACATGAGTTCGCAACTCCTTATTTACTGAGATTAGGCAACGCAAAAATTTATTTGTGAACTCAGCAGTGCCATGAAAACGGTTTTTCTTGAGTATCCAGCGATTGCTAAATCTTATTAAATACTCTGAATTCTTAAGGACTTTAAATAATTTAGGTTGAACGAAAATTTGCGATTATAATATTGTCTGAAACAATCGATCTCAAAATGAGTGAGATTGCGCAATCGTGTTGATGGTTATTAACCCATTATAACCCGATGTTGCTTCTAAGTAACATCAAACATGCATACATTTTCAGTTCAATTGATGAAATATTCAAACTACGCGTTCTTTTGTGCTGTAGAGTTTAATGACGAAATACGTAGCTGTCAAAATATTTATGATTGAGAAGAAAATTTTCACCTTTTTAAAATGAAGTCTTGAAACTTAATTTCTCCCAGAAGCAGCTCTGGGTTAGAAAGGGTTAAAGAGGAGCTGGAGTTTGATTACTATTCCCTTGAAGAAGTGGCCAGCAGTCGGTTGCGAAACGTCGGGGCAATATCCGATTGATAACACGGCACACCCATATGTTTCTCTTTAATCACCATGAGCCGCGAACGCTTTTATTTTATTTATTTTCAACTTCTCCGTAAACAGCACATCGAGGCCTTTCCAAAGGCGGAATTTACAACACAAGATACAAACATCCATGCCCTGGATAGGGACCACCTACCCAGGCGGGATTCGAACCCGCGACCTACGGTTTGGCAGGTGAGGACTTTACCCCACCGCCACCGATGCCGGCTCTTTATTTAATCAAGAAATATTCAATGATGATTCTCTCTCAAAGTTCTCGTTTAATTAAGCTCAAAGGTAAATTGTTTGTGACCAGTATATTCGCGAATTTTCGTCCAACCTTAATTATTTACTGTCCTTAAAAATCCAGTGTATTGGATAAAATGTCGGAAAGGCTTGAGACTAAAACTGCTTTCATGGTAACTGCAAAGTGCATCCAAAAAAATGTTTGCGTTGTCATAGCTTAGTAACTAAGAAGTTGCGACCCCATGTTTATGGACAAAAAAATCCTAAAAACTGTCTATCCAACCACCTACTGGTGGTAGATTCCTCCTAAAAAAACCGGTATAATGATACACGTTTGTATATCTTCATAAACTATG
This sequence comes from Ischnura elegans, assembly GCF_921293095.1. Lineage (NCBI taxonomy): Eukaryota > Metazoa > Arthropoda > Insecta > Odonata > Coenagrionidae > Ischnura > Ischnura elegans. Next base: position 41,836,894 of record NC_060250.1, on the reverse strand, counting down.
CTTCATTGAAAAACTGGAGACTTTTCAGTGAAACGTTTTGTTACCCTATGATAAACGAAAATCTCCTATCTCATCCGTAGGAAAGGGCAGCGGCTTTTCGATGGAAAAAATATTTCCTCTTCTGAATTCTACAGAGGAATTCAATGGTATTGACGAATTTCGGCCAATCATTTAGGAAAAAGTAAATGCGTCAGGCGAAGCTCTAGTGTTCCATTATAACTCGCTTCAGAAAAAAAATCGAGATGTATTAAATATTTCTCCGCCTTGCAATTTTATTAGGTATTTATAAAGAGCTCGATTCTCTCGTAAGCGTTCCTTGTGGGCTTGTCTTCACAGTTGTGAGTTCGGATTTGGATGTACAGGTTTCGCCACGCGATCGTCTATTTCCGTGGAGAAAAACTGGAGTTCATATTCTAGGTGTTAGAGTTACGTAAAATTACGTAAAAATTATATACAACTCATACCACGGCTAATTACTTTACTGAAAATCGACTGAAAGTTTATTCATTTCTTATTTGAAGTAGTAATTTAGATTTTCATTCATGGAGTCAATTCGAGTGACATGTCGCGTTTCCATAGAATTGTTATTTGTGTAAACTCATTCGTGCATGATGCTGTCAGTTATTTCTTCCTTCCTCGGACTATTTCCAATGCGTAGGGTGAAAAATGGGGTAGATAGTGATGGGATATTACTATTATATTGGTAATAGAAAGGTTTTGTATTTTATAATTTGTGCTCGCATTGAAAAAATGAGATTTAAACAGACAAATGAATAACCTTGTGATCTGCACAGTAAATTCGTGTACTTTTTTTGTCGTATGTAGCTCGTCATTGTCGTAAACTGATAAAGTTGGCTGGTTTTTGAGAAATAACTCTATTTAGAATAGTTAGATGGCAAGGTACTATAGATTTTGTTATGTACTCCATCACTTATAACTAGTCCCCAACGATTTCCGAAAAAATGTACATGCCTTCGAAAATATAATCCGAAGCGCGAAAACAATGAATGGGAACATTTCGTCGAGAAACCCATAACCTTCAGTCACTTCACCGGAGGAAAACGTATTAATCATACGCCTGACGGCAAGATTTGAAACACTTACTTTGCTTCAAAAGTGAAATATTTTTTTTACTCAAGTGTTAAAGGCTTTCCTTTCGTGAGGGTCGGATTTTTGTCGTAGTTCGTATGTTTGGAAATGCTTTCAAAATGAATAATTTCATATCTAGAACGAGTATTCAAGACGGAAAACTTCAAAATTAGAGGATTAAAAAAATACTTGACCAAGGATATATCTGTGATAACGCGCTGTCCCGTGCACTTCTGTGAAAATGTAACTCGTAAGGCTATCACTAATTGTAATCAGGTGGCTCTGAGACCATTTCCGATGAAATGACGGGCGGCATCCTGAGAGAAATGAGACCCCTACTGTGGGCTAGTAGAATACTAGGTTTGGCCCCTTACAACATCTCAAACCTTCAACGAGGAGACAGGAGCCAGCGCGGACTGATAGTGTACACCCTCACAATCCTAGTCATTGGGCTGACGCTGATCGTCTTAAGATTGCCGCAATACCTCCTGGAAAGATACTCGACGAGGGATCTATCCTTGATAGTGCACTGTCACGTGAATCTCTTCGACGACGCGACTTTCGTGCTGACGTACGTTGTCATCGTCATCGGCCGGTTGGAACTGGAGGAGACAGTTCTCAGGGTATACAGATTGGACGAAGCCCTAGGCTTCAAAACTACTGTGATCTTCAGTCCGGTCTGGAAGATGTGTGTTGTGCAGACTGTCTGGATATTCGGTTGCCTGGGTGGTATCTTATTGGTGTACTCAATCCTCTCACTGAGCCAGATCACGGACCTCCACGATTTTCTCCTATCAGGTTTTGCGTCGGTCGCAAAAATCACGGCAGTGCTACAATTCATCGACTTGTTGTACGTCCTTCGCTCCAGGATTTCCTGGATCGACATAAAGATGAGAGAATTCCTGTCACCCGGGCCTGGAGACCGCGCTTTTAAAAAAAGACTGCATTGCAAGTTGAGAATGAGACGAGGAAACTTTTCTCGTAGAGGCTTCGGTCACTCGACGGTATCTACGTTGTCTATGCTATATCAGTTCCGCCGCATGGCCCTGTGTTACACTGCAGCTACAGATATTTGCAGGGAAATGAACGAATTGTATGGCTACATCATCTTATCTTTGTTTGCCGGAGGTACCGCTGAGATAGCAGTCCACGCCTATATGATAGCTGCTACTTTTTCCTACAATGGAGGTTGGGGGGATATTTACCGCCATTGGGGTTCATACGTTCTGTGGGTTTTTCCCGCCGTGGTGACAATGATTCTGACAGTCAAAGCCTGCGTGGATACAAAAACTATGGTGAGTTATATCACCGTAATCAGCATCGTGACTTTAAACTTGTTTCCGTAGAATCGTGATAATATTCTGTAATGGGATCGTTCTCAAAACCCTTATACCGATGATTGTGATGATAGTTTGAGAAATAAATTCACCCGTATCATCTGTTATGCGATCCGCCGCCTACTTCTCGAAATTTTCGCGGAAAAAATTCAACGGCCACGACCCTTGCTGAGATAAGTTGATGACGTCGCGAAATACTTAAGAGCAGGTAATCGCTCGCCCGCTATTCATCCACCTCGTACGTCGTCCACGCGTTGTTCCTTGCTGTTTAAATTTTCACGAGTGATTCCTTTCCTCAATGAGCGATTTACCCTAGACGCTTTAAAAAAATCTAAAGCCTGGATCACACGATCATTTTTTTTGTCGCGAAAGTGATCATTATCGCGATCACTAGAGTGATCACTCGCAAAATGATCGTCGCCGGCAATTGTTTTTCGCGTTCACGATCGCGATGAGGATTCCCATCGCTATTTTTCATCACTCGTCGCTATTTCCGTCGCTAAAACCGTCCCTAAAACTCCATATCAGCCAATCAGAAGGCATTCCCGTATGGTGTGATTGCTGCGCAGCGTTTGACAATTGTGGGAAGGACATAGAGAAACAAACACGCTACATATTTTCGTGATGCGGGTCCCATGACAACGAGCTGTGATATCGGAAATGATGCGATAAGCGACGGCGGGAGGGATCGTGTTATTCAGATAAATGAACACTAGAGCGATCACTTTTCGCGACGGGAAAAGTGATCGCGATAGTGATTTTTTGGCGTCGTGACTTACCGTTCCATTCCATCTTACGAATTCTTTCCATGAATTGCGCTTTCGGGTCCTGTTGAATTTCTGTGTACCTCAAAGGTGTTTTACTCTTGCGAGTTAAATATTTACTCAGGCGTATCTAGCCTTGGCACTTCCTGCGTGGCTGAGGGCTGCGGCTAATTTATGTTCACATACATCGGTGCATTGTTTCTCAAAGTTTGCCAATTTCGTTGGCTCTATTTTTATTCCTGCTTGGCACTTAAGCTTAAGTGTACCTGACAATCCCTGGAGTAAAATATCCTTAAGAATTAGTCTTGTTGTCACGTAAATGTATGCAAAACGTTTTGTTTTTTCCTTAAGTTGTGCATCGTTCAAATATCTGAGTGGGCATATTCCATCAGAATAATGGTCAATTTATTCATTAAACTTGAATGACGGCAATCAACTTCAATTTTCATAAAATATTGTACAGGAAGTTTGTATAGATAAAGGTCGTATCGAGTGGGCCGGGGGGGAGGTCAAAGGGTTCCAACCTCCCCCCCCCCGAAATTTTGGGAATATCATAATCTTTTTAATAAAGGTTTCCCAACTCCGTACAATGCCCCGAAATTCATTCCCCCTCCAAAACCCCCCGAAAAATACTTCCGGTTGCGGCCATGCCAATGATGAATTTTAGTACACCTCGGGGGACAGAGTATTGATTCACCTCATATTTGAATTCGACCAGTGGTGCTATGGACACTATTGGATGATTATGGACTTGAGCTGATAAAATACTTCTAGAGTGGAGCTTTAAATATGTAGGTCACTTTCTGTCATAGATCATAGACTGCACTTCATATTTAAACAGCATATTTGTTTTAAAGTTGCCCATTAATCACAACTAATCGTTGGTGAGGTCATAATAACGGATGCTACACTTCTGTGCTGTTTGTATGAAGATGATATTGTTTTATGGAATCTTTCCCTATGGAAACAAGTGCACAGCTGTGGTATTTTCGTTTTAATCCTGTAATATTTATTTCAGGCGAAAACGGCGTTGAAACAAGAGCAATACTTTTTTGTTTTTTAAATCGAATACTGTTTATTTCAGGCAGAATCGGCTTATGACTCATTTCAATTGATCATATCTGAGCTTAGTGATTATGGACTTCGAAAAGAGGTAAGTGAAAACATTAACTCGACCATTGATTCCAAATAAATTCGCATAATTGTATCCGTTTTCATTTCCAGTTTCGGGTAATCGTGAGTCAAATTGACCAACCAACATTCTTCTTCTCTGCCAAAGGATTTTTTGATCTCGAGTACTCTATCTTCACCACGGTAAGAAAACGTTATTTTAAATTTTTATCACACTTAAAAAAATAATTTAGTAAGATACAGTTAATATAAACAGTTATAATAAACAAAAGACGCACAAAAGCCTTCTTCCATACGTTTATAAAGAAATAATACTGCCGCAATTTTCCCTACACCTCGAATGTATAAAAAAATAAGTCTGATTCGTGTGAGCATTTGGATTTTTAAATAATTAAATGTAGTCTTACAGCAAATGTGAATGTAAGAACTCATAAAAATATCTTACCAAAGTAAATGTGAAAGAAAATAAGCGAATTATGTGCAAGTTGTATATTTTTATGGAACTGTTAAGTGAGTTGTAAGTCAACTGTAAACTTCGCGATTCATGCCATTCTGTTAAGTTAATTTACTACCAAAATGAATAAGTGGACCGTAACAGATTTGTTACTTGTGTTATCTGGCCAATTATAATTTATATATATATTGTATAAAAATCTTTTCCCGTAATATACTGGGAGAACCTAAAATAAATAAATATCGTTCTATTTTTTTCAGATATGTGCCACAGTTGTGTCCTACCTATCCATTCTCTTGCAATTCACATGATTACCTGAGATTGATGAACAGTGAACTCATTTGAAACTTCTTTTTTCTGACTGTGACGCTAATCCAGGTGCTACAGCGTATCGAATGCGCTGAATTTGCATGTAAGGTGCAGAAAAATAAGTCTAGCTCCTATTGTGATAATGTTAACTTGTATTTCATCAATCTTACTGAATCTATAAATTATAATACTAAATGTGCTACATTTGATCCGAAGATGTGAATTTTAAGTTTTCCTGGATTAAATATATCATAATTTTATCAATATCAATGTAAATTAATAAAAGAGCATCTGGCAAAATAAATAAAAGAGCAATGGCCTCCGTCATGGACATAATTATATTTTGATTTATTTTTTAAATGGAGGAATGCAGGTAAATTTGACAATACTCGCTATCCGTGCCCCTCTTACCAAATTGAGGACATCTGTGGGTCAATTATGTTAAAGTCATAAGCATAGGCGGATATAGGGTGAATTTAAGATTTAGTGAATTTTTATGTGAATTTTACACGAGACATCAATAGATAACATAAAGATATTAATTAATTTTAGTCCATTGAAGTTTTTTCTATCGATTTTATCCTGCGAGCTAAAATGTTTAATTTTCTATTTGCGTTACTTTTAATGCTTCTCTAGAAGGCTTGTATTTCAGTTGGCGTCCTTAAAATTACATTTGAGGCTGCATTATGTAGTACTAAATTTGCTGATATTTGGATAAAATAAATTAAGTGGTAAATTGTACTCGGTCTTACTTGAATAAACATATAAAAATTCTACAAATGGATGCAGGAAATGTAAATAAATTTTGATTTTGTGGTAACAAGACAGCTCATTTTATTTGAATCGCATTTATTCTGTGCCACATGATCGCTGGAAGCAATGAATTTCGAAAACTTTGTAAGAGTTGAAATGGCGTTTAACATCCTCTCTCCTTCGGTTTCCTGGAAACATCAATGTAAATAAATAAAAGAGAATCTGGAAAAAAGAATGAAAGAGCATCGGAAAAGGATCGGAAATTCACGGCTATCGAATCATCGTCACAGCTCCCATATCGATCGTGACGAGGAAATATTCTGCGGTTGACAACAGTGCATGAAAATGCGGGCCCGAGAGTTGTGATATAGTTCACGTTGGAGCCAACCTTGCTTTTATTTTTGTCTGGCGAATTGTAAATAGTTTATGGTATCCGTTTATATCCCATAAAACAAAGGACTGTGGTCGGATTAATGAATCCTATATGAAGTGGCCTGAGAATTCATCCACGACCAGGGGAATACACAAAATATGGGTTTGTAGAATTAAATTTTTAAATCTGAATTTTAAACGAGACATCAATGGATAACTTGAAGATACTTATTAATTAATTTTAGTCCGTTGAAGTTTTTTGTATCGATTTTCTCCTGCGAGCTAAAATGTCTTATTTTCTATTTGCGTTACTCTGCATGCTTCTCTATGAGTTGTATGAGTATGAAAACTTGTATGAAATTCTATTTAATTTATAAGTTCACGTCACGATCCCTAGTACAATAAAATTAAATAAATTTCTTGATAATAGTAACTGACCTGATGGTGACTTTAAAAAGTCTCAACGTCATGACTTTCCCCCGCAGAGTCAAATAGGCCACCTCACATTTCCATTCAATTCCTCAGTACTGTCATCTCCTCGCAATGCCCTATCGTAAATGTGGAATTTATGTAGTAATTCTTTGCGCACTGTTTTGAGGAGTTACAAAGGAGTATCCTCTAGTCGGCCTCTAAACGAGCTGTCATCCACCGCGCATTTAAATGGGTTTACAAAAGTCACGACTCGCGTCGCTGACGGACAAAATGATCCGAGTTTCACGGAGAAATAAGGTATAATTAAGGTTGCTATCCGATATTTACATGCACAATGATGTGATAAATTCAATTCATACCTTTTCAATGCTGTTCCTGGCAATTTAAAACATAAAAACATTCTGCAAAATATTGGAAAAAAGTGGATCACATTGCACTCATCATCGCGTTGCGGACATTTTTGAAAACCGATTAAAATGCGACCGAAGTGGGAACAGAAATCAGCATTTAATGGGATTGAATTGGCCGTTCTCTTTACAGTCCCCTTGGTTTTGTGATGGGAGCGCTAGTGTCGCCTGGAGTGAATTGTCATCGGGATGAATGTTTAAAAATAACCTTTTTATTTACATTTTAAATGTGTTCGGGATAATTAATCACTTCTAATCCCGGGCTGTTCGCTTGGATGAAAACTTTTGGAGCTTATAAATCCTCCCACGGACTGCTGGGTTTACGAAGGTAGCGCCACCATTCGTCAATGTATCGAAACGTTTGTTCACACGGGAGATACGGAGCGATTTACGTGTGCGTAGGCTTTTGATTGTGTTTATTATAAAATATCGTACCGTATGAACTGCTTATTTCCTCGAAACGAATTTTTGGACTGTTTGGTAGGTAGCCATTGTTTCCCAAGAACACCAGTGACATTACGAAGGAGCAACAGCAGAACGCGAAGGAGTAGGACAACTCGCCGGGATGTCGGGTGTAGATTGTTTTTAGAGCTTCAGTTCCCCTTGCAGCATCTGTAAGTAAATTTAAAAAGTTTCATCCATAAATTGCCCTGATATATGTTCAGTGGGTGAGATGTAGTATATGCTCTGGATAGATTTGCCGCATCAAGCGAGTTCAGGGAGGATTGGGTACCTATACAGACCCAGCAGAATTGTTCTTAGTGACACCGATGACCAGTTATGCTATGTAATTTAGGTTTTCGTAATATATACTACATTAATAATTCAGTAATGAAGCGTTCGTTCGGCTGCAGTGTTTGTACACTATTGCTACTCACACTACTGTCTTATTATAATTTTTGGTCCCTTCACTAAAGTGACACAATAAGAAGTGTTCAGTTCTGTCCACCATTTAGCCTGTTAGACTATCTCTAGCATCTATCTCCTGGGTGAGACAATCAGATGTTGAAGTGTCTCGGTTTTGTCTCACGGTTGACGTTGAGGACTGGCGATAATCCAAGATTTGTCCTCCAAAGCCTTGAACAATTCATTTTTACATGCTGGAAATAGTTTCACTTCACTTGTGAATGCAAATTATTTCTGTCGTAATTTTGGTTCAGAGACATTTTTTGTGTTGTGAATAACAATGGCTTCCGTCATGTACATAATTATATTTATTTTTTGAATGGAGGAATGCAGGTAAATATGACAAGACTCGCTAGCTTCGTGCCCCCTCTTACCAAATTGAGGACATCTGTGGGTCAATTATGTTAAAGTCATAAGCATAGGCAGATCTAGGGGGGGGGGGGCACGGGGGCACGTTCCCCCCCTAGGCCCTTGAAAAATATGCAAGATTTTTAATATGGTCCCATTATCATTGCGTTCGTTTTGTATTATGAGGTATCCTTGTCGATATCTCCACTGCAAAAATGCTCAACAAACGCCCGCTCAACTAGTAGCCCAACAATACGAATCCGCTCAGCTGGCAGTGTCCGGAGCATAAATGCTCACCTCCAAGCTTAGAGTATAGGAGATGAGCGGATTTGATTCAGTGGGCGATTGTTGAGCATTTTTGCGATTGAGGTATTGTTGTGCCCCCCTAGAGCAAAATCCTGGATACAGCCTTGCTTGTGCCCTCCCAGGAAGAAATCCTGCATCCGCCCCTGGTCATAAGCACCAATCATCCATTTGAAGTGGTATTATTCCTGTGGTAAGTCATCAATATTTTTGATGGCCATGTCATATAGATAGATACCTAGCTGAGATTTACTTAACTGACCCATTTGGCGTGTCCCTGTGCAGGGTGATCAAGGCACGACTTCAAGATGATGAACTACTGTGTTGTTGTAACAACGGTCCTCTTCAACTCCTTTATTCAGCGCAGAGCTTGATAGGAATTCATCACTTTCTTTACTTTTTATGAAGCAGCTATTTCAGATCCTGTTAGGCACCTTTTATTGGAGTAACTCTATCAAATTGACTATAGGCCACCAGGAGTTTGTTGTCAACTCTTTCCAATGTTTGGTTTTCTTACACTCTTATTGTTTTCCAAATACTGCGTTTGTGTTGTGGAAATAACCTAATCCTCCTCACATTTGACAGTAAATTACAAATTTATGCAGCCCTCTTACCACCCAAGCATCCCTTAAAGCAAATTTCTAGCTACATGCCTCCTCCTGGTCAGTCTACCGACTACTTACTTGCTGACAAAAAGTTTGAGTCCAGTAAGGCCACTACTATAGAAATTGTCATGAAATGGTGAGGTTAATCTGTTGCATTTTCTGTGGAGCTGAAACTGCTTTCCCTGATTCACACCGTAATGGGACACAATCTGTGGAAAATCATAGAAATTTCCTTCCTCATAGGGAATTTTTTCCTTTCTGTAGAAACATTAGATCATGGTTTTGCTAGGAGTAGGACCTGCCCGCCTTTGTGATGGTGCAGAATTCCTAATCCCTTCCATTCCTATCCACTCCTAGGAGGTGCCATCGGGCTCCTATCGCCTCCTTCCTTTCTCCTTCCTTGTTCTCCCCCTTCCGTGGTGCAGAGGTGAAAAACGAGAGCTTACAAACCCTGCTGCAGGAGTGTAACCCCGCAAGCCTGCCCTAGTGTCTCATTTCCACTGTAATGGGACCCAGTGGTGGGCTACACATGGGCATACCCAGCGAGGGGCAGTGGGGAGCAGCTGCCCCCCCTAGAAGCAAAAATTGCAAAACTCTTTAAGGAAAATATGTACTGAATTGAAACGAAAGTATTCAACAAATTTTCTTTTAACCAACGAAAAATGATATATATTAGTATAAGATATGTAACTAAATTAAACTATTTTTTCAATGAAATAATCTCATAAATCTCACGGCTTACCTCCCCAGACAATGGCTTGCCTTTCCCCCTAAACCATGGCTTGCCCCCCCCCCCCTCCTAGTTATGATCCTGGGTACACCCTTGGGATTACAGGCTAACTTCTTACATTGTGTGATTCCCTGTTGGGTCATCTCTTGGCTTATCCTTTCACCACTTCCTAGAGGCAGATGCATGCCCTGTAGCCTTCTATCAAAAGTTGTGGTTAGAGGGGAAGCTAAGGAATACAGAGTTGTCTCAGATTCGTCACCCCCTTGACATCAGACAGAAATCAATGCCAGGAGCCACCTGGGATGTGTCAGGTGGTGATAATCCTATTTATTTTCATGTTTATCTGTCAAGCTCCATTTTTAAGTGTCTGAGCAAGTGGCATTATTTGGTATACTGAATGTTAGCTTAGTTTAAATAATAGCATACTATTATGTGCTCCAATCAATAGGGGTGGGGTGAATGATGAATGATCTACCATTTTGTCAGATGCCATCCAATCAGAGTGAGTGTGACTTAGCTGCAGGGCCACACTCTGCTCTTCAGCAAAATGATTCTTCCCAACAAGGGCAACAATCTGTAGAATGAACACGCAGAGTTTTAAGTCTCATTTTACTGCATACTGAAATTTCAAAGTGAGGAATAATAGTTTTGCCATTGCTCATGGCAGAGGTCAGTTTAACCTATCAGCAGGCTAGTCTGCAGCAAATGTGTTAGTGCTGTACTCTCAAAACTCCATTAGTTTGAAATCCCCTGATCCCTTGCTCAGTGTTGTCTTGTGTTTAGTTTTAAAATTCTCTTTTATTGAATGAAGGAGTTCTATATGCGGTTGTAAATTTAAAACAATCAAATGGTCATGCTTTCAATAGTTCTAACAATGTGGAACTAAATTTTATTTGATGAAATTTGTTATATTAATCACATTCTTCACTTAAAAACCATCTTTGAACTGGATATTTCATATTTTACACCCATTAACTCAATAGCAATAACAAAATCGAACATTGCCTTTGATTACGCCTTTGTGTGAGCCAAATATATTTTATTATGCATAATATTGGGTGTTTATCATTATATATTATAGCTAGTGTGGGAGCTTGGTAATTATAGGATCATGCTCTACTGCACTCCTGGTATAACATTTAAATAGTCATATGTAGTTCACGTGAGCATGGAATTTATATTTTTTCACTTTTACTTCAGGGAATGTAAGCTGAGGGCAGGGATGCCGTCTTACAAAAAATATTGGGGGGGCCTAAACCGGGGATCTTGCCCCAGGAAATTTTATAATTAGTGAGTCTTTAAGTTTTTTAAGCATTTTAGAAGAGTCATATGATCAACATTAGAACCCTGTTAACTCGAATATCGAGATCTGGACACTCCGGGGAAAATCGACAAGCCTGGCACATTTTTTCCTGACACCCATAACGAATTTATGAGGGGGCTAGGGCCCCCTCAAGCCCCATGGAGTAGGCGCCACTGGTTGAGGGTAAGGAACGTTTATGTATTACATCTCTGGGTTGGTAGAGCCAGTGGCACAGCGAGGGAAGAGTTTTTGGGGATAAAACCCTTCCCAGAGCTGAGGGAAATTTTTAAGTTTATATAATCCATTTTACTTAATTGGATTAATATGACTCTTGGAATAGTGTAAAGATTAGTAAACTATCCCTCCGAAAGCTGTAAAACTCACCATTTTGATCCATTTATCTTAAAAATTTTCTGAGGGAGGGCCTCCGCACCTCCCACTTACCTGAATGGGTATTCCATACCCTCCAGACCTAAAAGTATTAGTTGTGCATAAAACATCGCCTGGCCTTAATTACTAGCTGCATCCCTGGGTATAGCGTAGCTGATGCTGGGTCCTCATCTCCCCTTACCCATGAGAGTAGCAAGTGGGAGATATATCCAGAGAAATCATTCAAATCCAGCCTCCTTAAATGTTCCCTTCCTCCTAATGAACCCCTCAAAAATTTTTTCTGGTTACGGTCTTGCCGTTTGGACAAGCATTGAAATAATTTTTCAGCCAGAGGGCTGCTGTTGCAATCGCTGTGGTTAAATGAGATCAAAATACAATTATACCAAGCAGTGACAGCACTAGGGGTTGGCCCACGACCACCCAAATGTTTTTCAGCCCACCCAAATAGGATGGATAAATTTTAAATTCCAAAATTCAAATTTAAGTCCAAAGTTAAAGTTTATTTTATTGTAAATTGTGATTGTATACCATTATTGGCATATGGAAAACCACACTATTAATTTGCCAAACAATTTTGCATTGTCCATATTAAATCAATAAAATAAAATACAATTGAAGTGGATTTTATGATGACGAAGGCCAACTCATTTTATAATCTACCCTCTCACCCCTCCTCTTACGATACCTTGCCCTCTCTTCTAACACCCGCTTTTTTTACTTATTTATTTATAAGAATTCTTCAAACAAAGTTTTTGCTTTCATTTATCCCTTTAAAATTTTTAGAAATTTCTTAAAGTTTTAACTGACACAATCAATACCTTTTGTAACTATTGCAGTAAGATACTTAATTAACTATTATCTGTTAATAGTATCTTGTTCTTTTTTCTGTCTATATGACATTTTTTGAGGACTGCATGTTGCCTTTGGGCAGTGGCTTGCCAATGCTTGCTTTAGAGGAAGTGGGAGGAAGGTAGTGTATCCTTTGAGGGAGAGTGGAAGTGGAGTAGTGGTACTAGGGGCGCAGCTAGGAATTAAGGCTAGGGGGTTTAGGCGCAAAACATTGGGGTGTGAGGGTGTGAAATACCCGCTAGGGTAAGTGGGAGGTGCAGGGGCCCTCCCCTAGAAAATTTTTCATAAAAATGGTTCAAAAATGGTGAGTTTTGCGGCCTTCTGAGGGATATTAATATTTACAGTATTCTACAAGTAATATTAATCCAATTATGTGAAATGGATCACACTTCAAAATTTCTCTGAGCTCCGGGGGGGTTTTATCCCCCAAACCTCCCCCCCAGTTCTTCTTTCATTACTTGTATCTCTAACATATTCTTTCTTAACTTGTATGAAGGTCCCTTCGGTTCTTCTTCTTCTTTATCAAATACATACGGCATTGCATGAGTTGTATCTTCAATTTTGAAACTACTGCTCTTTTGTTCTCCATCTCTCTTTCAAAGTCTTCTTGCATTCCTGGTTAAATCAGACTTATTTTTCACGCTATTTTAGGGATACCTTTCTTTGCTGTGTCTGTTAAAGCATGCTTTAAATCTTTCAAATTTCTGCATGACCTCCATCCCTTCAACACAGTTACTCATCCAGCAATTCTCATAAAGTATATATGTAAATGATTTGTCAGGAAAATCCTTAAACTCTATGCTATATCATTTTCTTTTTATGTATGATAAATAGCAGCAAAAATAGTATTTTTTTTAGTTTCTTAACTATCTATGGTTTCCATTGAATTCTTATTCTCTTCAATAGAAGTTTTGTGGGCAGAATTCTGCTCCTGTTTTTGTTGTTATACCATGAATCTAACTCCTAAAATTAGAATCAATCGCCACATGATCAATCTGATTCACATATTTACCATCTGGGGATACCTGGGTTCTGTTGTAGATATTTTTTTTTCAAAGTCGGTGCTGCTGGTGAACAATCCCTAAGAGGTGCAGAAATATATGAATATGTATTATTCCATTTTCATTTGTGATTTCATATAAGCTGTGCCTTTCAATTGTGCCCATAATTTTTTTTTCTTTTCTTAGTTTTGCATTTAGAACTCCAATAACTATTTTACTATAATACGTAATCAAGTACATTCTCCAGGTCTTTCTAGGAGTCCTTCAATGCATTATCAATTCCCACAGCAGTGGTGTGGACAATGAGGAATACTTAGGTATATCAAAGAGCAATAAGGATTATCCAGAGTTAATTGACTGAAAATCTACTACATTGTTCCTTAAATTGTTATTAATCACAAAATCTATTCCCAGCTTATGTTTGGGTTCAGAGGCAACTTAGAAAATGATTGAGTTTCCTATTTATTAAGAGGCTCATTCTGACCTCTTGCAGGACAACTAGACCTATTTTGTATTCTTTCGCTCATTTATCCATACTTTGAGCTACTCCAGATTGAAGTAGTGTTTTTACATTCTGTGGAAAGAAATTACTGTGGAGAACGATTACCAGGGATTTATGAGGAGTAAATGAGAAGAACGTCTTGTGTCAAACAACATGGCGAAGACTGTAATTTATTCCAAAATTAACTTACGCTATATTACAGAAAAAAGTGAGTATTGGAACTTGTTGCAATTGGGAGATAACAATAAATTCTAAAGAACAATCGCAGCATGTTCCATGTTCCAATCCTTAAACCATTTCAAAAGCCATTGTCTTTTATAGCCTTAGGTCTGTTTGCAAATGTCCATCATGTCTGAGGCCTTGGTGTGATGTTAGTCTTGCATTTTTTTTACGGAATACATGGCTTGGTAGCCTATGGCAACCCCCAACCTTGAGTACCGGAGATTTGATTTGGGAGTATCCTTCTCCTTAGAGATTGTCGATTGTCTTCACTACAACTGAAGGAGGGTATCCTACTCCTATGCCACCTATCTCCTATACCTGTAGTACCATAAACCTCTCTACAATTGCCATGGGAATAAAGGAACCTGGATAGAGTAGTGGTCTGCACATTGGCCTGGAAAGCCAAAGGTCCGTGATTTGATTCCTGGTCCAGGGGAATTTTTTCTCATGGCAATTCATGAATATCCTACTCCTATGGTTTGACTTATGAGTTTCCTTCTTTAAGTCATTGAGGTTATACTTACTACTTGTGCTAGGCACCATGGCATAGTGATTGTTTGGTGGCGATACCTCCCTGCCATGACCTAGCTCCGTCTTTAGGTTCATGAGGAATTTAACCCATGTAACCCCACCATAGTTCATACTCCCTGCACCCTGGTGATGCTGCTGCCTCGGTTTGGGACTCTCTATTGGGGTTATCCCTCATTCAAAGCTGCCCACCACATCTGATGGAACATTTGCTATCTTCCACCTGTGACCCGCCCAATATCTGAGGCTTGGTTCCCATTAAGGGTGTATTAACCCTTTTAGTGCGGCGGGCCGATATATCGGCTTCTGCTGGTTGGGCGAAAAGTGCGGCGGGCCGATATATCGGCTCTTACATAGTACATTATCTAATTTGCTATATCTTATTGCATTGATATATTTTTTTTCAGTAAACGGAAAAATATTTTTTTTGATTAACCAGTTTAACCTCAATAATTTAAAAAAACTGCTTATGGATATATAATAAAATAGCTTTGTATTGTTTTTTTTTCCAAGTTGCTACATTTTATGAAAATACCCTCCGCATTTCTCGCCAGTAACCCAGGAAGAGGGATAGCACTAAGAGGGTTAATGAATTAATATTATCAGAAATTTATGTTTCAATTTGGATAGGTGATCATTTTTGGGTCAGTAGTGCTCAATATATCCCTGTATGATGGCAAAAATCTTATTCCAGACACCCCGCTAAATATGTTGTCACAATGCACTAATTGTTAAGAAACTTCCTCTTAAACTCTTCCTCGCCAGGGACTGCCACTGCTGCAGGGTTATTGCCACAAACACAACCACCTGTGATCTTTTGCAGAGTTAATGGGACCCTGCTAAAGATGGCTAGTATTCACACTATCACACTCATTAAAAACAATCGCTCACGCACACAGGAGGGCACAAATTCTGGGAGAACCACTCAAAAAGAGAGTAGTCAAAGAAACACAAACACAAAGGAACGAGCATGAGCGCCAGATGTGTGTAATTTGAGCACAAAGTGCCCTTCTTCAGCGAGCTGAAGTGAAATAATCACTTGCAACACGAGGTTGTATGTTACCACACAAGATGTGAACTGCCACGGGAGGGTTATTCAGGTAGAATGGTTGTTTGATTTGACAAGTGATGCCAAATTTTATGGCCATTGCAGGCTCTCCTTTCGTTTTCTATTGCTTGGAGGTGGTAGAGCTCAATTTTCCTTTATTGAAATAAGAATAACAATAAATTCATGCATTCAACTCCTTTAAGTTGTATAGCCTAATTATTGACATTTTTGATGAGGTGGGGTATGTCAGCAAAGTCATAAACATTTCTGCTCAAAACAGTTTGCAAACAAACAGTTTGAAAAACAAAAAAAAACACCAATCTCTGCCCACATATTGCTGTTTATGGCTGCACTATCAGAAACAATGCCATGCATTGTCAGACCAACCTCTCCAGTGGGATAATATGTAGATACGAAGAGAAAAATTCACCATTAATGAGCATGTATAAACCGCACCTTTGCTCTTTAGTATAGTAGTGAGGAGGATTAGGTTTATTCCACAACACAAACACAGGAATTGAAAGCAATAACTATTTATTGGTTCATTCACTACAGAACAAAGATAAGATTGACATTCAGCACAGTGGTAAAGGCGTCCTTCTTGTAAGGTGGATCAGGCAAGATTGTCTCCATAGTGGTGTGAGTCGTTGTGCCTGCCACCTGGAGGTGGCGTCAGTGAGGCTGCAGAACAGGTGATGACTGGCTGGCACTCGTTATAGTGGCGCATGATTTGTAGCATGCCTCCACAGTAGTAATGGTCTAAGATTGACATAAAAATAAATTAAACTGTAATCTATTTTCTATTGATCTTTGAAAGCTTTTTTTGCAAGGACTGCACCCTCTCTTCCAGAAAATGTTATTATTGCCTGCAGAGTGGTTGGAACATTAAAACTTATGCTTTGCTGTCAAAATTTAAGGCCATAGGTCCATCCTATCCAAAATCAATGAGCCCTTTTTAAGTTAGGCTTTTTGATCGCAAAGAAACACTCTCTCTCTCTCTCTCTCTCCCTCTCCAATGAGTGTCATAAATGGAAAGTATCTCATGTCTCTCCATTAGCCCAGTGTCTGTCTTATACTCTATCTATTAAAAGCTGAAAAAAATTGAGGTCAAAACCACAGCTTGAGTCAGTGATAACTTGGTGTTTTCATATTGTCTTGGTACAAGGTAGCGGAAGTATTCTGTGGTCTTACATAAAAGTGTTGCCACTTGGGCACTTAATGTGCAGCAGAAAGCAGATCACCACCCAATCCTCAGAGTATCTCCATCCGTTACTGCTCCTGCTCTATGCTGCAGCCAATATTTTCTGTACAACATGCTGCTGAATCTGGGGTGTATCTCTGCTCTGCAGTTTTTCTTCAAGCTCCTCCTTGTACAACTCCTGCTTTTCGTCCTTCTTAGCCAGCAAACTCCTTTCCTTATGTTTTTGAATCTTGTTATTACAAAGTTCATTAGACCGAAAAAGTGAAGGTTCAAAAGTAACTTTGTTTCAAGAAGTAACCTACTCCTGCTTACTGCTTTGAATATATTCCTCACTAGATCAACATTCCTAGAACTTTTGAGAGACACGCATGGTTGCCTCTCTAGCCAACAGCATATTTGCTGGAATCATCGTATAATGCAAGAACAATACTTGCATTGGTGCTCACTCTCAATGGCTACACAACAATCTTGTGTTTCAAGTGACCACAGTCATCACTATTTACAGACTCACTTTCAATAGGGTGGCTTCCAGAGAACACACTGCCTCCACAAATCGGAGATTCATTGACTGCCTTGTTCAACATTCATTCATTGGCCTCAAGTGGGCCATTTTCATTGGTTACAAATTTGTAACACCAGTTCATTTTCACTTCTTTTTCTAAAATCTAGCTCTTGACCATCTTATCCTCCTGAAGTACTATGTATTTGCCTGTAGAAATTCAGGATCGCATTGGAACCATTCACTCAACATCTCAGGTCAAAAAAAACAAAAGGATTCCAAATAAAATGCCCTCCAAAACTCAGGAATATTGATGTTTGATGTCGCACTCTTGACTTTAATGAAAAAGTCACTTCCCATTGCCTTAGATATGTGTGTTGGTTGTCAGGGGCGGATCCAGGATTTCTTTCTGATGGGGGCACAAGCAAGGCTGTATCCAGGATTTTGTTCTGGGGGGGGGGGGGGGGGCACAAGAATACCTCGTAATACAAAATGAACGCAATGATAATGAGACCGTACTAAAAATCTTGCCTATTTTGTAAGGGTCTGCGGGGGAGGGGGGGGGCATGTGCCCCCGTGCCCTCCCCCCTAGATCCGCCTATGTTGGTTGTGTGTGGTTAATCTTGTCCTCCAATGTGTCCTGCTGGTTTCATATTTTCCTCAAAAAGATTTTATTTCACTGCCAAAGGCGTGGAAATTTGTTTGTGTACATATTGAACAGCAGTGGTTACAATGGAGACCCTTGTCTCACACATCAGCCAATGCCCACCCTGATTCTCCATCAACCACCCTCACTATAGATCACTTCAAATATCTTTGTAACTTAGAGGCAGGTCCAAGTTTTTTGAAGAGTTAGGGCGGAGGGTATGTGACTTCCTGAAAACCAACCGAAATGCAATAGGTGGAGCCAAGCCTCTGGGTAATTCAATTTCTTACCAACCATGCTTTCAATACGTTGGAGGCAGGAGGGGGCAGCTGTCACCCCCCCCCTTAGCAAATGTCTTCAAGGAAAATAATTTTAAAAACTAATAATAAAGTTTCCTTAAAATGTTGATTTCGTTCACCTTTTCCATGCTTAACCCCCCAGTTTTGATCCTGGGTACGCCCTTGTTTCAATAAGTTAGTCGTGAAAATAAATTTCCGTTGTCTTCATTCGCTTGTTGTGACATGTTGCCCTCCTATCACTCACATACTTGACACATTTTTCTGCAGGACATATTCCTGTGATTCATATTTATCCATGTTTTCTTTTCCATTCTCATTCTCTGGAATCGCTTCTTGTTTTGCCAAACCTATTGCATAGTTGATTTGAATTTTCACTCCATCCATCTGCCCAAGCTCCATGCTTTATAAATACTTTATATTACATAGTTGTTAATTTATATCAGAAATTCACTAAAATACTTATAGTGGCTGATCCAAAGGAAATTTGTTCATGCCTCTCGAGACAGCAAAAATATCATGCATTGGGGACTTCA
This sequence comes from Ischnura elegans, assembly GCF_921293095.1. Taxonomy (NCBI): domain Eukaryota; kingdom Metazoa; phylum Arthropoda; class Insecta; order Odonata; family Coenagrionidae; genus Ischnura; species Ischnura elegans. The sequence continues at coordinate 41,817,933 of NC_060250.1, read as the reverse complement.
AAGCTCTATGACTTCATGGGCACTGGAATCCACCCCTTTCAAGTTTTGGTCCAAGACTAACCACTGTGTCATATTCAGGTGTACAGTTTGGAAAAAAACATTCACTATTCAACAGCCATCTCGACTTGCGACTGATTGTGACTCAATGAATTTCAGCAAAGAAATTGATTGAGCTTTTACTCAGCCATCATCTTCTGTCTGTTCACCCTCTTTCCATTTGCTCTCGGACCCCAAACATGATCTATATTGAGACCTTGATGTGCTAAATGTATTTTATATCCTGGTATCAGAGTATAATGCTTAGAAATATATTTAAAAGGCTATTCTTCCTCAGTAATGCCAAACTTAATTTGATACCATTGAATTTTCAGTTATATTTATAATTTGGTAACAGGAAATTCCAAATTTGTTTGCTGAAGGTCATGGATGACTGTTATAATGGAAAATTTGCAAGACTTATCATTAATTGTGAGTAGCCAAACAGGCAATACTAGCCAGAATGTATCGCATGAGGAGAGGATGTATTTTGGTAGAGTGCATATTGATTGATAATTTGGAGGAGGTTAACTCATGAACCCAGAGGGGGTGGATTTGAATCCTCTCGGAATCAGGGGTGTTACCATTGTCAGAAGTTACAATTTAGGAAGACAGTGTATAAAATGTCCCTGGGACATACCCCTGTGGTAATTTTGTACCTTTCTTAATTTTTGATTTTAAAACTTGGCAATGCAGGGGGATAGTCATTGTCATTCAAAAATGTGGTAAAAAGTGTGGAAATTTTTTTTCAAATATAAACAAGTAATTATTTAATTCTGCTAAAAATACTTGATTTTTTTCTTCAAACAAAGCAAATTCGATATATTCAGAATTGTAAAGAATGCACTACTTAGATGATTATGTTCTATCATACTACTTATTCAAAAGGTTGATCCTTCAGGAATGGATTGTGTTGCTCCAATTAATTCACTTGCTATCAGGTTACTCAGAGTTCTGGGACAGAATATTGCCAAAATTTCGCTTTGAGGGCCTGAGTGGTATGCAATCCCCCCTATGCTCCTCCCATCCCCCCAAATCATATTCCTAGTTACGCCACTGTCAAAGTGTATGTAGTAAATCTTATTACAAATTTGACTGTTTCTATGATATGAAAAAATCATGTGTATTTACTCAGGAATAAAACTTTTACATTTTATTTACATGGGTAGGTAGATATAGTCTAGTATTTTTTAAAAGAAACATAGGTAAATATTGACTAGTGATTAAATTATAAATAAAAAAAATTATGATTTAAACGTTAGTTATATGCCAAAAATAGCAAATATGAAATATGCCAAAAATAGCAAATATGAAATTAAGATAAACTTTGGAAACTTAGCTACGCAGTTTAGGGGTTTATGAAAGCTGTCTTGATGTATTTTTCAGAGTTATGTTCTCAAATCTATATTATTTAATCCGAATGTTAACGTCTGTGGTTGGACATCCTGCCGGGTAGGCACACCTCTTTACACGCTGAATGGGGAAACTTAATAAGATTACTACACTATTACTCAAAAGGTTCTACTCTTAACTATAAATCCTCCAAGTGCAAACATTTTTGGTGGATTATACGACGTTTTTGGTCTACGAACGTACGGACACACATCACGATCAACTTTGTGGAGCGGAGTTTAAGCTCGTGCGCGGTATACGGAAATCGTTTCTTCCACTGTTAGCTGTATATACAATGTATATTGTATATACATATATTATACATATACCGACACCATATACCTACCTTGTTCCCTCACCTAAAAAATCTTGCAATGTGACAGTGAATTCCGAGTTCCAAGTTTCCCACATCTCAAGGTACTATTTTTCCCGAGCAACGACGCGACGGGAGGCCTGCTAGTTTCCAATGCTTTGCAATATAATACTTGAAACTGCGAGGAATAGCATTGCAAAATACTGGCGACTTCTCAGACCGGCGAATGGAAGATTCCCGGTTCGAATCCCGGCTGACCCAAATGATTTTTTCGCGACGAATTTCATCTTTGGTGTTTATTATCTTAAAGAAGCTCATTAAGGTCGTTTTACACGGGGCACGTCATTGTGCAATCTTACGTAAGTAGAAAGCGCCGTCAAAATTGCATCACGTAATGCGGTGACTTGCTTGAACGCATGCGAGAATGCACGGATTCGAGATGGCAAAGTAGCTCCTGTTCCAAATCCGAGATTGCATTCTCGCAATTTCAACTAATGCTTTCAGTGCTATCCTGCGCACTGACGTGCCCCGTGTAAAACGGCCTTTAGTGAGTAGGAGCTAAAGTTTTGCGCTGATAATGTGATTGAATATTGCCTACATCAAGTGAGGATTGTGTCAACAATTAATGAAACCAAGTAAGAGTATTATCCGCTATAGGGTTTAAAATTTCGTGAATTTTTAGCCTCGCGGCTTATGGCATGGGTTCAGAATCATCTTCGAAGTTGCAAGGTGAAGTAATGCCATTAACCACTTCCAAACTTTGTACACAACCGTATTCCCTAAGGGAAATGTCATTCGATAAATTTTCTGTGCTGTTAAACTTCTGTGCTTCGGACTGGGTTAAAATTCGATAATTGGGCCCCATGGAAAGGGGAAACTCATAGATGCGTGTCAGGTCTCAAAGGGGAGATAATTGCTAAGTGAACACCAACTTCCTTTCCAGTGTGGAGTTAAGGTTGTGACCGAATTTCCATTCGTATTCAAGACGAGGCTCCTCTCTTAAGCAGCAGAGACTCTGAAATGATTGGCTATTACTCTTATTAATGTTAAATGATTGGTTATTACTGAAAGACGTGTGACTGAATCTTCTCACGTAGTACTGTAAGCATCAGTGATGTCATATGTGGATTCGATCTGCTGGCATCAGAAATCATATTTAGCTTACAGTGGGCATGGTCACGCAAGAATTACACATTCTTGAGAGCAGGGGCGCAGCTAAGAATTAAGGCTTGGGGGGTTTTAGGCGCAACTATAATACTTTGGAGTGTGGGGGTATTGCATACCCACCAGGGTAAGCGTAAGTTGCGGGGGCCCCCTCCAGAAAATATTTTAGATTAATGGTTCAAAATGACGAGTTTTACGGCTTCCTGAGGGATATTTGATTAATCCCAACACTATTCTATAAGTAATACTAATCCACTAAGTAAAGTGGATTAAATTTAAAAATTTCTCTGAGCTCTGGGGGGGGGGGGGGGGTTTATCCCCAAAACCCCCCCCCCCCTCGCTGCGCCACTGCTTGAGGGCATATATTTTGAGTTGGTCTCAATTGTCCCAAGTACGTACCCTTTATTACGTCTCCACGTTGTTGTAAAGGTTTTTGTGAAATCACCCAGAAGCTGTACTTCAATTATAAGGTATAAATATGAAGATGTATTTAATGGAAAACAGCTGATGTTTTCCCCATTCTTCTTCGTTCTTATACCTTGTTGCCGCATTAAGCTTCGATTGTATGAAATACACAATGAATTGGAAATGTGAATTCATATTTTTTTTATGCTGAGCACTCTAAAATCAGTTGAACGATGAATATGGCTTGGATAATTTTGAATGGTTCATGCATGAATGGTATCCGTTTTTTCCCTTACAAATGCTGATTGTGTCGTGAAATTTTACCTTCTTTTTTCCTGGTCGACATTGAATTCAACATCGTCAACACGAGAATAAATATTAAAGCCCAAAAATTGTTTACCGCAACACATTTCGTTACGCTTTGGAGAGAAGTAATTGAAATCCTCCTATTTTTTAGAGAGCCTCCTGAAAAGTGCCATTATCGATGAAGCTACCAACGTTGGAACTGAATGGCTAAAATGCCAATTTACTCGTGATGGACTAAAACTTGGATACAAGAGCAAAAAAGATTGGACAGCGTGAAATTAGTTATCGATTGAATTTGAATATCATTGGTAATGGGCTCGTTCACCAATTTTTAATCAATGTCTATTGTGACTGAGGTTAAAAAATGAAGAGAAATTTTACGTTTTGTTTATTTCAAACTTATGAGGGAATGCTCGAATGGGGAATAATTATTTTTCGCTGTAACATATTTTACCCTTCCATCTACCGAATTGTTTATAAGATAATGTATTTTGGGTGTCAGTAAATGACCTAATTGGGATCCCATTAGTGCGGTGCTGTGTTCCTGTGGTGATGCGGGAACGGAAATCAACTTTTTCGGGGAATATATCGCAGAAAAGCTTAGTGAAAAGATGCACAAAAATATCGTTCTGCCTGCTTATTTCAATTTCAAAACTGTGTCAACTGGGTAGCTGTCATCATTAGGTACCGTTTTCTTTTCATTTTTGTTCTGTCACTTACCCGAGTCCCTGGTTTTGCCCCAGGATACCTTGCCTTAGGATACCTTGATTAAAAATATCCGTTGCAATGACAGTGATTCCTTAGTGGGAGTGAAACATATCCTGAGGTTGAGCAGTAAAGGTTTGTGCGCGTAAAACACTAAGTGAACGGGAATCTAATGAAAGGTTTAACCCATTATAACCCAATGTTGCATCTAAATGACATGAAAAATGTATGCAATTTCAGCTCCATTCAGAAGAGATTTAAATTACGTGTTCTTTTTCGCTGTATTGTTTAATGGTAAAATATGTTGTCGCCACGATAATTATGATTGAGTAGGATATGTTCAATTTTTTTAAAATGAGAAGTCTTGAAAGCAAATTTCTCCCAGAAACAGCTCCGAGTTAGAAAGGTTTAAGGAATAACGATTAAGCAGTGTACCACGCAATAAATTTTCCGAAGAATCAAATACTGAACGCAGTGTAAACAAGTTATTTATTTCATTTTGGAGATGAATTTGCTGAAAGCTATGAAAGAACTTGCTTTCGATCGTCCCATGTGCCCCTCTCTGCTAATTCTGCCGGTACCTACAATTTTTGTCGAACCACATGGCACAACGCCTTCCATTGTTGAGGTTGAGGTTAATTCAGGAAATAGTGAAATTGCACGAGTTGGCTAAAATGAAAATTTCTCCAATCGGTCTGAAAATTTGTTTCTCACTTATCACGTGGTCTAGGTTCGAAGAATGATGTTTTTGAAAACTCGATTTCTTGCCCCCCAAATTCTCCAAAAAAATAGAGGAATTAGAGGCAGTTGGCGACATTGTAATAGATGGAAAATTTAGTCATTCGACCATTTTTCCTGAGGAGTTAAGACGATTTTAGAAGTGATCGAGTCTACGGCTTTCTGTCTTTTCTCTTCTCGCTCACCCCAAACATTTGTATGAGAGAGTGAGAGGTTGGAATTTATTTTTGTAGTAAATGGATATGTGATACTAATGTTAAAGAAGAAATAAAAAACGCTGACAACAGAGGTGTCATGGTGCCGGAACGTCGTTCCTGCACTGGTTAACACAAGACGTAAGGTCAAATAACACTTGTATCAATTTTGCTGCCTCAAGATTTCTAATTCATGCATTCGTAACCAAAACAAAAAAATTAGTAATAAAATGTAAATAATGACTTGTAATGAAAAAAAAACACAGAGAAATATTTCACTTCAAACGAAAGTTAAGACAAATTCGTTGCGGCACTGCTAATTTTGCCAGGACGTCTCTGGCTGGCATCAATAAAGCAAGCAACAATTAGAAATAAGATGGCACGAAATGACCTTATGCGTGGAAGCAAACAATCAAAAACAATTCTACTGACATAATTTCCCCATGTGTGGAACTCGGTGGACATCCAAGCCGCGATAAGCTGGTACGCGGAAGTGAGTGCTTGCGTAGTAATTCGCGGAAGCATCGCTCAATAGTTCGAAAACTGGCGTCCTCGCCATTGCCGCCCGGAAAGTTAATAGGAGGAAGGACGAGGGATAGGAGAGAGAGAATTGCCGAGGTGCTCGCGGCTCCATGGGATTAATATTCTCTGCGATCGAGTTAGCTTCGACGGTGGTGCTCTCTGGGAGATTTCCCTGGAAGCAGCCGCTAGTAGGCAAAAGGCAGAGCACTTGATTGGAAGCTCCTCTTTCGAAACTACGCCCTCGTAGTATGGAATCTTTCACCAATTTTGTTTTATTGACGGTTTTGATAGTTTGAAAAATGAAGGGACACGTATTTTTCTGTTTTTCGAGCTATCGGCTACTTCTCGAGCTATACGTGACAAGTAATCAACGGCTCAATAGCTCTCATTGATATGTCTTTGTGGCGATTGTGACGTCATATTTTGATGACGTCACAAACTTTTACCGTGCGTGTAGCCGCTTCTCCGCTACTGTAGCGCCTTGGGCATGGGGTGTGCGTGGTTTGTTTTTTTTAACCTCATGTAAGTGACTCTGTCCCTCAATCAAAGGTTCTCCTTGAACGAGTAAATGCCACAGATATCTTGTGACGTCACCAACTAATGAAAAGTGGTCGGAAACTTTTGCGTTTTCTAATGTTTGGCTCGTGGGGGAATGATTGCATGGGGAAGATTTTTTCGTCGTTTATTATTTTGCCCTTTTTATTTTTATCGAGTATACGAATTTATCGAATTATTTTAATGAAATGCAATTTCAGGCGTGAGTGTATGACCCAGTTTTAAAAGCCGCCGCCGCCATGTTGGGGGTGAGGAGACGGCATTTGGGGCACCAGATCTAAACTGGAAAAAGGGTATCATTATAATTTAAGTTTTGAGTTCGAAATTTCTTGGTTTCTAACTCAGTTTTTTTCCCACATTATTTGACCACTATTTTGAAGCGTAATATGCTATTGGTTAGATTGCATGGCTTCTGACCGGAGGGTACCGTACCAGGTGTGAAATCCCAGAAGAAGGCTTTGGACACCCCTACCAAAAATCCTTTTTACGCAAGGTTATCCAGGGAAAGGATCCAGCCCCCTTGTACATTAACGTATGTGAATCTGCGTTAGCCGCACGTCTGATTTCATCCTTGCAGGGGCGGATCCAGGATTCCTTTCTGGGGGGGCCCAAGCAAGGCCGTATCGAGGATTTTGTTCTGGGTGGGGCACGAGGATAGCTCGTAATACAAAACGAACTCAATGATAATGGGACCGTATTAAAAATCTTGCATATTTTTGAGGGTCTGGGGGGGCTCGTGCCCCCTTGCCCCCCCCTGGATCCGCCTATGCATCCTCGAACACCTGGAAATAAATGCCCAACGCCACCATACTCGTTTTACCCAATCAAACAAAGAATTTAATGTAATTTTTGTTTTTTTTTCCCGGCGAACAATTGCAGTGAAGTTTTCTCGGGTTTCGCACCGGGTCAGGTCCTCTATTTATCCTTCCAACGTTTCGATGGATAACTCGCCCATCTTTTTCAGGAATCCAATTATTGGATTCCTGAATCCCTGAAGGAGAAATGGAGGACCTGACCCGGTGCGAAACCCGAGAAAACTTCTTGCAGAGAATTTAATGGCGTGCCGCTGTTCTAGCCTTCGCTGCATTTTCCTCGTGCTCCGAGTCACTGGACTTGGTCCATTAAAAACAAAATTTTGCCCCGGCATTGAGCAAGCGCCTGCTGTTTGAGGACACTTGGGTCACAACCACAAGGTGGGGGTTATGACTTTGGGTACAAGGTCTTACCCTCCACCATCGAGCATGCATGGTGTCAACGCGCTCCGATAGGGTGGTTTCTATTATTTTTTTATTGCCTAAATCGAAAGATTATTACTCCTGGAGTACGTATGTCACGCTTTTAGATTTTTAAATGACGATATCTATTTTTCGCGATTAAATGAAAATTGAAAATTTTCAAGCGCGCGAAAACGCGACGGCTAAGTATGAATGCTGAGAAAACCCGTGTGACGTCGACTTGGTTCCCGCTGCCGCAAGTGAGGTGACCTTGGGGCGAGGCTTTGAGCGCTAATACGACGCAGGCTGCTAGCAGGTAGCAGAGTACCCTGCTAGCTGGTAGCGCATGGCTTAAATAAGGATTATTAATGCCTTATCAAACGATGGAAACTTTCCGACCTTAGGCAGTTTTAATAGGTGATTATTAATAGATGTTTCCTTAAGCTCTGTGCCTCATGCATTCATTGGTAATCTCAGACGATGTAAAACTCCTATCTACTCGTATAGAAACTAGGTTCCTTAGACGTCACGTGTAGTGGCATCGCATGGGCGCCAATCTGTCCTTTTTCTAATGAGGTTATAATTGACCATTAATATTCGTCTAAACTGTGATTTCTAAAACCAAATAATTGTACATTATTAATACACTAATGATGGGTAACGAATCGAAATAAATGCCTTTCGTTTTCTTTGATGAAGGAAACTACCCTATTTACAGTCATGTCAGGAAAACTTTGTTCCCGAAACTTTTTATATAAACTTTGAACAATTAGTCCTCTACGTATGAACATTCGACTTAGAAACATTCCACTTACAAACTCTCAGAGATACGAACATTCAAAAAATCAAAGCGTGCCCGAAATTTCAAATTGGCGCCTTTGAGGTTGGGCTACGCAACGCGATGTGGCATAGTTAGATTGCGTTTTGGGCACAGAAGTACAAATTAGACCTTTTTGAAGTCAGGAACTGACCAGTGTTTCGCGCGTTTTTCCTTCCCGCGGGCTGCGAAATTTTTTCGACCCCAGCCGCGTCGCACGTGCAACAGGGTCAGTTCGTCACCAACGTGACTTAACGCAAACTTGCAATGCGGTGTTGTATTCGACAGGATGACTACACTTTACGATGCCTTGTTTAGATTTTTCAACTAATGAACGAATTCAACGTACGAAGTAGGTCTAGGAACGCATATTGTTCGTACGTCGGGGAATTACTGTATTTATGTATTTTTTTCGGAGAAATGGGGCAGCCGTTCAGTTGCGGTAAAGTTTACCGGTGATTGCCCGAGTTCGAATCCGACTGTTTTGCACTTTCACCCCATGTAACCAGCCCTATTTGCACGCGCTAGCCGCAGGTAATATAAAGGTCGTCGACCCATAAAATGGAGTATCGCACTGGATTTTTTTTCACAATAAGACATCTTCTGCACGAAACAATTCTTTGAATTATTTTAATTAGATGGAATTATTCCCTTTAAATTCCAGTGATGTGACGGTGACTTCCTTATGGAAGGATTCGCGAGTAAGCTAACGCGAAAAAATCTCATAGGGAGAAGGAAAGGTAAGTGGTTTCAAATTAAAATCTCCAGAAGGCAGCGAGGCTTCGCTTACGCATCTGCTTGCCTTTGTAAGGCCTTATTTGCGTCTCCAGTGAGTTTGCATTCGCTGACATGTTTTGTCACGAGGAGAAGCAAGTGCTTTTAATGAAAGAGCACTTCCTGCCTCGTTGATTATTTATATAACATGTTGTCCTGGTAACCTCATCCGTGAACTCCGAGAATTTATGATGGAACTCATTTTGAATTCGTCTCCGACCTCAAGAGGCTGAGCAATATGGAAATAGTGGACTGATAGTATGATTAATCACCTAAGCTAGCGGTATTGAGTCTGTCGAAAACATGATGCTAAAATGATGACATATAATCAGAGAACTGTGCGACAATTCGAAATCATCATAATATATGGTTTTCACATTTAAGCTTAGGGTAATGCACGTGAATATTACGTTGAGTATCTTCATGAATAAATTAAGTAGCTTATTCCGCAGTGCAGATTTACTGAGAAGAAATCTAATTAATGTGGAACAAAGAACTTTTACACAATACAAACTCAAAAGGCCTTTCTAGTTTGGAGTGAACTCAGGGAAACTTCAAATGTTTGACTAACAAGAGGCAGCTGGTGATCACGCTAGTTGGATGACACTTATGAAAGGTTTCCATCACGACTATGTGACGTTAAACAACTATTTGATAACAGTAAAAAATAATAGTAATTAGAAAATACTGCATTTATTAATGAAAGCCCAGGGTGCAATGCAGCAAATCAGACTACAATGCACCTGGAAGTCATTGATTGAAAACTGCATAACGTGATTGTGTCATAAACAATCACGTTATGCAGTTTTCTGAGTCTACTGCAGGGGCTTCTAAATTCAACTCGTTTGTTTCAAATTATCCATTATTGGACATAAATGTTGAAAATAGCACATCGTGGATTCGAATTTTTATTTTCGTAATCATTTTAATGTTACGTCGCACCGAGTAGTATTTTTGTGTCAAAAATTATATCATGTTCTGTTTTTTAACCTGTATTCGTTCCACTCATTTCCAAGCATCGCAGATGGAGTCTTAACATTATAAGTTTTTAGATAAAAAATATTAAATTAATATTTAACATATCATAAGCCCAGAATTTCTGTAAGCACAGTGATCATCAACTGTCATTATGTCAGAAGAGTGGAGTTTCCCTGAGATCACTCCAAACTAGAAAGGCGTTTGGAGTTTAAACTATGTAAAGGGTGCTCTCTTCCACATTAATTGGATCTCATCTCAGTGAAACTGCACAGCGGAATAAGCTACTCAAATTATTCATGAAGAATATTTTAACGTGCATTACTCTGCCCTTAAACTTGAATGTCAGACCTGATGATATTGTCGGATTCTCGCACATTTGAGAGCCTTGTTATCTCATAGGCAAAAAAAGACACTTCGTTATACCACATAACCTTAATGGCGACTTGACCCCTAGATAAAAAACTCATCATTGTCAACAAGATGAAACAATAGCATATCACAACTAAAATAATTACCTAGGATACAGCACTCGGCACAATGTGATCAACTCATGAATGTACACGAATGATATGAAGACCAACAGTTAATATGGTTGTCAGTGATAGAAACATCTAAACTTCAATAACACTACATTTTTACGTTTCATGGCGTTTTCATGGCGTTACTTCTTATTGCGGTGTTTCCTAATTTACTGCGTGATTTTTAACTGGCAAAAGAGTGCATTCACGTTCTAATACGGGTATTAACTCCTATAACTGTCCTCTGACAGGTTTCTCTTGCGAGTTACGATGTGGGAGATGCCCATGAAAGAAGATAAGCCGAGTGTAAAATTTAGTTGCCTATTTCAGAACTCTTTTAGACTTAAAATTACCGTCCACTAATAACGTTTCGTTTTGGTGGTAAATTCTCTCAAATGGAAGAAAAAGTTTTATTTTATGATTTTGGAATGACTCATGTGGAACCCAAAGGCTTGAGCTCTCTAATAACTACCAAAAAATTAGTTGTAAAGTGTAGTAGTGGGAACAAAAGGAATTACCCACTAGGAACTCCACTTTGTTTTTAATGCAAATACCAGCCCTATGCTACGCATCATGTAAAGTAACTTGTATTTGATTACATGAAATCGGATTCTTCTCCTGGTGTCAGTGATATTGAACTAGTTAGATAGTTTGAATGACATGCATTTAATGGCCGAAAGATGCTCTTTGGAAGAGGTATTGATGATTGAATGCGGTTTATGATTGTGAATAGCACCCGTCGTTCACTTATATATCTGGAAGTTTGTTCGTACACATTATTACTAATGACGGAAATATTGACTTTTTGAGATTCATGTAGGTACTTTTATTGTGATAACCGTCATGGACTTCGTCAAATAATATTCGGCGTAAAACCTCTGAGTTAATTTTATACGTTGTGTTGAGGAGGTAATAACCACGTAGCGGTGCATGAAGTTATCCATGCATGGTCAAAGTTTGAGCATGTTTCCATAAAATTTGATTCCTTCACGTATACATTGCATCATCATATGTTACGAGACTGTTCATTTGGTGCAATATTTACATGGCTGCCTCGACATTCGATGGCGCCGCGTTAGGTATTACTCTCGTTTCCTCATGAGCCCGTCCATTGGACAGTTATCGTAAAAAATGCCACACTCGTTGAAATAGGTGGCTAGGCTCACGTGTTTCACAGAATAGTACTCACGTTACATCGATTTTGTTTGCAGAGTAATGCACCAAAAATTGTTTTTCTTTATTTTTCGTCTTTGCGAAACAACCTCAGGAAACCTGCGATTTTGTAGTTAGATGGCGCACCTGACTTAGTTTACTATGTAGCATAATAAAGTTCATAAATGCACACACACTGAAATATCTTTCTCCTCCTGCTTGATAACCTTGCGACTTGAAATGTAACACGTGGGTGAGTGACTACATTAACGTTTCAAAAACAGAATAAATTGAACTAGCAGAAGTTGTCGCCGGAACTTAGCAACGACAGTCTACGTTTGCTACTCCTTATAAATTGGTGTATTTGGGCCGATACGGTGGTAATCTTACGATCTGGCAATTGGATAAGCAAGAATTCAATGCAAATTTTACGAATGGAACTTAGTCATTGGAAATATAAAGTTATTGTCTTGAAATGTGGCGGTATACTAGAAACAATTCGGTAAGAGATATAATACTCATTTTGTCTGGAGTAAATGGAGAGCTATGTATATGCGCTTCTTATTGAAAGCAAATGTACGGACCAATGAATTATAGACCTTCCCTTTTTAAAGCATACCTACCTATTAGGTTCCAATATGTGTTCAGAGTTAGTATTTGATCATACGACCAACCAAACTATGTTGTAGGTATGCTTCCAATTATGAAAATATTGACCAATTTATAATTACGACAGGATTTGTTTGACCAAATTTATCGGTGACGTTGAGATGCAATGTGTCAAAATAATCGCCCAATCTGTGAAAATGTACGCCAACTACCTAATGGAGGAAGTATGTATTCACTCCGTAAGGAGGCGCAATAATAGTTACGCGAGGTGATTTTTGGCGATGTTTGGACCCACCTTCCCCCTTAGATATCGTTAGAGTTGGCTTGACCCCTCCCCCTCCGTCTAATCTCACGTGAGATTGTTCTAAATTTGTATTTTCAGTGTAAATACGTTAATCTATGCTTCAATGCGTTGGATTTTTAAAAAACAATTCGTTTATTTATTTTTAAAGAGACACACGTTTTTCTCATTTCAACCCAGTTTTCTCGCAATTTTACTTCGTTTCTCGCGGAGAAAATTACTTGATAATTTCCAGGATCCCCCGCGTGAGATTGGGTGAGAATCGGGTGACCCCCTTAAACCCCCCACGTAATTAATGGCTACCCCGAATGAGATAGCCATTACTTCAGGAAGTGCACACGTGTCTATTTAACATACAATTAGGTCATCCAATTCTCGCTCCTCGACCGTAAAGTGCCCACGTGGACCGAAGAAAACGACCTGGTTTCTTCTCTTTGCCACACATGTGGGCGTGGCTCTGAATGCACCTCTCCAGGGTGCAGTCCGTTATTGTTTTTCACCACCTTTATGGTCCTTCATTCGAGGAAAAAGGGAAAGATGAGATGTATTAACTACGAGACCTCCTTGACCTCTTGAAACTATCTTTTTTTTTACTGCCGCGACTGAACACGATAGCCCCTCCGTGTGCTATTTCGAGGAACCTGCGACGCCTTCCAGGAGGCAACTCTTAAATATCCTTGCCCTTCTCAAGCTCTATTATGTAGCCATTTAATATTTTTTCTTGGAAATGCATAGCAAAAAATTTACTTGAAAGTTACACAGCGAGGACTTGGGTTTTTGCTAAACGTTTTGATTAGGGAGCCACGGAGTTTGGAGTGCAGTTAGAATCCGCGGTATGTTTTTTTCAGGAAACGTTTATGACTATTTGACCTTCTAGAGGCCGCTACACTCGGGATTGGGTTAAATGAAGTTACGCTTAATTCCTCCGCTGCTCACACGAATCTTTTCGCTCTAAAGTTATCGAAGTAGCAATTTAGTAATTTTTAATTTGATAAGCTAAATTTCCTTTTTTAAAGCTGTGTTATTTGTTTCTTGGTATGTTTAATGTTCGTTTCTCTGTTATAAAAAGAAACTGTTCTTTCCCAGTTCATTGTCAAATGATAAAATTTTATATGTCTACTCGTAGCAATACATATGGCCACTTCCTTAATTTGTTTTCAGATTGGTTTATTACCATGTTAATTGTCCTGCGCACCACTTTAACAATTTCTATGTTCCAAAGGAGTTCACTCCTAGAATAATAAATGAGTAAATTATAATTATTATAAAAATGAGGGTTAAGGACATAAAATGGACACGCAATAATCTATACATAAGCTGTAAAACATGAAAATATATGTTTTGAAATAACTGAAATTAAAGTTAGTTGCACTTATCCACGATCATTAAATGCGTACGACTCGTTTCGGCTCACAGGAGCCATTATATGGTGCAATACTCCATAATAAATGAGAGCATCACATTTATTCATTTAAGGAAGAGATGGGGGAGGATTTGCAAAGTTTGAGTAAGGGGGTTGGAAACAGAAGTACGGTGGGGAGAAAGTAAAAAAAATTAGACGTCTGCACGTCCCATCCTCAAGCTTATGAAATCCTCTCCCACCTCTTCCTTATATGAATAAATGTAATGATCTCATCTTCTGTGGAATCTTGTACCAGATGATGGCTCTGTGAGCCGAAACGCATTGAACGCATAAAATAATTGTTGAAAAGTTCGACTGTCTTTTATTTCAATTATTCCAAAACATATTTTTCCATGTTTTACAGGTTATACATAGACCTCATATCAATAATTGTCGAAAATTAGATAAATTAGATAAATGCAGAAATCAAATAAATTTTATTTCAATTTTTCATTTTCATGGTTTAAAACTGATGCATAGCTTTTGTTTTTCCTCCTCCTCCATTTCATATCCATTCCTATCCGCCTCCATTTCATATCCCAATCCCTAATTTTTAAGATGCGTGAACGTGATCAAATTGCTGTGCTAACTTGCCCCACAGTCGTGAAAATTTAACACGCTTGGGCTAACTGATAAATTTTCAGGGGCTACTGATAACAGATGAAAAAAGATTAAATGCACTAAATGTCTAAAAGTTTTCTGTTACATATTTTCTATTATATATATTTTGTAGTCCTATGTTTTGTTAATAAAAATATTTTAGGAGTAATATATAAATCAACAACCCAAAATCCCTCTAACTGACCTAAGATATTTTCTACAATAATGTGCATAAGTACCTGTCTTTCTCACGCGCTATTGTCTCTTCAGCATAGAAATGACCTCTTTATCTTACCATTGGGAGGAAACCAAAGCTTTAGCTTCAGGGAGGCGAGCGAAACAGCCTCCGTGCGCCATTTTTTCATTTGATGATCGAAGTGCGTCGATACGACGAAAAAAGAAAATTTCTATCGCTTTCAAATGGAGATGAATTTTCGATTCCGGATAAAATGAAATAGCGGAGTCAGGCGACCTAATTTCGCGTCACGCTTATGCGAGCAGCTAATAGTGACGGAAACGTGAGGCATTCCCCCGAGGGAATTCCAATCCCGGGGTAATGCTCCCTTCTTTCTCATCCACGCGAAAATATACAAGCCATCCGGTGTGCTCCCGAAGGATTTGATGCGGAAGATAAAGGATGAAATAAAAAGAGAATATTCCCGTGATGATGATGATTATGCCTTTATCGCAACGGGAGTCTTTCGCGATTCACTTTTTTTTTTTAATTTCAACGATTCTTGCCTATCTTTGGGCGTAATCTCGTACTGCGTTTCCCATCCCTCCGAAATAAAAAAACTTCTTTTTGACTTCCGATTACGAAAGAATAAAAAAGAAAGGATTTCAATCCTTCCTTTTTTTACACTATTTGGTTCCAGACGTTTCGGGTAATACCCCAGTTGCCTGCAATCCGGAACAATATCGCCACTAGTGAGCGTGCCATCCAGCCTTTCTAGTTCAGGCGTAGATTGCGAGATGACGCTGCACTCGACGCGCGGACAATAGAGGATATGGCGGTTAATAATGGCGGGAAAAAAATGGAGTCATTCGACGAGGAATAAACGCGCAGAGGGGAGAGGACGGATGCGAAGTTAGAGTGAATTCTGAACGACTGGAGCTTGTCGTTTGAGCCTGAAGAAGGCGACGGTGGAAAAGGGGTTTGAGTAAAAAATGTAAGACTTGGAACATGAATAGAAACGAGATGGTCCCACCGGCATTGATTCGTTCTTGCAGATTCAATGCCTTCATTTGGGGCGTCAGGAAGTCGGGTTCTTCTAAAAACATGCTTTACCGTCCTCGTGAGGCGGCAATGCAAATCTAAAGAAATGCATAATTCCTATGCTATATAAAAGTGCTCTTTTTTCGCTCATGAGGTGGTATACATCCAATTTTTCTCTCTCTCTCCCAGTAGAGATATCTAATAAAATTTAAAATTGGATCAATGCATGCAACTTCACATGTGCTGCTCAATGAATATGACATTTGATGGAAATAGGGAAGAAGGAATTATTGACATGGAAGGAGTAATATTTTTTTTCTAGTTTAATGAAACGAGACAGTATATTCTGAGGTGATTTTGTGGAGGTGAAACATTTTGTGGCTTTAAAAGGTATGGAGGGATAAAATTTAGTAATGGTGGAGAGTTGTGAAATACAACTATTCTTGGAACATGAGTGCTATTATACATTTAATAGCTGCATTAGACAGTAAATGATTTTACTAAGTAGATTTTGACTTCTTACAGACGGTGTTTAAAGCTATTAATTGTATATACATTTTTAAAAATACTAACGGAAAAGGTTTTTCTCTTAATTTCGCAATATTTTCAATATTGAAAATCATAAATATTGAAAATCAGTAATTTTTCCTATACTTTAAATTAAATTCAGGAATAATTTGAATGCGTATTTTTACCGACTTGATTTCGCTTTGCCTACAAGGGTCCAGTAAGCAAACAACATTTGTGAAAGCTTTGAAAAGTATTGAAGGAATGCGTCGTGATCCAATGAAAAGAAGCCTTTATTTTTCAATGCCCCACTTCTACATTTTGCGGACTAAATGCTCTTTCTGCACGCTGCGTTGGACAATCGATAAAATTCGAAATTGACGACCGGTAAATATTTCAAAAGACCTACTGTGGGTGTGAAAGCATACCCAGTGGTTATTTTTATAGTTGGAACAATGAAGGACCTGAGGTTGAGTTTACCCTGAACACACCTATTCATTTATTTTCAGACATTTTATTTCCTTTCCTACCTGTAGAGGTGACCGATTGTTTCGTTTGGCATTCGACGATATCTGTGTCATTTGTGGTATTCGAATGGGACCACTGACTGCGTGACATCATATCCTCTTCAGCTCCATGTAGGTCAAGTGTGAAGAGCAAGAGGGTGCCATTTCATTACTTGTCACACATTCACATGAATTGCCACGAGAAAAAATTCCCTTGCTAACCATGGACCTATGGATTCAATTCACGGTCCAGGAAAATTTTTTTCATGGCCATTTATGTGAATTTTTACCGCCGTTCACCGCAGGTTTGTTATTAAACCACATTTACCGTTCTAACATGTATAACACTCGCTTACATATTACGGTAACTTATACTATGTGACCTTTCACTAGATCTCGCTGGAATCTTTTAGCTTTAAAATGGAATTTTACCTACTGTAATTATTTTTTGTAGTAATTGGTACTTCTGGGTTGCGTCTCGGTGGTGTATTTGTGTGGTGGCTAGTGCATTAAATGGCCGACTCAAAGACTCGAGTTCAAATCCTAGGGGTATAGATAATTTTCAAAGGATCCGAATCGAATTTTGTGTGCCTTATTAGTTCCTCTTTTAGTTAACACTCTTTCAGTAGGACTTGGGGGGGGGGTAACCTGTAAGCCCGCGCCGGGTTTCTGTCCAAATTGACGTCCCTTTGTGGTGAGATCATATCAAAGGATGTCGTAGGTTTTGAATGATGCTTCTTTTCAAATTTTTTAATACTTTTATCATACGAACTACTGTGATTTGTGAAACTAAAATATTCCATTATTTTTTATTTTTTCAAGTCTTTTTTTTCTGAAGTGGCCATTTTTACGCTGGGAAAATGTAATTTCTAAGCCATTTCAGTGTTCTCTAGAGCAGCACACGTTTCCAGGTCGCGAAATAATGGTGCTGTTGTGATGTGACCTTCAGATTGTTTTTATAACTTTTCGGCGTTTACTATTTTTGGTTATTTGTAAAGTCCAGTGTTAAGCAGGTTCATAAAAGATTTTTTCCATTCATTTGTCACTCACGGACGTTTTTATTTTAAATTTATTTATTTTTATTAAAGAAAACTAATTATAAAATTGAGTGAAATGTTGGTAATCACCCAGAAGTATCCGAATATCCAGGAGCTACCTATTAAACGAATTAATATTTCGAATAAAAATTATGTAACAGCTTAAGATAATATATAACTTCGATTGGATTTTGGTCCTTTTAATAATAGCTGAACTGTAGTGACTTTTACCTGTCGAAACGACAAAGGGTATTTCATTATAACGCTTTGAAGTTGACTGTTTTTTTATCTATTATTTTTTAGCCATGAAAATTTTCCATGACGAGGTCCTGACGTAATTTGTGTAGCCACCCAGCATTCGTGGACTAGACTAATTTTCGTACGATTTCGACCTGTAGAGCTCTACATTGGCTTTCAGTCAGGGGCGGGGGGGGGGGGGCTACAGGGGCTTTCAGTCAATATTTTTGGAAGGGTTCTGGTGAAAGTGATGACCTGTAAAGGTAAAGAAAGGGAGTAGCCGGCGAGGTCACGGAAGGGTCAAGACCTCGGTTTTTATCAAGAGCGAATGGAGTGCCCTCCAACAATCAGAAGCTGAGGGAAAGGGAATCGAGGGGTGAGGGGTGAAGGTGTATGGAAGACTGAGGTCGGGTGTAGCCCTTTTTGAGGACGCATACCTCTTGTTCAATTGTTCTATTTTGGTGATGAATTATTCGTTTAATACTTTAAAATTATCGGGATAAAATGGTCGTATTATAGAAATAGGGAAATATTGACGAGGGTCTACTTCTTACGCGCTGAAAACTTCAAGATGATATAAATGGGAGAGAAGTAGTACCTTATGTAAATCATTCGCCTTGACAAGGATGATGAAGGTGAATGATTTTTTTTCTCTATGGATTTTTCGTACAACATGTGCATTGAGGATGACTCCCGTATAAGGTACCACCGTGGTCTATCTCGGTATACTTAAAAACTCATGTAAACTTTAAGAAGAAGACGGATCAACATAAAGCGATCACTTCTTTAGGCATATCGGTCCGATGAAGACAGTCGACGAGGGAAAAGTGGTTTGAAAGAATGGAAAACGAAGACCTCGGATAAAATATACAGAACAAGCAATGAATAATGGGAAAGTGAAGAATTGCTTGGGTGTGACTATGTGAAATGATAAAGCCTGAATCACACGGACATTTTTTCCGTCCCTCAGAATGATAGCTCAAGTGATAGGTTTTCAGCGACCAAAAGAGTGATCGCTCGACCCATTATTTTTATGAATCACGTAGGTTATTCCCTTTTTCCATCGCTTATTCCGTTTTTTTCCGTATTAAAAACTGTCATCCAATTAAAACACAAGCGTGGCAGGGGCGCAGCGAGGGGGCAGTCGAGGGGGCGGTCGAGGGGGTCCTGACCCCCCCGAAATATGAAAATACAGTTACTTTGCCTCTTTAAAAAAATTTAAAAACTAATAAATTTACAAAAGTTTTCTTTACAAATTAAGTTTTTTCCGTTATTAAAAGTGTTAAAATTAGTTTAAAACTTTTTCCCTCTGGTTTTGGACCCCCCCCCCCCCGAACGAAATTCCTGGCTACGTCACTGATGCGTTCCGTTACAATCGCTGTTAGCGGTCGTGCGTTCTGATTGGACGAAGGAGACCCTAGCTACTCCTGTTCCCTCAGATGGAGTATTTAACCTTTCGCATTCGAAACGCCCACCAAACACCAAATATATGCGTACACACGATAATTTTTGAATCACAAGAGCTCATTTCCACCGTCGCTTTTTCCATCGTTTATTCCGTAGTTTTCCGTGTCCTCAACGGTCGTTTAATTGAAAGCCAAGAACGGTTTTAAATCCCTGTTAGCGGCGGGACGTTCTGATTGGTTGAAGCACGGTGATAGCGATGGTTTGAGCGACGGAAAAAGAGACATGCAGAATGATGGAAAAAGGGATGGGATTTCCATCCCTGGAGCCTTCGCGGAAAATGATATCGCGAAAAGACCATTTTTCCGCCGTCATTCGAGCAATTGTTGAAGCTGTCCCTCGAAAGGGATGAAAAAATGATGGTGTGTGATTCAGGCTTTATACTCAGCAGAATAATTTAACAGTATCAGCGATGTTACTCATGGCACATATGATATTTTCACCATCCATTTAACTAAAGACTTATCCTGTATCCACCACGATTGGTTGAAGGACAGTGACAGCGATGGTTTCAGCAACGGAAAAAAGGGACGTACAGAATGATGGAAAAAGTAATGGGGTTCCCTGGAACCATCGCGGAAAATGATCGCTCGAAACTATCATTTTTCCGCCATCATTGAAGCGATCGTTGAAGCTGTCCCTCGAAAGGGATGAAAAAATGAAGGTGTGATTCAGGCTTTATACTCAGTAGAATAATTTAACAGTATCAGCGATGTTACTCATGACACGTATTATATATTCACAACCCGTTTAACTAAAGACTATTTCTCTATTCAGAAGGTCTCACGGAAGGATTGTAAAAAATGACCTTGTGATTCAAGCTTTACCTTTTCATCTTACTATTTTCAGTGCATGTGGAGTAAATTTTTTTAAATTTTTGCTTGTCTCAAATTGTAGCATTTTAAAAATTATGAATAATGAGATAAAATTTACGAATATGAATTTCGAGGCAAGTGTTGTCAAGAGTGTACTTCATTTTGCCCTGAAAATTTCAAAGCAAATGCATCATGTTGAAAAGGGCAAAAGGAGACCAAAAAAGAGCGGTCTAGCATAAGTGATGCGTCACCTTAATGATATTCTCTAATGTGTTTGCCAAGCATTGAAGAATTGCAGTCTTGTCTATGATTTCTGTAGATATGCTATTGTGAACTGCTTTTAAGTTGGTGTGCTTGTAATTCCTCAGAGAATATTACGAGCAAGTTTTTTTTAGATATAGATTCTGTTATGCATTATTAAGGGTTAGCTTGATAATAAATTGATTTGCATTTAGATATTCCGCAATATTGTTACCAAATATCAGTTGGCGGTAGTTATAAATGTGATAATGAGTATTACTTGACCCACCAGTGGAATTGTTTGTATAGTAGTTTCAATTTACATCTTTGATTGTGTTATTGCCTAATGAGATAGCAACCCCAGTTTTGAAATTAATTTTTATAAAGAAGTGTTATTAGCTAATAAGGCAAGTTTGATTTAGCTTTAACGATACGTAAAATAAAATGATAGTAAGGTGCGATAAATTCACTTCTTCTTTTCGCGTTGGTATAATGAGGAGTGAAGGTTATGGGTGGCACCCTCTGTAGCTTTGGAACTCTACTTCATCGCGTTTTGTGCTCATTACAATAATCCCAACTGAAAAACACATTTGATTCATTAGAGGGCCTCTACCCCGTCCGCCCGGTATCTTTTCTCGACCAAGTGGATAAAAACTGGAGCTGACATCGTGAAATTTTCAGAGAATGTGGAATTCACCCTTGCAATACGTGCCTGTATCTCAAGTTTGAAAATATTTTACCTCAGTATTTTCTTGCGATGTAAAATTTGATAGTTGAGGTGAATGAAAATTCTATCGAAATTCCACAATGAATAATATGAAAATTCTATTTTTGAAGGAATTATTTAAAGTAAAAATAGACAAAAATGCGGCTTTATGCATGTATGTACTTATAACTCTATGATGATGGGGTTCTTTTTAAACGAGTTAATCGCCACAAAAGCGGACAAAACACGACTGTTTTATAGGGAACTATGCGTCCTTTAAAAGTTAAATATCTCAAGTTAAAAAAATCGCTTTTCCTTTAGATACCAGCTTGAAAAATCATGTAATGATTGATTATTTTAAAGCATATTCACTCGCATCCTATTTGACTCGCACTTTTGACGTTCTTGGACTTAGAGAAGGACGATAGTGAATGGGTGCCTAAACTTTTACCTTCTCTTCATGGGAGAGGGAGCGATGGCCATGGATAAATCTTGCTCTTCCGACATCCTTCGATGGACATCGGAGCTTCCTCTTTTTCGTTCCTCCACAGTGTGCTTGAGGTGATTGTGTTGGGTGGGTAACAGATGAGAGAACTCGTGGGGGCAGTCGGTGTGGTTGTTGTACGTGGGTAGGTTGTAATGTGACGGTGAAAGGCATATTTGGGGTTCGGTGGTGAACGTTTGCTCGGATCCCGAAGAGGGAGAAAAGATGTGATCGGACCATTTTCCCAAACGATGGCGTCATGATCAAGCGTAGGTGTTTTTTGTGCCGTATAGTTAATGACTACTAGCGATTGATATTGTTACGTTTTTTATTTTTCCTCTTCAAACTTCACAAGTATTTTTATTACACTTTATAAACAAACTCGGAGGCAAAGACACACCCGCGCGCCACCACTATTACAATTCAACTCCTCATGCACTCCATCCCGCGCCGTCAACAACAATTGCCCCACTCAACCTCTGCTGCTCATTATTGCCCGATTCATTGTCCTCCTCCCATCAATTGTCACAGCCACATCCAATCCAAAACAACTCAAAAATAAGTGTTACAAAATCAATCAGAAATTAGTTTTTTAAAGTATACCGGGACTAGCCGCGGTGATAACTTTTTACGGGAGTCACCCGCAATGCACAATCGTGCGAAAGATCCACAGTGAAAAAATCATTCGCCTTGACCATTCGTCATGTCCGAAAATATCCACAGGGAAGAATGACGCCTCGGTAGCTTAACTGGCTAAAGCACTCGACCGGAAATCGGGGTTCGAATCCCAATCAGAAATTATTAATTCAGAGTAAGTAAGAAATAATAATAATAATAATATAATAATATATAATTTATTCCATTTACAATCAAATATTACATTTTAGAACATACTTAAATATTTTGGAATATATAGGTACCCCTTTTAGTAGTTTTGGGGCTACCATCATAAACTTTTTACATAGGTCTGGTGCTAGCACACATGAGAAGTAAAATTTCTTTGTATTCAGTTATTTGTTCTATTGCCGATTGCATTCATTATTACAAAACGTATTTCAAATGTTTGGACAAGGATAACTATTTTTCTTATTTTTCTTATATAAACGCATAATTACATACATAGAATATACAATATACCTTTTATTGTAAACTTTTTAACCCACCTTTCTTAGTAGAAACTCTACTTCCTCACACATCATAAGCCATTTTTTAACTGCGGATTTAAATCCCCATCTTTTTTCCGAGTTTGCTACATTACTCGGCAACATGCTAAACAATTTAGGCCCTAAGTAATTGTATGACTGTCGATAAATTTCGGTCGTCGGCCTAGGTATATGGAAGTTTCTCCAAGCTCTAATGTCATAGTTTTGTGGTCGGGCCTTTTCACCACTACGGTTATAGAATATTCTAAGGACTTTATAAATGAATAAATGCCTTAGTGGGAGGACATCTAATTTTTTGAATAGAGGAAATGAGTGGCTTTTCCTATACGATCGTGTTATAACCCTGATAACCCTTTTTTGCGCCACTATCAATGGTTTAATGTTGATAAAATATGCTCCACCCCAGCAGGCTATTCCGTATTGCAATCTTGAATTAACGAGAGCATAATATACCATTTTTAACACTGATTCAGGGCATATGTATCTGAGGAAGTAGAATTTTCTTACAATAGTAATCATTTCTGATTTTAATTTATTTATGTGAGACTTCCATTTACAATTTTGGTCAAAATATATACCTAAATATTTTATGTGATTAACCTGTTCGATCAAAATACATTTATCACAGGAAGTAACATTATCTTTTATACAATTTGCACATTGATAGTATAGTTTACTTTTGTTTGAGGTAGATTTACTCATGCTAAACATAATATATTTCGTTTTTTCACTCAACAACATATAATTAGCCGAAAACCACATATTGAGTGTCAATAGATCACTTTGTATGTGTTCATATAGATCATCAACACTATTAACAGAGTAACTTAGTGCAGTGTCATCTGCGAATGACGTTAATTGACCTTTAAACCTACCAGCACATAAATTGTTTACATATATTAAAAACAGTATGGGTCCCAACACAGAACCCTGTGGGACACCACAGGTGAGTCGAATCTTTTCACTGTAGCAATTTTTGAGACGCACACATTGATCTCGATCACAAAGATAACTTTGAAACCAATCATATGCGGTTCCACGTATACCCGCTTCCCATAATCGATTCATTAGTATGTTATGATTAATGGAGTCGAAGGCTTTGGTAATGTCTACAAATAAGCCAGCAACTCTACAGTTCTTATTCAGTCCGTCGTTCAGCTCTGAACAGAATTTTAATAATGCATCCTCTGTACTCTTACCACTCATAAATCCAAATTGGTTTTTATTGAAAAAACTATGCTGATTTAGAAATTTAAGAAGTCTGACTTTAACAACTTTTTCTATTATTTTAGCAAATACAGATAATAGGGATATTGGTGTGTAATTATTTACGTTCATTTTATCACCTTTTTTAAAAATTGGTATCACTATTGCAGTTTTTAATTGTTTAGGAAATATTCCAGTATACATACTTAGATTAGCAATATGGGCAAGGACCTCCGAAATATTTGCATTTACTTCTTTTATAACTTGTGTGGAAATATTATCAACACCTTTAGATTTTTTACACTTTAATTCCTTAATAATGCTGCTAATTTCTTTCGCATCAGTAGGAACAAAAAACAGTGAGTCAATTGAATTGGAGGTTGGGAATATTTCTTTGTATTTATTCGTATTACTTTCGAAATAATTGTTCTGGGTCAATTCTTGAATTACTTTACCATAATGTGAACTAAATTCGTTTACAATGTCCAGGAACTTAGTGACAACGATACCATTACTAGTTCTAATTTTTACATAATTCTCATTTCCTTGCTTTCCTCCCGTGAGTGAATCTAAAATGCGCCATTGAGCAGCGGTATTATTGACATTACTATCAAATAGGTCCCTGTAATACTTTTCTTTGCGCTTTTTAATATCATATTCTAATCTTTGCGTGTACGATACGTAGTACCTATTTAGCTTTTCATTTTCAGGGTGTTTCCTCATTTTTTTATACAGAAAATTTCGCCTAGAAATTCTCCCGCACAAAGCGTAAGTCATCCATGGCCTCTTCATTCCTCCCGATCTTTTACTGTCTGACACGTATTCAGCTTTTTCAATGCAGCATTTCAATTTATTTATAAATATTTCATAGGCTTCATTGACATTTTGTTGTGAATAAACATCGTTCCAGTCACATCTTAGCAAACTATTATTTAGATGGTTAAAGTTTATCCGGCAATGGCTTCGATAAACTCGTTCGTATATATTAATGGGTACATTAATATTTAAAGAACATGATACAGCATGATGGTCTGTTAAACCCCAATCGTCCGCTCTTCCCTCATACTTATAGTTATCTCTACTTCTGCAAAAAATGTGATCTATACATGTACTACCCGTTTTGCTAATTCTAGTTGGTACTCGAATAAGCTGGTCCAGTCCATGACTAGCCATAAGGGTTTGATATTCAAAGGAAATATCGTTGGGTTGTAATATACATAAATTAATATCACCAATTACAATTAAATTCCTCTCTCTAGAGATGGTTAATACATTCTCCAATTCACTCAAAAAATGTTCAACAGGATTAAAATTAAGTCTATATACACCAATAATGCTTATCCAAGAAGAATCATTTATCCCTACTGATATTTTAACCATATCAGCAGTTTTTAATTCACCCAGATCAATAGAAGAACACTCATAAGTATCTGCTACATATGCAATAACTCCTCCAGCCCTATAGTTATTGTTACACACATCAAAACTCCGATAGCCAGTTATTTGATACATAGATACTTCAGTGTCATTGACCCAAATTTCTGTCAAAACAATTACAGCGGGTTTTATATCGAGATTAATTAGTTGAAATACAAATTTATCAAAATTAGCTCTTAGACTTCTTATATTTTGATGCAAGACAAGGAACCTGCCACCATTAAATTCACTATCATTAACAGTACTCTGCATTTTGTTAGTAAAGATAGGTTGAAGACATACATAACTCACTCACAGAATGCTTACAGTTTCTCCAGGTCATCAGAGGATTTCAGAGTGATTACTTGATCATTCTCCTTCTTCCTCATGAGTATTGTCCCATGCCTTAGCCATAAATATTTGTATCCCTTTTCTTTCTTCGCAAGACGCGCAGCAGCGAAGAGTCTCCTCCGACCTGGACTCAGGCTCTCGTTTATGTACACCGGAGTATCGGTCGCCAAGCCCAGGTGCCGTGTGGAGAAGGTCCTTTTCACTCGCCTCTTTTGAAGAATTTCTTCTTTTGTATACCTACGGACGAATTTGACTATGATACCTCTCGTTCCGCCTTCGTGTCCCTTCTTTCCCAATCGGTGGCATGTGTTCACCATATCGTCGGTTATTTTAACACCAAGGGCGTCCCCCACACTTTTCACGATTTCTAAGGTATTTTCATTTGGTTGCTGGGGAATGCCGTGTATTTCAAGGTCATTAACGCGAGAATATTGCTCTTGGTCGTCTAACCTCTTTTCTAATTCACTCACTCGAGATTTTAAGCCAACATTTTCTTGCCTAAGTCTATTGTCGCTAAATATTCAGCAATCTGCGTTGAGTTTTCTTGAAGCACTTTAGTATTTTCATCTAATCTATTGTGCACAAACTCAATAGCCTTGTTCAAGTCCAATTCCATGCGTTTCCTGTCCTCTTTAGCTTCTTCTAGAAGGTTTATAATATGAGAGATACTAGCAGTGTCCGTATCCGCCAGTGGAACTACTGACATGCTCTTACGTTTTTCCGCAGCACAGGTAGGACAACGCCAACTTTGCTTTTCAGCGCCAATATACTCGATATCCTCTTTGGACAAGTGAACACAAGTAGCGTGACACTGAGTTTGACATTCACTGCAGGTAATCCTTAGCTGGCGCTTAAGAACATTCACATTACATACACTGCAATTAGCCATTTTAAACTGCGGTTTCCACTTAATATTAGTAACTCGAGCTTCTAAATTGAGTAGGAAGTTATCCTCGTAATTGAATGCACTTATACTCTGGACGCAACTGAACACATCACTAAGGCACCTGCCTGTCTCGAGCGAAGCACCAGCCCACGTCTGTCTCGCGTGGAAGCTCAAACATGACTGTGATATATATAGTGTAATATTGTGATAGTGTGATATTTTTCGCGTCTGTACTTAATCAAATCTTCAGTCAGTTTGACCAAGATCCATCGGAACCCCTTGAAAAGTCTGTTTTTTTTTACACGGATTACGCGGAACTGATTGGGGCAAAAACGCTTCCGACGTCGAAGGTTTCTGAGAAAATTCCGCGTAGAAAATTCCGTGCGATTGGTAGCCGCACTCTTGGGACTCGTCTTTTTTACGAATGAGATATTTCGAGCGAACTGTTGGAATCAGAAGCAGTAGCAATCCCCCAATCCGTTGCGAAGCTCTTTTCCAACACTCGTTAAAAAGTAACTCCTTTTGTCGATTGGTCCCTGTGCTCTTTTAAAAAGTTTATGCCATCTCCACCTCGAACGCTTCCCTCGCGTAGAATTGAAAAATGGGTATTGATTGCAAGCTGCTAGTCTTCTTCTGTGCAGTCTTCGAGAATCGTATGTCTCTCAGTACAGCATAAGACGGGCGTCTGAAGGATGCATGACTGTTAAATAGGTTCCTCTGGCGATTTCTTGAATTAAAATACAATTTTTTTGTTTCCGTTGAATTCATGTTTCATTCTTTGATTGTGTACGTATCGAACTGATACCAATATACGAATCCTTCACAGTTGTTACCTTTGGTCTCAGGGTTTGCTTGAATCTTGGAGTCAATCAGTCACACGTGTATGGCATTCACAGTGTTATTGAATGAATGCAATCCTTTTACTTGGCTTGTGCATTTGATAAAACCGCAAATTATTACGTTCATAAAAACTGAAAGCATTTTAGATTGGCGTTACAAAGTTCCACCTGGTATTTATGAAATTTTTTTAAGTTTTCGGGATAATAAAAATTCCAATAACTATCTGTTAGATATAGAAATCTACTCTCAGTTTCTTAAGCAAGCTAACGATTTTATTAGCTTCGTTAGGGCTCTTGTACTGATATATACCTAAAAACATGTGTTATCCTCGATAGATTTGAAGTTATCGCTACTTGTCTCGCCTAAGTATTCTCACTTCTTCAAAACTTTTTTGTATGAAAAAAATCACTTTGAAACCCTGGCCTTTGTGATCCACGTTCTACACCATTTTAACCGTTTTGTCGATATGGGGATTGGCCCCTGGCTCGACTGTGGTTGGTAACCGATATGGTTGTTTCACTGATCTGCCAACCTTGTTTCTATCATTTTACCTTCTGTCCATTCTCGCATATTATAGAATTGACAAGAGAAAAGGGACAGGGTTTGGATATATTTGATTTATGCTGCCATTTGCTAGATTAAAAAATTATCCATGGCGCGCCGAGGAATGCATCCACGATCCATATATTCTCATTGTGTGCGACAGAGTAATTCCTCTTGCGATCATTAGCATTTTTAAATTATGAGCTCAAAAGATTATGTCATACCTAAATTAAATTTAGGTTAACAGTCGTAATTATAGTTTGTTTCTCCTTGAAAATTCGGATCGTTCAACCGTCAGTGCCGCGAGTGGCCAATTTCGTAAACCTATTTAAATGCGCGGTGGATGACTGCACATTTCGGGGTTGAATGAGGAGTCCTCTGCAGTAACATCGGTGGATTGGAGATGGATTCCGCTATCGCGTCACCCTAGTCGTCAAGTACCCTACGCTTGCCCCATCTCGCATTTTTATTGGGGGAGTTTATTTTTAGAGCAGAACTGCTGAGTATGAATCGATGGACTATCAAGTTTTCCCAACGGTGAAGCTCGCCAAGTACCTGCCCCAAAGGTCAATTCTCTTAATGGATATTTTGTTCTCTGTGAACTGGTTCCCTTCAAATTCCACCATGGAAAAAAAGGATTGACGAAGTGCTGGACACTTGAAGTTGAATGGATATCAGTTCCGAAATCGACATAATGTTTGGAATCGAGCAAAGTTTAAAATAATTGATTTAAAAAAATATCTTTACGGTGCAGAGACGCATATAAGAACTCATTTGAGTCTCCGGAACGGTATTTTATATTTATTTTAATTTTAACGATAGATAACCGCACGGTGTTGACGTTTGAAATCGGCCAGGTGACAATACATAAACAGGGCACTTAGGGCGGGGAGGAACTGGGTTAGCGATTGTTAAGTGCCAAAAAAAGCTGCAATGACTATAAATAGTCCAGATTTGAGTTGATTGACTTATAAGCAACAACAAACTGGGCTAGATATAGATACATTGCTGCTTGCGCAGCACCTTTTTTCGCACTAAAAAAAACTCTTATTTCGTTCCGGGATAAGGCATTTTTTAGTGCAAAACAATTGTGAAATTATTTTTAAATTTAAGAGCGACATTATTTTTGGGTTCCCCTATTTAATTAAACTTAGTAACTAGGTAACCAGTGCGAAAATTTCGCACTTTCACGCTATCAGGGAGTAAGTATGTCAAGGAAATGGTGAAATTGGGTTTTCAATAGTGATGAGGGTGTATCATAAATTACTTTCTTTATACATGCTTTCTTGCAAACATGCGCAGAACATATGAATATAATACAAACAAGAGAGTTTGGTACGAGTGGGAAAAATCATCACGTCTTTTATTGAATAATGCCACGCAATTTACAAAACTTCTTAAAAAACAATTTACAAGTAACATTGTTGTCGTCTGTAACTTTTTGGTCATCAGTTTCTTTGACACAAGCATAAATATCACGGAAAGTTCGATCTTAGAGAATGGTACATACAACTGTACATACATTCAAAATAATGGGTCTCTCACTTTTAATCATGACTATTTTTTACCATTCACTTATGTACAATCACTATGAGCATTTCGAACTATTTTCTATGTCAATCCCCGTTGATAATAATTCTTGAATACCAACACGATATTTTTATTTATTCGTGATACACGTTATCTTTTAAGTTCCTTGCACGCGATGTCTCCTTTAATTAACGTTCAACATTCTTCATACTACTTAGATTTTATTTTTAATTTTTTCCTGCGTTTGTTACGTTTCTTGGTGTAGTTTTGGATTTAAAGGTTTTTTAATTTTTTTAGAATGAAAAAGTTAAGAAAAAAATATGTGGAGTCGACATACCTCGAGCGAGTAATCGACATGTAAAAATCCACTCTTTTTCGTCAAATTAATGGATTAAAAGCGAAAATTTGAGATTGAAATAGTATTTTTCGTCAGAAACCGTTGATTCAAAATTTAAGATGATACCTCATTTATTACTGTAGGTGCATTTTTAACGGAGAATATACGGAATGACAGAAAAAGATCTTTCTGTAACAATATAGGATACAAACGATGTAATGGGTTGAAACAAGAATCAAATTTAAAATTTTAGACAACGATAATCGGTAGGAACCATTTAGGTAACAGATAGTTGAGGGAAAGGTTTATTAATGATTTCTATTGAAGTACAAAGGGGGTCAATGTTTGGAGGGAGCGAGTTCCACAGAGGAGCAATGTGGAAGAAAAATGAGTTTTTAGTGATTGAGATTCTGGAAATGCGCATATAGATAAGGGGATGAAAACGGGTGGAAAGGGGTGGAAATTCGAAATTGATGAAAGAGAGTTATTCGGGACAGTTGATAGTGGAGTTAAGAATCATGTAAATTAGTTTGAAATCAGCTGTGAGTAATGAGATAAGGCATGGAGAGGGAGGAGAGAAGGTGGGACGTGTTACGCAAATACGGGAAGCTATTTTTGATTATTTTAGCTAAGAAATTGCTGCCAGTCCAAGGATGAGAGATTAGTTTGTGGAGGGATCGACCAGATGGGACAGGAAAAAGTAATAAAAGGAAGATTGATTGAAGAAAAGGAAGGTAGAAGTGCTTGGGGGTCATTGATTTCGAAATTTAAAACAAAAATGTTGTTGAATCCAGTTCTTACTACCACTGTATGTGCCCGTATCTCAAACAAATTGCTACCAAAGTGTCTGCATAAAGTGGGCACCTATTGAGCGCCAAATGAACCCTGTACTCCAGTCATTTATCCAATGCTTTTATTCCTTACATCACTGCACTTTCAAAACCCCTTGTATGACTCTTAAAGACACGAGACGATTGGCCGAGGAATAAAGTAAGAGCGATTTATTGTTAATTCGTTTTCTTTTTTTTTATTTCCAAATCCAGGCTTCATTTTTTCATTCACGCTCATTCTTCCCGTCAGATAAATTGCCAGAGTTGGTGCGGGAAAAAGGGTCGAGGGATTTGGTCGGAGTTCTTTTGTTCAATCCTTTTTTTTTTTGTTTCTGAGCGTTCTTCCATTGACTCTGGGCATTGTGTCGGAGGTTTTATTTTGAATGGATAGAAAGGTGGAGAAAGTAGAGGTAGGTAGTGAATAGAAGGTTTGACGTTGGTAGGGATGCGGAGAAAAAAAAGAAGGTCGAAAAAAAATGACCGATAACTGCGGGAAAAATCTGTCAGATATTAAAAAATGGCGGTTTTTGTGCTGGAAGCGGCATATTTTTCTTTCATAGACTACCTTACTACGCATTGAAGCACATTCTCGGTAGAAAAAACTGACATTGGACTTTATTCACATCAAATTTATTTATCGATTGCGATCAATTGACTTTTATTCTGTTTACTCCTCAGCAACATTTACTACCGCACATGCAGAAAAAAATTGTAGGTTTTCGCGCTGGATGCGGCAAATGTTTAACATCGACTACCATGCCACGCACTCAAGCAGATATTTTGAAAATAAAACTCATATTGGACTTAATTCTATTCATATTCTTTTATAGATTGCGTATGATTGACCTTTTCTCATTTTTGTGACCTTTGATCTTAAATAAATTTTTTTGCACACACGGGATCAATGGGGACTTTTTAGGATTTCATTAGAGTGGTATCCTTGAGGTTCATGCAAATTTTCAGCTTGTTGGCAATTTATGCAAGGGTACCCCTATTTTTTGGGCTAATTTGACCGGGCTAAATAGTTTCTGTTTGCACAAACGACTCACTACTTACACTACACAATCGCCCGGTAAGAATAGACATTGATCCCTGTATAAATTCCCAACAAGCTAAAACTTTGTCACGGATACAACTCTAATGAAATTCTGAGAAGTCCCCATCGATCCCGTGTGTGCAAAAAATTAATCCAAGGTTAATGGCAGCAAAAATGGAGTTTTTGATTTTTTTGGCCAAACAGTTAGTTTTAACTGACGAATATTTCACGGGTTCTCAGCCAGGTTAATGCTTTTATACAAGCCGACGTTTCGGGAGACGACTCGTCTCCCATCCACAAGGCTGTGTTACATTATGGAAGTCCAATTTCACAATGGACATTGGCTGTTTGGCTGTAGTTCTTTTGAAATTCTTCACGTTCAACCCTTATGTTTTTTATACAGCTGATTACAGGTCTCCATGCATTGCCAAGATGAAAGCCGGTGTCCCGATTGAAATTTTTGGGATTGAGGCGGATCTCTATTGCTTCCTTAAGTTAAAAATAAAAAGGTTGTTTAGTTAGTTTTAAGTTTCAAATTGCTCAGATCAAGATTATAAATCAGGTAATCACCTTATTTACAGACCTTTCCCTCATCTGAATTACCAATCGACAAAATCGCCCATACACTTAAAAAAAAATAAGATTTATAATTTCTGAGAAAAAGCCATTCGAAAGTTAGCTGGGGCTGTATTCTTCATAATATGCATGACTACGCTGCTTATGAACATTACTTGACGCGTAATA
Source organism: Ischnura elegans (assembly GCF_921293095.1). Lineage (NCBI taxonomy): Eukaryota > Metazoa > Arthropoda > Insecta > Odonata > Coenagrionidae > Ischnura > Ischnura elegans. The sequence continues at coordinate 41,785,144 of NC_060250.1, read as the reverse complement.
TGAGTTAAGTATTCACTATGAAAGTACTTTATCAGTTTAATTAAAAACTGAAAGAGTACATAAAACTAGGATTCGCTACAAACCATACACACTCTGAACTGATTCTCTGAGCACTAATCTCGAAAGTGAGTGTAATGATAAAACCGGCTTCGTAGATACTTTTCCAATTAAATTTGACTAGCATTTGGACTTCCGCTCTTCGTACACATCTATCCACTTTAGCCAATTAGTTTCTCGTAGTATTTTTTCTCTAGTTTTAGTATTTTTTATTAGTTTCTCGTAGTATTATGCTCCATCAATTAGACGGCGACGATGCCTCCTGATACAATGATGTTGGTGGTTATATTCCACGTTGCTCCTTTGAATGCGTTTGACCTCAGCGATGTCTTATCTTTCGCGTTCTTTTTTAACAGATTGTCCCGCGAGTGGCAGACCGTCGTCGTTCCCTTTCAACGACCCCTTCTCCACCCACTTCCTCCCCTCACCCCCTCCTTCCACCACCATCTTGAAAAGATAACGTCTTTCTCTCCCCCTTCCGCTCTCTACACGTAACACGTAAGGAAAACGCCCCAAGGTTTTCTCCTGGAGACAAATGGCATTATTTTTTCATCCACCCTTCCTGCCTTACCCTCTATTCAACGCATTCTAGTCTCTACTTCCTCCCTCATACGTCCATCTTACGATCCAATCCCGGCCAGTAAAGATGAAAAAGTTATATTCTGCCTCCACGATTTTTTTCGCTAGGCGGTCGGGGGTAGAATAAACGTACAAGATCCTTCACTCCTTCGTTCCATTGTTAAAAAGCGTTAAAGGAACCTTTGCTCTCCACCGAAAATTTTAATTAGCAGGGTATTGGAATGGAATACCAATCATACCTAATTTAAATAACAGTGATAATGTTTAAACTCTCTCAATTTTATTGCAAAATTACTCAAGAAAGTAATCGCAGACTAGCCAGTGATATGCCTTTGCGGAGTCACTCGCAATCAGTGGCGTAACGAAGGGGGGATAAAAACCCCCCACCAGGCCTTAGAGAAATTTTTAAGTTTAACCCATTTTACTTAATTGGATTGATATTACTAATAGAATGGTGTGAGGATGAATAAAATATCCCTCAAATATCCGTAAAACTTACTATTTTGAACCATTTATCGTTAAAATTCCGCAATTTATTGATCTCGCACCCACCGCTTATCCTGGTGGGTATACCATAGCCAACACACCCCGGTGTTAGTTGCAGCTAAACCCCCCAGCCTTAATTCCTAGCTGCGCCTCTGCCCTCAACCAAGCACCTCTTTAGGTGGCTTGCAGGTTAATATGTATATTTAGATGCCCTTAGAGTTCGGAAATTCCAGAGAGGAAAATAATCTTGTCCTCAAGCTCCTCATAAAAATAAAATGCGTTGATAGAACCTGTGGCGCAAATACGTGAGGTCCGGGTTCCTGTCAAGGCCCATGATTGTTTTATTGTTTAATTTTTGAAATGCATAAATTAGTTATGATAACGTATTACAATCTCGCGCGAGTGTTTTTGCAAAAGTTGAATTTCATTTAACCACCTTAACTGAATTAAAATTGATTATGAAGACTAGCAGATATGCGAAGGGAAAAATTAAACAACTCCTTGATCAAGTGCTTAATCATTTCATTAAAGAGGATACACTACCGCGAGACCAGTCTTTATCTGTGGCGTTCTACTCTTCTATACATTTTAATGCGTTCTTGAAAATTTTTTTGCTGTTGTAAAATTCTACGTTTTCATTAGTTGCTCTATTTACAAAACACTCAGTGTATAATTATTATATAAAAAATAAATAAAATAAAGGTTTCAGAAGGTAAAAGAGAACCTGATTATTTTTTGAAATGGTTATTCAAAAAGGTTATTTTAGAAGATTTTCAGATTTAAGTTTATTTTCAAGTAGCAAATTTTTGTAAATTTCTAAAGGCCGTTTTACGCGGTACACGAAATTGCGCAATCTGACGTACGTGCGAAGGCGCAATCAAAATTGCGTCGTGTGAAGCGTGCTAGAACACATGTGAGAATTCGTGGATGCGAGACGGCAAAATAGCCCGTTCTAATTTCGTTCATGCATTCGCGCAATTCCACGCCATTTTATAAATTAATGCAGCTCTAACCTGCGCAATTCCGTGCTCCGTGTAAAACGGCCTTAATAGAACCTCTATACGCTATTAAATTTTATAAGACTTGAAATTCTCACTTTACTCAGTATTTTTTCTTGCGTAATTGCTATTTTTTATTAACTTTTATATAGTTTTTAAGAGCCATAATAGCGTCAAAATCCATATCTGGGCATTCAATTTCCTAACATTTTTCGGGGGCAGGACCCCCAAATCCCTCTCTGAATAGAGGCCCCATCATGAGCCGCAGCCGGGGACCCCAATCACCCCAGACCACCCGTGGTTGCCAGGATCTCATATTTTGAAATTTTGCTACGGATTTCTCGTTGCCAGACGTACTTATTTTATATTCGAGATGCAGACAAATTTTGATAAAGATCTCTGCTACATACCCTGAAAATCCTAAGAAACTTATTCGGTTGAAGCGGTTGCGACAGAGCGTGAGCTTGTAATTTTCTCTTCGACCGCTAGATGTCTCGCCCTTCCCTTATTCCTCGCGATCATTTCCACCGTACCCTGATGAATGGAACTCCATCTCATATTTCGTAAGAATAGCCGTGCGTTTCATAAATGCATAGATTGGGAGTTTTCTTGATCTGCACACCCATTTTTTCCCATAATTTCCTTCAATGGGCTGCAGTTTCAGGCATGAGTCCCAACGTTGATGGGTGCCATAGAGGACATTATGTCAAATCTTTTTCTTTAGAATTCATACTGTTTCAAAAATTTGCTTGTAACGCATCATAAAATATCTACTCCAAGGATCTGAAATATATGAATAACGTAAGTACTTAGGTGTGCTCACCTTTGAATCATTATGCTCATCTTAATGCTATTCATTACTTTAGACAGTAGCTTCCCATTTTTTCCTCTCTCGAGCTAGTTCCTTTAGCTACCTGATGTTTCCCCCTATTACTTATCTCTTGGCGTACCTTGGGGGATTATTCTATTTTTCACGTACTAATCAGTGCGTCTTTTGTAGTGATGGAAAATAAAACTTTCTTTGGATAGTTTTATCCTGTGGAAAGTTTTTAATGTCGGATAAAAACTGCCTTTTTTCATATCAAACGGTAAAAAAAAATTATTTTCCTCTCTTGCATTGAAATTTTGCCTGAAAAGGCATATCCTCTGATCGTTAAGTTTTAAATCATTCCCGAGAAACACCCATATTGTATCATTCATAACGATTAGTTGGAAATATTTATATACAAAATGTGACATTATTACGAAAGGTATTTTCAATGAAATATAATTTGTCTCTAAAAATCATGTGAATAGTGTCAATGGGCTCGAGCACGTTTATCTTTGGGACTCGTTATTAAGTAACTAATAAAGAAACTGATGGAATTACCTAGTTACATTTAAATGACATTAAAATATGATAATTATATTTAGGTTACAAAATTAATACGATGCATTATAAAAAGCGCCATCTATTCGGTTAATGAATTTCTTCACGTTCTCTTCGAGCCAAATGAAAATAAACGTTTTAAACTTTTTCAAAATTTTAAAATATTTCAGTTTTTTTTAAGGTGATCATCTCTAGTCATATGACGTGGCCTATTATTGGGTCATTTGGCATTTGTTGCTCCAAGTTCCTTTTTTCTTCTAATCTTCGGTACACGTAATCCATTCCTGTCTTTCAACCCGGTCTATCGTAACCTTTAGCACCTACTGCTACCACAATGAGCCCTTAATCTTTTCCGAACAGGTATTCCCAATTCTCTTGGAGAAGTAGCGAGCTTTTTGTCTTGAAGGACAACGTAGCTTGAGCAATACGACGCATATATTCCACGAAAAACCCCATTCATTTCACTCATACGACTAATCCAGCAAACACACATCTAAAGGGATTATTCTGCTCTAAGATGTATTAGATTAATGATAAACAGATGTATTTTCATTATTTATAAATAAAATTACATCTGTTTTTGCGAAATTTTCTTTTATCTGAATTCTTTTATTTTTACTACTTTGGCAGCTAATTTTTTGACTACCCTTCAATTATTTTCATTGGGTCATTTAATTTTGGTTCCCTATTCTTTTTACAAATCATTCATATTTTACATGATGCAGCCTCATCAAGGCCTGGAACAGTCCAGAAAATATTCAATCATTTACATTCAGCGATAGTAATGTGGGAAGATGATGATGGCATCGCGTTAATTACTGAGTGGACAATGAGTTCTATTCTAGGAAATAAAAGAATAAAACCTTGTTTGGTTCACTAGTATATTTAAAAAGGGCTTGACCCTAGTGTCATGTCGTAGTTATATCTTCAGATAACTATTTTGTTTCGTTAATTATGCTATGAAACCCTGGTCGAGTCTTTTTAATCATGCTAATTTAATTATGGTCATCATAACAATTTTATTCTATTTTTCATATTAGATAGGTTTCACGCAGTAGAAAATGAAGTTATGAGTTTTATTCTGTTTTGGGAAATTGGGTCGATAGCAAAGATCCAGCCAACACGTCACTTTAAGCACAGTCATGCGTGAATGAGGCTTATTATCCCCATTGCAGTCCTTTTGTATGCCTTAAAGAGTTGTGAACTGTCGTCTCAGCTTTCGCATTTCACTCTTAAGTCAGCGATTGCTCTTGTGGGAACATTTCCATTTAGAGTTATTGCTTCTCCTAGCTGACAGGAGCATAAATAGAGAAGGGAGCTGTAATGTATACATGTTATCTTACGAGGTCTCCTCGATGCGCATCCTGAGTGGCTATGTGTGTGATCCTGTTTACTCGCTGAATTTTCTCGCGTAGTATCTTTGAGGAAGGACATGTGGTGTTAGGATGGCTTCTACAACGCCCTCCTCAGCTCTGGAGGAGGGATCATGTGAAGCGTCTGATCTGGAATCGTGAGCGGGTCTTTTTCTCAGCAGATGAGACACTTTTCCCCTCCGCTAATGGGTCATTCTGCGTCTGAAAGAGATGTATATAGAGTTGCATTGATGTGTCCTCTAGCCGCGCGAACAGAAGTTGCAGGGTAGCCACTTACGGAAGAGAAACTTCCATGCGTGGCTGCTTCAGTGATTTTATTTCAATTTTGAAATTATGGAAGGCACTATTATTTATGAGAGTGCCAAAATAAAAAATGATGGTAATAGGAATTTAGATTGTTGTCGCAGTTGATTCTTTATACGATATTTGATCATTGCGTTTGCAGTTTGCGTGATGCAGTTTTATACATTATCAAAGAGTTTCAATTCAAACACATGGTTGGTTTAGGTAGATGAGATTAAAACTTACTCCTGATTATGCCACTGCATGAATTTCACACTTTTTGGGTTGGGGATAGCTCCTTTTCCTGAAATTTTCCCAGCGTTAAGGTAGTAATGGGATGTGAAAGAGAAGTAGTTCGTGGGTACGACAAGGTTAGCTAATATGAGAATAGAGTGAAGAGCTGCGATAAACCAATGTTTGGTTTGTTGACCAGTGCTGTGATGATGATGAAATTAATTGCATTTCATAGAATGAAGTTGACATATTTATGTATCTAAAAAGACTTAATTTGTTATTATTTAACAAAGAAATTTCCGTCGCCATTGATTTATCGTATAGAAAACATGTTCGGTATTTAACTTTCAGGGGTGGAGTCGATAGATCGATCTTTTTTGATGTGACTCATCGCGGTGCGATAGTGGAATTCACTGGGAAAACTCCTTCGGGATCTCTTTGTTTCGCGTTGGACTCCTTTCGGAAGAGGTTGTACCTTCCTCTGCTTGTCAATCGCCCTGACGATTTAATAAGCATCGACTGGGTGGAGTTTTATCTATCGATTTTCTTTCTTCGAGCAGCCCTCTAATAGTCTGTTATAGAAAATGCTTAGCAATTAGAAAATTTTCTTTTCTGGGAAATAAAATCCTAAATATTTTTTAACCTTGAAAGATAAATCTTTCTTGAAATATCTTGTACAACCATGTGTCCGACTGATTTAGCAGTCAGCTTAGACAATAACCAGATTTTAGATTTGCGACGATATTGATTCCTGCCATTAGTGTAAAATGACTACCTCCTAATTTTTTTCACCCTCCTGGTTTTAAATTTTAATTCATTTCCTGAGCTTTATTCATTGAATTCAAAGATTTTGGGTTCGATTTTTTTTGGTGTGACTCTCGCATATAGGTGTGATAATCGAATTCGCTCATTCAACCGTGTTCCACTTCCGGGATCTCTTTGTTACGAGTTCGACCCCTTTCAGAAGAGGCAGCACCTTCGCCAACCCGTCAATCGCCCGTGCTATCTAATAAGCATCGTCGCTTCATTACCATATCTACTAGAGGCAAGGTGCCGCTGCGGAACACTTCCTGCTCGGGAGGAATGAGGAAAACCCTTGAAAGGGCCTCCTCATCGCCCTGGCCTTAATTCCATCGCCCCATTTCCAGCGATATGCACACACCCTTGCAGCGTGTGATGCGAGAGGCAGCATTAATTAAAGAGCGATCACTTGAGCCTTCTTCTGTGGACTAGTGCCCCTACGACGAGTGGTCCTTCCTTTCTTCTGCGCGCTGCCGCCGCTCAGCAATCTTCTTTCTTCTTTGGGGATACCCTTAGATATTTTGCACCTAATGCCATCGGTTCGTGATGTACCGGGGGTAAATGGAAACTACCTCGCCAGCCTTTTTTAATAGGACTCATCACGAATGAAAAAAACGACATCGTTTTCTTCCACGGATTTATTTTCTTGGTACGACAGGTTTCAACCTCAAAAGGTACGTGAAAATAACCTCTTGAGGTTAAAACATGTAACGCGGAGAAAACAAGGACGAAGGCCTTCGAAATTTGGTGCTACAGAAGGATGATGAAGATCAAATGGATCGACCGAGTTAGTACCGAAAAAGTCCTGAGAGGAGTTGGAGAGAGGAGAAGCCTCATGAAAACCTTAACAAGAAGACGGAACAACGTTATAGGCCACATCTTGAGAAATGATGGCCTGATGAAGACAATCGACGAGGGACGAGTGGAAGGCAAGAACGGAAAAGGAAGACCTCGAACAAAATATATGGAACAAGTAAAGAGAGATGTGAAAGAGAAGAAATACGTAGGTGTGAAAAGATTAGCTGATAGGTGAACTGAGTGGAGAGTTGCGTCAAACCAATCCTAGGATTGTTGACCAGTGATGATGACCAAGAAAGTAAACCTGCAGAAGAAAACGAAGTCGTTTCGTCATTTATAACCTTCAAATTCCACAAATTTGAACCGGAAACCATTGAAAGGACTCATCACTTCTGATGGACGCTGTTTTTTGAAATCTTGCACTTTGACTATTTTAGAACTGACTTTCATCTTCTTCGTCATCATTGCTAGTCTCAAATTGTGAGATTGGTATGAGCCTCCCAACCTCTCTGAATGAAGCCATGAACGCATTTGCAAAAGGGTCAAAGTCGGTGATTTTTCGTCGCATATTCCACGATAATTAAAAGACAGCTCGAGAAAATGAAGAATACAGGTCTCTTGTATGCTTGTTATTCTATTGCAATCACCGATGAATAAAAATTGATGAAAGATGTTCACGAGAGGAGGAAATGATAGGCTGCAGGATAAAAATAATGGAATTCCAGGAAAAGGAATGAATCACAAGATTGATGGTTTGAGGCATGACTGAGGGCGAAATTGCTTCATTTTCGTCAGGTCACCTAGGACTATGTCGTACAGCGACGAAACTGATCGTTAGCAAAATCACATGTGAAATGTTTTATTTAAAATGAATGAATCACTTTCTAATAGTGCCGCCGTACTTATAACCTCATTTTCCTTCATCAATCATCGCAGTATTTTCAATATTTTATTTCGCTTTGGTGAATGAAAATCTATTCTTGACCTTTATTTTATCCTGATGATTAAGACGATTATGTGTTTTTTAGTTGCGTGAGGCTTGCATAACCGTGGAGAAAATGACTCCGCTAGGGGTTATTGAAGGATCAACGTCATAAAGCTCGTGAGTGACTTGGAGGGATGTGATAGGAGGAGAAAGGGAAGTAAATGAGGCGTCGATTATCAGTATATTCCCCAGGCCTCTCTCAGTCGATTAAGCTGGAGGTGTGCTTCAGGGACACGAAAGACAGTCAAGGACGCGACTGTTGTTCCCCTCCCCTACTCAAGACAGTAAATTCTCCCTATTAACCTTCTTCCTGAGTAGATTGGGTGACATATATTTATTTATTAATTTTGAAAACAGTACTAAAACCTTTAATTAGGTCAGTGATCATCGTCATCACCTTCACTGCTCATGAATCCTAATCAGGCCTTCATGTTTCAAGAAATGATTAGGTTGTTCTATCTTCTTATCGAGGTTTTCACGAGGCTTATCTTCTCTCATACTCTTCCTAGGTCTTCCTCAGAGCTTGCTCAGTCGATGCATATTATAAACTTCAATCATCAGTTATGTCACATTTGGAGAATTATGGCTGAATTCATATATAGCGAATAAACATTATGGAAGGATATATAAATAAAAAAATGAAATATTCAGCTGGAAATTTTGTAATTAAGAGTTTAAATCGTTGCTGGAGTGAAATATGTCAAGGGTGGGGGAAGTGTAAGAACGGGTGCTGGAAAGTGAAGGTGAAGGGTAAAAGAAGTATCGTTGGGAATTTGGCAAACGGCATTAAAGTTAGTGCGAAGTTCACTGACTTCGGGGTGCATGAGGTAGTCTGTGGAGAGAAAAGAAGGAAAGGATATAAAAGTGAGGAATAGATCCATTAATGCCGGGATATGAGACTTTAAACAAGTACAGCTTGTTCCCGAGTTGCTATTGGTGTTTAGAGGCTTCGAAGTCATTTATGTACCGTTTGGATAGTGATTATAAAGTACATATCTAATGAAAGGACCCCTAAAACAATTTTGCTCTACCCACAAGGGTGCAATGTAAGCACCATTCGTGACATGTTTCACAGTCAACGGTTAGGTGAATTTTTTCCTTGCTTCGATCCAGGGGCAGAGTTAAAGGAATCCAAGTGGGTTTTATACCCCATTAGATCCTTAAGGGAGTGTGCAGAGTTGTAATTTTATAACTATGTTGACACTTATAATCAATTCACCTTCGACGGATCCTATTCACAAGTGTTGAATCGGTCTCAATTAATTTTTTACATCCTGTCTTGGCGGCTCTGGGTCATTTGCACAGACATGGAAGCGTTTATGAGAGTAGTTATCCGGCGCTCTGGAGTCGCTTTGTGTCGCATGTGAGGACACGTTGGCATATGGGCGTTTTTGCATGCGAAATCCGGCCATTTGGGAGTCCTCCGGAATTTTCACTCCTGCGAATGTCATTCCCATTAATATGTGACCATTGGTGTGTCCCGAAACGTCAGGCATAAAATTTTGGTTCTCCTCGCGGAATACTCACATACGCATAATTTATCATTGAGCATGTTTTCCAATTCACATGTTTTTGTAGCAATTCAAGTGAACATCCATTTTTAATCTACTGACGCATTTAGCAGTTGATTTGTAGGATCAATTACCTGAATATTCTCGAAGTAGTATTTTTACATGTTTTTCGCGCCTCGAGTAACTCACGAAATGATTCAGAAAATATTATTACGTCACCAACTCATGGAAAGTGGGCGGTAACCATCGCTTTTTTGTTTATTTTAAACTTGTCCGAGAATGGGTGAAATGGGAAATTGTAACCGTTTCTCCCGGAGAGAATTAATCAACTGACGTCACCAACTCATGAACAGTAGGCGGTAACTATTGCTTTTTAGTTTATTTCAAACTTATCTCAGATTGGATGAAATAGCAAATTGATGAAGAATTTCTCGGGATTCCTACCGGGTGTGGTATTGGGTTAATTCTCCCAACGTCTGTCATCGTCTTCAGGGGTTTACTCTTAATGGCACATTTTTACGGTACCCAATACCACCCTCGGTGGGAGTCCCAAGAAATTTTTCACCAATCTATACGCCGGGAATACCTAAAATTTAAATAGCGAAATATTTAACTTGTAAATTTATCTCTCGATTCCATGTACGGAATATATAACGAATATATTCTCTCATGAGTGAAGTATTCATTTATTCAGGAACTGCTCGTAATGAAGCTCCACCTCTTGACGATGTATACAGTAGGGATAATTTTATGCCATGGAAGTGCCATTGGATGAACGGAGAAATCGATACCTCCACTGCACAAGCCAAGAGGACTGCATAGTAGGGCGGATCGGAAAAATCGATTTTTTTCAAATCCATCTGGCCCAATTGAGCAAAAACCCTACTTTTGGCCTATTCGCATTTTCCGTAAGTTTTAGTACTTCCTGTTGTACCGCTAAATCCATTTAGGCACAAACATAATGGAAGGGAAGCGTCACCATAGTTCGCACACCTTTATAGCCACTCGAGAGGCCTTTTCATGGACCGTAGGCTTCTTTCCTGCGTTCTCGGATCTAAAAATATTTCATGACTTCTCTAAGAGTTGGTAACATCGATTTGTTTAACCCCGACGAGGCGCCTAATAAGGGACAAGTCGTCTCACTAAGCTTCCTTTATTACCTTCTACCATCTTCCGATTTATATTATCAAAGGTAAATGACCTCCTAGCAGCATACGCGAGATGAATTTTGCTGTATTGGAGGCGTGGGAGGGGTAGAATCGAGTGGGGAGGGGAGGGGATCGGCCTGCGGCTCTTGTATCCGCGACGCTGCGTGGGCGTTGGAATATTTTCTTCGCGGGCGCGGACTGAAATTAGGCATTTTGTGGCTAAACGGTGGCAGATACGTCAAAATGCACGAAAAATTTTCCTGTAAGACCAGTAACTCGGCAAAATCTATAGGAAATGACCATAAAATACTATATTTTTCGAATTTCGACCTTCCCCCCCTAAATTGCATTTGAGCGAGGGTCAGGGGTTCACCTAGAGGTCTCAAATTTTTCAGGCCTTATTTTTGATCGGTCCCACAACTTTTTTTCATTGGGCCAGATGGATTTGAAAAAAATCGATTTTTCCGATCCGCCCTACTGCATAGAGGAGGTCCAATTTCATCGCTAAGAGGGTTTATTTTCAGTTGTCACTTCGGTCGTATTTTAATCGGCTTTCAAAAATATCCGCAGCGCGGTTATGAGTGCAATTCGATATACTTTTTCCATATTTTGCAGTATAAAATTTTTGAATGCGAGGAATAGCGTTTAATAGTTGTGTATTTTATAAATAACATTATCATGAATGTAAATTTCCGTTGACACCCCTAATTTTACGTTATTTCCCGGTGAAACTAGGATCACTTTGTTCGTCAGCGACTTGAGTGGCGACTTTTGTAAACCCATTTAAATGCGCGGCGGTCGGAAACACATCGTGAGGCTGATTTGAGGATCCCCTATTGTAACATTCGTGGCACAAACGCTCAACAATCGCCCACCGAATCTCAAATCCGCTCATCTGGTACAGTGGCGGATACAGATGGGGGTGCAGGGGGCGCCCCCCCCCCCTTTGCGGGCCCGCCCGTATTGCCAAACATTGCAAAACCACAATTATAACTTTTTTTATATTATAAGATGACATTGTCTTGAACATGTGTATAATAAATTTAATTAAAATTTTGTTAAACTCTGCATGTGACTTGATTATTTTTTATTAGGATAAAACTAAAGGTAACTCAAGGTATCTTTTGCGCCCCCCCCCCTGAGTTTCTTCTGTATGAGCTACTGATCTAGTACTTTTGAAGTTCTATATGAGCGGATTTGATTCGGTGGGTAATTGTTGAGTGTTGTTGCAGTGGAGGTATCGAAATGGATATTGCAGTTATCATAGCCTTGATAATGATGTTTTAAAGCGTGATCCTCATGTTGTGTAAGTGAGCTACCGAAGTTGAATGACTTCTTTCAACAAGGTTTGCCCAGTTGAGAAATGCAATCAGAATATTGTGATAAGGAAACCTTGATTTCTCGTTCAAGTGAGCGTCCCAATCGAAAATGAAACAGCAGTGGATCCGATCATTTTCCGCTCTTGCCTCGCGGATAATACGTGAACACAACGGCCGTCCTTATCGGGCGCATACTTTAAATTCACTTAACCGCCCGTTTCTCCACTTGGAGCACACCCCTGGGGGTGTCTGAAGTTTGGTCCACTTCCGCCACCGACGCTAGCTGCGCTGCAACTTTATTTCTCCGCCAGGGGCCACTTGAAATTTCCGAACAGTCGCGCGCTTCCGCCATAGAAGAGCGAGTCTTTTCCTATCCCGCACCACATGCGGAAATTATAGCAGCGGGGGAACAGTCGCGTAAATTAGGAGTCACGCGGCCATCATTGCGACTTCGGAAGCGGAGACACATGCACAGGGAGTTTAGCACCGTGACTCTGCCGTTAACCAATTAACCACGCTTTTAATTGCTTTACAGTGCGTATTTGGAATTGTACCTACCTTAAATTAAAAGGCTTATATCATTGGATCCTTTGACAAGTTGCACTTGGGTATTTGACAGTTGAGCAAAAGGAAAGAGGAGTTTACTTTCCATATTATCATGATTTTCAGAAATGCCGAAAAATTAAATAAAGTATTTTTATGTGTGCCTTAAATATCTATAGAGTAGTCTGTTGTTGTATGTTTTTATGCCTATAGGTGATGGCTTATTATTTCCGATAATTCTTCTCCTGATACATTACAGTAATTTAACTTCCTTATTAAAGGGCACATTATCTCAAGTTTGTGCAGTATTTATGTACGTAGTAAATCCTCATAGTAAAGCTCTAGAATAAACTTTGAATACATCAGGGATTTTTTAATTTCATGGGAGTGCCTACGCATTTAGGGAGAAATGGATAGATTGTAACCTTTGCCTTAATTACGATACGCCTCGTGCTTTCAAATGTTCTCTTTTTTGTTGCGTTCGAGAGCTGCCGAAGTTTGGTATAACAACAACCTTTTAACAAGTTGCGAACTGCTTGGAAATGCATCAAGAACATGGCAACAATGAAAAACTTGAAGATAATAAAGGTTTATTCTCCAGTAAGTTCCAAGCTCATGTTGCAGTTCTCAGAAGTTTTAAGCAATGAACGTGATTTGTAACAAAGTGCTCTCAAGGCGGAAAATCGGAGCTCTTAATTTTATGATATTAAAATTTAGTTATAAATGAATACGTTTGCTACACGGTGGAAACAACGGAAAAAAGCACATCCTTGATTTAGTAAAAATTTCAACCCATTTACAGCAAAATTCATATTTATTTTATTTATTTCTGGTGCAAGTAATCAAAGATTTTTTCATGCAAAGGTGGCCAAAGTGTTTAAAATTATTATATGATGTTTTTACTCGTATTGAATGAATTCTCACTATATATGCTTTATGAAAAAATGGGATTGCGGCGTGACTTTTATGGAATTTTAATAATGGTTCATGTGTTCATGATTGCGGATGCTTACATTGTGTGAGTCAAGAGGAAAAATGTATGGAGAAATCATTAAGGGAAAAAAATAAGTTTTAGATTTATAGGGAAGAGAAATTAGGTAATCAGTCGAAAAAATATGTACTTAGTTCCTATAAGTATTTAATTAATATTTTTATGGGCTATGTTCTGGTAATGATTGTTTAACTATTTCCTACTATGTTAGTAATAACGTCATATGATTCTTTCATCATTTTCTGAAAATCCCAGAAGATTTTTTTAAATGTAGTGACTTTTTTCCGTCTAATTATACCTATGCAAATAATCTAGCAAAAGCACACCAATCGGAGAATGAGACTGTGTGTGCAGAGAGATATTATTTTTTAAAGATGCACCAAACATTTACTAAATCGCTCAAATGCAATCCTGTCATGCAAGTAAATTGAACAATCGTAGATTTCACTGATGACGTATTCATTATTTGAGACGAAAAGGTAATTTTAAATGGTTTCAATGAAGAGAGGGGCCGGGAGAGGGAGGTAACTGCCGATTTATCTAAATTACTACTACGTGTACAAAACAGTATTTTTTGTCATAATATTGGAATTTATATATTGAATCACACAGTACCTTAGCATTAAATTTAGAAGTATTCTTTCAAGTAGAAACTTAAAGTATAAGTGTAAATGGATACATTTTCCATTTTATTTGGGAAAAGTGTTCTCGAAACCTTTATCTTGCAATTGATTTTTATGCAAGAAAATTGGAAAACAGTGGATATGATTGAATAAAAGTTTGAGTTACTGAGTAAATATACGGAGCGGCTAAAATGATTTGATGCAGGAAAAAAATGCGAACACCATTCAATCTTAAAATCTACCACTGGTCATCAAAGCAGGCATATTTGAGCATTGGCTCCGGAATTTTCGCGTAATAGCGCACTCGAGGTAGATATTTCCGTAGCTGCCTATCACAAACCCTCCTCTTGCAGTACAAATACTGCACGGAGATACATTCACCTCAATCGAGAAGATAATGTTGGATTTGTCCACTTATTTACGTTCGGGGTTTGGAACCGACTCGGCATTTCCAGGGCACAAATTTTGCTTAGCTATGTGGTTCCATTCGGGTCGAACTTATCGATTTGGTTCTGTCCTGCTTGAATACGTAGCTATTTTGAAGTCGAACGAGTGGTAAATGACCAAATTTTGTATAATTACAATCGTAATATTCCCTCTCAGTTAATTTCTATAGTCACGTATGGTATTACGTCAATTTTTTTTGAATTGATGAATATTATTTCCTAGGAGTTGGTAGTATTTTTGACATTTCTGGCAAATGTTCGTACTTTACGCGTCTTTAGTCTATAGAATCTGTACGTCGGAGTCATTTTTATGATTGAGAGAGTAATCGTTGGTAACTGAGTGTCTGTATCAATAACTGCGCCCACCGAAAGAACTAAATCAGCGTTAGATGTTGTGGCAGATAGTAATTACATATTGAGAACGGAAAGTTTTTCAATGCGAAAAAGAATAAATTTTGATGTTACATCCCTTCTGAATTATATGTCAAGTCATTACCGGAATTCAAATTCAGCAAAAATGCTTTTTAAGCATTTTTATAGCTTTGTTTTCAACTATTGTCATCTGCTAAGTTTTTCGGCATTTTTAAGGAACTACATCATATTTTACGCAAATTAATCTAACTTGAAAAAAGATGTGTTTTCTATTTAATGAAAAATACAGTTTATGTAGGCTATAAGAGGCATGATATCAAAGATTGCGTGTTGAAATTCTTTTTGGGATTTTCAACTCAAACCACTTACAGCAATTTTTTCCTTGTATTCATAAAGTAAAACTCAATAATGAAGCTTCAAAAAAACCCTAAAGAAAACGTTCCATCTACTGTAAGAGCCTCAATCCGCGACTTTGTGCCACTAGTTCGCGACTCGTCATAGTCTCGCTGATATTACCAACGCTTCGTTTATATATTCCGTGCGTTGACAAGGTCGAGCGCCCTATGGCACGCCTGGTTGCTCACATCTGCGCATCGAGTTGAACGTGTCTACCTGCGCCACTGTTTGCGTGCAGCAAACACTAAATGGGTTCTCTCCCTAGTGAGCAACGGTGGCTGGGATAGAAGTGGGTTAAAATTCACTTGGCTCTTGCACTCGCAATTGCTGTGTGCTTTTGGAGACTTATCCCGCTCGTTAGTGACCCATTAAGAGGGAGCATAGTGGCCCAAAGGGTAGCGTGCTGAGATGGATTAATTACCATTATAATGTAAAGGGTGCTGTAAAGCTAATTTTAAAAATTTGGAATTCGTCAGAAGTACCAGATACAATTTTAATATGTAATTGGTATCAGATGCAAGAAGAATTAGTCACTCACTATTTGTAAAAAAATATAAAAATATCACCCTAGTCCCATGCACCATAGCTGGATGAGTCATGTTTAACTATATTTTAATTTTTTTACCTTGTATTAGGAAAACATGTTTTTACTAAAATTACGCAGGATTTATTGAAGTGTGGAGAAAAATCAGGTGTCTTAGGTGTGACCTAAACGGGCAGGGTGGAGTTTGGGAAAATCTTACTCTTCCTTGCATTGTGCGACGGGGGGGTCAAAATGATGACATGATAATCCTTAAGTTCAAAGCAATAAGATTTGATGACTCGAATAATAAAACCATTAAGGAAGAGCTACGTCACTACCATTTTATAATAGACGTGGACTGATTGTCCTGGCGAAATTAATGCGCTGGCTGCGGTTTATATATATTTGACACAATGTTTTAGGTTGCCCTCTTACTATTTAAAATCGTTGATCTCGTCAACAATTATAATTGAACTTCAGCATTTAAAATATCAACTAGCACTCGTATATTTCTTGTTTTTCCGTTTGAATAATGTATTGTACTATCTCCGAAATCAGAATTCCAGTAGTTCACATATGTGTGTAATTAATTAAGTTCATGTGACAGTAAAATTTAATCATCTTTATTGATGAATTGGACATACTATTATAAAGCAAGTAGCTATAATAGCTTTGTAACAATTCATTTCTCGAGTGTTGGAGCCTTGAAAAATGCATAGGAATATTCATAATGGCCTCCCACTTGAGTAACGGAAGCTGTAAAATAACTTGGGACATTCGATGTATAAGCGGCAAGAAGGGGGACAATAAGGTGTGCAAAAAAGTTCACCCCTATGACCCCAATACGCGGATTGTTTAAAACTTCTGCCAAGCAAAGTTCTGCGCGTGTGGATACAATTGTTATCACGGAGAGAGAATTGCGTTATTCGTAGGAATATAATACACATCAGTGCCCCAGTGACTTAAAAAGCTATCAATTGCTCACCCTTTAAACCTCTCGGTTAAGAAATGGGGTAGAGTTGTCGGGGGTAGTCTTGAAAGCAAATCCAAAGAAGTGTTTTGAAGTCGAGAGACAACCCCTCGGTTCTACCAGAATTTTTTCTTCTCATTTTTATAATAAATCGAAAATCTCCGGAACTGGTCCTGTATCAAGCCGTCATCGGAATCTTACCCCAACCGGGAAATGGATATATCTGGATGTTCTGGTATCTCACCAGATTTTACCTCCAATATTAAAAAAACAGCTTTGTGTACTAAGCAGAGAGAAAAACGTTTCAGATTTCGTGCGGTGTGATTCGATCAGTGCTACCTCTGAACTTTATACAACGAAATTACGGTACCCTCCCTACTCAAGGGAATCGAAGAAATTGCAAAACCGAAGGGACATCTTGCAAAGGGCCTCCAAAATATGCGTTGTACTGAATGAAATTAAGAAGTATTTTACACGGCTTGTGTGATGAGGTTTGAATTTTAGTTTAGATCATGGCATGCTGGAATCTTATACAGCAGTTTAAGTACCGCCTTTGCGTTCAAATTGAGCTCATATTCTGATTAAAAAATACCTTTTTGGCTGACCGCGGTAAAGAAATTGTTGTCGATCATATTTAAAGACCCATTTCTGGCTTTGAGCGATTCCGAGCTTGATGTTCAGCGAACGTCATTTCATTGTAATCTACAACTGCAAGATACCATGCAATCCACATAAAAGGCGTGTGGCAGGAGGTGTTAGGACACCAGCCGTTTACAAATAAAAAGGAAGTGCTATGAGGAAATTACGACTACCATTTATTAAAGTCCTTTATGATTCGGGGGAAAACGAATTCCCATATCTATCCGTTCGGCAAAGCATCTCTCTTAATTTATCGCTTCTGTCGGTCCTGGACATTTTTGGGGCTCTAATAATATGTTCTCCGTGTCGCTCTTAAAGATATCCATTCTAAATTGTTCTAGCAATCTTAGCCTACCGCGCAGCCCCCGAGTCTCCAGCGGCTTCCAGCCTTATTCGCTTAACATCTGGATAACGCTGTCTTTACGCCTGTATCAGTTTTTGACGAGCCGCATAGGCTTCCTTTGTATTTTCTTCAGTTAGCGGACTAAGTATTTCTGAACCGGAACGCATATACTCGCTGCATATTCAATGGTGTGGTCGGACGAGTGCGAAATAGCACCTTTCTTTATCATCCGAAAATCTTCCCA
The DNA here is from genome assembly GCF_921293095.1 of Ischnura elegans. NCBI lineage: Eukaryota > Metazoa > Arthropoda > Insecta > Odonata > Coenagrionidae > Ischnura > Ischnura elegans. The sequence continues at coordinate 41,767,114 of NC_060250.1, read as the reverse complement.
CAATATGCTTGACGAATCCTAATTTCTTCCGGGCTATGCCGCAAATATCCCCACGAGAGGTTCGAGGTTATCGTAACTTCCAGGTACTTCACTTCGTCTGTTGCCTTTCTGTTAATACCATCCACAGCATAAACATCGTTGTAGTTGGACGAACTCTGCAAAAAATGTATCGACACGCATTTGCTCAGATTAAGTTTGAGTCCCCACTCTTGGCTCCACAAATAGAATTTCATTAGTCTCTAATGACCAGGGTACAATTTAATAAGAAGCAGAAAGCATTGGATATGCCATCTGTAGAAATTTATCTTACAGCTATGCTACTATGGACTAATAGAGGCCCTAACGTGGTAATTATTTAAGTATAAGAATCAAAATCAAGATATGAGCTGTGATCAGACAAAGCAATCTTTTTCGGAACCTACTTCTTTAGCGCTTGCGGGGGCTAGATGTATCTTTTTTTCAAGAAGTCGATGGAAGAACTATGAAATCCTCGTATTCAAAATTGACAATATTTTCTCACCACTAGTTACGTTTTTACTTGATCACTCGTTTATAGTGAGCCCATTTTTAATAATAGATCACATAAAAATCCATCCTACAGTAAGATCTACGATCTCCACAAATGAACATTGTAATGGATTCAGCGAATGCAATTCTTCTTCATCAAAACTTTTGTAAGGTAGTGGTGACCATGTTACGGTATCTTTCGTTATTTTGAGTGAGGATTTATTGTCGTGAAACAGTTTTCAATAGTATTTTGTATTATATTCGATCGAACATCGGCGTCATTCAACATTTTGAGGACATTTTAAAAACCTCGATTGAATGGTATTTTCATTTATCAAATCTTAGGATTTCGACATAACCATTCCAAAAGTTTTACCTTATTATTTATGCCCGTTTTTGTTGTTCCGGTGAATGTGCGTAAACTTTTTAGCCTGTTGTTTTCGACTCATACTGGGTATTCTTTGATATGCGAATGAACAGAAGTGAGGTGACATCATTGTGAAATAAGCACGTGGAGAAATTTCGACCGACGTCTTATTGTCATCTTAATCATAATTTAATTTTATTGGAATTAGAATATAGGTCTTATGTAAGGAAAATTGCATTTATAAATACTATTCCTATACAGATAGCTATTCCGCGAGAAATCCATCTTACAATGATTTATGTTAACTACACTTATTTTTGTTTTCATTTTTGAAATGAACCAGTCTCACCATATCCCATTAAGTTGAAAAGAAGTAAATATTGCATGCTCTCCTTAATTATTCCCGCGACGTTTTTGAAAATCTTTGTAGTTAGTCTTGGTGTTCCTGATTTTAACGACCAAAAGTCTCCATTGACAGTGGTGCATTGAAAACATTTTTCTTAGGCATTTTCCGCGATGAGAAAGCCCTCCTTGTGAGAATCGAAACATTATTCATCAGAGGTACCCGTATCTTCTGCAGTACATTCGCCTATATTTTTCTCTTTTCAGTGATCAAAAAATGATTTACTGGAGGATTGACTTTTATTTTTTTTTGCTTAAGGATTTTTGTTCTCCCGCGAAGCTTCGCTCCAAGTGATATATATTTTACCTCTCCGTCCCTGTAATTTTTCATTGTATTCTCCCTCTGTCCAACCAAGTTCAAATTTTACTTTATTTCGGTTCTATTTAGGTCATGCATTACCCCAGCCAATGCCCTCTATTGTGGCCAACAGTAACATTGGATCTCGAGCAAATATTTTCGATTCTGATGAATTCAATTCATATTTACAGTAGTTTTCTGCTCCAATTATTTTGTAACATTCCATTATTTATTTTTACGAGAGTCGCGATCCTTACGACTGCATGTTAAGGGAATTTATTTTCCTCAAATTCTTGAGGAAAGTAAATCACCCGCTCTTCATTAGGAGACTGTGAATGTGAATACATACTTCTTAAAATGACAAGTAAAAAATGTTGTCGCTCAGCAACGGGATTTTTGAAATTCTTCTTTTCAATAAATGTAGGCGTGTATTTACGTCGTTGAGTTCACATTGTGGACTCAATAATTGTCTTTATTTATGCCCGTCAAAATTAAAGAGACAGCTTGGTATTTTATTCACCGATTCGAATGGTAGCGATATTTTTGGGCATGCACTCGCTGAATCGGCAATTAAATGAGGTCCAATGACTTGAAAAAATTGGAAAATGGAAATAATTACGGAGAAAATTCATGGGCTGCATTTTAAAATGTCATTCAAATTGAGAATCACCGCTTCATTTTCAGAAATCAACTGCATTATGGCGAGAGAGAACGAATGAATCATGTGTATTATTTATTAAATAACATAAAAATATCGAAGCATACCCAACCCATGAACTTTGTAATTTAGTTAATGAGATGATTTTTCGGATTTTAATGTATTAACCGACGGAGAAAAATTGAATATTTGCTTGCAGCTGCCGGTAATTACGACTTTAATGTCTCATGCAAATCACTTTTACATCTGGATAATGACATTATTTTCGGATGATATAATTAATACTTTGTGACATACAGGTTCCATGATTATAATAATTTAAAAAAATGATCCTCACTAAACTTATCTTATCATCAGCATCGCAAATAGTCTGACGGACTCTTTCTGAATATAATCTTTCCAAAGGGAAATAAAATCAGTTGTAATTCAGTTTGACAAGTGGTATACCCTTCAGTGGCAACCGTAGGTATATCTCGACGAATGAGTCGTTGGGTAAGGAAAACTCATGAAAATTAATTGAAATAAAACGAGTCAACTTATTTTTGAGGTGTTAAGTGGCTTCTATGGAGTCCAACTAGGCATAAGATTGAGTAGTGGAGGTTAAGAACTCGAGTGTTCGAGCTGAAGTATGCAGGAACGTTTTGGTTGGGCTGTAAGTACTGTTGGGAAAGTAAAAAATGATGGTGGAATAAAAATCGTGTTGCGTATGGATCGTCGCCACATTATAAATTATCCGACTCTCAGGCTAAAATGTCATCATGGTATCTTATATTGCCTCCTGAAATGTCGTAATTAATGGCGTATTTCTAATGGTAGAAGTGCCAGTGCAATACTTACTATTTTTATATTTTACCATAAAGTATACTATTAAATTATTTGGACTAAAACCTTTTATCCTATCATTATTTCCGCAACCGTTATTTGTGATAGAGAAAATGAGTAATGACAATCATAGTTCACGTACTGTCACCATAGCTATTTGCTCAGATTCGTCCATCCGAATGAAATAGTCGATCAGTGGCCTTTGACCTCACATATCCGCGATTGCCTGCGGCTTATCTTCACGATCCAACCACTGATTTAGAAATAGCGGTGAAATTGCTCGACCAAAGAAGTCCGTGGCGATCTTATTACTCTCAATTCGCGAATTCGCGTGGTGGGTTCATCTGCAGCCTCAAATGAATCCATCAATGACGCTTCACGCTTCAATCACGCGAGTTCTTTCGGAGAAAGATTCATTCGGAGCGGAAAAATAATTTAGAGGCGAGGGAATTTCGATCATGATTTATTTTTTAGGGCCACTCTACCGAAAATTCAAGTGATTTTCTCTCGTGCATCATCGCTTTTAGTCGTGATTTTCATTCCCCAGCGGCATCATCGATCAGTAGGCATATTTGCCAAGCATTTTTTTTCGCGGGTCGGAAACATTTGTTCATGAAGGTTTTAGTTTTTTTCCCTTTTTCCCTATTGATTACCTGGCCTTGAATTATTTGAGGCATCGGTTACGTGCAATTCGGGTCACAACCACCGTCAAATCGCTGAATATCTGTTTCCCATGGTACTCCATCAATCTTTACTGTCAGCTTGTCTTTATGTGTGTTAAGGCTTCCTCTTTTGTTACAATCTGCTCAATTTGGTTAAATACGTTGCACGCGATGCAAACTTCGGGACTGGGAATCGAACAGAAGGCATCAAGCTTAAAATTAGTGTTGGATTCAGTGTCAAATTTGTGGGGGCGTGAGGAGTCGTGGCCTGGGTCGCTGACATGCTTTAAAATAACTAAATTAGAGCTAAGGGGGTCCCGCCCCCCAGGTTTTATAGTGGCACCGCGAGCCTTACGGGGGGGGGGGGCAGGATCCCCTAACTATGGCTGTGCTTGAGTGTAACTAAATGTAAAACAAAAAATTAGGGGGGGCTGCCAAACTCTGAAATTTTATGTGGGATTACGACCTTTTCGGAGGGACCAGGAGCCCTTCAGACTCAGCCGTGCTTGAAAATAACAGAGTTTGCAACAAAAAATTGGGGGTCCCGCCCCCTCCGAATTTTTCTGGGGGGCTACGAGGCTTATGTGTGGCCGAGCCCGCCGTAACCCCTTTAGCTACTCCGATGTCGCAGACATCCTTATTAACATAAATTGATGTTTTACAAACAGCAATAGGGGTCCCGGTTCCCCCAGATATTTTCAGGGAAGCTACGATCCTTCTGGGGACGCTATGCCCCCTACCTGATGGGGCCGGGAACCCCCTAGTTACGCTCAAGCAGAATGCTTGCTTTAATATAACTAAATATTTGACAAATAACTAAATGTTTTATGCATGTTTTAATATGATTAAGTCTTTAACAAATTAGTTGAGGCTTTCTTGGGGTCCCGATTCCCTCTTTTTTATATTCATATTTGTATTAATGAATTTCGTCACAAGGCGGGCATGCTTTCATTAATTATGCATAATATTGCGAGAAAGGGTCTAGCCGGTTAAGATGGTGAAAAGTGCCCCCCGATGTTTTGAAAAATAAAAAATATACACTTAAAGTCCATCAAAAATTATGTGTTTCCCCAAAGTTTCAGGTCTTAACAATGGATAATAACCCCAAAAAAAATTGAAACACGATTTTTAGTTTTTGACTATATCTCCAGTTTTTATTTTTGTAAAATCGTAATTTTGATTTTAAATTGTAAATACAATTGCGTTCTACCACGTTGATTTTTTTCAAAATTTTAGCAGCAAAAACTAAACTTTTACATACGTTTGAAATATTAAAAATTAAATTCAAAAAATTAGGAGACAATAGTCACGCCGAAAAAAATATATGTTGTTAGCCCTACATCAAAGTATATTCCTAATTTTTTCAGATTTTTAAAATTGGTGGAACACTGTCAAAAACACGAAAAACTGCTTTGCGTCATTTGCATCTATGTATTCCAGGCGGATATTCGAATTGATTGTTGAGAGCAACGATTGTTGATCAGTTTGTAATATTATTGATTGAGGCTACAGATTAGCATAAGCAATTCCTATCACATTTAGATTAGTCGTAATTATTGGTTATAACCATACTGCTAAGCTTTAAGTTCGTCTTCCAGCTTCGAGAAATACAATGTCTGCCGTAAATGTTTTTCTTTCATCTCTCCTGACTTAAATTACCCTTGAAGTCATCGACAGCATTTGAGCCAATTTGCTAGTAGTGCGACAATATGACTGAATATTTGGGGACCAGTTTTCGATGAAGCGATGACACTTCATCACTCAATGGTAATGCCAGTATATGGGGCTTTCTCTGATGCTTAACTTCTTATCAGTCAGAGTTAAACAATAGAGACGAGTCACGTGCAGCACCGAGGGAGAATATTATTCGTATAAATTGCTTGAAGAGTGGCTGGTTTCTATGAATGCAATGATTTCTATTTTTGTTCCGCTACAATGAAAGTGTACATGCGTGTACATTGTAAGAGTTGGTCCAATTCAGTGGAAATAAGTGGGGCAGTCGAAGGATCTCGTCCGTTGAAACCGGGTATCCGCTGAGACGGAAAAGGTACCAGAGTCACCATATTCGGTGGGAGCATGGGTGGCATTTGAGCTTGAGAAAAGTGCAATTATTGTGTCCCATTGGAACCAGTTAGCTGCCCTTTACCTCACAAAGTTGAGTTATAGAGGATTCCATCACTGAGTTGAGGAACGCAAAGATTTAACTTCTCTGTTTAATCTCCGATAGTAAACAACTGATAGAGACAGAGATTGTGATGTTAACGATAGTATAACGTAATGTTTATCGTAACAATTTATCTATAGAGTATTTTCGTTTAAATAATTTTTCTTTTCTATGAGTGGTAACACATAATGGAGATATCTTTTAAATTATTTTTAAAATGTAACATAAAGAAATCATTTTGTGATAAAGCTTAGCTACCGTAACATACGAATTCAGTTTTAAATTGCAAACCCATTCTATTTCTTGGTTTTTCAAATGTGGACCGTTTTTAACTTCATAGGTAGAGTATTACGTTAAAGCCATGTTCCAACATAAGAGTCAATCATGACTACAAGGGGACAGAATATGGAAAAAAATGAGTAGGTATGGTGTGGCATTCACTGCAAGGAAATAACAGAAAAAAAAGTTGCATGACACAGCTTAGTTTATGAAGGAACTTCTAAGGGAATTAATGAAGTTGCCTTGATTAATGATATTTTGTGCCGTAAATGCTGTACTAGTGTAACTTAAGGCCGTTTTACTCGGGTAATATCATTGCGCAACCTTACATATGCACGAAGGCGAAGTCATAATTGCATCCTGTAAAGCGATGAATTACTAGAACGCACGAGAAAATGCACTGTTTTGAGATGGAAAATAGCCCCTGCTCTAATTGCAGGCTCGGATTCTCGCATTTCAACAAATGTTTTCAATGCTAACCTGCGCAAAGATTTTCCCCGTGTAAAACGGCTTTTATTCATATTTGAAAAGACGATGTACTAATTATCACCGCTTCTTTCATATACGCACAGTAATTAATAAATTGGCTCAAATGCTGTCGATGACTTCAAGGGTAATTTAAGTCAGGAGAGATGAAAGAAAAACATTTACGGCAGACATTGTATTTCTCGAAGCTGGAAGACGAACTTAAAGCTTAGCAGTATGGTTATAACCAATAATTACGACTAATCTAAATGTGATAGGAATTGCTTATGCTAATCTGTAGCCTCAATCAATAATATTACAAACTGATCAACAATCGTTGCTCTCAACAATCAATTCGAATATCCGCCTGGAATACATAGATGCAAATGGCGCAAAGCAGTTTTTCGTGTTTTTGACAGTGTTCCACCAATTTTAAAAATCTGAAAAAATTAGGAATATACTTTGATGTAGGGCTAACAACATATATTTTTTTCGGCGTGACTATTGTCTCCTAATTTTTTGAATTTAATTTTTAATATTTCAAACGTATGTAAAAGTTTAGTTTTTGCTGCTAAAATTTTGAAAAAAATCAACGTGGTAGAACGCAATTGTATTTACAATTTAAAATCAAAATTACGATTTTACAAAAATAAAAACTGGAGATATAGTCAAAAACTAAAAATCGTGTTTCAATTTTTTTTGGGGTTATTATCCATTGTTAAGACCTGAAACTTTGGGGAAACACATAATTTTTGATGGACTTTAAGTGTATATTTTTTATTTTTCAAAACATCGGGGGGCACTTTTCACCATCTTAACCGGCTAGACCCTTTATTTGTATTTCTTTTCCGCATTAGCTACACCACCGCTTTGGTTAAATACTCAGGTTATTTTGCAATAACCGGGGGGTAGCCAAGTACTCGTTCCATTAGGTATCTAATTTAAGATGCATTGAAGAAAACCTATACCGAAGCGATGAGCGGCATGCTTTCCTCACGAGTGTTCACGCGTCCGGTTATTTTTGCTGGCTGTTTGGATATAACCCACATAAACGAAAAATAACCAAGTACTCCTTGAATTTCAACTTGAGACGCATGTAATAAATCCTTTCCGTAGCGATGGGTTTCCCCACGAGTGTACACTCATCCGGATACACTGTTCTGCAAAAAAATAGTTCAACAAATGCCCGGCTACAATTTAGGGTCTTTCTGGCTAATTTTGGGTCGCTGAATCCGAAAATAACCTCCGTTTTTTTCTATCACCCTCCATTTTTACGCAACCCCTAAATTGGGGGAAACAACCCCTTTTCTAAACTTATCGCTTTTCCAGGGACTTTTACTAATGTTATCTGCTTCTGATTGAAAAAAACTGACGTTTTAAGGCTATCAGGGTCAAGAGAGAGACAAACTTCACCGGGGTTGAAAAGATTTAGGGGGTGAAAATTGAAAAAAAAAACTTTAAAAACATTAAAATAACCATTTTTCTTCGTTTTTATGACATATGATATGGTAGCTAATGGAAAAGTTTTTACGGGATGAATACATCGTTCACCCCACCTATTTTGTAATGGATTAATATAAGTTTAGAAAAGGGGTTGTTTTCCCCAATTTAGGGGCTGCGTAAAAATGGAGGGTGATAGAAAAAAACGGAGGTCATTTTCGGATTCAGCGACCAAACATTAACCAGAAAGACCCTACATTGTAGCCGGACATTTTTTGAACTATTTTTTTGCAGAACAGTGTTATTTGTCTCCCGCTGGCCATCGGTTATTTTTCGGTTATTTCCGCGAGTACTCGTCACTCAGGTTATTACCGGCGCAGTGACCGGTTATTTTTCACTAGGATCAGCAGGATCAGGAGGATCAAAGAGACTAAGTGGATGATAGTCTGGAAAAGCTTTGGGATCATTTCAGTTATATTTCAGAGATAAAGGGGAGTAGCTTCGAATCAAGACATTTTACTGTAACAAAAGAATACATACTATTTTTTAAATAACAGCATCAGTAATAATCATATCATCATAAAGATCATACCACAAACTTTACTGAATACCTAGAGATCTGTAGAGACTCCCGCTGACCATAGGTTATTTTTCGGTTATATCAGAAAATACTCGTTGCTCCGGTTATAATATGCCCTGTGGCCGGTAGGAAAACCTCAGTCATGGGGCCGTGGGGCAGCGGCAAACAGCGCTGGTAGTTACAACGGGTTCCGAGAGAGTGCAGGTGGTAGGAGCCAGATTATTTATCTCGATTTATTTTTCGGCAGTGCCAAAATATAAACTAATATTCAAGTTAAAAGGCGCCTAAAAATAACCGATTTTTAACCGGTTAACCTCATAATAACACCGGTTATGGGTATCTTAGTGCCTGAGGATAATTTATTCCACCTGTATCTTCATCATGCAAACGTTCGTGTCATTCATCCGGTGTTATTGGATGAGACTCGAAACGAACTTTTACTTAGTAATGTCATCAACAAGTTTTTTTAATCTAGCCGCTCGCGCTGATAGTATTTGGCTCTGTGATTAGGTTCTTGGAATTCGTTCCTCAAGAAAGGAATATTATCTATCCTCGCTTAGTGATTTCAATGTTAGCCAGGTTTTATCCCATTTTTGTTTTCTGTAAACTAAGATTTCACATTCATTACTTCTTGTAAGTTATAGTAATTTTCAGACTTATTTTTTATTATCATATTAACAAGCTCCCATTATCATCAGTTTTCATTAGTTCATGCAAGAAGTAGCTAATGGGTAATAATAACCAACAACATATAACCTGTGCTTTCGAGTAATGGCCACTCGCAGAAGCAAGTTTTGCTTTGAATCAATCGAAGAAAACGTGAAGTTAATTAAAGATAAAAGAACTGTCTCCGTACACAATTCTAGCTGCTGCAAGTTATTTTTGGATTAATAATGCTCCCTGACAGCTCTTTCACGAGCTATTTGTCATACTAAGTTAATGTCACCGTATGACGTGTTCATTCAGTGTTAATTCTGTCGTATTTGCAAGTTAATCCTCGCCTTTAATAATGGGGATCAAGCGATTAAAGCGGCATTTTGCTTAAGCCTCAAAAGCTTTTAGAATGGAGTAAAATATCAAGGGTTAGAGATCTCTGAGATTTAACGCAGATATCTACCCGGAAAGGATGAAATTCAAACAGTGAATGGATCCATTATTAACCCATTATTCCTCAGACTGTATGTAGGGCTTTTAACTTCGGTTGTTTTGCATTTTCTGATTTATTTTGGCCAAATTAAGAAGAATTTTTGAAAAAATAATGTTTTCATCACATTATATGATTTTCATAATGCTGCGTATACGCAACGCTGGGAAAACTCCGGTAAATAAATACAAAAAAAGTAATTTAAAAAACTTAGGTTACATCTTTTAATTTTTATCTTGATTTGCACCCTCGGCATATTCGCCGGGAGTTATCAGTGTTTCTTTGGAGGAAATTCCCTATTCTGCCTTTCAACGGACATGCTGCGGGTATGTCATTTTTCCTAGGATGTCTCGTATGTGCGCATCGATTTTTATGCCAAACGCCATAAGTCATAAAAATACAATTATATAAATGAAAATGTTGGTGAAAATGGCAAAGGTAGAACTAGAGATATTTAAAAAAATCAGCAAATCCAAGAAAAAATTATTCTTAAGTAGGCAATTGCTCTGTGAATTAGGATTCAATAATGTTGCGTTAACGCAACGCTGGGGATTAATGGGTTAAAGGGGTTAAATACGCAAAAATAATGGAAGGGAGTGGTTACTGTGAATTTTATCCATGAACTCCCTAGTACTACTCGAATAATGCCTCAGGTAAGCGATTAAAGAGTATCATATTGATATTTGTACATTAAGGGAAAATGTTAATAATTTCAATATTTAGGTGATTTTGTCTAATCGGTGAATGTGAAATTACATCATTCGGTAAAATACGCCAATTATTATTGGAAAGGTGTAGGTCTCACTCGAAAAAACATACGACGAACGTATGGATAAGTCAATTCCGTGGCTTATTTTCACTGTATTTTTGCTGCCACGCAGTCAGTTTGCTAGATGGACCTCTCTCCTCACCTATCAACTTAAATAAACTGGTAATTGTATTTATATTGATAATTTACTTATAATATTGCAATATATTTGTCGAACGACTTTAAAAAAATTAATTTCAATATTAAGTTACAAATATTTTAACGCAGTGCTCGCCGTAAAATGAATTATATTCTTGTGTTCTTGATACGGTAAGGAGAGGCAGCGATATTTTGACCGGAGTGCGTTCCGTTGAAATCGGTCATGTAGAATGAATTTATACTATATTTATGCTGCCTTGCCATGGATTTGATGTGATAAATAGGAGGCCAAATTAAACGTTCCAATCCGTGTCTCGTAAATGATACCGAGTTGAAAACCTGAACAGTTAAAAATATATTTGGTATCCGATAATACCCAAACTCACGTTGACGGAAACATAAATATCGGTCCCTTCTCCAATTAACAATCCCCACTGCAACGAATAATTATTATAACTGTGTAATTTAAGAAAACGGTCGATCATTCTAATTCAAAATTTTAAAATCGGTATCAGTTTTTATTTTTCCCTAATTTTCGCTAGAGCTTTTTTGCCCATGCTCTCAGCGAAATTGGGCCAGCCTCTCGCGCAGAAGCGATTACGTCAATCAGCACTATAGCCCCTTAGACGGCAATCCTACGTTAGTTTCAATCAAGTATATTAGGAAGGGAATCTTGCTAGCAAATAGGCAGTTATGAATAGTAAAGAGTGATCAACATGAATGAAAGCGTGGTCGAAATGTGGTCGTGGAGGAGAATGGAGAATGTGAAGTGGAGAGGAGAAAAATGACGATGAAATCATAATAGTAGTAATATAATAACAATTCATCTCTACTGGGCGAGATAGGGACTAGAAAGTCCAATCTTCCATCTAACCCCTCGACATGCATAAAATATTTTTGGAGAAATAAGCAAAGTTACACTTGAAATTAAAAATTAAATGTTGTCAAGTTAGTACAGAAGAGACGTGGATATATTCTTTAAAAAATTCAAAGCGAGCCAAGTTACATTCACCAGGGGTAAAAAGTTGTGAAAAAAACTTGGGAAAGCCTATGGATATTGGCTTCAATCCTTATTGGAAGAAAAACCACTGTAGGAAAACGACCACACATTAAAGGAGGCTAAAAAACTGCGAAAACCTACTGAGAAAGAGCTAAACATAGATGGATACTAATATAAGAAAATAAAATAAAATTGAAGAAAATTTCACCCATTAGGTACATTGTAAAAAAACAACATGGTGGGTGAGGTGAGAAAACTTATAGATGAAATACGGAACAGATTGATGGAGGGACTATTGTAGGCAGCGAGGGGTCACAAAAAGCGTATTTGAGTTAATAATATTTTACAAGCGGGAAGCGGAACGATGAGGATTGGATTTATTAATAGATTGAAAGGGGTTAGGCCTATCTGAGAATTGGAAAGAAGAGCAACATTTTAGTATGGGCGATGTCATGATGATTCGAATAATGCTCCATATAAACAAAACTTTAATCAGTAAAACGTCTTAAATAAGGTTATTGTTTGCTCTGATTAGATCTTGAAGGTTATATATGGGGTTTACAGTACAGTTAAGAAAGAGAACTAATAGCACACTTGCTCTGTTTTCGTCTATTGCACGGTAGGGTTCTGTCGATTAAACATAGGCTATGGCCACCATCGGAAATGAGGAACCTGGATATCATAGTGGTCTTCGCAGTGGCATGGACAACCAACGGTTAGTGGTTCGATTCCTGATCCAAAAGAATACGTTCTCCCTGCAATTCATATATATTTTACTGCTGTTCACGCGGTAGGCTCGAAATATTACACATTAACGCATTTCACATTCCGTGAAAATTTCACTTGACCTTCACCCGCTTCTCTGGCTTTAAAACACATCAGGATTCAGCGATGGAGGGGAGAGTTCAGTGCATGGGGTGAAAGTATATGAAATCAGGTATTTGTTGATTAACTGAGAAGAAGTGCTAGATATTAATGTCCCCCTTCAAAAATTTGCTACGACGAAATGAAAAAATGACACTTTGAAAATTTCGTTCAGATGTAGAGATCTAATTGTCTTTAAGTGATGTATCAAAGTTATTCAGATTTCAGAATTCCCTCGATTTGGATTAAGGCGGTCGGATAATAAGTATCTGCCGTTGGTTCTTAAAATAAATGTTGAGAAAATCGGGCAGGTTATGGCGCCATAAAGATATTTCACTGAGGTTTGAGACTATGGGAATTATTCTTGACATCCCCGTACCCAAAGTGGAGTTCTTTAGGTTAGAATTGCTTCCCGATGAAAGTTTTTCTTCAGATTGTTTCCCATTCGTGAAAAAATACCCGTCGATTCTCATGCAGTATTAAAGTAGAAACTTAATTTAAAAATCTTTCAAATAAACCTAGCGGGAAAGAAAGTATTCGCATCAGGAAGAGTCGGTAAATGAAAGGTTGGTATATGCTTATTTTCTCAACGCTGTTCTGTGAAGTTGTTCCTTCCCACGTACAGTTGATTGATGGCCATCATGTTTTTGTGTAGGATATATTTCTCAGTCATTGGCTCTTCCTCTGTCCTCAGTATGTTTAACAGTTCCTTTGTGAAGTGAATGCCGCGTCGTTTTCCGCATACCAGGGTTGGGGTACAAAAGGAATATGAGGAATTTGTTCTTTGAAGCTGACCTTTGTTCCCTAGAACACCCATCAGTAACTTTGCTCATGATAGGAATGTGCCTTCCATTGTTGCAGTTAGAAGGCTTGTTACAGGTGATTCCGCTAGAAAACGTTTTCCCCAATTAATTTTATGCTCAGATATGCTCTTATGAACGATATCCATTGATAAACGCTTCCACCCGTATATTCTTTACTGGTACATGCGCCGTAATGTTGAGTTTTCTGTTCACAGCCTTGCACGAAAACTTTTGTTTTAATATTTTCTAAGCCACAGTTTTAATGAACATATAATGGTTTTTAGGAATAAAACAAATATTTTGGCTTCTCTCTGGATTAAATTATTACTTTATATTGTAACCAGACTCCTCTCTCTCTCTTGGGGTGGGTTCGTGGGTTGCCTGCGGTCGTTGGTGAGAATAATAACGAAATGAAACAGACTTTACTTTTCAAATCTAGTTATTTTAAAGCCTATACTGGATACGATCAACAAGACTCTTGTAAGCTTGAACAACAGGAAAAATAGAATCCCTGGAGGTATTCAGGTGCCCGACTCCCACGAAGAAACCTCTTCTTCGTCCTTGCACTGCTCCCGCTTGCACCTTCCTCCAGTCTGTGCCGTCCGTCCTCCCTGTCGCTGCTTCTGCTCCTTTTTCTTCTTTTGTTCGTATTCCGGCCGCTGGCGCTGTCAGTCCAGGAGCGAACACCGGATTGGTCACAATATATTTATTAGTATGTGTTTTAGTATGTGTTTATTTGAGTACCTGAACTTTTCTGTAAGAGACAACATTCGTTGAATTTTTAAAGTTATTATTTATAAATATGCTTAGGCATATTTCCGAGAGAAGCATTTACAACCCGGTTTTTTTAGTTTCTCATTTGATTATGTAGTATTCACTTATTTGCTTTATGGTAGCTTATTTTAGGCTTGCATTTTTTTCATAGGTAAAACTAAATTACACTTCATAATTTGAATCAACAAGATTGTCGTTGTTATATTCTTCTTCATGAATTAAAATAAAATGCTATTGTTGGCATTATCTTTTTTCATCTGAAAATAATTGTGTCACGAGAAAAATTTTCACTTTTCATTATGATTTAATTAGTGTGGTTATCGCAAATTACCTAATTCCTTAGCTGGTTGATTTCATTCAATTCACAGCTAATAAAGAACATACCTGGTAAAAAGCTTTGGGTTTTATCCATTATAATCATTAGCGTGTTGTGCTTTACCGAGTAAATGCGTATAACTAAGAGTAGAAACCACTCGCACTCCATCTATCATTTTTAAGCGAACAATTACTTGTTTAAAATTTACGATGTCCTCTTGAAATTTTAATCATATTAATAGTGGACCTTTTTAAACGCTTGCTTTAAACTCGTATGAAACAAAATTACGCTTGAGAAAAAATAGGATAAAATTCAAATTATAAATTTGGGAGCACGTTGAATAATCTATACTCTTCATATCCAGAAAATGTCAAGAGCACCATAAGTTTGAAGCAAGTATTTCTTCAACTTTAACAGCTGTCTGAGCAGGATTGATGCGTCCATTAGAATTATAGTCCCAGTAAAATTTCTTTATTAATGAAAAATGGGTGTGGTATCCATTTAGTTAGTATAATTATCACTATCCATTTCTCCTGCGCATACTCGGGACTTGTTTGCGAGTTTGTAACCTCTGAAAAGACATATTTGGAAGTTGGTGAAATTGGAAGAGCATTGACGAATGTTGGGGAATATTGATTTGTGGAATTCGTGTGCTTCTGTGCTGGGGTGTGAAATGGGCCATCAATAGAAATGCCTTTTGTTCGGATTTTACGATCCTAATTACTGATCAATTACTGATCGCTGCTTCTAAAATGGTGTTTTTGTGAAGCTTGGGTGATGAGCGTGAAATAATTAAGAATGATAATAGGTACTTTTTACATCAAAAAAATAAATACAAGGAGAACAAGAATTTCTGCGAAGTCATAAAAATAACAAATGGATCATGTTGATTTGGTCCTGCTAAGCCATTTAAGGCTTGTTAGCAGGTGCAGTTCTAAATTAATCAGTGATCGGACGTCTGTAAAGCAAATTGTTCGGAATAAACAAGGAATAACGGTTTTGGTAATTATACGTTATGGTTATGAAGATAACAATTTAAAGCAAATTTCAATTCCAAAAAAAGTTAGTATTTCACGCACTCACAAAACTTGCCCAATTGTATAATTCAATGTAATTCAAAATACTAGTTTTTACCAAAACTTTTTTTTCTCGTGATTAGATTTGTAGTTTTAATCATTATCCTATTCATTAGATTCCTACTAAGTTTCGTGTCCCTAATGGACCTTAATAACGTTCTTTCTGAAGACCCTTCAAGTTTTGAAGTGAATAGCGGTAATAATGTTCAGTGATCCAAAATTTATCCTCTCAAGAAATTAGGCCAAAATGCTGTAATTTCCTGGCTCTAAGCCCTCCAATTGAGGATTTTACGGAGAGGAAGGAAGGGCCACATTTCTGCCGTTGGTATCAGCAAATATTCTTTTGAGCGTTAAGCATTTTTTTCGAAGGAATACGTTTAGGTGCCATTATTTGATAGATAAAAACAAAAGAGATTCGAAATAGAAATCTCAATGTTCGACATGTATTTAGTAAATTTACGGAAATTTATTTGCATTCTATCGAATTTTCAATTTTATTCAAGCTGTTTTCATTTTTCTTTCGTTACGAAATTAGGATTTTTATTTAAGTGCCATTATTTTGGCGATAAAATGATAGCCGTCATTTGAAACAGAAATCTAATTATTTTTAAACCCAGCCATGCATCGATTTTTTCTATTCAATAGGTATTAAGACATTAGATTTAGAAAAGCATATCGATTTTGACCAATGTTACTGAAATTCTGGTTCATCCTGTTGCATTTTCCAAGTAAATCAAGCAGTTTGTCTTGTTATTTATTTAAGGGAAAGGTATTTATTTATCCAGGCGAAACAAATTATTTGTCTTAAAAATTAAGTATTTAAAGTGGGTTGTATTGTTTGACTTGGTTTCTTGTTTCATTACAATGTAAAAAACGTTGCTTTTGACGCGAATCAGATAAGCCTGTTAAATTATTTTTTGAACAATTTTTTAATGGATATCGAAGGTGTGTTTCTTCCTCTTTGATTTCTTCAAGGATGCACCAAAGATTTTGATTAAAATAGAATATTTTACACATAGAGTTATGATTTTACACCAAGTTTTCTGTTGTACTCTCATTATGGTTCGAGTTACGGTAACCTTGAACTTTCAAGAAGTTCAATCGTATCTGGAGAGATTTTAAACCGAACCTAATTAAATATCAGATCGAATTTTAATAATTAAGTTAAAACTTAGTGGTAGGTGCCACAAAATTTAAGGTGTTACAAAAAACTTATGCATTCTTGTTTTTTTATAGCATAGTTTTTAGCAATGGCATTATGAAAAAATATGACTCGCAACCATATGTGGCTCATGCAGTGTACTTCTTGACAACTCCATTATCTGTGCAAAAATGCGATGGCATATCAGTTCTTTTCATATTTTATCAACTATGTTCTGCTAATTTTTCGGAGGTGAATTTTTTTCGCTGATGCGTGAGTGTTACGCGCATAATCTCAACATGGTTTGGTTGTTATTCCTCAGCTCAAAACTGCTCATTTGGATATTTGCGAAGCTTTTTTTAATGCCTGAAATATAGCTAAAAATGTAAAATTTTTTACATAACTCCCCACTTGATTTTCTACCATTACATATTTTCAATTTTTTCATTTCCACGAAAGAAATATTTCAAAACTTTACAAAATCACGTTTTTTGGCATAAATTTGAAATTACTATGAAAATGGGCTTAATATTTGGTATTGCTCAATAGCTCACCAAGACGTGGAGTTGGGCCAAGGATTTTTCAAATATCTGTTGGAGGCCGATTCACCATACTTATGTTGCCACCGATTATGTTTAATTTATTTTTACATGTTACTATGGAGTTCTTTTATAACTGTAATCGTGAAGAAATATCGCAAGTAATACTCTGCGAGTCGTTTTCTGGATTCAAAACTGCACCACAACTGCTTTATCTAATAAATCACTGTAGTTTTCTAATCTTTTGGAATTAATTGATATAGTATTTGTTCCCGAAGTGTTGTAATAGTGGCGTAAATGGAATGCCTACAGAATTTTGACTTAGTATCATGAGGTATTTCTATCGTATTGCATCTAGGATGAAATCGGTTTCTTCCTGATCATTTCACTCAGCCTATTGAAAAGCGCTTTTCTTTTCCCTTTTATGACTTTCATATCGTGATGCGTGACTTACGTGACTTTTATATCGTCGGCTAACCTTTCCTCAAGGAAGCTTTGACCTTGTGGTAGTATAAAGCATCAGTGTAAAATCAATTTCAATCGTGTGCTGTGATAAATGATACGTGGAAAGAGTAATAACGGCAAACAATGGATAGCGATAAAATAACATCCCAAATAGATTTAAAAAATGAATTTATGGAAGCGTATTTAGGGCACGCATTTATCTTGCTTACTAAGGTTATGGATATAGGAATAGCATATTTTTGAAAACTTATATGTGATCACCATTTGAGGTTTTGATATTCCATGTAAATGTGCGAGAATTCGTGGAATTATTGTGCTACGTATTTCCTATTTGTGAGACCATAGCAAGGAACTTCGAACTCATCCATGTCCATTGCCCAAGCGAGGGAAGATATATCGACCACAGGATATGATTCGGATTGAAAATATTCTTCGGCTTGCTAGGGAAAAGGAATTTTGATCTTAAAATGTTCGAGTACTAAATGAGCAGATCCTGATGCAGATGAGATCCAATTTGTCGCGGTGCATCACACGATTAGCAAGGAACTGGGATGTAAGTTTTAAGCTTTGGTTGAACCCAAGAGAAATAGAGGGTAAGGAGAAGGGAAAGCGGAGATGCGGCTCGTGGAAACATAGAGTCGACGGAGTAGGATATGTAATTATGCTGTGTGGTCGGGAAGGGCAGGGAACGGAGGTAATAAAGCTCCACCAAATGCGACGAAATGGCCTTCCTCCTTAACCCCGCTATAACCTGAAGGGATGAGAAAGGCAGAAAGTTGTTAAGGAGGAAGTATAGGGACTGAATGGGAAATGGAAAGTGTTGGGATTCGGAGAAAAAGAGTAAGATAATGGAAGGAACTGGGCATTTGAAATGCTTGTTTGTTCTTGTGAATATGATAATGTTCCTAAGGTGAGATCCCGTGGAACTAAATGAGGTCCATGCAGAAAGAGGGATACATTATAAATATTAAAAGGCGGAAAAGAATGCCTACCGGTTACTTATTAAGGCACTAAAAATGCATACAGTATCATGTAGTAAGAGAATTATTGGCAGAAGACAAAGGCAGGGCGACTGAGAATTTCATAAGTAGATGTATTGGCGGTGGGAATAGGATGCAGCTCTTGCAAGTGAAGTGGAGTGCAGAAATGAAGAGAAAGACTGAAGATAAAGAATTTGTGGGAAGTCATGGCTGCAACAATAATGGCAACCGTTTGAAGAAGTTTGTTCTCTTTTTCATTAAATTTCCTACCTCCCTTCGGTGAAGTTTGTTTCCATGTCACCGAGGCGCGTCCAAAGATTCTGATTGAAATTACGTGTTTTTTCTCCTCCAATATTCTCATACAGGTTCAAACCCAATTACCGGGCAGTTGTCAATGCTAAAAGTTCTTCTTGCGCGGAAAATTTATGGATGGGTTTTCACTCTTCGGTCAATAGCCAATCGACCAATATTACTATATAGGATTCATTAGTATGTGTCTCTCCCTCCGTACATTTGAATAGGCTCACAATAATTGCTACTTCATCGCTGATGGCAATGTAATCCGAATTTCACGATAATATACTCTTTAGTTAAGGCTGTTTACCAAATTGTTATTTGTAATGGAATGATCTATCCAGTTGATGGCGTTTCAATGGTATACCAGCGAAAGAAAATTTTCCACTGCAAATACTGAGAGTGAATGCATAGCTCAGAACCCTCTCCCGGCTGCGGACATTGTGACAAGTGGCCAAATAATTGAAGTTTCTGTGGTAAGGACTTGGGCCCCTTATTTCGAACCCTCTTCCTCACGGCTATGCTGCATCAGTTTTTGATGCCAGGATATTCTACTTTTTGGGGTCTCAAATCTCGTTTACCCAGGTTTACTGGAAAAAGATTCCCAATTTCAAATTTAGCCCGAAGCTTATGACACTCCCTACAAAAATCATCTTGGTACAAGGTAGCCCAAAGAAAAAAAATCTAGGCCTTTCAACTTGGGAGTGTGTATCTCGCCTTCGACTGAGTCTATGATAAACTGTAGCCTCATCTATCCAAACCAGCCTTCGAGTTGGGTCATGGGTTGATGTCGAGTCCTTTGGCACCAATGAGAACCCAAGGGGGTTCTTAGAAGATTACAACCTCCGGGGCCGGGACCCAGTACTACAACTGATATGCCCGCGCTCCCGGGGAGGGGAGTGCAGGGGAAGGAAAGAGGATTGAGGCGCCGCCGCGATTAGGAGCCCGACGACGCGACGCCTGTAGGGTACGGATAGGAGTGGTAGGGTAAGATAGGGGATACCCTCGCCGCTATGAGAGCGACCACGAATACGGGCGAAACCATGATTTGATGTTTCTACAGGAGGGAAAAAATTTCCTACGAGGAAGGAAATTTCGATGATTTTCCGTAGATAGGGAGTCTTTTGGCAGTGAAACCAAATGAATGGAAATCGTTTTAGAGCGAAACAAAAGTTTAGGAATGTTACCCATTAGAATTGTAATATTTTTTACAGGCCACTTTATTGACAATGAATCATTGGTGTCTCATTTTCTATCTCCATTCATTGATTCCAAGTTTCATATCCTCGGACTGAGGGGAGAATGAACGGATGCCCTTGGATCTTCATTGAAAGAGGCTGGCGAGGTATAGAACATGCTTGCATTCGCTTGCTCTCAGCGGAAATTGGTTCTTCTTTCAATAAGGAAACCTTTCGTGTTCCAAAAATTGCCGTCATATTTCCTTGGCCGAACAAAGCTTCGCCCCAGGCACGCCGATGGCCAGTACCGTTACCACCATGGCTAGCCACACATCCGTGTACTTCTGTCACTTTTATTCCCCTAAGACCATTTATGAGGCGCAACCCAGTTTCAGAGTCCCTTATTCACGCCTTCATTTTCGATATGTTCACTGCTGACATAATTGGATGACTTGCAGTAAGTTTCAGTATTCTGTTTGATGGTCGAAACGATTGCCTGTAAATGAATTTCTCTGCTGAAGCTTATGACGTAAAAAGTAGCTTAAAAATGCCCATAAGTTAATTTTTTTCGTAGTGGGACTAGCAGATTTAACAAATATTTATTTTCAACAAAGTAATTTTTATTACTCTTGAAGTCAGTGATTGATGTAACGGTGGTTTAATAACTAAGTAGTTTTTTTTATAAAGATGTCAATGATTTTTTGGCCAAAATTTTGAAATTCATCAACGCGAAAGTTTTATTTCGCTAACAATTATTAAAACGCGTATTTTATATTTGGAAGAAACAACGATCGTTGCAGGGACAAATGTGACCGTATTTCATTGCTTCACTCGTAATTAAAGTAAGTTTGAATATAAATATCTCAAAATACCGCATATTTGATTAAAGGCAGTGGAGTTTTTAAAAAGCTGGATGATTCTCGGCAACCAAATATCTAGTTGGTGTGACTAACTTGCCGCATGAAAGCTATTGGATCATTCAGTGAGACCTGAAATATTAAAAGAATTTAGGAGCTTGAAGGGAAAGACTAGATACGAGGAAAAACATCTTTCACATTTTGTCTTAATGGTGTTCAAATGAATTTCTCTCTTCTCTGTCTTTCAGCGCTGCCACCCGGATGTTGATTTTGAGGTTAGGGGGGGACTCACTCGTATTTAATACGTGAAATTGCTTCAACTTACACAAGTCTCACAATCAATATACTAAACTCGGTCACAGTAACATTTTTTTCTCGACCATTTCCTAACATATGAGCTATTTAAACTTACGGGGGAAGTAAAGGATAACGCTGCTGATATTATGAGCATCACTATCCGTTACTTACCCCGGAAGTTTGCATACCAAATAAGTCAATCTAACTTCATTTTCTTCTCCTATCCAAAAGTGGATACTTTATTTTCAATTCTACCAAGGAACAAAAAACTTTCATTTTGAGAAATTTAATGCGAAAGTGGATAAAAGTACAATTTATTCATCGTTTATCGCTTGAAACACAAAAATTTGCAAATAAAATATTATCTATCAACATTTCTTCTTCAGTAGGTACATATTGCTGGTATAGGTGAATATAAGTGATTTGTGATTCTGTTTACGGTTTTATTTTCATTCCCTCTTGATTTATCACTTTGAAAATTATAGCGTTTAGCAATGTGTCAATTAATTTGGCATACAATCCCTGTGGCCTTATGAGTTGCGGATATTTAAATTTGTAGGGAATGACTCCTCAGAGTTTTACGTTGCTGGGAAGTTATGTTTGGACATATTTAAATTGAAAGTCTTTTAATGATTCGGATTCAGCACAGTAGTTCTATAACCATTTAATATCAAAGATTGTATTTCTTCAAGGTCTCGAAGTTTGATTTTCGTGGAAGAAGGTAATGGGAAAATAGGTTTACCATGCGTATTTAATATTACCAGTTAATTGGAATAATGAATGAAAAGTAATCATCTCTGCCTAACTTGGCGGTGTGTAAAAATAACTTTGCTATTGTCCATAAAATTTCGTAGTGGTTCTAAAAGAAGTTAGCATGTACTCAGCACCTTATAATCGGTATCCACACGCACCTTACTTTCGTAACGGTACCAGTTTAGTTCAAATTTTTGGTTTGAAATTGGCACTTGTATTGTGTTAAAATATTTTATTAGCTCAGAAAATAAGTTCACAATCAGAAAATAATGTTTATATCGTAATTTTTGATATTTAATAAGTTCACTATGTTCCTAATTGTTGAGCTATATCAGCAAGTGAACATATGTATCATTTTTCATTGTTCCGTTCTGACGAGATGGAGATTTTTTTCGAATGTGTAATAGAAAGCAAACATCTAAGTGTGATGATAAGGCCTCGAATTTTCGATTAACGAGGTTACAACCGAGTGATATGAAGTAGACGAGTTGCAAATTAGATTTCAAAACATTGAGCACCACCTCTAGGCCAAACGTAGGTTAATTACGTTAGAGTGTAAATGCGTGTTGCTTGTATTTGAGCTTATATCTTTTGCCATTTCAAGCTCCTACGCTGTTAGATACCTATTACCAGAAAATTGTTCCCACGCTATTTTTCAACCGTGTTATTTCAGCTCTTCAGGACATCACGTTTTAATTTGTTTTCCAGCCAGTGATGAGCGCTCCCATGACCCTTGGAAATTCAGTCCAGTTTCCACCCTATAGCATGTTAGTGGGTACCTTGCCTTCAGCCATTGAGTGTACGCAGCGTCCTGAGCTCTCAACGTTTTTATTTCACGTTTTTTTTCGATCAGTGTTTGTGTTAAAACAAGGTATAAATTATGAGGGCATGAATTAATTTTCCATCATAAAATATTTTAAGTTAGCATTAAGGTGTTGATTATTAAACTGAGCAAAGAGTTGGCTCAACTGCATATTTAACCGGAGAAACCGTAGGAGATAATGGAATGAGCTGGGCTTGAAAATCACTCAAGTTTTTAAAGCTGTTGTGTTTTATATTTCTGGCTTGTGTCAATACTGCAGTTGATTTGACTCGTAAATGTGATTTTTTTGCATTTTCTTTCCCTTTTGTAAATAATCTAGTCCAGTAAAATATAACTTTGCACAAAGACGCATATTTTTTAAGTATTAAAATCAAGTTTAATAGGGTGGTTTCCTTCATCAAAGAAAACGAAAGGCATTGATTGCGATTCGTTACCCACCATTAGTGTATTCATAATATACAAATTATTTTGTTTTAGAAATACCGGGTTAGACGAATGGCAATGGTCCATTTTTATCCTCATTTGAAAAGGGCCAGATTGGCGCCCATGCGATGCCACTCCACGTGACGTCACAGGGACCTAGTTTCTATACGAGAAGATAGGAGTTATACGTCGTCTGAGGTTACCATTGCATGCATGAGGCGCAGAGCTCAGGGAAACATGTCTTAACAATCACTTATTAAAACTGGCTAAGGTCGGAAAGTTTTCCTCGTTTGATAAGTTATTAATAATCCTTATTTTAGCCAAGCGCTACCAGTCAGCAGGGTACTAGGCTAGCCGCTAGCAGCCTGCGTCGTATCAGCGCTAAGCCTCGCCTCAAGGTCACCTCGCAGGGCGGGAGGGGGAACCAGAAATACGTCACGCGGAGAGACTTCCCGACATTCATACTTAAGCGTCGCGTTTTCGCGCGCTTGAAATTTTTCACTTTTCATTTAATCGCGAAAAATAGATATCGTCATTTAAAAATCTAAAAGCGTGAAATACGTACTCCAGGAGTAATAATCTTTCGATTTAGGCAATAAAAAATAATAGGAAACCACTCTATTGCATATATTGTGTTTAAATTAGATTTATTTGTTTATATGTCGTTTCAAAATCCTTACTTATTTTCTCACGATGCTCCAAGTTTTGTTGTTATTCCCTAGTGTCTTTTAGTGATAGATTTATTTGGTAATAGTTCTTACGTAATCCTTATTTAATTTCCCATGATTTTCGATTTTTTTTGTATTCCCTAGAGCCTTTTAGCGGTCACTATTGTGAAATTTGCCTTGAAATCTCATCGCGAACTACCGTGTGAATGAACTTGTCTACAATGCAAAGAGTTCCCGAATGATGGCCGTAATATATAATCTAGTTGGCTTGCTTGTATCGCATTGGAATGCGCATTAGGCAAAACGGTGGAACCGAATCTCATCACTGTTGCTGTTTACCGCTGATTTCAATGTCCCTTCAAATCCAAAAGTTTTTATTCTCAGTAAAATTGCTTGTTTAAATGAAGCATTAGTTTAATATTTTTTAATATCTGGAGTGTAACCTAATGTTGGTAACTTGTCCCCAAGAATTAGATCATCATCATCATCACTGGTCAACAATCCTAGGATTGGTTTGACGCAGCTCTCCACTTAGTTCTCCTATCAGCTAATCTTTTCACACCTACGTATTTCTTCTCTTTCACATCTCTCTTTACTTGTTCCATGTATTTTGTTCGGGGTCTTCCTTTTCCATTCTTACCTTCCACTTGTCCTTAGACGATTGTCTTCTTCAGGCCATCATGTCTCAAGATGTGGCCTATAAGGTTGTTCCATCTTCTTATTAAGGTTTTCATGAGGCTTCTCTTCTCTCCTACCCTTCTTAGGACTTCCTCGTTACTAACTCGGTCGATCCATTTGATTTTCATCATTCTTCTGTAGCACCACATTTCAAAAGCCTCTATCCTTGCTTTCTCCGCTGCGGTCATTGTCCATGCCTCACTTCCGTATAGGAGCATACTCCAGATGTAGGTTCTTATAAATTGTTTCTTTACTTCCATATTTAAGTTTCCCGCTGTAAGCAGGTCTCTCTTTTGGTGGAATGCTCTCTTCACCTGGGCTATTCTGCTGATATAGATATACATCATTATAAATATTTCCGCCGTAATTGCCTCTGCGTTTACGCGTGTCTGATCGGAATCATTTGGCCCTGCAAATTACCAGTAAAAATCACCGCGATTGAGTCTAAAATTGTCTCGAGCTTTCGATTAGGCCGTGACGATTGGAAAATGAAATCATTTGGAAAGGAAAGGTTGTCAACCTCTACCATAGTGTATTTCTGTACATAGAAAATATGATTAGGACATGCATAAAATTTTCCGCGGTAGTAAGGCATTTCGTTTTTTTAAGCACGTATTTCCTGTTGTCGTAGAAGATTATTTGGTGCATGAGTTTATCTGTTATGTTTTCATTTTACATTTTTTCCAATTCAATCTGCCAGATAAACCGCCGTGACATGCCTTAAACATTTTTCTCCCCTCTAAACTATTATTCACTCCGGAGTTTTTCATCCCCCATGACGTTGTTTCCGGGTTTGGTAAACTCTCGCTGTCATTCTCAGGGAGAAGGAAGGTAAAATTTGGAAGTGAGTGGGAGAGAGAGTCTGGGGTACATTGTGGCCGTGTCACCGGTGGTGATAAATTCGTGAACAGGTGCTCGTCGCGTCGCATGCGTCGAAACCTGCAAACCGCAAAGATGTTGCGGTGGTTGTCGTTGACGGATCTCGAGATATGATTCGGTGGAACGTGTAGTGATTTGTGTAAAGCATACGCCGCAAGTTAATTCCTTGTCTATCAAGGACGTTAACTCTTTCTTAGATGCAGTTAGTTTAAAAAATGATACACCCTTTCAGCTCTTAAACGTAGCGTCGTCTGATGTTCGCAGAAAATTGCATATGGTGCGATTTTCGTTATATAAAATGCTCATTATTTGTCAAAGTTTAGCTCTTTGATTTTCATATTTGCGTGATATTATATGAGTTACAGTGAACTCTATCAATAAATGCTTGTGATATCTCGTAAGTAGTTGGTGCTTGAAAGCACAAGGAGTAAGATAGAATTTAACGTTGGCGGTGGTTGTGACTCTCTCTTTAACACTGAAACAGATAGAAATAGAAACAAATAGAAATAGTCTTTTTTTTAGCAGTAATTACTAATTATCTTAAATCTTATAGGCTTTTAATGTATTATTATCATTCAATAGCTTATAAAAAGGCATTAAAACCTAATATAAGAGGAAGTTTTGCACGGGATCTTTAATTAAGTTACAATATATCTTACCATTGGAACGGTTTCTGGGCTTGGAATAACGAGTACAGTGATATATAATGCTTGTGTATTGATAAAAACTCTATGGTGTATAAATACAATATTCAACAGGGCCTATACCGAGTTATGAATGGCCGAACCATAATAATTTCCCGAAAATGAGTAACCCATTAAATGCACCTAATAGCGTGAAGTGAAGCGGTATGGATGTAATTTATGAATAATTTTTTTTGTGGCGTGACGAAATATATAAGCTTTTTTTGAGACATCAGTAAATCAATTTTGGGTCCTTCGTTACCATCGTACCAATTAATTCTGAAATTTAATTTAATCTTGAGTTTCAACTGCTTATAGCCAATGCAATATATGCCAATATTGGTACGTTGGATTATCTTGTGTCTGGAACGCCTTCGTAATTGGTTTCTCTCGATTGCAATTTTGGCCGTGTTATAGATTCCTTAATTGTCTTGGAAGTTTTTTCCAACTATAGAATATGTAGGTACATGTAAGTCTTTGGAATGAGCCAGTTTTTCGTATTAGAAAACCGACGCATCGATAGGTAGCAATAGGGTAGTTTCCTTCATCGAAGAAAACGAAAGGCATTGATTGCGATTCGTTACCCACCATTAGTGTATTCATAATATACAAATTATTTTGTTTTAGAAATACCGGGTTAGACGAATGGCAATGGTCCATTTTTATCCTCATTTGAAAAGGGCCAGATTGGCGCCCATGCGATGCCACTCCACGTGACGTCACAGGGACCTAGTTTCTACACGAGAGGATAGGAATTATACATCGTCTGAGGTTACCAATGAATGCAAGAGGCACAGAGCTCAGGGGAACATGTCTTAATAATAACCTATTAAAACAGGCTAAGGTCGGAGAGTTTTCTTCGTTTGATAAGGTATTAATAAACCTTTTTTAAGCCAAGCGCTACCAGATAGCATGGTACTCAGCTACCCGCTAGCATCCTGCGTCGTATCAGCGCTCAGAGCCTCTCCAAGGTCACCTCACAAGGCGGGAGGGGGAACCAGAAATGCGTCACACGGACTTTTTTCCCATCATTCCTACTTACGCGTCGCGTTTTCGCGCGCTTGAAAATTTTCACTTTTCATTTAATCGCGAAAAATAGATGTCGTCATTTAAAAATCTAAAAGCGTGAAATACGTACTCCAGGAGTAATAATCTTTCGATTTAGGCAATAAAAAAATAATAGGAAACCACCCTATTAGCTGTTTAGACTTGCATGCATTGCAATTAAGGCTTGCGGGTGGCATATACACAAGGATGTTAGGATATTTTGTATCCCGGTGGCAGGTGTTAAGTGCAGCATATAAAAATACGACTCATCGGAATCCGATATTTTTAGCAATTGAACGCTGGCTGTTAAGTATGTCGGTTACAAAGTTACGATCTATGCTATTTTATGGAATGTATATTATCTGAACTAACTCCTTTTCTTGATTTTGCTATTTTGTTCCTACATCTTTTATAATCTGATTCAGTTCTCAAAATACAAGAAAGCATGTTCGAATAATGTTAATTATTAAGTGCTTGAGGGAAATGGCTGTAAGTTAGTAATTTTTTGAAGCGCATATATTAACTAAAGGCTGTGATATTTTCAAAAATTATTAGATTTGTAGAATTAATTACTCGATGCCAAACTTAAAGCCACCGAGTGCGTCTGCGTCGACCTTTACATAAAGAGGTTAACTGCGATATAAGCGAGTTAACCCGTCGAATAAGAAGCCGTAGACAAAAATGTGTGCCATCCCGAGGAGGCATGGGACCATCCATGGGCCATTACAGTCCATCAAAAATAATAGTTTAGGCCCATGAAGATGCCAATTTATTTGAATGAAACTAAAGGAAAAGAAGACAAACATTATATGCATTAGCATAGATTTTCATTTTTCATGAAGAGCAAAGAGATGTTTCTATGTATCAAAAGGTGTCATAATGCCTGTTCTGAGGCACGCAATGCTTGCATCTTCAACGAATTTCAGGGCTTATTGAATCATTTAAAGATGTAATAGGCATACCACAATTTTTCTTTGTTTCTTTTGGCTCTTCTTAATGGCGGAGGGAAAGTGAATGACTACACAAAAATAATATTTCTTCGGTGGAAGTTCTCTTTTCCGACGCAATGTCGGAGAAACTTTCATGGAATTTCTTCCAAAACTCCATTATTTTCCGCTCTTCCTCCTCTCCACTCCAGTGGGACAACGATGAAATATGAAGCCATTCGGCTGCTAGCGTGTCACCTTTTCCCTCTGCTCTTGGTTCACGGTAGTTTCTCCGGTATGGGATCATGGTCGGCGGTCGGGGTACCACTGCAGTGGGATACGTTGTATGAGTAGGTGATTCACGCAATTGAACGTTAATGAATAATCTTTTATTAACTTATGTGGCTTGCATTATTCAAATAGTACGAGGAGTATTCATAAAGTATGGACTATTTGATTACAGGAAAAAATGTACTCATATGAAACACATTTTATAGGAACTTTTAGTTAGCTACAAACATTCTTCACTCCTGTACATAATCGCCGTTTACATCTGAACATTTTTCGTACCGCTGAACCACCTTATTTAACCCATCTGCATTGAAGCTCGCCGCCTGAGAATTGAACCAATTGGACTAAGCCACAAGCTCACACTGTTCTCAAACCTATAGGAAAATTCAAGAATTTCGTTGGGAACTCTTTCACCGCCCACCATATAGTCCTGAAACTGCACAAAACGACTATTTCCTCTTCTTACACTTGAAACAGTGTACAAAGTGGTGGACAAAGTTTCGAAACCGAAGAGGAAGTCAACGGCGTTGGCAATTGTTTCGAATCTCAGATGGCGAGCTTCTATGGAGAAGGCTTAAAGAAGTCGGTGTAGTGGTACGAAATATGCTTGGAAGTGAACGGCGATTATGCAGAGAAGTGAAGAAGGTTTTTAGCTAGTAACTAAATGTGCCGATCAAATATGTTTCATGTGAGCATATTTTTTCCTGTGACCAAATGGCCTTTACTCTATAAATATGCCTCGTATAATAAATAATCGTTTGTGCGGTTTCCTCGATTGAGCTATAAATATGTGACCTACAGTGATATGTTAGACCATTTATATCACCTGCGATGTCACGTTGCTGTGAAAATTCCATGTCATTTCCCTATCGATTACTGTAGAATTAGTATTAATTACGCCTTTACGGAATATATCGTTAATTTAAATTATCAAAGTTAGTTATAATGATATAATTATGCTCTCACTTAAGCAGTTGGTAGAAGTGGGATGAATATTTCCATGAATGTGGCGTTTTAATCAAGTATTGCCACATTTCATTGTGAATTCCTTGCTACTTGACCTATTGTTTTAAGTCCATTTCAGTTAATGTTACAAGAACCTTCATCAATTGATTAAGGCAAAAAATCAATTTCCTTTCAATATCCAAAGGTCAGTTGCAAATGCAATAATCTTTCCACATTTCGTCTATTGCTGTATTATATTAGGCAATATAGACGAGGATAATAGCCGCAGACTTTAAGTACAATGAAAGCTTCAGTAAGATTTATATGCGACCTTAGAAGTTGGGAGGATATAAATGAAGCGAATGTAAAACTGAAATGGATAAGGGCCCGTGAAAGACGAGTGTATTTTACCC
The DNA here is from genome assembly GCF_921293095.1 of Ischnura elegans. Lineage (NCBI taxonomy): Eukaryota > Metazoa > Arthropoda > Insecta > Odonata > Coenagrionidae > Ischnura > Ischnura elegans. The sequence continues at coordinate 41,737,306 of NC_060250.1, read as the reverse complement.
TTCATACGGCTTACAAAATTCTTAAGACTGGATATCCGCCTTATTTGTGCAACAAATTTGTATTTAAAAGAAATGTGCTACAACGGTCAACAAAAACACATATATATGGGATGTATTGATCCCACAGCACCGCACAGAAATACACCATAGATCTTAAGCTGTTTCCGTTTCCCGCAGATGGAATTCTCTGCCGGATGATTTGAAAGCTTGTAAATTATTGGCAAGTTTCAAAAGAAAAATGTACAGCGCAATAAATTACAACATGCTAAAATGAAAATAGAAATTAATTGTTGCATTCTCTGCATCATTTTACTCTCGTTCACTCTACGCATTGTTGTCCTTTTCATATAGTTTTATCATATTATTATTATACTGTTTCTATTGTTTTTATCATTCACTCTGCCTATTGTTATTCACCCTAATTATCCATTCAATCTATGTGTACAAATAATTCACGATTTTTAGTTGCAATTATTTTTTCTTGTTAGAGTAAAGTAAATATGTTCTCAGGTTACTATGTAATTGACAACAATAATGTTTATATGTGAAGTAAATAAATGTTTATGGATTCCTAGTGAAGTGCAGAGTCTAAGTAATTCTACCACAAAGTAAAGTAAAAACCCAAAATTTCTATTATGTTTTATCCAATTGTTGTTTATGTAAATGTATTATTGTGATTGTACATCTATCAACGTCTAAATAATTCGAAAGATTTCTCCAAGATAAGACATTTTTATTATTATTACATTGGCTATACATGTTCTTTAGGGTTTAGAGATCATAATTTTCTTATTGGAACATTCTGAGTTTCCCTTCAAATCCATTTTTATTTCAACCCATTTATTTTTCTCTCTGCTCGTGAACTTTATTATCAGGAAGAAATTCGATATTCTTTTTCACCGGTCATTTCACCGCCTTAATCTATTGCCATATATTCTCAGAAGCCCGTAGTGGACGGAAAAGCACCTACGCTACCCAAATATCAGCTGAATAATTTCATCAGATATCGCTGTCAGTCACAAGTAGGTACTTGTGCATAGTCAACCTTATGCATGGCCCCCAATCCATACAACCGCCATCGTTGTGCTGCGGGCCTTGTGAAACGACATCTACAACTTTTAACATTTTATGCGTTTCCTCAATCACCACTCACCACGCAAGTCTTTGGCCGCTCTCCAAACCTATAAAACTCCCGAGGAAATCTTTTTATTGCAGGCTATTGGATTATAAACGACGTTCTCTCATGAAAAATGTGGAAAGGAAATTTCCTTTCGTGAACGGCTCAAGCATTTAGGAAAGATCGGGGATACTGTTTGATCTTCTCTGTATCTCAACCTTGCCGTGCAATCGTAAATATTTCATTCGCGTTCGAGTTCGGAATCATTATTTACGCAAAAATGGTGCGAGAAAATGGCATTGTTACGCGCTGTTCAAGTCTCAATGGACTGCTATATTGAGGTGCTTTCTATGGTCACGGTCGATGCATGTGATATTGTCAAATCATATGCTACGAATAAGCTAATAAGATGTTAACTGGTAATAATATATTGGTAGGAGTGCTTAGAGACTGAAACCTCTTAACCCGAGACACGATTGTTTTCTAAAAATTAGCTAATGTTTTTTGAATGGGATTACCATGTTCTCTCTCATTTACTTCCCATACCCTTCAACTCCTAATACTATGTCGGTATGTGTCCTTAGAGACTGAAACCTCGTAACCCGAGACATGATAGTTTTTCTAAAAATTAACTAAGATTTTTTGAATGGGATTATCGTGTTCTCTCTCATTTACTTCCCATAGCTTTCAAGAGGATGATCCTTTTTCGTATTTTAATTAAAAATTTCTCTGTATTGCACCCATAATCCATTTGATGGTTGTCATTCTTCTGTGAACCAACATTTTCATGGTTTCCATCCTCGATTCTGCTTTAGGTATTTAATTTTAATCGGGCTTAATAGAGTATTCCCATCACCTTTGAAGCCACGGCGCGGCGTGGTGTCATGGATCCAGAATCCATGTGGTGCTTACAGGCGGACGGATGCACCCTTTGGGAAGTTTTGTCAAGCCCACCGTTTATGGAAGGGTGTGCAGTGTGGGAACTGCGAGAAGTGGCTGAAGATGACGGGGCAGAAGAGGTTGAACACAAGTTCGCCCCGCACAAGATAGTGCCGTGATAATGCATCGCGTTAATCACGTCAAGTTTTAAGTGCGCGGCTGTTCTCAACCAAGTACTCCCATCCACGCACGTCAGAGCCTGGCTTTCATCCCTTGACGTGAGAGGAAGGAACGGGCGATGTTCCCGCCAGTCTCAAGAATATTTTCGACATTGACGAGGTATAATGGAGGCATTGTGAAGAAACCACAGAATGGCCGCCGTAAGTACTTACGTCACAATGCATTCATTACTGCCTCCTTACCGTATCGAGGCCAGTGAGGCGTAATTCGCTTTCGCAGAAGATAGGAACGGAAATGATAATTTGTGGTATCATTTCTATTTTTATGGCAAATGGAAAGCACTTTTTGGCCAGGCTTTATTGTCCGTGATGTTCAAGTTTTGATCATATAGGTAAACATTCACACCCTAAGCTTACCATTCAACCTATATTGCGCTTCCCATGTAAGGACGCGGTTGCAAAATCAACCAGCTTCGCTGACGCCAAACTCTTTCTAATTTCAACTTAGGATTTCGTTACTACGTCTTCCTCATTCAGCTTTTTTCTTATAAATTTAAAGTAAAAATGCTTAATTTGCAGCCCATTTTTCATAAGTTAGTGCCGTCATTAAAGTCCTAGTTCATGCAGTCGTTCAGAGAGGCTGTAGCTGATTGTTCCAGGTTGCGCTTGCGCAACGCGAAGCATGAGGCGCGTGATGATGGCCTAGGAAAACCTCCTAACGACTCCACATGAAAAAGTTTTTCATGTTGAAGCATATTTTTCACCCAATAACGCATCTATCGTTTACATGATCGAAGGACTAAGGTGTATACAATGCCAAAATAGGGGATCGATTTTATTGATAGACTTGATCCTTATGGAATGGGCTGTTGATTCAAAGGTGTCTATGTAGTAATGATTCAGAGTTTACGGGAGTGGGCAATAGTGGATTTGTATTGTAGACGCTTGACAGATTGTAGACAGCCGGAGAGCAAAGCCTGGTCTTAGACATCATAGAAGCGGTCGCTCTTGACTAATTTAAGTATACCGGTACTAGCTAACGTGATACCTTTACGGAGTCACCCGGCTGTGACGCTGTGCGCACGATTTGGTCTGCTTGTGGCATCATACGCTCAGCAGTCCAGATCACCTTGTCCGGTATAGTCCTCAAATTTCCGCAGGGAAGAATGACGCCCCGGTAGCTTAACTGACTAAAGCACTCGACCGGAAATCGGGGGATCCGGATTAGTTTCCCGATCAAGGCGAATTTTTTTTTCACTGTGGATTTTTCCCTCAGAATAAATGTAATTTAGTGCATATTTTGGTTTCTGGGGAAATATCCTCTAAAGTAATATTTCGATAAATTGTCGCGTGCCGAAACAAAGAAATTACACCCGTTAACGTTTTGTGCGTCTAAAAAATTTTGTGAATTCCAAGAAATTTGTTGCCTCGTAAAAATATGAAGTTCTTTCGCATAAAAACCGTTGCGATTTATCTTAAATTCCTCCTTCACTACCACTTTAGTTATTCTTACGGAATGTAAGTTTTTGAATAAAAAATGCCTTTTGTTAGTGAAATGGAAGGTTAGACTGCTATTGGCATGCTTTCAACATTTTTCCCCAGCGTTTCACGATTATTCGCGGGCATCCGAATAGGAGTTATAATAAAAAAAATAGAAACGTGTCTCCAGGCTGTCGTTTTGGGACTTCTTTTGTGACGGGTCGTCCGTGGGCGGGATATACGTAGACGCCAGAAAAAATTTTAACCCTTCGCATTTATTATTCCTTTATGTTTTCTTCTCATTCAATCGCTGTCTTTTTCCAACCTTTGTTATCTTGCCATGTCCCAGTTCCTTTCTTCTACAGCTGTTAGGCATTTATTTTTCTTTTCTTTTGCGTAGAAATCGAATCCCTCACCATATACTAAGGGCAAGTCTCTTCAAATCCTCCGTTTAATTCACGAGTCTCTTCCATAGATGATCTCTCAATCTTTCGGGTTGACACCGCGTTGTTTGTAAGAGGGTAACAATGGTTTCACCTGGATTCCACCAGGTCTCTTCAAGTTGAAGGGCCGATATCGGTATTTTCGCCGCGTTCATTCCCTCGTTCCTCGCTGCTGCGATGTGATTGGCCGGATTCTCTAATTGCTATGCTATGATTGGCCGGTTTCTGAAACTCAAGCAATAGTGAAATTGTATCCGTCTTCCCTATTGAAATTTTTTTGGCGTTTTCGTAATTTCGATACACTCGCATATCAGCCTGGGATAATGTCTTTTTTCTTTTGCAATGATCTCGGCTTCGTTGGATTCCGTGCCCAGGTTCGCTCCAAGCATGTTTGGCAACTGCTGATAGAGTCTCTTCCATTCCTTTGCCGGATTTACAAAGGGAAAACCTTTAATTTGCAATCTATATTTATAACAGAGGATGACTGTTTGTCTGTCCGCTATGCATTTTCATACGGCTGCTCGGATTTCGGCCAAAGGTAGTTCATTGGTGAATTTCATACTATCAAGCCCCATAGTGCTACTTTCGGTTGCGCCCGAAGCACCCTTTGCGTCATTTCCTCATTAAAGTTTGTTATGTCACGTCATGCAACGTCATGCAATTTTTTTTCGGACCCCCTCTAATGCTAGGAGGTTACCCGCAAGGCCCCCAACTTAGTGCTCCCTTGTCCCTATCCTGAATCCGGGACTGGTGACACAAGTCATCTTCCTAGTGGGCCAGTCATCCACCCAACAGCCATTTCTCTGCAACTTCGATGTTTCTTTTCCTCACCTCATATAATTCGGATGGTGTTGTCTGCGTGATATAAATTGCTCGGATCCCATATGAAGATTTTGGACCTCAAATTGCTTTATCCTTTCCTTCAAATTTCGCCCATTTCCCAGTTTAAATAGGTATGCCGTGTTTGGAGGGCCCGGTTGGGCTTCAGCTACTCCCGTGCATGGTGCACCAACATTCCATTGTTTTGAGTTCAGTAATCGCAGGTAAAACAATGGAGAAACATCTTGCGAGTGGAAATTCTACCCAACCAACCCACGACGATTGTGAAAACGCTCTTGTCAAATTAAAAAAAAAAAAATAATTTGAAGCCGAAGACATCCAAAAAATGTTAAAAGGATGCTACATGTTTGTGGTTGATATTGGAACAAAGATCACAAAAAGCCTGATAAAAATTCGATACTAGGTGATTTTGTATTCTCCCTAACTCTCCTCTTCTCAAAGTACCATGTATTTCTGAAGTCCGACTTTGTCACGTCACTTATTGAGCTATTGGCGACGAATAAACACCGGCCTCAACCCTTTCTTGAATGAGTTGATGACGTTGCGGACATAGAGTTAGGATTAGTAGAGGGCGGGTGACGTCACTATATTGGTGCTGACGTACCTCGAGCGTCTCAATTTTTTATGGTATTGCGTCACGTGGCTTTCGTGCGATTGGCTAAACGGTGCACTATTGCATTGCACTTGGGTGCAAAGAAAAATGATTTTACGGATTCTCAGTGAATTTTCATAGTTGAATAAATTTAAAAATATTTTATGCCATCACTGATTTCGTGCCAAATGTTGCGCTCACGTTTCCTAAAGAGAGCACTATCCTGAATTCGCACTTCTTATTACATCCTCTAGCGCAGTGTTGCGCTCTCATCTTCGTATATTCGTGCATCGGAAGAAAAATCTGGAGCGTACGTGCCGGAGGGGATTGCTACTTTATGGAACCAACGTGATAGCACCCTGCATCTTTCCCTGTATTTCCATGTGTCCGTGCCTTTCCACAGCACAGCATGGACGCGTTCGAGTAGGTGCCCCGTGGGCCTTGATTTTGTTCAGAGACGACGTGTTCGGACGATGTTAAGTTTGAGGTTGGCGTTATGGTGATAGTACTAGACAACAAGTAATTTATATCCCTGACAAAATTGAGGAACACTTAATCTAAGGGCCTGGTTACACGGTGAATTAACACGTACAGGTTAATGTACGTTTGCGTGAATGATTTTGGTGGACCGGAACGGAACATGTATGAATGCATGAACCAAATTAGAACAGGTTCTATTTTTTGTGCATGCATTCGCACAAGTTGGGTGGTTATACGGTGCATATTCGCATTCATTCTCGCGTTCATACATTTAGATATTAACCCGTGCGTGTTAATGTATCGTGTAACCGGGCCTTTATGAACGTATTTCTACTGCAAGGAGGTTGTAAATATCTGGAGACACTGTTTCCGAGTTTTTGGCGTGGTTTTTGGAGTTTTTGGCAAAGTTCCGCCATCTTGGTTTGACAATTTTTGGGCTTATTCTCCGACTGATATATTTTGAGGTGGCATGCGCTACATCAAGTGAAAAATGCTACCACAATCACTAGTATTTCGCCGGTGATTGTCCACAGACTTTTTCCATCATTCGCGATACTTCTATTAATATATAAACTCTATGTCTGTTAGCAGCTTTGTTGGTGGGGATATTGTATATCGTTGAAAATATACTTTTGTACTATAATTTTTAGATTTCTGTTGGCTATAATAAGATCAAATACCAGTATAAGTGCATGTAAATGACTAATTTACTCTCGAAAAATTTTATTTTCAGGTGGGCTGGTTGTAGAGCGTAACCGTGGTGATTGGTAATAATTTTTCCCTGGGAAAAGATATTTGAGTCATAACTTCACGAAGCCTACCAATAGAGTAAGAAAAAATGTTTAAATTGTGGGTTCCATAGATTATTTTAATATATTGACGAGTTTTAACAAAAAATTACACCAAATGGTAATCATTTACCCTTATGGGATAGTCAATTTTTGGTCAAAGTGGGCGTGGCTTGTCCTACCCAAGCACCCCCATTTCGGCCGCTCTTCGCTCCACGCTCAAAACCAGTGGTGCCCCCTCCAGATATTTACAACCTACTTGTTCTGAAAGCAAAAAGGACCACGAACTAAGCTTTACCGGTATGATTTTCTAGTCATATACATACAAAGTGGTAGTAAGGGTAAAAGCGATAGTAAAGAATCGCAATGAGGGATTAAAGAAAGTTTTTCATTATTCTCATTTCATTCCGAACCACTCATATCCTATAGTACCTCCTCTTAGAAAATAATATCACTATGCTTATATATATTCTATGATCTTTTTCTTTTATGATATACTAATCTATTTCCTTTCATATAACGGCAGACATCTTCCACTTTTGAAGTATATAAGCGGCCAAGGTATCTAAGGAGATTTATTAGATTTGTTTGCTGAGTTCCCTCTTCCTCCAAATTAATTTTAGCTCCCACTGCCAAGGTTAAGGATTTTAGTTTTTTCTTATGCATCTTTCATTATCGTCATGATCTTCCGTTGCTCTTGCCATAATAGTATCGTGAAGGTATCATTTATTGCATTCCTAATATTTCGTATGTAAGTGATTCAAATGTAGAATTTGTGCGGTCTTCCATGAAAATAAAATCCGACCATACCGCGTGGAATCGCACTGCTGAAGGACCTGCCCAAGTCATTGGGAGCACAGTTGAGTTGTGTGCCCCTACGAAATATGCATTGCTGTACATCACAGCCATAATCCTCGGACAGGACAGATATTGCTGCCCCTTAGGGACGTTGTCTACCGCATCGATGTGGCTTGAATCCGCGCTTCGATGGTCGGGAGGAAAATGGCTCCTAAATATCGAGAACGATAGCCAGCATTGGGGCGCGGTACAGTATGAAAAAGTTCGAAGCGCGTTCCGTGAAAAATGCGCAGCAATGATCTGTCTCGGAAAATAAACGGTTCTTCTACGTTTCAGTCGTGAGTCACGGCATCCGCATTGGTTGACCTCATTTTTTTCATACATGCTGGTCCACACATATGTCCGGAAATGGTCCAGAATAGTTTTTTATTCTAAAAATTAAAGTAAAGAGAGAAACGACTCCTTTATCCTCGATGAATCGTTGGTGAATAACCGAAGATTTTTTTCTTGTGATTTATGACACTCGTTACGAGATAGTTTCTCCCCCTTCTTAATACAACGAAGTTGGCGCAGAAGTAAATCTAGTTGAATCTGTACTTAAATGAAGTATCCAAAGTCCTTTATTGCTGTAATATGAAGCATAATATCTTTAGTCGTATTTTTTTCCGAATTTCTAATTTTTCCATAAGATATCACAACCTAATCTCGGTTTCTCTTGCCTCATCGTCAATAACTTTGGTTTCACCTGCAAATGTATGTTAAGTGCGGAATTTACAAAAAAAAATAAATCATGTTTCCAAGATGTTTTTATTTATCTCTCAGATGATGGTTTTTCCGCTTAGCAAACCATTTAAAAGATATTTATAAGTGTGGAGATTATCTCTGTGTTTATTTTGAAGATTAGCAACTTCCTCAAAGTATCAACTGAAAATATTTCTCATATTTAGAAGGTCACTATTCTTATTATTTTTTTATGCTCGGAGAAAATAGTGCTATAATTATTGAATATGTAAGCATAAATCTATTACCTATGTGTCGGGCTTTTTTCTACGGACTTGGCTGCTGATTTTATAAAACCCTATCAAATTAATTTTATGACATTTTCTACATTTTATTTGCTATTTTTACCTTATTTTCTTTATTCACAGTGATGAATATTTAGCAATAATATGATCACGTGATTATTAAGATGGCTATAAATATTTTGATGAATAGATTCGCCCACCATCAAAGGCGGCCTCACCGTATTCGTTCCATCATCATAAAGCAATATCCCTTGACTAATAGTTCTTTAATGAATAATAGGTGGCAGAATGTATGATAAATATGCGAGAATAATAAATCCTTTGTAAAATAATCGGGAGTATTCGTTACTTGTCGATTTCAGGTAATAAGTTTGTTAAAAAAACTGAATGCCTTTCAAAGAAAACTTTTTTTGCCTCAAGAAAATACTTAATAATTTGTCTTAATACATATTTTGTTGAAGTTCTTCGCCAAATACTGGTGCTAATAAAATGTTATTAGGTTAAGCGTAATTTGAAAGGCGTAAAGTATGATGAATTTACTTAGGTACTACAGGAACGGCTGTAGGATGCAATGTGCCGCAGCCAAACGCTTACAATAGTTGCCATTGGTATTGACTAGGTAGTTTAGAAAACCAAGTGAGTGGCTGCAGCACCTTCAAGTGATACATGAGCAATTCTCTCATAGTAGAATGATGAAAGCAAGTGGTAACGTGATATGTTGCTGAAGTATCTATATAATGAGCCATAAGTCCGATTATTTTATTGCTGGATCATTAAGTTATTTTTTATGGGTTCAAATTTACATCCTAGTTATTTAAGAACTAATTTTCACTGGTGACATGGTATCCGCCCTGTATATGAGCGGCTATGGTTCGACACGCGTGATGCGTGGATTGATTCAATCTCTACGTAAGCGGTTTTTAAAAAGTTAGTATCAAATAGCGGGTATTAAATAGTTTTGACGTGGGTAACTCACGAAACTATTTAATACCAGAATAGAGGTGACAGGAAGGGCAATTTAAGTTTACGGAAATTTTATTTATGCGTACTATATTTATCGCGTACAGCTGAAATCTTATTCTCAGGAAGTGATCAAGGCATCTGTTTCCGATGAATAACTATTTAATTGTCAAAGAATTTAATATATGCGCTTAAACAATAAAATATCGAAAAGGAACGAGACATTGGGCACCCAGAAAATATATTGTCATCCTCAACGATTAATCTACCAATGTGGAATGTGCCTGGTTTTTTTGTGAAAAATAAACGTTTCCTTCCCGTGAGATATATCTCCGTCTCTCGCCTCCTGCGCTGAATAGCCCTTCATTTTGACCGCAATTAACTGCTCGAGCGACGCTTTCTTGGAATCCCAAGTGTTGGTGAGGGGGGGCGGACGAGTCCATTCTTGGTGAAGAGGATTGTTGTTTTTGCGTGATTAGCTGCTTGTGGACGGCAGTTTTCCCGGCAGAGTTCATGTTTTTCGTGTTACACTAATACGTGAATCGTTTGTATGGAAAGAGTTATCGGGATTATGCCTTGAAGTATCTTAAGGAAGACCTAACCTTCTTTTTCTTCGTGATTGAAGGCACTGGAAAGCAGTCTTCACTCATACTTCCCTATCATTTTTAACGGTTAAATTGGATAGTTACAGAACCTGACGATGTCGCCCAGCGACGAAACTGGTCGAAATAAAAATATTTTTGCGAAATCTACAAGATTTTTTGATCAAACATTTTGACGGCTTAATAGAGAAAGCTCATTTTTGTCAACACGTCTTTTTTTCCCTTTACAAGAGGCTGCCTAGATTTTTAGCCTTTGTGAATCTTGTCATCGTGATTTATAAATTATCGATAATTTAATGCATATTATATCATTTTTTAAAAATCGCATGGAACGGTTATGTTTCTAATGGAACAGTTATATGTATCAGTTAAAGAAGTAAGTGAAAGAGAAGAAATACGTAGTTGTGAAAAGATAGCTGATTGGAGAATTGGATGGAGAGCTGCGTCAAATCAATACAAGCATTGTTGACCAGCGATGATGGTGATGAGAACATTTTATAATGCCAACGAGTATGTAAAACTCGAAGACGTATCTGAAAAATCCTTTGTAAAAGCTTCATCCTAATATTCGGGCCATTCGCTAATCCTCTGCTTTCATGGGATCCTTTATAATATTGCGAGGACCTGCCAGCCAGTTTGGCCAAGCATGAAAAATTCTCAAATTTTTTTGCGCATGTACCTCGATCCGTGACCTGGCAGGCAGTGCAGCGGAATAACGCACCGTGTCGGTGAAGCAGGACAATAGCTGCGTGTTCCGCCCCGTAGTTTCTTTGAAGACTCCACGGCGCCATATAGTACGTACGTGGGAGATGTTCTGCCTTCAGGCCGGTTTTGAACGGAGATAAGAGCAAGGCATGATGGGGTAAATTAAGGGGTTAGTGGATGCGACGCCTGGGGAGGCCTATTCAGTTCGCTGAGCTTTACCTATATCTATTATCTTAAAGAATCCTATCCCCATCGCTCTGGGCTTTAAAGATAGGGTGATGGGAGAAAGGATAGTTTTTACTGCTGATAGCTATGGCATGAGCACTGTGTAAAAAAGGAGAATTTGTTGGAAATAGCATTTTCAGGGAAAAAGGCCTTTTGGTATAAATGGCAATGATCGTAAAATTATCTAGCTCAGCAATGATGGAGCTATGACTCTTGTATCTTGTATCACATTGCAGGTACACATCCTAATATTTTGGTCTGTGTATCAAATTATAGTCAATCTTATAATAAAGAATTATTTTGATGGAAACTGTAACATGTTGTCCGATGTTTCACATTTTATAAATGTTTCACTGAAATACCACAGAGTATTCAATACTCACGTAATTAAATTCCTGAAAAGCGGTCGTGTAGCCATATAATGACTGAGGATAAGATATGGATTAGAAAAGAATTATTGTCATTTTGGGTGATCTCAAAACGAAGCTTTCTCAAAAATCCTATGGTTTATGTTAAATATGATTACTATTGGAAGTTTTTGAATAATTTTAAATGTGAACCTTCCTTTTTCTCTGTAAAAATTCAAATTACGTAAGAAATCGATTGAAAAACTACATTGGCTGCGGGAGAGAGAAAGTTTTCTGCTAATCCCTCCGTATTGGGAAGTAAATATGATTGCTAGTATGGCCTGTTTTATATTTGGTCGCCGATAAAGAAAGTACGTTTCTTTCAGCATCCTTCAAAAGGGATGGAAGATTAAATGCCTCCTTTGAAGAACTCCCTGTCCCCTAGTACTTAATGGAAATTCCTATGCTCCATTTGCCAGGGAGATGGATAAAAGCTTGAGTTCCCTGAATTGCCTTTGGGGCCTTCGAAGCGCGAAGGGTGTCTAACACCCAGCGACATTCTCCGCTGCTTTAATGGGCAAGGAGGGGTTTTGTCGTCATGACTTGGCCGATGACTGGAGTGACTTCAATCAGCAACTTGGGGTCGTTATTTGCACCATGAGAGAGGAGCCATTTTATAAGTCAATTAAGACCCAATGCAAGTTTCCGATTGAGGTCTTATGAAATGTAGATTCGGTCTCCGCCTTAGATTTTTCCTTGCATTTTATGTTTCCCAATGCATCCCTTAAAATCTTTTGCGGTTTGAATATTGTTTAGATGTTACATGTAATAAAATCATAGCGTAATTACGTACGCGGATTGAATGTCGTTTTACGTAATAAAGGCAATATGAATGGAATGCACTGGGAATACTCCATAGAATTTTTACGTATCAACTTTAATCGTGAAATTTAACAACCTAATTTTTCCTTATTTTTTATTCCAGTGATCCATTGAAGAAGATTTATACCAGAGGTATGAGAAGGATGGAGTATCGCTCTGTGTGTTAAGTACGTCGTGTAGTCGCTGGTTTAGGATCAACTCCTAATGTGAGGGGACAAAGGTAGGTCATATAATTTATTATTTCTATGGCAAGGAAAAACTAGGGGAATTTGTAAATTACTAAATTGCTTGTGTGTTAATCCAGGTCAAACTGTGTATAATTTTCAAGGGACGAATTTTCAAGTTATATTTGTCGAGATAACTCCACTCTAGAACTTCTAACAGTGGCTTTAGAAAGGCGCAGATAATATGGAAATAAGTAGTCCTTGTGCATAGCCTTACATGGAAGTTGATTTCATGGGATGTGTAAAACCGCAGATTTAAAATTCTACTTATACTTTAAACCACTTATCAAACAGATTTATGGTACGTTTTCTCATTTGGAATCAGTGTGTTAAGGATATGTTATTTCGTCAATTTGCATGTTAAAGGGCAAAAGATTGTTTAAAATTTATATCTTTGGTGATTTATAAAAATTTAGTGCAGAATTTGTAAAAAATTTATTTGATTTAAAGCGTTAGGAAGGCATATTAATTTTTTGGAGCAAATATCTTTTGGTTAGTTGCGGTCTCAACAATTCTGGGGGTTATTTTGTAAATTTCACCCAGAGAACCTCACTTATCTTACCCAGTGGTAAGATATGAGATTGTGAAACCTATAATTTTTTCACCTTAAATGGCCATAAAAAGTTTTGAAAAATTATGTTTACGAATGCTGTGCCATAAGTATGAAATAGCATTCGAGCCTGTTAATTAAGTTTCATCATCTTGCTTCGTCCTCCGGTTATGCATAAATTACTCAAATTTGCTTTTCGATATCGGTTATAGCCGTAGAAAATTGAATATTGACCTTTAACGACGCAAAAATGTGCCAATATGTTATTATGTTTTATATTTACTAATGATTTAACTCTTGTTGACGCTCACTCATTGATTATTTGAGAATTCCTGCTCGCTATTATTGCTTTCGAATTGGAGATGAATATTCATTACGTATGTTTTGTTACCATAGTTACTTTAGGAATAGAATATAAACACGTTAGTAATTATTTCAAACGACAGATAAATGAACGAAACACGAAAATAAACCCCTTTTGTTGTTGGGAGTCAAATTCCCTTCGGGGCTTAAATTTTCAGCTATTGTTTCGATGTGTCTATTAACTTAGGATAATAGTTTATAAACTACACCCACTGTTCAACTAATTAACCTGAACAGAAATGATTTCAGAAGGCATAGAAAATGTTCATTTTGTGTTTCAATATAGTTGTAGATGCTGAGAAAATAGAAAAAATAAAGGTGATAGGTCCCCTAAGGCTAAGGGGCATTGTTGAGCGAGCTGCCTAACCCTGAATCACATGATCTTTTTTCCGTCTCATTGGAGCGTTTGCTCTAGTGATCGCTCCAATCATGAATATTAGAAGCTACAACGTTAGCGAAAAAAATTACCGTTTTCCACGTTGACTCCAGAGATAGGAATCACAACCATTTAAGAAGCACTCGGCTCGTTCCTTTTTTCCGTTTCGAATACCATCGCTGACTCATCGTGTATTAGCTATTCGGAGCGTACGCCCGCTCACTGAGGCTTTAAGGTTGAAGCCTTCTGATACTCCCAATGAAAATCGTCGATGTGCCAACTCTCCCGGACATTGGTAGATAGATAGATTAGTAGATATCCCGTACTCTGAAATTGTGATATTCTCACGCCTGTTAGCAGTACCGTTTCCTATCCTTGCCAACCTCCGGGTTGAATCAGTGAGTGAGTGTGTCAGTTTTGATATTCCCCTCCTAAGGATTAAAATACGTGGTATTAAGTGGAATATTCATAATTGGGTCATCGGATTGTCCTCAACGGTTTTCGTCTGCGTTAGCAAATTTTTAATTCATAACCAGGGTCACCGATAGCATGTTCGTCGCAAAAATGTGCCAATAGGTTGTTATTTTATATATTTACTAATGCTTAAACTGTTGTTGATGCTCATCCGTGGATCATTTGAGGATTTCTGCTAGCTATTAGTGCTTTCGAATTGGAGGCGATTATTTTGTATATTCAACGGATTCATTCTTCAACGGATTTCGTCTGCGTTGGCAATTTTTTCATTCGTAGCCAGAGTGACAGCTAACATGGAACACCGGGAAATACATGAATACTCAGGGAGATTTGGTCATCTGGAATTTGGTGATGTTTTTGTAGAAATCGGCTATTGTCGCACGCTCAACGTACGGCGAAAACTAGAGAAGTGCTTAGAATCCTCGCGAAGCACAATTGAAGAAGGCTACCAGGGCGAAGCAAAATATTAGCTCATATTCCAGTAACTTTCTATTTTCATTTATCAGAATTTTCTGTGGGTAAGGATATTTTTTTTATACTTTTAACGCATTTCTATACTCATAGCTCAATTTTGAAATTAGTGTGCTGAACTTTTTTCGCACATAATCGGAACCTCCACTGTTTAATTGCTCATGCGTTGATGCTTGAGGTGAAGTTTTATTGAATATTTCGACGATTTTTTGAACCTCCTCCAATTGGGTTACTTTCATGCGTAGATAAGTTTCTTTCATCTGATAATGCTACTCATAGCTGCGATATGACTTAGTAGATATTTATTCCTTTGGCCAGTGTTTTTATCCCAATAGTTATGTTCTTTCCAAATATGCTTATGTTTAGGGAGTAGGTAGCTACTGGGAAAGAATCAGTTAGCATGAAAACTCTGGAAATCTCCACTATAATTTTTTTAAAATTTTAAAGCTAAGGACATTCTCATTCTAAATAAATTCTCAACGGCCACAGGAGGGTATTCTGGTTAAGTGTTATTTTGACGAGTGGTGTCAAATTTTACGGCCATTTGAGAACCCTGCTTGATTCACTTAAGGACATTCTGTTACGCTATACTATGCTGTAGCACTCAGTACAGATCAGTAATTATTTTGCTTAAAGACTTTTGCGATTTTTGCTTCTATGGGAGGGGGACAGTTGCACCCACTTCCCCTTGCTGGGTATGCCCATGGTTATACTCATGGCCCTTATAACGGCCTTGGTTATACTGCTGGGAACAGAGGCGATGGATGGCCGGCCGGAGTGGGGTGCCACCTTTTTATGAAAAAAGAAGCGTGTAATGTGGACGGGCAAGAAGGATGGGTCTCTTTAACGGATCATAAGAGACAGGTTCAGCTATTACCTACGCAATATACGAGGGAAAGGAAAATGCTTATTTACCGTGTAGCGGAAAATAAGGAATCGTGGTGGATATAGAATTAGTCTTTAGTTAAATGGATGGTGAAAATATCATACGTGCCACGAGTAGCATCGCTGATTCTGTTAAATTACTCTACTGAGTATAAAACCTGAATCACACCATCATTATTTACATCCCTTTGGAGGGGGAACTTCAACGATCTCTGCAATGATGGCGGAAAATTGACCGTTTCGCGCGATTATTTTCCCCGATGGCTGCAAGGATGGGAATCCCATCTTCTTTTCCATCACTTGGCACGCCCCTTTTTCCGTCTCTGGCACCGTCCTTCAACCAATCAGAATGCACTGCCGCGAACAGGGATTTAAAACCATTCTTAGAGTTTAATTGACGACCGTTGAAGACACGGAAAGCTACGGAATAAGTGATGGAAAAAGGTGGAAATGGTGACGGTGGAAATGTGATTCAGAAAATGATGGGTCGACCGATCATTTTACTCGTCCCTAAGCTATCGCTGGATCTGTCTCTTAGAGGGATGAAAAAAATGATCGTGTGAGTGCGCACGCATATATTTAGTGTTTCGGATGCGAAAGGTTAAATACTCCATCTTAAGGAACAGGAGCAGCTAATGAAGAGTTATAAGTGTGCTAGTTTGCATTTCATTTTCATTAACGAATTGAAAGGCACTTATTAGAAGAAAATTACCACTCAACGACTCGTGCTGCAGCATGATAAAGATAAATGGTACAAAACTTCCAAAAAACAGTATTTCCTGGTGAATATTGTAAAATTATATGCATATTCATCGATCCTGCGGTTGGAGGTATCGTGAAAAAGTCCATTTGGAACGTAATCACAGCAAAAACTCTAGTTTAATAAGCTCATGGTTTCATTCTCGAAGTCGAATATGCAAAGCTGTGAATATTCGTGAAATAGCCTTTATAGTTGGAAATACGGTGATATTAACCATTTAAGATATTAATTCATCATAATTGAATAGTTACCCAAGAATTATACATTCGTTATGTACATGAATTTTGCTTTAGCTCTTTATCTTCCACTTTCGTTAGCTCCTCCATGTACTTCTAAGCCAACTTATCCAGGAAAAAGGGTAGTTACATATGGAATGGTAATGGGAAAAAACCATTATTGCCTTTGCTGTATATAATTTTTGGCGAGAACCCTTCGACGTGGCAGATGCCACCACAGGGGCATTAAAGGCTGGTTGATAGACGTTATGCGGTGGCAGGAAATTCTCTTAAATGAGGGACGGATCTCCAGCCAGTTAAATCACCCCCATAGCCATATTTTGACATTCCGCCCCTCCAAAACAGACTGGAGGAACAAAAATGGAAAAGAAAATAATAATAGTGGGGCTGGGGCAATAACGATAAATCGCGCGGATAGGGCAATGCTGCGGTAGATGTCGGTGGTGGTTTTTAATGCCTTCGGCGTGTGAGGTTGAGGGGAATATTTAGCAGCATTTTTGCGAAAAAGGATCAACGCCCACGTCTCCCCCATAAGCCAGCCACAAAAACACACGCCTCGTCTACGACAGCCTCTCGTCTACGGCTTGAATAATCGCTAGGAAGTTTTTTTTCTGGCATTGATCTATCACCTCCCCTTCACCTTCAATTCTGAGAGGTTTCTATCGTTTATCATCTGCTGTTTTACTACGTTCTTCAAAACGATGAGGCTTAGATTATTAACGACTTTAAAGAATGTTACGGTCCATATAAATGGTGCCGAATTAGCAAGTTTTATAATTTTAGTTCTAATTTATCAAATTATGTAAATTTTATCTTCTATCTACCTAAGCTGTTGATCATATTTTGACGCATGTGGTCGTTCAATAAGTTTTTGCTACTGCTGAAATCTGTACGGTCTTATGGAAATATAAACAGTTGAAAAATCACCACCACGTCATTCAAGAGCAATGCGATTCCTGTAAAGTTCTCTGCTTTTAATTTTACTTGCATTTCATGAGAAATATCTATCGTCTGTGTTTTTTGTCTCTCCATATTGTGACATTAGGTACAATTTTATGAAAGTTTTCGTTTGGATGTTTGATTGAATTATTTTTTGAACTGATTGTATCGTTAAATAAACCCATTTTATTGTCTCACGCTTATATTCATATAACTTTCCAAATATTTATGCTCAATTTGAAATCAAGCATGAAAAAATAGGGAATTCACATAAACTTCGCGAATGAGTGTATTTTGTTTAGAAAATTAACAGCCCACCAATGCGAATTGGCAATATTTATTCTAAGATATTGCGTACTTTTAGAATTAGATTTTTACATCGGCTACCCATTCCCAAGTCTGCGTTGCACGTTATGTTGCTAATACTCAGGTCTGTCAGTAAATAACCTGCGGTGTAACAGTTTTGAAAATATACCTATTTGAAATGGCCCTGAGTGTTTATAAGGATGATATGCAAGCATCCTTCTGTATAAAATTTATTTAACTAATTTCGCCCTCCAAATGAAATGTTATATTTCTTAGTTCCATGGGAGTAATGCTATTTGTGAGGCAATCTGTGTCCTCCGTATTTTTACTTAATTAAAAATCAGAACAGGAAATAAACCCCCCTTTGTGATATTCCTGCACGCAGGTTGCAAAGAGGAATGATTTTTAGATTGAACTGGAGGCTGCGCGCTAGGCTTGGATTGCTTGAGCAATTGAGAATGGATATATTTAAGAGCGACACAGAGAACATAATCTTAGAGCCACACTATATTTCCAGGTCCGACAGAAGCGATAAATTAAGAGAGATTTTTAGCCGAACGGATAGATATAAGAATTCGTTTTTCCCCCGAACAATAAAGGACTTTAATAAACGCTTGTCCCAACCTCGTTAGAGCACTTCTTTTTTTTTTTAATAGCTGTAAACGGCTGGTGTCCTAACACCCCCTGCCACACGCCTATTAGGCGGCTTGCGGGGTATTATGTAGATGTAGATGTAGATGAATGCCGTACTTAGTGGATAACATGACCTGCTCGCCATTTATAGAAAGATGGAGAGTCAATGCAATAGTCATTTGACGGATATGCGTGTTATTATTTATTTTCAATTGCTACCAATTCTTGAGGGAAAATTATTTCTCCATATTCTTACTGGTATGCATTAAAGCGGAGATTTTCTTTTTGTGAATTATGAAAGTAGTTGCAGAGAATCGTTTAAATTTTATGACTTCAAAAGTAGTTTGTGAGCTTATGATCATCGCTATGTGAGATATAATTGACGGAATGCAGACGAGGATCGTTCCATGTTGTAATCAATCTGTTAAGTACAATTGCCTCATACTTACTATGTTTCCTGTCATCTGACTTTAGATGCTCTTCCTTCCAATTCATTTTCGTGCACAGTATTCCCTCAGAGTCGATTCATCTGCTTTTTGACGTATTTTAATTCTTAGATATTATTAGGTATATTTTTCTGTCTCATTGGTGAAAATATACATAATATGTCTGCAGTGTGGTTGGTTTAAAATGAGACCCGAAAAATACTCGTGAGAGCGAAGCAGTATGCATGTACTCCTCATGGCGCGAAAATCTTTGATGGTCGGCAATGGCGGATCTATGGGGGGGGGGGGGGATGTAGCCCTAACCTTGAATATCCATTTTACACTAAATAGAATGGTAATTTTATTCAGACCCGCAATACTGCTTGGAGGTTACTCCCTACAAAGCCGCCCCTTTTCTCTATCCCAGATCCGCCACTGATGGTCAGGCAAGTCAATACATCTGGGAATGCAAAAATAAAACCGAAAATTCACTAATATGAGTCATAATCAGCAGATTTTGAACTTACCTGCAAAACTGAAATGCGACGGCTAGCAGGAAAAACTTTGGGGCTTTTATTTCCACAGAGAGTAGAGTAGTATTTCCATAGTTAATGTCTTCTCATCTGCAATATTAGAATATCTTATCTTTGCTATTGAATAATTGATCTCAATGTTTGTAAACAATTATGGGTGTATAATTGATAATGCTCATGTCATAATATTACCCCCATATTGTACATTATGTGCAATCCTTGAGATTGACTCTTGACTATACATTAGGGCGGATCGCAAAAATCGATTTTTTTCAAATCCATCTGGCCCAGTGAAAAAAAGTTGTGGAACCGATCAAAAATAAGGCCTGAAAAATTTGAGACCTGTACGTGAACCCCTGACCCTCGCTCAAATGCAATTTAGGGGGGGAGGGTCAAAATTCGAAAAATATAATATTTTATGGTCATTCCCTATAGATTTTGCCGAGTTACTGCCCTTCTAGGGCAAAAATTTCGTGCATTTTGACGTATCTGCCGCCGTTTAGCCACAAAATGCCTACTTTGAGTCCGCGTCCGCGAAGAAAATATTCCAACGCCCACGCAGCGCCGCGGATACCAGAGCCGTAGGCCGATCCCTTCCCCTCCACGCTCGCTTCTTCCCCTCCCACGCCTCTAATACAGCAAAATTCATCCTGCGCATGCTACTAGGAGGTCGTTTATCTTTGATAATATAAATCAGAAGATGGTAGAAGGTAAAAAACGATGCGTAGTTAGACGACTTGTCCCTTATTTTTCGCCTCGTCGGCGTTAAACAAATCGATGTTACCAACTTTCAGAGAAGTGATGAAATATTTTTAGATCTGCGCACGCAGGAAAGGAGACTACGGTCTATGAAGGCGCCTCTCGAGTGGCTATGAAGGTGTGCGAACTATGGTGACGCGCTTCTCTTCCATTAATGAATGTGACTAAGGCCCAGTTTCACCAACACGGATAATATTCTCTATTATCTCAGTTTTCAAAAACTCGGTTAAAATCATTATCTCAGAAATGTGAGGGCCGTGTTTCACCAACGACGTTTTATCCTAGTTTTCAAAAACCGAGATAATCAGAATAAATTATTTGGCTTGTACGTTTTTCATAACTCTGACGTGGGAAAAACAAATGACGGTAAGCAACCGTATGACATAGAATCAGCTTTAATAAGCCGGTAAGTGTACAATCAAGTACAGAGTGATAAAATGAACAGCAACAGTATTAATATAGACAATGAGAGTTCGAAAAGCTCAAATATTAAGTTTTCGTGTAAGGATTTATTAATTTGCCTTACGAAATACCACGCACGGGTAGTAAAAAATAAATAAAAAACAAATAGGGGAACCGCGTTTAGCAAGAGCAAGGAATGCGAGAATATTGCGGTAAAAAAACTTGTAAGCACCTTTGTTTAATGCATCGTTATTTAAAAATGAAAATTTTTAATTTACCGAGACTCCCACATTTAAACAAACACAGTTCTTGGTTATTTTGTGCTACAATAATTAATTAAGTCTCACATTGGTAAAATTGCGATTTCGAAGATAACGATGCTGTTACATAGGTATTAATTCAGGAAGAGGACAGAGATAAAAGGTTTTTGTACATATATGTAAGAAAATTCAAAGAAAGGCTTATGACATTTATGAATACGAACATATTTTGGCAAGAGTTGTCGGAAATATTGGCTCAAAGGGAGCATAGGCATGGGAAAGCTCAAGTTTAAGAGAAAGAAACGTGAAATTTCTTTGACAAGGGGAGATCACGTACCCCATTATGATGATAAAAAATTTTCCTCATGTCTATGCTTGCTACAATTAAAATTATTCATATACTTGTCGCCGTATGATCAAAACGAAGACGAAAAAAAAAGCTATGCAAAAGTTGCCACGGCGAAGGATCGAAACCTGGTCCCCTGGCTGAGAGTCGACGACGGTACCACTACACCAACTACCAGAGATATGAGATACCGCGCTATTTTAGAATTATAAATCATTATTGAATAAGGCTTGTTAAAAGTACCGCATGAAAATTAATTAATTACAGCCAAACAAAGGCCCATTCATTAGAATCACCACCAGTTTATAGATGTGTTCGCCATTCCAAATGCTATAAAATATACGGCATTGGAAACCTCCACTTCCCCTTGTTAGTAAAATTCGTCTTCTTCAATGAGAGCGAGAACTGCCTTTGCAGTTTCATATGCCATTTTGGGATGAGTAAATAAATGTACTTCACCATATATATTAAAATAATCTGCACGCTCATTTATCCATAATGAACGTGGTCTCCGAATAGAATGTCGATATTCTTCATCGCTGTCATTCGTATTTTCCGAGAGCTGATGAAGCTGCATGCGCGCCATGCCATCTGCCCTCAGATTAACTCGGATAATAAGCTTTGAACTGCGGAATATCGTCAGTAAAAGTATAAACCGAGATAACAGCCCAAAACCGAGTTAATGCATCTGGTGAAACACGATTGTTGTAATATCTCGGTTTTTGAGAATATTATCCGAGTTAATTCAATTATCCTCGTTGGTGAAACTGGCCCTAAATGGATTTAGCGGTACCACAGGAAGTACTAAAACTTACAGTAAATCGTAATAGGCGAAAATTAGTGTTTTACGTATTGAAGTATAAGACTCAAACAATTTTAAAGGAACATTTTAAATTATGCGATATTTTTGCAAGCATTTTTTTAAGTGCATGGAGGAGCATAAGGTTCCCCCAATGAAGAAATATTTTGAGAAATAATCTGACGAAAAGAAAGATGATGGCTGTTGGATTGAACCCTAAAGAAACTCGACAACTGAGGAAAAAAGGGAATCGTAGGAGAGCGTTGAGTCATCATCGTCAAAACTCTTACGGGAAAATAGTATCAAAACTTTTCTTCATCAATTCATCCGAAGAAAATTAAACTGGCGAGAAATTAGCCGATTTGTATCTCTACTTTTCGCTTGAAATACACATTAAGGAATATAAACTCAAATTGGAACTTCTTCGGGGAAAATGCGTCTGCCAACTGTGATAGAGGTATATGCAAGAACCAAGAAACAGCAATGACCTTTCCCGCAACTTTAGCTGACGCAAAAGTCATAACTTCGTAAGATATATCAAAGCTAGTGTACCAGAATTACTTACGTAGACAAAAAAAGATGCTAATTACTGTGAATAAGAAAAGAGAGGTGTCATCAAAGGGCCTTATTTTATTGGAATGAAAGACAATACTCTTGTCTGATGAAAAAAGGGAAGAGGACTTATCAATACAAGTTTAGAGGGGAATGTGTGGTGTTAGTTGAAGAAACAGGGTCCCACTTTTGGAGGTTTGCCTCCCCCGTCGGAGGATTAGCAAAAGTTATAAAATATGCTATTATCAATTCCTTTCCGAGTGAAAATTAGATACACAGAATTAAAAAGGATTTGATTATGATGGTACCAAGCGAATACCGCCCAAAAAGGAGGCATCATACCTTTGCTATAAGCATAATTCCAACACCCTTGCAGTGTGGGTGGACTCTTCTCGGGATTCCCACCGGGTTAATTTTTCCATAATGGCCAACATTTCAAGCTCCGACTGGGGGCTCATCCTAAGGGATACATTTTGTTGAACCCGAAAAGAGTTTACCCACATCATTCACCGGGAAAGCATCAAGTCTTATTTCATCCCTTACAGTGGTCTATTTGCTAATTGCACTATGTTGACTTGGATTTGCGACATAAACGTTGGGAGGGTAATCTAGGGACCCAATTTGCGTTTCTTCAAGGATGCGTTTGGCGACCAATCCGAGATTTTTTTAATTGCTGGATTTTAATATCGTCGTAAAGGACTACCCGCTGATGATATACTAGAGAGAGACTCCGGTTCCTTCGGCTATATCTGAGCTTAGCGCTGTGGAATTAAAAACTCTATTGATGAAAGTTCAAATTTGAATTTCAATATTCCTTTTATTATACATACGGACGAGAGATTCGCGAAATAATTTACCAAAACTTTGTTGACAGCAGCAATAGACGAGGAATGACACTTACATAAGAAATACAGACTGGAAAGCAGGTAATTGAGTAATTCTTTCGTGATTGTTCCTCACTGGACGATGCTGATACATCAAATATTAGTAAGACTAACGAAGAAAGACGCACTTGGTGTGAATTTTGGTGCATCTGGGGCGTTCGAGAGGGGGGCGGGGAGGGTAGGCCGGCGGCCTTCACCCTTATTCATCCATTTAGTCACAGCTGTCGGACAATACCGGAATAGAAGTGCATAACCTAAGTTCCCAAACCTTCATAGCCACTCGAGAGGCGCCTTCATAGACCGTAGTCTCCTTTCCTGCGTGCGCAGATCTAAAAATATTTCATCACTTCTCTGAAAGTTGGTAACATCGATTTGTTTAACGCCGACGAGGCGAAAAATAAGGGACAAGTCGTCTAACTACGCATCGTTTTTTACCTTCTACCATCTTCTGATTTATATTATCAAAGATAAACGACCTCCTAGTAGCATGCGCAGGATGAATTTTGCTGTATTAGAGGCGTGGGAGGGGAAGAAGCGAGCGTGGAGGGGAAGGGATCGGCCTACGGCTCTGGTATCCGCGGCGCTGCGTGGGCGTTGGAATATTTTCTTCGCGGACGCGGACTCAAAGTAGGCATTTTGTGGCTAAACGGCGGCAGATACGTCAAAATGCACGAAATTTTTGCCCTAGAAGGGCAGTAACTCGGCAAAATCTATAGGGAATGACCATAAAATATTATATTTTTCGAATTTTGACCCTCCCCCCCTAAATTGCATTTGAGCGAGGGTCAGGGGTTCACGTACAGGTCTCAAATTTTTCAGGCCTTATTTTTGATCGGTTCCACAACTTTTTTTCATTGGGCCAGATGGATTTGAAAAAAATCGATTTTTGCGATCCGCCCTACTATACATACATTTCTTATTGAAAACTTATCCATCGGTCCTCTAATGTCATAACAAAATAATGAAAGCTTTGATATATTAATATCCACCTCGCCTTCGTTGGACGTTACCGAAATCTTTCATTTACATTTCGATGACGATTTTCTGATCATGCCCCTTAAACACGGGGATTATGTCGATGCACTATTAATAGGATGGATTCATATTCAATGTCTTTTAATTCCAACGGTATATGTTAATTTAACTTGGTTTTATGAGGATGTCTCCACCACTCACTGTTATGACATAAAATGAAACCGATGATATGCCCGAAATCCAGGTATGTGTATTTATATTTTAATAATATGTGGAAGAAAAACTAGAAATGAAGGACACGGCAAGGTCATTACTATAGGAGGGATCCAGAAATGGTCTATTGAATCTTACCTGCACGTACGTGTATCTTCCTAGTTGATACATCTTATCTCTATGAATTGAATCAGCATGTGTCATTTACAAAAAAAGATCGGTGCAGCTTTAACTGCCTTGGTCAATTTTATGCGGCCAAACTTTCTCGTAGGTACAATGCTTGCCCAAAGTCTTCGTTTTTAGGTTATGTATCTCGATTCCACTGATAGATAAGCAATTACATTCATATTATTTACCATGGGAAATAATTGCCAAGGATTGTGAATCGAATCAAGGACATTAGGGGAAACAATGCGCATGCCATTACGGTGTCAACGCTCGTTGAGTTCTAGGTTTCAGGATATCCCAGTTCCTTTCATATCAAGTTCATTTAATTCTCCATGCAAATATATAGGGTATGATGATAGATCTACATCTACATACTACCCACCTTAAAAGGCGTGTGGTAGGATACCAGCCGTTTACGTATAAAAAGCAATGATGGTACAAAATTACGACTAGCATCAGTGGCGGATGTATGGGGGTTAGGGGGGGGCTAAGGGATTTTTGGAGGCTGCCACTTTGTACAAAAGCATATAGTTATATTTTCCGATATAATTAGCTGCTTAAACGAATCGAAATACAAGTCAGCTCTAAGCTTAGGACCTATTGTACACCCTTTTGGTAAGTTAAAATCCAGAGGCATATACAGAGAGGGGGACAATCCAATTTACACTAAATAGAATGGTAATTTTTTTGGGACCTGGTCGCTGTTTTATACGAATCGCGCAGCTTTCCTTTGTATTTTATTCAGTTAACGATTAAGTATTTCTGCACTGGATACCACATGCTCGCTGCACATTCAAGGTGTGGCCGGTCGAATGCGAGATAACACCTTTCCTTTACTTCCTCATCCGATGAATGGGTTTGCGTAGGTATCTCCATGGTAACGTGGGCGGGGTGGTCGTCGTCGTGGATGAGCATAAGGGCAAAGGCATTGGAAGTCATCGGCGGCAACATCCTATGAAGGTGTAGGCTTGTAAAGCTTGAACAGTGTACAATGTACACGGACACGATCGATTCCTCAATCGGCGAGGCGATCATTTCGAAAGTACACTATAAGTGAGCTCAATATTTAGCTATTAAAATGTTTTCAATCAATCACTTTGTCTTCTGTTCATGAGCCATCGGAGGTTAAAAAAAAACCGCCCTTGTAGTTTAAGAAGAGATTTTCTTCTAATTTACATACTGCATCAACTGATCCATGCATCAAATCCTAACCCTTAGTTAGTCGTACTTCCCTTCAAAATGCAATTATTTTATCAGGCTATCATTATTTTGATTTGGCCGATGTTATGAAGCTATGCAATGTTATCCCCAATGATTTGCAACACCCTTCTCCTTGTCTTCTTAAAACTTTACGCATTAATTAAGATATATCCATTTGATCTTTATCATTCTTCTGCTACACCACATTCCCAATGATCTAATTCGTTGCCATGACTATAGACCTTAGGTATACATTAAGAATATCAGTACAAGAAGAGCATCTGACGCTTCATTACCATATATACTGTGTAGTAAGATCAAGGTTTCCCCCCGTTACCCTTTCCTAACATATAATAGAAACGCATTTATGCCACGTGGGCGACAGGTATCACAGTGTCATGGCTGGACGGTGGTGGGGGATGATTGTAGCAGACAAATGAGGGCCTGCATCGCGTGGGGCGGTTGACGCCTGTGAACGATGGGAAAAGAAGAGCCTTGAGAGTTGGCGCCACAAAGCGCCAGAAGGCGTCAAGAGGGAAAGGAGAAAGGCTTCGGGTCGCTCCACCTTTTCCTTCACCTCCAGTGACTCCTGTTCGGCTTGAGAGGGTGAAAAAAAATTTCTCTTCGCATACTTATTCATCTCACCCCATAGTTGCTCTATGGGATTCTTCACGGTCGTCCCGGAAGAAGAATATATATGGAAAGTGACTTCGAAGGGAAAAAATGGTCGTTGTTGAGGATGTATGGAAAGAAAGCGGAGGAAAGAGTTTTGAGAAAAGTTTTCCGCACCCGTTGTGTTGGGTGAATCGGTAGAATCGATTTATCAAAAGGGGAAGCATTGCCCATCAAAAAAATAAGATGTGAAATTAACTCAAAATAAGGCCCAACATATTTGATACCACTAGATCAACACTTGAACCTCGCTTAGTGACCTATTATGTGGAATAAGGTTTAAAATCTTAAATTGATTAATTTTATAGTCATTCCCGTTTAAAGTTATATTCAATGTTAGAACAAATAGTTCATTTCTTTTGCCGTTTCTGCGACTTTTATCCATCCCAAATCGACTATTTCGAGTACTCAAAGCCGATATCACAAATGATTCTAACAGGCTCTATCTCAAAATATCGGCCCCCAAACGGAAGTTGGGGTCGCTTTATAGCATCGACAATAACGCCAGCATTTGGCTGGCGTAATTCCGATTGCTGCCCCCACCAAGGGCCAGAATTCTGTACGCGTCCAATCATATTTCTCGATTTTTTACAATAAATAAATGAGACTACGAAAATGCCAGAGGATATTCGGCAGCCTTGGAAGAAGTTAAAAAGAGTTAATCACTGTTTTGTGAGAAATATACGATGTTTAATTACACTGCGGACTCACTGTCTTCCTCCAGTTGGTGCGATGTGGCTTGTGTTTGGAGATTTTTCTGTTTTCTATCGGATATTTTCTAGCCTAAGTAAATAAGAGTTTATATTCAAGGGGTCAACAGTTGTAGATGGAAGAATATACCGAAATTTTTGTGCTTAATATATCGGAATTTTCAAGTATAATTGTCTTGAAGAGGACTTTGTCTGCTACGTACTTGTTCACTTACACCTATAATGATTATTCCTTTGTGGTTAGTAGTGACGAACTTAATTTTAATAGTATTGTAGCAATGTACGTTCATCTTCAGCCACGGCTTGTTTACATCGTTTGCCTCGTTCGCCGTAAGTCCACGACTGTACAAGGGTAAGTATTTTATTATAAAACCTTTTTGATGCGCGAAATCACATTATTGGCCATTTAAAATACATTCGTTGAGGAAAACAGATTACGCGGATGTCATGAAAGGAATCATTGCGAGTGTTGTGATTGTGAACACGTGTGATAAACTTTGCGGTTTCTAATATCAATGTCTTGAGCAATGGAAGATGTAAATGATGAATATAAAAATGTTTGTAATTTCACATAAATGTATATCTGCAAAACCCAGGTTTCGACGTGGCACGTCATCATACGGTGTCATCAACTTAGGACGTTCAGTATTTAATTTATGTGGAATTATGATTTTTTTGCAATACATTTTCATTACATACGCAGAGTTGTCCTTCTACCTCCTGAGTCCAGGTACTAAATAATCCCGGAACCGGCAGAAAAATATTGCTTTGTTAGGTTCACTTGTATTATTAAATAAGCATGACCCGGGTGGCATCAAATAATTACATCTTCAGGTTCATCTTCAGGACCTGAAGATGTTACTATTTTATGCAATCCGGGTCATGTCAATTTAAATATACAAGTGAGCCTAACAAAGTAACATTTTTCTGCCGATGCCGGGGTTATCTAGTATCCGGACTCGCGAGGCAGAAGGACAACTCTCTAGCCAACTTACGAACCCGATTTCACAATATTACCATGGTTTGGTGCGTATATTGAACTACATAATTACGGGCTCGTGTACAATTGTTAGTTTACGAAATAGGGTTGTTGTAGTGGGCACCACCATATGGGTCTCTGCTCAAATCCCGACAGTTTAGAGCCTGCCTTAGTGCTTGGTTGAGGATACGTCAAGTACGGCTTACCGTTCGTTGGACTTAAATCCATGGTCCCCACGGCCCACGTCGTGAAGAGTAAGCTTATGCCGACGCAGGATTTCTCGTTACCCTTTCTTCTTTAATGACAAAAAAGATATTTGCTGTCGGTCGTATCCTCCAAATATTATCATCATCACCGTATAAGGATTCAAATCATGGGTGAAACCTTCGGACGTTTCAAACATATATCCTCAAAGTGAGGGATGGCTCAGGGGAAGAAATTAGGCTACCCTATACCTTTTATATGGTCTAGGTTGAATGCCCTAACTAATACAAACCGTCCTAAGGGTTCAATCAGTGATTGAATGATGAAAAGGCAAAATTTTAAATTTCCTGTGATTGCTTTCATTCGGTGGAGTGGGTAACCGCAAATTCATGCTTTTCTTCCATAACTCCCCGTGAATCTTTACGGCCTTCGTGGAAGGAAAAAGTCGAGAGAACTCGATAGGTGAATTTTTTGCCGCGGGGATTGAGTGGAAAGAACAGCGGGGAAAGTGTGGGGTGGCAGGAATTGTTGGAGACTATGTGGGTGTGTTCTGTTCTGACTCCATTCCCTGGGATCAGAGGTTACAGAGTACGGGTAGGACCATAGTTGCTTGAAATTCTTTGGGGAAAAGGTTTGTGAACTTTCCGAAGCTGATATAAAATTTTATTCGTGAAAGGAATCATTCAGCCTGAGGTTCGAATTGATAATATTCGATTTGCAACAGTAGTAAAAAGTTTTGCTGAAGAATCTAAAAGTCGAGGGCTATGTTTTTAATGCGTAAATGCCGCATTAGTAATAGGAGAGAGAGGAAAAAAAAAGATGTTGGGTCCTGAACTTAAAAGTGGAAAGTGTTTTTTTTTCTAGGGAAAGCCTGAGGAGTAAACGAAGCCTTGTTTATGAAACGAAATAGGTACCTATGTAATGTATGAATTTTGCGTATCAATTTCTTGGATTTTTTCTTTGAAAATCAATGTATTGGTTTTATGTGAAATATGTCTAGTTACCAAAAACGAGATATTATCCTTCTCTCCTATGAATCGGCATACTTTATCTCAGACCTTAAATGGCACACAGAAGGATCCCATCGATTTTTAACTCCTCAAATTCCTTTTTTGTGGAATAGTGAATTCATTTTTAGGCATCAATATATCATTAGGTATCAAAATATTTATAAAAATTTTAAGCACATCAAAGTGGGCGTTAATGATTAGTGCTTCATTTATGTTTCTTTTTCATTTAAATTATTGTTTATAATTTAAATTTCCAGTGATTTACTGTTACGTATATGTTATCAATTACATATCCAGTCATAGATTTTACTAACAGAACGGTTGTTCTCTAATATTAAGTGGATAACAGTTTTTATTGTCTTCTGGTTCAAATTCGCAGGCTTCATTCAGTAATCCATTGTTTTGCGTTCTCGTTTCAATTTTTCTGCGTTATTTTGCCTTCCATAAATTTAATTAAAATAAATTACGTCGGTAGCATATCAAAGTAAGTCAGCAATAATCTGTGCTAAATCTAAGAAAGAAATGGAATAAGTACCCAGGGACTGGAAATGTTTGTTGCAAATGCAATTCTCTTATATTTTCATATCACAAGTGTGACAAATATACAGATATCACAGGAAAGATGTTTAGTCGGTAGTTTGATACTGTAATAGCATTGAACGTTTTAGTCTTAGTCATTTATGAAGTTCCCTTGAACACCTACTTGTTAAACGTAATTAACTGAGACGGTTGCCTTGGAAATTGACATGAAATCTAATGTAAATTCAAACAAGTAACGTAAGAGTGCATGGCATGATAAAAATAAATGTCTAATGCTCATGAAAAATTTATACTTAATAAATTGAGTCACATTTTACGATCACGCTGCCATTTAAAAAAGAACACGGCTGTTCGTTCATGCCACCTTCTCTTACTCTAATCATCAATCTTAAAAGACGAATTGCAAAAGATGTTAATATGTCGTGTATGCGTGCATGTTATAGACGACGTTGACCCCATCTCGAGAGAATGATCCAAGACGAAAAGGGCTCGATGGGCAATTAATCATCCCTTTGGATCAGAATGTAATCACTGACGAGGCGAGACGTTGATGATGTTCCAGATGGCATTCGCGACACGAGAACTCCCGGGGGAAGATTGAAGATCAATTTGCCGCCGATCCATCTCGGTGGGATTAACGCGCGCGAAAGCCTGAAAATGAAGAGAAGCCGGAAATGGTTTACAAGTGTATGGATGGATATATTCTATGCATTGATGCCGTAATGACATCTGGGAAGGTTTGAGTGCTGAGGGTTAAGGGCAGATTTGTGTGAATGGATAAGTACCTTTTAATATCTAGCATAGTCTTCTATTTTGAATTTGCTGTGGCAAAACACCTAAATTATGGGTGTTGCCCTTGAGTATTACGCCTGGTTACAATATGTCTCCCAAAATTCATCCTACCAAATTGAATCAATTCTTTTAACCCTTTAGAATCCGGAGCTGCCTGTGGGAGAAATCAAGTTTCAAGATTTCTCACTTTGAAAACTTTTGCACTAATTCATAATTATCGTGACAGCTAATTTTTTTCCATTAAAATTAACACCGCATAATAATATGTTGTTCAGATATTTCCTAAATTTGGCTGAGAATTTATACATTTTCGTTAATAATCTTGTTTGGTTCTTCGCACTACTACCCTCAATTTTATTTTACTCATTTGTATAGTGCTCCTTTAAAATTATTTTTACCGCCGAAGCTTAAGATAATGGATTATTTTAGACATTATTGTCGTGTTAACTGGTCGCTAATCTAATTTTAAATCTACGGCCGTGTCATCATTCTACTACACCAGCCGCCAATATAGGCGTGTGGCAGGAGGTGTTAGAATTTCAACCGTTATAGAATGTCAAAAAGTTGGTGCGCGTTGCGAGACATTTCACTACCTGATTTTTATCTAGAAATTATGGAATCTATGAATTTTCGGCGAACAAAACTTATTTATTTGTCACGTTGGAAAAATATCTTGTTATTTTAATGTTTTCTCTCGGACCTGGAAATATAGCATAGTGTAAAGATTTGGTTCTCCATGTTGATCTGAAAGCTATCTGTTCTTAATTCCTACTCTCAAGTCCATAAGGTCTCTAGTGGCTCCCAGACTAATTGTCGCATAGATGTGTCATTATATTTTTCACTTGTCATTTTTTTATGACGAATCGTGCCAATTAGATTGGTATTTTATTAAGTTCTAAATCCTTCTGCACCGGATCCTGTATTCATTTGGCGTGGTCGATTCATCTGTGGGACATGCTTCATGCCAAGTTAAAGACAAGTAAAAGGCGTCTGAAACCAGGAATAGTAAACTACATCTTCAGAGTCTATGATGCGATATTACTGCAATGATTTCCTTATGTAGCCCATCTGTTTCAGTGTTACCTTCGGTTCGAATCGAACCAATGGCGAAAGCAATCTTTTGAGGCAGTTTCCAGTTTTAGTAGCATCTCTCATACCGTATGAAGAGTTTCCTGGTTACGCTCAGGGTAAACCGCCGTAAATATCTGCTTATTGTGCCAGGTATGCCTATTGGAGGAAGTGATGCTGGAAATAAATTTTTTAGCAATAATTAGATAGAAGGTTTTGTCAATGAAATAAAACTGATAGCCTAATAATTATTCCATATGGTATATATTACTTAAAGGTGTAATAGATTCATAACGTCCTGAAATTAAGTAAAATAGATTAACGTTGTTAATGGGCAGATTAAATTAATGTATCAAAATATACTTAATTTACTAAAAGGCAAGAAAACAAGACATTTAAATTATTACACTAGAAAATAATGACTGACACTATTCCACAAAACGTATTGTGGAAAAATATCCCGTTTATTAATATGTTACACGTTAGATAGACCAACAGAACAAGTTTGGATTTAAGCCATTGTGTTTGGGGCAGTTCATTGCTTTCCCTTGCGTATGCGATGGTATGCAATAAATTTAAGAGATTATATGGCAGAGGTCGGATCAAATTGGCTTTTAGATATTTTTCAATTATTTTTAAACATTGTTTGCAAAGCTTGTGAAGTAAAACCTATCATTGTAGTGACACCTGAAATAATACCTTATCTTCAAATTTCCTAGAAATTACGTCCCCCTGTCCCACTCCCGTTATCCGCTACTGTTCCAGATAAGTGCTGGAAACACTCTAAATATATTTCAATGGATATTTTTGTGGATTTAATATAATGGCTTCGTTTTATAATGAATAAATTTAGGTCTTAAATTAAATTGAGTTAAACATTGGAGGCTCTGTTCCGATGCTAGCGTATTGTTGTACGTGAAAATTTGCTGTAAAATTCCTAAATGGAAAAAATAGGGGAAAATAGCCAGTGTCAGTTACGCAGTTTTTCCTTGAAGTCGGTTCACTTTACAGCCAGCCATTTTATTTCCTAGCAAAGTTAACTAACGCATTTTATGATATTTTAATTTTAATGACAGGCCCTTCCAATTCTTTGAAATATCAATTGAAATCGTTTTGAATTTTATATATTCGTGTATGCATTCAATCAAGTTTTGAATGGGAGCTTGTTTTGGATTTTTAAAATTTAAGCTGAAAATTTTATTCCCGTCACCGTTGTTATGTCATGAGTTTTTTTGACATTTTTTTCAAAGCCATTCAATTATCGATAATAAGCTTTTCGAAAAAGTTCCATATAACTCTTCGAGGAATATACTGAACAAACAGAATCCAGCATTTTGCTTTGTTTCCAATATATCGATTTGAATTATTTCAATTGATGCTTCATCAGTAGTTTCGTGAATGGAAGAGTGGTTTGAGTGACAATTTTTAGCTTTTTGGTTTTAGTTTGAAACAGCTTATTTCAGTGGAACTAAATATAATATCAATTTGTGAATTTGTAAGTCTCTCGGATCCGCCGGAGAACGCAGGGGGAACGCGAGGAAGGAAATTAAGGAATTAGTATCAAATTCCTGGTCTTTTTCATAACTCCACTTTATTCGCGTTTGGGTACAACCATTCTGCACGTCGCGTCGTCATCAAAACAACCCCCAACGATGTGCGTTCTTCCCACCAACGCAACGCAACCGATTCACCGACTTGCAGTTCCCAGCTCTTGGTCTACAGCTAACCATGGTGGGAATGCAAGTCAGCGTGACACTTACAAATTCAAATTCTAGGAAACTAATTGAAACATATTTTTAGACATTTTTCAGGCTTTTTGACCTCCGGAAAATTATTTGGGGAATAATATTCGGAGTATGCATAATTAAACACTTTCCCGGAGAACAGAAATTTCGAAGTAGATAGTATTGTTTGCGTAAATAATGTATTCTTTGGAGTATGTAGGTAAATCGACATTTAATACCTTGTGGTTCGAAAATATTGCATTCTCCACATTCCATCGCTATTTTTTTTTCGATATGTACAGTTGAATAGAGGACCAGTGACGTCATGGAAAAATTAGCAGTGCCGGAACGCACTTTCCTTAACTTTTTTAGAAGTGAAGTATTACTCTGTGTGTATTTTTGTAAGTAATTATTTACATTTTATAACAAAATTTTCTTGTTTTTGTTAAACTGAACAAACAGAATCCAGAATTACGCTTCGTTTCCAACATATTTATTTGAGTTATTTCAACTGATGCTTCATCAGAAGATGCGTAAATGTAAGAGTGGTTTGAGTGACAATTTTTAGCCTTTTTTAGAAATATTGGAATTTTTAGGCATCAACATTGATTAAAGTGTTAGGTATTCAAATATTATGTATTTTGTCAACCAGTACACGGAACGGTAGCTCTGCCGCGTTCCGGCTCCATTGCACTACAGTAGAGGACGAATACGAAGCGCGTTTTTCGACAATTATGCATATTTGGTAGCTGAATACTAATTTATGCAATGCAACTAAAATAGGTCGAGCTAATCGTTCAGGTGCGCTCAATGAGATGTGCAAGACCAGTTAGAGTTGTTTCACGCGATTTCAACAGAATTGACGCGAATTATTTAAACCACGAGGAGGCAATTTACTCGGCAATATGATAACTGAGCTCATTGCAATAAAATAAGTAGTGCTAATTTGCATTTCATATCTTAATGTGGATTTCCACAATCGATACGCCTCCACCATCCATTTCATAAATGCAAAAAAGTACGAAAACTAAAAAAATAACGGAATGGTCGTGGAAATATTATTTTGACTAAAATGTTATTTTTACCGGCTCCTTAAATGCGTAAATTTTTCGTCCTATCATTTTGGAATATTTTTTACCTTAATTTTTTTCGCGGTTAACCCATTGTTGATCTAAACTTAGAATTGATAGATCCTCTTTTCCTATTGACCGTTAGCGAATTAAAGTGAATGCAAGCTACCATTAAAAACTCGATTGAATGCATACACGAATTTTAGCTTTCTATCATGCATTTGTGTTGCCAAAATCAGTCTTGTGTTGCATGGGGCTACGCATAATTGGTGGGAGTTCATACCCAGACGTATTTGTACAAATGAGTGCAGGTATGTGCACATAAACATGAGGGTACAATGAGGGAAATAAAAGGGCTCCCAGTATATACCAATCATAGGGTTGAAATACTACTAAAAATCTTTCCTACAACTCCTCTGACGCGTGGAAAGTTGAGGGATGAGAGAGTGAGGCATATGTGGATTTTCTACCTGGAAGTCAGACGTCTGGGAATGTGGAATTGGAGATGTTTTCGGTTTGAATGTACCGTCGATCACTTCCCGAGAAGGAGAACTCTATCAGTCTCTGTCGTTCGTGGGCCGATTGAGGATGATGGATCCAAGCAGTTCCTTTCTTCGGAAGTTCCGTTGATCGAGATATATAGATCAGATCGAGATGCAGAACGAAGCTGTAAGAAGTCCTCGAGTTCTCTGAAAAGTGGAGTTTTGATGGCCTCCCTCTTATGGAAATGACCTCCAAGTGCTCCCTGATTCACTTATGTGGTGTTTCGGATATTTTAAATGAATTTTTATCATGACAGATTAATAATTAATGAAGTCTACTTTCTGAAATATTTTCCAAGATGCGACGTTGAGTTATAATTTGGCGTATGGGAAATATTTTTTCTTACGCAACCATAGTTTGTTATTGGTTATTTCTTAATCACAGCAAGAAATTCAGAAATATATTAATGAGCTTTCCAGCAGTAAGGAGACGAAATGCACTATAAGAGTGCTTAAAATAAACTTAATTACAATAATTTACAATAGAAATCGTTTTTAGGAGTATTTCCTCTGTTTATTAGTCTTAAGTTATTGCCATTAAGATACATTTTTTTTCATAAAATATTAAAGCTTTTTTTAATGAAGTGGTAGTTTTCCAGCGATTTCTGGGAACAAGTGTGACAATATGTCCGGTAGGAATTGGAATTTTTTAATCCCTATGCTTAATATTTCCTTTTTTAAAAGATAATTTCTTTAATTAATGCCTTAAACTTTTAATTACTTTCATAGTTCAATAAAACAGGTAAATTGTATTAATATCTTTTGTAAAAAGGCTGAAAATTAGGTGTTTACCCATTATGAGATAAACTTTTTTTATGTGTGTTTGAATATATATACTTTTTACATTTTTACGTTGTAAACGTTATATTTTGTGGGCTAAAAAGTTATACTTCTGTATTTTGTTTGCCTTTATTTTCTATCTTTTTGCACTTTAATTTACCTCAAATGATATGTTTGTTGCCACGTGTCATATCTAATGAGATATGAGTATTAAAAATTGATATTTTTTTGTAATTAGCATTGTATTTAAATTTATCGATGGCAGATTCCACACAAGTGCTAACTACATAAGCTACCTAAAGCGCCTTTATTTTTTTTATTACCATAGCTGTGAATTCGATACATTTTGTAGTAATACATTTATAATTATTAAAAATAACGGAATATGGGGCAGTTACTTTTCTCGGCCATCGGAAGGAAAAAGTTAGTGGATGGAAAAAAAGAAAAGGGAAGTAAGTGGTAGGTTAAAAGGAGAAGGTACGGTGAAAGTAAGCGGAAGAGAGACTAAAAAGGGAAATGGATACCTGAAGAGAGGGAATGGGAGGGTTAGAGATTAAACTGTCGGAATTGTAGAGTTAGCAGCACGGTCCCCTTTGCGAATGGAAGAAGGGTTGGAAGACTCGGAGTGATATTACAGAATTTAATTATAAAAAAATGAACTGGGACATCACATTGTAGAGAGATTCGTGCATAAGTGAATCCTTTTATACACGTCCAAAATGTAATAAAATGAGTTAAAAAAGAGAAATAACATTTTTATGACTTCTTAATCTGTCAAAGGGAGTTGATTTTTTATTCATTATTCCATACTGTTCCCTCTCGAAATGTAATTCACGCTATTTTAATCAAATTTAAAGGGAGTAGAGGTTTGGTATGTTTTAATTTACCAGTGATGCCAGGAGGAGGGCACATTTTCATGTTTTTTTTCATTTACCTCCAAGTAGTCATGTCGAAATTTATTTTGAAAAAGCTGGCTATGAAGGAATTAAGGAGGCCTAGAAGGAAGTGAAAAAAGTATATGCGATTATGCCTATTAACGTGAGCCTGGTAAATATCTAGCTATGTACGATATTTTGAATGGATTTTTATGCAGGTATTTACCCGTGACCTGGGCACATTTGAGCATTGGGGTATTCAGTAGTTGTACTGGCTTCAGGGCCAAGTATTATAAGTGTTGATTTTACGGTGATCTAAGAAGCACTGTTAGTACACCGAAGATTGCTTCATGTGTATATAGGATTTTTTCAATGTTTAGTATGACAAAGTGGTATTTGCAAAGATACCCCCTTCTGTTCCCCTGGCCCCATAATGGTACCGATTATGGTTATCGTATAGTTTATTGCTTATGGATACAAGATTTTTTTAGATAAATTTTGGACTGTAGGTCGGGTAACTTTATTTAGGGCATTTTCATCCCTCCATTAATGCTTTGAAAACTACGCCGGTCTCAATAGCTTATTCGCGAGTAACTTTTGCCCTTTTGTTGCTGTTTTTAAGGAACATGACCAAAATTGTATGGTTAAATAGTATCTGAAAACTTAAATCTCACCCTCTCAGGGATTTCACCCAAAGGTGGGTTTCTATAGGTGAGGATAGAGCTCACTCCAGACTAAGCCACAGGCGTGTGAATTTCACAAATTCTGGGGGGGGGGGGGCAGTTTCTTTCCCGGGGTCATCTCGCACACGAAGTTATTGTTTGGGGATGTCTGAAAGACTGTTTCCGGGATTTGAACCCAAATTCTATCAGCAGCCAACTGTTCTATCCAACAGGATAGCTGGTCGACATCATGTGTAATAGAAAGTGGTAATTACGGATTTGATTACACCCAAAACCATTATATTTCGAATTTATTCAATATTATTTCGAGTGCACATTTTACAGAGGTAAAATGAGACTTGGGATCAATTTATAATGTTTTCATTAATTAAATAATTTATTTCTTTTGTCAATGTTCACTTTAATTTTTCTCAAAGCTCTTCCACCTTGCAAGAAAACTTTTCACTGTATTGGTGTGCACGAAGGGGATAGCTTCACCGCAGGGACCAAACCCCAGCCTCTCAACCGGAATAGCCAAATTCACACACACAGTCACTCACACAAACAATCAAAACAAAATCCTTTTCAGGGCTGTAGGGACTTCAACTACGGCTTCTTGTTCCACAAAATCGGCAATCTTCACAGGAAAATGCCTCCTATGGATACCCAGTGGTTTGTAGATATACACGTACTCAATAACCAGTCAAATACACACATTCACTCACTCACAGATGGCTTCACACTTCCGGGAGAAAATAGCTCCGAGGAGAGCGTGGTCAGAGGGACGCGGAAGAAGACTAATACGTATTTCGGCGCACGAAGTGGCCATCTTCAGCATGCTGAAAGAACAGTGAAAGCACTTCCAAAGCAAGGCTGAAAGTGGAGAGGACGGGAGGACAACTTACGTTCAATTATTATACGGCCATTAGATTTATTTTTACGGCCATTTGAGTTTTTCTATTTGCTGCATCTTGAAGGCCGTACAGCTCAATTCCCCCGTTTTGTATTTAACTTTTCATGGTCGAAGTCTTTGTTCCAGACGGCCTTGTCGCAAAAAAACACCTTCTGTGAATGATTATGAAGGTAACTGTATGGAGAAATCTTGTCGAAGGGTAAATTATGCTTTAATTTTATATAAATCAAATGACTATGCATTAAAATTTGGTGAATTATTTCAACGTGTGAGAGAAATGGTGGCAAAAAATAGTAATTTGGCCCAAAATTGATAATCATTTCACGATCAATTCAATTTTTCTCAACGGGATAATGGGTGAATTGGACGAAAGAGATTACAATTTGATTAGATAGAAGTTTGGTCAAAAGTAACGTGGTTGCATTCTTTCCATATTACTTTCTAATTTAATATTTTCACTTTCATATGTACGTTTGGTAAGGAATAGCTTGTTAAATTGTCGAAAGCTATGGGATGAAATTGTGTTCTCGTTTACTATAAGGAGTGAATAGTTCTGGAAACAGTTAGTTAAAGAGAGAGAATGACTTCATTCTATCCTTGTAGGAGAGAAATCGGGTTTTCACAGTGCCGGAAGTGCCGGAAAATATGTAGCTAAGCTGTTGATATTCCGATAACTTTACATTCATGTGGCGATGTAACAAAGTTTTTGGATGAGCTTTTAACTTCTATTATGTATAGATTCCGACCTCCAAAGCTCGTCCAAGACGTGGAGTATTGAGGTGAACGGTAATGTGAGTTAAATCATTGCCAGTGGTTATCAAAATTTCATTTTATACAGTTTATATGTAGTGTTAAGTATTGATACCTTTATCTCAACACCCAATGATTCTGGAAAGGAATTTGGCATTAATTGTATAATCGATGGTCCCCTTAGCAGTCAGTGAAAGCCAGAGGGTCCTGTCTTGGGTGAGGAAATTGGTAAACAGAGTTGTCATTAGGCAAGGGAGTGGGGAGTCTGTGTAGAATGACTTCATTCTGTCCTTGGAGGAGGGAATGCAGAAGGAGAGGGATTTTCTATGTGTGGTGTCTGAGACAGCAGTCGAAGACTCTAAGGTACGCGAGGAGTGTTTGTGAAAGGAGATTGCGGTGCATGATGGGATTATTGCCGAGGCAGCACACCGGGTGATGGATGACCGACTGTGTGCGGAAACAGATGGAAGTGGAAGGAATGGAGTTGGTCAGAGCAAAGGGTGGAATGCAGACAGTTGGACGATGGTGGAATGTAGGGCGAAGAGAAATGATTTATTGCGAGAATTTGAACTTCTATGCTTTTTGTTCGTTATTGATGCGAAATAAAGTTATCACGAACAATGTTTTACCTGCGCGACGCGATAAATACCAGCATAATAGCGGGTATTTTAAAAATAATTTTGCTTCTGATAAAATTTTCCCGTTACTCATTTAGCATATTATCAACCCGAAGGCAAGTTTTGACAAGTAAATCCCCGGAGGTGGATGCTCCGTTCGGAATGAAAACCAATTGGAACTACTCAGCTCAGATGAATGCCAAGTCCATCCCCCGGCAATCTCAGCCACACTCAGCCGTAGGCGTAGGGAATATTACACATTGAGGTTAAGAGGTCTGGGGTTATGCTTGACCCTGATCGGAATGGCTCCAATAGGTATTCATTCCCTATGGCTGATTCCGATCGCTTTGCAACACAATCGAAATTTATTGCATTATAAACTTTATATTTCAAAGACGATACAAGCCCACATAGATAGCCGTTGGTGTGATCAATCAAAAATCAAGAAAAACAAATTCCAATCGCGTTGCAGCAAATAAAAATGAGAACCAATAGAATAATGAAATACTATCGATCGGTGTCAAGCCCATCGGGGATTTCATTTTGGTATGGTCCGAAGGTTGTTGGAGCAGTTGCAAGAATCATTCCAGAGACGAATTTTATTAAAAATTTGCTAAATTATTAACAATTTTAGGGATTTTCGGAAAATATCATTGCTTCCAGTGGGTAAAAATTCTCCTGGTATCAATTTATCATAAGCAGTTTGATTGGTGTCTTTTTGGAGCTCGAGGAATAGCACATTTATTCTAATAGGGGTAATGATGGTTCTAAAAGATGAACTGTCGTTCATTTACTCTATTTCTTGTCTATTTCAAAAGTTTTTTTTATGACGTTCCATGTGCTAAACGCATTAATGTTCTTCACTTTACCAAATGTATGAAAGTAGTTTGAATTCATTTATTACTCTCGGATTATTTTTCCTCAAATACCTGTCTTTAAACACCATTATCCCTACTTTTATTCATCCAGTGTCTCCCATCTGTCTGCTTTAATTTTGAGAAACCTGTTTTAAAACATACCCAAAGTATTAGACGTTTCCTAACGTATTAGAAGAAATAAGGTGGCGTATCCTTTGATTTAGAGGCTTTGATTTTTTTGATTTATTCGGATAGTGATAAATGGTACTCACAATTGTAGCATTCTGTAGGTGCACGAAGTGATTGAAATCCTGAAGCGGTAATGGATTAAGGAAAATTCCGTAGGAGTAGGTGTGCCAGATGCTGGATTACGAACGGGATGAATCCATTTGTAAAGACAGTACATAGTTACTTTGGGTCCTTAGGAATGAGGGAAAGGAGCAAGAGGTATGGTCCTGGTTCAGACGACGAATAAGTCCAATTGGATTACGACGACTGTGTCTTTTGCGGCATTCGTGTTTGAGGAGAAGACTGGGTGGGAAGAATAATGCTTGGTGATTCATCAGCACGAGAAGCGATCAGCACTATGCTTCCAGCTTCAGAGTCTATTCACAAAGAATGTTCTAATTGCGTGTTTTTAGGGCATGGATTATGCTATTCCAGCAATCTCTATCAATGTTTAGCTTGCAGGGAAATATGATGGGAATAATCACGTTCAAAATACCTGCATAATTCTTTGAAGGTTAGTAAAGATTTACCAGAAGAAATTTTAGGATCTACAAAATTCAGTTTGACATTGACTGACGGTGAATGGGAGGAGCACACCATCAATGCCGTGTAAATAAGTTATAGGTAATTATTCTAATTGCTTAATATTGGTCCATGGGTTGGCATGCGTGTCAAGATAGAGATTAGGCTATTTTCACTGACGGCTTCAAAATGCATTAATGCAATGATCCGAATTCAGTGGTAGATAGTGCTTCAAGGATCACATTCCCCGACCGCCCCGCCAAAGCCGTTTGAATCAGCTTGTCCCTGATCGGATCGCGTTAATCTACTTAGGTATTTACTATGATTAACGGATCGGAAACTTCCAACGGAATCGCCACGAAGGGAGAAAATAAACCATTGCACTTTTCCTCGGTATGTTCACTGAGGGGTGGGTTGGTTCGTTGAATGACTATGGACCTAGCAGATTAAATCAATGCTTACCCCTTTGATTACATCTAGTGGCTCGTAGTCTACACCCTCTCAAACTAATTCTGAAGCACTTTGAAGTCAGATAGGTAACGTTTAAGGATTAAAGGTAAAATCATCTGATTGATTGATTGCACTCAAGGTCTCAAATCTCAAGTAGTTCAAAGAGTCAGCTATATTTTTGTTTTTTTTTGCTTGTACTTAGTGGC
Organism: Ischnura elegans; assembly: GCF_921293095.1. NCBI lineage: Eukaryota > Metazoa > Arthropoda > Insecta > Odonata > Coenagrionidae > Ischnura > Ischnura elegans. The sequence goes on along the minus strand of NC_060250.1, from coordinate 41,695,061 downwards.
TGTTATTTTAATTTTCCTTAATTGATACTTCTATTTGGCTTAAATCTTTCAGGTTACTTCTTTAGTTATCTATGGAAAACTACTTTAATCGGTATAATACTATAGTAATTTAATGAAATGTATGGTTTACCGAAGAGTAAGTTTTTAATTACAAAATTCAAAGAAAGGCGACCCCTCGTGACACACAAGCGCCTTCACAAAAAACATTTCTGGCCACGTGCCTGCTAGGAAAAATAACTCATAAATTCTCTGGAGTAGCTAAGAAGTAAATGTATAAAACTATTAACAGCTTCAAATCGGCTAACGACATCGCAGACTTTCTACTACGGCAGGCCTAGCGGATTCAGCGCGACAAAGCTGGGCAGGTTTATCGCGCAAGATCGCGTTCGATGCGGGACTGGTAGAAATACTCCGATCAAAGTAAAATTTTGCATAGGCATATTTTGGAGGAATGTTAACAAATTGGGAGGTGAGAGTTCCAAAGTTTTAAGTCCTAAAGTAAGGGATACCCTACTAGCCAATTTTGAGTGAAATATTCCTGTTTGCAACAGTAAAACTCAAAAGTTAATTAAAAAAAACTTGAACTTCACCAAGCATGTTCCATCAAGCATTAATATGAAACGGCTAGGTAGAGAAAATAGCAGGAAGTGCTTAGCTTACATGGGAAGAAAATAACGAAATCTCTGAAAGAGATGCTATTCTTGCCAATTGTGTCGTCCTTATATGTAATTTTCCCTTGGGCTTGCCCAAAGCGAAATCCTGAACGGGATAAATGGAAGAACGGAACTCTACGCCACAAAGCGCTCAGTCGTGTGGGAAGGGTTGAAGAGGGAGTCGGAGGGAAGGGTTGGGCAGAGGATGCTGGGAAGGGATGCTAGGGATGACAAAAACAAAAGAGGAACGAGGGAAAATTAGGGTGAAAAGGAGAAAAATGTAAGCTCCGTGAATCGTTTCAAGTGAAACAGGTTAAGGGAAACGACCCGAAACAATTGAAAGTACTTCTCCCTGGAGACAGCGAAACAAGAATGGACCGAGATAAACACTAGTGGAAAGTGGGGATGGAAAAAATGCCATAAAACATTTTTTCAGCCTCCCAAATTCGAGAAAACTTTTTTTTCCTACGCCATTTATTATAAGGCATTTGTTTTCGAACTCTTCACAGTAACTTATCCTTGTTTTCCTAATTTAATTCATTTTCTCGGTGTGGTTTTAATTTAATAAATAAAGTTCCCTATACAATAGGGCTAACTAATTTGGATAAATATGATAATTTTCCGTATATCTCTGGAAAGTAATTAATTTCTCTTTACTCCATCGAGGGATTACTATTCGTGTTCCCATGTCACATCAGGCTTATGGTATTACATGATGGGGCAACGGAAGGTTGAAATTTAATTCTCAGGAAGGCAGTACGGTGAAAACATCCAAAGTCGATGTAATTCTTGGTACGCACCTTTTCCCGAATACCTGTTGGTGAACGTCAGATATCCTTTCCCACCCTCCTCTTTCACCCATTACCCCATAAGACCCAGACCATTCAAGTTTTTAGCCTACTAAGTTCCCCTTCCGGCTGCCAAGTAACACGCTATTTCAATGAATCGGATCATAACATATGCAGCGAGTGGAAAATTGGAGTTTAGTCCAGGAGCTAGACGAAAATAAAATCGCTCGAGCGGAGAAGAGGGAAAGGGAATTTTCGTTATTCGACGCAATGGCTGGTCGTAACATCGTGGCACTAGGAGAGAAAGTGAGCTCGGAATTTGCCAAGGGATGAAAGGGAGTGTAGGTGACGTTACGACTAAACCTTTCTCAAGTTACCTTATTTAACCCATGCGGTATGGTGATATCTTCCTGATATTCTTTTATGTAAATAATACATCACTTATGACATCATTCATACGCCAAAATTGATAAAATGTTTCATCACAAAAGGGATATTTACCAGTTATATCATTTAGATGTAACATAGGTATCAATTAGTGATTCATGTTTTAGATAAAACATTAGGCACCGCTTAGATGCTATACAGAGGATATTAATTTGGTCTTCAATTTCTCAAAACTGTTTTCGAACGCAGAGATTGGTTAGCTACTATTTCTTTACCCAGTGATATTATAATGGTATCATTGTTTCATGTACAGCGGCGATATCAAATTTTGATACTTTTTCTACTTTGTTAGGATAGTTTTCAAATTTAATAGGCGGACTTCAGTGAGATAACAGCAGGAAAAGAAGGGATTTCATCATCATAAAAGTTCTTATAATATGCTCGTGTAATTTTACTTCGTAGAGTAACGCAAAAAATTGGGTCCTCGTGCTATCTTTTTTGAAAAGTGTATGCTGAAATTGGGTCTTTCGGCAGCTCTGGATTAAGCATTTGTACATTGTAACGTATTCATCAATTGAAGTATAATATAAATTTGTTATGCCAAAACACTAGTATAAACGTTTTTATAAAATACGATAAATCACGATAAATGTAAACTGTAGAATGGTATTTAGAATAGAAATACTGTAAATAAAGACAACTCCCTTAGTTGTTTGAAAATTGAGGTCGACTTATTAATCTTAAAAAAATATCTTATAAAAATTCAGTGAAGCCTGTTCAAACGGTAACCTGTATTCATTGGCCTTTTCCATGAGCGACCTTTTTCCTTGAAATTGAATGTTTTCCTTCCAAGAGCAAAATAAATTACAATTCTCTTTGCGGGTATCCTTCTTCAACAAATAGCCGTCACATATTTTTTGGCCAACTGATAAATCTTACTAACAAACATCAGCTGCCGAACTTTATTTCTTCAAAATTCTGCGCTATATCATTTGGATTTAAGGTGGATCACTCAGAAAATTGCAATTTAAATAAATTAAATGTTAGTTTAACAATTTTTATTGAAATTTCAATTCAGTGAAATAGAAAAAAATACTTATAAAAACACTTAAATAAATAGAAAAAAATACTTAAATAAGATTATAAACAAAATTTCAATCTTTTAGCCTACCTCTCGCAGGTTTGAAATTAATGAATACCAAAGTTGCCGCCAATTTTTGCTAAGTTGGTTTCTTCACCTGAGTGAATTACAGTCCTTATTGAGCCTTCTTGGTGAGAGAACTTTTGATTGAAGTAAGGAATCGCTCAAATGAGTGTTACTATAAGCGAACCACATGAGGCCAGTGCAAATGCCCGAGGAATAGCTAATAAGCTTTGACTCACTCTGCATGAGCTCGTGACCTCAAATTATCTGCGAACGAATTTAGGTTTTAAGAAGCTCTACGGGTAGGTGACTGATCGGAAAACGAGAAAAATGTGGGCCTGTTTACTTCTCAAAATCTATCTCAGTGGAGAATTGAAAAAATAGGTCCACTCCTCTCTTCCATTTTGAGAATTTCACGTTCTTAATATGGTTTTTGGAGGGGTTTCATTTCTGATCGTCCCGCTTCTTAGGAAACTCGATTTTATAAGAAAACCCATCATTACTTCATTCATATCCATAGGAATTCCATTTATGCACGAAATAAGAATGTGTAACTTTTGGCCAATATTTATGCGATTAATCAATTGTTTATTTTATTAATACTGGTTCTCGAAAGCCGTGCAAGTGTTGCCTTCATTTAGAGTTTACCTCCTCAAGCGGTCACTTCTATTTTACTTGTTCGGTAGCCTCTTTCAAGACAGATTTCAATGCGTGAATATTGGATTTTCCTTATTTCATGTACTCCTATTTTATATTTTTTCTCAATTTAAGCCGTCAATGAATGAATCAGCTTTTTAAAAACATATGGGAGGAGTATTTGTTTTGATTGTTCTTGGCATAAATTGTGAAATTGTATTTCAAGCAACTTTATGAACCGGATTTCTGCCTATTTAAAGGCAGGCCGTTGCTTAACCCCATCCTCTTTAAGGTTTCGAACGATCAGGGTGGTGAGAATGGGGGAACTGTAAATTGGGGGGGGAGTTAGCTATTTGCTGGGGAATATCACCTCTCCCCATTGTATGCCGAACTAACCGCGTACGAGGATTTGAACACCTATAAATATTAGCTCGCTCGTGTTTTTAACGAAAACGATACCCGTTTTAGCTAATGGGATCCTCAGTAATTAGGAAGTCTTGCATCGATTTCATCTAGTGCGTTTGTCAAATGACGGGAGTGCAGTTGGTTATTTAGTTAGGCGCACTCGAAAATGGGCTTGGCATTACAGATGCGGTCAGCTGTCACCCTTGTCTAATTAAAGCTACATGCCAGCGTTTGGCGATTTTGTTAAAGAGAATTTTGCCGTGTCTATTTTGATTTTTTTTCGATGTCAGCTCCTATTAAGTGTCGTCGAAAAAATCGTAAAAAGGATGATTTGAAAAATATCGACTCTATTCCTCAATTTATATCGTAAACTATTAGTCGTTAGTATTTGATGTAAAAAGATTATTATGTTTTGTAACCTTACTTATTTGTTATTTTTAGAGTGTGTTTTAAAGTGATACTAGCACTTTGGAGAAAATAAGTATTCGTCTCACAGTATAGCTACTTGAAATTATTGCATGGCGAGACTTATTCTTAGTATTTTTAGATTTTTGCTAGTATAACTTACGATTTGAATGGGAAAATTGTTTGTGTATTGCTGTAAAAATCTATTTATGTTCTTAAATCTGTGTAAAATTATTACTTGCGGCTACTCATCCTTTCCTATTATGTGAGTAAAAAATTTCGAAACCAGGTAATTAATGTACTTTTCATGGAGAAAATAGGACATCAAGAAACAATTTTTAAGACTAAAATAAATTTATCATGGATTAAGTATTTTCCAAAGATATTTTGCGTAAAGTTAACAAAACGGTCGAAGAAGTTACATAGTAATGAATCAGAATGTAGTCAGTATCATGGTATCAGTATTTGTTTCAATTTGTGGTATAAAGTTTGCACCAAACTGAAAAGGTGGCATCGCAGAAATAGCTGTCTTTCTCAGTCTTTCCTCGATTTTCATTTTTTTACCTTCGCGTTTCTTGGATAAAATTGCAATAATGGTTCAAGTCCCACAGTTTCTTTTTCAATTCTTTCTCGTTTACGAAGCCACACCTACTACGTACCCTAATTTTCGTGGAAAACATTTTCAAAATTAAATCTCTCCATCTAACCTCTTGGGCGGTGGACTTTATTACCTTTGGAGTTCTTTTTCTTAACCCGGTTGCCCAAACACTTCGTAGTTTACCACTTTATATCTTCTCTCTTGGTTTGTTTCTCCGTGCATTAAATTTCCACGTCTGAAAATAAGAAAGAAAAGTTGTTTCGGAATTGGCTACGTTGCGCTTTTCTCCGTTCACTTGATTTTTTCTTTTGTTTTAATATCCCTCCCTTGGTCCTTCGCTCGCTTGCCGCATGAGGAGAACTCAATTCTGTATCGCAACGCTTCCTTGAATCCCTTAGAGGAATGTTACAAGTTTTTTTTTCTGTTTACAGTTGTTTTTATTTTTATTACATTTTCTCTCTCTTTTCCTTTCCCTGTTTTTGATGTGGCATTTAGGGCATCTCCCGACTTTCCTGGTGGATTTGTTTTCGTAATAAAATACATAGAGCGAAAAATATTCTCCTTATTGTCTGTCAATGCCATTTTTCTATACAGTAAAACCTCTCACGTACGGACTGAAGCGGCCCATGAAAATGTACATTTTAGTAAGAGGAGTCCTTAAGTTAGAGTTTACCCGGAGAAAACCTCTTTTTCATATTAGTTTTACCGTGCAAGTTTTCTTTCAAAGGAATTACATTTTCATGCATCATTGTGTGAGTTGAGGATTAAAAAAGGTCTTGCCGTAATTACAAAGGTCGACTTCCAACAAAACCCTCTTCTGGGTCGGGCGACAGAAAACCAATTTTACCCAAAGGATCGGATTGCTGTGTTCGCTGAAGTGTTGGCCTCCCACATTGGAGATACGGATTCGATTTCTGGCGTCACGACGCCGAATGTACTGAAAATAGGATCGTAAATCTTCCATAATTTTGTTTTGTTTATTTTGTTTTGCATTTTGGTTTATGTATATTATTGTGTAATAACTTTATGTTACCACCCGACTACATGGTCGACTTGTAACCAATTATTTAATAATAATAATAATAATGTACTCATTTCCAAGAAAAATTCTCACTTTCATACTTAGTTTCACATTTATTAAATCTCGGAACTTCTTCTTCTCGGAAAACTTCTCGGTCTCAATTATTCATTGATGGTGACCAATATGCGCAGTGGAATCAATGTCGTACATTGAGGAGACTTCCAATTATAATAACCGGCAACTTCAGAGTTTTGGTCATTGAATGAAATCCAATAACTGACTTAATAACTATAAGACATGATAAGTACAGGTCTAAAGTAAGCTATTTTCCATCGAGTAAGGGATCTTTGAAAAATCAATGAAGTCGTTGATAAGTCTGAGGAATTTGCGGCAACTGACTGATCCCTACTTGAGTGCATTTCGAGGGTACTTCTAGTACAGCATTTCGTCCGCCGGACATGTCCCTACTGTGTGGTCCCTTTGGTGCCTCTCGTTAAGAGCAGGCTAATGTCGATTTCATAAATATACAGATATAGACAATTTATTCCTTATGAAATATATTATGAATGAAATGTCATCTTGTGATAGCTACCACCTCAATTGAAATTCCTTTTAATTGTATCCTATTCCATAACTCCATGCCACGTTTCTCCACCAAGTGGGTAAAATATGTCATACAATACCACACCTTTTTCACCCGCTCATAGTTATGCCAAAGCGGCGGCCGCAGCCCAAGGTTTAACATGTGGATATCATTTAGTCATTTTACCTCAGTGTGTTGTGTATCTTTGCTGCTTTGACCATTTTTGTTGTCCTATTTCCCATCGCGGAGGCGCCTCCTTCCTTTCTCCTTCCTGTCCTCCCCCTTATACGGCGCTTCTAGGCCCTGCTCCAGGAGTGTATCCTTGCGAGCCCGCCCTAGGAGTCTCGTTTCCCATGTACGGAAAATCGTAGAAATTTCCTTCCTCATGGGAATTATTTCCTTTCTGTAGAAAAATTAAATTATGGTTTCACTATTAGAAGGACCCGCCCGCCTCTGTGACGGTGCAGGATTCCTCTTCCCTGCCCTTCCAATCCTATCCTATCCTATCCCAGGAGGTGTCGTCGGGCTCCTATCGCGGCGGCGCCTCCCTCCTCTTTCCTACCTTGTCTCCCCCTTCTGTGGTGCAGAGGTGAAAAGCTAGTGCTTGCAGACCTCGGCACAGAAGCCTATCTCTGCGAACCTGCCCTGGAGTCTTGTTCCCGCAGTCCTATTTCTCTTCCAACGATTTGATCTTTGGATTTTTCTCTTTTATAGAATTTTTTTCCAAAATCGTTGGCACAATAAATTATGGTTTCGTTTGTAGTGGGCCCTGGTCACTTTCATAGTGGCAAGGATATGCCCTATCCCGTCCTTCCATTCCTATCCCTATCCCAGAGGCGTCGTCGGGCTCCTATCGCCTCCATCATTTTTTCTTTCCCATTCAACTCTCCTCCCCGGAACTTGGTCCCAGCTCTCAAGAGAATATTGTCATGGGGCCCCCGAGTGTCTTGTTTTCCATTATCGAATTTTCGAGAAAAAAAGGTTTCAATTTCGGGAGATGGGTCTGAAAACCCATACCAATGATGTCTGTATTAGAGGACACCATTGTCATTGTATATGTCTAAAAAGGCGACGAAGTCCGTAATTGCGGGATTTGAAGAGGTTAGATACTTCGGCAATCCTTACAATTCATCTACCGGGGATTTCAAAACTCCCTTCAGTGTGTGCAGAGGAAGTAGAGATTTTAGTATGTAATATCATCCTCATCTGTCTCTTAGCTACCGATACTCTCATTTTTATTAATGGGAAACTATTTTCGTGGTGGAGGAAGGGTAGAATATCAATTCTCTTCTATTGGTATTTCCTAGTCTCGGTATTTTTGTCTCATGAACGGAATGTAGTTACTGTGTATTTTGGTTTCGAAAAATATTTACTGCCCTCAGGATGGTTGCATGGGCTAGCGTCCAGATATGTTTTGGTCTTACAAATAAGGTAGTTAGCGAAATCACTCCGAAAACACGGAAGTAATAATTTAATCCTTATATCAAATTTAATTTATACTTGATGTGGTTATTGTATGACCTCCCTAATATGTGTGTCCTAAATTCTCAATATCATCGTGAATATAAATCTATGTTTTATGGAAATTTTTAACTATCTTTGCTCGAGTAATTAGGTTATATTAATTCACAATGAAATTAAACCATAATTAAATAAAACCTGCCGAATAAATAATCTCTTAGCATTGCCAGTTGAAAGAAGTTTCGACTCAGTTTCTTTGTATATCATCCTAAGAGTGAATCCTGAAAGCAATACTCTCTCAGAAAGAATTTTTATGGAAATAAAACCTTTTGGATTACATCCCTGCGTCCATGATAGGGTGATCCGAGATAACCCGAATGTTTTTCTATGACGGCTGACACCCCCAAAAGCTACAACGATGGGGTATTAAATTTTTTAGCTGAACAATTCTCTTCGTTACCAAGAACATAACATTTCCCGTTCTGCCATTTTATTTAGTTATGACATTTGTGACATATTTTACTGACTTGGATACATTGCGTTGTCACGTTTTTGTGTCTTCTCAGCAGCGGAAAAGAAAACAGAAAACATAGTGGAATAGGTCTACCAGTAGCCCTTATTGTATGGTTAAGGGGGAAAATCTCCCATCAGCCTCATTTCCTTCGTAAATAGGAGTGATTATCTCCTCCTAAACAAATAACTGATTTGCTCCCGCGTTCGCGAGAGTTGTTTTTTTGCATTAAGCTAATCGTTGATCCAAACGATGGATAGAAATTGAGAGCTCGTGCGCCACGCAACATTAGCGTGTTGCATAATCGACAATACCTATCCTCTAAACGCTGGTTTAGATACCTGATTCAAGCATTAGCCATTGGCATAACTTAGTAAACTTGTTAGTTCCGTAGTCAGTATACGTAATTGAGCGTATTGAGCAAAGTTAAAGCAAATTGTCCAGAGCTCAACTGATAATCAAGTCAATTTGCATTTCGATGAGCGCTCCATTTGTCCTTATTTATTTTTAATGTGACCTAAATAAATAAATGATATAAAAAAAGCGGAAAGCCTCTGTTTTCGGTCACAACCTCGTCTCCTATTTCCTTCGTTTTCTTTGGTTTCAGCAGTTTTTTTGCGGGGGATATTATTACTACTATTTCTGTTGACGTAATTTAGGGAAACTTTTTTTATATGAATTATAAAAGCAACGGTGCACGTATTCGATTTATGTAATATGCGTTTATTATAATTTGCCATGGGTCAACACCATTGATGAAGTGGGAGAAGTGAATAAATGTAGAGCTGGGGATTTTATGCCATAATTCTATATCATACATTAATTTTTCTTGAAGCTACTTTAAAGATAAGTTATGGTAAATTTATTATGAAAATTATTTAGCAACCATATCAGCCGCATTAGTTACCAAAACTTAAAGGAAAATATGTTTAAAATTACACAAAATCTTTAATCGCGAGTTCTATATTGCAATAAAATTCTATTAATTTATGGAGCGTTGGGCATTAATTATTCAAGTTGACGCCTATTTAACAGAATCATTCTTATTATTATCCGAGATTAATTGGAACTCAAATGTACAAGGCTATTTACCCATGATCAATTAAATATAGGTTTGGTCGGATCGGATACCTCGGATCCAAATATCTGCGGATATTGCCCTTCATCGGATACATCGGATCCAAAGTCACGGAAGACATCGGATCTGGATCCAAAATTTTAAATAATAGCTTCAGTGAATGCAGCGCCCCATAAGGGTGGAAAGAGTTCCGATTCTATCTTCGAATGCGCCGTCGCATGCGATTCTTGTCCTAATCATTCGCCTTGACCGGGGTTTGAGCCCGGATCCCTCGATTTCCGGTCAAGGGCTTTAGCCAGATAATCTAACGAGGCATTTTTCTTCTCTGTGGATATTTGTGGACACTACCGGACAAGGTGGTATGGACCGCATAGCATGTGGTACCACAAGCAATGCATGAGGGCTCAGGGGAGCCCTTCGAGGATACAACACACCGGGGCCAGGAACCAAGCCCGTGGCTTATACGCCCGATCACCCGGGGAGTGGCTGGAGATGAAGGAAAAAGGAAAGAGGCGCCGCCGCGATAGGAGCCCGTCGACGCCTCTGGGAAAGGAAAGGGCTGGAAGGGACGGGACAGGGAAAGACACTTCAACGCTATAGAAGCGAGGAGGGCCCTTCTATTAGCGAAACCAGGCAAAGCCATTAATATGCCAACGATTTTGGAGAATTTTCCTATAAATGAGGAAAATCCATCGATCAAATCGTTGGATGGTACCACAAGCAGTCCAAATCATGCGCACAGCGCCACAGCCGGAGAGCAATTCCCGAAGATAACTTTAGAGGAGCGCAATGCACAAATTATGCGAAAAATCCACTTAGAAAAAAATCATTTGCCTTGACCGGGATTCAAACCCGGATTCCCCGATTTGACGAAATGGCGCCTCGGTAGCTTAACTGGCTAAAGAACCTCACCGGTATACATAAATTAGGGGGGGGGAATGAAATTTCACCTCACACTTCGACGATTTAATTTTGGGATGTAGGAAGTCTTCACGAGAGATTTAACGTCGAACCCCTCGATCAGCAGTCATGCACTTTATCCTCTATAGGCTTCCACGCTTACCCAATTACATGCTCCCTGAAATTTCCAAGATGAATGATTAACTTTTAAACAAGAGATTCGTCGCGAAAAAATAATAAAATGCCAAGCACCTAGAGGAAGTGTTGCGTCGTCTGAAGAATAGATAATTTGAAGTTCTTTCGGCTATTTCTCTATTTAACCGCGGGATTTACTTTGTTTGAAACTTTATCTATTGTCAATTTAAAGTGCCAAAGTGTTATGCCTAGGTATTATCCCTGTGACGGTTAATCTATTTTTAAAGCTAACTTAGTACTTACCTTCACTGAAAGTATATGTGTGTCTGATCATGCAAACAACTCGTCAAAAAATCTTGTGCGTGTGATTGTTGTAATTTTCTTCCTTTTTTTAATACCTAAATATTGTGTTGTTGGAACATAAAGAAGTTAACATGCAAAAATGACACCGATGACTGCGTTTTAGAGATGGATAAATCAGCAACGAGAACTAATTTTTCCTAAATTTGAATTAGAAGCGGTAAATGCCGATATGATTATTGATGCGTTATATGATTAGAGGGTTTAATTCAATATTTCCAGGCGTATCCTATTGGAAGGTAATTATGGAATAATGATCATGGCGAGTAGGGTCAAATCCATATTATCGATGCCGCTGTGAGGTATTTGATTATGACGCATTGGCACCGATGCTACTAGTACCGAATAAAACTCTGTTAATTAAATAGTGCTGCTTTAATCATTGCTTGACACTAGGTTTATAGCATTTGATGTATAATGAGTCGAGAATCGCATTAAAACATCGATTTTGGTGACCATCGATGCTCGCGGCCAGATCAGTTTGAAAGGGAAGGTCAATGGATAGCATCTGGGATTCAGTCTCTGTTCGAAATTCGGGGAGGAGTCGGCTTTGAGTGTGTTCATTGCGTGTGTTAGGGTTAGACCTTCTTCTGTCCTGGAATTCTGAGAGGAACACCGGGACAAAAGGTCTTTCTCGGAGAGCAAATATGTAGGGCATGCAGAGGGGATAAAAATGTTGGACACAGTTTTGAAGTGGGCCGTCATTTCTCCTCCTTAGGTGTTAATTTTATTTCAATTTGATTTCGTGGATCGTTAAAAGCTAAGTTAAGCTATGAAACAGTGTGAAAACTTTTTTCATAAAAATGGGTGTTAACTTGTATTCCATTTCTTGTAATAAATAATGATACTGAAAATATCGTATCATACATAGTTATGACGCAACTGATGTACTCTGCCAATAACAATAACCCGGTTTATAATGTGATATCGATGTCGGTAAATAGTACGGGCTTGGCAAATGAATCGTAGTCCAGGGTGATGAAGTAGAATATATAGTTTAAATAGACAACACATGGGATTATGCACACAGTGGAACATCTAGACAGGGAATGTGGAACCAAATATTAAATCACATCTTTCACCCAATGGTTGATGCCACGGGGTGATATCATGTTATGGTCCCTAATTTTCTTCCTATGCGGCAATTCTATTTGTTCACGGTGCAGCATCCAACTCACCCATTATCCAAATCTCCCAAATTCTTTGACATTGTTGCTCCATTTCCTTGATATTTTGATGGTACCTTCCAACATGCTATGCATTTTTCAGTCAGGTATACTATAATATTGATATATTGTATTTGTTATTAATTATAACTGAGTCGCTTTGTGCAAAAATTGCCGGTGATAGGAGATTTTGAGTATTACCTTCGTATTCAGGTGGTCAAAATACGTAAGGAATTTCTTCGAATTTTTTTAAAATTTCCTTTCTGTTTGTTGTTGCATGGTAATATTAATAGGATGAAAGTCGGCACTCTTCTTTTCTTATTAAAAAAACTACCGACATTGGTGCTGTCAATTAAATGGTTTTAAAATTCTACTAGTTGTATTGTGGAAGAGAGAAAAGTTTAACTTGTTGAAGAGAAGGACCCTATGATTTTAAGTCTTATTACACGGTTTATGATTAAAGAAACTTAATCTTTTAAATTAATATGCGTGAAAATTAATTTCATAAAATGTAAATATTTATTTAGTTTTCTCCTCTTCATTTACCTACTGTAAAATTTGCGACTTAAGTAGAGGTGAAACTTATGTTTAATCAGGTAACATTGTAAATTATGCTAACCATATATATCATTACGTGCAAATTGAATTATAAGCGTCAAAAACCTTGGTAATGGGTGCCTACTGTTTTATTTACTCGTATTATTTCTTAGATAAATTTAAGCTAATCTATATCTTATGATACAATTCAATTTTCAAATTTGATTTTTTTAAAGTTGAGCAGTGTGGATAATTCTGAATTGATGATAACGGATATGCACCCATTTTTGTTTGGTATGTGAAAGTTAATAATTTTTGAAATGCCATAAATATTATTATAAAGATAAAGTATTTAGGGAGTTTATTAAAGTATACTCTGAGTCGCTTCAAATCTTCGTCCACGTGGTACCCAGCAAGCCTTCTTTTGTGCGTTTGTCGGTGGTCGCGTGTCATTTTCAATTATTCCGGGCGTCACGTAACATATATTTAAAAAAATGTACTCTAATCCTTGCCCGTGTGAGACTGAGGGAGAAAATATCAATCATAAAAAATTTGTGGTTCGTTCACTGGAATGAATGCATACTTAACACACATTGATTACAAGTAGCTTCATAGTGGATGAGAGCTTTATGCTTATTTTATTGCCCTGTATGTGACGTTTAACTTCTCGCATAGTACACCCTTTAAAAGAGTATTTACGTTTTTTATGCATTACCAGATGAACAATTATCTTACACCGTTCTTGCCAGGGATCAATCAGTCTGTACTCTTTTTGAAGCATAAGTTAATTTACATATTTTCCTGAATATCCTCAAGGTACATTAAAAAAATTAGTAAGTCATGTGCCATCGAAGCCACTTTTCTGTTTCCAATACATTTGTAATCATTATATTCTGTAAAGATTATTTCATTCTGTTTTGACAATACCATTAGCATTTATCCAAATTATAAGTGTCAGCAAATTGCAAATGAATGAATTAAGTGAACCAGTGCCCCTGGGATCAGGCCACAAGTTCGGGAAAAACTTTGATGCATAATTTCCTCCCTCCTGATTTTTCATGGTCATGTTTAAAATAAAATTACAAGTTAACCTTATATTTTGATATTCCGTCGGATTCAATGAATAAATGATCCTTTCCAAACGTCACATAATATTTTGACATCTTTTGATCTGCATTAATAGGAAATCATTACGGGGGGCGTTAAATAAATAATAGTGGTGCATATAATTATTCATAAAATTGTAATTCCTCTTGATATACGTCGACAACATTTACTGGAACGGGAATTTGGTGGTCTATTCAGTTTTGACTGTTGAATGGTGCTTAAATATTTTGGTGAGGGATTGTGAAATTGTGTTAGCCTTTCTCTCATCCCTTTAGGCCTGCTATCAAGATGAATTAACACGAACGAGTTAATTTCTGATTGCATGAACAATTTTTGTGTATCGAAATGGAACATGTACCAATGGATGAATTAAATTAGAACGGGTTCTATTTTCTGTTATGTGTTTGCACAAGTTGGGTGGTTTCACAGTGTATTTTGGCGTTTATTTTCGCGTTCAGACATTTAGATATTTACTTGTAAACGAGCATGATGCGCCCGCTCCCAGCGGGCTTCCCCCACTCTTTTCAATGTAGGTCCACAGAGGGATAGGCGCGTTTCTAATTTTAAAATATAGAAAAAAAGGCAGGGTCTTATGTACAAATTTAATTGGAATGTTCATGTACAAATTGAGGTCAGAGGACCTCTTTAAACACAACATTGTAAGTAATTACACTATCCTCTGTTAAACGCACATGATGACTCATACTTACGTATCAACAGGAGACTTGAATGTGGAATCAGTCACATTTTGATAAAAGTTATTTAAAGAATGCGAGATATTATTGCAAATGAACAAATTTATCAGTTTGCGCGCGGTTAACGTCAGGAATATTTACCGTTTTTTTTTATTTTTAAAAACCAATTTTAGGAAACAATAGCAATATTTAGGAAGTTAAATATGCCGTCGCATGTTCTCTGATAAATTCTGTGCATTTTGGTACCTCATTTGTAGAGTTTGGTTGCGTATAAGTTGAGAAAATGGTATCTATACAGTAGAAATAATATAGAAGATAGGTTTTTAGAGCCCCCGATGTTTAAAAAGAAGCTTCGAATCATTTAAAATCAAAGAAGCTTCTCATTTCGAACATAATGCTAATTTTAAAGCAAGCGAGAGGAATTTCGACCAGAAATATTCATTGACAAGTTGGCTTAGTATCCCATGAGTAAAACTTACTATTTCGACCTGGAAAAAAGTTAACACTATATTAAATTTTATTAAAGTCTCACAGATCTGTGGTAAACCTATCACAATAAACTCATTCAAAGGATTTATTTTTAACAAGTACAGCACACCTTTCATCGCATCAGATGGTAGAAGATCGTAAACTTGTGTTCACCTAGGCGCCTTTTGCTGACCCCTAATGTATATTCATGCTTCCTTCCCTATGATCCAAGTGACCTAAGCTGCTGTTCGCCTCCAACATACCATTATATGAACATATCTCGTTCACTGATTAGCAAAAAAACTATATTTCTTATGATCTCTCGATTGATGGTGAAGTTGTCGGATGCACATCTTATGGTTGACTGTTTTGGTCTACAATCTCATGTGGGTCGTTGTTATTGCCTGGAACTAAGCGAGGCTTCTAGGCAGGCTATGCATAGAATTAACGCCATACAGAGCGAGTTTACTTCAACAGAGCAAATCTTAAAGAGCGTACAAGCTTCCTCCTAAATCAAATCCATCGTTGGCACGAAGCGTTCAGTTTAGGGAGTTTACTTCTTCGCGAGATGCACAAACTTTGATTTTACTCACTCGCGAACCCGCACCAACTTTGTGACCCTTTTCTCTTGTTCCAAGCCGCTTGCGAAAAAAGTTATACTCCTGGCTTCAAAGCTGCCGATTTTTTTCCTAATGGGCTAATGCGTCGACTCCACGGCACGGCGGTGGTTTCGTAGACTTCGGCGACATCTTTTAGTGCGGCAGCTGCTCACCTGCCGCCGCATGTAAAGACGCGCATGCATTCTGTCCTTGCTCCTTACCCGCGAGTCATCCCTCGCGATCTTTAATTAACACTTGGCCTGTGGCAGACGTCACCTGTGCTTCTCGGCTCGGTGACTTTGACGACGTTCGGATGAACGTGTTTTTTTTTAAACCTGCCTTCCATCAAGATAATTACGGGTTCGTGCTAGAATTCAACGTTGGGGAAGGGGAAAAAAATACGCTCTTTCGTCTTTCAAGATGTTGTCATCCGCTTCCTAGCAGCCAAGCTAAATGAAAGCCGGCGCTCAGGCATCGTGTCGAAGTGAGTAAACACGGTGATAGTGATTGATCGCAGGAAATTTTTGTTTGGCAAGTTTCCCCGTTACATGGTTTTATCATTATTTCAATGCATGCAAATGGGATTATGCTGCTCACTGTTGGGGCCATATGCGACAGTCTTGGCGACAAGGCAAGGTGATATTTTATTTGGGAAGATGCTCTTTTCAGAGAGAAAGATGTAAATATAACATTTAAAGGGAGTTTTCTGTAAAGTGGAACATTTTGGGGTGGCATACACGAATGATAATCTATCTTTTATTCACAGGTGTAAGCCCCTTATAGTTCAGAATTTGGTCAATAGTTGAACAATGCGTTGGCATTTCGAGACGTATTGCTTGAAATTTTTAAAGCTTGGTTATGTTGAAGTCAATAAATTTATTCAGACACTTTGTATTGTTATCTATTTTATTTGAGTCTTTATAATTCTACTCAATCATGGAATTCCAGAGGCTAATTACGATCCTTGGTAATGCATTTAAACTGTATGAAAAGGGAAAAAACTTAAATTATTATGAAAACAGAATTATTTAGAGCTGAATTTTTTATAATTTACCATAACGTGTTGAAGATCCCTTATCTTAAGGATATGCTGTTGAAATCAATGACGCTTCCCGAATTAATTTAAGAGGCCGAAAAAAATAAATGATGACGATGACAGCAAGGGTATTTGGCCGTGTAAACCTTGCGTTAAATGATTCGGAACCTAAAGACGCACCCTTAAAGCACAGGGTTGCAGCACAGGGCATATCTGCTCCCAGCAGGATGCAAAACGCAACTACTTCGCGTTCGCCGTTATAATTTGCATACACCACCCTTATTCCCAGACGTGACGCCGTCTTCCTATTCTTAGTACCAAGAATGTCTTCTCAGTCGTTCTGAATTTAACCTCCGTTTATGTTGAAAGCACGAAATCTTTCTTCACCTACCTCTACGGGGAGGAGATACGCCGCAGCATACGGACCTTTGAACAGCTGCGGAAGGATAAGGCGAGTCTTCTGAGCTCTCTTGCCTTTTTACTGAGATGTCGAGATAAAGAAACCATCCCTACCTTCGCCCAGGTTCGGTCATCGGTGAAGTCACCAGCGGCCCAACGAATTCTGCGGCGGACAAGTCTAGCATTGGTTCGTGAACGGATCCACCAAAAACGGAGATCTTTAGATACATTGGCAAGAAACTTCTGGACCTACACCTACTTCTCGCGGCTACACTTTCGCCGCTTGATTGGGAATATATTGACCGTGCCACTGCGGCTTCGGGGGATCTGCTTCTGAAGAAGAATACAGAGAGGCAAAAGAAGAAGTTCTCTCGTCTACCTTCATCCAAGAAGACGATCCGCGCCAATGACGACAGGCGACTGGTCATCAACATGACTGACCTCACACTTGACGAGCCGACCATATCGGTATTAAGCAAAGGACTCAATTTTGCTCCTGCACCCAGGTCCATTCCTCACTCAGACTTCGTGGGGAGTATTGAACAGGCAATAAGGAAACTTCCCGAAGAGGCAGCAGAGGAGGCCAGAACTGAAATTTCTGTGGTCCTAAAGAGGGCCTTACCTCCCAAATCCAACATCAGCAAGGAAGAACGTGACGCCATCCGAGGCCTACGTGCAAACAGAAGTATCACCATTTTGCTTGCTGATAAGGGGAATTCCACTGTCCTCTTACGAACCGAGGATTACAACACTAAAATACAGGACATTCTACATGACCAGGCCTACGTCAAGCTGAAACGAGATCCCACAGATGCCGTGACAAGGAAGACCAACGCCATCATCAGAAAGATGGGCTTACCGGAGGAGACGATTAGGAATCTTCGACAACCAGCGCCAGCTCCACCAAGACTCTATGGCCTACCAAAAATTCACAAGGACGGAATTCCTCTACGACCAATCGTGAGCGCCATCGGCTCACCAACTTACAACCTGGCAAAATACCTAACCGGAGTTTTATCACCATGCGTTGGCCACTGTGAGCACCACATCAAAAACTCGACTGAGTTTGTGAAAATACTCGCTGGCATCCGTCTTAAAGAGACGGATTTGCTGGTGAGCCTAGACGTGGTGTCTCTTTTTACACGCGTACCTCTAGACGATACCCTGCGACTTCTAGCTGAGAAGTTTGATGGAGATACGGTGCAGCTGTTCCGCCATGTGCTCACTTCCACTTACTTCCAATACCATGGAGAGTTCTACGAGCAATCTGATGGGGTGGCCATGGGCTCCCCCCTTTCCCCTACCATTGCTAACTTTTTTATGGAGGACTTCGAGGAAAAGGCCCTCAGTTCGGCTCCTTTGAAACCTTTGCTCTTTCTTCGATACGTGGACGATACTTTTGTGGTATGGCCCCACGGGAGACGCAGCCTGGATGAATTCTTCGATCACATGAACTGTCAACACAACAGCATCAAGTTCACCATGGAAATAGAAGAAAATAATAGACTTCCGTTTCTCGAAGTTTTGGTTTCCAGAAGAACGGACGGAACTCTCGGTCACAGCGTTTACCGAAAACCCACCCACACGGACCTTTACTTACATGGACGTAGTCACCACCATCCTTCGCAGAGAATGGCAGTAATGAAAAGCCTGATTCATCGAGCCGTATCTATCTCGGACAAAGATAGCCTAGCACCTGAACTAAAGCGCCTTCGGAAAACCTTCCAGCAGAATGGATATGATGAGAGACAAATTTCCAAGGCCCTAAAAAGGTCCATATCCAAGACCAACTCAAGGAGAGAAGATGGAAAAAGAGACGATCAAATTGCAAAGGCGTGTTTACCATACATCTCTTCAGTGTCGGGGAAAGTAGCGAGGATTCTGAAGAGATTCAACATCCAGGCCATCCACAAACCACCAAAAAAGATCCGGGACATGCCCGTCAAAGCAAAAGATCCGGTAGGATTGAAGACACCTGGCGTTTGGGTGCGGGAAAATATACATCGGTGAGACGGGCCGCACTATAGACACGCGGCTCAAAGAACATAAGCGCCACCTCCGCCTAGGACAGCCCGAAAAGTCAGCCATCGCAGAGCATTGGATGGAATGCAAAAATCCTATTTAGTTTGACGACACCAAGATGCTCTGCCGATCCAATGGCTTTTGGGATCGACTCATTAAAGAGTCTATTGAAATTAGACTGTCTAAGAATACCATCAATAGAGACTCCGGATATGCTCTGAGTAGCACCTGGAAACCTGTGCTCAAGACTATACAAAAGGCTAGGCAAAACCACCAATCAGAGCATGCCGCTGACGACAGCCAATCAGCAGTCACCCACCAGAGTGACTGTATATAAGCACGTCAAATTCTCACTCGACATTCACAGCCCTGAGGACGATGACCGAGTCGGACATCGAAACGTTGGCAGATATGGAGTTCCTGACCCGGTGGCGATCCCGAGAACTTTTCACTCAATCCATTCGCCGGGAAAGCACGAAATCTTTCTCCGTTTATGCCTTTACCTGGCTCTCTTCCCCGCAAGAAATTACTCCCTATGACCAAGTGCAACGAGTCCACGCCACGTAAACACCGGGATATGTCTTCGCTAACAATAGTAGCTTTGGCGCTGACTAAGGAGGTAGCAATCTGCATACATATTCAGCGGAGAAATTAATTGGAAAGATCGAGGGTAATTTTCCTTAAGTACATAGCAGATCAGCGATACTGGAGTAGGTATTAGCGCCTTACCTGATTTTTGAGATTTGCAGTTGTGTATGAATCATTTGAGTTTGATTATGGCTCGGATAATATCCGAACACTGTACTTTAGGTATTACATAGGTAGTATACATTATAGGGTAGGTCTTGGTTGCGTATTAGAAGTGAAGAGACCAAGGTAGCTATGTAGTTTTGAGCTCGAATTGCAGGACCTATACAGATATTAAGATCTCAGTTGTTTATTGAGCAATTTGTCCACCTTTTGTGTGATACTATAATGCTCACATACTATTATATTAATACACATGTTATTAGTATTTCACGAGTGAAAATTATTTACCGACAACTCTCTACATAACTAGGCTTAATTGATTTTTCAAAGATCCCTTATTTGATGGAGATTAGCTGACTTTAAACCACGTCTGATAGATATTAAGTAAGTAATTGGACTTCATTGAATGTACAAAACTCTGAAGTAGCAGGTCATTATAATTGGAAGTCTCCTCAATGTAGACTATTTCCATGGCACATATTGGTCACTAACAACGAGTAATTAAGTTCAGAGAATTAAGAAATCTGAAACTAAGTATGATATTATGTTTTATAGAAATAAGTATATAATGGGAGACTTGCGATCCTTTGCCGGGCGGCGTGGAATAGTTTTCTGTGTTTTTGATATGGCGGCGCCCACCTTAAAAGGGGAAGTAATCAATACCAAGAGAATATTCGTACTTCCTTGAAACCACCATTACAGCGGAATCCTCATTTGAAATTCTCGGCATTTATATCTATATTATCAAGCTATCTTCATATATATACTATGAAGTTGGTGCCTCCGGATTAAAGAATTATTTCAAATTTCTCTTTACACACCAACGCAACTTAGAAAAGTTTGATTTTTCATACTCAAGCATTACCTTTGTGTAATGATACGCCAAAACTACCCTTATATTCAGGCCTCATCCAATACAATTATATGAATTGAAGAAATAATTTCATCATCCATTCAGGAACAAGGAGATGTGTAGATTCTCAGGGGAAAATAACAACGCCGTTTCTACCGGTCCAGCATCTCAACTGCCCTATCGTGTGAGAGGTACGGAGAGTCATCAAGCATGCTGGGGGTAACAGGTGGGAAAATGTGAAGGCAGGAAGAAGAAAAATCTAGTTGGAAGGAGGAAAAAAGACAGCGAACTCTGAGGAGAATCTAAGACGGCTACTTCCCAGATCGGAAGCATGCCGACATCAATTTAAGGGCCTAAAGGCAGGATTCTCACGTTGAGATCCAAAGGCATTTCGTTGGGGATGGAACTTGGGTGGGAGGAAAGATAAGGTAACTTTCCTGAGCTGTGAACATTGAAAAGTGAGCGATACGAGTTAAAAAAAAGGAATTGTAAAAGAGATGAAAAAGAAAAAGTCCTAAAGTAGGAAGAATCTCGCCCGCCGAAGTGTGAGCGGCTAAGAGGAGCTTGTGAATAAGAGGAACGTTCCTTTCTTATCAATTTTGCAGGATAAAATTAAGGTAATAAATGCACAACATGTATTTTTGTCACTGAATTCGTAAAAAGTAGAAGAATATTATAGTGTAGCTCGCAAAGGAAGCACTACGAAACTAAATACGGGAAAATTAAAAAACTTTAATACTCTCCCAAAAATTATTTTCATCTTAAAAATAAACACCTTGGCCTGAATACAAAAGTAGTATACCAGTTTTTAATGGTAAACTAGTATACCTGCGCATAAAAAAGCGCAAAGCTATGGGAAGAATGAGCGCGTGACCCAGGAAAATACGCTTAGTACTTGAAGCTTACACATAATATGGATACCTATTTTTACTAACAAATGAACTTCATAAATCCATGCTATAAGATAGTTTGAATCAACTAATGATTATAAAAAATCCAGAGGCACGAATAAATTTTGAACACCGAATTTTTCTACTTTTAAGTGTATAACTAGTAACTGAGTAAATCACGTGAGACTTCGTATCTAGGGCGCAACTTGAACTCTCTTCCCTTTAAATTTTATCAATGAAACCGGAGTATTTCACTCTTCACCTGCACCCCTACGTTACCCCACCCTTACTAACGTTAAATTGGAGAAAAAACAGTTTTATGCAGACGCTACCAGTCGCTCAAGGGGAATGACACGTGCGAGGGAATGGAAGTTGTGGATTAAAACTAGAAGAGTCGTCCATCTTCGCCCGAAGACAAGATGGTCTCGCGCCCTCTCGGTGCGATTGCAGGAAGTGTGCATGGGTTTGAAGCGCGGGCAGGCGGAAGAAATAGGACGTCGTGGAATTTGCAAATGTCGACTTTTTTCCACTCGAGAGAAACTTTCAAACGGGTCACACACAATGATGAAGCCGGAAGATAGGGTGGAGTATGCGAGGACCAAAAGCTGGCGGTGACGTAAGGAAAAGACGTATTGACTATGGTTCGAGGGTTACGGCCTCCACATCTCATGGAATGCGAGGGAAGGGTGACTCCATCCCTCCCTTACTTCATGCATTTTCCGTGAAAACTCACCGGCACCGCTTCACACCCAAACTATTTTTTTCTCTTTGAGTCCATTGAAAAAGTTTTCATCGAGAGAAGGGGGAGATTGAAGTAAAATCTATTTCACTGCCCAGTCATTTTGTTAAATGTGGCCATTCGAAGTTGCGATACCTTCTCCTCTTGCCCCCTTTCTCATTCTCGTAAGACTTACCTCTCTTGACCCTGAACGTCATTTTAACATTTCATTGTCAACCAATTAATGTAGAAAATGTGCTGCTTACAAAGAGATTTCGCGAGAGTAATCTACAACTACATAATACCTGCGAGCGACCTCTAGGGTGTGTTAAAGGGGGTGACCAATCACCAACATGCAGCATGCAAGAGGACCGCCACATGCACATAGAATTATTACGCATACTTGCAAAATATACATGCACATTCATAAGAAAAAACTAGCCAATGGTTAGTAATGCCGATAGCAAATACGTGCAAGGTAAGAACTATGGAAAAAAACATTCAAAGAGTCATCCTAGGGAGTGATGCCATTAATCCTATTAATTAAGACAACGTTGCTATCCTTAATAGTAGGTACGTGAGAAGAATGACATTTTAAATCTCTCCGTTTTGGAGTCTGTTTCTTTTAGTTTCCTCTCATGATCACGTCTACCATAGTACGACGGTAAACGAAGGATATAATTCATTTCGGTATCGTAATGGTAATGCTCGGCATCTGAATACCGAGTAATAATTGAAATTTGCAGCATTGTAGTAATTTTCCACACTTTTTTAATCTTCTCGTCCGGTTTCAGTTGCTGCGCATCATTTTCAAGAGCTGTCAAACCTAAGAGCAGCAAGCCTGGTATTTATATTGATGGTATTAAAAAGCGTAGGTGGGGTAAAATATAGAAATATGAAAGGGAGGGTTGAGGTTAGGTACTCCT
Organism: Ischnura elegans; assembly: GCF_921293095.1. Lineage (NCBI taxonomy): Eukaryota > Metazoa > Arthropoda > Insecta > Odonata > Coenagrionidae > Ischnura > Ischnura elegans. Next base: position 41,671,830 of record NC_060250.1, on the reverse strand, counting down.
ACCTTCAACATAAATACCAGGCTTGCTGCTCTTAGGTTAGACACCTCTTAAAAATGAGGCGTAAGCATTAAGAAACCGGTCGAGTAAGATTAGAAAATGTGGAGATTTACTGAATACACCCTACAATGCCTATCATTTCGCAACGTGGTTTCTATATTACCAATTTCACAGTAGAGTGACGAATGAAAAGCAACTTAAAATCCTCATACACAATATTAATGGATAAAATATATTGTATACGACGTAAAAATAGCTTAATGTCCGCAAAAAACTAAGGAAATCAGAAAATACTGAACAAAACCAATGCTTGATCAACGTGGCTTCCTGCGGTAAATGATTCCCTCGTTGATTCCCTCGAAGCTCTACTTTCGAATTCGGCCGATAGTTGGCGTCTCCCTGGTCTGGATTCTCGAATAGCTGTTTCAATTATTACTATCAATGGACTTCCACACAGTCAACTCGTCGACAATCAGTCTGGATACCGATGTTAATACCTGAATTATCGTATCGGCTTTCTATCCCATTGTCCCGGGTTCGAGAGATAATCGCATTCACAGATTTGGCCCACCGTGACCTCCGTCGAGTAGGCACTTTTCTTCGGCAAACGGCGTCGCCAAGTGAGCGCGCATCCCGCGACTTTTACTACTCGAACCCTGCGATCTACAATAAGCAACAGATATACATGACATTAATTTACACGGGCCATTTCCCCAAACGTTACACCCAAGGTAGCCTAAAAATCAAAATTTAAGAAAATTAGCGATAAAGTATTCTTTACACCAGAAAGAGCAAGAAATAAAATCAATCTCAACTGCAAAGCTGTACCGGTTATATCAGCATGCATAATTTACCCCAAATAAAATTAAAAAAAATCAATATTGGACTGATTTAGTTAATTAAGGTATATGCGGAAACATAATTTATAATTAAACATAAAAACTCAATCTACTTATACAGATATTTGAAGTTTTTGTTTCAGCAAGCATCATTTGAATGATGTTTTTCGGTGAATAAGACTATTATTAACTTATAATCACAGCATTCCGGTATCATTATATACTTATGACGATACTGTCTTATTTCTTGGATTGACTCTTTTGCTAAAGCAGTAACTTCATTTGCAGCTGACATAACTGAAAATTTCAGTCAACCATGTCTCCAAGTGCTCCAGTACAATACCAACGCTGCATTTATTTCCCGTTATTTGAAAATAGCACAAGCTGAACTGTAAAAGTATTGCATCCCTGGTGAAGCGGTTCCTGGAATATTGTTCCTGGAAATGCTTTCATGGAAAGTTTCTCCTACCACTTCATTTGACCTTTATGAAAAAACGGGGTATAGTTTAACACTGATATTAGTAGCTGGAAGACCTTCAATTGGCTGGAAATGGCGTCCTAATTTCCAATGGCTTCTCCTGCCGAGGCAACGAAGACGATCGTGGAACAACACCTCTGCCCTCGCTAAACATTTCTATTTCTGTAAGCTTGGCCATAGGTATAGGGAAACATTATTTATTGCTGACACAATAATTTCATATTTTTAAACATATATAAGCGACTTTAGTTTCACTCAGTATCGAATTAGAGCTATTTTCATAGGACAACTGAATGGTAATAGCAAATTACAAAAGCATCACGTTCTATTATTTATTCTCTATACTCACGGATTTTCAATCTTCTCGTTAAAATTATCAATGAAATTCCTGGTTGAATGAAACTAACCTTATATCGACTCCCTTCTATCTTCATTCGCACTAGCAAAATACCGATGAGACGTTTTCCTCATGAAAAATACAGGGTAGAGGTTAAAACTAAAGGGAAAAAGTGGTGCAATACGGATAAAGTTAGGTTCCGCGATGCAGGCCGACCTGATAATAGGCCAATAATGTCTTCCGTATCCTCAATATCATCTCCAAGGCATACGCTTACACCCACGGGACATCCGCGAAAAGATGATGGCGAGGTAATTGCTTAGACCGCCACGGAAATGTGTTCGAGGCTCATTTAGCTATCAACAAGAGGAAATGGGTTAAACTCTCTGGCACATTTGGAGTGGTGGAAAATGGAGGTCACAACTGCATAGCAATAATCCTAAGGACAACGGAGAACCATAAGAAATACTGGTGAATTAGTGTTAGGATGGTTGTGCTAGGTTGATTAAGTAACTATCATGCTGGAAGCGATGCTCAACGATGCTCGAAAAATGTTGAACTATGGAAAATAATTCATTTACAAATTTCCATTTCCATTACTAATAAGACATTGCACATAATGGAGAATAAGTGGCCTAATGAAGTTAATGGCCGTTACATGACCTGGTACGGTTCTTGATATCCGAAATATTAGCAGAATTCTGTGGTATGGTGTTTAAAAAAAACTACGAGTAAAAAAAGATAGGAGATGGAAAAAAGAATACTAGAACTTAGAAAGGAAACTGGAATGAATACTGTTGCTTCATTAAGTATACTCCACTGTAAAACAAATCAACTTCTGATATAAATTTTTGTGCGATAATTTGCTACCACACAGTTGAGAATCTTTAAATAGTAATATAAGCCAACAAAATAACAAGCGTCTGCGAAGAATATGTGGTATTCTTATTGGAAAATAATAGCTTAGTCGAAAACCAAGAAAAGTCTTTCGCAGCCATTTTCCAGGTCAACGAAGCTATGAAAGTTAACGAACTATGACGTTGAGAGCTGACATTTTCATTAATTAAAAAGTCATTTTAAAAAATATCAGGGACATTGGTTTATAGAGTCATACAGTAAGAAGAGAATGACTTTACTAGGATTTAGTTGCTGAAGTCTAAATTAATTCTTGGAAAATATGCGAAGTTGATAAAAATTATAAGTAGGATACTGCGAGAAAAACAATCGATATTGACTTATCTTTATTGTAAATATTTTATTAGGATGGAAAAAGAAAAAATGAGTGGAAAATTTGCATCAATTGGAACATTATATTCCACTGGAGGAGCTGACAACCACTCAACAAGCATACAATGAAACGTAAAGAATGTATCGATCAAATCTCAACTTTAGGCACGTTTAAAGAGCTTCTAGATGTTATCCACTCATTTTCCGTCATTTTGGCTGGCTTGAAAATCGCTTACATCTCATGCCCTTTGGTATCATGCGTTCATATATAACCTGAAATTTTATAAAGGTACATCTGCAGTAAGAGATCCTCGCGTTTCATTCGGTATTATACTTTCCATGCTAATGTTCCACTTAATTTCCGCTTTCATTGTCAAAAAACTAAGAGATACGGAGCCATAATCCAATTAGGAAAATTTAGTCTATCAAAAAATCTAATGTATGTATTTATACCTATAATACCTTTCTGGCCCTCTAAGATATGGATGAATCAAATAAAGTAAAGAAATATTTATAATTAATGAAACAAAAACTTAAATTTTAAATTTAGTGACTTTGAGTTCACAAGGACTCACGATCAATTCAACGACAAATTTTAAACAACCGCTGTTGAGCAAACTCTAGTCTTTAGGAGAAACTCCGAACAGATCACATTGGAATATCCAGGTGTTCACTTGAATGCAAAATTCAATTGACTGAGGATAAAACGCACTTGGAAAATGGGATGATTGAATTCATTTATTTTCAACGAAAAGCGTCAGAATCCCTTACATTTCCTTTTTAAATCGATTCAACTCCAATTAAAGAAAAAAACAATCAAACGTGCTTTGTTGGCTGATCCAATTGCGTTAATTCATGGATGTTCACGGAGGGGAGACCTCCATACGAGGGACATAAAAACAGCAAACGAAGAATGTAAGCTACCAGTTCAAATAGTGGAGGAAGCCCAAACATCTATAATATCCCAACAATGTCCTTCCATTCTACCCTCTCTACCCTGTTCAAAAACGATCATCACATCTTTCCTGCACCATTCAGGGGCCGGTAGTCAATTCGCACGTGCTAATCTGCTTTATATTCTTACTTCCCAGCCATGGACTTAAAAAGGTGGATAGGCGACTTTAAGTTAATTTCTCTAAAATTCGCAACCCTAACTCGTGTGGCTGAAATCCGAAACTTAATAAATATTCCCCATCGTCTCATGAATAAGCAAAAGACCGGAAAATTGGCGTCGTTCGCGCTCCCAGCGAAGTAATTAAATCCTGCACGGTCCAACGCCGCCGCTCAGGGGCAGCGCGAAAAACAATTCGGGAGAAAGAGCATTTAATCGCTTGAATTCAAAATAAGGTCGAGCGTACACATAAAAAAGAACGCAATCAACAAGTGAAAAATACAGAAAATTGGTACCGGGAATTTTGAAGGTAATTTCGCCGAGAAAAATAGGAAGACAGAGGCACACGAATCTCCGACGAGTATTTGCAGTAGTTGAATTAGTTATCACAGTTGCGCATGTACTAACACCATATGAAGAGTGGAGGAGAAAAATGGTTTTGAAATAAGATAGCATAGCAATGGGAGAGCGGGTAAGAATTAAGTATGTTTTAATTAGTATAATTAATTAATAGTAGCAGGCGTAGCTTGGTGGAAATCCTTTGCCCTAGGAGTTGAAGGAATAAAAATCAGGCCTTTTCCACGTGATGGTTTATTATGACCAACCATGATTCCATTACAGCGTAGCATTCTTAATAGCGTAAAAAAATGGTGTAAGAAATTTTCGGGGGCTGTTGGTTAGGGGGAAATGGCGGTTGGGCTTGGTGCTTGGATAGTAGGGCGGATCGGAAAAATCGATTTCTTTCAAATTCATCTGGCCCAATGAAAAAAAAGTTGTTCGACCGATCAAAAATAAGGCCTGAAAAATTTGAGACCTCTTGGTGAACCCCTGACCCTCGCTCAAATGCGATTTAGGGGGGGAGGGTCAAAATTCTAAAAATGTAATATGTTATGGTCATTCCCTATAGATTTTGTCGAGTTACTGCCCTTCTAGGGCGAAAATTTCGTGCATGTCTGATAAAAATAGGCAAGACGACTTATCAATCCAAGTGTGTGGTGTTAGTTGAAGAAATAGGGTCCCAATTTTGGGGGTTTGCCTCCCCCGTCGGAGGATTACCAAAAGTTATAAAATCTGTGATTCTCGAGTCCTTTCCGAGTGAAAAGTAGGTAAAATTAAAAAGGATTTGAATGCGATGGTACCAAGTGAATACCGCCCAAAAAGGAGGTATCATCCCACTGCTACAAGCATAATTCCAACATCCCTTGCAGCGTGGGTGAACTCTTCTCAGGATTCCCACCGTGTTAATTTTTCCGCAATGGCCAAAGTTTCAAGCTCCAAATAGGAGCTCATCCTTAGGGGTAAATGTTTTGTATCCCGAGAAGAGTTTATCCACATCTTTCGCCGGGAAAGCATAAAATCATATTTCTTCCTTGCAGTGGTATATTTGCTAATTGCACTAAGTTGACTTAGAGTTGCGACACAAACATTGGGAGGGAAATCTAGGGACTCCATTTGCGTTGCTGCAAGGATGCGTTTGGCGACCAATTCGAGATTTTTTTAATTGCTGGATTAGAATATCGACGTAAAGCACTACCCGCTGATGATATATTGGAGAGAGACCACGGTACCTCCGGTTATATCTGACCTTAGCGATGTGGAAATTCAAAAATCTATTGATGAACGTTCAAATTTGAAGTTAAATATTCCTTTTATTATACATACGGACGAGAGATTCGTGAAAGGATTCTCCAAAACTTTGTTTACAGCAGTGAAAGACTAGGAATACAATGACATAATAAATACAGACTGGAAAGCAGATTATTGAGTAATTCTTTCGTGATTGTTCCTCCACAGACGATCCTGAAAAATCAAATATTAGTTAGACTAACGAAGAAAGACGCACTTGCTGTGAATTTTGGTGCATTTTGGGCGTGGGAGAGGCCAGCGGGGAGCCAAAATCCATTTAGTCGCAGCTGTCGGACAATACCGGAATAGAAGCACATATCCAAAGTTCGCACACCTTTATAGCCACTCCAGTGGCATCTTCATAGACCGTAGGCTACTTTCCTGCGTTCTCGGATCTAAGAATATTTCATCACTTCTCTAAAAGCTGATAATATCGATTTGTTTAACGCCGACGAGGTGACAAATAAGAGACAAGTCGTCTCACTACGCATCCTTTTTTACCTTCTACCATCTTCCGATTTATATTATCAAAGATGAACGCCCTCCTAGCAGCACATGCGGGATGAATTTTGCTGTATTCGAGGCGTGGGAGGGGAAGAAGCGAGCGGGGAGGGGACGGGATCGGCCTGCCGTTATTGTATCCGCGACGCTGCGTGGGCGTTGGAATATTTTCTTCGCGGACGCGGACTCAAATTAGGCATTTTGTGGCTAAACGGTGGCAGATACGTCAAAATGCACGTAATTGTCGCCCTAGAAGAGCAGTAACTCGGCAAAATCTACAAGGAATGACCATAACATATTACATTTTTAGAATTTTGACCCTCCCCCCCTAAATCGCATTTGAGCGAGGGTCAGGGGTTCACCTAGAGGTCTCAAATTTTTCGGGCCTTATTATTGATCGGTCCCACAATTTATTTTGATTGGGCCAGAAGGATTTGAAAAAAATCGATTTTTCCGATCCGCCCTATTGGATAGGCGTCTCTGTGGGTGGGGTGGGTGGAGAGTTGGATGAGTATGTGAGAAAGAGGAGAGCGAGACGTTTGAAGGAGGACATTAACTAGGTATGAATGTCTTTGGCTGAAAATTTCCAGCTCTTCCAGGGCGTCTAATCTGCGTCCTTTCTTCTCAATATGCGGAATAGTTGGGATGAAGTTACTGTTTTTCCCCATGCCTATATGGCCTTACGGCCTATGTTTAGGTATTTAGTGAACTGCGAGTTATCTTTCCCCTGTCGATGACACATCTTGTGCTCGGCTTAAGTGGAAAAACTCCTCGCTCTTTGTCCGATGTAAATCGCGTCACAGTCGGCGAAATTAAGGCAATGCACCCGCCCTGTTCTTCTGAAATTTTCTTGTCCTTAGGTGATCCGAGTATGCTCCTTAGTGAATGGTTGTTTGAACATGCTGTGTTTAAGTGCATTTATATAATATTTACAGTGGTTAAAATGTAAATATTAAAAATTACACATCTAAACATTGTTCAATAAACATTAATGCTTTTCATTCGTCTCCACGATCCTTCCCCGACACTAAGCATGGGCTAAATTACTTTAGAACATTAATGCAAGCATCCTCGAAAGACACTTGAATAAATCTCAAGGTAGAACCTTCTTACTTCTGCATGAAAGTGAAAAATGTTGCAATAAAAACTATCATAACCCCTATTTCCAGCCAATATACAGAATAAAAATAAGTCAAGCGCAATCGGACGAACTATTTTTCCCATACTTGTTGATTTTTATTCCAGTGTGATATTAATGTTGAATATTTCACTGAGTGGAACAAATATAAATTCTACCTTTCTAGCACATCTTATTCAATATCATAAATAACATACGTAACTTTCCACTTTCACTGGTTTGCAACGAAATGAATTTTGAATTTAAAGTGGTTGATGTCTATTTCCGTTATGTGCTTGTCGCAGAGTGAACAACCACAATATTAAATCAGCTGAGGAAGCCATTAATAGGGAAATGATTGCTGTTTGGGGGAGTATTTGACTTTTTTAATGACTCACTCTGTGTATAGGATATTAGGTTCATTAAGCATCCTTTTCTTATCAAGAGAAACCACTGTAAGTGTAGAAAATCAATTGCTCTTTTTAATTGAAAATATTTTTCAAAATGTGGAAAATTGAAATCAGGTTACGAGTGCAGAATTGTGGAAAAATGACCTAGATTTATCCTTAAAAATGTATTGCATTAAGTTTTTCATACACTGTGTTAAATGCAGAAACACAGTATTGAATTCGGTAGGGATTTTTACCACTTTTCCCCCGCGACACATTAACCGATATATATTAGATAATGTTGCCTTAGGTCCGAGATAATATAGAACTTCAGTAATAGCTTAAGCTCAGGCGGGTATCTCTTTGGAGAAGTAAACCAGCTTAACTTTCTTGGCAATGGATACCGAGTACCTAGTACCGCAGCGTTACCGCTTGGAAAGGAGCGATTTAATGACCAGATTCTTGATCTTTGTGGCGTTTTTAGGGCAATCTTATAGGCTGCGATAATATCGGTGAGAGTACCTCTCTACGACGCTGTTACCGTTATACCGTTGCCTCGGGCTAACCATCTCATGAAACGTAATTGGCCAAAGTTCTCAATTTCTTCATCTATCACATAGCTACGATAAAAACGATATAATATTTTTATTAGTAATACCCTCTTAAAAAGCTATCTTTTGCATTAAAGTCCACGAAAAGGGTCCATATTTTAACGACCTTTTACCTTCATTAGATTAACATAAGTGGGAAAGCGATTGAATTAATATTAATAATTAAATAAGGGATTTGGAAGTGAGTAAAAATATATGCGCAAAAACGTTTTAGAATTATAAAACTTATTTGTACCAGATTTTCCCCATCAGCATCACTATGCTTCAACTTCTGTTCTATTTATGTGATGCGTGACTTTTATATCCATGGTCAATGCTAACGATGTTTATAACGGTTTCTTCTAGCACGAGACGAGAGATGCATTCCAATTAATCAAATTTGCATCTGGAAACCTATTCGCAAACCTTAAGAAAAGAGGATATAAGAATCGTGTGAAAATGTTGCGTACCACAAGGGAACTGCGGAAAATAATAAACCACAGAACAGGGATATTTAATCCCCCCATGCTCAGAGTGATAGGTTAATTTTTTTAAATGTCTCAGCCTCTAGGTCTAGAGAGTAAACCCGCTAAGACGAAAGACTTCGATCCAGCTGTCAAAATTTGTTTCACCCTAAAGTGAAAATTTTTAACCTCAGTATTTTATCCCAAGTTAAATTTTCATGTTTGAGATACAGGTAAATATTGACAGTCGCCTACTCTATATGAGTACTGTCAATATTCCAAAACGATAGCTCAACCTATGTACCACGCTAGCTTACTTAATGCGGGTCACTATACTATGAACTTTACACGATCGGCCGTCGCCAGTGCGAGCTTCCTATTGATTACATTAGCTGGTTATTTATACTTAGCTTCACTTTTCTCATAAGTGGCCTCAGTGAATATTTCAAAACAATAGCTCAAGTAGCCTTGAGAATGGGAGATGAGACAGAGCCCGAAATGTCGGCTGACTTTTATTTTCTTACCCGGTGGCTAACCCGAGAGAAGTTCATACTTCCATATACGATAGGAAAGTACTAATTCTAACATGATCTCTCAAGTTTCAACCGATTTGTGCATCATAAAACAGACATATACGACTGGTTGAATGGGAGTGACAGGCCCTTCTTTTCAACCGGCAACTTTTGATTGTTTGACGTTGATCAGCAGTGGAATAACGGTGGACCATTACTGCCCTTGTTCAATTTCTATTGACCGCAATAGAAACTTCTCCGTATTGCTCCATTAATTTTCTGGCCGATCCCCTTACTGGCTGCATTAATCACGGTTATCAAATATTCACTCAAAATAATCAACACGGGTGATCAGATTCTACTGTGTATGGGGGCCCTCTCGGTCTGCTTGAGCATTAATTCTGTTGTTTTGCTCCGCACAATTCAACCGCTGATTACTATTTATTTTCCTTTGGTCGCACGCAGAGTCATTACGCGAGAAAATACATATGATTAAGTATTGATCGCTGTCGTTTGGATAGCGGGAAATCTCTCCTCTTGCTCCTCCCTCTCGGGTATAGATATTCATAATTAAATGTATCTAAACTGTACACCTTATGCTCTGCGTGAGGGAGAATCTCTGTAGTTAATTATTCTTTTTAATTAGTGCATAGGAGATGTGACGGAGTTGGCGACATCATGAAAAATTTTGGTACATGTATTTCATCAGGAAGAACCTATAGTTAGAATTATAATTTTGTAGTACGTGAATTTATGCCTAGTAAAAGTTCTTGATTTATTTTTTAAGCTTAAAAAAATGGAATTCCACGCAACACTCAAGCCATAGTGTTACTATGCCGCTGCAGGTGTGTTGGGAAGAGGGATGAAATTTGAGTTTTGGATGGAGAAAAATGCGAGACACGTAACGAGGAGCGGTAAAAAAATGGGAAGTCGAGGCGCGGGAAGTTAACGCGGGTGCAGGGAAGCGAATTTGATGATGAGGTGGATTTCAGTAATGAGGTCTTCCAAGGTGTTGGGGGGAGACGAGGATCCTACTGTCATATATATAAGTGAGTCTCTCTCGGCGCGGTGCAAGAAAAGCATTAACGGATGCTTTGATTTGACTACGGTATTAGCGGTTTTGCACCCATCTCGAATATTCTGTTAACTCATACTTTGTTCGTTGAGATATTGCTTTTTGAGTCCATCTTCAAGGCAGCAACCATGCCAAATTATAATTTTGTGGTTGATTAATCCAGCAAACGAATGACTTCGTGGAGTCTGTCATAGAGCATCACGGTGAAAATACCTCTGGCTACGCCTTCGCGAAGTAAAACCGGCGTATATCTTCGGTGTAATGGGAATGAGATGGACTAATAAATAATAGGACTGAATGCGGTTTACTATAAAAGATAAACGTTTTATATTTCATAGCAGGAGCTAGTTATGCATTTATAATCATGTTATATATATAGAAAAATATATGCAGCAGAAATTTTGGCTCTCTGGTACGATACTTGATATGTAGAATTTGATTGAGAGTAATTCTACGTATCCTAATTTTGTCGTCATCATAAATGTGCAAAGTCGTCCAAGAGCACCGCTCACGATTGGAGCCAGTTTTACAATCTATGCACTGGTGTATCTAATAATGGGGAGACGCAGCACAGAATTGCCCTTCCTTCCAAAACTGAGCTTGAACTGAGCGTAATCTTAGCTCAAATATAGTAGCAGAGAAGTTAAAATATTTATCTTTTATTAGGCCGTTATAATTGTCATTTACCGAAAAATGCAGGCAATGTAGACGGAGATCCCGTATCTCGTAAAGAAAATTTATGGAAATAATTCGCAAGCGAATATAAAATACCAAAAGTACGTCCTTAGAAACACTCCCTATGGCTGCGCACTTCCTTAGAATTCGTCAAGTCTGCTCATTGAGATAAAAATATCGTTCTTCGAGAGCCACAGGTTTTGGGAAAATCAACCCTATTTGTTAACCTTGATTGCCTAAGAAACGGCGTGCATGTAAAAAGGCTTTGATAGCATTGAAATGAAAATATGTTAAAAGATTAAATGAAAAATAAACAACCTTGGCAACATTTCACTGAACAGTTTTGTTGGTACGACCCGTTTCAACCCATTTTCAACTAATTTAAGTATTCTAGTATTATAAAGCCGGTTTGATTGACTTCAACCCTTAAAAGATTTTATCCTGAAATAAATGTATTTAGAAAAATCATCTGTGAATTCAAAATATTCCGTTGTCGCATTAATTGATGGAAAAGTTGGTTTTGGAATTCCTTTTACGGGGAAATTTCTGTTTACTGCGTTGCATTGAAGCAGAAGATTTTTTCTTTACGTAAAAATGATGAAAGAAACCACGTGTATTCTCAAGAAGAGAATTCTCTGAGCATGCCCGTTCCGTGCCTCAATGTGGTACCTTAAGGGAACTTTTCAGTATCGGGCCCAAAATATTTTCCATGCTCTAACTAGCTGAGTAAGTAAACCCTCCTTTTCAATTCAGTTATTTCGGATTTGATCGAAAGCGTCCTTTCCGGCGCATTTTTATTCCAATTTCTCAGGGTTTTGTATGTATGCATTTATAATACTATAGTTTTATTGGCTAAAGCTCCTTCCTTACAATGAGGCTCCTTTTATTTTTTCATGTTTGCATTAGCACCGTTCAGTTTTTTTAAAACTTAGCCTATGCCGTGAGGGTGTTTAAAAAATGAAGTGAACTGTTGCCAACTGAAAAGCCAAGTTTAAAAAACATTTGTTCAAACTCTCAGAAATTTCACAAAAAGAATGCATATCTCACATTGCAGTGATTAGGAATTCAGATCTGTTCGATCTTTGCTTTCATGGTCCTTAAATCACTCATTTACGTGCATCTCATAAAAAGGCGCACATTCCTTGGTTTTGAAAAGGAAACAAAATTTATGGTAGGAAGGTTAGTGGGCAAAAATCTTGGCTGGTGACCCTCAGGGGTCCCGGGTTCTTATCCTGGGTGAACCCTTTAAAACCCCTGAAAAAATCATCTGCGTGCGTGATAGTATACAGATAGGAGCCGATCCCACTACCAATCCCCCCTAAGAATTCGGCAGATGGAAGGGACAGATAGTTATGGGTCATAAAAAATATTCCTCGTTAGTAAAAATGGATTTTGGGGATGAACCGCGTCAAAACTTTAAAATGACCTACGTTTCCTCTCCTACGCTGGAGACCTCATCAGGGATAATGACCAAGTCGCCTTTATTGAGCATCAGCTGGTAGGTGGTGGGTTCCAGCAGAGAATTGATGTTTCAAAGTCAAAGAAAGAGAAAAGTTGGAAACGGAGGGAGTATACCAATTAAAATACGGTGACTTAGGCCAAGATCATGCGGGTGAAACTGGACGCACAACAACTACTATGGTCAAGGACCACCGCGCGGGGATTCGAATGAGCCACACCGATAAAGCAGCGGTCACCGAACATACCGCACGAGGCCACAGCATTGATGTAGAGGAAAAAATTTCAAACGAGAAATTTCCGGGAGGCCGTGGAAATTGAAAAACTCAGAAACAACTACAATACAGACAATGGACAGAAGATTAGCGAAACATCGCTTCCAGTCATTTCTAGACAGAAAGAAGTTCAGAAACTGCTCTTTCAGAACCCTGCACCTATAAATTGATGCTAATCAAAGGCAAAAAGGTCATTATTCCTGATGAGGTCTCCAGCATAGAAGAGTTGGCCGTTTGAAAGTCTTGACGCGGGTTGCCCATAGGCATAATCCATTAATATTGGCAAGCATGGACCGCGAAAGGTTTAGTAATTTGATAAAATATTCCTCTTTAATATAGCCTTATATTTTTAAAATAAAATAACGAGAATGTTGCCGAAAGAAAAATATCATTGAACCACGAAACAGCAGTATTGCGTGACATCCAGGTGTAGCAGAGGCAAGGTGACCACCTCGCCAGAAATCGGTGATGTCATCAACACATCTGCAAATTGGTAAAGGTTGTTGATTTTTCGCCTTTAATAGCTCGAAAAGTAGACGACAGATTGTGGAATGAATGAATCGTAGTCACTTGATTATTCAAACCGTATCACCATCGACGAAAAACGAAATATTGGTGAATGTTTGACCAAATTTACCGAGTTTACGGATAGATAAATGCATAAATGATATAAATGAAGGAGCGTTCCCCATTTTGCTAAAGATTATTCATGCATTTCTCACGCAGTCATTTCAAACTAATATCACTATAATTAAGTACTATTATATAGTGCGTAAATTCTGCAGAGGAGAATTGCATTTGCCATGACCAGGAGCCGCACCCGAGCGTGGGTCGAACTTACTTGCTTCGCCGGAGAATTTTTATTTTTTGATCCTGTAAAACCACAGAAATAGCAAACTCACAAAATCTTCGAATTTTATTTACATCAAAAATAACCAAAGCAAAATTAACCTCAGAATCGATTTTTTTTAAAATTTGAAACCGCAAGTATCAGGTGTAATTACGTGGTAAACCTAGAACATTGAGCAAAACAATAACGAAATGCCTTTCTGTGGATAGCAGCCCAATTTTTTCTCGTGCCTGTTTTTCATTTTTATTCATGTGTATCAACGGGGCTTAGTAATTCACAATGGCGTTGAAATTTTTCTGAGGCATGAATTCAGCACTTAGGCCGAAGATAGAACCGTGTGAGTTTCTAATGCAACCATACTGCCTTCAATCTGTGTCAACAGATTTTTTCGCACTGAAAGTTACGTCACGTCTCTCAGATAACCAAAATAAATACAAGTTTATGATAACTCTCACATGTCTCCACGCATCCGTCTGGTGTTTATTCACTTCATTACAATATGTAATTACTTATCGTTAGAGAATGTTGGAGTAGGAAACGAATTACATGCCATTTTGAAGACGAGTTGAAAATATACTCCTCTAATTGTGGCCATTTTACTGACAGCTGCAAAAATCGAATTTTCGTGCTATAATATCTGGATATCGCATTTGAAAATACATATTTATGCACGTTCTCAAGGCGATTTTTTCCTAGCATACGAATGATGATGATTGATGAAAGAATGAAGTGCGTATGTAGTTTTAACGCGCACTGATATGCTCATAAATCTTCCGTTTTAACATAACTGCTCTGAATAAGTTCAATAGATCGAGGGGTGATGAAGGTGAAAGTTCGATATATTTCTTCTTTCATTAACCAGCATCGTAATGAGAACCTGTATAATCATATCTCTGTGAGCCGAAACGCATCGTACGCATTATTTTACCTTTTTATTTCAATAATTCCTCTGTTTTAACTTAACTCAGCTCTTAACTATTGCTCTTCTAGTTTCACACTACTCTTCTATTTTACATCTTCCATTACCTGCTCCGTAAATCTCATGCTATCCCTCCTTCAAAAATTGTTTTTCTCCAAGACATAGTGCTTAATGCTATGGCGCATTAATTTATGCCATTTTCTTCCCAAGTTTTTTTCAGTTTTCTTGTCTCTCCTATTACTTTTTAACACTCCTGCATTATTCACACGATCTATCCATTTGATCTTCATCATTATTGATAAGCATCATATCTTGAATTCTTTTAATTTCGAATTATCTGCTGATGTAATATCCTATGTATCGCAGCATAAAGAAGCATGGTCCGGATGTATGTCCTAATGAATTACCTATTTTATTCTAGGCTTATATTTCAAGTATTCCCGGCTGTAATTAAACTCATCTCTTTTAGGGGTGCCCTCATCGCTTATATTATCTTGTACATATTTGTATATATCCATGATAACATTAGCTCTTTCTTTGTCAGTTTTGCCGGTTTTTCACGTCCCCATTCTTGTGAGGGCGTTTTCATGCTGTGCTTTTTTCCCAATGAGGACGAAAGTCAATATTCTTAGGTTTTCTAACGTTTGGTCACATATTTATACGCCTAGTAAAGGTAAATTCGTTTACTTTGCATTTTTTTGTTATTTTTTGAAACCATAATTATATTTATCTATTTTTTATAATTTGACTGCCTTTAACTTAAAGAGTAACTTGACAATGTATTCCTCTGCAAATATTCAATGCATTTTGAGGGTTAGATGAAAGATGGGACTTTCTTATCCCAATCTCACCCAATAAGGACGAATTATTATTATTCACCGGGGCTATTCTACGGGCTCTTCACTGTATCTTCTACTCCTTTAAAATGTTTTCCGTTAAGCCAAAATGGACCCAAATCATAATTTATTCGATGATCAAAGAATTCTAATCTATTTCATAAATGCCTTGAATTTACCAGGCACCGAATTTCTGCATCCTGTCTATTGATCTATTGTATGAAATGTTTACCAGCTAGACGTTTTACGTTGTTAAATAGACATATTATGAGTCTCTCGGGGAAAATGGTGGATGTCAATTAACCCATATAAGGAGTACATTAAAGGAATCAGCATCAAACTTGGAAACACGCATATATGCTTCCGTACGATGTGGTGAAAAAATAAGGCTCCAATCATTTTCCTCCCCCCGAGGAGGTAAGTTGAAGTTCCACTCCAGGAGATGACCCAGGAGTAGCATTTCTTGGTTGGTCCCGTGCGACATCCTCATCTGCACGTCAGAAGTGCACTTAAGTTTCCCGGTGCCACTTAAGGTAGCTATTTCACGCGATTTTCCTTTTTTGGCGGAGGAAAATCCCGCCCGAGTTTACCCAATAACCTAGTTTCCGCGCCTCTTTTAGCAAGGGCTGTTCAAGTAGCACGCTAGGGGATTTATGTTTCATCCGACCTTTCCGTGCCAGATTTATAATTTTTCCAAGACCTCACTCCTCCATCTAACCACGGAGGTACACGTGTGAAGTGCATTGGAGTTATCCGCTCTGTCAGCATTTTGAATGTCTTCGAAGATACTAAAATCCAAGTGCCAAATAAGGTTGCAAGGAGAACCCCCATCCTGGTTTTAGACTGTATTAAGCAATTATAAATGAGTTAACACCTGTTCTCCTCCCTATCAATCTTCAGGCCATTAAAAAATCGATTTCGCAGAAATTTTATTGTACCTTTTATTGGCATTTAAACAATTTAATAACTTCGGATACATTCACTCACGCCAATTTTTGGTTCAAAATCAGTATTTCCGCTTTTTTATAATTGCGGTAAAATCCCAGTATCTATGCTCATTTTCTTTTGTATCAAAATTCTAAGCTTGTGCTGAAATGTGAAACCAAATATTTTCTCTTCACGGAAGCAAGTTCTATGCAGCACTCATATCATAGTCAGAGTCATAGTGCTTTAAATATAAAAGTTAGTGAAATAAACACATAGAATTATGGCTGAGCATGTACCTGAGTATCATGGTAAAATTTTCGCGTTAGATTTTCAATCATAAGGCCCATTCTTAAAAAATCGGCGATAAATTATTCGTATGGAGGACTTGGACAGGAATATATTTTCATCCAGCTGCGATCTTCATCGAGTCACCTCGAGGAGAAACATTATCATAAACTGTGAATAAACTGAAACTGTGAATAAAATTAAAATCAATGGCATCACTGTTAACCCAATTTACTTTCTTCTCATATTATTTCCCATCTTTTATTGCTGGAATGTTAGTCTACCTATTCAACTCAAGTTAAACTGAGAGCATAAACTTGTTACATAGCATGCATGACCGTGCACTAGAAGAAAAGTATAAACTTTATATGAAGATATAATCTGCGAATAATAATTATTATTATGAAATAAAATTATTATAATGATTATTTTATTTATTAGTGGTTTTTAACGTCGCTGAGGTTTTATTTCTGTCTCTACCTTTCCCACTGCCTTAAATATCCTCCCGTAACTTTTCCCATGGCTTACTTGACTCCTGACCTCTTTGTCATCTTTAGAATTACTTTTTAACTCACCAAAGATTTCGGGCTCTTTCGCTGACTCAATTAAGAACGTTTCCATCGTCTTGTGCCTACAAAAAGAGGAAACCTGTTCGGTCCTCATTGAGAGAATCTCCCGAGCAATAAATAAAAAATGTACCCTCATTTACTTCGAAGAGCGATTGTAATAACGACACTGGACTTCATTATTTCCTCTAAACATCATCTTCACCTGTCCTTAAATTCTCGCATTACCAATTTTCTCATAAAATATTGTACATTTTTGCCTGCTGCTGATTATTTTCGCCGTTAATGAAGCCACGCCTGATATTCAAGGCAAAGAATATGAGTGACATTTTTCTTTTATGCATCCCAGATCTAAATATTCTTTTTCTTTTTTAATGGGTTAATCCGGAGGTAATATTTTTAGTTGAGATAGCAACTCATGATGAAGAACAAGGCATGCATTTATTTTTTATGCCATGATCACTTCAAACTTTAAGATATTTGACCTTAAATGAAATTTTAAAGAAGCTATTTTATAAATATACATAAAATCGTGTAAGAGAGGGAATAATAGTTAAATAATATCTTTTTCGCCTGATGTTTTTGAATTTGCTTTAAAAGTCATCTTTATAGGTACTGCAATTCAATCGACTGACGATTTGCCTTTTATTTTATGGACTACCGAAAAGCGATGATAGCAGTTCTCTACGCAAAGGGATGTAATTTGCTGCTGCCATGATTTATGATACGTCATTGTATGAGGGATATCAATGCATTTAATTCAGATTCACTGCTGAATACCTAGCGTGTTCACAGTTCGTGGGGATAATTGATTGTACTTAAGTCAGCGAATAAAGTGCCTTTTTTATTTACATTTAGAATTTTTTATCGGAGAAACGGAAATATATAAAGGAATTACGGAAATTCGAATTTAACTAGGATGTATTTAGTCGATAAAAGGAATACATGAATAGAATTCACGTGTTATATTCGTAACGAATGATATTCAGAGGATGAAAGAAAAAACAACATAGTGAAAAAAGGCTTTTAATACACCTTCTCTCTTTATGCTAGAACAGAGTTAACTTAGCGGTCCAAACGGTAGAATATGATCTCCTTGTAATTGAAGATCAAAGCCATTGTTTGAGTTTTTGTGTTAAGTTACCAATCTGGCGATAATCATGGCCTCAACTAACTAGACTCTGATGTTTCATTAATTAGGCCCTTTTATTTACAGAGTGTATATTTTTGGAAAGGAAACTGAAAGGGATTTATTAGGGAAATGATCCATGCTCCATCCCTGGTCTGCCAGTGACAAGTTATAGCCAATGAAATACAGCTATGCATTAATTAGACTTTTGGAATTATTTTTTTTGCTTACCAGGGGCGTTCACGTTTTTGGAGTTTAAACACCAATTATATCGCCAGTGAAAATTAACTTGAGATAAAAGCATTGAGTATGCCTTTTTTCCTTTTTCCCGAGTGAAGTCTGCTTTTGGTCTCAATTTAAAAGCGGGTTGAAGACTTGTGTTTGTGATGAAGGGAAAATCAAACTAAGAAAATGCTGAAATTTATTTCTTGTTTTCTATTTTTAAAAAAGACATCGTAAGTACAGTTTAAAAATCAAATACCTTGGGAAATTTGTAAAAAGAACTCACGTAACTGAGGCATTTCATCATATTCTTTTAAACAGTAACAAAGAAGTGGCGATGAACATTTTTTTGCCGTTTTTCAAATTTCATTAATTTTTTGACATTGTCGTATCACCGAAGTGTTGATGTTTCTCCGAATCAAATGTCTTTCCATTGGAGTATGTATTCTATGAATTCATTGTCTCATTCTTTCCTAAATTATCTTCAAGATATTATTTAAAGTTCCTCTCATAATTCTGGCAGAACTTAGTTTCGGTACTCTTAAAAAATGTATGGAGAAAGTAATTCAAACTGTGGAAAGTTCAGAGAATTTTTTCATGTTTGAGTAACGTGGAAGTATTAACAAGAGGCGAAGGAATAATTTCCTCACAATTCAAACTAATGCACTGCTTCTTCTTCATGTCATGAGATTCAAAGGTGAGTTCAATCGATTTTTTTTGCTACTAACTAACATTAATCATTCCTCGAAGGCAGTGAGATTCATCTTACTATTCATCTGATATGTATTTTCTTGGATAGAGTTCCACTTGTTATATTCGTTTACAGGAACTTGATATATCATCTATGAAGTAGATAATTTACGTTTTTGAGAGTCTTAACTCCTAGTAGATCGTCCGTTAAGTTTAAATTGACGTAAAAGTACTGAGTAAAGCCTTCTTTCCCTTTTCCCGGGTGAAGTCTTCTTTTGGTTTCAATTCCACAAATCCAAACCCTCGAGACATTCTTGAAAGGACTCTTCGATTCGAGATCTGTAAGCTTCGCTGGCCTGGCAGTAACGATATATTTGGTGACCTCTATCTCTAAGCATTCCCACCAGGACGTCGGGCTCTTGGACGTCGAGTTCATGCTTTGGAACGAGACCTTCCAACACCGTCGGCAGATATCCCGTGCTCTTCAAGCGACCGTATTCCCTGAACTCTTCAAAACTCTCGAAAAGGGAAGATAAGGGATATACCTCCTTCAGTGTGTGATTTGGTATATATTTTCCGACTTCTGAGTGGTAATACTCCAGTAAGGACCTCCAATTCTCGTTTCTGAAGTCCCTATGGGTGCACAAGTGAAGGAACAGGAGTACATCCAGGGCAGGTGGCGTGTAGTGTACGAATTGAAAGTCCACGAAGACTACGTCAACGGGAACTTCCTCACCGGAAGCGTTACTTTCGTAGGAGAACAGCATATTGTTGATCCACAGATCTGCATGGCACAAGACGTTGGCGTATTTATCCGAATCATAAGCCATTGCATACACCCTCTCCCAAGCTCTGTCTAGCTTCTCGATAACCGTTTTGGTGGACTCCGCGAACCTTTCCGGCCACAGCAAGGCCGATGCTGTTGCCATGCTACGAGCGCACGTCATTGCCCAGTTATTGCTGCTCATCCAATTGAGGGAATCGCCCCGGAAGACTGATTTTGCGACCTCCTGTCGAGTCTTTCCTTTCTCTTCCACGAGAGAACCCTGGAGAAGTAGGGACGAGGCGTGGAACTTGCCCAGGGACTTGAGCACGGCCTTACAGTGAGCAAAGTCGAGCGGTCGCACGTCTTCCAGCAGCTTATAATTTTTCCTCGTTACATCTTCGAGAATAAGTATGCGTCTGTCATGCGTCGAGGTCTTCTCATCCCGGCCGAGGACGCATCTGGGTAGCGGTAGGGTATTTCCTTGCGGCAGACAAGAGTTCAGTCTCGGTGCCAGGTCGGTGTAGGTGAATACTTCCTTGGTGAAGTAGTTGGAGGTTGTCTTGGCGGTGTACTGCGTCTCCGAAGTCGGGGCGAGCTTAGCGAAGAAGTCAATCTGTTTCTGTGTGCCAGAGATGGTGACCCAGGCCGTTATCCTGAAGTGCCGACCCATGAACCCAACCTTAGCGTCACTAAACTGTCTCTCCTCGTATCGCTCAATGGTGAAGTCCATAGTGTTGAAATATGACCGCACGGCGTGCTCTACGTCCTCTTTTACAATCACGTTGCTCATCTTCAATCCCTGCAATAAAATAAATACCTATGTTATTAGTAAAAATATAGTTTCTGTTTCGTATCTTATATCATTTCAGTTATCAAAGTAATTTCTTGTGAAGGGTAGGTTTGCATGGTGCATTTCACTTTTTGCTCCCACCGACGGTACAAATTTCCATATCGCATATCTTAATTCCACCCCATTTTATCTCCGTTGTTATTAATTCCCTCTATATAACCTAATCCTTCCACTACCTATTTCCTGTCATTCAATTTTCAGTGTTGACTTCCAATACTGACAGGAGAAACGTGTTAAAACTAGAATTCTTCGTGCAGAATATTCCCGGAAGAACTATTTCATGAGAATCTCTAATGCCAGAAATGGAAATGGAACTTTGTTAGAATAAGTTGTTGGATATCCACTCAAAAATATTTTCCAAAAGAAAATAGAAGACTAAATTGTTCCTACGGTAGAGATGCATGCATGTTCTGTGCTGGAGAGGCTCTTTGTAAAACTTTAATCCATGGCTAACATGACCGAATATAGTGCGTACCTTTGTCATCTTTCCGAAATCTTCATAGTTAGCTGAAATTGTTTCGCGATAAATTGCAATGCCATCTTATTTTTAATTAAGTGATTTCGTTGGTCAATAAATTAGAAATAAATTAAACGAACCCCAGGGCAGTTTTTCTGTATCCTGAACTGTTATAGTTACTGCTAGGAGTAAAGCGCTACAAAATAGCAGAAGTTCGGACGAAATAAATGTTTTTCCATGAAAATGATTAGTTGCCCGGCCAGTAGTACTCCCTTTTCTGTTCTGAAATTTTGTACATGAAAGCCAAAATGTATTTTTTACGTTGCTAATAAATACAATTGGATTGACATATTCTGTTTTTCGACGATGTGTGGTATCATAAAGGGGAAAGAAATGATCAACCTCCCATGAAACATTTGTCAACCTTTTCCTAGACTCTTTATCATTTGATGATGAAATGATGTGGTAATAATATCATGTATTGGTATCAGCTTCCTACCGTCCTCATTTCACGTATATATCTTCAGTTCTTTCCGACTAAAGTTTTGATTTTATCTCGTCCGCGTAACATGTTCTCTTCGGAATTTTGGTCCTTATTTTGCCGGTGATCATGGCATGTGTTTTATCTCTCAGGTATCTAACTTTGATCAAATAAAATAATAAAAACGTGTGAAAATTGGGTATTATGCTGTTATGATAAGGTTTTCCAAATAAAGTTTTGATTTTATCTCGTCCGCGTAACAAGTTGATCTATTGACTTCTTATGAGTGAGGAAAAAGTGCTGCATTTGAAAATGCGAGTTTGATAACAGCCGAAAGAATTGAATGATTTGAAAACGCACAATGGTGAACCCATTGAGAAAATTAGGATATTTCAGAATTCCTTTGCATTAATAAACCTTTTAATTGCTGTCAAAAATATGCTCAATGCATAACTCGCACACTTTTTTTACCAGGATAAAAGAACATATTTGAGTTACCGTAAAATGGGGTGACTTTGTGACAAGTTTTGCACTTTTTCACTCGCACGCTGATTGATTTTTAAGATAAACTGAAACGAATGGCGTCACAAGATAGCTTCAACTTTCCTTTACAAGATTATGTCTTCAAAAAATCTGTATCTTTAATATGAACAACTATATAAAGGGAAAACGTTGTCACAAAGTCACCCCACCCTGTGGGGTGACTTTGTGACAACATTTTTTTCAGGTTACAAAGTACAGGAAAAAATTAATGTCACAATTTCGACCAATTAAAAAGTATATTTACTTAATGTAAAAGTGTTTTATGCTTTGGCAAAGCTACAACATTTTTACAAGCGTTGAAAAGGGATCTCCCTAATCGATATTTTTCACCTCAAAGAACCCTCGCTTTCCTACAGCTCTTGGGGGGTCGATGGCATACAAAACTTCTTCCTTAGAATATAAAATAGCATCTTCTTTAGTAGGCCACTTCCAGTACATACTGGTCCTCTCCATTACACTAACGATGTATCCCTCGAGTTTTTCTTCCGTCACCCTTCCTGGAAAAAGTTTCCCTTCAAAGTTGACCACTACAAAATCATCCACTTTGAAGATATGTTTTTCAGGCGCCATGCCGTTGATTCCCAGGACGTCTTTAGCATTTGGAATCACCGTGGTGGGAGTCGTTTCAACATCTGAATCCTCCAAATTGCTGAAAGATTCATCCAGCACGTCGGGGTCACTGGGATCTTCATCCGTCCAGTTCTTCTTTCCGTCGTTGACTTCGTCTGAAGAGCTTTCACTGGCGCTGCTTTCTTCAGAGAAATTGACTACCGGTACAGCCTTTTTCTTGCCACCGCTGGATCTAGAAGCAGGACTGGCTTTTGTCTTCTTCCCTTTCGGCTGTTCTGCCCTACTGGCTTCAATTTCGGCACTTGAGATACTTTTGCCCGCTGGAACGGCGAGCCTTCTCCTTCTCTTGGGGGCCCGGCATCCTGTAACCTCTTTTCTCTTCTTGTTTAGTTCTTCTATAAAGATCTCACCAACCACTCCTGGTACGGACTGCAGGCTCTCTTCCAAGACGGCCTTCGGAAGTCTTCGGAGAACTTCCATTTTGTTGAGTGGAAAAATCCCAGTCTTCCTGAACCCTGACTGGAGATTTTTTATGATGTTCTCCTGCAGCTTGTCCATCATTTTCTTTAGCAGACCTGGCAGTTCGTCTTTTGGGACGGACGTGCACCGGCTACCGGACGTCGACTGCTTCCAATTGGACAAAATTTCACGCCAAATCAGTTTTAGAACTCTGAATATTGCGACATCTAGCGGTTGCAGTAGATGTGTCGCATTTGGTGGGAGTGCGATGAATTTTATCCCATATTTTTCGCAGAGACGAATAACCTCCAGGTTAATATGCGAACTCAAATTATCGCCAATAAGAACTTTTTGGCCGTCTTGTTGTTTCAGTATGGGGAGCATAAGATTGACGAACCAGTCTTCAAACACTTGGTGATCGAACCATCCAGATTTAGTACGATTATACCGGGCTCCTTCAGGTCCATTGTCGGTCCAGGTCGACCACATGTTCTCGGCCTTGTAATTTATATATAGTGGAGCCAACTGTCCTGCGGCGTTCCCACAGACCATAATAGTAGTACATGCTTTCGAACAATTTTGTATCCGCTCAGGATATTTTGCTCCTCTTCTGACAAGCACTTTTTTGCTTCCCGGATCGTCCTGGACGTTTGTTTCATCATAATTCCATATTTTTTCTGGCGGAATATCCTCTAGCTCCTTCTCTAAATGCTGAAAATATTCGTCAATCACTTCATTGTCAGTCGCGGCTCTTGCATAGGTGATATTTTTGGCGACGCGTTCGGAGAGAATATCCTTGTGCCGCTTCATAAATGACATGGCCCACTCTCTCCCAGGTAAGTTTTTATTAGTAAACGCGGGAACTTTTCTCCCGGTTCGATCAAGATATGATTTAACGACGCAACGCAAATCAAAAGACGTCATTGGGAAACCGTAAGCTGCCATTGCAATGGAATGAGCAACGAACGTATCCTCTTCTTCTTTTGTGAAAACAGGTTGACCCCCATGCTCTCTTTTAGGTTTGACTGTCTCTGGGCTTAGGTTGGCTGAACCTTTTATCTCTTTGGTTTTGTTCCACAAGGTGTTTCGATGAATATTGAATCTATGAGCAGAAAAAATGAACGTATGAAACGGTATACCGCACCGGTACCTGATTTTTTAATTCTGAGAAAAATGGCTTTTAAAAGATGTTTAATAGAAAAATTTTTCCAAGAATCTAAACATTATCAGATTTTTAAGAAGGTAGGCTTATTGCTTGCACAGACCCTTCCTTCATCAAGGAAAAATGCCAAAAGTTGCACATCGGGTTTAAATACCCGTTAAATGACAGCAAAGTTGGTATGAATGGCTACTAACCTTTCAGATGCTGCTCGCAGGGTCATTTTCTTTGTTAAAA
Source organism: Ischnura elegans (assembly GCF_921293095.1). Classification (NCBI taxonomy): domain Eukaryota; kingdom Metazoa; phylum Arthropoda; class Insecta; order Odonata; family Coenagrionidae; genus Ischnura; species Ischnura elegans. Next base: position 41,647,213 of record NC_060250.1, on the reverse strand, counting down.
CCAATTTTACGGCCTTATTTAACGTCTCTGGAGAGTAATTTCTATAGGATCGTGCACCCAACTTCTTTTTATAAGTCCTCATCTTCCTTTCAGTATTGTAAACACAAAAAACATGATAAAATTTAACCTAAAGCCATGGTGGGGTGACTTTGTGACAAGTTGGCGTGTCACAAAGTCACCACACAAATTGCGTGCATTTCAGTTTTTTTGTCATATGTTCAACAAATATGGCTTGATTTAATCGATACTCTAGGATAATTTGCCCAACATATTAACAAGCATATGTACATACCTGTTTTAGATGTGTCTTGAACAGAAAAGTTTTCACGATATAAAGTTTCACTCCTTTTACGAAAGCGTAACAAGTAGTATTGCCAGGCAATGGCGTCGGAATGAACTACACGTGTGCAGAAGCTCCACCCGGCTTCCACTACATGGCGCCGCATGTCTGACAAAGGCATTGTACGGTACATCTCTTTCCTGAGACGAGCTGTTGCGACGCGAGATTTAAAATACGAAAACTGAACCCCTTGTCACAATGTCACCCCACCAGTCACAAAGTCACCCCATCTTACGGTACTGTTGAAATAAATACTGTGTCTTCATCATGAAAAGCCTGGCTATGACGGTTGGACCCGGAATTTACCAGGACCTATGTGTTTTTGGGGTCCATATAGTCCCCAAAACTTCTTGGTTCCATGCGATAATGACGACATGTAAACCTTTTTTCTGAACTTCCGTGGACATAATGGCTGTGGAATTCCGCGTCCATTAATAACGTGATTTGGGCGATATTTGGACCTCCCCCCCCCTTAGTGAGATACCGAGAGATTTGGATCGATCCCCTACTCCTTCCTCAAGTCTCTCGTGAGATTGTTTAAAATGCCTATTTTCAGTTTGAATACCTTAATCTTTGCTTAAATGCACATGATTTACAAAAAAATAGTATAAGATTAGTTAAGGCTAGTATTTAAGATGACTAAGATTGTAATCTAGAATCACATTTTACACTGCTTCTTGCGGACAAATATTACGTACCACGTGAGATTTGGTGAGAATCGGCTTGACCCCCTCCTCCCCTAAACGCCTCACGTAATTTATTGATGCTTCTATGCGTACAAGAATTTGGCATTTCCAAACGGTTGGGTATGACTGAACGTCTTTGATTTTGACGAGCTAGCAATTTTTAAATCGATCAGTCATCGCTCAATCCTGATTTTAATTTTGCCCATTGAGCTTACATGGTCAACAAGTTGTGAGGTGAAGAAGAGAGCACTCATTTGCTGGATTATGAAATACCAAAAATAAGTAGTACGCAGTCTGTGTGTATAAAATTCAGGAAATTTGAGCTGTAGTTATCAAAAGTGATGGCGGAGCTATTGGAAAGTGTTAACGGCATAGTGGCAATCAAATTGAAGCATTTAATGTAGCATGATAAAAAGAGCAATCACTACAGCTCTACTTGTTATCACTTGTTATGTTAGTATTTTTTCACGACTTATTACTTGTTCAAAAATTCGATGTAGTTTTGAAATCCTCAGTGTATATGAAAAGGGAATATGTCAATATATTGCTTCATTCAATTGATTGTGACAAGGCGAAACCTTTTTGGTATATGCCGTATTAAATGAGCGGAATAATAATAGATGAAATCAAAAATAAATTAGTTTTCGGTTTCATATATAAAAATTGCCTTTATATCAAATGTGGAACTAATCATGTTCATTAGATGTAAAATTTTTATAGCTAATAGTAGCGGGCGTAACTTTGTATGAATCCTTTATCGTAGGAATAGAATAAATAAAAACTTGGCTATTTCCACATTGTAATTTATTGTGACCGACCATGGTTTCGTTACCGCGTAACATTGTCAAGGTCAGGACCTTGACGAAACCATGGTCAACCGCAATAAATTACCATGTGGATATAGCCAAGTTTTTATTTTTCTATTCCTAAAATTCCTAAAAAGGTCTCAATGTGTTATAAAATTTTGGTGTGAGTAATTCGGCGCGAGCAAATACAAAATATGTGCAACTAAAGTTCTTCATTTCCCGTTACTACCGCGTTTTTTGCTGTGACGATGACAACAGTTTCCATGGTACTATTGCCAGTGTCTTCAGAGAAATTGTCATCGCCATAGCAACCAACGCGGTAATGACCGGAGATGAAGAAGTTCAACGCACACCTCGGAAATATCCGTTCTCACTTCTCACACAAAATACAACTGGTAGAGCGGAAGTGATGCATTCGCTTAAGCACAAAAAGAAGATACTAATTCTTGTACCGAGTTTCTTGGAGGTGAGAATTAAGTTACCGATGAATATTTTTGATTTACTGACTGCTTGAAGTATGTGTCTTACCTGCTTTGGTGACTTGATTTGAAGAGGATTATCTGCGTCGCACGTTCCCTCCTCAACGCACCACTCTTCGCAAGGTCCTATAGGTTGTCTGCCCTTCACCCAGCTTCCTCGCCAGCTGCACTGAGATATCCCGTCTCACGCCAGTCATCCGAGTCCATCTGCTTCCTTCGGATACATTCTTCGGTCTACCGACGATGGCGTGTGGCGGTCTCCCTACCCGTTCCAACCAAGGCGTTGTTGCCAAATTTCCGCTGGGTAGGGGTTTTTGTTCCACTCAAGCAACTGGTTACCATGCGTTTATACATACTTATGCTAGTGAGCAATGGCTCACCTGCTAGCATTTATTAGCATAGATTTCGAGATAAGGTTTTCAGTTGAGGTTTTAAGCGGCGAATTTTTATCAGCTCTATGAACGTTTATGTCAGTCGTAAGCATTCATTAGGAATTTGTGGACGTTGTCTTCAGTTGGGGATGGATTGTTGACTAAAATTTTGGCTTATCACCCCGTGGGCTTGGGTTAAAACCTCGGCGGTGACAGAATATTTGAAGGATTACCCTATCTCTGCTTGATTGTTGTGTATTCGTCCGTCGGATAGGTTTTTATGCCGTGGTCTCCTTGACGCCTTTCCTTTAAAGCGGGTTAACATACTGATGCTGGTTCCAGGATTCTTTCCCTCGTGGTGCATATGATTTTCCGAAGTTGTTTTCAAGGCAGCTGAGTAACATCATCTGAAAGATCTCATAAAGATATTTTATTCAAAGTTCATATGAAGAAGAATGCGGCGATTCACCGAGTTATTTTACTATAGTAATGCTACCACGCAGCAGGAACACATTCATTGTACAGCTGCCCCGGCTACGCCTTCTATCCTGTTAGTCGCCGTAAACAAGTGTATCGCTCTTAGAATTTACGATTCGCAGCGAAGGAAGATTGGGAGTGTTATCAGCCATCAGATGAGCGGCGATTGCGCCCGCATCGTTTGCTTTACTTCTGCTTCCTCAATGTGTTTGCTTTACTTATCATAAGCTTACCACGTGCTTGGAATGTTTTCGCACAGATGCCGTTAGCGTCCACGGTGGCTTCAGCGGCGGAATCGGTGCCGTGGTGCTGACTCCAATTACAGATACTTATTGATGAATGCACAACATTTGGAAAGTTGTTTTTTTTTTAACAGCGAGAACTTAGTTTGCTGTTAGTTTGCTATATTCCGTCGATATTACTGGCAAAAGTATCCCCCAAAACCATCTTCACTCACATACGAGCGTTGTAAATGTTTTTTTCGAGAGCTGGCCATTAACTAGGGGCGTTATTATTCTTCTCCTCTAGTAAAATTATAGATTATAATATGTAAAGTATTTTATTTTTTATCTATCAGCGAGAATTTGGTTGATGAATACTTTGTTCTATTCCGTCGGTATACCTTGGAGAAGTAATACCCTAAACGATTGACACTCACAAAGGACTATTCCAAATTATTTTTTTTAAGAGTTAGTCATTAACTTTGCGCGTTATAATTCGTATTACGTAATTACATTTTCCCTTTGCCATTACAAAATAAAAAATAACTTTTTGGCAGTATTTTGTGCCCTTGGTGAATTAAATGCATTTAAAAATTGTTTTTGACTTCATTTTGTGCGACTGCAGTGGCGGGTCCACTGCAGTTGCACAAAATGAAGCCATGGGATGCGGATGGGGGGGGGGGCAAAGGGGGCTATTAAGGCTATTATAAGACCCCTCCTCTTGGTCATCATATTTACACTAGATAGAATGGTAATTTTTTCCGACTCCCACTTAGCCCCCCTTGTCCCTATCCTGAACCCACCACTGTGTGACTGTCTTACATATATTTGGCAGAATTAAGTTGCCACGTGTGGAATTTTATGATTGAAAGAGCAAAGTGTTAATGTACTCTTCTATTATTTTCTATATTCTAAGGTATTTTTTTTCCAAACAACACATTTCAGTGGCAATCCATCATCAACAGGTACTAGTGATCAAATAAAATTGTTTTGGAATGGACTCGTATGCATATAGATACAGTCGAGGATAGGCAGTGAAGGGTTATAGGGTATATATGGGAGGAAGATGTTTAAAAGGTTTATGGTTTATTATCAGTACCGTTCAACATGCCGGGAAATACTCAGCCCCCGGCAGCCTTTGTGAAAGCTGATATCAGATTATTATAAGTACTTTTTCAAAGAAAATGTTGATTAATTGGTCATAAACAGAAGTGGAATTCATGGCTCAAAGTGATGCAAAGGTGACACAAGGAGATGCCCTAAATCAAACAGTGGGATTGCGGCAGGGATTCTGGGAAGTCGTTACCCGTAATTATCCCAGCCGTCATAAGATGAAGGAGTACGTTCAACTGCCTGATTGCTTACAAAATGTAGTAGAAGTCCCTCTTTGAGGATTGATGTTCCATTTGACGCTGGTTTACGGTCGAACAAGGATGCTTTATGGCCCTAGGTTCCTTCCGCGTCGTATCCAGATCTCAATGGCCTCGAGGGCCTCCCAACTTTGGCTACGCGATGCGCAATCGCTCCACTTCCCAGGCTCTTCGATCAAGTCCTTAATTAGAGCATTTGCCTTTTAATTGGAGCGAACAAGGATGGATCCTCTGTTAGCCTTTTTAGGGGTCGTCCCTTTAGTCTTCTATCGCATCGTGTCTAGCTAATTCCTTTTATTGCTCACCAAAGGTGGTAACCGTTGCAGGAAGAAGAGGAGAGAATTGATTTCGAGAACCAACCGTGACATCACGGAAAAACTAGCGGTGCTGGAACGCACTACTCTTAACTTTTTTTAGAAATGAAATATTACTCTGTGTGTTATTTTTATTTCTAGTTATTTTTTACATTTTATTACAATTTTTTTTGTTTTTGCCACTGAAACTTTTGAAAGTTGGAGGCAACAAAATTAATAAAAAGTGTTATTTGACTATTAAGTCTTTTGTTAACTAGTGTTCGGGTTCCGGCACCATGGCGCCACTGAGAACCATGTCTTTCGGGTTCGGGATCTGTATAAGATAGGATGATGGCTGAATTTCCCAGTTTCAACGTAGCATATTTAGGAAGTTCGAGAAGTAAAACAAGGTTTCCAATATATGCCTTTGAATGAGGTATCTAAAATTCATAAAACATTAAAAATCTTCAAATCTGATCCTTAATTTATATTTCGCAAACATGCTAAGCATGCTTTATTTAATCTATTTATTATATGGTATACGAAACTTGCGATAACGTAAGGATTCTACGAATTCGCCCATAATCTTAATTCTTCGCTCCGTTCGGTTGCTGTGAAGGAATCAAATTGGAAACGAAAAATTAAGGAATCAAAATAAAAAAATAATAAATGAGAAAAAGGATCAAACTCGTAGAATTGCTGAAGTGTAGACAAATGGTAGGTAAATTCCTTCTATAAGATAAAACCAATCGACAGAAAGATTCAACGTTTTTGGTATACTACAGTATGAAGTTTATGTCTGGTCCCTCAGTATAGCATTCAAAACAAATCGACAGAAAGAGTCAACCTTTTTTGTAGAATCCACTAGTGGTCCTGTATGGCACATAGTTGTTTATTTTTCCGTTCCGGCGCTTCTGTCGAGTATACCGGATGGATTACTCTTTCTGCATTCTCTAATGCCCGGTTTTTCTTGCGTGCTGTTATTTGATGAATGGTGAAATTGGGGTTTCATAAGTTTCTCTAGCCTTCATCGTGTAACATCGTGTATGGTATATGGCACTACGTGGGAGATGATTTTAGTAAAAGTTAAATAAGACATTGCAATATTTCTACTGAATTTATTTTCGCTCAACGCGATCCGTTGTTAAAACGTTTTATCAACGAAAAGTGCCGAAATAAATTCGATGGAATTATTTCATTGCCTTAATTAACTAAAGTTTATGATGTAAAAGAAAAGTTATGCTTATTGTAATTAATGGGGGGCGAATAAAATATCTATGATAACAAATTATGCATAACAGTCCGCGTGGTATTCCAATTTGGGGAAGGAGATAACACACAATGCTAGTTTAATTGTGTTATTGGTTGTCATATATATACTACATTTCAAGTGCCTTCGTAGATTATCTGCCGGAGTACGCTAGCTGTAATTAATTTTCAATGAGCATTAATGCCAGCAAGCAGCATCATCGGTAGGATTTGGCATTGAGGCCTTAATTTTTTTGTTGATATTTTCGTAATTAGCTGGAATTTTACCTGATATAATGGTAGTACATGGATTTCCGTTGAAAAAATATTAGTTTGATTTTACAGATTTTAAATTGAAATTTCTCTTGGAAAGTGGCCTATATTATCAGGTTTAAGCCATCTTATCAGTGGCGTAGCGAGGGGGGGGGGTGTCCGGACGTCCCCCCATGAAATATGAAATATAAAAATACATTAACTTTACATCACAAAAGAAAACCAAATAAAGAAAAATCATGATTTACAAAAGATTTCTTTGAAGAATGAAGTTTTCTCGAGCATTAAAAAATTGTTAAAATTATTTTAAAACCCCTTACTTTTTACCCGGTTAAAAAAAAATATCCCCCTGGTTTTAGACCCCCCGGACAATATTCCTGGCTACGCCACTGTATCTTATCATTAGACCTGAAAAATAGTTTTATATGAGATGGTTACAAAAATATATATCACGGAGTAAGCAAAACATTGTTTCATGGGAAATACTCTCTCATTTTTATTTAGAAAAAAATATGAGTACAAAAAGACGTGTGGAAGTCGAAGGAACGTTTTCAAATAAGAATTTATGGCTGCTACTATTTTTCCCTCTCCTATTTCAGGAGACTGAAAAGCAATTTGAAGTTTTGATTAAATTCCCTCGAGATAATATAAAAAATAATATTTTTACCATGATTTTTATTAACTGTTCTGCTTAAAGGCGTAGTTTTTCTAGTTACTGTATATTGTTAGTCAGTGTAATTATTTAACTTTCTTGCCACGTTTCTTGATGTAAACTAAAATCCATCTCTGCTTAAGAATATGACTACGAATTCAATATAGGGCACCAATCTTTGAAAAAAATAGCTTGGTGATGAATCTCAAACTTATGCGAACTGAGGAAAGCTAATAACTCTGTAAAGAAGTGCATGAATCATCTTGAGAAGAATTTCCTTTTGATTCTCATCCAAAACTACTTGCGGAGATGATGAATGTAAGGGTGGAAGGTGCTAGCATCTCGATTTTTCCAGGCGACCTCTTCCCTGTAGAAGATTTAACCGTTTCTATTGGGAAGCGCATCGAAGTAGATTACCTTCTCAAAGGTGTCGAACTCATTTCATTTCCAGCGTCGTAGAGGTACGTAACAAATTGGTAGAGTTCGCTTTAATGAATAGTGCGCGACCTTTCTTTCAGGTAGGTTTGGCAGTGATAAATATCCATCGAGTAGAGAGATATTATATGATCACAATAGCTAGCTTGTTTCCACATTTTTATCTTGTTAAACAGAATCGATTCTATCTTATATTTTACTCAAGTGATCTGATTTGAGATCCTAGATCTGAACTCAGAACCAAGATCTTTGCTAGCCACTTTTTTTTACTATTTTTAGGTAAAAACAGGTTTTATCCAGGGAAAAAATTATTTCAGTAAAAAAATATTTTTTGCTAACTTTTTTTACATAAAATTACAGGCTCCCATCATTGAAATCATTTGAATATAAAATAAGATGTAGTACTTACTTTTATATAATTTTAAAACTATTATTGTTCGTAATAAAATTGATCTTTTAACATGCAGCTGCATGATTTTAGTTATGTATACTCTTGGGAACACTATTCGGAAATGGTTAAGCCTTATTGTGGTTACCTGTTGGGTGAAATTTAATGCTTTATAAACTTATTTATTGGGATCATTTAGTCTGAGAAACCGTATAAAATTAATTAGTTGGAAACACTAGACCACTAGAAGGACCAAAACATCATTTGCAGCTTTGAAAAGCCTTTAATTCGTGTAATTTTGCTTGAAGATTACATTCTCTTAAGATTTATGCACTTTTTCCGGTATGCATTAGTTAATGTCAATGGTGTCATGAATGTTTTTACAATTTAAGCTTTCCTATTTTGTAAAGGTGCTTTGAGAAAATGCAAATAGCCTGACGAATCCCTAGGTCCACATCTGTGCGCTGACGTTTTCATAGGATGGTAAACGCATCAAGGTATCTGTGCCTTAATTGCATGGTTGCCGGAGAGGTTAGTATTTTATTTTTTGTGTTCTGGGAATCCCTCAAGGGGAATTTCAGCGGACATCTCGTGAGAGTCAGATGGTAGTAGAATCTTAGAGATGTGGAATCAGATGTCCTTGTGCGACTGTTTGCCGTGGAATTGCATGGGAATAACATTTTGTTTACTTAACGTTGGTGCATGGAATCCGGCGCACTCCATTTTACTCGCGTGCTCATTATTATTCAGCCGTCCCAAAACCTGATATCTTTGTGTTCTTCTTCTTATCATCAATTTAAATTGCTCATTTATGAATCTCCGATTTGCCCTCTATTTATTTACTAACTGACTAAGTTATCCAGATATATTTTAATTCTTCTCACGGCCCACAGCTACCTGCTGCACGGAAAAAAAGATTTGATTAAAACTATCGAACTGGTGTGATAGGGAGTATTTTTGTTAAATATACTTAAACTTTGATGCAAATTATTAAGCACTTGATTTATTTTACCAAACGCTAGCGTGAGCTCTTGATATATTTCATCAAACATTTAGGTATTGCATAATTTGGTGAATTGTATGGAAGAGTTTCGTAAAAATAACCGAATTAATTCAATACGATTCTGAGTTTGGTAACTTTTATCGAAGTTATGATTAATTTTACGAAGGTGATTGCTTGTTTGGTAAAAATTATCAAACTCTACATTGCTATACAAATTTGGTTCGATAGAATTTACCAAGTGTTTCGTAATCTATCGAACGGTCTATCGTTCCTCTTATGTTTATATACCAATACACATTTGCATTTGAAAGATTCTTAAACAGGCCTTACATAAAAGATAGGTTGGTAGAAATGATTTTGTTTTCATCATTTATGATGGCGATAACGTTTTAATTTTGTTTACGTTCATTTTTCTGTTTTTTTCCTGCTTTAATTGCAATACTACCCGTTAGCTGGTGCATCAAAGACATTGATTGAAAAGCATATTATCATAGATATTAAAGCTGTAAGGAGATGTTTGTGTTTTTCGACGCATAAAAACTTTAATAAGAGGTATTCCTGAGGTATAATCACTCGCGATCATGTTTAATAACATGTGATAAAAGCCGTGATACTAGACCCAATCCATGCTAAGGATATCACCCAGCACGTTACAGCCATCTCTATATCGATGTAAAAAGCCTGCAAATAAAGTTTTCTTGCGCATCTGCACTAGATATTCATATGGAGTAACTACGTAATGCAATTTTGTGCATAAAATATTCCTCTTAAGCATACAAAGGGAAACTGTAGTCACACCTTATTCACATTTCGATACAAATGTTAAATACTTACAATAATAATATATTAAAGCGTTTAAGCTAGCTATAATTATGGCAACCGATTTAGACTAGTTGTTAGAGTCCGTTGCTACCACGCGGAGGGCCCACCTTCAATGCTTCATGCAGGCTTGTTATTTTTCCACTTTTTTTTTGTATTTTTTTTGCAGAAACTTACGCCAAACTCCTAATTTTATGATTTTCAATCAGAATAGTGTTTTCTGAGTTGAAAATCTTTCACATATGCACGCTACGTCGGTTTTATTACCCTTTCGATTTTGATAGTTTTTATCGAACTGCTGTGGCCATTTCGGTAACAATTACCAAATCAGTTTGATAGAATTTATCAAACTGGTTTGGTAATAATTACTGAATTTTTCAATGTGCCATATGAACTCAAAAGTTTGATGAATTTCATCAGAATTCGATAGTTCTAACTAAACTTTTTTTCCGTGTTGAATTTGATTCATTTCCGTGATAGATTTTTTCAACACAGACGTAGTATGTCATTACTCCCACTCTCGGTGAAGGCATTGAATTAAACATTCGTATTCTTTAACGGAGGATAGACGTTCATATTAAAATATTTTAACGAAGTAATAGACGAGTTACCTCGCGATAAGATATTTTATGAGTGTCCCAAATACGTTTGTTTTCCAATCCAAACTGGGTTCACTTGAGGAAAACGAGGAACCAGGAACGAGCAATTCACTTGGAAATTAAAGAAAGAATGGATTCCAGAGATATTCTTGTAAGTTGGTGAAACGAAAATTGCCAGCTTCGTGTTTATACATTGAGATAAAATATTTAGAGCATCAAATAGAAAATCACTTGCCAATCTGAAAAATGTCTGGTGAACAACTAAGCCAACCGAGCCACCAAGACAGCTTGAGCAGAAAACCGATGAGATTCCTAGGAGTTCTCAATAACCAAAGTACATGTACCCGATCGGTTAAAAAAATCACCGTAGCACAACTAACCTTTTCCTCTTTATGGTCAAAACTTGAATGAAGAATGCATTTCTCTCCGGAACGGAATTTTGGAAAATAGAGTAAAAGGACCGCACACATGAGACGAGGGTATAAAAAGACCCTTTTCAAGATTACCGCAGAGGTGCAGAAACCCACCAGAGGGCTGGTCGGCTAGTTGTAAATATGCTTTTATCTTTAAGGTTAGAAGCAGCCAAAGAAAGCAAATCTACCCATCAAAGGGTTAAAATATACATCCAGGATTGTCAGCGTTTAATTTCAGTCTATTTTGCATTCGAGAGTTGCTGGATAAATGGCCCATGCTTTACTTAATTAGGTCAGGGCCTTGAAGATTAAAAGCCTGACCCGTCGCTAAACCCCGTGAGACTTCAACTGTTTGTTTTTCGTTGTTTTTTTCATCGTAGCCGGACTTTTCCAAGACAGATACTGTTATTTTTCTTAGTATCATTCAAACAAGGACCCTCTGGAGCCCCTAGCGTGCACTCAACGTGCGTGGCCGATCAATTCTGTTCGTCACGTAGACACTAAAATCCCAGAGTGCTTTATGCGGTCCACGAAATTGGATGTTGATCCTCATGAGTGCTTCGAGTTGCGGTGATCGAATACATCTCTCTCTTGCCCTGTGCTACCTTTACTTTAGAAGTTAGCTATGAGGCTGCGCCAATAAAATAGTAATTTTCGCTTAGAATATTTAAAAATAAGGGTTTTCCGCATCAGGTAGCCCTCTAGTTTAAAAGCAAAATAAATCATTCGAGATTGTGGGTAGTTAAATATTTGTAGTTTTTTGTTATGCCTTCTTATCTACTATAAGAGCCGATCGTATCGTTATATTCATCTAACTTACACGATTTGGCATCGTATGCAGGGGTTTCTGTTTATTAAAAATATAGTCTTTTTACAAGTGTAAGTTCGATTTTTATAATAATCACTTGGCGATCATGAACATTACTCCAATTTTTTTTCAAATCGGTATTTAAATGCCAGTTATCAGAACTTTCCCAATGTATGGACGAGTAAAGACAAAAACCTTAAAGAATGGTTTGATTTTCATTGCAGGGTTTTTGGAGCCATCTGTGGATTAAGTTCATTTGAAGGGGCATATTTTGAAATTGGGATGAATTCGACGGATAAATTGTTTCTTGATTCAACTTCCTTACAATGACTCATAATTTCTCCTCCATTTTTGTGAAGTTTTCTTGTTTCAAAACTTGAACTATCGTGTTGAAATGTGCAGGTTTTATAGCGAAGAGCTTGTAAAAATTTTTCTTTAGCTCGGATGTGTAAGATATTTATTATTTACATTACATTCTTAAATGAAATGTTTGTTTGAAATGCTGGAAATTTATTTGCAAAAGGTGTATCGTGTGCACCCTAAATTATGGCAACGATCAGGTTCATAGCTAAAAATTTACTTAGGGGGTTGTTTGGGTCAAAGCGATAAGTAGTTATAAACTAATGATTGGCTTGATCGCCATCTTATTCTGACGGTGGTTCGCGATGATTCTGAGTTTCGAACAAGCCGCGGGTCACAACCGCTTTTTCCCCAGCTCTTTTACTAGAACTGTTGCGTTTTCATGTAAAATTAAACAGAAAAATATAAAAAATGATCGTTTCTATCTTATATTTTACGCAAGCCGTCTGTTTTGTGATAGAATACATTTAAAAGCGAATCTATGTCTTTGATAGCAGCTTTTTTTAACCATTTTTCTGTAAAAACATGTTTAAACAGGGGCATAAATTATTATTACTAATGTGTTTTACATAAAATTACAGGTTCCCATCATTGAAATCAATTGAATATAAAATTAGATGCAGTTAAGCAGTTTTTGTAATATAAGAAGATAGGTAGTTTTAAATTAAAGATTCATTCGAAGAGAGAAAAATACAACCAAAGTAACGGGTAGGATGCGTCCTCGTAAAGCGCTCACGTACCTGCCTCGTTGCTGTATTCACTCGCTGGTGATGTTCCCCCGTGACCGATTGGGTCCACTGCACTAGATTTTAACCTCCGCCCTCCATACATCATTCGTTTGTTTAAGAGAGCGGAAAATGAGGTATGTTGCTTTATCGCGGAGGGTTCTGCCGGAGTTTCCGATGATTCCGAGTTTCTAACAAGCCTCGGGTAACAACCGCCCTTTTTTAAACGCTTCCTTAGCTTTTTTCCTAGAACCGCTATGCTTTCATATAAAATTGAAGAGAAATATATCATTCCGTACTCGAAGATAATTTGTTGTCAATCTCGATATGCTTAAAGACATTGCTCAGCCATCGCGTGAACAATTAAAACATAGTGCATGATTTTGTCCGCGGAAGTGATCTAGAACTCCCGCCTCATGAATCACGGTGTTGTTTTAAGACGACGCATCGATCCTTCTGGACTGGTGGTTTATTTTTTTCGTGACAGATTAATTTTTTCATGATCAAGGTATGGATCATGATATTTCAGGAAAAATTGAGTAGAGTCGTCTCAAAATCTCCAGTATCTCTAATATAAATATTTTAAATTTAATAAAATTCGGAGTTGAATTTTTCATATTAAGGTACAAAAAAAGCGAAGACTAAGGCCTAGCACAACTCCAATGCTGCTTCGGCACTTTAAGGTAGAGTCAAAGTGAACATGCTACCCGAGTAGGGAAAAGTGTGACGGTTGCTTTGTGCAAACAAATTTCTGTGGATAGTTTTAGTATGGATAAGTGCAGGCTTGCAAATTCTGTTTTCATAATACGTATTTTGTCTGCCGATGACCCATGTAGATATTGGCATAGGATGGGGCCATTCATGTACCCATTTCTATACTATTTCTTTTCGTGAAGACCTAGGCCACATTCCCCCCACAGCTTTATAACCCGAGTAACTGACCTCGTTCTATAAGAATAAATTTATCGGAGGGTGATGGAATATACTTTTTGAGAAGAGGCTGTGGTTACGCTTCACTGGGACTTGTTGAAGGTAGTATGTAGCTGGATGTAGGGAGGGTGAATTATATGTATGCATAAATATAAATAAATGAACTTATTAGTTTATCAGAGAAGATATTTATTTTGCCATCAGCAATGTATCACGATTTTTATGGGTTTACCATGCATCGCCAATAGTGCAAACTCGATACCCGATCTATTTAATTATCATGTAATTATATTATATATTTTGATATTAATCGTAATGAAAGCTCTCATTCAATTCCACACTTCTTTATTTCTAACGACCCAGGTTTCGGCACATAAAGTCATTTTAAAGGTTGAAAGCCCACAATATCATTGTCAAGATTTATAGGTTAAACCTTGAAAATAATATTTATATGCCTAAAACCTGAGCCGGTAGAAATCAAGAGTTGTGGAAGTAGAAAATTGCTTTCATCATATGATTTTACGCTTTCCCGGCGAATAATGTGGGTAAACTCTTCTCGGGATTTTCAACTGGATTGTCCATTGATAGTTTCAAGGTCCGACTCGGGACTCATCCACAGGGCTGCTGAATGTATGTTGATAAACAAATAAAACGGCAATCAGCAGTTCTAAGGATGAGGCCCAAATTGGACCTTGAAACGTTGGCCATTATGGAAACATTAACCCGGTGGGAATACCTGGAAGAGTTTATCCACTGCTTTCACTATTAGCCCGGTCAAAATAGACATTGACCCTTGCATAAATTGCCAACAAGCTGAAAATTTGCATGAATCTCAAGGATACCACTCTAATGAAATCCTGAAAAGTCCCTATCGATCCCGTTTGTGCAAAAAATTTTATTCAAAGTCAAAGGTCACAAAAATGAGTTTTTTGCATTTTTTGGCCAAACGGTTAGTATTATGATAAAAATTGCTCAGACCAAAATTGTAGATCAGAAATTTATCTACAAAATTGTTGTTTCTTTTTTTCTCTAACATTTACCGTTTCTGAGAAAAAGCCATTCGAATGTAGGCTGAGTTACGCGTCCAATAATGTTCGGAGAGCGCAACAATATAGTCATGCATATTACGGAGAATACAGCTCCAGCCTACAATCGAATGGCTTTTTCTCAGAAACGGTATATCTTAAAAAAAAGTGAAATGACAACTTTGTAGATAAATTTCTGATCTACAATTTTAGTCTGAGCAATTTTTATCATAAAACAAACCGTTTGGCCAAAAAATGCAAAAAACTCATTTTTGTGACCTTTGACCTCGAATAAAATGTTTTGTACACACGGGATCGATGGGGACTTTTCAGGATTTCATTAGAGTGGTATCCTTGAGTTTCATGCAATTTTCAGCTTGTTGGCAATTTATGCAAGGGTACCCCTATTTTTTGGGCTAATTTGACCGGGCTATATGTTAAATATCAACGATATCCACCGAATTTCGCCGAGGACTGTATCTTTTATATTTCGATGTGTAAACAATGAGGAAATGCTGAGAAGAGTGCGAGAAAAGAGAAGTCCTTTAAAATATTAAGCAAAAGACGGGATAACACAGGTGACCATATTCTGAGACATGATGGCCTGTTGAAAACAATCGTAGAAGGACAGGTGGAAGCGAAAAAGGGCAAGAAGACGGCCCCGAATGAGTTGCATAGGAAAGATTATAAAGGATGTAAAAGAGAAGAAATACGTCGCTATGAAAAGTCTAGCGGATGGGAAAGAGTAGAGGAGAGTTGCGTCAAATCAATCATAGGATTATTGACGAATGATGATGGATGATGACCCAGGCCTAAGAATAGGTACCTTGGAATAATAGGCCCTACTATATCTGGTAATGCGAGTGGAATGACGCGATACGGGAATGGAGTGTTCGTTTGCGTACAGGTGTCAGGCTGAGGACGATTCTGGAGCCCGTTGGTCCGCAATTCCGGTCTGAATTAGTTTCGCTCAAATGCGAAGGCCACGCGCCTTGTCCCATCCCACAGTCTCTAATTAGGACGCCATACCCCGGGTAATTCCCATCTCATTCCAGAGGGGGACAGTGAGGTGGTTGAACACAATTTCCTATTGAATTAGTGCGACGCGGTTTCGGATTCTGATAGCAAGAGCGTTCACGGATCAAGGATTAAGCCAGCTCAATAGGCCGTTGTATGTGCATCGGGACGGTCGGTAGGAGGGAATGGGAAGGCATTGGTAGTATCGACCGGGTGTTGGTATTCATGATACGCGGCCGCGTCGATATGTTGCATTTGGTTAACGAGCGTTGGAAAGGTAGCGATTAGGGGCGTAGATAATTGTTATTCTGCACTATAGGAACTGCCTTAATGATTATCTTCAGAGAATCGCAGGTTTTTTTTTCTCCTTGGGAAAATCTTTTCTTTCCCTGGAAACATAAAAAAATTACGCTAAATAAAAACTTTTGGCCTATGTCGCCACGTCAACGTTTGGGTGGCCCCAACCAAACGTTGACGCCAAACGTTCTACCGAAAGCGACCAGTACTGGTGCTTAGCAGCACCATTATCTCTGCATTTCATCAAAATAATGCCTAGATGAGCGACACATTTATAATTCCCAGCACATGCGAAAAAGAAAACCATTCATATACCGTTGAAAATTGGTGGAGGGACATTCAGGCTCCTAACACGGGATTTTCTGTCACAATTTATAGGGAAGGGAATTAGCTTTAATAAAAAAAACAAAAATATATATTAATAAAAATAAGATGGAAAACTCTTAAACGAAAAGAAAAACAAGTAATTTTCGGAATTTGGGAATGTAATGAAGTGAAAAGGTGATGGAATTAGTGTCTAAATTCAAATGTTGTACATACCTGGTACGATACTATTTAGTTAACTCGATAGATCTCTCCCTTTCTTGGAGGTCTCGCATTATTTTACTTGATCTCTCTCCAGTTTTTTTTTAAAGAGTAGATTATTTCCCAAAGACATAAACGATTTTTAAAGAAACTTATGCGACTACCTGAATGTATGACTATGAAATATTTATTGTTAATATATGCTGGGATATGAAATAATAACGATATTTTTGCTTGTGCGAGTCTTTGTACACATATATTAAATGTGGTGGTGTGTAAATCATTGATTCTGAATACCCTAGTGATAGCATCAAATAATTTTACTAATTTACCGGATTATTCTTATTATCTAGCTGATCTGACTAGTTTTAATGGGTTGTTTCTTAGTAGCTGATATATTGAGTGAATGTTAGGATTTATTTGTTCTAGAAGATATTTCATTTTTCTTCTTACCTACTTACACCATGCCCCCCGAAATTTGCATGCGACAGTGTAATGAGTCACTGTAGCTTCATTCTATGTAATCAATTGCCAAACCAAAGATAAACTACCAAGCTTGGAAGGATTATTTCATAATTAACTCGGAGTTTTTCAGTGGCTAAGTTGTAAGTATTAACCGCATATCCTTTTCCGTCTTTGTTGCAGGTGGACACGAGATAAAGCGGCGCAAATGTGGTGACTGCTTTTCCATCCTCCGAAACGGCCAAGACATCACTTCGAGGGATGCCAAGCGAAATTGCCGGTGAGTATATTATATTTCCTGGATATTTTCATCCTAACTTAATATGTGTGTATTTTATATTTACTACACTCTAGAGAGCTACAGAAATTGGTATCTATTGAATTTGTGAGATGGGAAGGCTGCGCAATAGTTCACGCTAGCGTGATAATTGACGTTTCTGTCCCATGAAAGGAATATTCATCATCCAAAATCCATAATGTCGTGTCAACATATTTAGGATATAACAATTTCAACTGCATATGGTATATTCGATGACTACTGATTGTGTAGGACTATTTCTATGCACGGCTATACTGAGGTGTTTTAAAGTATTTGGAATTTCGAACACCGTTTACGTCTTTATTATTCGGCGAAATTCAACGTAAAATTTTCTGGCCCTTTGCTGTAGGAAAGGAAGTTCAGTGAAAATGAATCGCAAATTTCCTCATAAAGTTATTTGTAGATTGAACATGCCGAAGTTTCACATGGTAGTGTTGTAGGTAATTAGAAGAAAGACATATTACATATTTAATATCGGGAATTCTATCATCGTCTTATACTCTCTTGTTCAACGGTCGTGCCATTTGTGACTTATGATTTGGGAATAATTTAATAATTTATTTAATGCATTGATCATCTGCATTCCTCGGCTTAAGGTAGACTTACTAGGAGCATTTACCCTCATTGTATCGTATTATAAACCTTAACCTCTGTCTTCGCTCACCAGTACAATTTTACAATTACCTCTCCGCTTACAATTTGTACCATTTGTACCCTTCGTATGCCATCTAATGGTTTTCCCTATGTCTCAGTACCAGCACATCCCTATTCAATTTCCTTTCCGTAAACTTTACCTTCTCAATTCTCCTCCGCGCCCAGATATCGAATGCCTCTAGTTTTTTTCTTGTCCTCCATCCTTACCGGCTTAAGTTTCTGCGCCGTAAAGCGATGCACTTGAGATCAGACTCTTTATTAGGCTTTCCTAACGCTCTTACATAACGATCCTCTTATCGGCTTTAGCCCACTCATGAACCGCCTTCTTTGATAACCTAATGATCTTCATGATGTCCTCATTGTATCTGTTGTCTCTATATGGTGGGGTGAAAATCAGTGGCGTAGCCAGGAATTTCGTTCGGCGGGGAGGTGGGGGTCCAAAAGCCGGGGGGGGGGGGGATTTTTTAAAAACAGGGTACTAAATAATGGGTTTCAAACTAATTTGTACACTTTTCACAATCGAAAAACTTCATTTTTAAAAAAAGAATTTTTTAAATTCATGATTTTTCAATATTTTGTTTTATTTTATGAAGGAAAATAATTGTGATTTTATGTTTTTGGGGGGGGGAGGGAGGTCCGGACCCCCCCTCTGGCTACGCCACTGGTCAAAATAGTTGAACACGCCACTTACCTTGATGGCGACCATCTGATAATGGAAGATCATGGTCGTGCATGTTCTATTTCCTGGAATGTGTGCCTCGTGATTACAGAATTTTGAACTGTAAGTACTCCACAAACTCTCCACGGAGCGGCATACCAGGATTTATTCCACACTTCTCTCTTTCGTTGCTTTGGCGACTGCACTCGAGTACTTAAATTGTTAAGAGGGCCACTCAGCCGTCAAAAGTCAACAGCCTTTGACTTTGGCGTCAGCAAACCCTTTGTTGTTCCTAGGCGAGTGTGTTGCAATAAGTTGGCCCCAGCGCTCTGGAGCATGATAACAATCCCTTTGAACAGGTCGATCCTCGTGCGGTTAAACTTTGTGCAAGTTATGCATCCATTTTCGGCCTTCTCACGCCAAGCTTCAGTTTTGTCCATTAGCCCGTTCCCTTTGTTTCATACTTTTTTGAATTGGATGGATGAGGCAGATACTTTGTGGAAATCCATCATGAGATATGAAGTGAAACACTTTGCACTTTCCACATAAAAATTTATTAAACTACAGTCGACATGTTTCGCTGCACTGCAACATTCTCAAGACTAAACCAAGAAATTAACCATACCAATATATATACAAAAATGCACACTCGCAAACATTTGAGAAATTGGGTGTGGAAAAGAAGGTTAGGGTGGAAAGGAAGGTAGCCGTAAAATACAGAATCGCAATGATACACATCCATTTTAATAGTGTATAAATTTCCCAACCTTCCTTTCCACCCCACTTTGCACCCCCAATTTCTCAAATGTTTGCGAGTGTGCATTTTTGTATGTATATATATATTGGTATGGTTAATTTCTTGGTTTAGTCTTGAGAATGCTGCAGTGCAGCGGTACATGTCGACTCTAGTTTAATAAATTTTTATGTGGAAAGTGCATAGTGTTTCACTTCATATCTCATACTTTTTTGACATAACGATCTCTTTTCACTGAGAAATCTATTACTTTATTGAAATTTACTTGAATAAAGAGTGTGCTCTCCAGCAATAGAAAGTTGCAGTGCTCAATATCAGCTGAGTATGATGCATAAAATAGCGCAATCGAAAATCTACCTCTTCATGTATGTAAGAAATTAATTTTTCTCTAGAAATATTCTCAGGTGTTGGAAGTATAATTCGAGTGCATTTTTACTGCAGTATTGAAAATCCACAAAGATTCCATGGAAATTATGCGTATTTCTATTTGATGATTCTCAGGAGCCAAATTGAATAGTGTTTCGTGGCTCATGGTTTCGTTGGTGCCAAAATACAGGAAATCCAGTGAAACATAAACAGTGAAGAACGGATAAAAATGACAATATCAATAAAAAAAAAAATTGTATAGTATCATTGTATTGATTTAAAGGTGTATTCTCATTGGTGCATAGTCATTTATATCGTTGCTCACTAATGCTGATAGGTATGCTTAGGAACTAGGCATCATTCGAAATGTAATTAGCTATATGCGTTGAAACCGTTTATTTAAAAATATATTTTCATTCTGGTAGATTTGTGAAGGTGTTTAGATTGATCAAAATCTCTATCGGTAGTGTTGTCCGTCGTAAATACAGTGGCCACTATTTTTGTCTTTAACTCTGGGATAAAACTAAATTTTGACGGAAGTTTGCTCGTCGGTAAGCATTTGTTACTCGATTGTCTCTTGCTGATATTTACGACATTCATCGTAAAAGTTACTCGCAATATTTGATACACGAAAAAAGTTGTTTCCAAAATTTAAACTCCACTGACTTATAATGTACACATCCATACATTTATGGGTGAGACGTCTTTCTGCGAAAATAAAAGCAATCTGATATTTATTGTTTTTGTCTGTTTACTCTGTTTTTCTGTACCTACATTGCTTTCTGCAGGTATATTCTCCAAGATTTTTTTTTCAAACGATGAATGCAACTCAGTTATTGTTGTATTGTAACTCTAAGGCACAAGAAACATTTAGCTTGCGTTTTCGAGGAATAACTTCATCTAATAGATGTTCTCACCACCTTGTGTCGGTTGACTTTATCTCGTCTTTATGTGATTAAATCGATTCTACAATCATCGAGCATCGGTATGCGAGACCATATTATCTTTCACCGCGCTTTCATTCCGTCTAACTTATCACTCGCCTTCTCTGCTGTGTGTTTCTCTCCTCAGAAAATCCATGAGTTCACATTCTACATCACTACTTGGAAACCATTTTGAATGTAAATTATCGCAGAAGAAAGAGTAGCTTTCGAAATAGATTCCAAGTGGAAAAAAAAGTTTTCTTATTGAATATTCTCTCCCATTCTTGGGAGATAAATTTATAAGATTATTTCGAATCTCACGTAGTAGATACTTTCCGAAAGCTCACGGACATTCAATTTTCTCGGAGTAATTTCTCCCGGAAACGTTGAAATTCCGTCTCCTGCAGGTGCAACATCACTGTGTTTGATTTACGATCCGGAAATGCTCTCTTCCGAGAAAAGATCTCCAAATTTTTATTGGTCGGTACTTTGCAGGTTTTTACGCGCCGTTCTGTGCTCACATCAAGGTCGTTTCTCTGTTTGTTTTATTTATTTTTCTGATGAACGAAATTCGTTGAAATTGAATGTGAAATCCGGATTTGAATTCTTTTTAGATGCTGTGTTATAAATGCAATTGTTTTCGCAGCCTCCTTCTCTCATATTTATGCCTAGTTTTCTTGTTTTCCTGTCTGTGTATACTAACTGTGGTCAAGACTCTCATCTGAGATAGTCTTAGTTGTTCTTTGTTAACTTTCATTCCGTCGCTCTTTTATTTCGTCGTACTGTATGCACACCAAGGTCGTTTCTCTGTTTGTTTTATTTTTTGATGGACGGAATTCGTTGAGATTGTATGCAAAAACGGGATTTTCGTTAACGGAAAGATATAAGTAAAACAGGAACAGCTGTAGTAATTTTGCACATTAATTTATTCGCTAAACCGTTTCAACGTTTTCACGTCATTTTCAAGAGCTGTTTGTTTCTTATTACAATTAATTTCCACGAAGATAACTCGTCCACAATCGATTGGATTTGCATTGATTTAAGATTCTTTGTAATGCATGCGATTGTGCTTGCACGCTTCTTCGCGAAAATTAATGCCTTGTTGCTTGGGTTGATATCTATGTGTAAATACTTTGGTTAGGGCTTGTAAGGCATAGTCTTCTCTTGATATAACTAGTATTTTCTTGCTCTTTTTTTTCTTCGTTTGAAAATCAAGCAATCGCAGTTATTGATCTTTTTCTCACTCACCTCATTAGTTGAGATTGAATACAAAAACCGTATTTTCATTCTCTTGAGATGCTTTGAATTTATGCATTCGATTGTGTACATAGGCTCTTCCGCGCATATTAGTCTCGTTTCTTGTGTTTCTATCTGTGCATAATTTCTGTGGTCATTGTAGATAAGACATACACTCATCTCCGCTTTCTTGCACACTGGCACTGTTTTATTTCTTTGTTTGAGAAGTAAGGAAGTAAAGCAAAGTAAGGTACTCATTAAACAATAATTTTCTCATCCATTTTGGTATACTCTTTCATATGGACTCATGTAATAATAAAGGATGTCCTTTGATGGTGGTAAATATTTTTAGGGAGTGGCGTAGCTAGGAATATGCTTTGGAGGGGATGAGCGACCTCCCCGCAGGCACTCAGAACAATTTATGAAAAATGATATGCCTTCAAATACATTTTATGTCATTTCGGCACTTAAATTTAACTTTAAGTGGATATAGTTATTATACATCAATACTAGACGATTATTCAAATTATTTTTGTTATTTATCTGAGGCTTCAGTTGGTATCCATCCCCTCATCCCCCATAGTTGAGTCACTGTTTTTAGGTGATATTCATAAACTAGAACTAGGTTATTAACACTTTTTTGGCTGAAGAGAAATTAATGAAAATATGACACATGCTCAATGAAAAATAATTTAAAGGATGATGTTTTAAGTTCTGAATTTTAAGTGATAGCTTATAAAACTATGGAAAAAATTAAGGATGATTTTTGTTGAAATAAACAGTGGAAAGAAAGCGTATTCATTTACATGCGTGAGAAAGGGTAAGTCATCAGAATTAATGTGATTTTTATAAATTTTCTAATGAAGAGGTTGAAGTTAGGGAATGAAACAGCAGAAATGAAAATATTGATGGAAAATGAAAAAGAAGAAACTTTGTGCTTCCACATGAATATTTATTCACACATTTACACGACCATGGTTTCAACATTAGACGTCATCATCAGGTGAACTCTACAGAGGTCAATCACATCATATTATACCAGGCTTGCAGGGGGAGGGAGGAAGGTAACTGGGTTGAACGGATTGGTCAACAGAGGTGAGGGAGGGGGAAAGAACTTGGTCATGCGGTGGAAAGAAGTTAGGTGGAGGAGGCTCCACTTAGGGAGGGTATGGCAGGTGGAGGGGGGATTCAGGTGAGAGAGAGACCGAAGGGTTCGTCATCTCATTAGCCCAGGAATTTAGGAGCAAAACGTCGTTTCCAATGTTGTCAATGGAACGTACACGCTGCGAAATTTCCATCTGTTCCATAGCGTCTAATCTACGTCCTTTAGGTTTAAAATGAAGCACTTCAAATACAAAATCACTTTGATGATTGCTTTCTAACAAATGTTTGACAAATTATCAAGTAGTCTTTTTGTTTCTCATGCAGGCTTGATGTTCTTTCTCCCGTTATTGAAAATTTCGCCCCGTTTGCCCAACATACACCGCGTTGCATTCATATTTTAACCTATAGACCCCAATCCTTTCTTCCCTTGGGATGGGGTCTTTTGTGAGGGAAAGAATGTTTCATTATTGCGGGATCGCCAGCTAATTTAAATTACTATAGTCTTGTTTTCCGGCTCTATCGAGGTAGATAATTAATAAGGTAGATACATTTGAGATGGGTAGATACCGAGATGCTAAGGCAGATGCTTACTTTTCTATACTTACTGAGGTTAATTAATTGTTTTCTCATTATACTTCGTTATATAATCCTTATATCGTTTCCGAATTCCTTCGATAAATTGAAGCAATTCAAACTATATCGCGCTCTTTACGTTCAGGATTTGTGCTCCATCGCCAAATCCTTTCAATTCGTTTCGATCTTTTTTTTCAACCCACCGTAGTCGCTACTATGGCGGGCGGTTCAGCGCAGCGATCCTTTTCTATGGGCTTGCTTTCCGAAGACAAAGCGCGACAGCGGAACACTAGTCAAGTGTCCATCAGACGACCGTTTGGAGAAAGACAAGTCGCTGTCGTCACTCGCGAATCCTGTCGAAGGTATATGTCCTCACTCGTACTTCGGGAATGCATTCCGAATCGGACGCTTCGGAGGTGGAAAAAAAGAGCCAGTCGTCGCATCTGGGCTCGTATACGGGCCATCTGCTCTTGTTTCGGAGACACAGGTCCGCGCATTACAGCGCCATTGGTGGCGCTGTTTGAAGCTAGATTTATCGGGAGAGACAGGAGGTGTTTTGTGTTCCGCTGAACAAGGGTGTCGTGTCCGTGAGATCAGGTGAGAACGGAAGGGAAACGAGGATTCCGGTCTCTCCCAGAAATGTGTGAACTCCCATCGATTGCGTGTTTGCTCGATTGATT
Source organism: Ischnura elegans (assembly GCF_921293095.1). Taxonomy (NCBI): domain Eukaryota; kingdom Metazoa; phylum Arthropoda; class Insecta; order Odonata; family Coenagrionidae; genus Ischnura; species Ischnura elegans. The sequence continues at coordinate 41,622,924 of NC_060250.1, read as the reverse complement.
TGTCTGCCTTGGTACAAAACTCGTGACATAAAATACTCAGTTGGAGAATCAGTGATTTCTGCTTGGAGGTTGTAAATATACTAGAGGGGGCATCACTGGTTCCAAGCGTTGAGCGCAGTGTGGCAGGAATGGGGGTGCTTGGGTAGGAAAGCCACGCCTACTTTGACCAAAACGTTGATAATCCCATAAGAATCAATGCTAAGTATTTGGTGAAATATTCGGTCACGATCGTTGTTACGTTAAAATAAACTATCGTAAATGAGCACATTAAACCTTTTTTCTATCACTATGGGAAAGCTTCGTGAAAATATTTCTCGAATATCTTTTCCAAAGGAAAAAATATTGTCATTCACTACAGTTCCGCTGTGAAAATATCCATTCCCCTGCACTTCTAGTGGTAATTAATAAGATTACAGCCAATGGAAATCTTACGAAAGCGGGCCGGTCGCAATAATGCTACAAAAGTATGTTCAAGACGATATATTATCTCCACGATATGACTAAATGGACAGTTTAATATACACAGTAGTGTGACGAACGATCAGAAAACTCTGACAACAATCAAGAAGTAATTGTTGCATTTTCATTTTACAAATCAGAGGCGATATAAGTAAGTACAGAAGCGATATAAGGAATAGAATACTTGATTATATATGTACTCTGTTCGAGACTGTAAGTCCGAAAATTGTCAAACCAAGACGGCGGAATTCTGACCACGCTTAAAACTCGAATACAGCGCCTCCAAATGTTTACAACCTCCTTGGATTTCTGGGAATTAATGCACTAAGTCTAACTACCAAGTTGTGAATACGTATGGGGACGGTAAAAACTTTCCGCTATGGAGAGGTGTTCTGTTCGCTGTCCTGAGGGGGACAATCACGGTGCGACAAATCGATAGGGTTTCCCAACTAGTTGAGTGAGGCCACTAATTCAGTTGGGAAAACTATCTCTTCCACTATTGTCGTGTCTTATTGAAGGCCGCGCAGTAGAAAATCGAAATAGTTCATACTGCCTATCTTTTAAAATATTGTTACCCTCATGGATGTTTTGGGGATCTAAGTAAAAGCAAGTAGAACGAATAAATTTGATTAGTTATGATTTATTTGTTTACTTTTGTGCGATTATACACGGCATGTTATCTTTGGAAACACTTATTCTCCGTTGTACTATTATCATTACCTAGCTGAATATCAAGCGAAAGTTGCCAGAAAATTTTTCTAGGATAGTTAGAATTTATGGAAATTCCAACATGATTTGATATCAATTATCAGAAACGTAACACATTTACGGGGTCTAGTTTATTGTTCCGCTGATCAAAGGAGTTGCCTCAGTGAGTACTGATTTGATCGAGAAAAGGAACGACGATTTGGGTCTGTACATGATTGAATATCAGTGACTCTCGGGAATCAATGGAACTACTAACATAAGTCAGTCTTCCATATAGCAGACATTTTATTTATTAATACACAGTATTTTTCTAGTCAACCATTTGGTTAGGCGGAAAATGAAATGAAAAAATATTAAGGCCAAAAAAGGAAATATGAAACACGAAATAAAAACAGCAAAAACAAACCTCACGATTAATTTTTTTAACTTCATTACATATATGCGAGTATAAATTGGGAAGAGCTAAAATATTTCCACGAGTGAATTATTCCATGCCCCTAAGCCGTGATGTAGGAAGAAAAATTCAAGCGTATCTGAGTGCCGCCTCGGATGCTGAATCTCACAATTATCTTATATGGGCATGGAGAAATTTTCCGCTCTTGAGAGGTGTCCTATGTCCTAAGGGAGAAAATTACGGCGATGTTTGCTCATGCTCTGACGTTGTCATTTGTAATATTATGAGAAAAGCAGAGTTCCCAGAAGAATGGCATGATTACATGCGGAAGTTTCTTCGAAGCTGACCTTTTCAATAAACCCATTTATATTTTCGTATAATTTGCAGAAAATTTACGGGGCCTTGTAAACATTCTCTTATTAATTCTCTAAGTGTTTGACTGTAGGCAAAATTATTACCATCGTAAATTGTGTACTTGTAACAAAGAGAACATCAGCGACGCGCCTGTGCTAGAACAAATATTTTCCAACCTCGCTGCGAGCAGCCGTGGAACTAAAACGGTCATATACCTAAAACAGTTTGTTTATATTTTTTAGTATTAAAACAACTCTTTAGCTTGCACATTCCTAATTATATTCTTTTCAATCGTTATCTGTGTTATGACTAGCGGCGCCGTTAGTAATATCACAAGAACTTGAATTTGCTTTGCTGCAATGGAGCCTTCTCTATCACAGTATCATTTACCACAAAAATGTCTTTCCACGCTATATTTCCAAAACACCCGCAGTTAGTAATGAAAAGTAGAATGATCACCAATAAGTAAACCAACATGATATTTATTCCTTTTGGCTCGATGTTTTTTTCCCCCGGATAAGTGCGTCGTTGGCCAATGGATTTCAAGGAATGGTGTTTTATTAATAGGAAAGTTTTATAAGAATGTGTCCGATATTGGAGGTAATTGTGGCGAAAATACATATATTTTTACCATCTGCGTCCGTGACTAAGTTTTCCAAAAAAATTAATGCTAGCGTTTCATTTAGAAACTAGGAAGTTAGCTGCCCAAATAGGTATTACAGCCAAGGCATTGGGCCTGTAGTTTGTGTGGAGCCAGTTTTTCACATCCGTTGGCCGATAAACATTGAATATGAGCTACATTGCTACATTAAAATCAAGAAATTAATGTAAATTGTGAGATATATATGCTGTTTAAACAGAAAATTTAGCTTTTTTTTAAGATTTCAGCATTAAAAGAAGTCGTGCATAATTTCAATCTTATTAAAAGAAATTAATTATTTCTCTACTTAATCACTTTGTGATTCAACCAAAGGTTGGTTTGGTTTTATTTCTCAATTAATCTAGGAAAAATTAGCCCATTTTTACATCTTTTATTTTATTAAATGATTGATCATATTCATCGGCCCCAGGTGTAAAGAACAAATTTAACGTCTATAACTTCTTTTGAAAATCATTTTTGTTTCCGTCATTACCTTTTAGGCAAATATAATTAAAGATTTACTTACGTGTAAATGTAAGCAATGCATAGCAAAAGGAATTGTAATACAGAAATGATCTTTAAAAAAACCTAAATTTTCACGTATAAAATCAATATAGCATAGTATTCATATTGCATGTCATAGCATGTTCACTATTCCAATCAGAATGAAATGGCAAGACTATTAATAAAAGACTTAGCTGTTTCACAAAATAAAATATATTGCCTATATTATTGGCAATATATTTTATTTTGTGAAACAGCTAAGTCTTTTCTTAACCTTTGTGCATCATGAAGGAGTTTCACTATGTTACGCCAACCACCATCGCATTTATTAATAAAACATTTTTTTTATCATGTTAAGAGATTGAATAATTTTGATCATTCTTTATGAAGTTTTTTTTATGAGTTATGTAAATTAAAATTGTGAAAATTTAATTTCATTGCATAAGGTAATTTACGAATGCTCATTATTTTGCTGAGGTTTTACTACGTATTTCATTTCAGAGGAATATCACAAATAAAAAATTTTAAAATTCTAAATTAATTCTAAGGTAGTTATTAAGATCACAGTCATGACTTATCAGAAAATTGTGTCAAATATTAACCTCCTAGATTTTATATGAGTCTACTGTTATAAAGCGCTAGTGTAAAAATTTTAAAGGCATTATGCTGATGTTGGCCTCTTTTTAAAGTATCTCATGCCCGTATGTTTTGGCTATTCACTTTTTGTAATCACCTTTTGTGCACCCTACGTATATTCAGTCCTGCATGCCTGCCAGCGAGTTCACATATGTATAATTCAATTACCTTGGGATTCCGGGGCGAAGTTTGAGGAGTAATGGAAATTTATTCATGAGGCGTACTTTGCTGCTGGCAACGATTGTTGCATTTTCATGAAAATGACGTCATTAATGCTTGATAATGATTTAAAAAAACGTGTGGGAGGGGTGGTCGAATCTGCCTCATTCCATTCGGATGTTGTGGTGAACCCTAATAGCCATTGTGACGTCGCTTGACGAAGATGTAAGATCGCATATGGTGGTGGAATTTCGATTGAAAGCTTGGATGACTCTGTGATTTTTAGGAGAGCTAAAGTTCTTTTCCTTTCTCAATCTGGTTAAATGTTGATAAAAATTCCTTTCTTCTTATCCGTGTGACGTACGATGGCTGACGCTTTATGGGGTTGGATGTTTGTCAAGATTTCAGACCCTAGGGTTGCAGTCATTCCATGTTTGGGGAATGTATATTTTATCTTCTTAAATTGTCATGGCCTACGAGAGCCTGGCTTGAGCCCCGATCGGAATGCACTAGGTTTACTGCAACTTCTTTAACACACATCCATTTCGGTGGTTAATACATCGTTTGCCTAAAAAGGAGAAACATGCACAAATCTTTCAATGTTTCCGTCCTAACTTTGTGGGACCACGAGTTAGGATAATAAAACTCACTTTGTTTGTTTTACGCCGACAAGTACTTCTCAGTATGGTATGTCATTGTCAATTTCTTTTTTCTGCTTTGAAGTGACTACTAAACACTGAAATAAGGGCCGAAAATACTGTCGATAATCAGGGAGAAGTGCGGAACGAACGATTAATTGTGAATTTTATTTCCTATGCACGAAGTAATCGAAGTGCAGTACAAAAAAGGTAACCTTCGACCTGAAGACGAATGCCGGATAGGCTAGGAAGCAGCTGTCCACAAGCAAACTGTTGCGGAAGATAACCCGAGAAAAATACAGTAATTGTTATACTCTCTTCCTTGGACAAAGTTATATCTCTTACTATATCTTTTTGTAGCCCCAAAGGTGGAATTATAAGTCCAAAACATTGGATAAGAATAGTAATTTTTTAATAGGCACTATACCCATCCATTAAGAATGGCATGTAATGATATAGCTACACGTAGTGAGTTCTGATTTAACTCTTTTTTTATCACAAGTACGGCTAACGGGCGAGAGAGGGCCTCTGAATACATCCTCTTATTTACGGAGCTGCTTCCACCGATTTCGGAAGGTTCTCTTCTGCTCACCCTTCCAACCCTCACTGGTAACGTCTTCCCTTTTCAATAACCGTCAGATTGAAGGGGGCGTTGCTGGACAGCCAGCCTCTTTGGGATTCGTCGCGACACCCTTCGGCGACGTCGTGAAATTTGATGGCGCGATAGTTTCCCGTGGGTTCCGAAGCAAGGGGGTGTTGTGAGGTGCCTTTTTGGGATAGTACTGATGAAGAGATTGGAGATGTAGGAATCGAATTTTGAGGTGATTGGGACGGGAAATTATTTAAAAAATATTCCTTCAAGAATTGTGATTTCATCATTTATATTGTTACTTCAGGGTATGGTAATACAATTTACAGCAATTTTCTACTCATTTTTAAGGTTGATTTTGCGGACCTATTGCTTTTACTGTGCATTGTTCATGAAATGACACATATTGGGACAAAATATAAGAAAAATTGCAGAGTAATATAGAAAAATATCACTTATGTCATTAATTAAATATAATTGAAATTCTTTGGCTTCGTGAATAAATGATGATGCTTCAAATCAATAAGGAGAATAGATTTTTGGTGTTGATGACTATGAGATGTATTTGATAGTTATCTAAAATTTTCTCTTTTGGCTCCCGTAACGGCTCATTTATCATTCCAATGGATGTGATGTGTGTGACTCAGCACCGTGATATTTAGGCTAGGAGTTCCTTTATCTACACATGGCGCGGTATTCAGGATGCTTAAATGGTAACCTTGAAGGTATTTGCTGCATGGTGCTGAGTGATTCCGTTTGAGGCACTTCCTCCTTGTTCCTATTCTGCATCCTAATACTTTACTGCTAATTTTTTTTTCCAAATGACCGATACTGGTAATTTTGGCGCAGTTTTTAATTTAATAAAAATGCCTTTCTTACGAATAGCAATTCTTTGTCCTTCTTAACCATGTGGATTTTCAGGAGGTTCCATAAAGTTCCTAAGTGGCTGGTTAGAAACATTGAATGGTTAAACCATGAATTATACATATTTACATGATTACGTAAGTATATCAAAAGCATAATTAATGAAACAAATACAAGGAGTTATTAATTCCTTATTATGTTATTCACCAATCTTTAATTTTTCTCTTGATAGTTGCCAGTGCCAAGCCTTTTAAATTGCGTAAATGTTAGAGATACCACTAAGAGTAATTGCCATACTATATTTAAGCACCTTTCCCATAAAAATTGGTGATATGTAATCGTATGTTTTCCACAATGGAAAAGTTCTATCAATTATATAGGGCGTTTTCTTACGAGGAATAAAGATTTACATTACCTTACTTGAAAGAAAACCCTGGAAATATCAAAATAGCATCTTAAGTTTCCAGCAAGTAATCTGTTACCAAAAATTATTTATCTAGCGGAATATATACGCCCTCTTAAAGAAGCTATTCGAGTCGAAGGTAGTTCTTAGTGGCTTCCGTCGACTCGTCTTTGGAAGGAGATGCTCTCTCTCATACAGGAAAAATAAGAGGTGAATGCATTTTAGTATGCCTGACCAGAACGCCCAAATGTGCAGGGGGAGTAGAATAAGACATACGCGTGTGGTGGTATGTCTGTATTCACCTTGCCTTAGCCGAATGGGGGATTTTCTGGGGGGGAATTTAACGGCCGAGGGGGCATTTTTCAACCCACTTATTATCTCTCTTGCTCCGGCTGAAATTCAATTTCCGTGGACGGCGACGAAGAGTATCAAAATCCCCCTTCTCTCGCCGCACCTCCCTGCTTCAAGGCCCTGGGTCCACTTTTCTATTCTCCACCAGCTCCCTCAACGCCCTCCTCCGACACATTGTCAACCCTTCCTTTATCCTTGATGTCGTGCCATCTTCTGGCACCACGGTGATTCCTCTGATCTGGTTTCCCTCTTCCATCGCTATATTGCATATAAGGGGGTGAGAAGCCATGGGGTACAAGTGACTTTAATCTAAACAGAGTTCGGTACCCCTGCCATTGGCGATCATATTCAATCAAGATATTCCAGCATATATTTTCAGGATTATGGCCGAAACTATTGTAAAATTTCAATAATTCGTCCTAAGTTTTATCAGTTGATAAAAAATAGACCCCAATTTGATGGTCAAGGGATACGAGTGAGTATCTGTTTGGTGCTGACATCGCGTGGAAAATCAAATGCACTACAAAATATCTAGTCCATCTCGTTTGTTTTTTACCTAATTTCTGTGACTACCCCTATTTAGAAAACATCACTTGCACTCCTTGGCTTCTCCTCCCTTCATAATCTTAGTTATTCCATAGTCTAGGGGTCGGCAACCTACGGATCGCAAGCCGCATGCGGCTCTTCCGATGTCAAATTGCGGCCAGTTCCACGCGTATGTTTATGTTCCATGTGTATATTATTTTATTTTCAGAACTCAAAAAAATATCGCAATGACGATAAAATGCATGAAATAAAGGAAGGAGAAACGCAAAAGCGTACCTATAATAAATAAATTGCCGGTAGTCAAATTTCCATGCACTGTCGAGATGTAGCTGTGAAACTGATTCCATAACCTTTGAATCTTCCGTCTCAAATGGTTGCCGACCCCTGTCATAGCCGATTATATTCAATCAAGAAATCCTAACATAGATTTTCAGCAGTATGGCCGAAACGAGTGTAAAATTCCTGAAAGTTTCAATATGTTAACCTAAGTTCTATCAATTTAGTAACATTCTCTATTTAGCTAGTTATTGATAGTAATATTCTAACATTATGGTCACATCCACGGTGTTATTCGCATTTTAGTCAATTTAGCAAGTAACTAGGATAGTTTCTTTTACCAATATTTTAATCCCAGTTGCTAATTATGGTATCATACCTATATATGCCATGTATGCATGCATATACGTAAGGTTCCTATGCCAAGTAGTCAAAAATATAATTCAAAATATATGACCATGAATGAAAGAAGTTGTTTAATTTTTGATGCAAATATTGCGCGTGAGTATTGGAACTTGTTCTGCAATTTCATACTCTAAAAAATAATATAATACAGACTCATTCAAGGTGAAACTATGCCCCCCCCACTCACCCTAAAGCTACTGTACCTATAGAATTGTATATTTTCCTACAGCTTCCTCGAATCCTCCGTCCATTACTTCGTCAATCCCTCCTTTAACCATTGTTGCGCACTAGTACTTACTTCTCTCTTCTGGCTCCACTGCTCTTCACCTCGTTCTGGTTATCCCACGTCCATCTTGATCTCCTCCCTCCAACAGTGAGTCGCTTCATTGACTTCATTAACTTCGTTCATCTTTTTCTATCAAGTCATCCTGAAACAATTTTCTAGCATTGTGACATATAAATTTTAATATGCCAGTCTAGGTTTTCACTGACTGGGCGCAGTAGCGGATCCAGGATAGGAACTTGGGTGGGGGGGGGGAGGCTAAGTATGGGGTAAATTCCCTGAAGTATTGCGGGTCCGAACAAAAATTACCATTCTATCTAGTGTAAATTGGACGCCATAGCCTCCTTAGCCCCCTCCATAGCTCCGCCTCTGATTGGGCGTCATCATTTAGTTTATTGTCTAGCTTGTAAATCATCTGGATTATGAACATTGATTATAAAATTATTATATTACTTGAGTAATTCATGGTTTAAGGTCACACCACGTGTCGCGTGCTTATATTAGTCGATTTCTACAAGTCTCGAACAAATCGGGCCGATTTTCTCAATAAGATTTTTGAATCGCCAATTCTTATTACATTTTAAATTACTATACCCGAAACAAAACCTTGTCTTCATTTTACTATGCACTTTACGTGATGAATAAAAAAGACTCCGATTTTCAATTCAGATATTACCTGTAAGCCTAGAGATTTGTGAAGTAAACGAGAAACGTCTCTTCCACATCTTACTCGAAGCAGCTGTGCATAATGTATTGGCTGTTTTTTTAAACCTCAAAAGCTTCCTACTGTCGCGTATCTCACAGAACCAATCCTTCCTTTAGTTTTAATTTTATTTTCTGTTTAGATCCCCTATTCTTTCCCTCGTCCTATTTATTAGGAGTTGCATCCTTAGCAACAGTAAGAATGCTACACTTGCAATTCCTTTTCAATCAAGTAATCTTAGCAATTATTGGAAAACTCCTACGTTTAAGCTCTGCTTGCAGCGTCTTCTTCGAGATGATTCATTTCAAACAACATTCCTGAATGATCTCTTAAATTGCTGTCCAGAATTAGGTAAGTAGTTTCTATATGAGAGAAACCGCAGCAAGAATGAAATGATGTATCAAGCTTTTCATAAGTTAATACAATACATTCCAAGAGAAAAATATTTTGCTTAATTACAATAAGCGAGGAACTTCGCAATGAAGTTTCATAAAAATATCTTTCATGAAGAAGAAATAAGAACCGCAATGAGAGCCACTCTCTGTGGTTGAATGAATGAATAATGAATGAACGAAAGCATATCAATTTAGATAGTGTTTACCGTTTAGAAGAACTTATATTAAAGAAACCAATTTTTAAGTAGGTACTCGGAAGAAAGACGAAGTTTAAAATACATGCTTTTAGTGAAGTTATAAGCCTCGTGTGCTAATGCAATAATGTCATTGTTTTAAAGATCTTTTCATTCGACAGCAAACATCCACATACAATTACGTGAACACAATTGCTCTGAAAATTCATTATGCAACAAATACAGTACCCGAAAACAAGAGGATGCCTGAAAAGAATAAATATCGGCTGTATGTAATTAACATGTTTGTTTGGCAGAGCCGAATGCACTTATCTTTTCAGTATTCTCTCATATTCTTTCAAATTAACATGCGAGTTAACAGTAATCATATGCAGAGGGAGTAATTATGGCCCTCTGTACTGAAGCCATCCTTTTCGAACGTCAGTGATGAGAGCATCATTTTGCTATGGTAATCATTTATTAGCATGTTAAATATGTTATTTTTGTTCACGATGTTCTCATCTTGGCAGTGTAGAAAGGAGGCATTTTGCGTTATGAACAGTATTAGTCTTTTTCGAACTCTGTATATGGTATTAAATATATTGTTTGATCATCAATTTAATGTATTTAATTGATAATTTACCTAATTGTCACCAAATGCTGTTATTTTAGCCATGAAAATGGTTTGACTGCATATATTTGTTTAGTTTTGCTTTTCTCTTCGGAGCTATATGATATATGCTTATCTTGTTGTTCAATGTACTAATGATTTGATGTTAGCGTTATTAGCATTGTGTTCTTGCGAAAAGGATCTCGCATTTAGCAATTTTATTTATGCGTGAAGCTATATCAGTTGTCGAACAATTTATCTTCTAGTAAAAATTCGTCCCACCAAATCGAACGGTCGAGCGCAAAAGAAAACATTTTTCCTCAAATCAATTTATAAGTTGTGCTTGAGAATTACGGCTCAAACTCCTTGACCTTTCTTTCATCATGTAGCCTAGATTAAAGAAAACCTTTCCGAGTGTCCCTAATGAGCATGTCACGCAGATTAGATTCGGAAATGTTTTTATGGTACCTATATGATGACAAGGAGCTTAAAGTATTATCTAGGTGCCGAGTTTTGAATGAATGATGAATTGAAATACAAGTTTTGAAAGAAATTGATTCATTTTTAACGTGCGAGCAATAAACAATATCCCAGATACTGCGGCAGTGATAAGTGTAAAAATATCTCACGACTAAAAGGAAAGGCGTTTTAATTCAAAAAGGTTTTGAAATTACAAGTTATAAAAATTACAAGTTAAAGCTCGTGATGATGCAGGTGAGATTTGGGCGCATTTACTTTAAGTTCCCTACGTTACCGCTACGGATAATGCATCTTAATTTTCTTAGGTTATTAACTCTAAATATTGTATTTCTTTTTAGTCTTCTTCTCCGTAATAGCTAAACCATCAAACCGTTCTCTGCCAGTTAACCGACATTTTTAAACAATCACGTGCAATTAGTGCATATACTTTGGCTACGTTTGAAGTTTTATTGGACTCATGCATTTCTGTCTAATTGCTTCTTTTTCCCTGCGGCTATTAATAATCTATATCAAATAACTGGGGAGGTTTGTACTTTTGCTGGACGGTTTACACCAATGCCGAGCATTTTCACCTTTACCATCGGAAATTAGAGCTCACATTTTGCTTTTGCTCACATTAATCGTGATTGTTGAAACTCGTAAGGTGTTTGGGTGTTTAATGGATAGGAGAGCAATGTGCGGATATTGGTAAAGTTGAAGGTATTTGAGTGACATCATTCAGCACTACTCATCGTATTAAAACGTTAAAATAAAAGTAATAGGCCCATTTTAACTGAAAATTTCTAATTACGTCACGATTATAGGTAGAGCATTTTAAATTACTCTGAAATTTACTTCTTCTTAATTTACTTGTGAAAGCATTTTGTTCTACGTTTACGTGGCATGCTTAGGGTAAACTTTTTTTCAACCCATGCCGAATGTCAACTCAGTCTTTCCTCGCGGGTAAAGCCAACGAGACATTTCCCCTGTACCCCTCTGGTTGTGCATAACGTGTGCAATCGAGGTTGGATGCAAACAGCACTAACCTTTTCCACCCTCGCATATGCGGACACGATGGAGAAAGAATTCATTATTCATTCCGCAGTGATCTTCTTCCTTCTTCTCCCTTCCCTAAGTTCTCCGTCTACGTCATACCCTTTATCTCCTTACCGCTTCCCCCCTTTTCACCCTAACCCCCTTATAACATGTTTTGCCTGCCTTTATTTCTGACGTGGATACTTGCTCCCATGAACAGCGGCTTGCTTTTCATAATCATCCTCTGAGTGGCAATTATTTACTGACTATTTGATGAAATTCAGCTTCTTGCTTAAGTTGGCATCGCATTTCGTCGCCATTACACGGATGCCTCTATGTTTTTTACTTATATTTACGCGTCAGTGATAATTTTTATATCCTAATAACCTCACTATCCTGCTTCAGTTCATTCATTGCTATAAGCATTTTTCGTGGCCTCCTTATTATGTGTATGATAATGTAAATGAATGGCAAAGCAATAAAACAAAGAGCTCAATATTTGTCACTGATACAAAAACTGAAATTTAAGAAATGAAGACGTATGAGCGAGATTAGAATGTATTATAGCATTGCTGCTTCCTCGCTTATTGCCTCAAGAATATCATTTTAGACAGGTACGAAGGTTGAAATAAATAGAATCTCGCTGAACCCCAGGGTTAAGAATTAAATCAAGGACTATTTCATACTCTTTAAGCGCTCGAGAGTATAATTTTAAACCCTGCTCATTTTTGCATTTCTTTCCTTGTGATAGTTTTTTGGTCCTTCATTTACGGAGATTGTGTTTGTTGTGCCCTTAACCGTTCACATTGGCTAATTTGCCTACGGGGGTGCGGTTAAGAAATCCGTATTTTTCAAATACATGGATATACATATTTTGCTCTTTTTCTTATGGCTCCTCTTTTTTTTGTAAATATTAGAGATATCTAATAAAAAATAAACCGATGCGTAATCTTGAAGAATATGAGAAAATATAGTGAAAATGCCTACTTAAGTGCCGTTTTGACTCTTCTTGCGATTCTAGTCTAATTGAAAGAAATACCTCGAGCCGTGGAAAATTGCAAGTATTTATTTCAATATGAAAAAAATTCACTTCATCTCGCTTGAATCTTTGGATTATAATTGTATGGTTGAGTAAAGGAAGTAGCTAAAGTTTTGCTTAGTGAATAAGTTCTTACAATTTTCTACGATTATCATCGTGAACTATTGCAACTAGTACCTATCGTCCTTTAATCGTGGAAACTTGCAAGAACGAGTTATTATTTCAACTTAGAGAAATTACACTCCATCACGCTTGAATATTCGGATTTTAATTCTGTTGTTAAATAAAAGCAGGAACTTAGTTTTGCTTAGACTCGACTTCGTCATCTTTAAATCATGAATTTCCGACGAATCTTTAATCCCATCCCCTCCAAGGGAATCCTCTCCCTCGTCTCCATCTGTGTGCTAATGCAAATCAAAATGTTTCAAAACCCTCCCGTCCAGATCCCTTCTCCTGTCATTACGTCACAAGGAAGACTCTTCTCTTCCTTTCATCTCGTCAACATCGCCTTCTTAGCCTCTGCCTTTCACCATTTCTCAGAAGACCTCTCTCGCCATTTGCTCCAACGCTTTTCCAACGTATTCACAAGAAACCTCTCGTAGATACATATTTACTCCTCAAAATTTTACCTTTTACGTTGAAGTCTTTATTGTGATTTCTGACTGGATTTTGCTGATTCATTCCAATGATACTAATTTTATTCTTCCTCCTGAATTCTATTCTAAGAAAACTTATATAATGGACATCATGGGTCCAGTAACTTCTTCCATGTGAAGAACATGGGCCATCCAAATTTACGTGGTGCTTAGAAGCAACCGTAAAATTTTGAGTCAACATTGAGATTTCTCGGCACTCTATGAGGTTTTAAATCCTGTGTGTGAAAATTTGGGGCCACTTTTTCATTTTTATGACGACTGTTCATACGGTGGATAGGTTATGGATGACGACTTGATACTACTTTGAAACGAAAGTAATTTTTACAAATGATCTAATTTATTTGGAAAAAGATCGAAGTCAATTTATCGGATATTGATTACACTCTTGATCGGGCGAGAGTCAGCGGTAGCGTTGGGTTACTTATATGCAATGCATCACTTCACAAATAATCCCGTCATCCTCCAAATATTTGCAACAACACATACTTTTAAAGGGGCAAAATTTATATATACTAAAAATATAATATCATATATCGCATATTAATGCCATAATTGGTGAAGAAGTGGCTGAATAATAGTTTTTACAGAAGTGACAGACCTATTATACATATTCTGAGGTATAAAGCATAGGATACCTTGGTAATAAACCATGAATCAGGCCTACTATTAATATTTAAGTATTATTCAAATTCTTCTTTTGGGAAAAATAATTGATGATTAATGTTAAAATTTTAATTAAAATAATCTTTTTTTCCATAGCATCTTTTATGTTGTTGTTTAAAAAGATATAAACTCTTTGTTATTGACAATAGCTTTGACTTACTTTTAGTTTCATCTGGATGTAATTATTCAATATATATTTTCATTTTATGCTCAATTTTTTTGAAGTGAAATAAAAATTCTATGAGGTAAAATCTATGGATAAGCATCAGCAAGTAGTTCTTTTGATATATTTCGGTGAAAACAGGAACTATTTTTCTCCTCTTGTGTCATTACCTCCCGATTTATACTCTTCCCATATTTTTCACTCGTTGTGTCTCTAAAGGAACTGACGTCAAAGTTTCAACCTGTTAATAAGTAGGAGAATATTTCAAATATGATTTGCATAATTTTAGAATTTTTAACATATCGTGGAAATGGATGCAATTGATGGGCACTTAATTTACTAGAAGAAAAACAATTAGCGGATATGATTAAATTAATTATTATTAAATTAAATTATTAAATTAAAGGCCCAGGCGAAAATTTTGTAGCTGTATTCCAAAATATCTACACGCAATAAATACTTCTACTCCTGCATTTTATATTTTGTACCCTTAATATGTTTGCTGCTATGAAGTTATTTGAATCAAAATTAGTGCATTTCAGTGTAATGTTTTTGGAGAAGCAATTACTGAATTAATTACTCCGTTGGAAAATATTTTATGCATTTATAATTTTTGGTAACACAATTTAGGAGTTCCAAAACGCCCGGGCATGATAAACATGTGTCGAATCGCAAACAGTTTGGCAGCCGCTTTTGCCCGGGGTCATTACTTTTTGCTGTCATATTCGTTGATCATAAAATGAGATTTAGCTAATTGGTATGCAGCGCATTATAGAATTTTGCTTGAAAATTAATTTTTAACTCAAGCATTGTCATTTCTAAGACGGAATTAGGTATGTATTATTTTATATCAATATGATAGAAAAATTAACTTAAGCTCTCCCATTTTTTGACTTAGGACTTAAGAAAAAGCGAGGTCTTGAGAATATTCAAGATAATAATTCCATTTTTGACTGTTTTTCCCTCCAAAATATTTTACATATTTCTTTATTTTTTGCCAAACTTGGAGGAAAATTTATCAAAACGTCATTTGATTGGAAGAACTAAAAAATGATTCCTGCATTATCAAAGATGCTAGCTGGTTATTTCCGTTGTTGTTTTATTCCACCAACCAAGTACTAAAAATTTAATTTGAGTAATAAAAACCTCACTGGTAGTAATAATAAACATTTCCGAAAAATTTCCACTGAAACTTTTATATCTATTCACTATACCTCGTCTCCTAGGTGTCACCTAGTTTCATCAACATCTTCATAATACCCTACGAGCCACCTCTAGAGTGTTTGTTTAGGGTTAATCAACCACCAGCATGCAGCATAGAAGGTAATGGAAGGAAATATTCTTTTACTTGATTCAAAAAGTAAAGTGACTGTAAGTAAATAAAAAAATATGATATAACAATTATCCTATTTGATACTGATCCTAAGTGCTTTTATTATTGCCAACCGAGAAAGCTCTGGCATTTTGTTTAAAATAGATTTTCTAATAGCTTGTAATTATAATTATCATGCCCATTGAAAGTTAAAAGTCGGTATAAAAGACGGATTATAAGAGACTACCACATGGTGGTTGAACTTAAATTTTCAATCGAAAGCAAAATTCCTCTCCAACAAGACTAAGAAGTCTTTAGTAATATTTAAGTATGAAAATAGTATTATTATATAAACCACGTTTTATTAAAAAGGAGAAAATTACGGCCTACGACACCAAATATTATTGAAAATTTCAAATGTGATTGATGAGAGAGTTAAAATAGGTTTTGCAAAAGTATTTAAGATATAAAATACGAAAAACGTGATGCGCATGTAAGATTCGCTAAGATACAAATCTGATATGCATTGATCAGAAAGTAATTATGCGTTTATATAAGAAAGATAGTTATCCTTGTGTAAATATTTGAAATATCATATTATATAGTGAATGCAATCTGTAAGATAACAAATGACTGAATGCAAAGAAATAAATTTACTTCTCATGTGTGTTAGCACCAGACCTGAGCAAAAAGTGTAAGATGGTAGCCCCATAACTATTCAATAAGGGGTACCTATATATTCCACAATTATTTAAGTGTTTTCTAATGTAATATATTTGAATTTAAATGGAATAAAGTTGTATTATTATATTAAAAAATTAGTTCATTATCTCATATGCGCACCTAGTTTTTCGTTTTGCCGCCATGAAATCATCTATGGATAGACGGAATACGATGCGTTTCTTGTAAAAGCCTCCATAAAGTTTTTAGTTCCAAATTTTGAATTATTACCGTATTCATGAATGTTTCTTTCTCTTAGAGGAGTGACAATGGCATCGGGTTAAAGTTTTTGTTGAAGAATGTTGAATCATGGGTGGCTGTAAAGGGATCTTATAATAAGTATATAGAAAGAAGCTTAAGATGAGAGCTCCGGAGGAACCACTTTCATAAATGAAGACCTCTCGACTAGCTGGCTGTCAGCAAGGGATCACTCATTAATGGAAATTACGGTTTCATGGTGACCCACATAACGGTATCTTGAGGTGGTCTTTATGTCGAGTTGTTTTTCACTCTCTTCCGTCTTTCAATGTCTTTCGGAGTTAATTATCCCTGTAGTAGGATCCGTTGTATTTCGTAATTTATCTCGAAATCTATCTCTACGTAGTGAATGGTGATGCACTTTCGGCGACTCACACCACGTGCATCTATGAGGGGATATAGAGGATTTACGGTATAATTTATTTCTTCGTATCCAATTTCTCAGATTGAAATAATAATCTGTAAATTATCATAATTAATCAAAGCATTTTGGAACCGAGTCGGTTTCTATCTTAAGGAATGATGTGTTCTCGTCTGATATTTGTATTCACTTTTGGGTGTGAATATGGAATTAGGGGTTCTAAATGTCGGACAGAGCGGTTTCCGAAACGGCGGCAGTCATAATGTTAACCTTGGCCCGGTTAGATATCCGTGTACCCTTCCAAGACACAATACGACGTGTAAAAACGAGAAAATAATTCAATTGTAATCGTGTTATAAAAAATATCTCTTAATGATAAATTGATCTGCCCGTCTGCTGATGCATTATCTTGTCCATAATTTTTCATTAAATCTGGTAATGAGTTTAAACCACGTTCATTAGTCGTAAATCATTGTTTTACTCCACCTTATTTTTCCAGCAACTCATTTTACTGCGCACTATCTTGCCCTGTCAAATCGCGGCAATCATATCCTAAAGGAAAATAACGGCTGAATTTAACATAAAATAGCCTACTATACAGGAGCGAATTTTGAGTTTCTACGGAAGAAATTGCGTTTCTTGTTACAAATAAACCTTTTTGTAAATTTTACCGTTGAAAATAGAGTGTCTGATTAGAGAAATGCCCTATTTGGTAGTACGACTGGTAAT
This sequence comes from Ischnura elegans, assembly GCF_921293095.1. Taxonomy (NCBI): domain Eukaryota; kingdom Metazoa; phylum Arthropoda; class Insecta; order Odonata; family Coenagrionidae; genus Ischnura; species Ischnura elegans. Next base: position 41,605,439 of record NC_060250.1, on the reverse strand, counting down.
ATTAGGAAATTTCACGATATTCTAATCCTCTAAGACTTTAAGGTCGACGCTTTATTTTAACATGAGACCACTTATCGATGTTTTATAATAAAAGGCTTCGCTAGTACCCGAACTATGGAGAAATGATAGGAACTTACTTGTCAAGAGCCACTTAGGAAGGAGAGAGCTGTTTGAAATTGCCCCAAAGCGTCCAGAAAGCAAAGCGGTCTTGTGACTTCTCTCCGAGTAGCTTGAGGGAACGCATTACCCATTCCTCTAGCCGATCCGCCTCTATTTTCGCTTCGCGGGCAGCGTACTTTGCGTTGGGGGTGAGGGCTGTGTGACCGGGTCACATCAGGGGCCCTTGTGGCGGAGGGAGACACATGACCCGCACCTCTCTCTTGAGTCCCCGATTAACCGCAATTACTCAGCTGCTCCGGCGGCTGTGACCACTTCTAATTGCTCCGGCCGCGAGGCCTTAACCTTCGAGGTGGAATTAGAATCGATGCTGCCTGTCCGGCTTACGATTTCATGGTGGGATTACAGTTTGTCATCCCAAGGCGAAAAGCATAGGTGATTCCGTTTTCTTTTCTTATTGTAGGTAGATGAAGACAATCGTTGAGGGAAAAGTGGATGACAAGAATGGAAAAGGAAGACCTCGAATGAAATATGTGGAACAAGTAAAGGAGGATGCGAAAGAAAATAAATGCGTTGGTTTGAAAAGATTATATTTGAGCTGATAGAAAAATTTAGTGGAGAGCTGAGTCTAACCAATCTTAAGATTGTTGACCTGTGATGATGATAGTAGTCAGGCACGTAGCCAGGGCGGTTAGAGCTAGGGCTATGGCAGTGATTATGAAGGTTCAACGGGTTGATTTAAATGAAGGTGGAGCTCTTCCGGGCTTTACTCGATCCATATTACTCCCGGAAGAGTATTTCGTCGATATTGCAACCGGCTTCGTCAGGTCAATGAAGAAGTAACGGTGAAGGATCTTTTTCGTTTAATGCATTCCAACCGTCAGTCGGGTTCTTTACTTATAAGATGGAATGAATGAGGTGCTTCATTGTTACTGGCCTGAAGTATTCGTTTGCAATATCGGCGAAATTTTCATCCATGATAGATATGGACCGACGCGGAGTAGATACCGGAAGAGCTACGTCTTGATTTAGACGTTTGTAAGCTTTAGCCCCCCCAAAACGCTTTCTATAGAGGGAACAACCCGCACTAAATTTGCTGAGGAGACAACCTGCCCGGGTGCGTCTACCCTTTAACACTCCATTGTTGATATAGTGAAGTTTCATAATTTTTGTCAATAACAATGGAAGAATTTAAATTTCACCGCTATGAAAACGAAACAATGGGTAATTGAAAATGAAACGAAATTGTTGGCTCGGTGAAATTTATGCTTTTACGAACCGCTCAGCAACAAAATACCATTGTGGGCGTTCCGCACACCATGCATGTACCTCTCGAAGCATTTCTGGTCACGTGCATGCCATAAAAAGGGCCATCGCGGTCTTCTAGAGTAGAGTAACCTCATTTTAAGGTTTGGTATGTTGAAATTTATTTAAAATTATTGGAAATTGCATGCAATCCATCATTTTCAAAATTTCAATTACGTTTGAGCGCATAGTGTATACCCACCCATCAATTCAATTTCAAACCTCAATTTATTGCATCCATTGGAGGTAGTGCATTTTTGATTTGGTGCATTTTAGCCGTTAAGTTCACTGCGCAATTTTTTTTAAATCAATGTCTATTATTAAATTTGCATCCTTCGTAATTTTTAAAATGAATGCTTTAGTTAATTTTCCGACCTTGCATGCCTTCTGAATAATTTTGTTTTCGTGAAAAATAATCTACTATTAAAGGTATTTCAAATAGATCATCATGGTTAATGTATTAAGGAAAATGACATTCTAATGGGTAATACGGAATTCTTTTACTATGCTTTTTTTAAAGACTTTTTTCCATATTTTCACGTGTTTAATCATGATCGTTTCCCAGTTCGTTATTGATCTCAGTAAATTTTAATCTCCGTGATATCATGTTATCAAATTTGGGTTTCAAAAATTTTCATGTATGATATTTCATTCATGAGGGCAAATAATTTATTTTGGATGTTAGCTTATTCGCAAAAACTTATATAGAGTTCATAACTGACCTATTTTCTTCCTTGCATCGGTCCATGATTAAAGTGCATATATTTCGGAAGCAACTCTTTATCAAAAAGTAATTAAAATTTTTTGAATTCATTATTCGTATTTTTGCTGCATTACTTGTATTTTAAACATGTTAAAGGGGTATAATTCACTATTAATTAAAATTCAGCATAGTGAAATTGACTGTAAATGTTATAATTTTTTTATTTATAAAATTTAAATTACCCAATGGCAATTAATTAACACGGGTATCAATAGGCATTTGTTTAATGAACATTGCGTTGAGGAAATAACTTTTCACGATTCTTCCTTGCGTTGAGAGCGTTCCAGTGAGATATCTCTATTGCTACAAATAGGATTTTATGCAGTTGAACCGTTAATACAAATACATAGTGTATATAAAGTAATGACTCTAAAAATTTTGAATCTCTGGAAAAAGGAATGAAGAAAAATATTGAATGAATGAATTTATTCATTTTCATAGGGCCATACCCCTTACTATAAAAACAATGTACATTTTTTAACAGTATGACGAGAAAATTATCAATTGATAACAAATAAAAGTGTGAAAAATCAAATGTACTACATGTGTACCATTTTCAAAGTTAAAATGCTGGATGCAAAGTATTTTGGAAATCGTACAACAAATTCATTTCCATACAATTTTTTTCTACAAGTTAAAGATAGGAGAACTGCACTAGTATATGAAGTAGGTATTATTATCAAATATGCAAAAACAACCAAAACAATTTATTATTAAAATATGCAAAATAACAACAGCATTTAACGGTCAGAAAGTAAAATATTACAATTCTCCATCTTAATGTTATAAGCAGATGAACTATTTCATGGGTCAAAGAAAAATATTTCGCCATAATTATGAAAAAGTATGGTGTACGTGCATCTTTATAGTGGCCTTTATTTAGTGAAAATGGAGTTGGCGCTATGTGTTACCGTGTATCATTTTTCGTATCTTGCTTTCCTTTCAGTGTATTTTTTCATGAAAAAATGTTACATGCAACCTAGTTCCACCCTCCTCTTTCCTATGACCAGCGTTGTGTAAAGCTTGAAAATTCTCGCATCGTCAAAAAAATTCCCTTTTTTTTTTTACCACCCTCCGGTTTGGAATTTCGTTGCCATGACTTTGCTCTGTTCTTCGATACAACCCCTCTGAGGTATTCCCTCTGAGAAGGATCCGAGCAGCTGCCTAACTAAATCATCCCCTACAGTATGCCTGTATGTGAGCCGTGCGATGAGAAAATATAGTCTTCTCTTCCTCGTGGAGTATTCGTGACTCGAGTGGAAAAATTGCTTCCGCCATATGGATTGGGCGCGAAGGCGTTCAAGTGGAAAAACTCGGTAGGCATATATCGGTTGGCTTCTTTGTCATCGGGATGTGCATCGTTGATAGCTGGTGAGTGCTCTTTCCTCTTGGGTATCAACTCAGGTAAAGAGAATCAGAAAGTCAAGTTCATCGCTTCATGCCGCAGAATTTTCCGAGTACGTCAAAGCGCACCCTCTGTGTAAAGAGGGTGATAAAAATAGATCAGTTCTCACTGCAGTGAGTGACGTAAAGCGCATTTTATCTTGATTTATCAAATTTTTGCAATTTTATTGGACTCGAGACCCCTACTGAAAAATTATGCCTAACGACAAAATCAAAATAATTGAAGTTATTTCGCAAAATTTATGAAAATAGCAAACAAAATCATGTAATTAAGAGAAGCCTCAGACTAAGGCCGTGGATTCGAGACCTGGTCATCATCATATGTTTTTTGGAAATGCCATTCCATACCGTACCGAGAACCACCAGAAATCATGTTACGTTGCATGGCGTTCTGTAAATTAACGATACTATATATACAGGCAAACCAAATATAATAGCGTCTTTTTTTCCCATACATGAGAAAACTGCTAAAAAGGGTGTGCGTAAAAGGGCCGTGAGCCTTCAATATTACCTATGGGATTTTATAGGATGGGTAGCGTGTATAGCATAGTGAATAATGGAATACATAAATGTAATAAAACGGAAACAAGAAAATTATAGGGTGGTTTTTGCGCGGTTTAATTCAATTTCAATTCGTTTTATCCTTATTCCATGCCTAGTCTCTCATATAGCTATGAATCTCAGTGACTGGATATTTCATGTCATGTCCGAGATGTTGGTGTTCGTTCTCGGGAACTGCTGCGTAGGTAACATTTTCTTACTCAACATTTTACTCCTTCTACTGGAGCGTTATCAAGAGGACAAACACCAACATTGGTAAAAGAAGCTGTGAAAATCTTCATACGAAAATTCATATCCGAGACATTTGCCTTGCCAACCATTTTTATGATGTCTCAAAAATGGTACGCTAAAAGTTCGGTATCTATTATCAGTGAACGTTTGCGCTTTGAAACTCTCCATTCAGACAAAACTCATTGTTTTTGTAATGCTTTTAAATTTTTACAGAACTTAGGACTCCCGAAATGCATCTGGAGGTATGGCATATAGACACTTTTATAGTTCTGTACGTAGTTGAGGTGTAGTTTTTCTCCGGATCATTATGCTTCATCATCATCATCATCATATGCATCAACATCGATTGCAAGAGAATTTGCAAAATTGGATAGTTTTTACGACTGTCACTTACAGTTTTGGCACTTAGGGTAGGGAAAAATAATTATTCTTTCAACTTGTACTGTGAGGTGCGGCAGATGTTTCAAAATGGGAAATTTTAAAAGTTCGACCTGCCAAAATGAATTTACATTTGATGAGTAAACTGTGAAAGTAAAATTTGAAATTATTCTCGACGTGTATTGCTTTTAAGATGTGGCAAATGAGGTCTAAAATGTCCTATCAGAAAAAATAGAACGTTATAATACAAATATGTCACATAAAAATATATAGAGCGTTGTTTAGTAGTGAGGCTTAAGCTAATGGAAATTTATCATATTGTTAAAGTGAAAGTTGACGGCATATTTTCCACAAATATTATTATTGACACAAATAATCAGCATTTGCTGACGACATAGCGATAGAAGTAGATTATACTTGGACAAATATAGAAAGGACAATGTCTAGGTATCAGTTGCAAATGAACAAGAAGAAGACTAATGTGTTAGTGTGCAGCAAATGAGAGGAGGCTAGGACAAAAGGCAAACTGGGAACAAAAGTTTGAAGAGGTGATAGAGTTCTGTTTCCTAGGAAGCCGACTTACCGGCGATTGGCGAGGCAAGGCAGAAATATTCAGAAGGATAGCGCAGGTGAAGTGGGTTTTCTACGAAAAGAAGAATCTTCTTAAAGCTGAGAGTATAATCTCAGAAGTAAGACGAGCTGCGTCAAATCAATATTAGGATTGTTGATTAATAATTATGACTCAAGTAATAGTGTTTGTGGAATATTTTCAGTGACTTGTAATATACTTATAGGCCTCGCAACGGTAAGCCTGTAATTTTACGTTTCCACTAATTGAATTTTTAAAAACATTACTCCCCTCTTCAGCCATTTCGAAGATATTAGAGATAACGCTATGTCCGCTACGGGGCACTGACGCGTACCCCCACCGACCGACGTGTTGTATATAGCTAAAGAGTCATATTTTCAGTACAGTGCATAGCCATAGGCGCGCCATAAGCCCCGTTGGGTCATAGCGTTTTGTCAGAAGTTTTCCTGGAAAGTGGTCCGAAGTTAATTTTTGTGGTCTTCTGTAGTCTTCCTTGCCCGCGCACTGTCTACGGAGCCCATCTTCCTCATCAACTACCGATTTGTCTTCCATGATTTACTGAGGAAGTTCTTGTGAGTCGGGAGAATACCTTTATATTCATAGCTTTGTTTTCTTTCCGTTTTTCACTCGTTGTGGTCGTTGTATCATGCGTCACTTGTCGTCTTGGATTCGTACATATTAACTTTTTTGTTTGTTGATAGTCCTTACGCTCCTACCTGCAGTACCTAATAAATATAATAATGATATTGAACGTTTCGAGTGGTAGGCGATTTAATGGCCTTCAGATATCTTATACATGTCTTAATTACATTACAAAATGGTGAAACCAAAATACAAACATAAAAAATACATATATAAATACATGTACAATATATAAACACATGGGGAAACAAAAAATGAAAATATAAACTTCATACACAACTCTTCTTTTTTCTATTTCTTAAATACAACTTCCTCATCATAAGTCACACTAATAATGAGAAACAAAATGTGACATTGGAAGTATTGGACTATTTTGTTATTCCTCGTTATATTTATTTTCAACTTATAAGGTCACCCTCTGTACTACAATCAGTGCATTGTGGTGCTTAAAAGCTGTGCCTTTGGAATAGATAAATAAATACATTTTTATGTGAAATAAAAATGTTGTTGCTTATATTAATTTAAAAATTTAAAGTTGTAAAATATTGCATGTTTAAAATAAAAAAAATGGAAAACTGTGTAAAATATACAGACTTTTAAATTTAATTTCACCTGTTTTAACATTTTTTGCATTTTTAAGATTTCTCTCGTGATGAAAATAAATCAATAAAAACTAGTTCATTCACATAATCCTGTGCCATTTGTATCACACAAATCACTTCCATTTTATTCTCATTTTAAATATTTATTTGCATGTCTGTCACTCACTGTCTGCCAAAATGATTAACCCTTTATGCATCAATTAATTCAATTATACCTCACAATTTGATTTTTTCCCTTTCACTATTCTGCTATTCTGTTAATGTTTCTTTCTAACACCCTACTCATCGCCCACCCCGGTTTGTCTTCAATGATTCTTGAAAACGTTCTTCTGTCCGGGAAGGAAGGAGATAACCTCGTGTTTCTCAGCCTCGCCTTCTTCTTTCCAGTCTTGTTCTTTTCATGCCTCTCCGTCTTGGATTTTTGTCACCTTTGCAACGTTTGATACATATTTTTATGTTTAATTATTACTTTAATTAATTTGATGTTTGTGTTAAAATTGATGTTTATATGGAAGGAATTGGATGCTAAGGGTTTTTGTTGTTGGATGAGAAGGGAGTTTTTGTGTGAGAAGCCATTATAGAAGATCTGTAAGGAAGGAGACGAGAAGATTAATGGTATTTGAAAAGAAACAAAAGAGGCTGTGGAAGGAAATAGTATCTGATGTTAGACTTTACCTTTTCCTTTCCGCCTCTTATTTGTTCGGTGATTCTTCCTCTCTACCTTCGACGATCAAGAATTTCTATTTGAATGATTTGATAACTCTTTCGTTTTTAGATAATGAAAAACATTTATCAACTACTCTGGTCAATGTGGCGGAACTGTTGAATCACTGGCTGAATCAAATTTAAAATTATTTAATAACCTTCCTTCCTAGCAGGGTCAAGTTTAATATCATTGCTCATGATTTAAAATTTTATACCATTAAGCCTGAAGCTATTTCTTATATAATTGTGATAAGCTTTTGTCAGAGATCCAAACTTTCTGCTTCGGATACTGAACTTACTCGGTAAAAATGTTCTTTCCCTTCTCTTTGGAATGAAATAGGGAAAACTCTCCCATTGTAGAGTTACGTAAACTCATCAAAATCTTTTGAAACAAGGGACTTTTAAATTCGCCTGCATGGAAGAAAAGCCAAGGCATTAATTGTGGAATTCTTCCCTTTTTCCTCAGAGGGTGCCATTTTCGACATTCCTTCCTCCCTTCCAATTGTCTCCGGTGCAGCTTGGGAGTGAATGTATATTTCGTTCCCTTATAAACCCTACTGTCTCTGTCACTCTTTTTCCTTTTCTATGGGGATATGGAGTGAAGGAAGAGTCGAAGCAATCTGTCCCTAGTCGCCAGTCAGAAAATAGTTGGGGTGCTCCTAAAAGAAAGGGACAAAAGTCTTTGGAAGAAGTTGAAGAAGAAAGGAAGTTTGGGAATCAATTAACTTGTTTCCCTTTTTCCTTGAATGGGTCAATAGAGAGTTCAAGAGTGAGATAAAAGTTTCGGAAAGGACCTGAATGAGGCAAGGCTGACAGAGGACAGAACAACTCGTACTCAACTCACTCAAGGCGTATCACTTTCTCTCAGCCGGTGGCGCTGTGTTTTTTTTCCTAACATATTGCTTCTTTTACACTAAAGCTGTAATATTCAAATATTCACGCTAAATAAATAGCCGTAGCTTGGGAATTTGGCTTGGGGGCATTAGACCACCCTTGGAACAACTACTCTGGAAGGTAAACCCCACCTCAAGTGAGGAATTTTTCTCCTCCGTACATTTTTTAAACATTTAATCTTGTTAAAACTTAAATAAAATCTAATTGCTGATGAAATGATTCTGTGGTATTGAAATTTTTGGTTTGAGGATTTTTTTGTATTTTTCCTCCCCACTGAGTGTTGTAGTCCCACTGGAGATCCCGTTACTACGTCTATGGTTGAATATTGTTGGCGTTAGTTGATTTTTACTTGTGTTAAAAAATAAAAATTTTAAACATTAGCAAATAGTACGGTAAAGTTATTAAATTTGAGATCTAGGCAAATACTGATTCGGGGCTACACCACCTACCGTAATATTTTCAAAGTAAACAATGTAGCTGTTTAGAAAAAAAAGACAACTTGATTGGTAGGAATCGTTGCGCTTTGCTATGATTTTCATTTTGACATTTGTTTACTGGAGAAGCCTAAGCCACAGGAAATATTGCTTAAATACATAAGTGCAGCATTAAAAATCGTCATAATTAGCGTTTTTAGTACGTAAAATATTGAGTTATCATGTAATTTTAACTGTAACTTGCCCTTGAAAGTGGCAATTCATTTAGAATGATCAATGAGTTCATAGTTCAAATTTAAATGGAGCAGGTATCTTCTGTTTTTTTTTGCACACTAAATTTTTCCTTTCTGCAGTCTTCTTTCCGTGTATATATGTTTGAAAATATTGATCATTTTGAGCTTGAAATGATGTTAATTGTTTTTATAATATTTTAAAAGAGAGTCATAAACAGTTTCCTTAATGCTCAAAAAAATCGCATACTCAAATTTTGAAGGATATTAAAACTCCCCTGTTCTTTAAATTCATACCTCTTAATAATTTCTCTCGCAAAATTTTTCTCTCCCAAGGTCCCTCTTGAAAATTCCTACTGGGATTCTACGGAAACTATTGTTAAGTCTAGGATATAAGCGAAGTTAAAATTGTCCATTTCCTATTCACTCTCTGCACACTTCCTCTCTTACTTGTCCTGACTGGAATTACAGTCGTGCGGCCTCTCATTTCTCTCGAAAGGACTTCATGATGGAGGAGCGGAACTCGCATGAAAATTTAAATGCACATACACAATCGGCTCACATGGTCAACCGCTTGCTTCATGGCTGCGCCAGGAACCGCTGCTGCTGGAATTCTCCCCGGTTCAACTCGGTGAGGTTTATTTTATGATGATGCTTTCGGATACCTCCCACGTTCAAGCTTCTTCATGCACTTTTCGTGCACTTTAATCGAGTGATATGCGCGACAGTTTTATCCACCCTACCTATATTTTGGTCAGGTAAGTAAGAGAGTTTTGATGAAAATTCTCACACGTCTTGATTCGAATTTTTTTAGATTACCTAGTATCTGGTAATATAAAGGTTTTACTGGTAATTATCAAATACTCTGAAGGCCAGTCTTCTACAAAACTTAGCCGAGGATTGACTAATCTTCTAATTTCCAGGAGATATCTCTGACTTGATATTCACTCTCTTGACATTTTTTTAGGCACCAGTATTTACATTAAGGCACTTCAACTGCATCAAATCTTATTATAGGCCTAAATATTTTTCCCTTAATTGAGGAAGTTTTACCTGATTGTGTGTTTACTTTGTCTAATTAATATTTACTCACTAAAGCGAAATTGAATAATTTATCTACCGTATAATACAACCATCGGGTTTATCAGGTTTCTTTCGCTATCCACGCTATCACTGTCAGTTAAATATGCACAAAAGGACCACTGAGCTAGGTGTGTGCCACTGAACTGATAAATTGACTCTTGTATGGTCATACGACCATTTTCAACGCACCATAAAGCCTAAGTACGCTTGATATTCAGTTATTTTTCAATTATTTAGGGGGCGTAGCACAAAAATTCATTGATAGTGTATTAGAGATTTAGCTTTTGTAACGTCAACGCGTGTAATACAGCAAATTTCTCATTAAATTTTAATAAATCCGTTATTATGACTCTCGAATTATTATTTCACTTTCTGATTGAAATGATTCCCATTTTCCGTAATTCTTAAGTCCGCGAGAAAATAGGTCAAATATTATGTGTGTTGTACTCATTACTCTAGAGGGATCATGTCAATGGCAAACGTAGAATCTCTTGCTTTCCTTTTCGTATGCTGGAAACTTCTCCTTAAAGCCAAAGGTTTGCACGCGAGAAAATCAGTGAAAAACTTTAATTCGGAAGTCAAAGTAGTTCCTTATCATTTTTCGAATTGAGAAAGGATCCATAACGAATTTGGAAATCTCGATGAATCTTAAACTAACAATGCCAGCCGAGAACTACTGCGATAATTCATTTGATCCTGACAGAATAATTCGTTGATCCTCAACAGAGGTGATGTAATACAATTTATAAATGACGTGGTCATTGCATCATTGACAGGAAAAATAATGAGACATCCCCTTCATAATCATGTAGTGAATAATATTAAGATCATCACCTTGGAGATAAATAAGAGAGTTTTAATGAAAAAATTAGCATAAGCTAAGCAGATACCACTAGGGAATTTTTTCCAAATGGTCAACACCTTCTGTTCTTTCTAAGTATTGGCTGGAGAATTCGGAATATTGGATGTACTAATACATAGGAAATCACATAATCACAGGAATCTACTACTTTTATTGACTCCACTTCTTTGGTAGCCTTGCCGAAACTTGCTTACAGGTATAGTGTAGGTATGTTCCATTTATATTGATCTATCATCTATTTTTAAAATATATTTTGAATAGTGTAAATAAGGATAAATTATTATTCAGTAAACTCTTCCTCGAGAAAAGGGACTTTATCAATGCCTGATCTTACTCTCATTAAATATTTACATATTTACAGTAGGGCGAATGTAAAGCCCAATGAGCTAGTTCTTATATTTTTCAATGAGTACATAAGCCGCTATTTCTATGTTTTCGTACGAATTCATGATCCGTAATTTCTATGTTTGTTAGGATTTTTAAAATTAATCAAAAATTAAGGAGAAGACTCCTAAATTTTAACTTATTCACCCATTTATTGCAGCCAGGACGTTATCCTATCCAGGCATTTTAGTCAAGATATTTTTGGCAGTTACTGGTAGAAAAATGTTCCTGTTTGTAGTGTGCTATCATTTTTCTTTAACGCGACCAGCCATCGCATGTTCACAAAACCGTTGCTCTCCTCCTATCGTTTATGACCCCGCTTTCCGCTTACCCCCATTCTTTTAGAAAATACCAATCTTCGTATTCCTTACATAAATTCATGTTTGCTTGGCTTTACGATACATTTCCTAAAAATACATCCGGTCTTCGGTCGTGTTCAAATACTGACCCTCGTCCATCAAAGACCTTCTTCATTTTAAATTATTCCATCTGGTGGTTCCTTCTTTGAGTCCCTTCTTTGGCCAAGGGTGTTTCCCCACTTTGAAGGAAGACCTATTTGTCGGATTTGGAAACGTAGTGGCCCAACCGTTGATTTTAGCAAGAGAAGTAAATTATGAGTAAAGCAGTGCAAAGATGTATATATATGGAGGGCTATAGAAGCCCTCCTCGGTATATAAAAGGAGGTCGCTCTTATACGAAAATCTGTTTTTCCCGTGGAAACTATGTACCGCCCTATTTTGATAAACACGTAATGGAATTGACGTTATTATAACAGCGTTGATTAGAACTTGGAAGCAAGATTATTTTCAACGTGAATACAACTAAAAACTAATTTAAATAAATAAAATATTGTAGCCCTTTTCCACAAATTTTTTTTACTGCGTACAACGCGTTTCGGCTCACAGAGCCATCATCTGGTACATACAAGACCTGATGGCTCTGTGAGCCGAACAGTAAAAAAAAAGAAAATGTGGAAAAGTGGTACAATCTATCATTTATTTAAATATGTCTAACTACCATCAATTGAAGCCTGAATCTGTTGAACTTATTAATAACAAATTCGTGTTAATATCCATCCTGTATAGATAATACAAAAATAGAAATGCATGAATTTGGAAATTGTACCTATAAACGTTAAAAATAGAAATATTCTCATAAATTTCATAATTGTACCTGGGAATTATGATTATATACGAAATTTATATACATATATACTGATCCTATATTTTGGCCAAAGAATATGCTCTTAAAAGCATTATACGTACCGTTCTGCGGGATGAATTACCTCCCTGCCTAAAAAAAAAACTCTTCCTTTTATAAAGGAAAGAACCCTTAAGGAATGTGCGTCCTCGTTATTCAGTTTCAAAACCCCATATACGTCCATCACCATTCCCTCACTTTCTTGTGCTAAGAGACGGCCTATGGTTGTCTTCCCGCGAGTACCTCTTCCCCTCCATCCTATCCTCACCCCCTCCCACTTTTCCCTCCCCTTTCTCGCCACCTCTCCTTACTCCGCTAAGCGTAGCATCAGCTGCACTTTAAGCTCCTTAGTTGACGGCCAGACTTCGCCGTTATCGGTCGGTGGAACCCTGGAGAGTTATTCCACAGTTCTCTCGCGATTCGACGGGCGTCCATGTGGAGCATACACATTATTTTCACCATGCCTTCCAAATGTGAATCATTGGCATCTAAATACAACCTTGCATATTTATTTACTCTCATACTTGAGATCACGCCTTCTTTGAGAAAACGAAGCCATTTCATAAGGACCTCAGTGAAGTTTTCTATGTTACTGTACTATTGCAAGAAGTTTGTGAATGTGGGGAAACTTTCTCTCTGTTCGCCTCTAATGTCATCCTTTTCTTGTTATCCTTCCTCCGTGCGTTCCTCCACCAGTGCGATAGGCCTCCAGAGTCCAGAGTCTCCTTCGCTGCAGGAGTTTTCAGGATTGAACTGCCTTTTCTCCGATAACTTTTTATCGATTTGTTTTCGTCGGTTCGTGGGGATCATAATTTCTCTCAATGCAGGGGAAATACGACCTGCGTTTGGCGTGTTGCATCGCATTAAGGCTCTCATTTTTGTGGCGATTTCCCGTCGAAGATGATTGAAAATATTTTTTAAAAAGTAGGAAAAAAACTATTTGAACCTTCCTCGTCTTGTCTACGCAAGTGATGAGAGATAGATTCTCAGTTGTATTACCGAGTCCTTCTGTCAGCGTGGAAATTGAATGCTATTTTGTTTCCGGTGAATTTCTTTAATTTGGTGCTCCGAAAAAATGTTTTCATATTTGAACCCCTTCAATAATACTGTTACTGATTTTATTCTCGTATTTCAATAATTTTATGTTTCTAATTTCCGCCTAGTTAAATAAAACTTTAAATGTCGAGCTTTTTGTTATAACCTTTCTGCTTGGGAAATTATTTGCAATGCGAATATTCATTTGATCTTATTTCTGTTTTTGGTTTCGGGTTTTGCTTGGAATCGTCACAGTGAAGAGTTAGTTGCAATTGGCAAGGGCAATGGTCGAGCAACGAAGGGTTTTCTGTTAAAATTGGGGAACATGCACAATTTTTTTAAAGCACTGGAATAAGAAGACCTCTACCTCAAATGTACTCGCCGAAAATTTCGCGTATGAATAATGCTTTTCAGCTGAGTTATGAGTCTTTAAAAATTGATCTTCATCGGCTGCTCGAAAACACGACGTCATCGGAGCGTGACGTCACGGCACGGTGTCCACCGATGACAAGACTGAGGAAGTGGATAGAAAATCGATCTACGAGGGCTCAATTGCAAATTTGGCGAAAATAATTGCTGTTGTAACGACAAAATGCAGACTGTGAATATTTTGGGTTGCCAAGGCGTTGTTGAAATAAATAAAGGGGATTGTTTGAGGAGATTCGGAAAGAAAAAAAAATCAGCCGCCATAAGGGAATCGAGCTAAAGTAAACTGAGGTATTTTGCTTTCTTAAATCCCTCTTAAGTTATTTTGTCCTTTTAGGAACTACCACAAAGCTCGACGAAGGTTTTTACTTAGATATCTTGCATTCAAGGCTATACCACTCAACTCTCTTTAGCGAAGTGAATGGTGTACCGTGCGATGACGCCAGAAGGCGTTTCAGGTCACGTGACTTCAAGCGATATTCGAGCATTTTTAATTAGCATTTATTGACGTTTGCGGAGTACTAGGAGAGTTTTGGCTTATATATTTGGACTCGTGAGAAAATTTTCTATTCAATGAGACTAACTAGGATGGTGAACAAATTTCATGCATGTTCCCCAATGATATCTCTCTACAGTATAGATTCATTATTTTAGCCCTACTCTCATGTCCACCTAGATGAGAGCGATGCAGGATTGTAGTACATGGAAAGGAGACGATCACTTGATTTCATTCGCGATGGCTTCCTTCACTAATTTCATTTTACTGTCGATTGTACTGATGCTTGAAAAATAAAAAAAATAATTTGTTTATGTTACCTACTTCTCTTCTTGGGCTGAAAATTCAACGCCTAGTGTGCCTTTGCTTTCCTGCCACTCCTCGGCCATGTGCATGAACCTCGTTTTGTCGTTTGTGGTACACACTTATTGTGTGAGCAATCCTTGCCTCAGTGAACGGTTCCTCGTTCACATTTAAATGAACTAGAACTCTTGCGACGAAAATAACTCGTGAAAAGCGGCAGCTTCCGTGTTTTCATAATATGAAATGCGTGAGAATGGGTGAATGGGCACGATTTTTTCGTCGTAACTTACCTTTCTTCCATCTTCTGAATTATTTTAATGAATTGCGATTTCAGGTATCTGTTAACGTTCGCATTGTCACTCAATCTGACTTGAACAATAGTTAACTGAAAAATTCATATCTTACAACTTGATAGTGACATCTTACCTTTGAATTTCACCGAAAACGATACCAGATCCACCCTTTTTCTTCAAAAGTAAAAAAATCATTCTTAGAATATTTTTAGTGGTCCTGTGCAAACGCACGTATTTCCTTGATGATATTGCGATTTGATAGATATTTTGCATTTTTATTCAAGATTAACGGGTACCAAAGTGAGAATGGATCTTATGCCCCTTATGCCCTACAATTATTTTTGTTTCTCAGTGTCGGCTTGTACTCGTATAGCTTGTTGCTGTAGTTATGAAATAATGATCGGCCTCCTGTTAGACCTCCGAATTAACGTATTGCCTAACTATGCACAGTCCCAAAAAAAGGCAAACCATGCTTATCTCGGGTTTTATTTCGTTTTCTCTCTCATTTATGTTTTGATGCGTATTCATTCCTTTTTTTTTCGTGGAATAGGTCGCCTGACTAAATCAAGTGCAGTGTAAGACGAGGATTTTGTAGTTTTAGGAGCAGCGCTTTGATATCATATATGAGCTACTTTTACGTTTAAATTATTGAACACGAACCAGACTTTGCTTAGCAGGCAATCATCCAGTGGTTTTAAAAACAAATACAATCAAAAATACTTTTGGGTATGCTAAAACACCTTCATTTAAATTTCTCACATAATGTCTCACTTGATCAACCGCAATATGTCAGTTCGGCAATGCCTCATAAAATTAATTCAATGTATTATGCTTAAAATTTCTTATTACACATAAGTATATTTATTATTTTATCGTCATTAAAATTTTTACGTCATACATGAAACGACTGCGATTTTTACCATATCAATATTCATGTGCAATTAATATGAGTCCTTAAACACTATCCAACCCTTTCAAGTTGACCATAAATAATGGTCGAGTGGGTACTAATTTTGAAATTACTGCTAAGCCTTTTTTGCTTCTTTAGAAAAATAACAAACGAGCCTGACATTTTCTCTTAAAATGCTTCCAAAGTAGGTATCATTGCCACCTTACCTCTTTAGAGCCACTTTAAAAGTATTAAGTGAGGCAAAAAAGATTATTTAAGACTTAATAAGCGGATGCATGTTAAAAAGATGATAAAATAGATTTTTCTCCTTTCACATCTTTGTTGTTATGGAGAACGCTCATTACGGTTAAAAACTATCACTCATCTGTTTGTACTTCCTTCATCCATAACGTGAAGAAATTAAGAATCTAATAACTTTAGTCAATGAAACATTATCAAATTAGCTCTTCTCTACTTAGTTTTTACCTCAATGTTTCCATTTGTATTCCTCGCCTAATACATTCGTCATTTTATTTGTCTTCACCACGTAAGATAGTTTAAAATTCAATTTCAATTTTATTATATCAGGTCCGTGAAAATTGCGAGCGGATAATTTGAAGAGCTGAAGATGGTTTTTAGAACTCCAATTATGAAACATCTCTTATTGGTCTACGCAAAGAGTGTAGTTATTTTTGGCTCATGAATATGTTTTAACAGTGTAAAACGGGGTAGGTTTTCACCAATGAATGAGTTATCTGACGGTTACACAGGTTTTTGAATGCAAGAATATGTGTACTTGAAAAAAGAGAGAAATTGATTTTTATTCCTCGAATTTTCATGCTTTTTCCGTCATGCTAATGAATTTGAATGTATGATGTCAACTTTTTATTGTTAAAAAGTGCCTGTACGTATCAAGCAGCGGTTAAACTTTAAGATATTATTTGTCTATACGTATGAATTTCAATATTTGAATTCCTAAACTTATTTCAAATATAGCTTTTACATTTTTCCCCTTTTGATTTTTTGTTCTAGCTCCATTTTTAAGTTGAATTTGTCATCCAAAGGATAGTTTTGTCATATAATTGTGGGGATATACTTCCGCTTGATCTATTCATATCATATAATATTAATATTCAGCTTCAAATATTAGGAAAATTTACAATATACTATATAGGTATGCAGATATAAATTCATCTCGTGAGTAGATCTAGTTTGACGCTTAGATTTGAATGGCACGTTTCCTAAGCGAGACACTATTTTTTAAAATATAAAGTTCTGATTGGAAGTCGGTCAATGTATGATTACTGCAGTAATAATCCTCACCAAGTTTAATTCCAAATTTTCAATTAAATTAATAATCCAAAGCAAACTTTATTATTTTAATTCAGGTTTTTGAAGTTTTCTGCGACCTCATCTGTTTTACAACGAATAACAGAGGAACATTTTTACTTGGATCAAAGTTATCAAAACCGTAATTATAAATTAAATTAAAACATCTGAATGTATTAATTTTGTGATAAAGTAGCGGCCTAGAATTGGTTATCAGTGATAGGTTTATTGAAAACTCCAGAATAAATGGAATTTAAATTTCTAAGTAATAAAGTATAGGCTATATGATTCGTTTTTATCAGGTATCTGATACTACTTCTGGCTTTTTTATTTTATTAAGAAAAGGCTTTATAAATGTTTGTTAGAATGAATAAATAAAATTTTGTTTGAATTCAAATCCTGGTCGCGGTTTAAACTTCATTAGTGTCTCTTTGCGCTTAAAGATTGCATAGCCTTTTTATGCTTATACGAAGATTAATATAATCACCCATGTGTGCTGTCAGTAGTTAATCAATTTTAAATTAAATTAAGTCTCTTCAGCATCGGTTCTGCGATGCTATATGGCGGATAGTGATTCAATTGGACAGAAGCACCGCGCCGCTGCTGCCATCTTCAAAGCGATTGATTGGAGAGTGCTTCGCACTTCATGCGGAAGAGCGCGTAAATGGATTTGTAGCTGCGATTTATTATTTTTCATCCTCGCCCTTCGGTATCGCAGTTTCGTTTTTTCTATTTATTTTCATGCTCTCTTTTATCCACTGCATCTCGCTGTGTTACCTTGCCTCCGAGCTCAACAATGAGGCGCTAGGTGGAGAAGTGAAACATTACGATACCTCAACTCTACAAGCACTCAACTATCGCCCACCGAATCAAATCTGCTCATCTAACAGCCCAACAACACAAATCCGCTCAGCTGGCAGTGATTCTTCAGTTGTGATTATTAAAATCACGACATTTAATATGGGTTTCTTATTTTCAAAAGGTCATCCATCAAAAATTTGTCCCTGAAAATAATCGAGATAAGTAGACCATAACTGTATGATTTGCATTTAATTATTTATTGCCTACATTTTTAAGCATACCATAGTACAAACTCTCATGAGACATCTCAGAGACCACTGTTTTGGACATAATGAATGACATCTCAGAGATGTCTCTGAATTTCTCAGAATGTTTCTGACGTAACATGCTATATTCAAGATGAATCCGAGACATATTTCTACGATGTGGGTACCTCCACTGCAAAAATGCTCAACAATTGCCAATCGAATCAAATCCGCTCATCTAGTAGCCCGACAATACGAATCTACTCAGCTGGCAGTGCCCGGAGCATAAAAGCTCATCTCCTATTCTCCAAGCTTGGAGGTGAGTGTTTATGCTCCGGACACTGTCAGCCGAGCGGATTCGTATTGTTGGGCTCCTAGATGAGCGGATTTGTTTCGGTGGGCGATAATTGAGCGCTTATGCAGGGGAGGTATCCATTGGTCTCAAAGCTTGTTTTTTTTTCTGCCGAATTTTCGAGGGAGTTAAGAATTGGAAACTTCAGCGATGAAAATACATGGAGGCCTAATTAGTCAGCCAAACGGTTGTATCGAAGTCAGTTCGTAAAAAATAGGGATATAAAAAATTAGTAGTACTTGGGAGAATTTTTTGCGAGTAACTTTTACGAGATACAAATAAATTAGTGTGTTATAAAAGCAGCAATTAAAATTTTTATGAGATTCTGTTTCTGAAAGTCTTAGTTGGGTAACCTATCTATATATATAAAAGAAAGTCGAAAATCGTGTTAGTTAGAACACTTATAACTCGAGAACGGCAGCACCGATTTCAATGGGATTTGGTTCTTTGGATTCGTCTCAGGCGGGGTTAACATATAGGCCATTAAAAAAAGGATAATTTCACAAAAAAAATTCATCTCTTTCTAACAATATGTTTTTAGGAGTTAGCAACGCAACAGCAATTGATAAGTCGGTCAAAACTACCAATTAAATTATTTGTTTTGTTTTTACCCATTTAATAACTGAACTTCGTAACAATATAATATTTTAATTACTAAATATATTCAAAATATTGAAATTGCATTTAAAATATTTAATTCTAGCTAATTTTAAGCCCAGCTCGAGTTGACTCTTCACTACCGTGTTTGTAAACAAATCTCCAAGCAATTGTTGACAAAAGGTAATGTCCGTGTTCCTGTCGAGGAATCGAGCAGTTTGATTACACTTTCTCCGAATATTTGCAATTTTTTTTTTGGAAGGTGAGCTCATCAACAAAGAGTTCTAGAATATGATTGATCACCAAAAAAATCAAAAATGATTGATTGAGTGAGCAATTTCGACGGCCTAGAACGAAGATGTGGATCACTCAAACTAGGTAAATCAGGATCAAATAATTGGTACTCTGCATGAATTCAAATCTTTTAACTGAGTAATAAACGAAGACGAATTCACCAACCATCTAACTGAATATATAAAGTCCTTGGACGTACCTTGCTTACCACGGCACGATTAACAGCTAAAGGAAGGCTCTGTGTTCATGATATTTCGAAACCTAAACTCACCATAGCTATCCAACGGAACGCGTTTGGTTATTTAAAAAATTGATAATGAATGTGACTCACGCGACTTTACTCAAAGGAAAACTCAAAGATGAGGAAGTTCTCATTCCTCATCTTTCCATGATCCCAACATATATGCCCTTTTGAGCAATGTATTCAATTTCCAAGTAGTGTTGCATTCGCGATAACGATTAACAAATCGCATGGTCAGTCTTTCAGTTTTAGTGATGTTTGTGCTCATGTGCTAATGAAAACCCATGATTTTCTCATGGTAAATTAAACCTGCTATGTTTACGAGTCGGTAAACCATCCGCTGTATTTCTTCCTTCGCTTCAAGGGCGCAGCTAATACTACGGGTCTTTAGGGTATGGAAAACTCGCTAAGGTAAGCGAGAGGTGTGGGGGCCCTCCCCCAGACATTTTTTCAAGATAAATGGTTCAAAATAGCGGATTTTGCGGCTGTGTGAATAGTTAAATATGTTTTGTTTGTTACCTATCCGTCCCCCTAATATTAGTAACAAAGTTTTTTATAAATAAGTTCTCTGAGCTCTTGGGGAGGTTTTACCCCCCAAAACCCCCCTCGCTGCGTCACTGCTTCGCTTCGCCATATTTATTTAGCGTCATCTGTTTTATATTGCACCTGATAAAAGAAAAACTGTTGTTTATCATAAGGTGCTTGACGCACTACATTAAACCCGAATGTGTAGGACACACCGAAGTGCGTTTACGCAGTGCATTTTTTCCAAACAGAGATACTGTAACTGACGCGCCTAAAGTCATTTGATACGAATGCTGCTGCTTCATAGGGGCTTTTCTTACACGATTTTGAGCATCAGTCAAGCGTCGGTCTGGCGTTGTGTTAACCTGCCCCGTTAACGGGCTAAGTTTACGCAACAGACTTGGACTTAAAAACTTTTTTTTACGGTTAAAAGCCAGCATCAAATAGCCAGAAAGTGAATGCGTATAATTTTTATTTCATTAACTGCTTTATAAAACTACAATGCCCAAAATTTCTTAAGCTATTTTCATGCTCATTTACGTAGTTTTATTGAATTAGTATCTTATTTTATTATAATAAACATGGTTATAAACGATACAGCCGCTCTTGATTTATAAATGTGTAACTAAACTGTTAGTTCATTGATTGTTAGGGGGTACGAAGTCCGCCGGGTCAGCTAGTATTTATAGAAATAAGACCCTCGAAAATATCCGTTGACCCCCAAATCCGGTATTATTGGTACCACGTGTAGTTAGTTATCAGCTGGGAAAGTTAAATTATATCACCAATGCAGTAGGCCTTCGAGGTTAGATGTGGTAACAAAATATGTGGACTCATGCTCATTAGCCACAAGAGACTGCCCTTAGACCCTACCAGGATATTTTTCTTTCTCCATGCTTACAAAGAACAAACATTTCAGCAATTGAGAACATGGAAGAACTGTAATCACTCAGGCATATTTTTTTGCATTTCAATACGTCTCCCTTGAAGAAAATTGATTTTTTTTTACTAATGGAGACGTTTGTGGTACACATTGCGCTTCACCACAGTATAAAGCCTTGAAGCCTCACTACAGTGATTCATTGTGTCTACCATTTAATAAAAGCCTAAAATTAAGTTCGCGGCAAATCAATTTTTCCTGTATGAATTTGGAAATAGAGTCACGAGGGGAATTATTACATAATTTTCCATAAGTATTTCCTTGGAGAGAAAGAAAGGTTTGTAATCTCTTAGTCATGATTGACGAGATGCTTCTGTTTTTTATAGATCAGATATTTGTGGCTGTTGGAAACACGCTCCACACCACGTGTAGCGAATGGTAGTAGGCAAAACAGTTACAAATCCTAGCCTGGATGTTTTCGATTGCCGCTCACGTTTATTTTACATTTTTTGATACTTTTTGTTTATTCCTATCAGTATTATTTTTATAATCGCTTGGATATGCAGACAGTTCCAATTTTATGTTTATGCCTTTTCATTTTTCGCATATTTTTTTACTGAGTATTTATATTACCGTCGTGCTGTATTTCCGCAGTGGATTGAATGGCCATAGCATTAGCGTCAGCAGGGAATGCTTTTCTACCAACTTTATGCTCCTATCAAAGTTCTTGGCTTAATAACACGGAATGCTTTGTCCTATATCCATTGGTCATAACTTTCTGGATTTATAAATTGTTTGTTCAAATTGAACCGGAATCGGACATATGGATTTATTTTTCACAGTTTACAATCTTGCTATAATCCAAGGCCGGTGTCAAAAACTGCTCCATAAACAAGCATTGGAACTCGCGGAGCATAAAAACTTTAGTGAAATTGGTTGTTGGCGCCGTTATGACAACAGGAGAATTGTAGCTCCTAATAAAGTTATTTATATCGCAAATATTATTTCCGTCTTTTATGCTGGAAAGACCGTATTATGTATCCACTGGGAACTGAGTAAACTAGTTTTTTCTGAGTCAAAAATTCAGCAGCTATTGCAAATTTATTAACTAAAATATCTATATTTGGGTTGTGTTGATTGATAACGTGATTAGTCAGATAAGTACTGGTTTGAATTTGCATTGGCAGATTTAGGGGTGTGGTTAGTCAGATAAGTACTCATTACCATTTGTATTGGCAGATTTAGGGGGGTACGGGGACTTGTGCCTCCACAAGACGCTTAAAAACTGGCAAAATATTTTATACAGTTATCATTATGTTCGTGTTCCTTTGTGTGTATTACGGAGCACCGATAGTTTAATTTCGTATGAATAAATTTCATGTAAAAATAAAGGGAAAATATCGTGCAGTACTTGTTTTATCTTTTTTTTTATCTCATGTATGACAAGACCATTTGCCAGTCAGATCCTATTGCCCCCCACTCCAGAAAAAATCCTGGATCCGTCCTGGAGCATTTGAAGTGGTACACGTTTGGTGTGTTTTGATTATATTGGTGATGACGCCATCAGTTGAGGTTCTACGTCCATTCACTCAAAGACCTGGAAGGCAAGTATCGAAGCCATTTGGTACCCCTTGGACACCATTTCTACCCGATCCTTTCTAAAGAAGTAAGCTATCGAATGGGCGGAGCGATATAGACCGGGCTACGGGGGCTATAGCCCTACCACAATGTATTGGAGATAAAGTGGTATTTTTCTAAAAATATTGATTATGATTTCCTAATTTCCTTTTACTAAAGTATTTGTGGCAAATTGCCGGTAACTTTAATCGTAAAATATTTACTGTCATAAAGCGGGTGGAATTTTTCCACTAACTCTGGCGATACTTTCCTTATTTTATGATATATTTCTTTTTTTATTGCAGTTCAAGACCATTAAGAGGCCAATTACAGAGGACCTACAGTATTAAAGAAAACAGTCAACTAATATTTAGCAAAACGAAACCATCAATGAACGAAATAATATTCAGCAGTATTTACAAATAAATAACAAGATTCGTAGATTTCATAAGATGCTGCGTGGAGTTAGGGGAAAATTACGATGGAGATGGAGCGCAATGGATGAGGATTTTAAATTATCTGTTAAAAATATCTAGTAATTTAATTACGAACATGATAGAATTCCACCACACGAAGCCTGAAACCACTTTATACTCCCTCATACATCTACAGTTACTGAAGTCACAAAAGCCTGGATCGAGGTTATTAAACTCTGGTGTACATGCCGAGAAACCCAACACACGAGTTACCACACCAAACCGATTCCCTTTTAATCTTTTTCCTCACTCTATCCTTTGTGGAAACCCGGATTTTCTTGCACAAACGCTCATAAATTAAAATTGTGATATATAGCATATAATTGGTTTTATTAGCGATTTATTTGAAGAGATTCTTAGGTAAGTTAATATCGTATAATATTTTCATTGTTCTGGATGACTTTTTTTAGTATGCAATTTATATTAAAATGAGTGTAACTGTGGATGCTCATTACAGACCACTGAAATTTTGATGTTGCCGAATTTCAAAGTGGGGACTTTGGCCACTCAGCGATTTAACGCGATGGTAAGATTGGTTAGTGGTCATAGGCGTGTGAAGTTTCCACTTTCAGGATTATGAGACATTATTTATTTGCTGTATTTCTTAGAAGTACCGAAAACACCACTTTATTGAACTTCTATAATGGGATTATTCAAGAAATTCACAGTTAAACGTATACGAACACCTATAACCTGGATAACCTATTCTTGTGGGGCTCAAACCAGTGACCTATTGTTTGGAAGCGAGGTCTTTACCCCGCCGCCACCGAAGTCGGCGACGAGTTTTTCTTTTTCCCTCCTGGAATTTCGAGGATTTTTGATTTGGGATGACATAAGAATAAAAGGATTTGAACCCGGGGCCAGTCGAATTAGAAGCCAAGCACTTTGTCCATTTGTATACCGTGCACCACTTTGCCCCCTTCCTTAGCGACTTTAGGACCCATTTTAATACTCAGTGCGTGACAAGATCTTTATTGACTGGCTAGAGAACCCTCTATTCTTTTGTTTGTGATTTCACCAGTGAAAAGAATGACGCTTCTCTCACGTCAGCTTTCGGTTATCGGCCGTGATTGAGGTAGGCGTGTGGAAGCGGCAAATCCCTATCCCCTTCCAAGCTCATTGTCGTCTGGTTGGGAAAAGCGGATTTGTATTCAGGCTGCGGCATCGGAGTATCCCTGGAGCGAATTAGAATAGGTGCTGAAAAGGGGATGGCTGGTTGTTCGTCGTTTCCCGACGGCAGCGCCGCACACGGTTGTGCGCGACGACACCCACGCTCTTGAAACCAGCCACGAGTGGCGAGAGTGTGGCACCTAACGAAGCCACTTTCACCGCGTCGGATTCGTCCCCCATCTCCCCAACATACTCGTCGTCAAAAACGAAGGTAAAAAAATTGTTAGTGTGCGGAGAAGTTTCAGGAGTGCTGAATAAAGGTTGTGATTGAGAAGGAGTGAATGGAGGCGATTATCTTTTTATCATTTCTCCTTTGTTTTCATGGGGCACGAATTTCAGCACAAGGTCATCGCAGCGGAAGAAGATTCAAATTGCTTCAATGAGAGCTGTTTTTATTTATAGCCTCGTATTTTTGCTACCTCTTCCGTTTCTGCATTTTTCTTTGAAGTATTTCTCTGTAAGAATACATGTATCATCCTGGAAACAATAATTTCCTTTGAGCTTAGAAACCCACGTCCAAAATTCGTGTATTTTTGGCCTCAATTGTGTTTGATTCATAGTCAATATTTTTATCCTTGACTATACTTTCAAATTTTTATCTCATTTTTGCTCTCTTTCCTCGGATTCATGCTTAAATAGTTTACTTTTTCATAGGTTTACCTCCCAGAAACGTGTTTTGTGTTTCCTCTCTTCATTTTATTGCTGAACTCAGTTTTTGTGTAAAAGTGATCTTGTGCATTCCCTTCATAGCTCTATGAAATCCGGAAGTGTTCGTTCATTTATTAAGTCAACAAATGTTGGTACAAATGTGAGAATTTTTTCACGGATAACTTGTAATACACAGCGATTTAAAAATATTATATGAAATCACACGTCAGACCATGGATCCCTGTATAATAACTCCCAGTATAATATGTAATGTTGTGACGCTTAATGAACTGAAATTGCATTACCAAACGTTCATTTATTGCTTTCCACTTTCTATTAGTTTCAGCTACTAAGCAAATACATGATTTTACACAGAAACCTCCCATCACTCTGATGTTGCAGATTTATGAAAACTATTCGAAGGAATGAGATTTGTATGCATGTAATGCCTTGGAAGATGCTTAGTAGTCTGAGTAAAATCGGATTCGAGGCCATTGTATATACCGCTGATCAGTTTGCATATTTTGGCTCCAAATTTCTCTTTACTCTTTTTGGTAAAGATGTTATGGACTTCTTTTTTATGAAACTTCTATTAAATATTTGGTAAAGAGTTCTCGGGATCGCCACCGGGTCAGGAACTCCATATCTGCCAACTCCGTAAAGTTATCACCGTGGCTAGTCCCGGTACACTTAATTTAGGATTGATTACTTTGCTATGCCTTACATCTACATCTACAACTACATAATACCCTGCGAGCCACCTCTAGGGTGTTTGGCAGGGGGTGATCAATCACCAGCATGCAGCATGCATTAACTTTAACTCGTGAGAGATATTAAATGATTGACGACAAGAGTCGCATGAAGTATTTCTGTCTCCCTGTCTCTTCCCGTCTGCCCTCGGCAGATATGGAGTTCCTGACCCGGTGGTGATCCCGAGAACTCTTTACCAAGTCCATTCGCCGGGAAAGCACAAAATCTTTCTTCTATTAAATACTTTTGGTAAACCATGTATTAGCTACATATTTGAATCAATCTTTGAGAATACTATCCTCATAGTTAAATTTCGTTAGTATACTTGAAGCTGTACTGCTCTTTGATGCCATGATTTCAAACGATTTATTTTTACCTTTAGACTGGACTATGAATTAATATTTTTCATTTAAAACATATAGGGAATTTTCTGGTAGGGAATAGATTTTACATTGATATAGGATCAAATACATTATTAATTTTACAATGGCTAAATGTTCCATTTTTACAAATACATATGCACGCAACTACGCATAAGTAGCATGTTTCTTCATTTGCAGTGACCTTGCCGTACTAAAAGTTTCCTTTAAATGGTCAACTATATGTGAAATTATGTTAAAGTGCCTAATGGTATCTCTCAAAATGGTACTCCCTCTTGTTTCTACTTTTAAAGTTTATTATTTATTTTCATACCACCGAAAACAGCCATTTACGCTCTGGTACATCGGTGTTATTAAGATGTCAACAGTTTAATCTACACAAAAAACCATTTCCTGGATAGGGGCAATTTACCCAGGTGGGACTCAAACACGCGACCTCCTGTTTGGCAAGGGAGGACCTTACCTCGCCGCCACCGAGGCCGGCAAATGCTCTCTTTCGGAAATTAATTTGATGCCTGATATAATTCGTAGTTAATTCGTTTCAACATATGCGTTCCTGTGTTTGAGGGAAAAGTACATAATTTCAGCAGTCGGTCATGTTTGTCACTTTACGTATGTATGTAACTATTAGTAAAAAATACATTTAATGGCGTTTGTTTTTAACTCGTGAGAGATATTAAATGATTGACGACAAGAGTCGCATGAAGTATTTCTGTCTCCCTGTCTCTTCCCGTCTGCCCTCGTCTTCTTGCAATGGGTCTCGTGGGGTGAAGAAGTAGTGTTGAGCGAACAAGTTTAACGAAGGAAAAGTTGTTTGAGTTGTGGAGGACTTCGTATTTGATGTTCACGAGACGGTGGAGACGGGCCTAGCTAAAGGGCGTGTACCTTATGATTTTAGTGAAAGTTCCAGCGGGGAAACAGTGTGGATCCCTAGGAGCACTCGCGTGGGTGGTGCGAATAATATCAAAATTATAGTATCTCTTAGTCACTATGGTACGGAAGTACTGCGGTCGGTGAATAAATTAAAACAAAGAAAAAATTATTTTTTGAACTTTGTAATGTCTTCCGATCGCGCAAAATTTTCTAATATTCGTGAAATGGAAATTTTAATTATTTTTAATTATTCATCTCCCGAAATTTTTGCGATTCCACGGTGTACAAAAGCTGCTACTTGTAACTGCTGACGAGGTATAATGTTTTTCTTTATTTCATTTTCCCAGTACTATTTATTATCAATGGGATGGTACTATTTTCCCGCTCTCTTCATGGCCTTGGTCACATATGTAATGGTTATTCCCTTAAATCCCTTCAAATATTAAAATCCCGTCGTGAAGTCCGCTCAAGTGATTTTCCCTGTATCCCTGACTGCCGCAGAGGGATTAACGTGAAGGTTTGTCGGCGTGTACGTGCGTAGCTGCGCCCCAAACCGTCGACGCATTTATCTGCTGCTGGAGTGTGGACAAACTCTATAGAATGGAAGATCCTTTCGCAGTAAATGTTTTGACCAGTTGTACTTTCAGGATGCCACGATTTGCCTCTAACTTTCGGAACGAATTCTCAAGGATGCCAACATAAATTAATATAATTAAATCAATAGGTCAAATTATCATTATCCGAACAAACTTATATTCATTTATTTTGAAACTAGATAACTGATATCCCCAAAAGCTAATTTTACTATTACTTTTCTATATTAATTATCTGTAATTACATATAGTCTGTAATAATAGTGTTATTGATAATTCAAGTTAGGAATGAAACAATTTTATTGGAATTAATTGTGTTTATTTTTTCCCCTATTTTAAATACTCTGTATTATTTTTTTTTGCAAATAGGAATTAGAATATTTTGTCGTAAACCAATATTGGGATAAATTATATGTTTCTTGCATAGAATAACGTCTTTTTCGTAAATTCTTGTGCAAATTTTTGGGAGATCTATGCAAGGAGGTTTCATGAAACCGTATTATATTTAAGGATGCTACATTCACAAGAAAAGAATAGGACTTCTAAATACCATGAAAGGGTAATGATTATAATAGATTAGGCGTTATTGGGAATGGATGAGGAATGCCATATTTGGGAGGGAAGACAAGCCGAGATATTTCTAAAAATACTACAACACACCCACATTATCGAGTGAAATACTTTTACAACAAATGATTGGTGAATTATAAAGAAATATATGATAATATTTCTGTTGAAGTGTTTGTGTACCGCGGCATCCAGAAACGTGACCTTTACTTAAAAATGGAAAGGGAATGAACAACACTAAATAATGTGCTCCCAACTGTTGTAAGGGTCTGTAGGCTATGTCTCTCACAGTTCTTCCGAATGATCCCTCAGACTGAGCCACCCAGCGACAAGGTACATAACCTCCCCTAGAGAGACGGTTCATTAAATATGCAGGCAGGTCTCATTAAGGCTCGGAAATTTTGCTGCTGCCCTCGTCGGCGACTTTATGAAATCATTCGGTAGCTTTGGGTTTGTCCCCAAACCCACCATAGCATGCACCGGTCGTCTAGTCGGCGGTAAAACGATAAACTTTCAGCAAAACTGGATTAAAGTAAAGCTTCCAAATTCTGAGTACTGAAACTTAGTGAATTAGTTTCATCACCGCAAGAAAATTATTGTTATATTTGCATTCCGAAGCGTTGTTGTGCGAAGTCTTGTGAAAGTATGTTCTTAGATTAGATATGGTTTTGCATATTTTGATGGAAATAAAACCCATTATAAATATCCTCGATTTGCTTGTACGCAGAGTTGGAATGTGATATAGTTAGAGTAACTGAGTTATCGGGGATGAATTAATTTCTCCTGCTTTTACTTGTCTTCGTTACAATTAAAGATGTAGTCAATGCTTGTCATCTACCCCTTAAATTCTGAGAATGATCGCTTCTTTTCGACTTACATCAATAGTCGTCGCGATCCAAGCACTAAGGTGTAACGAGAAACTGGAAATTGAATCAAGTTTTATGTGAAATTATGAAAGGTTTTCCACTCCACCCTCTACATCTTATTCTTACGTAATACCTCTGTTCTGGCCACATTTTTATTCCGGCGGTGCCCGCAATGTATGTATTACGGGAGGTTCCACAATACCAATCTATGCATGTTTGCGGGTCATAGTATTCGTGTGATATTTTAAACAGTTTTCCGGAAAGTAACCGCGACTAAACTTGTAACTATCTCTAGTTAAAAATTAATAAAATAAACTGTAAGTAAGCCCAGTCACAATTTGTTTAGTACTTTAACCATCTCTGCTTGCATTATAGTATACGAATTTAGGCGTGGCGAGCACGGGAGCACGTGCCCCCCTCAGACACTTATAAAATAGGCAAGATTTTTAATACGGTTATTGCTGCGTTAGTTTTGTTTTATGTATAATGGAGCCTCAATCATTCAATGTCTTATTAACAAATTTAATGTTAAAATAAGGAGAATATTTCGTAGAGTATTGTTGTATGTTGTTTTTAATCTCATATATGAGAAAACCGTTTGTCTATCAGACTCTTGAGCCCCCCAGAAAAAATACTGGATCCACCCATGAATGAAGGACTGCAAAAGACCAACTATAATGCAAAATGCAGGGATGGTAAAAACAAGTAGGTTGAAAACGAACGTAGAAAAAACCTTCAAGACGCGAAGATAAAATGGAAAGTGAAATTGCGCGAATGGGAGAGATACCGGAACATATTGGGAAGTTAAGACGAAGTGAGAGCAAAGAAGATTTTGTAATAAAGAAGTTAAACGAATGTATGAGCGTGTGCTGTTTCGGACGGGTGGAAAATGCAAAAAGAATAGCGTAGCGGAAAAATTCTTCCACCATAGGGTTTTTCCCTGCCTACGGGATGCATAAGTGCGGAAACCATGTCTTGCAAAGTTCTTGCAAAGTAAACCATGAGGGACATACTATATTCTCAGGTAAAAAAATTTTTCTACACTCTTTGCTACAGAATCTCATAATTTTCTCTGCAGATTTTTCGGTCTATTTTCATACCTTAATTGACTCTCCTGGGAAGTGAAAATCTTCCAAAATTTAAAATAACTCCATGTCCATCTCAGTATTCCGTATAGTCATGATAGAGCGGAGAAGTCTTGCTAAATATTTTTTATATACAGGAGTAATCATATTTTGGGACTAATCGTCACATTTGTGAAATGAAATTGTGCATGGAAAACTTTATAAAATGTACGCTAAAAATATAAGGCCAAACTAGAATATGGCCATTTTTATCGTAATTCAATGAAGTGACATCTAATGAAAAAATCAACGTAATTTCGAGTGTATATTTTTAGGTACATAATATTTGAATTCCATAAGTTCGCAAAGATACTTATTATCCGATATTGGAACCAGGGAAATAAGGCGTATGTAATAATAACCGCAACTCTATTGTATCCAGTTGCTAATGTATGTCATATGCTATTTATGCAGACAACTTTTTCAGTACGATTGGAAACATTTTTGGAATCTTCAAGGAAGATCAAGAATAATGGACTATTTTATATGTGATAGAGTATGAAACTATTTTTATTTAGTTTAATTTGCATAATTTGGTGTCATTCATATTATTCTAACACCAACCCTGAACGAAAGCTGTTTAGTTTTGCGATAATTTAAATTTTCAAAAAGAACCTGCGTTTGTAACTCTTTTATATTGCCGGAATGTTAGAAAATCGAATTCGAGCGCCTTTTCTCAAAGTTTTTTTTATGGCTCACAGCATTGTTGGAGTCTGGAATTCTTTCGTAATCTCCTCTTGAAGCGAGTAGAGTTGAATGGAATCGAGAGAGGTGTGGGCTTCCCATGAGCCGTGACGACTCTCTATCGCATCTTGCCTCGTCGTATTGCCTCGTCGTATTGCCGTTTTTCTCGAAAAAAACAGGAGATCGAATTAGCGCCGTTTTGGTGTCGTGCAGGCTGTTATAGCCCTGGAGATTATTGGTTCGAAATTTACCGTGGACTTACTCAATAGCATCTCGTGCACGTTTATGAAGGAACGAGTGTTTTGAGAGCAATTTTTTTAAACTGGGACGATGTTATCTCTCCCTATTTACGTGCACTGGTTGTAACGACCACTCTTCAAAAGACGCATCCCCATTCGGTTTTATTCCCGAACTGGAACATCTAGATGAAAAAATACAATAATCCATTCACTCTACCTACTCATTTGTGGGTACCCTTTGCTTAGGGAAATGAAGCTAATAGAACAATTTAATCATCATCATACTTAGTCATCAATCTGAAGATTGTGCGAAATTTCCAGAGGAAAAATCATTCGCCTTACCCGGGATTCGAACCCGGATCCCTCGATTTCCGGCCGAGTGCTTCAGCCAGTTAACACTAGAACCGCTGAACTTTCCAACCCCACCAATACCGCGGCATGGGACTTTTTTGTCCCATTGACAAAATACGTTGATCCTGTCATGTTTAAGTATAATTGACGGTTTTTTGTGGTTTGTGTGAACAAAACACGTGTTTAGGTAATGTTTAAAAGGTTTTATTAAGTATGACTAGGAATACAATCAACTTATTTTGACAGCAAAAGGGTTGTTTGTTAAGAGGGGCGCAGCGCCGGGCAGAGGTGACGCGGCCGGCGCAGTGCACAGATTATTCCCTTCTGCGCTTCTTACTGGCAGAATAACGGTATCTGTGCATCGATCCCCTTCGTAATAAACTGTTATTATGCTAAATACAAAATAAGTGTACAAAAAAAAACTGAAATTGTATGTTTTCCCCATATGGGACAAAAAAGTCCCATCCCGCGGTTCTAGGTAAATCGTCGTTTTTCTTGCGAACCAAACATTGTAAAATATTTTCAATATAGCCATTCGAAAGAGCACAAACAATGAGTAAAATTCAGTAAATTTCAAAGTGATCAAACCACTAGTACATGAATGGCAAACATTTGCAAAGGGCGATGGGACAAAAAAGTCCCGTCCGCGGTTCTAGTGTTAAGGACATTTGTGGGCTTTACTGGACAAGGCGGAATGGACTGCTGAGCATATTATGCGAATAGCAGTTGCGGGTGACTCCGTAAAAGTTATCGCCGTGGCTAGTCCCGGTATATTTAAACAAATCTGAAGATTGTTTTTGACGCAGCTCTCCACTTCATTCTAATATTTGCAAACATTTTCAAATTGATGAAATTTTTTTCTTTCACGTCTCTAACAACTAGTCCACTTTTACTCATTCCGGGACGTCCTTTGACATTCTTCCCGTAGACTTTTAATTCAACAATTGTCTTATCGTAATCACATCAAAGGCCAAGGCCAACATACCTCGTGATGTGGCTGTTTAAATTGTTCCATCTCCTTCATCGGCATTTTAAAAGATTTCTCTTTTCTCTCACTCTGTTGAGCGCAACCTCATTTCTTACTCGGCAGGTCCATTTTACCTGTATCATCATCATTATTCGGCAGCGCCACATATCGAATACTTTCACTCTTGACTTCTCTGCTGCTGTCGTTTTTATCCATGGTTCTCAAAAGTACCTTCCCGTGTAGTAATTTTCTATTTTCTTTCCTTTTTTATCACTTGAACAGGAAGTGACTATAGGTTGTAAAAATCATAAACCACAGGGAAGTGATACCGATTCTAACCCCAGAATATCTAATAAATTTTTTATTATATCTCAATGCTATAACTGCTCAACCTAAGTGATTGCGTGACTAAGACCTCCGCGGAAATTATTAGCCTCGACATATCTGCTAGGTGAGTGAGTGGGCTTACGTGAGTGCTTGTTTTATTGTTTTTTTAGTTGAAATTTTTGTATTTCTCCCCATTGATATCATTTTTAAGTTGACAAACCTAACCTGTTTTGCTCAGAAAGAGTTCAGCCTTGGGGAATTTAACTATTTCAACTGCTATACGGCCGTAGAGCTTTCATTTTCTTATAATACTTAGCATATTGGATGAGAACTAAACCTACACACTAAAAAAGAAGTATAAGGCAAAATTTAATCCAGCGTATAGAATAGTAGCAGTCGCGTAAACGTTTGGGTTTACTCGCCCAAGTCGACGAGACTTCCATGAAAGGGACTCCGAGATGTGTTTAGGGGAATGTCGGCTTCCCTTCGCCCGGCAATTAGCCCCTCCGGGGTAATCGTTTCATACGTGGTATGCGGGGCGAGAGTAGTTGCGGGACCTGAAATCCTCTGGCACCCACAACAGGTGACATGAAATGCTGTTGGAGCCAACTAGGAACCGTGGACGGAGTGCTAGTGGGAGATGAAAACAAACGGTTCTAGGAAGGCGACAGCATCGGTCGTGCCCTTACATCCCCTGCACCACTGCTATGTCCACCTGCGCGCCTAACTCTCCAAGGGAGGTAATGGAATTAATGGGCGTGGATTGCGTTAAGGGTGAACTTGTGAAACGAAATTAGGATATAAATAGACGGTATTTACCAGTTTCTTATCGGTGTCTCAGCTCAGCCGTCTTGATTTGCCAATAACTGGACCGGTGTACGGAATAAATTTTAATGTACAGTTTCCTTTGGATGTTATTTAACTAAATACACGAATAAATGCAGGAAAACACATAATTTGGACAGGTGAAATTTCTCTTATGGTGCATGAATATACATTTTCCCGGGTCAGTTATACTGTGTAATTGTAGAGCCTTATAATTGTTTTGACTGTTAGGAAGAAATAAAACTTTGCTAGTCCTTACTATTTCTTTCCTGGCTGTTATGAAGGAATTCCATCAAGTGACGCCTAAAATCATTAACACCGTTAGATTATAAATATGCGCCGTTTACCAGTATCTTAACGGGGTCGATGCTCAACCATTTTAATTGGACTATATCTGGACTTTTCAACCGCATAAACATGAAATTTCAATTTCCTTCGGCTGATATTTAATTAAATACACAATTAATAATGATTAAATACAATAATTTCTGGGAAAATACTTAATTTTGACTCGAATCATTACTGTTATACTGTTTGATTTTATTTTGGCAGGGGCAATTGTAAATACTAATCGTACAGCCACAATTATTTTGTCCTACAATAGGATATCAAAGGCACAATTTCTTAAATTTTCACGTATTTTTCTTTTCTCGCGTTATGATTAAGTTTTTATAAAATATGATGAGAATTAATAAATAAAAGTGAGGAAGAAAATGACAGCATTGAGAGATAATCAAAAGTACTACATTAGAGTTTCCAGATTGAAATCACTTCCCTGAGGTTAATGATCAATACGACCGATAATTACTTCCTGCTCAAGTGCGGTAAAAAAGGAAAGAAAATCACAGCAAAGATTTACAAGAAATGACTGAACAGGTAGGTATTTTTGTGGACTGTGGATAAAAATGAGAGCAGCAGAAAATTCAAGAGTGAAAGCACCCAAAATGTGGCTCTGACAAAGAATGGCGAAGATTAACGGTTAATCAAGCAAGATATGAGGTAGCTCTAGTTAAAATGAAAGAAAAGAGAGGTCTTCTCAGAACTTCAAGAAGGAAGTAGGGCAACTAAATCACCCAAATCACGAGGAGGTAAATGTTTAAGGATTTCTTTTTGGGTTCTATGATTATTTTGCA
Organism: Ischnura elegans; assembly: GCF_921293095.1. Lineage (NCBI taxonomy): Eukaryota > Metazoa > Arthropoda > Insecta > Odonata > Coenagrionidae > Ischnura > Ischnura elegans. The sequence goes on along the minus strand of NC_060250.1, from coordinate 41,570,759 downwards.
CCACCTGGTAAGAGATCCAGCCATAAACCTCCTCCCAGGTCCACAAAATTTCATTTCATGAACATCAGCCTTAGAACTACTTATATTTTTCATGCAGATTATGCTTGAAATACATTTCCAATAGTTTAATTCTTTTTTTATGGTTAGTATATGAATTAGGCGTACAAACATTACACCGATAAACTTCATTTATCAGGAATCCAGGTTCACAATTTAGTTTAACGCAGCTCTCCACTCACTTGTCTTATCATCTAATGTTTTCTCACCTACGTATTTCTTCTATCACACATTTTACACCTCTTCAACACATTTTGGTATGCATAAATGTATTTCGAAATTCCATTGAATTTCCATCAGAAAAACATTGCGAAAAATGTATGGGATGTGACCATTCAAAGTATTTCATAAGTATATATTTATTCAATGTTCTGGTTTGTAGGGACAAATAGGGACCTGATCTCTTTTCCCCATGTACCCGAACTATTCCTTAAATACGCATTACATGAGAGTTGAAAATTAACAATGATCATTATGGTGGACGTAAAATTTATATCCTTAATCAGCATTTAATATAAAAATATTTTGTAAAATTATCGTTAATAGAATATGCTCCTTTCATCTGTATTCGGGAGAAAATTTTAGGAATAACTCTGTATGTTTGGATGGTATGCACATCAAAGCATGGGGAGTTTAATATTCCACCTTGCTTTAATTTCCGTTTTATCGAAAAAACCGGTGACTTAAAGAAGACTCGAAATCATCAAATGGCAGGCATAGCATTGAAGGAGATGCGAAAAAACAAAGTGTTCATGTTCTTCATTTGTGTTCTAAATCCGATTTATTTCCATATAACTGGAATATTAATTTGACCTCAATATGTACCTACTTCATGTTGTGCGAAAAAGAGTGACGGGTGATTGCGGGTGACTCCCGTAAAAGTTATCACCGTGGCTAGTCCCGGTATACTTAAATACTTCATGTTGACCGGAAAATTCGTAGCTTGGAGAAATTAATTTTTTATTTTACAAATTTATGTCTTAGTGTACTATTATGGCTTTTACTTCTTTAGCCAAGGTTACAAGATAAATTTACCAATTTAAGTGTATTGCGGGACAAATGGTCAGATAGAATCACGTAATTGAACTTTGGGTTATTTCCAAGAGTACGGGGAACGGTGCAATTTCGATGGATAATTTGTATTTGTTTGCGCTCATATCATAGCGCTGAATAATGTATGGTGTAAAAACTTCTTTGAAAACATATTGCAGACTTGAACTGCAGTTTCGGGTTACAAAGTATGCTATTTTTTTTCTTTTAGCAGCACAAATTTAGTTTTTCCTTTTTTTTCTCTCTACTTTTAGGACAAAACATGTTAAGGGCCATATCACTTTTGCTAATGGGATACTTAAGCTTCAATGGATCTCTAATTTTAACGCATATGCCAAGGTTATGTAAACAAGTTCCATGCAACGAAAATTCATCCTGGAACGCACGTGTAGAATGTAACATCATTTGGTGAATGCAATTTCAATTCAGAGTGCACTTGTTTGTTATAAGGTCTTAAGTATTTGATACTCCTAGGTCAAGCTAGAGATGGACTGAATTTACTGGCTGCTCTCAAATTTGTTTATTCATGGCCGGGTGGTTTTAGAAACTCTTCATGTTGTTTACCTGTTTCCGAGCCACGTGCGTAACATCCGTCCTTTACCAATTAGCCTATATAGGCTTTCATAGAAGCTTTACGGTCACCAAATGCTCACTCGTCCAATGTTTAGAAGAGCTTCCAGAGAACAAATTTTATGCGAGTTTTGTTAGCCATTGAACGGAGAGTTTTTACCGGCCAAGCTGCCATCTGCCATAAATTTATATATTATTCAGGACTTGGTTATGTAATCTATTTTCCCAAGCCTGAAATTAAGGGTCATAGAAGTAAAGGGACTACAAAGGTAGTTTCTTTATTTGTAGGAAACTGTAGGCGTATGTATAAGCATATTATGCAGCATTTGTCTCGTTGGCCTATCTGATAGAAATTATGGAAATGAATCGATCCATTTCATGAAATTAGTATGCATAATTTTATCGACTGTTGTGAGATCAAATGGGATTGTGGGATTAGTTGAGGCAGTGTTTCTTCAAGAATAATTTTTCGGAACCTCTCAATGATTTTGGTGAGGTAATTTTTGGCTGGCTTTGGTGTGAAGTAAATGGATTTTCAATTTTGGGTTTATTTTTGGGATTAAACCTTTAGGGAAAGAACTTTTCTGGGTTCTATGAGCCGAAGCCGTATAGAAAAATACTGAAACGTGGAGCCTCAAATTCATCCTTCTGCTGTGAGCTTGTATTAAGAGTAAAGCTACCCAAATCGGATTATTCCACCTTACTAATTCGATTTCATTTCGGTCGACCTTAGCTTAGGCATAGGAAAGAGAAAATATTCGATTGTAAGAATTGGAAAATCACGAGTAGAAGTCAAAAATGAGTGAAATGTTCAATGAATCAATAGCAAAATTATTGTTATGTTAAATTTTTGTCTGAATGAGGCTAACAACCGAAGATTTTCAAAATGATAGCATAAGTTGTAAGTATGCAATGTGTAAGCTACCAGTATCTGTCGCTTCTATATTTACCAAAGGACAATGCATATGGAACAAATTTGCGAATACTTTCAACTGCTTGCGAACTGACTCTGTGGAATTTAATTAAAAGTGAATTAAATTAAAATTCAACTACCCATTTCATAAATGTTCAATTCAAACTAACCAATCGTCCAATATAGATGTGTAAAAGTTAGCCTGCAACGTGAGAAATAATTCCACGTTGTGTGGTTGTGAAAATTCCCTAGTGAAATGAACTTATCTTACCAATCTAAGTTATCGAAAAAAGTCTCACCCAAAAAATATTTGTTGATAAGGAGGAATAAACGAAAAAATAATGGCAAATCACATTTAAGGAAGTAAAACATGTAAAACATAATTCTATTGTGGATTCTACTATGGTAATATTACCTAATCCCTACTTGTAGCTATCTGCCCTCATGTGTAACATTGATCTAGTATTTTATGGACATAATAAGCTATTAATATGGGCTCAAGAAGACTACCACATCAACTACCATAGGACCTCCGAGAATCGAATCCGTGCCTGTGTTTTGCTTCTCACTCGGATCCCGATTAATCGGTATATCATATCCTGAAAAGTAGGTAAATCGAGGCACTTCAATGAAAGATTGCACGGTACCAAGATCTAAAAGTGTTTAAAGAATTTGATATTTTGAAAATATATTATGCGAACAGCATCGAAGGAATACCAACTAAGGACTTCAAATACGAATCATTTTGGCTAAATGGCCCTTTTAAACGATTAAGCTATCCACCATTTTGAATTCAATTGTTGTATTCTCGCCCCGTGCATAATGTTGAAAGTGAACCCTACCCCTGGTCTTTAATTGTGACGAATACACGTTCAGAATTATCATCTTAAAAATTTCTAGGCATTCAAATCAAAACACTTTCAATATTTTTTTGCAATAAAAATGTGAAAATTTCATCCCAACATTTCCTCGGTAGTGAATTCATTTATATAATTGTTTATGTTGACAGATGGTTACTCTATACTCTTCGATATGACAGCGTAATTTCATTCTATCTTGTAAGTTCCTTTCGGGAAATGTTGTGTTGGTAACATTTTCTGCTCGGCGTTTCACTACTCCAATAGAGGGCGTGTTCAAGAGAATGAGAGGGAAAACGCTCTCGTCCCGATCATATAAAGGGTTCGTCATCCCATTGTTGACCGGATTTGAATTTCACACGGAAGGCGATAGCCGTTGGGCTTTAGATTGAGCCAGGAACCCTTTCCATATTGATACCTCCACTGTAAAAAAACGCTCAAAAATCGCCCACCGAACCAAATCCTCTCATCTAGTAGCCCAACAATACGAATCCGCTCAGCTGGCAGTGTCCAGAGCATAAAGGCTTATATACAAGCTTGGAGAATAGGAGATGAGCGTTTATGCTCCGGACACTGCTAGCTGAGCGGATACGTATTATTAGGCTGCTAGATGAGCGGATTTGATTCGGTGGGCGATTTTTGAGCGTTTTTGCAGTGGAGGTATCGATATGCGGCTGATATTATATCCATCCTCCCTATTAAAATTATTTGGCCTTTTCGCTATTTCAACAGCTTCACATATAAGGCGTGGATGGTAATCATCGGTGTTCGCCAATACCCGTGTATGTTTAAACATCATTTTATGCCCAGGGCTTGAGGCATAATGTTCAGCGACCACTGATGCGTCCCATTTATGAAGTTGCATCGCTTTTTCGTGCTCTTTAAGTCTTTGGGGGATAAATCGTTGGCTCTGTCCCATATAGCTTCTGCCGCAGCAGCAGGGAACGTCATATATACTTATTGTTAGATTGAAGACGAGGATGGTTATCCTTCGGTGAAGGTTCTGCATCACACATAATTTTCAATCGTGTGTAATGCAGAACACATCAATTTCATACATTTACAAATGTGCTTTGTTATCCTTAATATTGTAGTAAATCTTCCGACACATTCCTCTGCCTTTTGGCGTCATGAGAGATTTTAATTTTTTGTATAAGTCGAAAACATGTATATTCTGTCGTATCGTGCTTAGAATGATGTTATATTAAAAGTTTATTGAGTAGTATAAATTTCATTATTACTGCAATTATTACTATGTATGGAGGCATAAGTAAAAGAAAATAATTCCCGTCGAAATAAGAAAAGATGCTTGATTTTGTTCAATAATAGTTTTGGTAAATACTCTTACTATAGAAAATTTCACGGAATTGTTTAAAGCGGTAGAAGTTGTACCAAATGAAGTGTGTGGAATAGATAAAATAATAAATAAATAAATGAATAAATAGGTTCTTTGTTTAATCATAGTTTTTTTCAATTAAATGTTATCTTTAAGTCAAAAATATGTAAATTCTATTGCTGCATGCTTAGAGTGAAGCTAAATTTATTATTTATTGAGCGAAACTACACTAACACTAGAATTGCTGTCATATGTGGAGAATAAGTTTTAAAAACAATTAATGCACGTCGAAATAAGAAAAGAACCTTCATTTTGTTTACTAATAGTTGGAGTAAATATCTACTCTTAAACTTGAAAATTACACGAGAGTGATTCAACCTGTCGAGGTTGTTCTAAATAAAGGGAGTGGAATAGACAAAGTAATAAATAAATAGATACCTCTCTTGTTTAACTAGTTGTGTCAAATAGATATTTTGTTTAAGTAAAAAACTTTTAACTTCTATTGCTGCATGCTTAGAATGAAGTTATATTTATTGCTTATCAAGTAAAATTTTATTATTACTGTCATCATCATTACGTATGGATCATAAGTTTTAAAAAACAATAAATGCGCGTCGAAATAAGAAAACAAGCTGGAGGTCGACCAGTGGTTATGCGTCCTCTCAAGGCCTCCGCGCATTGAGGCCATCCGGGCGTTATTCAGCTCGCGCGCCACCAGATCGCGCCACCTTCCGTGGAAATCCTCTCAGCTTTCCGCTCACGATCCGTCCCGCGGGTATAACTCTCGCCTAATTGCTCTCCGAAGCAGCCGGTGATTGCAAACGCGGCATTGATATGGCACTGATGTGTGCACGGGGCAATCCATTCCCCGGCCTCAGCACTTAACGGCAGCCGGCCGGTTTGGGCCGCGTCGGAAGGTCGGGAATATAGGCCTCCGTGTGCTCGGAAGCTACGTCCGGAAATTCATCTCATCCTGAGCCTTTAGTTAGGATAATAATTTTAGCCTTTAATTTTGCTTATTATTGCATGTGACTTCACCAACTCTTTTAAAATTGTTTAAACTTGTATGCATCATTTATTTTTTCTATAAGGTCTCAGAGCAAACCTGGAATAAATTACCTAATACATTAATATTTGCAATATGACACATTCAAAATAGTCAAATTTTGGCTACGAATCATATCGATAGTTGACGAGTTCATTTAAATAAAAGATTGCGTGGGAATAGAAATACTGTTTGATTCTTCTGTTAAATGTTTCTATTCGCTTGGTTTCATTCTAGAAATTGTGTTTTTATCTGAATGTATTCAACTTTCATCGATGTTTACAATAAAAAATTACGTTAGCAACTAGGCTTCAACACGTTATACATGTTTTATATTTTAAAAAAAGGATCTACCAAATTTAAAATGGCATTGGCTAAATTATCATAACCATAAGTTAAAAGGCCGCCTTTAAGTTTCTAGCTACTTGTGACCATGGACTTCACACCACAGTATTTTTAACCAGTGTGTAATCAGATTTTAAACAAGCTTTCCTTTAATTGCTACAATCAACGATTTTCCTAAGTGTAGATTTATGCCCCAGCTATGAACAGGCATACATTCAAAAGCGATCTAATTGATTGTATTTTGTGTTCATCCCTGGGGTATTTGAAGTGGTAGGTACACAGAAAGCAATTTGCACCTTTCTTGCAACGACACTAACCTAAACCTCTACTAAAGTGAGACTATCCTCTGCTATCAGGTCAATTAATTACGCAATTACGAAGCGATTCTGCCATTAAAAAAATTCAGCGCTGAAGAAGTGGAAATTGCTTATTTCATGAACCGTATATAAATGATACGGTTTTGCATGCTTATAGAGATCGGTGGGATGTAAAGAAGTGGTTTACATAATGCAGAAATAACTAAGCCAGGGGTACCGTCATTTTAAAATGATGAAAGTATATCTTTTCATCCCATCGAAATGAACCGAAAACTAACCGTCAATATAATACACCATTCTTCTCCAACGGTAGGGCTTTCAAAGTGGCAAAAAATTTGGTATTGAAGACATTTTTTTTAACTGGAAAAGGGTCAAGGAGAATGGAAACTTAAAGAAAAACTTAAGCAAGGCTTTTTTAAAGGTAAAAAAAGTGACACGAGTATTTATTGAATTCTCATCGGCACCTTGGACACAATGGACTGCTGTATCGTTTGGAGTAGAATAACGTGGATCCGGAGGAATTTCGATGAGAGTAGGCTACATGACCAACATTATTGTTTGCTGGAGGATGAGGAATAAGTTTAAAGTGCAGGAGGAAATAGTGAATACGCATGCTGTTTTCAAGGACAGAATAATTTTGAAATAAATAAGGAAGTAATAGACCTTAGAATTATTGGAGCAAAATAAAAGGGTGAGGTATTAAAAAACTCCAGGTTAATGGTAAGATATTGGTTATGTGAGATAGGGAGAGGAGAAATCGAGTTATGATTTGGAGTAAGAGAGGCAGGATGTTTTTCTTGATAAATGATGCGGCTGGCAACGTACTTCATGTATGCAATATTAGTATGATATAGTTGGTGGGATAATCGTGCTTTCACGCAAACCATTCTAAACGTTAATTTAACTTTTTTTAAAACTGTAAGTCCATGCTTAGTCTTCTGTAGCCGTTGAAACTCAACCGGTACCACTTGTTAGTTTCTAGTAAATGACGTGTCTTGACTGATCGACTGATGCTATCATTTACCTAAGCCTAGCTTTAACTTGTGAATATTCAGCCATAAAATATATTTCTCGTGTTTTCTATTGGCGCTGCAAGAAAGGAATTTTGCTAGAAAAATTTTTAGTGTAGTTTTCACCAAATTAATGTCAACTTTTACTTCCTTAAAGAAAGCAAGTTAATGAAGTGTAAGGTTAGAGGTAGCCTAGTTGTTTGAGTTCTTGGCTGCTTGTATTGCACATTTTTCCATCAAAATGCTGTGAGTATTTAATTTTGAATCAAATCATGTGAAATGTATCGCTACGTTTTGTCATGTGAAGGCCTTAAGTGTCACTCATGAATATCAAAAAGCATTATGCCTACAATTCATAATGAACCTAAATAACCTCATTTTACCCGATGATGAAAATCTTGTCAATATCTGCTCTACTTTAAGTGAGATATACGCCGATTTGTAAAGTTTATCGTACGTTTCAGGTTCATAACATACCTTCTTGCCACTCTTTAATAGAAATGAGGAACTCATTTGTGGCAGAATCTACGTTGCGACTCGGAGAATGTAGAAAGCTATGACTTAATGTCTGCTGCAATACTCCGTGATTCATGCCTCAATCTATATTCTGGAAGACACTCTCACGAAACAAGCTTTAAAGAGGTATTTAGGAGGATAATGGCTCGGTGGGAATTGAATCTTAAAGACGTCTATTCATCATTCAACCCATTTCCTGCTACAGAGCGCGCGCTTTTGGTTACGGAAGCGGTTTCTGTGCCAACCCTTCCAGGGGATGATTTCATTTATGTGAAAAATTTTGCTTGAGTTAATGGCCTCAGGCACTTTCGTGTTGCGAGACCAACTTTTCTAATGCCATTGAAAATATTTCTGAGTTAACGTGCCGGATAAAAAAAAATATTTTTTCTGCTACCCGTTTTCAGTAAATTAAAAGGTGCCGGTTATTTTCACAAACTATATCAGTTATACTTCACGACCAATACATCTTATAACATCTTTAGGTATGGGGCTCAAAGTTTAAACATAGTCAAAATCTTTTTTCCTGTGTTGAAAAAATCAGCTACATTATTGTGGAAGGTCGTTTTCAAGATCAAAATAAGAGGTACATGCAATTAAAAAGAAGATCATTATTAATTATAAATATGTTACTGTTAATCTGAAATATTCATTAGAATGAACAATATTTGATGCAAATTGTACCTTCTCATTCACGTTTATTTTGGTTAGAAACCAAAAGGGACATATTTCTCAGTAGACTGTCGGATATCAAATTAATGCTTACATTGCTTTAAAATACGTTCTATCCAACATAAAAAATACTAATTACATACTAATGATCAAAAGAAGGATTAATATTTTATTACACTCGTCATTTGCTAATTAGCAAGGTTCTTAGAGTCCAAGAACCTTGGCTAATTAGTACGGGAAATGATTTTTCTGTCTCTTGTATGACCATATATTTAAAAAAATTATAAATTATTGATGATTTGGTAGCCATTATTTTGTTAGGATTTGAACATGTAAACCGTAAAAATAGCCGATTAATTAATTGTGAGATAATTATTTAGTGGGATTATAGTACTGTGAGAGTCTATTACTTCTGGCTAATGCGAGTTATTCTCGCAGACATGACAGGTTATCGTATCTGGTCGACGCCTACTTAACCAGTAAGCAAGCATAAAATATTCCCATCCTTGTTAATGAAAGTTACTAAGTGTATCCTAGGCGTGTATTACGTCCGATTAGTTCACTCCGTTACTCCATAGGTATTTTCCCATAGTCTTGGTTTCTGCCTTCAAATCTCAATTATCGAAAATTTACAGTAAATTTCTTAACCTTCTAGAGCAAAATGATTCTGTTCACGATTTTTTATCTTGACGCTTCTTTGCATCTCATTTTTGTATTTTATTGCTTCAGTATAAGCCCAACTTCGTGGGGTGAAAACATCGAAGATAGCATGAGGGCTAAGATATTTCCAAACACGCTCGGATTTCCGTTTTTCGCAGCCGAGGAAACGTTTCAAAGTGACTGAAATTGCAAATATTTTGTGACCTAAATAACGAAAAAAATATACCTTCACCCATATTTGAGTTTGATCGTTTCAACGAAGAAGAAAAGAGTGGAATTCTCACTTTTTTCCTTATCTTAAAAATACGTCACATTTCCTTGGCTGTTGAAAGGCGAGCGACACATTCCCTCGTCTCAGATTCATGAATATTTTCGAGTCATGGCTGTGATAAAATTTATTTCCCACCAGTCTATGGTAACGCTAAGGGGTAAGTCAATGAATATTAGACTTTTTCACCCTGGTATTGATTCTTGAACATAGTGTACACGCACTGTGGTGAAATGATGCGACTAGGTGAATCTTGACTTATATTTAACGTCAAGATCAACAAATATAAAGGTAAAAAAGAAATTAAAGCAGCAAAACTGAGATAATTTGATTATGCGGTGAATATCTTGAGGATATATGCTCCATTAAACCTGCAGTGTTACTATTTACTCGTTGAGATCACATGTTAAAGTATACGAATTCGTAAAAAAATTTTATTGCTAACATTTTTTTCTATCCTTATTTCATGTTGCTATTTTTATTCATTAATGGTCATTTAATATGTACCACCATTCTTATGTAAGTGGAAAGTATATCACAGTAATGAAGGATGAGCGCAAAAAAACTTTCAATTGAGTGGAATTTTTTTTAGCAATTTATAGACTTGGTTAGACATTTTTCCGGACCTTTTACGGAGGATGAATCCACAGTCCAGGCGAAAGTTTAAGGCTTTTCACAATAGAATGAAAGTGTCAATTCTCTTTAAACCTCAGGAGAGCCGGGACCACAGGCGAGATTGTGTTTATGATTTTCGTAAAAATGTTGCAAAATGTTTCACGTGCCATAAACGATTGAATACACTCAACCATTAGCTGCAGTGGGTTAAGGAGGGGCATTTATCCCATCCTCAAGGGAACTGGTGGAGGGACAACAGAGAAAGAATGGGATGTATCTCCTCCATTCTCCAAGATTATAAAAACTGTTCGAATAGGAATTCCATTTATAAGTCACTGGTTCCTATGTGCTCACTTTTTCCTCCGTCTCTTACTCCTTGAACTCATTTTACCTTGCCAATTCCGAGAATTTAAAAGGCGTACACTTTCACTTGCACTGTATGCTCTAGCAATCGTTTCAATCGATAACCCTGATAAAAAATAACGCCACGTGCGCGTTGAAACTGAGCGAGTGAAATTAAGTAGTTGTGAAATATGACAAAATATTTTATTCTTATTTCACCACATTCCACATTATAAATTTCTTTCGAATATGGTAGTGGAATATTTAAAAAAAATGCCAGTTTGAGGAGTATTGAGGTTAGTTCTTACCACCGAAGTATGAGCTCAAGCTTACTGCGATGTAAAGCCTGAATCACACGATCATTTTTTTTCGTCGCGATAGTGATCACTATCGAGATCACTTTTCCCGTCGCGAAAAGCAATCGCTCTAGTGATCATTTTTCTGAATCACACGGTCACTCCCGCGGTCGCTTTTCGCATCATTTCCAATATCACAGCTCGTTGTCATAGGACCCACATCACGAAATTATATAGCGTGTTTGTTTATTTATGTGGTTCCTACAATTGTCAAACGTTGCGCTGCAATCGCTCCATAGGGGAATGCGTTCCGATTGGCTGATATGGGGTTTTAGTGACGGTTTTAGCGACGGAAAAAGCGACCGGACGAGTGATGAAAAATAGCGATGGGAATCCTCATCGCGATCGCGAAAAACAATTGCCGGCGACGATCATTTAGCGCAGTGATCGCGATAGTGATCACTTTCGCGACGAAAAAAAATGATCGTATGGTTCAGGCTTAACTAAAAAATGTAGCTTGAGGTGTTTTTTGAGTTATTTGAGGTAGTCCACGGAAGTTGAATATACCTCACAGCCTCAAAATAATGTGGTGCCTCGCAGCCTTAAAATTGTGCAGCGATGATGTCGGCTGTTTGCGATATGTTTCACTTAAATATCACGAAGCAAAATAAGATAGTTGCTGATAGGAAAGACAGGGAGGATCTACACCTTCGTTTTCTTCACGAGTTACATGCTTGCAGCTAGAACGGAGGTAAATTATGTGCGTATAGTCTTCTTTACTTGTCCACCTATAAAATATTATGCAAGGGATTTCTTTCATTCCCTTTACATTACGCACGCCCTAACACCTTTGAATACAGAATCGTTAGAGGTGTACAAAAAAGTGATGGTGTCGCAAACGTTGGTGTATACTTCTGAAAAAAAACTTAAATTTGAAAGATTTTTTTTCGTGTATGAAAAGAAGTTTATCTCTCTCTGTGTGACATTAAAAAGTTTCCCTCCCCTTTGAAAATGGTAATCGTAATCCTCAAATGCTTTTTTTGTGTATACTTTAAGTCAATTGCGGAAAAGATTTGTTGTTGTTGAGGCCAAAACTTTCGCGTGGTGAGGAGCTAGATAATAATTTTTTTGCATTGCTGTAGTTTATGTCCGCCCATAGTACTACGAAACGAAATGTTTGCGTCTATATAATGCAATCACGTCGTGATACTCACATACAGTGATATGCTAGCAATTATACCGCCTTCAATTTTTCCTACGATTAATGCAAAATTGCTTTATAAAACGTCATTTAGGTCATCTGAACTTCAAAATAAACTCCAAACGTTTTAACTATATAGTATATTTACTTGGTAGTTTTATTTTCACTCTAAATGAGTTGCTTTGGAAGAGTATACGTACCATCTGCATTGAAACTAAAAATAGGATTTTATGCGATAACTTCGCATGGTGCGAATGCGAAGGTTCTTACTTGCATGTATGAATACGGGTTTAAATGATGCACAGATGGAAAATAAAGTCATTGAGAGAAACAACTACTTTTGTCACAGTAATCAACTATGAAGAATTAAGTTGTCCCATATGACCGGTACAAGATCCTCGTTCTACTTTAAGATATAGAGAGTCCGGCATCGATCCAAAAGGGATGACGAGAACGGGAGAATTTCGATACAAATAATAGATGGTTCTTAAAACTTGGCAAGGTTGAAACTAGAATGTTTCTCAGACCACTTTAAATTCGAGGGACCCACTCTCACTTGGGGATCTTCTCACTTGAGCGTCTTCCATGCTGTCTGCCCCCAGTCTCCGGGTTGTCACCTGGTCGTGATCCGACCGTGGCCTCCTCTTATTCAAATCTTTTACAAAACTGTCTTTTCAAGCCACGCCTTATGCATGCATTTTACCTGCAAAAGGCGAACAAAATTCGACTAAGTAAGAGAAAAGTTTTCTTATCCCTAAATCATGGTTAGCTCTGTGGTATTCCATTATAAGCTTTCTTGGATATTGCACAATCACTTCTTTTTTACTGAGCGCGACCCGGGTTTCGATCAATATTCATCATCTTCAAGCGCAAATTATAATAATAATTTAACAATTTTATAATATACTTATAATGATTTGCGCCTGAAGATGATGATGGTTCATCGAAACTCTGGTCGTACTCTGTAAAAAAAAAGTGATATAAGTAATTGTGTAATATCCAAAAAAACTGTTCTTATCCCTCAAGTTTTCACGCGTGCTAGACATAAACGGATGAAAAGGGCGGGATAAGATACACAAAGACCATGATGAGGACAAATCACCATTATGTATTATAGCTAATCAATCAATTAAATGGGTTAAGGGGATTATTAGTGAGTAATTTAATATTTTCATTCGTTCCTAAGCACATCGATGGCAGCGAAGGGATTTGAACTCAGTTGGGCGGGAGGCCAAGAGTTTGACCCAGTCGCCTGTTTTTAATCGCCCCAAAGTCCTAGGATTCGCCGGTCATTTTTGACAGGCCACCTCAGGGATTATCCCTATCAAACATCATCGTGGAGGAAGACGTAATTAGACAGCCTCCAAAAGTTCGAGCCGTCGTGTCAAGGCCTCTTGTAATGAAGTTCTACGGCGTCTAGGATCGTATTTGTGCATCGCCTAAGTGCATGGATGCGTCACTCCCACCCGGTCGGTCGTATTTTTGTTACCGATTTGTTAGCGTATTAATAGCTCAAAACGTTAGCTATTGCCTGGAAAATTACAGGGTAATTGAAGCACACTCTTCCTTGTATTTTATAATATTTCTTGGAGTTTAGGTCAATGTAAAACAAGTTATAGCCAACGTTTCGATTTATTTAAAATCATCCTCAGGGCTATGAAAGAGAAAACATGAACAACGTAAAATACAAAGATGACAACGATATACAATATTTTTACATAAAAATGTTACGATCGCGTTTTTTATGCAGTAATATAATTTAAAGTTTACACATATATATACACACATGTATATAAGAACAGAATAGAATACACAAAAATTTTTAACAAAAATAAAAAAATTAAAAAATAAAATTTGTTAACATTTTTTGTGTATTCTATTCTGTTCTTATATATATATGCGTATATATATGTGTATACTTTAAATTATATTACTGTATAAAAAACGCGATCGTAACATTTTTATGTAAAAAGATTGTATATCGTTGTCACCTTTGTATTTTACATTGTTCATGTTATTTCTTTCATAGACCTGATGATGATTTAAAATAAATCGAAACGTTGGCTATAACTTGTTTTACATTGACCTAAACTCCAAGAAATATTATAAACTGTATTGAACAAGGTCAAGAATAGAAGAGGAAAAAAAAATAATTACTCTTCCTTGTGCTTTCATTCCTAAGTGAGACATTATTTCTGATCGAATAAATGAACCTTAACCCTGATGAGGTCCCTAGCGCATGGAAAATCGATGGTAAGTTTTTATAATTTTTAGCTTTGTAGAAAACGGCTGAAAGATTTAGAATGCTTTTCGTCAGTATTCATCTTTATCTATTACCTACCAAATTACTACAATGAATTTCAATATCGGGACTGAGCGAAAGTACCCATTGTGAACTGGAAGAACTGCAAGATTTGGAGAGTTTGGACTTCTCCTTTTTTCTTTTGAGTACTATCCTGTTGAAATAAAGTTTTAGAGGTGACTGAAAGTGATTTCGAGGATAGTTGTGTTATTTTCCGAAGAGTCAGCAGCTGTTACTTTTTTCCTGGGTCTTAAGCTTCGCGTTAAGCCAGTGCAGTACTCTTCCGTAATAGCCAAATAATGTAAAATTTTCTAGGAAAATGGGTTGGGTGAAAAATAAATACGCATGCATTCATAATAAAAAAACGATCTAGTGTGGCGATTGAAGAATGCTTGATAAACTTTTTAAGAAAGAAAATAAAATTCACTTTAATGAATCATAATAAGTCCATAAAGTTTAAATTCATTCTTTACGAAAAACAGACTTAAAGGTATGAAATTGTGGAATTAGGCACTTCAAATGCATTTTGATTGCAAACAAATTGCAATACATTCACCATATATCTCATGCTTTCTATTGCACCATTAGAGTAGGTAAACCTTATTAGCAATATTATTTGCCTGTTGAGGGTGATTTTACGTTCCTGCGATAGGGAAAAACTTTTTTCATGGATATTCAGTGTATAGGGGCCATTATAAGCGTTTCAAATCGATAGCTTCGCTCAGAGATCACAGATCATACAGGTTTTGCTCCCCTTTAATAAGGGTTATCTTTAAAACTCAACGGAAAGGGACTTGAATTTCACCTCTTGGGAGCCTTATTAACTCCAAATAAAGAGTATTAAAAAAATTCAACTAATACCATCTGGACAGTTAATTATATTGGACAAAAAATGAGTACTGCAAAAAGTTTTTTTCCTTTGATGACTTCAAAATATGAGATTTAGTCGGTGAGAGGTTGATGTATTTTTTTTATCAGTTCTGGGAAAGAATTAAAGTATTCGGGGTACCACTCTAAAGAATCCGCTATTAGATTTGCCTTCATTGTCACAACACGTCTTATTTTTTCACACCGTTTGAGCTTCTTTTAAAATAAGAGTGGGTGTGAAACGCTGTCAAAAGACAAAGCAGACGTGTTGAGGAAAGATGTAAAAGGCGAGATGAAAAAGAGGCTGTGCGTGGTACGATCAAAGACATGATACCAAGTACCGAACTTACGAAAATCTTTAGTTTCGAGAATTGTTTTCAGAATTGCCTTTTTGATGTTTTGAAACGTTAAATTTACTCCGCGCGAAAGTAGCAGTGTGGTTAACGCGCGTGGGGTAGAAAAAACATGCCGTATTCTTATATTGTTTTCCGATAACCCTAAATTAGTACCACTCTTGTGACTCATTCTCATAAAGCAGGGGAAATTAGTAAACAATACCACAAAGTAATATAAAGTCAAACTCCTCACGGAGGACTTTCAATGAAATTAACCTCGATGCATTCCGTTATTTCAATCAGAATGATAAAAATGAGGATGCTGTGCAATATGAAATAAATTGGAACGAATTTTTTTTCTGCCGGAATGTTTTACGTTTCCACGATTATCATTGTTGTATTGTTCATTGAAGTTTCTAAATATGGACAAAATCCGTAGCCTCATCTATTAAAATAATTTTTTTAATATTTAGCATATCGTGTTTGGTACATGCCAGCGATGGTTTTTATTTATAGAAAGCAGTCTGTGTGTAGGGGAGAAATTTGAGACTGTCTAAAGGTCCGAATATTCATCATAATTCATTCGTCATTAAAATGAATTCCGTGCTTTTTATGGCGAATGCTGCCCTCATTATTTTCAAATTGTGATAACTTCTGATTTCGCCCGTTAATATAAGAGCCCGCGGAATCGATTAAGGGATTTTCTGTGGTTTTAGCACAAAATAAAAAGTGATGCGCCTATACTACACATAATTATTCCCACCGGTGACTTCAAGTACATTTCACAGTCGCACGAATCGTTTTCTTTTTAAAATCTTTTCCGATAAGTTTTCTTCGAATGAATAACATCGGTCCTTTTTCTCTTATCTTTTGATTTATTTTTGCATGTTTTCGTTTATTTTCGACCGATACCTTCTTGCGGTTAAATTCGTGTAAGCTTTTTTTCGTGGCAGAACAAATAATGGCCTGGAAGGAGATTCCGTAGATACCGTCTCTCTCTTGAAATGGCTGTGTTTGTTTCTTATTTCGGCGAATGGAGGTTGAGATCGTCTCGCGATTCAGTATTGGCGGGAATATCTAGGGGGAACGTTTGTAGAGGGTCACTTTATCGATTTTCGGTCAGACCAAGGAAAGTTTTGTTTCTTAGCGGAAAGAAGCATTGACTTCGTCCAGGCTCTACCCTCTGAGCTCTACCCTCGCCTTATCAAACAAGCCCTTGTAATGAAAGATTGAGTGTGCTCTCAAGATATTTTCAATGTATCTAATTTCTTGAGTTATCTCTAAAACATTTGTTCCGATTGAGCGAAAGCATGCCTTTTTCTCTTTTTGTTTTTATATTTTGATTTTATTGCGCTTTATGAGTATTTTTCGGCCTATAACGTGTTTAGGTCGGCCTAAGAAAGGTTCCATGGTGGAAAGAAGCATGTACTGGAAGGAGGTGTCCACGGAATTCCAATGAAGATACCATTTCTCTCATAATTTCTGTAATTTTTTATCGTTATTGCCCGATAATCGTACTTGAAAGCCGAGGTAAGATTAATTCCGTCTCGGAACCAAGTATTGATTGGAAGGAGATTTACAGAGAACCTCGGCGAATATAGCGCCTCTTTCTTAGAATTGGCGACGTTGTTCCTTTTTATTTCGGTGAATCTCTTACAAATGACATGTAAAATTGTTGCTCTTAGAGGTATTGCTCTGAGAAAATAAATAACGTACTATATTATATCAGGGGGTAAGAATCTAAGAGATACTAGTGATTTTTTTAATAAACTGAGTTAGGAAGAAAAATTGATGGAAGAATTATGCGAAAACTTGGTTGCCAAGGGATACGAGTGAGTCTCTGTTCAGCGTTGACATCGAGAGCAAATGCAACACTAAGTATCTAGTTGATCTCGTTTGTACCGTTTACCTCATTTCTGTACCTAACTCTGTTAGAACAAATAATCAC
Source organism: Ischnura elegans (assembly GCF_921293095.1). Lineage (NCBI taxonomy): Eukaryota > Metazoa > Arthropoda > Insecta > Odonata > Coenagrionidae > Ischnura > Ischnura elegans. Next base: position 41,553,240 of record NC_060250.1, on the reverse strand, counting down.
TTGCGCCTCTTGGCTTCTCATCCTCTCAGAGGTTTCGGCCAATTACTGTAAGCGCAATTTTCGTCCGACCTTAATTACTTAATGTCCTTAAAAATTCGGAGTATTAAATAAAATGCTGAAAAGGTTGTATACTCAAGAAACACTCAAAGTGTATAAAAATGTTTTAGTTGTTATATATCAGTAGCTAAGGAGTTACGACCCCATGTTTATGGACAAAAAATGTTTAAAATTGTCCTTCCTACCACCTTCTGAAGTATTGCAGATTCTCCGAGGAACATCCTGCATATTAATTTAATATATGTTTTGTAATTACAATTTTTTTTAATACTTAATCACAGAAATGGTAGGTCCTTGGATGAATAGAAAAATAAAATTACGGATGGTTGAATATAATAATCGATTCAGCTCGCACGGAGTTGACTGTCACAACACACCTCGGAACGAACACTGGCCCTTTGCTTGGAAAACCCCTGGTATTTATAACCCATCATATATGTATGTTATTTCCTCTTGGTAATACCTCGAAGAGAAACAAATTTTACTGGTCATAATGAGAGACTTCACTTTAACTTTCGGATGGTGGTTGGGATCGAGTCGCGGTTTGGTATTTGCCGGAATCGCATGCGGGAACGTCTTTAGTTGTTCGCTTTCAGGTGGCCCTAAGCGGTCGGACTGCGGATATGTGCACTGCCGATGATATAGAGGGAGAAATCTTCAGAGAGGCGAGTGAAATATCGACAGCGTCTTATTTACTTTTGGAGCGCGGGAACTTTGGAGAAAAGGGGAACGTACTGTAGTGCTTGCGAGAATTTTACCTTTTATTCTACTCGCCGCTTCCGAGATTGCGATAGCTTATGCATGCCATTGAAAAAAGGCAGTATGTCGAGAAAATCATGCTCATCTGTATTTGATACCTTGTATGGATGGGCATTGCATTCTTCCTTTTGAAGCCATTCAACCTTAAAACTATGCGTTGTTTATTTTTACATTCCATGAATTTTACGACGAAGAGAATTGAGGTATCTTTCTTCTAGTCGAATCTCCTCGCGTTGAAAGAATATCTTAATAAGGTATACAGGGTATTTAATATCTGAAAGCCTGCGGATTTTCTTTTCTAAAGTGTTCTTTTAATGAAGGATGAATAGGTGGGTGAATTTATTCATAGCCTCAACAAAAAAAGATAAGTACTTAACTTATAAAAACAAGTAAAGTAATCGTTATGTTTTCCATTCTGCTCGGGTTTTAAACTTGAGTGTCTGTGAATCATCTCTGTGTCGCATAATTTTTGGTACAAATGATCAAATTTTAAATATTATTATTAAAATACTTAACGCATTTAGTTTCTTTAGTGTAATGTGTCAGTTGGGATTTTGTAGGCATATTTCAAATCAACCGTCCATACAAAGATCCGTCATCATACGTCCGTTTTCTACGATTCTGCGCGCTAAGATTTTAAAAGACGACTTAGACTTTTTACCATTTAGTTATCCAGGTTACCTGCTTTATTTCCGTGATTTAATCAAGTAAGCAAGTGTAAACTGTGAATCAGTGGTGTAAAAGTTTTCTTAAAAATTGTCTTTTGTGATCATGTAAATAAATTTTAGCATTTGAAAATTGCATTTGAAAACGTGGATTTTCATGAGATTGATCCTTACTCAAAGTCCTATAATTACCTCATTCTAGTCAAAAATATTTAACAGCAAGGAGTCTTGCGAATTTAGTGGTTGATATCTTTTGAAGATTATATTATATTTAATACAACCTACGTCAAAATTAAAACGAATAAATAAATGATGGCCAAAAATTTCTCAATTCAATCCTAAGAGTTCCTCATTTGACCAATTTTTAAGAGAATATTACCTTCACGGAATTCAAATACCATATTGTGATGAGCTATTTATTTTTAAATAAGAAACGTAAAATATTAACAATCACATTTGATATTTCGGTGTTTTTATTTCCTGTGAATGTTTTACCATGCACAAAAAACCGGATCCACACGCTTTGGCATTGTAAGTATTTAAAAGAATATATCGAGCCGGAATATAATGGACTGCCACTGTCACCTAAAGAAAGCTATGAAAACCATTTGCACATAAATCATTTTGAGGTAGTGTGCAAAATGATACCAGGACCTGTATGTAAAAATTTTGGTAAATATATTGCCAATAGGAAGTAACGGGCAGAAATATTACTCATCATATTTTATTTCATACTTAAGAAAATTATGAGAATAATTTTCTCAGTGATCATTTTGGTTTTCTTGATAAATTTCACTGAATAAGACGTGAACAGGGATAAATTCTCTTCACCACCCATGCACCCATGAAAATCCGCACGAATTTCAACACTTCCCTTCATCTACCACTCGCATATTCTGTATCACGACATCTTTTCGGTCACCCTGACAAGAATGGTGTAGATCAACCGCCTGATCTCCAACCTAATCTAACCGTCTCGTCCTTCAGTTGCAGACCCTTGCGCCACCCATAGCCGTTCTCCTCCATCATAGCCTACCGCAGTGCACGAAACCCAGCGAACTCTTAATGCAGAAAAACATTTCTGCCGAGGAAGAGGAGACAGGACCTCAGAGCGAGTTTAATTGCCCGCTTTCCCTGTTCAGAACGACGCCCGTGGTGGTATGAAGTTGTTGAAGGCAGTGCGTGGCAGGTAAGGAGGATAAGGTATGGCAAGAAAGATGGGGTAGAAACTCGGCTGGAAGTCTTCTAGGAGGGCCGAACGCTAGGAGAAGAGACTCGCATGGCCCGGAGCGTTGGCGGCTTTAATCAAGATTGGTGTAGGGGAAGTTAGAGCGGGCGCCTGTTACTTCAGTTTGTGCCGTGGATTGCCGGGGCGAGCTCTCGTCGTTCTGTTATCCCGCACTTGGAAAAACATTTTCTTCATTTCACAGAAGTGACCTCATCAGAGTTGAATTAGTTCAGTGACCGGTAAGAACATTATCCTGGCGGCACGCTGCGGGCGCAGATAAAAACTTTACGCAAGCAAAGGTGGCCTTGATTATTGAATTAAAACCCTTTTTTCCGCTGTGACTATTAGTACTTTAAGTGAACTAGGTTCTTCTCCAAGTGAAGGACACGACCCAGAAGATAGAGAAAACAAAGTAAAACTTTTAACCCTGCCATCATGCGCAACTGGTGTGTGATGAACCCAATGAAAAAAGGTAGTTATTCGTTTGAATGAAACAGCTTCAACTCTCACGGATATGAGATTGTATTTTATCGCATTACTTCAATTATCAAGAGCGGATTGTTCTCCTGGGTATCGTGGTACAATGTGTTCCGCCTGTACGCGAAGTTGCCACATATGTAATTATTTTTCTTATTTTTCGGGGCCCCTCAATAGTTATTGCGAACTTTAATCGATAAATTAGTTCTGTGGTAACCCCTGGGAATAATTTTTTTCGGTCAGCGTGATGAGCTTGAAAATAAAAAGTTGGTGGTTATGCTTGCTGAGATACAAGGCACGTTTCCTCGCAGCAAGGACATAGTTATGAAGTGAACACGGTTCTTCCCCGGATGGCAAAGGAGACTGCCCTAGGAGATTGAGCTATTAACATTTTGTGTTGATGTTTCTGCACGTTTAGGAGCTAAGTCCTAACCATGATGTTACGGTCATTCCCCGTTGAGGAGTGCAGTGAGTCGTTCGTATTGGAAATGTTTATACCCTCGTCTACAGCGGAACGTGTCGGCGATCGTATCCCATCGTATGGCGTAATGTGGGTACTTGGTGTGTTGCTTGCTGTTGCTTGGTGACATCAAAGTGTTCCCTATTCAGAATTATAGTGTAGCTACGTGCTTCGTGCTGTAGAAGAAATTCTTTGGATATGGGAACACTATTTTGATATGCTTGGTGATTTTTGGTAAAAGACATTTTACGGCTCCAAACAATTCGCCAAGCAAGTGGTGATGGTGAGCGCGTCTCGTGCTTGGTAGGAAGCCTCAAATCACCTGTGTTGCAATCACTATATTTACTGTGATAAAAAAGGCATGTGAATAAAGATCTCTCCAATGATAACACCATTTCTGAGATAGGAATTTTCTGTTCCGCGTCGATCCACCAGTAACAATACGACTCATATAAATGTGAGTTGTTACTGTTTCAATTGGACCATAACCATGTTGATTTGGTGGAAAAAGAAGGGAATCAAAATTTTTAGTTGGATATTCGTTGCATTCTACAATAATAGTATATTCCCTAAATCCAACTAAACCTCTCAAAAAGCAATGCGTCCGGGTTTGAGCCAAATCTCACAAATGAAGATTTTATTCGGGGATATTTTAGAGCCTCATGCTGTGCCGATGGAAAGTCTTCCGATAGCTTGGCCATCTCAAAATGATGAGATTGCGCAATCGTACCGTTTATGCTCGCTCACAGTTCGAGAAAAGTAAATTGTTTCGGACAATTAAAATCACACATTTTCGTCCAACTTTAAAAATTTTATGTCCTTAAAAATCCAAAGCATCATATAAAATATCGAAAAGGCTGAATACCCATGAAAAACTGCAAACTGCACCCAAAAAAATTTTTGCATTGCCATAACTCGGTAACTGAGGAGTTATAACGCCATTTTTATGTGCAAAAATGTTATAATCGTTCTGTCTACCACCTCCTGAAGTATTGCAGATTCTTCGTGAAACTTCCTGTATATTTATTTAATAAATTTTTATAATAACTATACAAATAAATTCATAGGTAAGGAAAATAAGTTTTTACCCTCTGATTTCTGGCTTTTTCCACCTATTACAGCACCGTTGTCCTCGTCCCTTTTCTATTATAGGCTCCTATCCCTTTATTTCCTTACCAATGAATTTTACAAGAATTGCCATGAGAAAAAATTCCCCTGGACCGGGAATCGAACCACGGACCTTTGGCTTTCCGGGCCACTGCGCAGACCATTACGCTATCCAGGTTCTTTAATTCTCATGGCAATTATATTATATTTTCTCATGGCAATTCTTGTATATTTCACCGCCGTTCACGCGGCAGGTTTAGAAATACTACACCAATGAATTTATTTGTATGTTTGCGCTTAAGGCGTCGTGTGAATTAGTGAAGTAGTTTTAAAATTAATATACATTTGTTTGAATATATTTACTTAATTACCGTAATGATAAGTCCTTGGATAAATAGCGGGACATAATTAGGGGTGGATGAATATAATAATATCACTACAGCTCACACAGAGTTTGCTGCCTCAATAAATCTCGGAATGCGAATTTACAAATATTTGAACCATTTTTTACAGCGACCTCCCATAATTTTACCTTTTGTTGCCCGTCTTTGGAATTGAATCGAGTCCTTTGCACGGAAAGGAAGGGAAGAAGAAGCATTGGCTGGCGAAACCTATCTTCCTGAAGGAATCCTGGGGAGTCTTCGTGACTGAAATTCTTTCCCATTCTACTTACCCTTGGACATCCCTTTCGCTAGGAGTGACAAATCGTTTACCAAGCCGTGATAAACTGGCTCGAACCTTATCCATCTCCCCCTTTTTCGCTAGCTTCTCTTCCATCAATAAGAATCGCAGCAGACATTTTAGAAGGCTGGGGCAAGGCGAAATAGTGATTAAGGAGTCTTCGGAGTGATTGAGATTTTGTATCAGAAATAAGGACTTTGGTGGGCCGAGGTTGCCGTGAGGGGAATAGGGATAAAAAAATGATGAAACTGACATTGAAATACTTGGAAAGTGTAAATTAAAAACTGGAGGTTTGGAAATAGAATTATCTAGAAGGGTGCTTATGATATATCATTGGATTTCAGATGTGCTGATAATAATTCCATCCGACTCAAATTATTTCCTCCGGTTGATAAGGGTGAATGATAGAATTTTCACATCAGAAAACTTACGCGAGGAATAGGAAAGTCAAGGGGATGAACACCCGTATCGTATATTTGTAATATGGCGATAAACTACACTGAAATAATTAAAATATTTTGAGATAAACATTATTGGTGCCAAATTGTATGTTTCGCCAATATTTTTTTTAGATTTTTTTATTGTGAAAAACTTGCAAATGGAATAGGAGTGTACAGGGGGGTACACGTTTTAAAGTATCCAGTTTGTGTGCATAAAGTAATTGATATAAGTAATAATACAATCTGTATTGATATTGAAACAAGTAAAAGTATGTTTAAACAGTTTTTGATTTATAGAACTTTCGCATGAAGTTCTGTAAAACGGTTTCCTCTTCTTCTTCGCTTGTCCATAACAAAATGGGAAAATATTTTCTGGCAATAAAACCATCCCTTCCATTTTAACAAAACCGTCGACGTGATCCATTTTAGTATGTCTATCATTTTGTGCCGGAATCTACAGTCACTGCTTGGAAATTTTCTCTAATAACCCTTCAAAAGCAAAGCAAAAGTTGCTGTTTCCAATCCTCCAGGAAGAAAAACATGAGGGAATTGGAAGAATAAATGAGATTACGGTGTTGATAAGATCGAGTGCACATCCATGAATTAGACGAAAAATTCTGTATTCGTATCCAGAATTCCATTCATTTCGGGCGAGTTTACAGACATGAGCAATTTAATCAAACCAGTCGTTATCCTGAGCATACAATCGATCCATTGCACATGACAGATCCCTAGTTAAAGGTCATTCTATCAAGAAGTGAAGTGGGCGATTGTTGCAACAACTGTTTGCAATTCTGCCACATCAGGTTAGTTTGATCGAATAGAATTAAGTGGCCGAAGTATTCAGTGCGTCTAGCCACGACTCAGTTAATTTCCGCCATCTGAATCCAATTCTGTCTGCTCTTCCGGAGAATTGATTGTGTGGAGAACGACGGGACCGAGACAGAAAGATTATCGCTAGTTGGACTGTACCATAGCCGGCGTTCCAAGCAAAGGTCACTACCAATGAGGGGCTTCAGAGTTGCACGTGCCCGCACCCGTTTAGTTCGTGTCTTGAATTGTATAACCTATCCAGGTAGAGTTTTAAAGTCCAGGTAGATCTTTTGAGTTTGGTTACTCAGATTTACATATTTTTCTCGCTTTGATATTTCCTATAGATCTTGAGCTTCCCCTTTGTTGAATACATGAACCACGAATATTACAAAAGAGGATCCTTAAATCTGCCTTTAAACGGGCTGTCAACCACCGCGAATTAAAGTGGCTTTAGACAAATCGCCATTTGCGTCGCTGACGACTTAATTTATCAGAGTTTATAGGGAAAATATGGTGTATTCAGAGGTTTTAACCGAAATTGATATGAAATACACTGAAGGATGAAATTTGCCATGAAAAAAATATTCGACTTACAATTAGCCGGGATTCGAACCCGGATCTCCCAATTGCCGATCAGGCATGTTAATCACTTCAATGAGGTGAAATTTGGAAGCACTGCAGGAACAAGTAACTTTGTACGCAGTCTGTATTTAACTTTGCACCCGTGCGCGTGACTGCGTGCAAAGTCACTTGTTCCTGCAGTGCTTTGAAATTCGTCGTCGTAGACCAGCGACAAAATAAAGGTTTTTCACCCCGACAGTGGTTTAGTAAGCACGAACCTCGCCACATGTGCCACAGTGTGGACTTGTGACGTCAACATCTTGTTCGGTAAAACTCATCCCGAAGTTCGCTCTGAGAAAATGGCTTGATGGTGGAACTGGTTAACACGCCTGACCGGCAATCGGGAGATCCGAGTTCGAATCCCGGCTAAGTCAAATATTTTTTCTTGGTGAACTTCATCCTTTGGTGTATTTAACTTTGCACCCGTGCGCGTGACTACGTACAAAGTCACTTGTTCCTGCAGTGCTTCGAAATTTATATGCTTGATGTGATCTACCAAATCCATAGAATCTCAATGCTATTCCTCGCGATGGTAAACATTGTACATAAAAATATTGGGAAAAAGTAGATCGCATTGAACTCATCACCGCGCCGCGGACATTTTTTTTAAACCGATTAAAATGCGACCGAAGTGGCGACAGAAATCAGCCTTCAGTGGGATGGAATTGGGACTCCTCTATGCAGTCCACTTGACATCTACGATCAAGTTCGCCATGACAAAATATTTGGATTAGCCGTCATTCGAACCCTGATCTCTAGATTGGCGAATAGGAGTGTTAGTCAGGGAGATCCAGGTTCAAATCCCAGCTTAGCAAAATATTTATTCATGAAGATCTTCATCCTTGGTACCCGTATCATATCTTAGTACCCGTACGCATGACTGCGTGCATAACCACTTGTTACATGCATTGCTTTCCACTTTGATACTCAAATAATGGATCAGAATGAATAGATATGAAATATTGCATATAAATACAAATAAAATATCCCAAAATGTGGAGACAAAGAAAGGGTGACATACCTTCTGTTTCTCAAATAGAATAATTTTGCGGTGCCTGAAATTATTACTGGTATAATTTTGAAGGTAAGTAAATTAAAAGGAACTGGCAATTTTCCGCAAATACTTTAATTATATTTCACTACAATTTCAAGACTTGATACTTTATACTAATCGTGTTATCTTCAAGTATCTTATCTGATCTCACCTGAGGATAGCAAACTGTGCACAAAAACAGCTCGTGAAATATATTCACCCGAAAATGCGATTTTCCTTAGCCTTCAGGTAGACGAGGGTGGATTAGAGAAAGCGCTCTCAGCTGTCGGGGATGCTGGGGTAATTTAATCTCGCGTTTGCCGATTGCTCAACGAACCGTTAAAAATGTCTCTCGGAGATCGAAGCCATTTCCTCAGGGATATCCTCGAGAGAAGATAGGGCGGGAAAATTGACATGCCTTTCTGCCATCGAGACGATGATCGAGTTATCTCGTCGGAATTGGGTCACGCCGCTCTTTAAACCCCAATGCAGCGCGCTCATCAATGCACGCACTCCACGAGTCTCCCTCTGGTCATTATATCACGGTGTCGTGTTGGTGCTGCTCCCAGTTTTTCCCTCTCTTTCTCTCCAACAAAATCAGCCAAAGGCGAGGATGAGATGACATGATTCCTGTAGGTAAAAAAATAATTATTGCCGGTAGGGTGTTTTAGGAATGCATTTCCAACCCAACTTAAGTTCCATTTACCGTGCCGTTATAAAAAAGGTTCGACAGTTTTTATAACGGAACATCCTTGGAAGCTTCTCTCCAATGCCATGTTCCAATGCCCAATCCATTCAAAAATATTCTGTGAAAAACATCCTACCTTCGTGTTTTATTCTCAGTAATTACTTTTACTCCTCTGTCTAATTTTGTGATTGTTACTCTGGTCTCCAACTGCGGCAATGGATATATAATCGGTTCATATCTCCATTGCAATGTTTTTACCCACTTTTCCGCTTCAGGGAATGCTGATGGTGTTATAGACAGACGATGCGCAGCTATGAACTGTCGTATTAAATAACTTTTATGCATGCATTGATCCCATGGCGTGAAGCCGCACATGGTTACATTGAAGATCCTTTTATCTCAGCTGTGCTAACTCCGTTGCGAATATAACATTGCGAATGATGACAATTTTGATACTAGTTTACTGCTTGCTTCCGGAAAGGATGAGACTCTCCGAATGAGTAGGCATATTATTACTTCTCTGCATCAAGTTAATGCATGAAATGTATGCACGAGGATGAACTTGTCCATCTCCTCTCCGTTGTAGCAATGTAGCATTCTTGTTCCCAGGGAGGGTATGGAACGGAAAATAGGATGCTGTAAATAACTGCCTCTTTCCCTCATCATACACTCATTTGGAGGATTTTTACTTATGACTCAGTGCCTTTTAGCAATCATAAAAATCAACTAAAAATTTAACTGAAATCAGATACAGTTATTAAATTTCAAAACTACACAATAGTTTTATATAACTTTTCTATTTCTCTGAGGCTTTGGGGGGGGATAACCCCTCATCCCCTCATGGTTACGCCACTGATTCCAATTATAAAATACCATGTTTCAGTACGTGCTGATAGTGTCATGGGCATAAGATTTTCATCAATGAACTGGCATATTAAATAACTTGTTTATCCATTATTCCGATGGTGAGATGTCACTTAAGATAGCATTGAAAATCCTTTTTTAGGCACTGCTAACTCTAGTGAATACAAAATAGAACGTCGAATTTATGACGTGTTTTCAGTTTGCTTCCGGAAAGGATGAGTTCCTCCAAATGTGTAGGCGTAGTATTGCTTCCTTGCATCAAGTGAATGCATAAAATGTTTGCTCTAGGAAGAAGTCGTCCATCTCCTTCGCATTGTAGCATTCGTGTTCCTCCGGAGGGTGTGCAACGGAAAATAGGATGCTGTAAAAAACTCCCTCTTTCCCTCCAGGGGCGTGGGCACTCTTCATATGGCTGGCAGCAGTTTTGAGACACCTACGTTCGGCCCGTATTTCACTTCCTTGACAATTCCAAGTTTGAAAAGCGTGTTGGAGCTTGAAAAAGATGCAGGTCGTAAAAATTTCTGCCGGAACAAGTTGTAAAAAATGTTCACATCCAAAAAATTCTCTCTCGTGTATTAACCAGAACAATTAGTGCATCTGATGCAGTATGGAACATTTTCGGCAGTATGACACGTATTTCTCTTTTCTGTAATTCCTTCGTTATTAAAAGCAAGTCAGAATTTATGAAAACTTACTTGTAGTCAGTCTTCACGAAAATTTTCACCTGTGTTATGCTAGCGGGAACAACAATAAGATGAATAGAATATGGAATTAAGTTTAAACCCCTGAAGAAGACAGCGATATTGATAAGCAATAACTCAACTAAAACTCAATAACTTTAGTGAGGCAGTTTGGCTTTATAAAAGGAAATGGCATTGAATACGCGTTAATTTTCTAACAAAGCCATAAAACTATAATGACATTTTTTCGTTAAGAGCAGAATGTAAATTTATTGCTATTTTTTCTACAAACCATATTTAAGTAAGTACGCAAGGCGCGATCTGGAGTTCTCAAAATGGGGGTTAAGGCCCTACTTAGGGTAAAATGCTCCTCCCCTCTTCTTTCCTTGCTCCTTTCCTCCACGTCCCCAGACTGGCAGCTATCTACTCTCTTTATTTCCTTCTCCTGCCCTTAACCCTTACTTTCCCAGAGGTACTTCTGAGAGGAATTTAATTTCAAGACTTTTCATTTTAAAAATGTGATAATATCATACCCAACTACAATTTTTGTGGTTACAAATTTTTAAATTAAACTTTGCAGCACAAAATAACTTGCAGTTCAAATTTTTCCTGAAAAGAGCTACAGATGTATACATTTTTGATGTTTTAAATAAAAACTTTTGGGCTATGTCGCCGCGTCAATTTCTGGGTGGCCCCAACGTTTCCCGACCGATGCGGTCGCTTTATTAAGGGATCTTGGGAGATTGTCTTTAGAAAACGACCAGGATCGGTCGGGGAACGCTGGGGACATCAAAGAATTGACGCGGCGACATAGCCTAAAAGTTTTTATTTAACATGACGAGTACTACCCGCGGATGTTTTATCGAAGAAATTTTTATGTTACTTAGTAGTAGTATAATTGGGTCATAATGGATTACTATCTATTCCTTTCAAGGCAGTATGGTACGCAGGGCGATGGCGCCGAATGACCGATATGCGAGATAAACAATACTTGCGGCAGGGATATCGAGAGGAAGTTTCATTTTTTCCGCGTACTTCCCGTAGTCGTCCGATTTGACCTATCCTTTCATATGAGTGATAAGGGACGAAAGAGCCAGGTGTTTATTTTTGCGGACAATTTTGTAACTCTTTGAAATGGATGGTAAAGTATATGATGTGCAGAGTGAAATCTGAAATTTATTTCGGAGTCAACTTGTTTTTCGGATAATTGGGATCAATGTCACGTGATAATGACGTGCTTTTGAAAGAAAATCCCATTTTCAACTATAAGCGAGATTGAATAAAAACTGTAACCCCGGGTAGAACGATATAATAATGCGAATTTAGCTTGATAAAATGATATGCTGCCTCGCGCTTCTCGATAATGGTTGTACTACTGTGAGCTATTTCTTTCCTCAATGATTGGTTGATACTGATCCATTAGAAGTACCAAAATTCAAATGGTGTCACCGACTCATCAAAAACGTGTATGGCAGTTTTAGCGTTTTTTTTCGTTTCAAACTTAATAGGTGAAGAACTTCACGTGGAAGATTTTTTTATACCACAACGTATATTTTCCTTCCATCTGCCGAATTTTTTCGATGAATTGTATTTTCCGGTCTCTATGTACGACGTTATTAAAAAAATTTAATAATAAAAATTAGTATCTCATTTATTTTGCTTCAAAATACAGGTTAAGTCAGTACTTCATTTATATCATTCATTAAATAAGAGCTGTATCTCATAGAACTATCTTCGATAAAAATGTCAGTATAAAACTATGTATCAATTAGGATGTTGTTTTGCAAACATCGGGGACGGCTAGTTAACTAATGTAAAACTTCAAATCAACTGATTTATGCGTTTGCTGGTGAAAAAAATTATATTTGATGGTAGAACAAAGCAAAAATAAAGTACCATCAATCGACTCCTTAGAATTAAAAATTATCAGGTAGAGATGTTTAATAATCTCCAGTTAATAGTAAAAAATTATAAAAAATTGAGATACTGAATTATCAAATAAGCGACGTGCTGTACTATTACCGGAAGCAAATCACGTTGGAAGTAATTATTCCACGATTTTGTCTGTTATTCCGCGCAAAAATTAATCATACTAGGTGAGGAAGGGACACATTTCCTGTTAACCTTGTCGCGACAAAGCTATTCAAATCAGAGCATTACTCACCGTGATGAAAATGGAAAATAGAACTGGGCTAGTGTGATATATTTGAGCGCTCGGGAAACATTATTATGGGGTACCGGAACACATAAAAAAGCCCTGATAACTAGCGCGCCTGTAAAACGCTTGTCGCTCGGAAAAATTATTCCCGGATGGAAATGAGAAATACGGCAAGAATGAATATCCGTGAGACGGCTTATCCTTGAATCAACATCGTAACCAGGGCAAACTCATATTGCCAGCCGTATCCACCGGAGACGGGCTGGGATCACGTCGGACGACGAAGCATTGGCTGAGGAGTTTTGGTCTGTCTTATCGGACATGAAGCACGAGCTTGCTTCCCTATTTTTTGAGAATTTTATAGAAAAGGTCGTAAGGGTCGGAAAAATTATCTGTCGGCGTCTCTTTCAATAATCTTTGCATAAAATGTGTTTTTTATGATAACATTCGTCTGCCTGTTACGCCATGAGATGGGAATTTCATCAAAACATATATGTAATTTTAGTTACGTGGCATTCTGCAATGTGCTCCTTCTTGCATATTCTCGTGATATGAATACTCCATTTACGTCCTTCATGCGCGCATGCAGAAGAACTTATAAACTTCGCCGTTGCCGTTAACTTAACAATCTTCCAAACCCCCCTCAAGATGTTCAAAGTTTTCAATGTGTCAGCAGCCTAACATTTTTAAAACTATCGAAGAACTTATTAACCTTTTGTATTACTTTCTTAATTATATTCTTTTTGTCACATTTGAAGTTTAAAATGTCATTGGGCTTAATCGAATAAACCTAACCTTTCATTGTTATTGACTTTCTGAGAAGATGATTTTTACATAAACTACTGGAGGACGTTATCTTGTAAACGGAAACAGGAGGTCCATGGAATATTGTGTGTAGGCGTCTTTTTAATCAAGATATTAATGGTATGAAATTCTTTCTTAAATAGAGACATTATCCTCTAATACTCTCCTCAGTGTCGGCGATATTGTAAATATGATGTAGGTAATGACATATGTTCGCTATATGTTGCCTCTACTTTACGACAGAATTATCAGGTGTTTATTCCCATTACATCATGAAATTTTGTTTATATTTTGTACTACACCGTTACTCGCAATATTATGTATGGTATTATTTATGCTCTTTTCTCATACAATGCTGCTGCGTCTTAAATGAAACAATTGCTGATTTATTTCTGGATTAAAGACACGCTGATTAAATTTATTAGAATCAGTGGATTTTTAAAAAATTGGACGGCATAATAAATCTAATCTTTACATATTTTTTACGGACCACCTCTTCACAATGTCCCAGCATCACGATTTTCGCGGAGCTTTGATAGTCCCTCCATCTGTTGGAAGGAAAATCACATGTGCAGTTCTTTAGTCCTAAGCTGTACAGAAAATGACCAAAATTTACCCAAGAACACTTGTATTGATCAATTGTTAGCTTGGTTAAAAGGCGTGCTTAAAATGTTATAACCGGTGCGGAGAAATGTATGAGGTGCTCATCGCATTGTTGAGAAGGTGATAAATGTTGTTGAGTGGAATTCTGTTACACAATTGTGAATGGTGAAAAATGGTAATAGCCGCCTTTTTTTGGAAAAATCGTGAGTTAACTAATGAAAGGCTTTCAATCGCTATTTATCTCGCTGTAACTTGGTTTTGATTGAGTTTTCATCTATCTTACGAAATTTTTATCCATTACCTATGATTAAGTAATTGCAAACGAATGATTTTTACTGTAAATATTCCCTTAGAGGAAATAATGCAGCGTACGGTAATATTTAAATTCTTGCGTTAATTTTCGTTTGAAATAATTGCCTGACTGCTTGAGCCTCAGGCGATATGTATGGAAAATGGTATGGCTGGTCAAGTTAAGGTTAATGGTTATTCGGTTAGGACAGTTAGTAAAAAGAATAGGTTTAAGGCAGAGCAGAATGATTTATCTTTCTAGGTTTAACCTTTTCTTGGCCTATCTTCTGGAAATATTGTTAAACAATCACTGTATCTCCTCCGAAATCATAATAATTGACTTGATAATATTACTTTCACATGGATTAGACACATAAAGCTTCATGGATATGTCGTTTTGTTTTTGTTATCACGCCTTCGTAATTACAATTTATCCCTCCTCATTCTTGCTTGATTCAATTGCCATTAAAGAGGAAGGTATATTTTACTGTAGCTGAGGCTTCACACTTTCTACCATGTTGTTCCTAATTGTTATATACCTTCTTATGAGGTCCTTTTCTTTTTTCAACGAAAAACATTCAAATGTCCTTAGGTGTCATCCTCTCCAATTTTTATCCGTATATTTATTTATTATTTATGTAATAGAACGTAAATAATTAATAGTAATAAAAAACACACGCATTTCTATATAAAGTTAAGGAAAGTCCGTCCCGGGTCTGCTAATTTTGCCATGACGTCACTGCCCCAACCACTAAAACCATCGTCCGATCCCAGAATAAGTGCGGATTCTGGGAATCTGGTGAAAATACGTCGATTTCATGGGAGTGATAAGCATTTTTTCTTATTTTTGTTATTGTAATTACTAGTACTTTTTCTCGACCTTTCTTCCATACCCGTGCCTTTTTTCCCTTAATAGCTCTTTGCCTGGACCCTTCATTTTGCTCGACATTCACCTTCGTTTTCACTTTAATCCTACTTTTTTTCTCAATAAACTCTCCAATCCCCTTCTCTCAAATCGGCTTCCTCGCTCTACGACTTGCCTCGTTACTCCTGGCTCTAGTTTATCCTTAGGGATTCGACCGTACTCACCAATTTAGCCGTGCCCTAATGTTTGCTTGCTTCGGGATAATAGCACCGTTTTTCGCCAATAACTACCGGATATCTCCACGTTCACAAGATCAATCGCCCCACTCAAGCACAATCAAGTTTATTTTGTGCTTGAGTTTTACACAATACTGAGTGTCATTTTTCTAGGCAATTTCTTTAAAAGCTACTGTGGTGATGTAAACGATTGCGGCATAAAGGGGTGACTTATGTCTCCAGAATCAATATGGAGTGGGTATGTATTATTTATACCTTTAAAAGATTATCTTTAGTATTGGTATAAACATAGTGGTTTAAAATATCATTCAAATTAAGATTTAAAGATACACTCTTACTGAGCTCATTTTCATCACAGTAGTAAGGTGTTTCATTTTATATTCATTCAAGGCCAAAATCCGGTCATTATGCGGAAAAAAGTGTATTTTAAGCATGGCTTCATACATGGGGTAATCATATAAGGGCATTGGTGGTGTCGCCCGGTCTGTGGGACCAGAAGTGGGAAAGAGATTTCATGTATTAAATAGGTAAATAAAATAGCAGTGATGAATTTGTCACATCGTAAATTTCAGTTTTTGTCGTTCAAACCCTTTATTCTCATTAAATTCAAAATATATTTCTGAATATTTTCCTTTAATTTTGTTTTGTTTTAATAATTGAGTATGTTATGATCGTAAGTGTTATGTACTTACTCCTTTCTTAGGGAATGGAAAAGTATTATATATAGCACCCGTATCGTTCCTATTTGAATTTTTCAACTATTCATTTGTTAAAATATTCACTGTTCCCGATGAATATTATATAACGTTGAAAAATTATGCAACTTACGCCTTCATTCAGAATTCACATGGCTAGGAAACCGAGAAGTATTTCATGGTGAAACTAAAACCTGTCTTGGTAATTACGCTATCAATCGATTTCAATCGAGAATTATTTAGTCATATTTATGTTATTTCCGAACCAAGTGTAATGACACCATTAATTTTATGAAAACCTGCTTATATTACAGAAACATTGAATTCCATGTATTTTAGAGGTACAAGGGCTGCTCAATAAATCTTTGGAAAAAGTTAAAAAAACAAATTATATCGGTTCAATTTTTTATATTTTTCATTATAGTCTCCTTTCAGTTCTATAAATTTGGAAATAATTTTTCCAAGCGTTTCAAGCGGTCCAAAAGGTAGAATTTCGGTATATTCTCAAAATCGGCATTAGTTTGGGTGATAAACTCCTCCTTAGGCGTAAACCTTTGCCCGTCAAGCCATTTACTCAAATTCTGAAATAAGATAAAGTCACTGGGGTCAAAATTTTGTGAATGCGTTGATTACGTAATAATTGAAACTTTAAAACAGTAATTTTGGCTATTGAAACTGAACAGGTGTTCAACCATGAATTGTCATGTTAAATGGAGAGCATTTATGTCTCAAATAAGGACGTTTTTCTTCATTACCACCATCAACTGGTCCAATGATGATGCATATTACTCTACTGTTATCGTTTTATGCTAAGATTTGCCGATGACATAGCCGTTATAGCAGAAACAGAGACGGATTTGAAAAATATTCTGGTTAATGTGGGTAGGGTAATGAGTAGATATCAACTGAAAATAAGCACGAAGAAAACCAAGATCTTAGTATGCAGCAAAAGAGAAGAAGTCAAGACTAACATTAAAATAGGGAAGCAAAAACTGATGGATGAATTCTGTTATTTGGGAAGCAAGATAACTAGTGACGGGAGAAGTAAGAAAGAAATTATCAGCAAAATAGCCCGGGCGAAGAGAGCATTCCACCAAAAGAGAGACCTGCTTACAACGGGAAACTTAAATATGGAAGTAAAGAAACAATTTATAAGAACCTACATCTGGGGTATGCTCCTATACGGAAGTGAGGCATGGACAATGACCGCAGCGGAGAAAGCAAGGATAGAGGCCTTCGAAATGTGGTGCTACAGAAGAATGAGGAAAATCAAATGGATCGACCGAGTTAGTAACGAGGAAGTCCTAAGAAGAGTAGGAGAGAAGAGAAGCCTCATGAAAACCTTAGTAAGAAGACGGAACAACCTTATAGGCCACATCTTGAGACATGATGGCCTGATGAAGACAATCGTCGAAGGACAAGTGGCAGGCAAGAATGGAAAAGGAAGACCTCGAACAAAATATATGGAACAAGTGAAGAGCGATGTGTAAGAGAAGAAATACGCAGGTTTGAAAAGATTAGCTGATAGGAGAATAGAGTGGAGAGCTGCGTCAAACCAATCCTAGGATTGTTGACCAATGATGATGATGATCGTTTAAATATTTTCCAAGTAAGGCATGTAGATTATTCCGCTTACACCCCAAAATATCGTTTCCGTTACCTGACCAGCCCAATTGATCATCTTTACCTGCTTTGGGGCCCGTTTATCTCTAAAATTCCACAAAGAAAACACGCTCGCCCCCTGCACTCTACGGGTTAATGTGTCATTTTAACTCAAAAGTCTGACCAGCATTGTCTTCACACCAGTTGAAGCGCTTTTATTCTTGATTGCAGAGTATTCAGTGGCAGCTGTGCGTGGCGGAAGGAATCCGCTTAAAAGCGCTCGGAAATAATAGATGCGGGTAGGTGGATTCATATCAATGATCCACCAAGCCAGTGGACCGTAATTTCGGGTAGCGGTATGAGCGGGATCGGGAAATTCGAGATGTGTTGAGTGCATATGACGAACCGAAGACAAAAAAAGCGTTTTGTTATCTACTATTTGGTTTATTTCGTGAGGCTAATATTGCTATAATTCTGCGAAGTACTGTTCTGATCGAAAAAATACATCTTTTGTAGGCCAGTTATTGACCACGTTTTCTTCACTTCATGGAAATATTTGTCATATTTTGCGAATGAAACTAAATCTTTGAAAATTTCCAGCTTTGACTTTGAAACACTAATAGATTATAAAAAAAATTTCGAAGCTTCTTGAATAATTCATTTTAGAAGAGCTGACGTTAGATGTTATTTATTTTTATGATTCCAATATTAAAGCTGCGTTGCAATGTGAACTTTTCCTTCGAGTATCAGCCGTAGTATTTGACTGCATTTTAATTTGTATACAGATAAATATTTTCGTTGAACTGCCATTGAAAATATTTTCCTTAAAAGAGTAACATTGATTCCAGTCACGATTGCCCATAACATTTGAAATCTCTCTATTTCGTTGTTTATAGCGTAAACCTTTCAGTTATGAAATTTATTACAAGTTTTTAGCTTCATTAATGAACTCTTTTGCGCTTTTGGAATCAGTAGCAAATTCTCCTTTGTCACAGGTGGTATTTCTGGCATAGGCATATAGCCGCTTTAAAATATACCCTCCTGAATATGGAAATATAACTTATACTTTGAGGAAAGTTTTCCCATCACTACTTGAACGAACAATAATCACACTTTGCAAATAAAAATTTAGTAAAGCCATGTACTTTTCCTGAGCGTCTATGTATCAGACTTGCAGGGCACTTAGTTTCCAGTCGCTTTGGGTTGTTTAAGTTTAAATTAGGTTAAGTGTGAATAAAGTATTTTTATTTCTTTTGCTCTTGACCTCTTGCTCTTATTTTTATAAATCTGAAGTCTTGAGGTTTAGTTCTTTTTATATAAATTAAATGTATATGCCGAAACTTCGGAAATACATTTTCCAATCACATGGCAATTATGTAGTTGCTTAGACGGTGCATGCGTCTTTTTACCTAGAGGGACCTAAACACCAAGACTTCATTTTAATAGAAAGAATTTTGCGATAAAAGTTAAGATCGGAAAAACCTTCGTTTTATTCAACGCATGGCCTAAATTTTATTCAACTTTTACAGAAGCAACATGCCAACTGCTTACCCCTATAAAGGGTTCAGGAGAGTGCTGTAATACTAGAGGTCGGTGTGAATGAAGAGAGCAAAAAAGGAATAAGATAACAAGCTGCGCTTGAGGAGTGAATTGAATTTGATTATCTCGCAGAACACTAATGAGGGAAAAGCTTGGAGAATCGCAGCATTGATCTTTTGCCTGCACTCATAGCAATGTTACCATTACAAAGTTTTCCTTTTGCTTTCATATTTATTTTCTACGTTTTATATTTATCTTATCTTAGCTTAATACGGTGCTCCTAATTGTTCCTTAAAGGAGATTTTAAGCGAAATGCATGTATTATTTAGCTGTACATGAATCCTTCAGTTGGCAGCCAGTTTGGCCTACATTCAGCGATTAGTTAATTATTTCATGCTAACATGCTTATGTTTTCACTTTTTTTCCAAAATTTTAAGCAGTAATATCGTATACTTGAGCAGTAATATGATCGCGTTAATTAAAACAATTGTGTTTTGCTCACAGAACGTTTTTTAACTCTGCCTTGATCTAAAAGCAGCCTAGTATTTCGATTGTTTAAACTTGTACTTAATTTAATTATTACGCATAAAAAGTTTCATATCATTATGCTCTGCATACGTATAGAATTATGCATAAAACACGTAATTATCTCTAGTTAGAGGGTGAAATGGCTTTTACGTACACCATGATAAATACACACGTTATTTTTTTTGCCAAAAATTGAACAGCTGCTTCCTCCACCACCACCTTTTGTGATATGAAACCATTTTTATGTTTATTGAATCTATGAGAAAAAAAACTGACATAATTTAGGTGACGCTGAGCTTCAATCCTATTTTTTAATATATTCCAATAAGTATTTACATGAATGGCTGGAAAAATTATAATAAATTAAAATCACTACGAACACTAACCACCCTTGAACAAAAGATACAGTGTCCAGCGTGATACGGTGGAAATCTTTGATCTTCAGCTTAGTAAAACCACTTGTCTGTTTACACACACTTTTATTTAATGCATTTTACCTTGATATTTGATACCTTGATTTATTACATTTTACCTTGATAATGGCACCAGTTGCCGAAACAATGGTTGGTTTGAGTAAAAGTGTGTGGAAACAGACAAGTGGTTTTACTAAGCTGACTAACCACCCATGGTAACCCAGTATCTTATTAGTGGTAGCTTAAAATGCCAACTGAGGATAGCCAAACTCCGATGAGTAAAATAATTTATAGAAAAAATAAAGTTTTCAGCCTATCCGTTTTACAAAAAAAATTTCCTCCTCCAATCCAATTTTTTTATAATTTAAAAATTGTGTTAATTTAGACCGTAACTGTGTACCTTCATCGAGTGCTCTTCCAGTAATATTCGGTATTTTCGAATGCGTTATGCGATCCGTGTACTCGCCAAGATACTGAGAGCATGCCGTCGAGCGACCGTGTTGAGTTGAACGACAGCGCCGCGCCCATGGCGGTAATTTTCCGGAGAGGAGGGCTTGTTCATTTTTCCCCAGCTTCCTTTCTGGTGTCCTACCTATCATTTTTATGCACATCCACCACTCAGTCTCTCTTCTCTTTTTTAGTGTCGGCGGTAATCTCTCACGACACACAAGACCCTGTTTGTACCCCACGAAAACACGGAAGAGCTTTGGGATACATGGTAAGAAAAAACATTAAATATAAAAAATTAAAAAACGTTAATTATAACAGCATTAAACAACAAAAATTATATAACATTAAAAAACCAAATATACCGTGGCGTCCTTAATCTTACACAAGGGGAGTGCACAGAGGAGGTCCAATAGCATCTCATGGAAGGCTGATTTTTTTTTACCGCTGAGGTCGTATTTTAGTCGGCTTTCGGCTATGTCAGCAGCGCAGTGAAAAGTGCAATTCGATCCTGTTTTCCTATAATTTTCTGTATACTGTTTGTAATGCAGGGAATAATATTGAAGAGTTATGAATTTGATTACTAACATCATCATGCATATAAATTTCGGTTCTTCAAATTATAACTTATTTCCCCTTGAAACTCAAATCAGTGTGTCCGTCAGCGACGCGTATAGCCACTTTTACATAGCCATTTAAATTTAAGGTGGGTGAAAACATTATTAGAGGCCAACTTGAGGATCCTCTTATGCAATATTCGTGACCTTGCAGCTCTTATAGAATTTACTTCATACGATCCTCATTTTTACGTCAAATACGTCATTGATAGCCAATATTTTATTTATCTAATGCTAAGTAATCACACGGCTTGACGCTCCTTAGCTTCTTAGAAAAAGCGGGTCTTTTATCGGATTGCGGATAAAACTTTGTTTGCAATTTCGCTCAGTATTTAGGATAGACTGATCTTGCGAGCAAAGAATCTTTGTGTTTGTAGCTCCCAAAGTATGCCGTCTAATCCAGTTCAAATTTGTCGCCGAATTTGGTACACATACTATTTACTTATGTTTACGTCCGATCAATGCCGACCATGAGGGATTAGTACCTTTTCCTTTTAGCACAAATGATTCAATATACGAAGTAGCTTCTCTGTATAAAAAGACGAGGTCATAGATAAATATGTACTTCTCTGTTGAAGCCACGGCGTCCAATACGGTCCTTAAGTCTGATTGATAGGAATTTTAAATGTAAGGTCTTTTTGCATACAGTTTTGGCTAGAATTCATTTTCGAATCGAATTTATAGAATATGAAAAGAATTCATGGGGATCTTGTATGTTATTTTATTATACCTTTGGCTTGAATTCTTGTCATGCTATGTTATGAATTGAAATTACGTAGTTTATTATGATAATAATTCATGGGGATGAACCATGTTATAGCTTTGGCAACTTGAAAAAGGCGCATTGGAAGCGTAGAGGTTGCAAAATTTAGGCTTTTTTGTAATTCACGGCTTTATTTCTTTCCCTGATCCAAATTTATTCTAACATAATTCTGGAAATCCCTGGAGGTAAATGTATGACGGCCGTAGATTGAACCATCGATAATTTGCTTTTCGGTGTAACGCGCATGCGTAATCGTTCACCGTGAATAATTTACGAGCACGCTTGAGGTAAATTTGAACTTTCAAATAGTATCATAATGTATTCTTTGTGTTTTAGCTATTTTTAGATTTACTCTGCCCTTTTGCCCCTCGGAATTCTGAACGGGTGACAGGCTCCATGACAGCCGACGTTTCGGAGGGCTAATCGCTCTTCTTGTTCAGCGTCGCCGAGCCGGCTCACTCACGTTGTTCCAGGTCGTGTTTCCCTCGCTCCTGCTATGGATAATCCGCTTGAATGCATACGTATTCACTGACAACATTCTATTCCAACCGCTGGAGGAAATTCCTAAAGCCAAATTAAAGAAGCGGAAAGAACGTCCATTTGTGACTTGCTATTTTTAATTCACTCGATAAAAAAACATAAGTCAGCCAGCCCATGGACCAACATGATGGCGTATTTGCATATTTCTTCCTCCACAAATATGCGTGAACGGGTGTGCTGCCGTCATCCCCATTCCACTGAGGAACGGTGTGGTATTTTAGCATATTTATTGTGCATTCGCGGGCATCGTCTACGGCGAGCGAAGAGTTAATACTTTGAATGGCCTGTCTACAGGCTGGCTGCCGTTTCGGAGAGGCCTTAGGAATTGTCATCAGGGGACAACCTCGTGAAATTGACGGCAAGGGACGCAAAGTAGGTCATCTCGGTCTAAAAAAATAGATCGTTCTCAAATGTGTGCCTGATCTTTTTACTCTTGGCCGTTAATGGGAAGCATTTGACGATAACTGCCCCGATGG
Organism: Ischnura elegans; assembly: GCF_921293095.1. Lineage (NCBI taxonomy): Eukaryota > Metazoa > Arthropoda > Insecta > Odonata > Coenagrionidae > Ischnura > Ischnura elegans. Next base: position 41,530,093 of record NC_060250.1, on the reverse strand, counting down.
AAAGCTTTTGTTAAAAAAAATCCCTCGATTCTTATTTTTTCTAAATAAACGCGTAAAACTTCATTATAAAACTATTTATTAATAAAAGGCCGCATTTCATACATAAATATATAAATGTTAATGCATATATGAATGCAATTCTGCAGTACAGTATGGAATATTTATTTGCGCACTTCACTTATTATTTCGCAAGGTCCCAAAATTTACCCAGTGACGTTAATTTTCAATGTATGTAAAAATATTTATCACTAATATGATATAATTACACGGATAATATCGTTATTGTGCGGCAATAATCATAAATAAAACTGCATATACCTACTTATACAAATATTCAGAGCATTTGTGCGGTTTGAGCAATGTAATTGCCTGACATGCGGGTGTTAGAATTGATATAGATTACTCTCGTGTTGTAAATAAACCAAGGATTCCCTCTTACAATTTGCAGTGCCTTTTTTTAATTAAATCACCAATGGATATGGTGAAGTTTAAGGTCTTTCACTTGATTTGGTTCGAAACACTTAGCATTTTTCTACACTGTACTCTTAGGTTGACTTGTGGCCCAATCATTCCCCTATTTCTGTTCGGTTATACTTTGTGCCAATCAAAATCCGAATGTCTGCCTTCACTTCTCACATCAACGACTCATTTCGGTAGTATCTCAGGGTCAAATGTATGTGTATAAGTTTTTTTCAACAAGGAATTGATTTTTATTTTACGCGGGGGAGGATGAATGATTGCGCATTACTATTTTGAAGTTTGAATCGATAAATATAATAATGAGTGAATTACTTTGATAAATATAGGATTGCGAGGCAAATCAAGAATAGCGTTGAATAACGTGAACGAATATGACGTTAAAATGAATAAGTGTTAGCGATGTACACCGAGAGCTTTCGTGTGGTTGGTTCAACTTTAAGTCTTTAAAGAGATGGCTGACAAGACGGGTGGAAATTAAAATTTGAATTGAAGTTAAGGTGGCTGAGAAAAATAATAGTCCATTCCATGAGCTACCAGGTCCTCTATTTTTTAAGTATAGGCATTGAATGTGTTGAGCATAGAGAAAGGAAAATAGTCACATTAAACAAGAATTGAGTCACTTGGGTTTCCGAATAATTTCTGAAACTATTAAGTGTGTTGAATGATAGTGCTATTGGCTTTTAATGCTGAAAAAAATAAGTTTTTTAGGTTCTTCGTTTTTTCCTGCTGAAAATCTACTAATCTACTACTGCTCAGGCAGTTTGTTCGCATTGCCGAGTGTGCTGGGAAATCTAGTTTCCTCGAGTGGTATGGTTCTGTTTACAGTTGCATTCCCTCTGCTTTCTTTAGAAATTAATTTTCTTGCTTGCCGTGTGCTCTGAATATCCAACGTTTAATTATCTCTCAAGGCGGGGGTATTACCTTCTGTGAGGCGTTCGCCGTTATCACCGTGCAAATAGGACTCAATTGACGAGAGAAAATTGGAACAAGTGAGAATTAGTGATAGCTATCCTTCCATTTATATCAAAGAATTTTATTCTTGGTATCAAATATAATTAAGGGTAGTTAATAATAACAGTTTTAGTTTTTATCAACATAGTATAATGCTCTGATAGTTATCTAATACTTATTCAACCTTGATTTCTATACAACGTGGCCACAGCACGTGCACCCCCGAGACGCTTAAAAATACACAAGATTTTGATGCGGTCATCATTACGTCCCTTTTGTTTTGTGTATTACGCTGCTCCATTCATTTAATTTTATATTAATGCATTAATTATACATTAAAATAAATAGAACATGTCGTACAGTAATCGTTGTATGTTATCATAAATCTCAGAAATGAGTCGACCGTTTGGTTGTCAGACCCTTGTCCCCCCCAGAAAAAAATTCTTGATACGCCCTTAATCCTCAACATAATTAGTCATAGCTCTAAATTATGTGTTGATGGATTCTCTATTTTAAGCAAAATCAAAGAGGAAAATAATAAAAAATGATTATTATTATTATTTATGTAATGGAAGAATTGAAGATTCGTGATTGGAATGGAGGAACCTTCAAGCTGTAAGGTGATGGCAGTGGCAGATTAAAGGATATGATATGCCATTGCCATTGATATGATATGCCATTGGGCATTGCCCACTCATCTGGTTTCGTCGTGAGATTGAGTTGCAGGATGAAGCGGAGGAATGAGAACATTAAATAAGGTAGCACCTTCACAGTATCATGGATAATATAAACTTTTATCAGATAAAATATAATATTTGGGCGTTCGATATTATAATAAAACTCGCATGATTAAATAAAAATAACATAAATACAATAAATGGAAACCCATTGACGATTACATCGCTTTGCGTTACTCTGCATATGAGATTAATCCATTGTTAGTCATAAAATTTATATTTTTTAAATACTTTAAGTCATTACTGCTCTGTATAGATGGGTAGAAATCACCACTGTCCCAAGAAAAACGTGATGGAACAAAAATTAAAAGCGAATGACTGATACTCTGCAATGCAATTCCCTTCCTTTTTAGCTTTTAAATTTATTATTTTCTCTTATATAATTTACGTTAAAACGTTTTAACCCTAAGCTATAATATATATGGGACTCTGAGGGATTCCACTCGCAAAAAAATCTCCTTCACACTATCTTACTCTTGGCGAATTTTTTACTCGGCAGTTTTTTTACGTTATTACCTTATCTCTAATCCAGGAAATGCTAAATATTCTTTCTCTCGACCTCTCTTTGTGGAATTATGTTTTCTTAATTACTTGAAAGACCTCTGATGGAACTGAGTTGATAATTATTAAATTAAATAGTCAATATATTTTCCACTTTTTATTCTAGTTGGAAAGATTACTTCCGACGCTGGGGCGTTATCTTATAACTGATGTCTCGACCTGCTTGGTTTGTCGAATCCTTTAGTATTTAGGATATTAAGAATAAATTGAATTAGGCTCCAAGAATAAATATTAGGAATTAAGAAAAGGAAGGCATTTGAAGATCATATTCCAGCTTTCTTTTTCACGTTGTCTTTCGTGGGCTTTATTTTTAATTTTGGGGTAATTTTCTTTAGGGATTTCTTCTAAGTTTCATCTTTTGTGCTTACTTAGTGACAAAGCATTAGTGATTAGCAATAATTGTGTTTAAAATTGATTTTTATGTTCTCATTGTTTTCTAAACTGTACTAAATTCATTGCAGAAAACTCCTGGCAATTGAAATATATTGACGTAGCATAGGAAAACATTAAACATTTTATTGTGAAATTCGACGTAAAATACATTGCAAATCAAATGAGACATATGCAGTAGAGATTGTGAAATTAAAATTAAGTTAAATAAAATTATTTAGGCGTTATGATATCTTTGCGTTTCGTTCAAATGATGTTCCACGATACTACCTGGGAAAAAGTTGCTCTTATACAACGCCTAAAATATTTTTCTTTTGCATTGTTTATAAAATGAAGTGCATGCGTAAAAATGAATATAGTCATGTCATTAAGAATGAATATATTCATAATCATACTTCTAACGGCTGGCGGCTTCGTTCTGAAATTTTGATGAACGTGAACTTCCACGGCTACCCGGCGGATGGAATGATAGTCATAAAACACGCTTTTCCATTCCCTTAGCTCATAGAGCACCATAATTACCACCCCGTCAATTTGCTAGACCTCCGTCGTGATGATATCTCAATAAATTAGGTACGCACTCACCTCCATCCGGATAGTACCCTTTACGGATCATAAAGGTTACGATGTACTTCGGTAAACATTACATCTGACCTTCATCAACGCGAGCGTGATGGTCGAGTAAGCTCATCAGTTTATTCTGCACATTTGTCCGTCGCTCAATTTCATCATTTTCGGGGAGCTTCCGTTGAAGTCAGGGATCACCAGCTTCACCAGCCTAATAATTTTGTTTCGTTAATGGCTGTCATTCGTCTGCAGTAAAAAGGGGAAGACCGAGATTACCCCCGTAAACGGTAGCGCTTTTCGCACCTTGCGTCCACCTCTCCTGAATAGCCGCTGTCGATGATTGAGGTTGGCAACGCTTTAATGCTTCAGTCAGGCATATGTAAATTTCTTGGTTACTTAATATTCAAAGTTAAATCTGTGTATCTTGGATAAGTTGAGTACTGCCGATGACCGAGTGGCTATGTGCATTGTGCATGTGCAAGAAATTGGATATTAATTTTTGATGATATTTAAACGTTATTGTAAACGGTCTGCATATGTTTTGTGTAGGTACGTTATTCTTAATTTCATATGTATTGTTCATTCTGCATTGTTATTAATTCTACAGTCACTACAGTATTGAAATTTTTTACAAACAGTATTTCTTCAATGTTTATCTCCGTGTCTCATATGTCTCCGTGCTACCACGTGGCGGACGGTCATTTAGGAGGTGACGAAAGGCGGAGAGAAATTTCCACGTGCCTTATAGTTCTAATTTCAGTTCGTGGTGAGGAATTTTTGCTCATGACGTTAATTAGGTCCTGGTAGAATTGCACTGATCATGAGGCCTCTCGTTTAAGAAGATATACGGCCTCATGAAGTGGTTAAGTGTATGTGAAAAAGTAAAAGGCTCAATGGCGATACTTCTCTTAATTTATTTATTTCCTATTACTCTGTGTTTGATGAGGACTACTGTAATTCAACTGTGTGTACCTAAAGTAGGAATAAAACTATATTAAACTAGCTGACCCGGCGAACTTCGTACCGCCTAACAATCAATGAACTTACAGTTTACTTACACCATTTATAAATCAAGAGCGGCTGTATCGTTTTTAATCATGTTTAATTTATTATAATAAAATAAGGATACAAATTCAATAAAACTACGTAAATGAGTACCAAAATTGCTTGTCAGAAAGACATTTTCTTTATTGAATCTACATGGGGTGGATCGGAGCACGTTTACGCGGATTTTTTTCAACAAATTTTCTTACGTTTTGGCTTAAGAAATGTTGGGCATTGTGGTTTAATAAAGCAGTTTATGAAATAAAAATTATACGCATTCAGTTGTTGGCTATTTGCGTTATTAGCTGTAAAAAAATGTTTTTAGATCCAAGTCTGTTGCATACACTTGGCCCTTTCAGAGGGCAGGTTGACACGACCCCAGACCGACGCTTGACTGATGCTCAAAATCGTGCAAGAAAAGCCCCTATGAAGCAGCATTCGCATTAAATGACTTAAGGCGCGCCAGTTTTAGTATCTCTATTTGGAAAAAATGCACTGCGTAAACGTACTGCATGCGTAAACGCACCACGGTGAGCCCTACACATTCGGGTTTAATGTCTTGCGTCAACCACCTTCTGATAAACAACAGTTTTTGTTTTGTATCAGGCGCAAGATGAAGCGGATGAAGCTAAATAAATATAGCGAAGCAAAGCAGTGACGCAGCGAGGGGAGGCTTTGGGGGATAAACCCCCCCCCCCAAGAGCTTAGAGAATTTTTTTATGAAAGATTTTGTTATTAATATTAGGGGGACGGATGACTAACAAACAAAACATATTTAACTATTCACACAGCCACAAAACCCACTATTTTGAACCATTTATCTTAAAAAATGTCTGGGGGAAGTGCCCCCACACTTCCCGCTTACCTTAGCGAGTTTTCTATACCCTACAGACCCGTGGTATTAGCTGCGCCCAAAACCCCCTATCCTAGCTACGCACTTGAAGCGAAGGAAGAAATACAGAGGATGGTTTATCGACTCGTGAACATAGCACGCTAAATTGATCATGAGAAAATCATGGGTTTTCATTAGCACATGATCACAAACAACACAAAAACTGAAAGAAAGACCATGCGATTTTTTAATCGTTATCACGAATGCAACACGAATTGTAAATTGGATACGTTTAAGCTCAAAAGGGCATATGAGTTGAGATCATGGAATCTACGGAATGAGGACTTCCTAACCTTTGAATTTTCCTTTGAGTAAAGTTGCGTGAATCACATTCATCACCAATTTTTTAATGATCACACACGTTCCGTTGGATAGTTATGGTTGGTTTAAGCTTCGAAAGATCATGAGCACAGAAACTGCATTTTTCTGTAAATCGTGCCTTGGTGAGCCAGGTACGTCCAAGGACTTAAAATATTCAGATAGATAGTTGGTGATTTCGTCTTCGTTTGTTACACATTTAAAAGATTCGAATCCATGCAGAGTACGAACTATTTGAATTTACCTCGTTTTAGTCATCCACATCTTCGTTCTTGCTCGCTAAATCAACCATCTTTGATTCGGAACACGGACATTACCGTTTGTCAACAATTGCTTGGAGATTTGTTTACAAACACGGTAGTGAAGTGTCAACTCGAGCTGGGCCACGGCTGGGCTTACAATTAGCTCGAATTAAATTTAAAAAATGTAATTTCAATTTAATTAATATTTTGAATATATTTAGTAATTAAAATGTTATATTGTTACTAAATTCAGTTATTAAAGTGGTAAAAACAAAACAAATTATTTAATTTGTAGTTTTGACCGACTTATCAATTGTTGTGTTACTATAACTCCTAAAAGCATGTCCATAGGAAAGAGATGAATTTTTTTTGTGAAATTATCCTTTTTTTAATGACCTATATGTTAACCCCGCCTGAGACGAATCCAAAGAACCAAATCTCATTGAAATCGGTGCAGCCGTTCTCGAGTTATAAGTGTTCTAACTAACACGATTTTCGACTTTCTTTTATATATATAGATAGATAGATTTTATTGGATAACCATTATGGCCATACACCTGATATCATTAAGACAGAGTTTAATTACGTAGCGCAACGTCTATTTTGGAGGTATTTTAACGGGTGTAAAATATTCTATGATATTTATGTATTTAGGAGTTGCAACCATATTTTTTGTGCTGTGCTTTTTCATGATGGTTTTATGGAAGTTACCATTTTTATTTGGTTCCCCTTCATCTTGTACATAATTGAAACGATTAGAGCAAAATTATGACATTCTTTTATTTGTATGACCAGTATAGGAAAGCAAATATGGCGATGGACATTAAATTATCATCGAGTAGATGTACTACACAAAGCAAGGTCTATTGGTATGTATATAGCGTGCTGATCTTTTGCACATTAGCATCAAAATCGTAAGGGACTTTGGGCTCATGCATGATCAAAGATGTACCACTTTGAGAACGAGAAATATTGAAGGAACCTACCGGTATTCTCAATAAATGAATGTAAAATTACAGATATTAATCTAGTAACCTTATGCGAACAAAATCAGCCATTTTTTTTCGTAACGGATCCGTACGGTACCCCAACCCGATTTGTACATCGGGCATCTAAGATCTTCGCTGATTGACTGGTCTTTTAACGGCCAAATGATCTAACTCCTTGGTGCTATTAGTATTCTTCAATACTCTTTTCCTCGCAGGGTTACGTATCGAAGTCGTCGGTCAAAATAATAGTCACAATAGACAATATATATAAGTAACTTTTTTCACGATATTTACTGCAGTTTAGGAAAACAGCTGTGGTGCTGAAATTAAATTGCCATTGGACGATGGAACTATGCAAAACACGATGTTTATTTTCTATCAGGCGCAGTGATTTTTCGCTTGTTAGAGTTACTGTAAAATTGTTTGGGATTTCAGGCTAATGTATCACTTTGAGGACCAAAAGTAAATTATTGCGTAGTTTTTGTTATTCCTTAATTTTTAATAAAGTTTTGCATTTATTGTTCATGACAGTTTATAAATTTTCTTCCCCTTATTTGGAATCCTCATCATAGTTACAAAATATAATCTTAGAAAAATCAATAGCCCTAATGAATTTCATTGTTGAACTAAAATCTTGATCAGCCAAGTAACCCTACCTCGACAACCAGTAAACCACAAGTCTACCCGTTATCCGAGCACGTTGTTAATCACTTGAAGTGTTATGACCGTATGCAACACGTGAAAAAATATGTCTCTCTGCTATGGAGACAAAAATTCTTTTCCTAGGAATAATTAATGACTTGGAGTCGCACGTGTATCAACAGTTTCGCTATGAGAAAGTGGGCACGTGCGTTGCATATCGCCACGAGGAGCACTTTACCATTACGTTTAACCCCTTGTAAGCGTATTTTAGGCTCCCTGAGCTCACATATGTTTGTTTTGTTTTTAATTCGGGCGCTTAAGCAATTTTAATGACCGCTATTTTATTGCCGTTGGGCTGGAAATAGAGCCATCATCACCGTGAAAACGGTAAAATTTGAATCACGGAGAGAAAGAGAAATGCCGTGCTTCACATCCTTCCCGCAGAGTGGCGTTGGGAGACAACCCCGCTGACGGGTGCTGAATGGAACCGCATCGGTGGCTTTTATTTTTTTTTGTTTCGGACGTTTCGGACTGGATGGGAGCAATTCGCTGAGCTTTCGGAAAATGAAGAATGGAGAGAGGACAATCTGAACTCTCTTTTATCATTTTATATTCCCCCACACTTTACACTATTCATCGATTATATCCATACCATCTTTTTTTACCGCTAATTGCTGTTGCTGCGGCATTTTTTGAGATCTTAGTGTGCAGAGCACGTACTAACTAGTAATCTGTCCTTCAACTTCTCCTTCACTCAGGGCCGTAGCCAGGATTTTGTTCTGGGGATGGGATTTGGTTCTGGGGAGCATAAGGATACCCCGTAATACAAAACGAACGCAATGATAACGGGGCCGTATTAAAAATCTTGCATATTTTTTGAGTGTCTGGAGGGGGCACGTACCCCCATGCCCCCCCCTAGATCCGCCTATGCCTTCCCTTCCCTCGTAAAGTTAAATACTAGTCCCTTAAACTTCTTATGTCATTTTCCCCTTGGTGGGCGTAAAAACGCACAACGAGAACCCTTGAAGAGGTGGTTTATGTATTCACCGGTTGGAAAAGTACCCAGTACATATTAGGGTCATATTTTTTGGCGAACGAACGGACGCATTTTGGAGATTCGTGAGCGAGTGAATTATTTTCCCGTGAAATTTAAGACCAAGTCAGACAGGGAACTTAAGGGTTGTTGTACAAAATTGAGCACGTTTACACCAACTGCATCATTTTATGTAAAACTGTGGTCAAAAATTTATCCCATTATAATAAAAAGAATGAGCCCTGAAAATTAGTAAAATTAAAGAATATTCCATTCCATAGAATTCATCCCATTGTTCTTTCGGTCAAAAAAGATTTTATTCATAACTTAAAAATATATTATTTGTCTACATCTGCGATGGACTTTTTACCACCCATAAAGTGGATTAAATAAATCTTAAACCTATTTTCACATTCGTAATAATACTTTGGTATTACGGAATTGTATATACAAGAAAATCTACATTCGGAAATTCGTCATTCAATGTCTTTAAAGAGCTCTTGACAAATGCGTCAAATTTCGTTATATGAGTTTTCGTATCATTCATTTGTATGTAAATGGTAGGAATTTGATAGATAATTGATGAATAATTTAATTTTCAATTTTTTTGCTTAAAATGTTGTTCAAATTTTAATTATTGTTAATTCATATGATTTTTCCCCGTACTTAATAATTTCAAATTTAAAGTGTCTCACAACATAAATTTATACTGCTTCTGTAATTGAAAAGAAATAATTGAGACCCAGTTTCTTTGCCGGCCATTTGTGAGGATAGTGTGCTGCCGCACCAGGGTTCCTTTTCTTGCACAAGGGACTGGTTTTTGTGAGGAGATTAATTTAGTTTCATTCTATAAGAGGGCATTCATATGAACCCTGATTCCAGGAACCATAGGCACTTGGGAACACCGTCATTGTTACGATATCGGTGAATATTCGCAGGTGTAGTTTTTCTTTGTCTTACCAATAAAAAAACACTGAATGAGTAAAAAATCTCTGAATCGGTACATTTCAATAAATTTTCATGAGGCACAATTTACTACTTTCCATTTATAATTTAATTTCCCTGTTTGGTCTCGAACAATGAGTTTTTATGTTAAACAGTTTATTCATTCAATATTGTAGGATACATTATCCCCGTTTGTTAATTTTTTTCTGGTATTTTATCATTTTAACCTCTAAAATTACATTATTCAGACTATTTTTTTCTGAGCGCTAGTATTTCAAATGCTCTATTCATGTTCTCATATCTATTACACCAGCAGAGAAAATATGGAGTATGCCTGATCAGTATTCCAATCCTCGCACATGAGCCCTAGCACAAATAAACCCTTTTGATGGTGGCAATTCAATTTGTTTTTTGCCTCATGAGGCTCATTAATTATAAAATTTTCCCTAAAATTTATATCCGGACCATGTTGATATTCTGTGATAAACGTGCTTCGGTCCGAAACAGCGATTGCATTTATGTCAGTGAGCGTGTATTCTCATTAATGAATGAGCACTGAATGCATAAATATTTCAATCCAGCTGAAAACCTCTTTCGTAAAATTTCATTAGATAATGTGCCGGTGAAACAATAAGCGGCATGACACCAGCCGTAGATTACTGGAATTTTTGTTTGAAGAAATTTAGCCATTGTAAATGGTTTTTAAATTGAATTCAACCATTTCACTTTTCGGGACTAGTTGTAGCGTATATAACTTTTTTGTTTCTTTTTTGGCTTAAATGACAAGCTGAAGTTTTTAAGGATTCAATACCGATATTTTTTTCATTACGTTCAATTATAACCCAAGGATATCCATTCACACCATGTCTTAAAGAGTTACATCGATATTTCTACTCATACTGTACTTAATTAAATTGATGTAATCCGTGGATTAACATAGAGATACTGAAATAATTGAATCAACCAGGGTAATAATTTTTTAATGATAATTTTAGGACCGTCTTTTAGGATATAATAATCTCATTAATTTTAATTAAATTTAATAGCCATCCACATCAATCACATTCAAGGGATTTGTACGTTGAAAATGACGCATTTACTGTGATTGTTGAAATGTAGAGTAACAAAGTGTGATTAGACAAAGTGATGTGTACAATGATTTAAGCATTCCGTAATGCATATACTGCTAAGTCTCTGTCGAAGTAGAATACCCCATTATTTGCTTTAAATGTAAAGTGATTATAAACTAAATTTATTCAAACCCTTTCGATTATTCAAAGTAAATAATACCAATAAAGAGTCTGCACACTTAAATTTATTATGTAATTATTTTTATAGCATTAACAGTGCTATTGTGATGGAGTAAAAATGTTCATGTTGGATGCGTTCTTGTAAGATAGCGCACCTTTTTACTAAAGAAATACGTAATTTATAGAATTATCGTACGTATGTCTGCCAGACTGTGGATTCCACCACGCGTACGATGTGTTGTCTGGAATTGATCTCGGATCTCTTGCCATCTTATAAGTTTTTGAAACTACGGATGGGTGTCAAACACCGCGGTAGAGTAATCGGTTATTTTAACTGTGTACAGTACTCTTAGTGTTGAAAACTGAAGGATACATTTTTTTATTTTAGTTTAATTTTTTCAGGTTGTATAATATGAGAATATTTCGAAGTGCATACAAACGAGTTGAAGTCATGTTCAGCCGTATAATGTTGCACTTTCTCATGATTTAAAAAATTACGAAGAAAAAGTGTATCCCCTTTTTTTCTAAATGCCCCACTGATTTCTTTGCCCCTTGAAATGTGATAAATACAGGTCAGAGGAATATTTATCAGATATATGCTTGATCTTTTTGCCATAAGAGGTAGTTTATTTTGTAAGTTAGGTTTGGAAAACATTCGAGAGGGCTCATACATGAATGGTCATTTTTCCTCGAATGCGTATGCCCTCTAAATTTTTATTTTATAATGAAAATTACGACAATCCGTGTATCTCTAGTCTAGGGGAGGAAGCGCTTATACCATCCACCGTAGCTATCAATAAGGGGTCATGCCATTGGTGGGAATATCGATATGATGTCCTCCTATTAAATGCTTTTCAATGTTTTCTTTATTTTTCTAATATAAAATATTCAGTTTTCTTTATAAGTTTTTTTTTCTCTAGGCTTTGATCAAACTGTTTTGTGTCGTAGCTATGAAATTATACTTTTAAATTATGGGTTTTGCATTACAGCTGTAAAAATGGCTCTTTCGGGATTTATACCCGCTTTCCCTAGTAAACTACCTAGTTAATTCTGATACTCCAGTAGTACTCATGACTTAAAAGAGACTGCAATAGTACTCATGACTTAGTGGTAATTACACTTTTGATGAGTATTGTTACTAGACTACTACTAGTTTAATAGAAACTTCTCTTTACATTTATTCACTTCAAACTTTCTTTCAGGAGAGGAAGAAGGGAAAAGTTATCACATTTCATTTGAATGATAGAATTTTTTTTTAAGGTCGAAGGATTTAATTTTTTTAATGTTGACGGTTATAATGCTACTGACATGGAATTTTTTTCCATTTATTCTTGAATTGAAAATATTGGAACTATCAAGCTAAAATTTTGCAATTATCTATTTCATCCTGCACGGAGTGGTTGGAAATTAATTTCGATCAGAATGTTGGGTGCGGAATGAATGGTAGGTTACGTCTTGACGTATTAAAATAATTTATAATTTTTGAACTCTTGCCTCTAATATATAAAACCCTATTATAAAACCCTCTTGCCACAGCAGTGAAGGATTTTGTATGCATTAGATGCTTTTAAAAGAGGAATTTTACCTATATTTGAGCTTGAAAGATAAATTGTTGCAGGTAAATTTGTTAATAACTAGAGGTGAATTAGGGAATTCGAAATTATTGCTAATTTGAATATGCTCTCCAATGTTTTTCACATCCAATGGTCATTGTCGCAACCGTTTTTTTTATCAAATGGAACTCATAAATTTACTATGATTTGCGACACTTAGCCTGCAATTAATGACAGCTTCCAATGATTAATTCCATTTTCTGTGTCGTTGTTTAGATACTCAATGATTGTCTTCATTCATCAAAAGTTTGAACGATAACACAAGATTTAATTAATCTACGTAGCTTGATTTCTGTATAACTAATGCACCCTTAAAGAATTGTTACACAGTTCGTTGCCCAAAAACAAATCTGATAGATGCTTTCTTATCCATCGCTCTTAGGAGAAGGGAAGCAAGAGAAAAAAAAAACTGAAAGGAAAAGTAACCGCTAGAGGGAATGGTGGTGATTCTTCCGAGAGATATGGGGTTGGCGGATTAAGTAGGACATTTCACTGGAGTTTGATTAATGAGATGGATTTGATTTCACAATAATACGTAGGTCAAGACAGGGTCAGTGAGGTGAAGTCTATGATTGTCGAGAAAAAAAATGCGAGATCAAGCCATGAAGTGGAATCGAATATGTGACCATAAATATTCGCGGTTTTTATTTTGTACTCGGTAGAATTTTCATGTAACAGTAACGGAGAGACAGACTGATTGGATATTCAGTCTTCGTAGATCATGTGGATCACATCCATTATTACATAAAAAGAAACATAATCACGCAGTAATTCATCGACAGTGTAAGCAGCTCAACTAGACGATGTTTTTCTTGTAATACTTTTTCTTTTGATTTTGAACCAAATACACTGCTGATGATAATTACAGCCGTATGGAGGGAGAAATATTTCATTTTTCTCACCTTACGGTGGAGTTTTCCTTTGCTTTGCCGACTATTGCTTTTATTTGTGTTCAGTAAATGGTGGCCCCAGAGAGGCTTGTTTCTCATGAAGTTCTCTCTATAGGTACATAAATTTCGATTTCCATCCATTTTGTGCAACAGCTTAAAGATAGCTGGTTTCTGAACTGCCTCGATTCCAAATATTTTTGCTTCATTTCAAAGTTTTCCGTGGAATAACTCTTTTGCACATTTGATTACCCCTTTATGGCTGTAGAAATTCCTTAAAAATCTCATGAACATTTTTTTCTACTTTTTGTTACAAAAACATGGTTTCACATTTTATTTCAAGTTTCCTCAGCATTCGGGACTGATTCATCACAGTTTTCTCTAATAAGGAACTCTATCTATTCTGTTGCAAGCAAATGCTATTCAATTGGGATATTTTATTCATTATGTCCTCTTAAAATTAATTATTAGAGGTACCATATATTCTGTATTATCTTGTGCCCCAATTTTATGCCACTGAACTGTTGCTGCTGTGATACTAAAAGTGATTCGTTCCACTGATAGATCGTTGGCCAACGTAGGTGTATTAGCACGACCATCACGAGACTTGTGACGTCAAACACCGTTTTACGGTGGCGCGACTCTCATTATTCACGGCGCGACTCATTTTTCTGTTCCTGACTCTGTTCTTTTCTTTGGTCTCAGAATGTTTTTCGCATCGTCACTTAGCAACACATTCAAGGATTCCATTTCAAGTATATTTCACCGACTCGGTCTATACGCTATTTTTTTCATTTTTTTCTGTAATCAAATTATTTTGTGTTAAATTGAATTTGTTATTTGGTTCTCTCTCACTCTCGGATATTATTTCTCTTTCCTTTTGTGCTAGGCGGGTAAAAATGTAGGTGAAAATTAGATTGGAGTCAAGGTCAACCAACGCCGCTAGTCGAGTACCCTTTCTTTCTTTCCAAAGAACCCACCTTCGTGGCTTTGACCCAATAGATTCTTCCTTGTGCTGTTTTCTGCTTGTTATTCAGTCTGATCCGCTCTTTGCACGCAAGAGGTTACTTTATTTGCCTGTTACTTAATCCGCTGGCAGATAATGAAAGAGGAATGGTAAAAGTTGATAGATAGCGCGAAGGGTGATATGCTGAACGTCCAAATTGATGTACAACTCTTTTTCATGATCAGAAGATCTATCGTATGTAACCATCTCCATACATTACTCGGTAGATCCTATATTCCTGGAAACCCTTCTAGCGGTCATCTTAGATATAGGAGGATGATCTTTATCTCAATGCTGCATATATTCTTCTTTCCACTTTTTTTCACTTCAAAACTTCGTATCCTTATTATCAATCGTTTCTCCCCTCCTCTCTCCCCAAGCATATCTATTCTCCGCCTTCTGTTCCCTGAATCTCATGTTTCCGACGGGTGGTAAGCCTGTCAGCATCCCTTGAGGCTTATTCTCTCCCCTGAAAACTTTTCCCATTCTCCGCTTAGTCGATTTTTTTCGTCCAGAAAAAAAACAAAAGCCTTTCAAATCGGTGGCTAGTCAACGAACCCTGAGTTACCCCTTTTAGCTTACAATTCTCCTTTCTGGCTCCTTTTATTTACTCTTTCCAATTCTTTCACCATTTTCAAGACATATTTTAACGAAACTATGGGAGGATGTTTCGACCTTTGCTTTAATTTTGTTCAGTAATCCAATACTTCGTTAACCCGTATTAAACCCGTTGGTTAAAGCGAGAGAGATGCGTTTTTGCCGCAGAATCATACTAAAATGCACACTAAAGTGTTCAGGGTAACGTGAATAACGTCAATGAATGTTTGCCTACAGTTGAAATTTAAGTAATTATTCACTTTTAATATCCACCGTTTCCTTTTGAACTCCTATTCTTAATATATAATGTAACCCTCAAATCTTCATTTGTTTTGAAATTAATTTCATGAATTATGATAGCAAAAGTTAGACCATAGTCCGATGTAAAAAATGTTTATCCATCCACCCTATATTTAACAGTATATAATTTAATAATGCATAATTTTTAATAGCAAATGATGGTGCAATTTTTAAAGATTTTTTATAAACCTGCGGTAACATGTATGCTACCTGATAAATTGTAGTAAACCAGTAACGTCAATCAAAGTCACCAATAGATTGCAAGATGTAACATTATTCTTCGTTTATTTTGCTTCTATGTTCAGTATATATGGAACTACTCTTGATTTGTGTATTGTTTGCTCTCTATTCTAATTTTACATTGATTAAACTATCAAGTTCCGCAGTTTTGAAATGAATTATATTTTTTTCCATATTTTCGTATTGATCACAAACAATGACTTGACATTTCAAAACTTATTAAACCTATCTTTTTCGTACGATTCCTGAACGCAGTGCATATGTATTTAATTTAATTTTAAAGAAGGATTAGGAACCCATTTGATCCTAAATTTTCCATTCCTTTATTTTTGGAGAGAAAGTTTTTATCTTGGATTTTCCTTGTTCAACACTCATTTTCTCTTTCACATCGCTTATGGTGACGGTCGCCGGCTCAAATCTTTAATTGAGTTTTATTATTTATTTATTTTCTTTCCTCAGGTTGTTGAACTCGAGGGTGGAAGTTTACCGGCAATCTGCAGCTTCGGTAAGAACCCTACTTTTATGGCCATCCTCTCCATTTCTCTCCAACCTCTTTTTCCGAAGTTCGTTTGCTTTTATCTTCAGCTATTCTTCTTCTCTGTAACGGCCTCATTCTGTCGGTGGTGTTTGCTTACGAACATCCACCTCCTATTTTGGTACTTAGGAAATGTCCCTTTGGGTCTTATTACTGTAGTGGCTACGAGGGGCGTGGAAACCGTTGGTAAAAAAATATCTTTTAATTGTATTTGCGCTGTGATTTGATCGTGCTCTGATATCCACAACTAATGCATTGATTATGTGCAAGTGATTAAAAATAGAAGGCAATGATTTAGTTGGGCATCAAAATATAAAATTTTACATAATCGGAAAAAGCTGTGGATGACGGTTGTACGGCACCAATTGGTTTGACATCACTGATAGATATTTTGTATTTCAGAAGGTCAGCGTATATTAGAGCATATATTTCGGAAGCCCCACGTTATCAAAAACATGTTTTGACCAGCACTTTTTAAAAAAATATCTGGGTGTGGAAACTTTCCTTCGTTGAGAATTTAGTATTAATATTTGTATAAAATCTAATGCACTACCTACTAACAACGCAATCGATAACACTGCACCATTTTGTAGTGGGGGTGGGACTCTTCTTTCAATGATGGTCTAGGAATGGTATTTATCTAGCAAACAAAATGTGGGAGTTGCAGCGGCTATCACTCGATTGAAGAAAAGGGGAAGTTAACTGGTAATTCCATTCTAGGCAGAGATATAGTATTTTTTCGTGATAGTGTAAGGTGATCATGTTTTTATGTAATTGTCTGGTATTGAAAGGTAACGCAATACTTTGCCTATGGTTCAATTACAGAGTGTTCGCCGAACAGAGTTTATTCCTAGTAAAGTCAATTTTATTACTGGCAACCTCATTTGTAGCAGAAATGTTATTTCATCTTAAACAAAATGACCGAGTTTTTCTTTCTTGCCCTATATTGCAAATGCAACGAACCACCTTGGTGCGAATATTAAGGGGGATACCTCAAGGGAGATTGGAAGAAATGTATAAAACAGCTAAAAAGTTCACAAAAAGAGAGCCAAAGAAAATAAGTAAACAAGGAATGTTAAATAAATACGGAAAGATAACAACAGGTGTTGAGGAAAACAAAAACATATGGAAAGAATATGTGAAAGAACTATATGATAGTAAAGATGATCATTCTTGTTGCTGAGGTAACGAAGAATTGTAGTTTTCAACTCCTTCAACTGTGTTACCACCTTTTTGTCCTTGGATGGTCTGATGAATTTTTGTTTCCGCCGCGAGTACCACTGCTTGTCAACAACAATCCTATCTTCCACTGAAGGATGTTTCTTCCAGTACATTTAGCCGTTCGCAGCTTGATAGTTTCCATGTGTAAAAACAGGTGGATGCAGTTGTCCGTTATCGGCGGATATCTCCTGCAAAAGGGAGAAAAAAGTTATCTACGTAAGCTGTGTTAGATGCACATCCAACGGATTTGCTCAGTAAATGGAAATTTCAGAGGCTAACGTAGTGCCAAAGTGAACAACAAAAAGGGCTGAGACATGTGGCAGCTGAAGGAAAATTGAATTCAAATAGTGGCACAAGTATATCCGGGCTCGAATCCCGGCAAAGTTAATAGACTTTTTCATGGCGATTTTCATCCTTGGAGTAAACAACCTACACTAATTGATTTAGAGTATTGTAACTGTAAATATTGACCTTTTAATCAACTACAGCCTTAAATGTATTAAAATTGTGAATAAAATATACAATTATAAAGCATTTCGGTATTTTTTTGGAATGAATGAAGGAGATATTCATTCATTTATTCTGCATCCTACTAGAGAGGAAGGTGTACGATAAATGAACGATCATCCTTGGTCTCCGCTTCCTCTGAATTTTTAGAAAAAAAATTGGGTTAGGTTTGAAAAACTCTTAACATTTTCGTAAGCTTACGTTTTCTTTATCTGTTTACCAAATAAAATAATTTTTTCAAGACAAGGGGTTTTGACTGCTCTTAGAACATAAAAAAGTATATGTATAGAAAGGTGTGGACGATAAAGGTATTATGGAGCATAAAATATTTTGAGTGGATACTATAAAATAAGAGGCTGATTTATAAGTATATTTTTAGAACTATTTTTTTTTATTTAATGATTTTCCACATAAAAAAATGAGATTCTTTCAAAAAAACGAGAAGCTCTCTCGATATCGTCGTGTTCTTTTTCTGTTGACAAATTGAGTGGTAATTTATAAAAATGAAAGGGCTTGTATGCTCTTGGAAAATAAAAAAAATAAATAAAAAGGAATGAATGATAAATATCTGGTGTAGCCTGACACATTTGAGAGGGTACTAAAAAAAGGATTGCTTTCCAAATACATTTCAGATCTAATTTTTGTCAACCTTTTGCATGCATAAAAGATTTGTAGATGTAGACAAACTTAAAAAAAACTAACATGAAGTTCCATCGCCTAAGTTAATGCTATATGCTAAATAATTACACTTCCAACCGTTTATCGATACAGTTAAATCAAACTCAGCCAAAAATATAAACAATAATTTTATACAATGCTCATTCATTGCAGTGTACGTAATTGAGGGTGAAATTTACCGCATGTGGGTTGAAATAATACGGTACTTTTGATTTCCGAGTTTAATACGCCAACTGGATAGCCTAATCAGGCAACACAGTAATATCATCGCGTGTTCTATTGTTACCCAAGTACTTTGGGCGCCATGGCACAAGAAGTTAATCTCAGTCGAGGTTATAGTTCATCATTTGAAAATCTCTCCGCTTCCCATGCATTGCCGTACAGTTTTTAAGAGTTGAGATCTTAATCGCTGCGTTTCTAGTTGCTTTCATAGCGTGCGTTTCAATAGCTAGGGATTGATTATGGTTGAAATGATGAGATGAAATCATGGTGGAAATAAGCCTGAAAGTGATTGACAACCTCGATTTCTCGTAAAAATGTTTCACTATTTTTTTTCATTTTAACTTTATTTATTTCAGTATGACTACAATGCATGCTTTTATATTGAATTGTTGAAGTAACAATGCCTATAGTGTCATAAAAATATTGAAATATATAATTTCCTTTGCCAAAAATTAGTGGGTGAAATTTTTACTGTGCTTCACAGAGTAGCTTGATGCTATGTGCTTTACCTTGTATTTTTCCTGAAATCGAAATGTTTGCGCAGGTATAATATATATGTTGGTTAAAACATTCGCGGTTCATCGATGTCCGGCGATGTTTCCTTAAAAACCACTGTCCGTGCTAGGTATATCTATAGCGGTCAATTAGAGTTCTTCTGATATTAACTTCAGTCAAACACAATCCATTTCAGATTAGTCTGAGAACTTTTTTTTTAGCTCTAACAGTTCATCCATTTCACGCTTTCTTGATTTGTTTTCACAAACACAAAGCAAGGGTTTTCACAAACTCTTGCTTACTTTTTTTTTCAGAAAGCTCTTTCAAAAAATACTTTCCTCGTCTTTACTCTCCTCGCTTTTCCCCTTTTTTATCTTATTTTTCCCCAATCCTCTTGAATAAATACGTCTTCCAATTCTTTGCCTTCCCTTTTAACGCAATTTTTTCCTTATTGCCATCGTTATCGCAGGCCTGGGGCTCTAATTAAGTTGTCTTGTTTGCTTCCGAAGTCCCCGTACGCCGATACTGACCCCAATTACTAAGGTCGTTGTGCCCACATTTAGAGCAGTATTGATCACACCATACACGTTGGAGTTTCTTATATATATATATAAAACTCACGTTGCCCAATTTCTCTTGCCACTTTAAAACTGTTAATGCCAATACAGTTTCATATTTCCATTTGTAAAATAAATGGTAACAGATTACCTAGCATTGAGTTTCATCTTTCCAGTTTCACCTTTATCGATGCAGATTCATCTTTCTATCATCATAAGTCAACAACCCTAAGATTGGCTTGACCATTACTCTCTCCTGTCTGGTACTCTTTTCATAGCGATGTTTTTCTTCTCTTTTTCATCCTCCATAACTTGTCCTTTGTATTTTGTCATTACGCCTCAAAATGGGACCAACTAATCGGGTTGTCCCGTTTTCTCCTAAAGATATTTAGGAGACTTCTCTTTTCTCTAACTCATCTCAGCGCTTCCTCAAGTTGTGGTGAAATTTCCTCTTTATTTCGGTGGTGACTATGATTTCAGCACACAGATCTGTAAACATCGAGGAATTTATCCAAGTGAAAGAAAGCCACACACCGTTTGTTGTTGGACTAAACTGAAGGGACGTGCATTAATTTTGTTATAGCCGTATTTTTGCTATAAGTATATCATAAAGAGTTAAGCGATGGTCCTTACTTGTGCCTTACTTCATGTATCATCAGATGAATGACTTATACATTCAGTTCACGTAGTGAATTCATTTAGATTTTTTTTAAAATTTATCTTCTCTTTGTGGTGAAATTTTGGGAAATTGATCTGTTATGATGGAAAGGAGACTCTTTTGTTTATATTATGACATTTTTAATATCATTCCTGTGAATGTCCAACCTTTTTGCTACAATACGTTTTTGATCAGCAATTACTTTCACTAGATATTATTCTGATGTTACAAATTTCTCTATAGTAATTTCACCATAGGTCTCACTAATTTTACAATAGAATATGAGTTTTGTGACGATGCTAAATATTTCTCTTACAATTAGCGGTGAAGACGAGGAGTACAACGTTGAAATTGAACAATCATATTTGTATTATCGTGAACTCTGAAAAGGTCATAAAGTAATCCTTCTCATAATCTTTTACTGATTAGTACTGTATGCATAAAACTGTTCTGAATAACCTTTTCTGCTTAGTTTCTTTCTTCATTTTATGATTAACCCTACGGTAACATACATTTCCATTTAAGTGTGTGGCGTCGTGATTAACATGTGCTTCTCTGAGTATATTTCACGAATGCGGCCGGTGTAGCGGTCCTTTGCACCTAGTTATGCATGTAAAGCTTGTCCCTACTCGGCCGTGGGGTTGAACTAGGTTTTTTTTTGCGTAGCACTGGCGGGCATTGTACTCGTGGAGCCGCGGCGTTGAAATTCGATAAGCCAGTCGTGTAAGCATGATGGGGTGCCCGGTCTACGTGAGACTCAAAATTGAGTTAACGAAGGAAATTCACGCAAGTCCTTTGCGAATTTTCGA
Organism: Ischnura elegans; assembly: GCF_921293095.1. Taxonomy (NCBI): domain Eukaryota; kingdom Metazoa; phylum Arthropoda; class Insecta; order Odonata; family Coenagrionidae; genus Ischnura; species Ischnura elegans. The sequence goes on along the minus strand of NC_060250.1, from coordinate 41,508,727 downwards.
GGAAAATTTATTGGTTTTCGATGAGTTTTCCATCTGTCGAATGCAAATAGTCTAAATAATGATCCTCTCATCCCCTCCGTGACTGTGCCCAGAAAACGTACGTGAAAGACTCCGTGGGGTATCTCAGATACTCCATTTATAATTTATAAATTTTATGTTTTATTTTTGTCTTTCCTGTAATGCCACGCCACACCTCAGTCTTTAATGATGTAGTTCTTTTTAGTTCATAGTAGTTTAATGATGTAGTTCTTTAATCTTGCTCTGTGTAAGTTATAAATACATTTCAGCCTACATTTTGGTTTTTAAAAATTGATTTTCTGCGGAATGGCAGGAATCTTTTTTAATTTGCTATTGTAACGGTGTATTGACTAACATGCTATGAAGAATTAAGTTCAAAAGGTGCCATCATCTAGAATATTAGCGTTGTTAAAGTTATAATATGATAAAATTTATTGCATTCAAATTTTGGCCCTGCACTCGCATAACAAACAAGTTTTTTTTCCCGCCAACAGCTGTGCGGAGTAACTCAGTTATCCCACCAATAAAAACTGAAGTTTTATAAATCAATTTTTGATGTAAAAAGTAATTCGCTGCCTAAATAACGAAAAAGTGGTTGAGCAGAAATACAAAAAAATATCAAAGGGACTAAATGAAAAATAAAAACATTAAGTATACAACATAACTTTGGGGTAATTGAGTTACCCAGCACAGGCACGAAAGGGTTAATCAGGTTTCAGAAGTGAATGTCTGCCGCATATAACCCATTTATTTCGGCCTAAGAGTAAATTATTACTTAAAAATACAAATAATGGACGCATAAATTTTATCGAGCATTCACACTTTTAATATTATAACGCAAAGGCGGTTTCAAACACTTCAATGTTGGATGAACTTAATGTTACATTTGATTCGCCATTTTAAATTTAATTCCTTGCAAATACGTGTTCACGATCTGATCTCTTTATCTATTATATTTTTATTTATTTCTCCATTAATTATTTTATCATTACCTAATTTCAATGACACGCTACCAGAATTCCATTAGTGACATTAATTCAGAAGAAAAAGCATTCAGTCAGTTCTGGATTAATAGGATTGATGATTTACATGTCGGTGACAAAGCTGGAGAGTTACTCTTTATGGTTGAGTCGGCATTTTGTAGAAATGTTATGCACATTCCACAATTTGCCTAAAGGTATTTAGACTCTGAAAGTTTTCGGAGTGCAAGAGATAGTTACATAGAACTTACTGTTGGTAGAAAATGTTACTTCGATGTTTGCAGTGTTCAAATACATTTCTTAAACATGATCTAACCGTAGTTGATGTTATCATCAAAGAGATCGTAATGAATACTGAAATGTATTGTAAATTTTATTTCAGTGCAACTATCAACTCGACTTTGCGTGTTGGTAATGGTTGGCTTGTAGGATTATCGTCTTTAGATGTTTCCTCTTACCACTTATCATGGCTACTTCTTCTATAAATTACAGACAGCATCCGTTCAAGCTGATTTACTTGGAGATTATTTTATTTGCTGCGGGTTATCTCCTGCTCCACGTTTCACTAAAAATAAGTTGGACAGATAAATCTGGTTGACAGAGGAAAGGTTCGATTTTATTGATGTTTTACCCTACGCGGTCCACTGTTTTCTTCCAGGTTTATGCCTTCTTAATTCTTTCTAGAGTGATTCAAAATCAATTTCAAATGCATCATCAGGTCTTCTATATTTGCAATTCCTTACGCTACGAAAAGAAGGCTTTCTTCGATAATGAAGGTCAGAGGTGAATATAAAAAGATTTCAATTGTTAAGCGAAAAAAATTCTGCTGACTTTGCAAAGAAGCCGAGTTGAAGTCGTATTATGGAAAGATAAAGTCATAATGGAAATTTACGAGGGGTGTCTAGCAGCCCAGAGTCTAAATTACTCATATTTTTAAATTAAATTTTTGTTATGAATGAGTGAAGCGATAAAAGTACTTTTCTACAAGTAGATGAGCGCGTGGGTAAAGTAGTTTCATGGCTTTAGTCATGCGCATTTGGGAGGTAATTAGTTCATATTTTCGCAGCAAAAAAGTAGATAAGCTTCCTTATATTTGGCGTAGTACCAGACTCAGAGAGATAATTACTTCCTTTATGCCACCAGACGTGGGTGACTCATAGTGGTATAAAAGTTGAACGTTGATAAATTTCCAGTTAAACTTAACATTAATGCAAGAGTCACTAATAAATGTTAAAAAGCACTAATATATTTAATCTAAAGCTCTGTCAAATCATTTCTTAGATGTCCTAGTCTATTTACCTGGAATTAACTCTCATTAAGATTAAAAAACAATGACGAAAGAAAGTCGCATTCTTGAATCCGTAATACATACTCCTATCGCTTATGTTGCAGTATTTGTAAGGCATTTTCAATCATCGCTGAAAATTCCTTGCTAGTAGGGGCACATTGAATTAAACTCAAAGAAAATTCACGAATGATTCTTCCATTTGTGCAATTTCATACACGGTGTATGCAAATATCTGTCGGTGAAGGATGTAAAAATGTCACCCTCTGGCATTCTCGTGTTTACTTTGTGTCATTTTCTAATTTTATCCCCACGTATTATCACATCTATCAAATAGTCTTGTTAATCTAGCCTTTTTCAAGCATCTCAGTAGCCTTACCTAACAACTATTTATGGTGCGAAGAATTAAATGTATCTCTCCTTATATCTTAGGCATAAAATCTAATAGTATTTGATTTAAAAATAACTTTCATGCGGGCTATCCAGAGTAACATAAGTTTTGTCATAGCGCGGCACTGGAAGGGACTAGTACCGATAACTTGGCGTGAGAGTGTTTCTACACTTTGTAGGCAACCAGCCGGGGTATCTTTCGCAACGTGACTATCGTAATTTGTATACGGCGGAGTTTTAAAATGAGCATTACGATTAAAAATCCCGACAGTTGTCCAGTGCGAGCTACGGTTAGTATTTTGTTGGCGAAGAATCACAAACCTATTGACATTTATCGCCAGAAATGCTATGTGTACGGTGAAGGAATAATCACTCAGAAAAATGGGCATGCGCGACACAAAACAACATCAGCGAAAACTCAGGGAGAAAGTTTTGTTTCTCCATGGCAACGCTCGTCAACATATATGGCAATTCTAACCCAAGACCTCTTAGATGGCTGAGGAATGACTCCAATGCTCCCTACTTCAAGCAGCAGTAAAACCACACCAGGACATCCCCGCAACATCGGAGGTACAGCCGCGCCAAGGAGGAAGGCCTTCGAGGCCGCTGCAGCCACTAAAAGGACCTTTTGGTCAAATTTTAAATTTGACCGGAAGTGAGCGGAACGGCATCCGGTGGACCAGGGAAGCTGAGCGCCCTCAAGGGCTCAGCCCGCAGTAGCCTGGGTCCAGCGCAGCATCCGCATCTTCAGCCATTTTGGCCCTCTTAAGGGCCTTTTTTGGAATTACCCGCAGATTCAGCCGCACCTGTTGCCGCACCATTGGCCATCTGCTGGGACAACTTCCTGCCGCCTGCGGCGGGCCTGCCCGCCAGGACAACTCCCCCCCCCGTCACCAATAGGGCACCCGTGGGGCCACGGTTGGCCAGGTCTGTTCCTAATTTCGGATCTGGTCACCCTGGTTATCACCCACGGGGGGCGCCTTGCACACGGTGACTTCCTAGGTCTTCTCGGTCGCTACCCCAGGCACGAGTTAATTCTCATTGCACGCCTGGGGGACCCGGCCGGGTCCACTTGTTAGGGTGTTAGGCCCCAAAAAGCCCTCCCTGCCCTCCCCAACGAGCCAGCAGGCCGCCATGGCGTCCATGGCGTGCCCTGCCGACACGGACTTCTCGCCGGCATCACCGGAGGAAGAATCTACGCCAGCGGAGGAGGTCTCCGCTAACGCCTTCGGGGGACATCCCACACTGTATAGCCTTCGTATGGCCGTCAAAACCTGCCCCAATGAAAACGGCGCCGCAACGCCAAACACATCGACAGCCTCCGTCCATTATACTGAGGCAGTAGAAATGGAGGACCTGACATCGGCCCCCTTAAGGTCCTCACTGTCCGAGGACGCCCTGGCCTCTGGCAACCGCCAACAAACCATCTCTGAAGCCGTATCGGCCCCCTTAAGGACCGCATCAACACCATCCGGTGCTTTCATCCGTCCTAAAACAAGGAAACGGGCAGCAAACTCTCCCCCGACTGTGCCTATGAAGCAGCCAATCACCACCAAAAATCGGTTCACACCTATTCAACCCCAGGAGGATGATGACTCCGCACCACTCATAGCAGAGCCCGAGGAAAGACAGCAACCAGCGCCTAAGCGCGTACCCATTAGACGCAGGCCACCACCGATCCTCATATACAGCATTTCTGACTACAAACAGAGTATTGCCCTTATCAAATCCGTGGTAAAAAATGAATTCACCATGGACATACGTAAAGCGTTCACTCGACTTCAAGTTGAAACGCCCGAAGACCATGCCGCTGTCTCTGCTCTCCTGGCAAAGGAGAAAGCAGAATGTAGTTCCTGGGCTACCAAAGAAGACAGGACTATATCCTTCCTTTTAAGAGGCATAGAAGCCGGCTTCGACCTATCCTTCCTCAAAGAGCTATTTGAAGAGAAAGGAATACCTATCGTCAACATAAGGACTCTACTCGATAGAAACCGACAACCTAAGGACCTTCATCAACTGACGGTTAAAACAACACCAGAATGGTCAGCACAAGAGATCGGAGCACTCAAAAAGGTTGGCGCCGTGCACCTTAAATTGACACCATTCAGACATGACAGACCCCAGATGTGCTTCAATTGCAACCGCTTTGGGCACTCGAGCGCGCATTGTACAGCCGAGCCAAGATGCTGGAAATGCGCCGGCAACCATTATGGCAGCAGATGCGATAGGCCACGAGACCAACCCGCAACTTGCTGTAACTGTCGTGGCGATCATCCAGCGATGTCGCGCAAATGCCCAGTTTACAAAAAGCAACAGGAGCGCCTACGTTCACAACAAGGCCCGCCTAAGGAAATTAAGAAACCGCAGCCACCTCCTCAAGCCTACCAAACAACCAGCCGCCCAAACCCGTGGACTACCGAGAAGCGCAAAACTCTCTTTGCCTCCGAACCAAACCACACTGAAGATTCAGGCTACCCTAGCCTCACCACCAAGACACCACGACACGCCGCATCGGAACCAACTCAACCATCGGCCACCGATACCGATCTAGTACAAATGATGAAACAGCTTTTGAACATATCCATTCAAACCCAACGACAGCTCCAGAACCAGACGAACATTCTCTCAAGAATGCTCGACACCATGGCGGCCAAACGCGTTCCCTAAACGCAGAACACCATCACCACGCCTCATCATCGGGCTTTGGAACGCCAATGGGGGACTTTCCTGGAAGTCGGCAGAACTCCTTGCCTTTCTCAATTCAAACGGAGTAGACATCGCTCTACTAACAGAGACAAAATTGCATCCAGAAAAAACCTGGCGCCTACCAGGATTCCAAATATTTCGCAATGATCGCGAACTCAACAACCCAGATCAAAATACTTCTGGCGGCACCGCAATCTTGCTGCGGGATAACCTGCAAGGACACGAAATTCCTCTCTCCGGACTTCCTCAACTGGAAGCCACAGCTGTTCATCTCAGCACACCGTCTGGCCCGATACAACTATGTAGCGTCTACCATCGCCCAGGAACTACCTTTCCAGAAGAAAACTACGCAGCTCTATTCCATTCATCACTACCAACCATAGCAGGCGGCGACTTCAATGCCAAGCATGGATCATGGCACTCCTCCAACCCAAATGCCAGAGGAGAAAAATTACGGAACTGGCTCAACAGGAAAAACATAAAAGCGCTGGGCCCAGTGAACCCAACGCACTATCACCACACAGGTTCCTCAGATGTTTTAGATATCTTCCTACTGAATGGCATCGAGACATCACTATTCTGCAGAAGCATTCCCGCGCTCGAGAGTGACCATCTCCCGGTGCTCTGCTACGCTGGACCACCACGCCTGCCACCGCCACTGCACCGGAACTTCCGCAAAGCCGACTGGAAGGCCTACCGCCGTCAAATAGCAGAATCCCTTCCAAGGTCAAACCCAAACCTTGACTCTCCTGAAGCTATAGATGCCGCAATAACCCACCTCACAGCCTCCATCCAAACGGCAGCAGAAAACACCATTCCGCTGACCAAACACCAAACCCCTGACTACCTAAACCTTCCCAACTCCATCCTGACTCTAATACATCGCAAAAACGCCGTCCGCCGCCAATACCAGAGAAACAGAAACCCAGTCACGAAACAACTTCTGCAGGTAATAAAACGCAGAGTTGCAGCAGAAATCCTAAACTTTAGACGGACCACATGGAGCAACAAACTGGCATCACTGAACATCCACGACGGAAGCATATGGAAGATGGCGCGAACTATAAAACAACCGTTCATAAGAGCATCACCACTGCAGACCCCAAATGGTCCAGTTTGCAGCGATGCGGAAAAGGCACAGCATGCAGCTAACCACTTCAAAGAAGCTTTCCAAAACAACCCAGCCACCAACGAAACTGCAACCCTGCAAAACCTATCAACCATCACTCCTCATCTCCCCCCAATGGAAGAGAACCCACCAACCATCAAAAGAGAGGATATAATATCCGCCATCAAATCGCTTCCACCACGAAAAAGTCCCGGACCCGATGGTATTCGGAACGAACTCCTGAAAGAACTTCCACTCGGAGCCGGATCATTCCTCACCATAATATTCAACGCCTGCCTTCATCTTGGCTACTTCCCAACCACATGGAAAAAGGCCAAACTAATCTGTCTACCGAAACCTGGCAAACCAACTACCAAAATTGAAAGCTACCGCCCCATATCTCTACTGAATACGCTGGGAAAACTCCTAGAACGGATTATCCTACCGCACCTCACAACATTCATAGCCACTGAAAAGATACTTCCACCCTTCCAGTTTGGGTTCCGGCGTGAACACTCCACGCTTCATGCTCTAACTCACGCTACTGAATTTATCACGAATGCCTTCAACACAAACGCCTGCTGCGCAGCCGCTTTCCTGGACGTGTCAAAGGCCTTCGATAGGGTTTGGCACGATGGCCTTAAATGGAAGCTACAACACCTTCGCTTCCCCGCCTGGCAATTTAAAATCCTCTCCAACTTCCTGGATGGCAGGACATTCCACGTAACATGGAGAGGAGAAACCTCATCCGAGCAAGACATCGCTGCCGGAGTTCCTCAGGGTTCCGTCCTTGCGCCTCACCTATACGCCCTGTACACAGCGGACTTCCCGAGAGACTTCGATTGGAACAAAACTGCAAGTCTCTTCGCGGATGACACTGCGCTCCTATGTCGCTCCTTCACAGCCAAAGGAGCAGCGGCACGACTTCAAAGCGCCATCAACACCACTGCAAACTGGTGCGCAAAATGGCGCATACAGCTTAACCCAGCTAAAACTCAGGCAATCATCTTCCGAAGAAGAAGACGGAAGGCACCGGCTCCTGAAACCCGCCTCCGCAAAAACATCATCTGCTGGTCTGCCTCTGCCACTTACCTAGGTGTTGAATTAGACCAACACCTAGACTACAAAGAACATCACAAGAAACTAATAAAACGCGCCACAGCAGATGCAAGCCGACTTCAACCTCTCCTCACGGCAACTGAAATAGCACAAAAAGACCGCCTCCGTCTATACAGACAAATTATAATACCCCGCCTCCTATATGCATCGCCCATATGGTCAGGAGTTGGACTACGAGGCCCCATACGTCGACTCCAACTACGACTCCGTCGCATTCTGAGGATGATCACCAGGACACCGCGCTGGACCGGAAATGACGTCCTTCACCAACTAACAGACGAGCCACTCCTAGAAGATCGACTGAAACACGCAGCGAGGAATTTTTTCAATTCAACGGCGACGTGCTCGCTAGAGCACATCGCAACCTTAGCAGCAGACGTTCCTCGATGGTGGGATAGGTACAGACGTCCTATCTCCGCCACAGGACTGACAAAGCATCTCCCAAAGCAGTAAACCTGCCAGCACCGGAACGGTGCATATGATAAGAGCTGCAACGACTTAAAGCCCGCAAGGGCGAAAAGCCGACAAAATGTCCAAAGAGACATTTAAAAGCCACCCCATGCGTCTCTCCTCTTAGATGGTTTGTGATGGGAAGTTTTCAATTACCCACCATACAGCCCGGATTTAGCACTGAGGGACTGCCGGGATTAATACCATTCCCATCGATGAAGATATGGCTCGCTATGCTATGATTTGACAGTGACGACGAATTGCATGCAAGTGTATCTAAATCAATGATTGAACTTGCAGGAGGCAAATTTCTACAGAGAGGATTTTGAAAAGCTTGCCCGCCGTCATGATAAATCCTTAAATTTAAATGGCGAATTCTGCATAAAAAAAGCCAAAGAATCAAACTTCTAAGTGTAAAATAAATTAACAAATACGATAAAAATCGTTATATTTACTTTGTTTATTTTTTATTTCAAAACGTCCGTTATTTTCTGGATATTCCTCGTATAAATTTTAGGTAATTTATACACAGAATGAGAAAAACTGTGAAATTATTGGGCGTAAAGACTAGAAATATGCTAATCAGGCTATCTGAAAGTTTAAGTAAATGCTGATTGGAATAGTTTATAGGTATCATTACTTTCTCACTTCACCTATTTTTTGGAAAGAATTTTCTCTCTCTCTGGTTCCCATCTGGCTATTATTCCGGATTCAGCTTTTAACTAAGTTGTATTTTCAATCCATACCCAGCTTTCATTAATCAAGAATTTAAAGAGAATGGATGCTATTGAATTTTTTAAAAGCAGCTCCCGAATTGAATTGTCATGCCGTATTTTCGACCGCTAGGCTGGAGTGGGGCCCGCTCGCGTTAATCCATCTATCAAGGCCGGCTGTTCGCAGAAAAATCGCTCTTTCCCCCTCACCTTATATTTGATTAACGAGGTTCGTGCGATTACCAAAGGAAATGGTCCAAAGATTAATGTTACTTTAATGTGCGTTATGGAAAATGGATTTAAAAAAATATTTTCGTTCGTAAGCGAATATTCGTGAACATGGGATAATTAGGGTATATACTGACGAGCGCTTAATTTTAATTAAGGAACTTTTTATTGTTGAATATTTTCGAATCCATTCATACCTCTCGAGCAAGGACGCACAGGTGCAAACGTTATGAAAGAAAATTTTCATCAAAGCTTTTTAAAAGGCTTCGAGGAAAATTGTTTTTTTGAATTTCTCAAAAAATAAAATACATAAAATAGCCTTTTAGAAATTTTATTTTCCGAAGAAATATTTTTGAACAAATAATGTTATAAGTTATACCCTTTCGATATATTCTTTAACTGTTTTTTGGGAATCGCTGTGTATAGGTTGCAAGTGATAATTCTTCGGTCGTAGACGCACGGAGGATTTTTAAGTGAAAATTTTAAAAATTCAATGCAAATATCACAAGATGTTTTTTAAAATAGTCCCATTGATCTGTAAGAAGTTCAAAGCATATTATTGTTTTAATTTCCAAGTCATATGACGAAAAGATTCGTTTTGCAGTCAGTTCAGTGCTCAGTCAATGTTACTATTTTCTGGCTGTGTGGAAGAAATGAGGATAATAAAATTACATCTGAAAACGCCCGCTTTCTCTGAGCACCTTAAAGTAGCTATTTTTATAATTTTCGTTTTACATCATTATGCGTCGTCATCATTGATTCGGCTAAATGCATTACGTTTATCTGTGTATTTTTTTAGCTATGCAATCGTTATGGTAAGTAGCTCAAAAAATCGACTTTGAGTATTATTCGTATTGCTTTCTAAGAGAGTCAAATAATTGCAGTTTTGTTAATACAAAATACTTATCTCAGTTGATTGAAAGAGCTTTTCTGAATCGCATAAAATGGTTGAATAAATGTTTATTATGCCACTCATATTTGGGCATAAAGTTGTTTACGATGAGGCGCAATGGAATAATTTGTGAATAGTTTCCATTTGTCTACATTCGATCAATATATTTTTCTAAACATATATTCAGGCGTCATTTTTTGTTTTTTTTTGTCTAACAATTTTCTGTAAATTTTATTAGGGTTGTATTAAGCCGTCTGTTTTTTTTCATGGGAGAAATTACATTACTAAATGGAAAAAAAATATTAGAAGCTCGTTATGTTGAGGCTGCGCGACATTTTCCATTTCTAAATTATGAATTGAAGACGTGACGTGTACGTTTCCTAGAAGCACAAGTTTACTTATGCCTATTATGATGTGGCTCAGTATTCGCATCATACAAGTGTTGAATCTTGAAACAACAACTGTTTTGCGCCATAGAGACAGTTAGGTGTCGAAATGCATTGCGTATGTGATAATGTTCATATCCTCGCAAGAATATTGTATCCACGAATCGCGCACGGTCCGGTAAAATTAGAGACACGGGGAATATGCAAGGTTTACCGTCAGTTCCCAGTAAAGATGACATACTCAGGGAGGCAGTTTGTTTTGTCATAAGTGGGCCTCTAATTTCAACTCGCAGTGAACATACTCCGTGTACTCTTCAGGTGCTAACTTGGGACATGGAAAGCGTTTTCCCACACGTGGACCTAAATGGAGATATATACTCCTTCGCACAGAAATCAACTCCCAAGGACATAAGGTTAATATTGTGTTTGACGCCGTTTGCATGTCCAATATATATCGTCTTTCCTCTGGCACATCTCATCAAAATCATCTTTACCAAACATACAAAACTTTTTACATTTCATATAACAACGAGTTTTTGCCCAACAATATTTTGTGGAACATTATTTTTCCTTATTTTCCTGCCTAATTTTCCACACATTTTACAAAAACATTTCATTTTGGAATAGCACGTTATTTGATCCGGCGTTAAAAGTTTTGGAAATATGAAATAAAGTCAATCGCGACAACGAGGCGCAAAAACTTGAGGATCGAATATCACCAGTTGTCGCAGCAAAACAGGAAAAATTGTTACAAAAAGTTCCACCAAATTCAACAGTGTTAAAAATGTGATTGCCGGAAAACCTGGATGCGAAATAAGTTTTTACTGCGACATTAACTATCGTTAAGGACGGAAACATGTTTTTTAATTGATGCGCGAAGGAGGATGGTATTCATTTTAGCCTTGGATTAAAAATAATAAGCTATCCATTTATTTCAATTGCACTCGTTTATCCCTTAAGGAAGTGGTGGATGCATGTGTTTTAAAATCATTCCATCGTTATTATCAAGTATTTAAACATATATTATAACAATAATTCATTGGAATCTTAGAAATATGATAAAGTTGAGATTCCACTCAAATTGTACTTTAAAAAGTGAAAATATTTCCCTTTCTTAAATTTTTTTCCATTTTATGAAAAATTATTTGGTGTCTCTCCATTGAATTACAAAGCTGATCATAAATTGTAATGTGTATGAAGCCCTCTGGTCGTAATTGTATTTCTCCCATTGCTATGCTTTATCGTACACCATTGTCCTGAATTAACACGTTTTGTTTTGAAATTGTCATATCCTTTTTTGTTCTAGCCTAGCAGCAATACTGTATCTATCGTCCTTTTTTTTGCATAACATTTGTGTTCTTATAGATATAAGTTTCTCGTGATTCTAACATGGTACCATATTCAGGATGGTGTTTCTTTGATACCTCATCATCTCATGATGGTGAAAGAAGTTAAGAAGAATACACAGGGTGTTACGAACTGAATATACGTATTTAGAGTACATATATTTATTAAACTTGAACCAGACCCGAATTACAGCAGCGAACTCAACTATGGAAGGTACGACTCGACAACTATGGGTTGCGATTAAACATCAAGAAGACTGAGTACATGGAGTGTGGGCCTCAAACCGATGGCACGATCAGCATCGACGGCGACGACCTTGAAAAGGTCGAGAAGTTTAAATATTTGGGATCTGTCATCAGCAACGATGGAAGCACAATCGCCAACACACGAGCTCGAATCAATGCAACATGGCTGAAATGGCGCCAAGTGACTGGCGTATTGTGCGACCGTCGAATGCCCGAACGATTCAGGGCCAAAGTATACAAGACCGTAGTCCGCCCAGTGGCCCTATATGGAACAGAATGTTGGCCAGCCACAGCAAATCAAGAACAGGCTATGCATGTCATGGAAATGAGGATGCTGCGATGGATCCTAGGCATCTCCCGCCTGGATCTTATCAGGAATGAAGACTTTCGGAAAAGAATGGGAGTTGCATCGATCACAGACAAGATGCGGGAGGCTCGACTGCGGTGGTATGGGCATGAGGTGCGTAGTGATGAGAACTCCGTGGCCAAAACAGCAATGCGGCTGAGTACTGAAGGACGCCGACCACGAGGACGACCAAAGATGCGCTGGCTCGACAAAATTAAGGCGGACATGAAGACCATCAACGCCACGCCAGTAGACGCCCTGGATCGAGCCAAGTGGAGAAGGCTTTGCAGAAAAGCGGACCCTGCAATAGCGCGGGACAAACGCTAGGATGAAGAAGAAGAAGAAGAAGATATTTATTATACTTGAAGACATTCCAATACGAAAATTCACACACATATTTACAAACCTCTCAAGTTTAGATTACTGCTGTTATATTTGTCCTCCATAAGCGACATGAACAATATCACATACATATTCAAATTCCTCCTATCCTCTAACAGGCTTGTCCTTCGTGGTTGATATTATGACAGTATGGATGCGGAGTGTACGGACGTGCATAGAGAGAGCACGCAAGATTTTGGTAGAGGGGAGTTCCAGAGTGTGGCATCGTGCGAGACATAGCCCACGTAGAAAAGAAGAAATGTAAAAGGAGATGGAATTAACCATTAACCAGTGACGTGCAATTCTTGTTACCAGTGACGTGCGGTCTGGGAGACCGCAATAAATCAAAAAATCATAAAATGTTGCAATGTCATTTTTATTATTTTGTTTAATTTTTCTTTAAATTTTTAATCATTCTAAAACTTACATAAAAATTTTACATTCCCAATACGAACCATTTGTTAATAAATTTTTTTTATTTGAAGGGGGATCAAAAAACTGATGCCAAAAACACTTGAGTTATAATTATCATATTTATGTATCAATTTTTCACCAGATTTAAAAATAAGGCCTTAATGTTAAAGTTGGAAGGCTAAGTAGTAAGGAGCCTTCAAGTTTATTCCGCTTATTCTTTTTCTTGATCCATTCTGCAGGCGATTAAAATTACAATTTTTCACAAAAGCACACACATGCTTTTTGCATTGGAAAAATAAGAAAGAGGTTTTCCGTGTTTTCTACAGCGGGAGTCTACATTGTAATGGTTCAGAACCCATTACAAAGTGCATTTTACTCGGCGCATTTATTCCCTACCATTTACCCGCTCCATTCCATAGAACTTTCCCAAACCCCCCCCAGTCCACGGCCCGTGGAGGAAAGCGTGAATGAGTAAGTTGGGATGAATGTGGTTACGCCGATTATGTAAGGTTGTGTGTGAGTGAGTGCGTGTGGGAGGAGGGGAATTCGGGTTTTTCCCATGAATGGCGTGTTCCTCCTCCCTTTTCATTGTGCGTTACCCCACCCCAAGTTGGGGGATAATAAAAAGGTGGTGCGCGTAGAAGAAGCAAGATAATTTTGAAGTGACTGTCGGGCTGGAGCCCATGCCCGAATTTTGAGTGCGACACACGGCAGAGAAGACGAGGGGCCCAAATAGATCACGAGACTGATTGGTCTGAAAGGAGAGACCCCCCCTGTCCGAAGGAGCAAGGACCAGCTGAAGAGGACGCATTACCTCCGTTCCGGATGCAGCTTCCTCCAACAAAGGAGAAAGGAGTGCAGTAAATGGAACGAGAGTTTGTTGGATCCAAGCTGGTCTAACCTCGGACAACGATAAAGTAAGATCGCAAATATCCCCCCCCCCCCAAAAGCCCCCTCTTGTCTCCTGCGAAGTGTCAAGACAGACAGTCACGAAACGCACCCGTTACTCAGTGAAAGTGAAATTAATCACCTGAGTAAAATTAAAATTCGTTGGGATGGACTTTCATTTACCTCCCCAGTCATGAAATAATTGAAAGTGTATCATTATTTACGTGTTTAAAACCGAACTTTATTTTGTTGTTATCATTTGCTATTCTGATTTTCATCTTGAAAATCAAGTTATATTGTTGTGTTTTTTTTATTATTGATGTTTCATAAATTGCTCTCACCAATTTATACTTCATTAGTGTATAAGAGGGTTTCTTTTGTTTTTGTCATATGCAACCTTATTTATTTGAATTATATTTTGTTTCGCTGAAACTGTTGAGTAAGTGTTTTGTTTTAATTCCTTCACGGGTTATCTTAAGAAAAAATATCCCTCGCCCTTCCTTTCGTCCCGTTCGTTTTTTTTCCGTGAATGCGTTGTGGAAGAGTGCATAAGTGCCCGAACGTCACCCATCAGGTTGAATCGGAAACCCCCCACCCGCAATTATTTCCAAAGAAGGGGAATATTTTTAATTTATGTGAATTGCACGAAGAGAGTGGCATATTTTTGTCCCGTAGGTCCCATGCGGGAGGAATTCACGCGGATTTATATATTTTCTTTTGTTTTTGTGCGACATCTCCCCCCGGTTCTATTTTGGTGTCCGGGTGAGCCAGGGGTGGGATGCCACAACATATTGTCCGCATCTCATTCCTTTCAACTTCTTCAGCCTCTTCCTACGGTAGATGGATAATTTTCGCAGTAATTTATCCTACCTATCTCGGGACTTTGACGTTCTTCTTCCCATATGGAGTCTAACGAGATCTCCACTATTGATTTAATACAATTAAATCGTGTCATATCTCTCTTATCTTTCTCAGACTGCTGAAGCGCAAAAGAGTTGACAAAGGAAATATTTAATATTCTGAAATATACTGCCATTGGTAACCTCCTGGATGTGTATCTACAGTAAATTTACTCTAAAGTATGTACGCCACCTTTAGTTGCGTTGTAAAAAGCAATTACTACTGGTTTCCCTGACTCTATATCATCACTCATCCTGTAGTGCATGAATAAAACTAAGCAAACAGCCTTATATACTTTGCGGACATTGGAGTCTTGTTCGCCTTGTTGTCTGGTTGCTTGAAAAAAAGCAAAAAAAAAAACGCTTCGGAAAAATGTGGACGTAACGTCACTTACATTTCGACGTTTTACTCTGTGTTTCCAAGGCTTTTTTCATTTCTTGTTGCGGTGAAACTCGATGCTAAGATGTTCTGTGCCCAAATAGTTATGAGACCGACTGCTGAAAGATTCCCGTAAATAAATGTTGCGCTCCAGCCGTGGGCGCGCGAAATTTCGGGGTGCAATTGGTTCCAATTTACGAAGTACATTATATGTGCACTGCCTGCGAGGGGTACGATAAATTCATCACTATTTTATGCTAATTATTGATAACATCTACAAAAATGTCATCATTTAATAAACAGAATGATTGATATTTCCAATAAAAACTGGATATCTTTGTTTTGCGTTCGCCTTCAGAAACTGCTTGAATGGTCGTTTATTCTTACGCATTGAATTTTAGAAAAATTAAGTGTCTAAATATCCACTTTGTGCAACTAAAGATGCTTCCTAACAAAATATTAATTTTCGTCTGAAGACTTTCACAGCTTCTTTTATCTATGTTGCTGGTGGTTTTCGGGTATTGCTGTGTAGAAAACATTTTAACTCGACGTTTCACTCCTCCTACTGGGAGCGTTATCAAGAGAATGGAAGGAATTTATACTCGTCCCGAGCTTATTTATGTTTTTTTTCGCTACTCATTGTTGTGCCGGATTTGAATTTTAGCCGATAGCCGTTGGCCATTATATTGTGCTAGGAACCCTCTCCATATACGGCTGAGGTTATACCCATCCTCCCTATTAAAGTTAGTTATTTAAAGTTAAAGTTAAAGTTAAAGTTATTAAAGTTATTAGGTCTTTTCGCAATCTCGATGGATTCACGTATAAGACGCGGATGGTATTCTTCCGTCTTCGCTAACACCCGTGTAGCGTCAAACATTATTCTATGCCCAGGGCTGGAGGAAGAACACCTTAGATAAAACGCTCCCATAACGCTCTCTTGATAACGCTCCCAGTAGGAGGAGTGAAACGTCGAGTTAAAATGTTTTCTACACAGCAATACCCGAAAACCACCAGCAACATAGATAAAATATTAATTATTCTTATGCTTAATAAATTACTACGAATTGTTTGTAACAACTTTTTTAATAATTTCCACCAGAATTACTTTTATTGCTTTTTCTCATTCAGTGACGTGCGGTCTCACAGACCGCTAATCAAATTCAACTGAAAATTTACAGAAATTAATAAAAGGAAGGTTACATTTTAAGAGTGTGATGTCCTTTTTATGCAAAAATATGAAGCTAACGAGAATTATTGATATTTTGAAATATTGATTCTGAAGATATTCGTATTTTTAGAAACGCAGCGGTCTCTCAGACCGCACGTCACCGGTTAAGGATTAAGGAGGGGGAACGGTAGATTTTACAACAGGACGAGACCCAAAAAGTTACGGCCCGCCAAGGACGAACACCACGCAGGGTGAGAGGATTTTACAGACCACTGAGGGACAAAACCAACCTGTGTCGTCGAATAATTGTGTTGTAACAATAAACTTTTATTTTCATATAATATACAAGAAGCCTCAGCGCAAGAGGTTTAATTTGGCCAAGAATTAAGTTTGTGACTGGTATCCATTTGTATCAAGTAATTGGATTATGTGAAAAGTTAATGTGAAGAAATGTGGCAAATAATTAGACAATATACTTAAAAGAAGGGATAATTATTCATATACCAAATTTATGCCTGAATTAGAATATACAGTTGGCAATGACCTAAGGGTATAAGGAATTATTTTGATTATTTAAATTGTCTGTAAATTGAATATTTCATTTTGTCAATTAAATTGCAAATGTAGGTATCTCTAAACCTGCCATGTTTAATGTATTTTCTTTTCCGACGAGTAAGCTGGGGCAAAGTAATTGAAATATAAGGTAAGATAAGATATCGAAATCGTGGTTTCTTTCCAGGTAAAAGAATATATATATTTTCGTGTTACATGTTCATCCACAACGTGGGGCACATTACAAAGTTGAAAAAAAATTCTTGTTACAAGGTTCTGTGGGATTGGTGGTACATAAACGTTTTTTTAATGAAAACCCACTGGAAGAAGTCACTGGGTGTTTTGTAGACAGTTCTAACTCCCTATTGGCGCGACGAGTTGATTTTGAAGGACTCCATTGGAAAGCAGTTTGAATTCGTGCAACATTTTCCTCAGAAACACGAGGGCGGTCAGGACTCATTCCTTTTCATACAGATCCTGTATCTACATACCGTCGATCCCATCTACGAATTTTCCACCCATTCGAAGGATCAACTTGGTACCTCAACCAGAAAAATCTTTGTACTGTAATTGCCCTTCGCAAACTTGAGGACATAAAATGGTTTCTGCTGCGAAGTAGCTATTTCAAGCATGTGACGATTACCAAGGAAAACAGAAGGCAACTAGCATCTAGCGGCTATTAACATATACTAGACTGTTTTTTTTTCTTGACTATGTATGTTTTTATACACTATGTTTCTCCATTAGCCGACCCGATGCCCAAATATTTGCACTTTCGACAAAATAATACTTTGCAAGAATCTTTTGGATGCTTATGAGAGCATTTTGATTTTAAAAAAGAAAGGGGAGTTATTAAACAGTGACACCGAACCTGTCCCTAATTCATGCATTTTCTCTCTTTTGAAATAGCTGTTACTACAGCCCACTGTTTCTTTCCTACCGTCAATGGATTTTTCCGCACACCACCCCCATTCACCCTTGAACCCAACCTTCCTTATCTAGTTCCATTTCTTCAACGGTCACTAACCATTTCCCCCCCTGTCACACCCCCTCACCCCTGGTTGACCCCTAACTTTACAGCCCAACAATGCATTCCCCGCCTTTCCTCCCCCACATTCCTTTCAACAATTTATCCTGGCGATGTTCCCACTTAACTATCAATTCAGCCTTGTGTTGCTGTGAAGATTTATTTTCCGCGTTGGAAAGGGCTTCCTGGAGGCCAAAATAGCCCCATTTGCATCTCACTTTCCTATTACACATTTGACCCGCTCTTCTTGGGATTTTTCTCCCGGTAGTTTTAGCCTGTGTGTTTTGGTGTCTACGTGTGATTGTGTGTGAGTGAGTGAGTACCACTCACACACAATCAAGCCTGGCCGGTTGAGAGGCTGTGTATGGTCCCTGCAGTCCTTCTCCATCTTCGTGAACCATTGCAGCAAACCCGGGGCGGTTTAAGACTGTAAGTGTACGCTTCTCACTTTCCTATTATACATCTTGACCGCTCTTCTTGAGCTTATTCTCTCGGCAGTTTCAGCTTGGCGCGCGTGAGAGAGTGAGTGCATAGGATAACCGGTTGAGAGGCTGTGTTTGATCCCTGTAGTCCTTTCCATTTCGCAAACCATTGCAGCAAATTCCGGGTCAGTGTAAAACGGATGAGTGTAACTTGTTACGGCTTTTGGAGCATCTTATTTAACATTTACATATCAAGACTGCAAACTAATTACAGCAATATTCACTTTGTAAGACGCATAGTAAAGGTTCGTATTTATTAAGACCTTTGTAAGACTAAAAGACGCATATTCTTTTTTAAACACTCAATAGTGAAATATTACTCATTTAACTGGAAGATGTGTTCAAGTGTCTCATCAATTCTTTTTCGTTTCATTAAGGTAAAATAATAAAGGAACTTACCATATTCTAATTCCCTTTATAAGTCTTAAAGATTGTACCATCAGGGTTATTGTCCTATGTGCTGGCTACCTTTTATTTTCTACTTAGACATCGTTAAATTTTTCTTGCGGGGTTTGAAATGCGGCACTCTGTGGTGTAAAAATAATTAAATTTAATTAAAATTAATTTAAAAAAGAATTATGCTTCGTTTCGTGTACAGTGCCTGCTTTCCATGTATGTGAATTGTGAGGAATATCTGGGTACAAGTGAAATGTGATCGGCTCTATCAAATCATCGGTTGGAATTTCAGTACAAAAGTTACGAATTAGCACTGACATTTTTTTGGGGGGGGGGGGGGGGAGGTTATTTTCAATCCAAAAAAATCCTAGGAGGTGAATGGCTGCTACGGCTTAGCAACACGTTTGAGTTGCCTTCCTTTTAGACTTACCATATCCAAGGAGAGAGAGTCGCAATGGGAATGACTAGGTAGCGATTCACCACACTAAAACGGGCTGTATTCACACCCAAGACTTCAGAGAGCTAGGCGCCGCTAGTGAATCGTTTGAGTTGAATGTGGGTTATTTGGTAGCTACGAAGAGGATGCTAGAGTACCTCCTCCAAACGAGACAGGGGTTTTAGTTGGGTGCCCTTGAACCTTGCCCTACTACTGCGCCCTACTTCACGAATTTTCCCGTACTTGAGATTTTTTGGTATTTCATGAATTTTTGTCTTTAATGTTCTCACGGTTACTTTAGGCCTTCTCTTTTCACACCAGTCGTTATAAAGGCTGTGGATGGAAGGAATAGAAAAATAACTGTTGAAAATTCAGAATATTAATTGCTTGGTATTCTTAGAGTTATATAAAACACTTATTTATTTCTTGAAATGCTGCTGTATCCGTTATTGGAAATGACCACATGCTCTGCATTATTTGCCTGAAAAAAAACCGCTATAAACTCTGAGGCTGCGCGCTAGGCTTAGATTTCTTGAGCTATTGAGAGTAGATATCTTTAAAAGCGACACGGAGAACATCATCTTAGAACCCCACTGTATTTACAGGTCCAACAGAAACGAGAAATTAAGAGAGATCTTTTGCGGAAAGTATAAGTATGGGAATTCGTTTTCCCCCGAAGAATGAAGAACTTTAATAAATACTCTTAGTATAGAACTTTTATTTGCTAGTGGCTGGTTTCTTATTACATCCCCTAAACGCAATCAGGTTCATTATTATGATGTATTTCAAAGCTAAAAAATCATTCTTAGCTCAGAGAAGTGTTCATGCCTATTGAGACCCCTTGCGGGGTATTATTTAGGTGTAGATACTTCTGACGATCGTTACGTCGGATATAATGCAAATTCATTTTATTGCATCTTCTCCCATTCCGTTTGCTTTCCTTCGATAATTTCTGCTACCGCACATATTTATTTCTAGGAGTGGTGTCCTACCTATTTAGGCAGCTTGCAGGGTAGAACGTAGATGTAGATGAAATTAAATTATTTTGGCCCAAGCGATCGAGATTGACGTTAATAGTTGGGAAACGTTTGAAAGTGGTTAGGAAAGGGATTTTCTCGAAGAGGAGCACGCAAGCCTATCCTTGCGAGGTTTTGGAAGGATCGAGAAAGGCGAGGAGAGGGCCTTAAACCGCACTAATGGAACGGCGGAATAGGGTTTCCGCGCTCAAAATGACAGGAACCTGATACGCGAGGAATGGGATTAGAGGTCCTCTCGTTGTGTGTGCTATGCGTATAAGGGAAGGAGCGAGATTGATTGTTAATGCAACATGGTAGTGACGGACAGATCGAATCCACAGCTGTCTCCGGTTACGAGCGCTCCTTCTGGTGTGATTGCGGTCATATCTCAGCATTGCGAAAAGTGGTGTTGGACGTCTTTAAATTTATTTAATCGCTTATTCAACACACTGTTAATTTGATTTAAGTATACTGGGACTAGTCACCGTAGTAACCTTACGGAATCACCCGCAATACTTGGTTCTCTTAGTGATTTGTACGGGACTTAGTTTCTCTTTTCCTCAAGTATCATTTGGCAGTATCCCCTTTAAATGTTCAAATTCACCTGAGAAACAATTTTGTTCTTTATTCTTCACATTCAATAATATCAGTAACACATGCTATGCCGTTGACTATATTTTGCTTTTCTCTCAGATGGATTAAAATAAGAGAATTGAAAACGTTTCTCAGTTTTATTCCTCGTGTTGACGTTGATTATTTCCTTTGGCCTTCATCACGATTTATTAGTTAGTTACAACCTAATTTAATACAAATATGGTCAAGGAAATGTTGTACATAACTGTAGAAAAAAAGAATTTTTAAACGCAGATGTGTCACATTTTTACTAAAAAGGATTGAATAGCATTATTTGGACACAAAATTCGGCATAAATTTGAAATATAAATCATCTGTTTATTTTCCAACCCTCATAGATACAATAAATGTTTTTGTAGGCGAAACGATTTTGTTTTCAAATGTCGGTATGCTTTCCATGACAAGACGAGAGCCTGATTGCGCACATCAGGCAGTGTTGTTTGCACAACATACGTCTCCTGTCATAACGCGGGACCCGAAATCCTCTTCGATAAGGGTTTCCGTTTCGCCCGGGTGGTCCAAAGAGTTTACGAAGTCGTGGTGAAGGATTCCGCCTACAAAGGTGGGAGCTTTTCTCGTATGGCGTTTTTATCAGGTATCAAACCCACGTAGGAGCACCCGGTCTGCGACCCCAGCATATGCTAATCTGTTGTGGTTGACGGCGTGAAACGAGGAATGGAAAGCCCTATCGCGTCAGGATATCCAATTCTAGAAATCCGTGGATCCTTTTATGTCTCTCCAACCAATTTACCCTTTGCTATCCTTCCTCTTCAACCACCTCGGGTGTGTGCTTACAGCTTTCAGGATTCCAAATGGAAATTCCTCTGCGAAATGAGGGTTCTGAGTCAAATACACACATCCCCATGATTAATCAGTTTGATGAACATGTCTTTGGTGAGAAATGGAGCTGGAGTGTTCAATCTCTATCACGATTTCGACATTCTTATGCGAATATACGAGGTTTATAATCTTCAATGGATCTATTCTAGTTTTTTATCTTGTTTCTTACCTTTTGCATAGTTATATTTCTGTATTTTGAGTAAATTCTTGAGTTAATTACATTTTATATGTTGATTTAACTTGCCAATCATCTTGTTTATTGACCTCTTATCGTGATCCATCGTAGAGTTATAATGGGTGTTTCTGAAGGAATTTCCAAAAGTTCAGGAGGTAATTATGATATAATGGAGACTATTTTATTTGAACTGAATTATAAAAGATTTATGAGCAAGTATCAACAATGTGATTGCGCAATCTCGCTCATTTTGACATCAATTGTTTCAGAAAATTATAATCGCACATTTTCGTCCAAACTTAATTATTTAATGCCCTCAAGAATCCAGAGGCATGAAGCGCCGAAAAGTTTGGATACTGAGGAAAAAACTTTTCATTGTAACTACAAAGTGCATCCAGAATAATGTTTGCGTTGCCATACCTCGGTAATGCCTCATTCACATTACGATAGCTCCAGCCATCGTCGGAACTATCGTGCATTCACACGACGATGGTTGAAACCTATGCTCTCTAGTGCTGACATCTAAAGTGAACGGGAAATTGATGATTAGCAAAGCTGTTGAGGTTTGCATTGACAAGGTGTTACTGTTTTCAACGTGTATTTACCGAATAATTTTTCTTCCGCTCATATTCTTCCTTCCTAGGACAAATCCATGAAAATAATAGAGCTTCACGAGCTTTTCGTCCTTCTCTTGTCGCTTCCGTTTCCGGTCTCCCAGCGCCTAACCATAGTAAAGTGGCAACGTTCGGAACTACGTCAACTATAGTCAGGACTTGCATTCACACTGCTAGTTCGGTCAACTATAGTTAGGACGACGGCTCGGACTATCGTAATGTGAATGAAGCATAACTGAGGAGTTGAGACCCCATGTTCATGGTCAAAAATGATTGAAATTGTCTCCCCTACCACCTAATGAAATATTGGAAATTCGTCTTGAAATATCATGCATTCTTGCCTTTCGTAAGGTTTCGTACGTTAGTTACATTTTACTTGGTGACGTAAGAAGGCACTTTTAGGAATTCAACAGATATGATTTACATATAATATCGTTTCTGGCTTGATTTGGTGAAAGTTCGATATATCGATGATGAGAGAACACAAATTGTCATTTCACTTTTTTTAATTCCAAAACTTAACAACCGTCCATGGTTTCAACACATTCCTTGAAAATGACTCTATGTGTTGAAAAGTTGGTCGATTGTTGAATTTCGGAATGAAAAAGTGTAGAAATTACCATTTTTGTTCTTTCATCTTAGGTATACTTTATTTTTGTCTTAAAATTCTTACGTTGAGAAATCCATTCTATGCTTCATTAAAAATTATATATTTAATTATTAATTTCATATGCAATGCTTTTTAACCCTCAAATGCAAGATCAAAAAATTTACTCATCACATTTATAAATCTCATTTGTCGTCTGCAAACTTTTCTTTCTCAAATATCCATTCATTTGGGCAAGTTCCTGGGTTGATTTTCTTTCCGTAGGAGATTTCGAACGAGTGTGATATCTTACGTGTCAACGAAGTATTTTAAAGAATTCTCTTGCCTACTAGTTGACCCTGATGTTATCTTTGATTCAATTTTAATGCCCATATATATTGGTGAAAAAAATTATGAGGAATAGTAATCATAGTAGTCATGAATTGAACGAAAACTTCCTTGGGACTAAAAACCCAGTTTGAATATGATATATTTCTCTCATTTTTGCAACGGTTAGTGTAATGTCAATGTCCAAATTAGTATTTCATCATTATAATACTATTCGTCGCATAAAAATACAATCTTGCTGATGTTGATGTTTGCATGAAAACCCAAAAATGTATGCGTAATTGCATGTAAATCTTCTTTAAGTTACCTTATCATTCAATCGGCCAATCGGCCATCCAGTAACCTTAAATTATTTTTCAAATACTTTACTCCTGCGTTTTTCCGCTGTTAATGCCAAAGGCCCACTACACTTACTATAATGTATGTCCTATCCTGTAATACATCCAATCGACTTTTCCGATCGCGAAATTACGACTGGGCAGGATTCTTCGGAAAACACTGCGGAAAATGGGCAGAGCAGAGAGATAGTATGCTAAAATTTTGTGCTGGAATTCAGTGAGTGAAGACATTGATAGGTATCGTTTGATGCGGCTGTCATTATGAAGTCCTTCATGAGGGTAGAGATTTTTAGTGGTCATCTGAAATGCTGGTTGGGGAATTATTCGCCGGGCGAGAGTCAATAGTCAACAGCCACGATTCGTTTGAAGATCTAATGAACGACTGAAACACGTTTCTCGTGCTTACTTTCGTAAATCACCCTTTGAGAGATCAGCGTTTCTACCTCCATCTTTCACTCTCTAAGCTTATCCCACGGGAGTATTTGGAACGAGAGTTAGGACGGCAAGAGTTAAGGGGAGATAAAGCCTAAATTCTTTCTTTAAATTGTTTACTGCAGAGGAAAGGAGGGTTTAGAGGAATAGGTATGCTGAGATTGTTTTGCAGACATACCGAAAAGTTAGGCCCACTTAATACGCATATACACAATTATGCTTACACACAAAACACTGTCATATAGCAATGTTATGTACATTTTGAAATGGAATGCGGATTTTCAAAATCAAGATGTTATATAACAGTGTTATAGAAATAAGTTGTTCAATACTTTTTAAGGAATCCACTTTGGCAAACCGAAAAAATATGACTTTGATATATAACATCGAAAATGTTTTACATGGCAGAGCTACGTTTCCCATCCAATGTCGGTAAGGATCAAGAGAAGATGTATAATAGTGTTATGTAACTTATATGCAGTCTAGTTTGGACGAATTACAAAGTTATATAACTTTGTTCTATAATTTTGTTTATAAAAATTGTTAAATAATATTGTTGGATAGTGTAAATGCGGTTTTAGGAGTGAACGAAATATATTCGAGTATTGACCGGATGCATCTTAGTATAAGTAAGTCATGGTCAGTCTTATCAGTAAAAGATTCAAAAATAGAAGGATAAATTTGATGTTATAGAAGGATAATGAGGTTAAATCATGCATCAAATGAGTTTTGTGGACAATTTAAGAAGATTAAGTGAAGAGAAAAGTCCTTTTACTGGAGAAGTTGACGAATAATCCATATCGGATACAACATTCTTATGTCCCTCGCAACTCCATTCAATGTATTTAAATAGATATTGTGTGAAATATGCATGCTTTGAGTCATTTCTTATGAGCGTGAATTGTCTGCTACTTACTCTTGAATTCAATTCTATGGACATATCAATTAAATCTTCCGTAATAATTTTTGGCCAATATTTTTATAATCAAACTTGACTGAAGAGGTTTTTGGTTATAAATTTGCTTCCTATCGGGAGATAAAAAACTTCTCCCTTATTCATATGTATTATGAGAGAAATAATTACTGCATTCTGTGGATATCGCTAAGTTTTGATGCTCTTTTGGCGTATTATCTCCATATCGTTGTGTAATTATATAATTGTACGTACGTGTTAAAATAGAGTCCATTTTTTCTTTTATCACATTTTTAATGTCCTCACGGGCAAAATACTGGGTAAATGGCTCATAGAGTAGACCGAACGGCGTTTAAAGGCTAGCAGCTGAGCACGGAGCGAGCTTTCACCTAGAACGAATGAGCACTCTTACCCTTAGGCTATTTTTACCCTCCTCACTACCTTGCGTATGCAGGCAGCATTAACGATGACGTCGAAACAGATGCAGCATGTTTAAACTTGGTGCGCATTCCCCGAAGGCATTTCATGAATGCATTATTGGCCATTGAAACGATCACTGAAATGAATACAAGACAGCAGCATTGCGGCTCGGAGTAATGCTGCATTGTAGTGTTCAATGTGTCCCTTTTATGTTTTAATATTTCACTAGGCATAAATACAACAGGGATTGTATTAAGTAATAAATAACCTATTGTTTCACAATAAAGAAATGAAGAACAATGAAATTGACCCTGCTCAGTCATGCGCAATTACTAGGGTAAATGACTAATTTGGGTTTTTTTGTCAGGTGAAAGAAATAAAGGCAGCCGTTACAATGTAAATGTAATATTATAATAATAAATTGTGGTAATTCAGAGCGTGATAATGTTACGTTTTGCCAAAAAAATGATAATGAAAGGTATTCTTTTAATTATTTCAATCTCCAATGCTGGGAATCATAATTGTCTGTGTACTAGGTGGAATTAGAAAATTCTTATCGCCCAGTTAGTCAACTTTACGATTAAGATATATCGTCATGGTATGCTGACTTATTTTTATAGAGGATGATCTTCGTTTGCTATAAAGGGCGTTAGATTAATCTTTTGTAGCAGTAAATAGTGCGCTTGTATTCTACATCTACATCTACATCATCTACATCTACAAATTACCCTGCGAGCCACCTCTAGGGTGTTTGGCAGGGGGTGATCAATCACCAGCATGCAGCATGCATTTGGACTCCCACATGCACACCACACCGTCCAAGAAACGTCCCGTATAATAACAAACTATACTACTATATGCTGTTAGAAATAGAATATAGAATAGAAATTCAGAAACATGCAGTAAGTTTTACATAGGTTAGTAGGCTACACTACAAGTCATGCAATCTATTTACGCGTTATAATCTCTTATTGATCGTGGAAAAAATGACATTCGGAATCTGTCTGTTCTGCAATGTATCTCTCTTATTTTATTTATATGATCTGATCTTCCGTAGTACGTTGGCGTCCGCAAGATATGGTTAACTTCGTTAGAAAAGACACTGCTCTTGAATTTATCTAAAAGGTTTAGTCTATTTTTCAATCTACGGTCCGACAGAGATTCCCATCCGAGTTTATCTAAGAGGTCAGTTACACTAACAAGACTATCGTAACGACCTTTCACATACCTGGCAGCTCTTCTTTGCACGCGTTCTAACTCTGTTATTAAGCCTTTTTCATGAGGGTCCCAAACACTGGCAGCGTATTCCAAATGTGGTCTAACGAGGGAAAAGTAGCTAATTTCTCTCACTTTGTCGTCGCACTTTCCTAATATTCTTTTAACAAAATCATGATGGAATGCGTTGTAAGTACGAGTGATTACATCATTCGTTCTACGTCGGGTTTTCAAGATCAAGGTTACATTTTTTTAATTACCTTGAGTGTGTAAACGATTTATGACTGGTATTTTCCGTGTTTCAAATGAATGTTGGTAATGGCCGAGATAGGCTCGGGGCAGTGAATACCATGTCAAGCAGATGGCCGCTTTACTAGGGCATAGTACGATTTCTCTTGCTTTTTATGGTTTTGAAGGGATTTTTATACCATCTGTAATTTGATCTTTTATGAGCATTTTATTTGAAGTTAAAATGCGGTTTAAACTGGCGAATTCCTCGTGAAAAAAGGTTACGCAAGTAATGGTAATGGAGCATCTTTTACTCTCTAACCAAATGAGGTAATGTAAAAGATGTTTCAAGAAGAGATATGAAGTGAAACACTTTGTACTTTCCAAATAAAAAATTTATTACACTAGAGTCGACATAAAGAGTAGAGAAGAGAAAAGAGTAGAGAAAAACAGGGAAGGAAAATCCCAGTTCGCGGTTCACCTCCTAGAAGTTGGACACCGGGCTGACTTCATCCCAGAAATGCTGCAACGGGTTAATAAAGGGAAAAAAATGGATATTTGGGAACAGTTGTACATCGTTTCTGCCATTAGTAGGAAAGATGTTATTACTAATGACCATGTTTTTCCCTTCCATTCTCCGATCCTTGACCTCCCTCAGCTAATCGGGGAAAAAACCCTCCGAGCACCTGAAAACAGTCACCTTCCCCCCCTCCCCTACCTCACCCCAGACCAACGGTCAGTTTAAAATTCCCGACCCTCCTTTCCACCCCACCTTCCACCCATTTCTCAAATGTTGCGAGTGTGCAATTTGTGCATATATATTGGTATGGTTAATTTCTTGGTTTAGTCTCGATAATGCTGCAGTGCAGCGAAACATGTCGACTCTAGTGTAATAAATTTTTTATGTAGAAAGTGCAAAGTGTTTCACTTCATATCTCATAATGGATCTCCACAAAGTATCTGCCTCATCCATCCAATTCAATGTTTCAAGAAACTATAATTTATCAGAATTTTCTATACGCCGTGTTGAGCTAAGATATATTTGTAACTTATCAAAATAAGTCGGCGTACGATAGAAGAAAAGAACGTCCAAACTAAAACGAGCGCTGATTTTACAAAATTCATTACCAATATGGATGCATTGGTAAACATTATTATCATAGGTAGCATATGTCGGTATGGTCAATTGTTGAAGCCTCGTTTATAAGTTCCGTTAATACTGTAATTAAGAGTCTATTCCTTTCCGGGTGTAATGAGAAAATCACTGCGGATTCTTGCCAGAACAGTGTTTGGCCATATAGCAGTTAGCTGAATGTGTTGAATTCACGCCCTTTTCCTAATGCTTCTAGTAGCTCCCATAGTGTAATTCATTTTGTTAGACCATTCCAAATGCACGCTTCTTGATAAACATCGATCACTCGAAAAACGGTATGCATCTTAATGAGATATTTTACTCGAAATTGTTAAGATTTAGATAACTGTTGTATCCAAAATTGTTATTCATTCAAAGAATGGGGTAGGTGGAAAGAAAAAAATAATTTGAAACGAAAAAAATTGCTCCGGGACGCAGCTATTCTGTCATGATTTTTTAATTGAAAAAAAAAACGCAGGCTTAGCTACCTACAATTCATGAGTTAGTGACGTCATTAGAGTTCAGGTTCATTGAATTGTTTTAGGAGAACCAATAAGGGAAGGAAGGAATAGCTTACGATAGAGTAAACAGCATGAAAACAGTTGCGACTAATGCATTAGGCCAAGAAACAGTGCAACGGTAGGTTTGAGTTTGGGACTTCATCAAATTATCGGAAACGATGAACGAGCCATTTTGTGAAGTTCCATTTGTACAGAGATCATTTCATATATCATGTGATGGTACAGGAGCAACTACTAAATTCGTGGTATGAGATAAAATTGTCCCAATCATATAATTCATTCTGATAAGTCGAAGTCAGTGACGTAGCCGGGGGAGAGGTTGGGGGGGTCCAGACTCCCCCAGGAATATAATAACACAATTACTTTGCTTTGTAAAAGAAAAAAATTGAAAAATCATGGATATGCAAAAATTTTTCCTTGAAAAACGGAGTATTTTGATCTTGAAAAGTGTTACAATTAGTTTTAACCCTCTACTTAGTATCCCGTTTCTCAAACATTTCCCCCTGAATTTGGACCCCCCCCCCCGAACGAAATTCTTTGCTACCCCACTGGTCAAAGGATGCAGATTCGAATTTCACTGGAGTTTACTTGATATGTATTTCAATGTGCATTAAAGGTAGAATATATACTACGGAATCAATAAAAAATTATTTCAATTTTTTAGTCACTGAACAACAAAATCGAAGTTCATATGTTAAAAAATACTTTAATAGACTCTAGGAAGAATACCTTATGGTCTATTTCCCAAATCTTGCTATACATTTATTATAGTCAAAGGACTATAGCCTCCAACGTGTTCTTAATTGAAATTTTAATCTAATTTAACAGCGAATGCAAAATCTAAAATCTAGCCATATAGATAAATCATTTTACTAGTGAAGGACATCAATTTGAAATTCTTCACATCTTGTCACAATCTGAACAGCCAAAAATATAGTGTTTAAACAATCTCGAAATACGTGGTAAGAGTTTGTTTGGCCTCTCGCGCTACGCTACCACGAGTAGAGATGTTTATAAACATGGCGCTAAAAAAGAGAAGAAATCGTCTTCTATGGGGCGAGCGCAGCCAGTTTTCCCGACACTAGGCTTCCGCACATAACTCTCAGTTGCGAGTCGCCATGAAGCGACGGCGCGGCTCCGATGAGTGCAAAGTTTTACTTTTGGTGTTCGTGTGCATGTGTACGTGCTAGTGTGTGAATAGTAGCTGTCGGCACCATTTCGGCGTCGCATTGCGAGCTGATCGCTTTTTTTCTCGTTCCCTTAAGCACCAACGGAGAGGGCTGGACGATCCGCATTGCGCCAGTGCAGCCACTCTTCGGCGGTTGAAAACAGTATCACGACGGACCATCACCAAGGAATACAAGGTTTTCAATTTATAGATAGAATGTACATTTTTCATGCATTAAAGCCTGTTTACACGGTACATTAACCCGTAAAAGTTAATGTATAAAGGTTTCCCTGGATATCTGACAATTAAAAGTATTAAGATAAGTATAAGTATTTTTCTGTATACCACTTGTAGTGGTATAAGTATAGGTATTTTTGTGGACTCCTAGGATTTATTTTCTTCACATGCATTCGCACTGCATGCATGTGAAGGAAATAACTACTAAGGTACATGCATTCAAGCTGGTTTGCTACACGGTGCATTTTCGTGCTCATTCATCTGTTCATGCCTTTAGACATTAAAAAAAATCACTAATTCTTGATTTACTTGTTAGTATTCCATTATAAGTTTTCCTCGATATCAGACAATTACTTATACCACTTATAAGTACGTCTAAAGGTATGAACAGATGAATGAGCACGAAAATGCACCGTGTAACCACCCAGCTTGTGCGAATGAATGTGCATAAAATAAAACCTAGGAGTCCACAGCAATCATTCATGCATACAGAAATTGACTTGCACGTCCTAATGTATAGTGTAAACAGCTTTTTAGGTAGCGTTGTAATCGAGTGCTTAGATTAGTTGGCTGCTGACCGAAGGGTTCCAGATGACGGTTGGACCCCGGGTGACGATTTGGAAACACCCTCGTGAATTTCAAGGTGGTTCAGGGAAAGGAATGGGGCCCCCTGTCCCGGCTGCAATTAATTCATACACCTGAGGCGTAGTCCGGAGTGGGCTTCAATCTCTCCTATGCATGTTAACCTTCAGGTTGAATTACTGAGTGAATGAGTGATATATTTTATTTAATTATTATTATTATTTTTTCCTTATCTTGACCTCGTTTAATTCATGTTGAAATAGTTCTTGGAGTGTAGGTCGATGTATGTTATGCAATAAGTTTTAACCAACGTTTCTGTTTATTTTAAACTATCATCAGGGCTATGAACGAAAACATAAAAACAATATAAAATACAAAGATATACAATATTTTTACATGAATAACGCTATCGTAACAATTATATATATACATATCTATTTCAATATTTTATTTATACATTTATGAATCTGTACAACCCATAATAAAATTTGTACAATTTCTTGGAAACAGTGGAAAATCGTTTGCTAAAATATTACGTTTCTTGATCCTTTGTCTCAAAACTTTCAAGGTTAAAATTTTCTCTCCTTTTCTTTTACAGTTACAATTATTTCACCCAGGACCGTTCTTGATGGCTAACTATACGATAATTATATTTTTTTCCGCTAATTATCTTCATCCTACTCTCATTTTTTATCCCGACATATGTATTTCTCATAGTCAAAACAAAGCGTAGAACTTGATATTCATGCTTGTTTGCAATGGACGGCAACTGGTAATATAATATGATGATAATATAGAAAAGTAACATCAGGGTAGCTGTGACATCACGAGGGAGAATGTATCCCGGAATGCGATAGTTTCTCTCCAGAGTTTGATAGAACGGTGCAGCTGGCGATTATCACCGGTTTGATGGGACATCCTCATGGCCGTCGGATTGACATTCGTAGCATTCAATTACACACCGAAGTATCGCACCGTATCACATGGTGTCGTCCGGCATGGTCCAATCTCATCCCACACTGACACAATTACCCAAGTCACATCCAAGGCGAGTAAAGTCCCTCTCCCCAAAACTCAGAATGCTATTGGACATGTTTATGGACACCAGACCTGATTTTGTGGTTTGATCTATTCCCATTCACGTGTTATGTTTTAATTCTAAAGATATCAATTTCATATCACCAAAAATCCCCTGCGCGTCTCCATCTCTGCAGTAGTATAAATGATAAATTAATAATAATTTTACTACTCCAACATTTTTATTTTACAGCTGAATAACAAAATAACAAATAGAAGGAGCTTTAAGTGTTCTCCAAGGTCATAGGACCAGAATTGAGCCACCATCATATAATAAACATGCATGCCAATAAAAGAAAATAATAATGCAATAAATAATAGATGAGTGTTTGAAAGATACTACATCAAAGTAAATTTTCAATTATTTCGTGTGTGGAAAGCCAGTTTTTGGCAAGTCTAGATATTTTATTTGATGCTTTCATTTTTTTTTTAATTTTAGCAGGCAGTAAATGAAATAGCTTAGGCCCTATGTAAAGAAAAAAATGTTTATATAATGTTAACCTTGGTCTGTCTGTTACTACTCATGACTCATACCTTAAATTATTTTTGTATTTGTCACATCCACTCGGCATATTGCCACTTCTGGCATGAAACAATTTTAGGTCCTTGTGTAAATACAGATGCCTTAGTGCAACAATTTTAGGGCCAAAAACAACGAAAATGATTTTTCATAAGAATTTTTGGACAATACTACCCGAATTATTTATATTATAACAAGTATTTAATTATTGTTAATAAAATATTACCTTAGGTAGGTATTACACATGTAAAAAATACAAATGATGCTAAAATTATGTCTAAAAACAAATCATATTTGTCAAAATGTTATGTAACCGCTATTGAGAAAAAGTGAAAGCATCCATGTACCTATCACTTGGTGAAGTAATAATTTGGCCACCAAATCTTGGCTTGTTAATATTTTCCGTCGTAGTTTACCAAAGCAGCTGTTAGGAATTGACCACACAACGATATCTTACTTTTGGAATTTTTTGGCATTTGGCATTTTCTAATATCCCGTCAGATCTCCTGACAGCATTTTTATCCTTTTCGGACTTCTTTCTGCTTACATGAACTAGGAAATAGCAAGCATGGAGATAACCTATCCGTTGGAGGAAAGGATGTTGTAGCCCATTACGGGAGTAGAGCAGGCCCCTTCCTTTTTTCTGTTCTCATGCTCAGAAATAACCTTTGTTCAACTGTTTTGCGTGGGATATGCACCGCCTCATCCGGCGGTACCCCGATCACAAAAATTCTTTGTCGCCCTTTTAAGGCCTTTGCTCTAAAGCGATATAAGATCAGTGATTTTATTTCCGCTTTGAGTGCGAGGTTCGGCCGCAATCCGGCACTTTAAAAATATTCATCTCCCGGGGGGTTAGGTTTTTTTGCGCGACACTCTACGGTAGTACTTACCCCTATTCTTATCACTCTGTATTATGTTCTAACTTCCTTTCTTTATTGAATGAAGAAGCTCAATTTCGATAGCTGACAATTTATGTGTAATCCTGAAGATTCGGCATCCGTTTGAACATGCTTTACGGGAATGTATAGTGGGTTGCATCCATTAGGATTCAGCTGACCGCGCTGGGGAAATGTTCCCGCAAGCCCAGTCTTGAGTACGTGTGATGTCGTTTTAGATCCCATGGTTGTCTCATTACTCCTCAGTCTTCATATCAGGGAGCCTATGATTCATTGTAGTAGGAATATTTTGGAATTAAAGGTTTCATAACGTTCCTATAATAAAAAAAAAATTCACTACGTTTTCCACGGTAAATGAAAATTTTATTCAGATTCTCATGTTATAGAGTGAGTATAAAGGCCGTTTTACTGATTCAGAGAGCGGTGATTAATTATGTGCATAGTCGTACATTTCTATCAAAATTGGCCTTAGAACTAATTGTTTTATCTGGGATCTTAATATTGTATGGCTCGCAGGCATAGATGATAGCTAGGCTAGGTGACTGCATCTTCTTACTTATTTTACCAGCAATGAGGAATTCCTCGTTGATAGTCTTGTTTTATTGGCGATTAGCCGCAGAAAGTCAGTGAAGAGACAGAGCGGAGGAGATAACTTATCGTTGGATGAATATTAGGAAGGAAAGAAACAAGTTTTTGAATTTGATTGAAGACAATAAGGGAACCTTGTGTAACTTTAAATATACCGGGACTAGCCACGGTGATAACTTTTACGGGAGTAACCCATAATGCACAAATTTAGCGAAGAATCCACAAAGAAAAATGATTCACCTTGACCAGGAGACGAAGACGGATTAGGACTGCATGGGGTATCATATGCTCAGCAGTCCGTAACCCTTAGTCCAGTTGTGTCCACATATATCCACAGAGAGGAATAACGCCTCAGTAGCTTAACTGGCTAAAGCACTCGACCGGAATTCGGGGGATCCGGAAACCATGTGATCAAATTCAGAGGAGCGCGTTAGTCTAGCTGATTTAATTCAATGTCAAATTGCCAGGATTCATGACGCTGTTTAACGGACTACAAAATAGTAGACAGCTTTTATTTGAGTCCGTAATGGACTTCTTGGAATTTTTAACGGCCAATAGCTTTTATATTATTTCAGTTAAGTAATCACCAAGCTAAAAAAGCTTTTTGAAATTTAATAAATTCAAGAAAGTATCCAATCCTTAACAACAGGGGAATTTTAGTAAATGATTCCCGTTTCCTTTGTAATTGCTGCGTGTGTTAAAATACTTTTCCGTACAAAATGGGGTCTTATGTAATCTCTCTACGGCATGCATCCAATTTTCTTTAGAATTGTCCCAAAGAATTTTCCTTGGGAGGGTAAAGGCTCTGAAGATTTATGACTAAATATATTGAATGGTTGGGAAGAGAGGATGAAATAAAGAATTGTCAACGCAGTGTAAAAAGGCCTCGAAATTTCTTTGCCGGCGATAAAAATAACCTGCCCTGTAGAAGTGTCTCCTAGCCATTCCTTGTCATATACTGGACGGTTCATGATGCATTTCGTTCCTTTCAGCCTGGGATACGGTGGAGGTTGTTAAGGCGTTGTTATCTGCCATGATATTTATTTTTACGGCCTTACTCATTGCTCTAAATCATGCTCTGACTATGAGGAAGGCCGAACGATACAGAAATGGCTTAAGGCTCGCTCAATATAGGAAAATATTTTTGTCTTAGATTTTCGATATGACTGTTGATGATTATAGAGTATTTATACAATTTAAGGACGCAGAAAAATACTCGAAATGTCTCATTGTAAATAATTAGGAAAGTTTAATGAATTCTCCATTTTACATCGTTGGTTCAAAACTCAATAAAATTTTATCTATTTCTCCATCTTACATTGCAGGTTCTACATTAAATACAATTTTTTTATCGTGTTTTTCTTTGAAAAATGTTTTGTCAGTGTGGTTACACGATTAGCGATAAGTCAATGATTTTAAATTGAATTATCGGTTGAGTTGGTATTCTAAGTGCCGGTATGAACAATTGGTTTTATTATATTCATTCAATTCTTATCTTTCCAACATATATTTTACATTTATAATGATAAAAATACACATTTATTGGTAGAACCGTATCCGCTAGGTTGTTATGGTATGGATTTGGAAGGTGAGACTCATCTCATGCTTAATCTTACAATAACCGTTGTGCTATTGAATCCCATCAATTTATTCGTCGGAGTACCATTTTCCGGTAGAACGGATTCCCAGAGCGAAAGCGAAATTTCCATCACGTATCGGAAGCTCTCTTTGGGGGAAGGCAGCGAAGCTGTCAATAAGGAGTGCAAGCGATCGAGCGAAGGAAGGACGAGAAGCCGAGGAAGTGGATTCTCTTGAAGGATGTTGCATCGTTATCCCTTGGAAGGCGACGCCCAGTTTCGCAGAATGGTCCAACTTAACCTTTCTCATAAATTATACGAAGCGTATGAGGTTTCTGTTCAAGCTATGGTACGCAATAGATTTGTATTCGAGGCTTCCACTACAACACGGGACCCAAGAAATCACTTTGTCTTAGGTTAACGGTTCGCTTAGGTACCATTGGTAATAACGTACCCTGTGTCATCTTCAAATATAATCTGTTTAAATGCATACTTCCCTGAGTTATGTAGGTCTAAAAATTAGGAAAAAATAATTCATGAAATGAAATAACTAGAAAACTGCTATATAATAACGATAAGATTCTAGAAAAATAATGTATCTCAGCTGTATCGCATGTATTTTATTATTCATAAATTCCATAATAAAAAAATTCAGCCATGTAAGATTTATCTTGTTAAACATGAGAAAAGAAATACCAATTCAAGTGTATTTTATGCCAAAAATTCTTGAAAACCTAACCATATTTGCTTTTGTTCGCTCAAATATTTAACAATACACTTTAAGTTAACATTTTACTTTTTTATCGAAAGATTAGAGATAATCATCAAATAATTACGCACACTTTTAAAACTAATTATTTTCCAGAATATCGGTATTATAAGCATGTACTTATTTCAACGTTATATGGTAAAAGACCGCTGGAAGGGATTAAAATAACTGGCATCAAGATGAAAAGAAGAACGGTTCTTTTTGTAATCTAAAGGAAAAATGTATGGAACGGGATAGCGGAGGGGTTGTAGGAGATTTGTGAGGGCTCGTATTGCGTGGCGCAGAGGATATTGGATGCTTCATCACCCTCCGAGTGTGAGTCCGACCGTTCAGAGGTGGCGTTTCCAATGGAGTTACGGGTTCGAGGCGGACAAACTGTTCCGGCACTGTGAGAGGGGATGGAAGAATTTCTTCAGGTACGCCTGTGAGTTATAGACATTGAGCCACGGAATGTTTCCTTCAGGATCGTATGGGGTTGAGGGAGCGCATATGGGATGGAATTCTTTCTAGCTGTGATGTACAGAAGAGTACTGTGCAAATAACTTAAAGAATGATTTTTACTTCAATTAAATATTTTTTTGATGACTTTAACAATTATTTTTTTACATTTCTTTTGGAGTGTAGGTCATATAATGCAAAAAGTTGTTTGCCAACGTTTCGGTTTATTTTAAATCCTTCATCAGGGCTATGGATTAAAAAAGGAAAGTACAATAAAATGAAATAATATACAATATTGATCCATAAATAAAGGTGACAAAACAGTTTTTTACAATAATATAATAAAAAAGAAAAGGGAATACACAAGAGCATTGACGTACCTTAGTTTTGCACATATTTGTTTGTTGATAGTAGGTAACTAAGCTATTACCCGACCTAGTTACCATTATTTTCGATTATTTAATCATTATTTAAAATAGGTCAAGGCAAGAGAAAAAAGAAAATCTAAGTATTTCTTCGAATTTAATTAAAGTAAATAGTCTTTTAAAGCAGGCAGAAAAGTTAAATGCACCAATTTCTTAGATGTTGATTGCAATGGAGGAGAGATTTATGTAACCTGATTTTTCAGTTTCTCTAACAATTCGTGACGAAATATTTGAGGATTTAAGCTTTCGCGGCTCATGATGATGAATGAGTGAAGTGCGGGTCTATAGCGAGTGGTGTTTAGCTAGAGTCTTCAGTCCTCATTCCTCACCCACTCCGCACACATCTTCTACTTGAAATAAAAAGTCAGCAGCTCCAATGACAACCATAATTACTTTGAAGAAGTGACCAACAGTCGATTGCGAAACGTCGGAGTAAAATGCAATACTCCACCACTTTCTCTACCACGAATATTGTCCTCACGAGCTTCGTTGGTAGGTACATTCTTAAAATTTCCATTTCTATAATTTACTGAAATTCATAACAAATCTACAAGAAAAAAACAGTTAAAATGATGTCACCAACTAATGAAAAGTGGGCAGCAACTTTCCCATTTTCTATCACTTAACTTATTCAACAGTGGCTAATCGGGGAAAAACTTATTTAAACTTTATTTTGATGAAATGAGATCTCGGATGTGAGTGACTGATCTAATATTAATGCGCACAGTAAAAAAATATCAACGAAGTTTTTCGCTTCGGTTTTTAAACAAGTCGTTCCTCAAATTCCACCGTACAGAGACTGGTATTTATTCGACCTCATCCTTCCATAGGAGAGGACA
This sequence comes from Ischnura elegans, assembly GCF_921293095.1. Lineage (NCBI taxonomy): Eukaryota > Metazoa > Arthropoda > Insecta > Odonata > Coenagrionidae > Ischnura > Ischnura elegans. Next base: position 41,470,965 of record NC_060250.1, on the reverse strand, counting down.
AAATTTATTACGTTATTTTAGTTTCTCAATAAAGCAACATTTAGTTCCGTTTAGCAAAGCATTTGCCATTAAGTCGTTTCACTTTCAGAATTAAGCACTATCTTCTTTTTACTCTGCTGTCAAGCTTGCCTGTATGTCACAGACCTAATCGGTGGGGGAATTATGAAAATGTTTGAAGCAATTGCAATTTAAAAAAGTTAATTTCCGATTTATGATATTGTTTTCTGTTATTTTGAATAAATTTGATAACACCGAAATGGTAATATATATTTAATAATGTATCTATCCACACATGCTACAAGTTTATTTATGGCCACGCTCTAATTTATACGGGCAGAAAAAATAATTATTTACCACTCCATGTGACTTCACTGACTTGTTCCAAAACGTCTACATCAGTAGTATCATGCTTGATGACTGTGGAAAAAACTAAAGTATTTTATTTTTACAAGTTTAAAATTACTCCAATTCACTTAGCCGTCCATCGATTATCGTATATCTCTTGTGGCTAAATTATAGGAAAATAGGAAAGCAGGGAAACAATCCAAGGAAATAAAACTCATGCGTTCCACGCACTTGAATATTTCAGGAGATTACCGGGTCAGAAGTCGGTCAACGAATTACGTGTTGCTCCTTGCAGACCGCTCCGAAAGGGTTCGCATAAATTTGGAGCGCTTGAATTGGGGAACCATAACACTCGGTGCCTTTGCAATTGAAACACTTTATTGCCCATTTATAGCCCACCACAAATGCAAGAACCGCTTTGGGTCAGTACGATGGTTTAAAGCCCCCAAGTCTTTCGGTTTTACCCTACGAACTATCTCGCCTCCTCGTAAAAAGTCTTGTGATAGAGTGAAACGTAACCTGCTGAAAACAAATTTATGCAAGTGTTCAGCAACGTTATTCCAAAGTTATTAAAAAATATATATTTACAACCATAACTTTGAGAAGTTTTATAACAGTTACCTTATGTCCTAAAAAATGGACAAATATTTGCATCACAATACGATACATTTGTGATAAATATTTCAATAGATGATGGCGGAAACTACAAGATAGTTGAGGCGGTGGTATATGATTAAGTATTGTTTGTCAAACGATTGAGCGGCCTATAATTCGTAGAATATCTTGATAGAAGAAGAATCAAAAATTTAGTGTCACTATTTCCAGATAATGGAGCAAATTAACTATATCATACTTTATTCTGCTGTCTACCATGTGAAATAATCCTTCAAGTTTGGTGACCCAATCAATAAATAACGATTTTGCTTATGATTTTATTGTATTATGCTTCTTAATCATTCTATTAACCGAGTATGGATACGATTACCAGGAAATAAGACTTGTATTTTCCAAGAGATAAAAAAATCGGCTTCTTCCTATCTGAAGTAGCTTTATTCCAAAATTAAATTCCAGAATTAAATTTTGCGATTGAAATTGACTCTTGTAAACATACTTAATGTTCTCTTAATGTACCACCTTAAACAGAGGATTCATGTATTTTTGAAGTTGTATGAGCAAAAACGGTTATATTTTCAATAAAAAATCTATTCCTGTTTTACTCTCATGTATTTGAAGTTGATGAATACGACTCCTTAATTTTATATCGAGTTGCACTTTTCGGTATTTATCAGAAGGAAATAAAGTTCTAAGGGAGGAAATACAGGCTCTAAATTCTAGAATTTAAAAAAATTAAAATATTTATTTTTCCTTTCACGAACTGAACCTTTAATTAAAGAAAGGAGTATTGCCATTAGTTATCAGTATGTCAATTAATAAGTAAATATAATCATTAGTATAATTATTTATCATTAACGAAAGAAAAAGAAACGAATAAATTTATAAGGCTGTCCAATGCTTTGATAATTTTATTCATTTTGAAGGAATAGTTCACCAGCGCGGAGGTTAAGAGAAATATTTCCACTTTCATTAACTCTCGCACCTATTAAGTCACCTCCTCACCATCTCAAAAATATTTGTTGGAATGACAGTTTGGCTATCTCATGAGATCAGACCTTCTCACTTGAATTTTATCTCATTAAAATGTTTGTTTTTAAGCCTCGTCTTTTTGGCTCTTAAAAACCTCCTCAAAAAGGACTGCTGATTTTTGTATTATTTTATCGCGCTCGGCAAAGAGGAAAAAAGGTAGGATGAATGAATAGAGGAAAAGGCTAGTGCAGGTTAGAACGAGTGAAGGTTACTATAAAACCCCAACATTGTCGCGTTTGAGAATAGGCATCTGTTGATAAAAGAGCTAGAGAAATGGCAAGTGGAGGCTGGAGAAAGAGGCTCGAATTAATTCTTTTTACTAAATTTTATGCCTGTGGCAGAAAGACCCTGAGATTTTCCATCTTTCCGGAATCTCTCACGGGTTGAGTAGAAAAGAGGAGAAGGCCACTAGAAAGTCTTTAACTTAACGGTCCGTTTTACATGTTTTCCTTAGCCTATCTCTGGTTTAATTATTTTCCTTTTCCTCCTTCTTCTCTTTGTCACCCCTAAGATCCCGTTCACCGCCAGCTTTACAGTAAACTTGCAATATAAGCTAATTTCCTTCAATTTAATGGGATTGGAATTATCTACTCATGTGATGGATGAGTGAAGTGTAATACTTTACGTTTGATACAAACAATACTCGTTATACCTGAAAATCGGCATTAAATGTTTTGATTACGTGTAGGTAGTTATTTATTAATGCCAATATGCATTGCATTTATTTGAAAAGTTATAAGTGGCTTTTTACGAGGTCTTTGTGATTCCCCTGCAATTCACGATGATATTTAATAGCGGATTTTTTTGTGCCATAATTACTGTTAGATGACAGTTTTTCATATTTCTCGTTTTATTCTTTCTACGTTCTCCCTTACTGTGGACATTATCTGAATATAAGATAAAATAACGTGATTTTTATTCACTTGACCATTGTCTCTCTGAACTTCTGCTGAACTGAACTGAACTCTGTCACTTCGAGATTTGATGGACATCATTTTTTATTGCAACGTGAAAAATTTTATGTTAGGGAGATAGCCAAGTACAAGGAGTGGTAATTCTTAGGGTTATGCTTAAATTTAAAAATTTTATGAGATGCATAGCATTCAATGAATTAATCAAATAATAAAACATCCATTTCATTATTCCTATATTTTAGAATTTATAAAAAGTAGTTTGAGAGAATACATTTAGTGAAATGTAGTTCACTGAGTAAATGTAGGTAGACATAAAAAATTACCGTAAGTTAGTAAAATGGAGGAAATGTTATCCTTGTATATGGATTGTTGGTCATTGATTGAAATTATTTAGTATTGATACTTCATTGCTAAGCAGGACCGCAGTGTAATAGCATGTAATGAATTATGACAACTGTTATTTGATATGATTAAATTCCTTAGAATGTAGTTGTACTGCATTTGGATTGGGGTACCGTAAACTACTCTAATAATTTTTAATGGAGAGCTGTCTGCAAAGTACTTTCGGAGAGAAACAAGGCAGCTAATAAATAAAATTAAACAGTGTTTATTAGCAGAAAAACTATTAATAATTACTAATAGTAATTAATATTAACAGTAATATTAAAGTGAGGCCATCACGTTGCTCTGCATCTCATTAATAATAATTTGCTTGGACTTCTATGGTTTAATTTTGAATGGACTGTGATTTTATAGCCATTCAAACACTCTGTTTTGCATTTGTATGTAACGGGATGGGATCTACTTGTTTAGGATTGCGTGTATTTTCCCTTTGGAAATTAAATAATGAATGGAAATGCGGAGACGTTTTCTTAACTCTTGCACTGCAAAACCATCAGCTCATTTTCATAAAAAAATACGTTTTATTAAAAAAAACCACCGGGGCGCAAGATTGGAAAGTGGAAGGGGAACTGCTGATGTTGATGATGAGAAAGAGGAGTAAATTACGGCAGTTACACAGCGTTGGGTTATGGGAGGCAAGAGATTACGGTGATGACGGGAAAGGGGGGATGAGACGGGGTGAAGGGACTTGATGAGGGTGACGGAATGCGAAGAGGAGCATTTTGAGGCGTAAGGAGGAATGCGAAGGGAAAAGAAGATAGGAAGCTGTGTCGCACGAATTTAGTCAGCTGTGGAGAAAGAAATTAGAGGTGATGAAAGAAAATGGAAGAGGTAGCCAAAGTCTTTAGAGTCCTCTGGCAGATGGTCGAAGAAAATGATTTTTGATGCTAAATGAAGTTTTTCATTTTTATAATCAATAACCTCATTCATCTACGGATATGTGCTCATAATGTTAACTCAGTTCACAAAATAAAAAGTACGGCGGAACGGAAATAACTGGCTGATAATTTTCTTTAAATAATTTTTTAAATTGTTTGTCAGCCCCAATTTTAGAAATCACTAATTGTTAAAGAGTAACTTTCTTCGCAGTTGTTTACACGAGGTACGTATTTCTCAATGGAAAAATTATATGGTTTTGTATTAGACAAAACTGTGAATGTTTGCGTACTTGAGAGGCATGTAAGAGATTCTGTGCGTGTATATAAGTTCAAGTGAATGGAGAGGTGGGCTGGTGAAATTTACAGCAATTAGGAGAAAAATAATATAGGAACTTATGAACACCACTCAAGCGTACAAATTATCCTTAATTTCATCGCTATGTTGCATTTACGTTCCAATAACCTAGAAGAAAATTAGGAAGATGGGAACTTAGTTTGAATTAATCGTCACTGAGCCTTACTTTTTAATAATTACTCATCCGTAAATAAGAATGTGGTTGATATATATAATATTTGATACAAAGTCAAGTAAGAATGAAAATATTTATGTGAAAGGTAATTTTTAAAGCTATACTGCCATTTCTTCCGCTCGATTGAACCAGGAGAAATTCGATTTGTGATGAAATTAATGATTACCTACGATTGGACGGGAAAGCCGGCGCGGAAAATTATATTGAGGAAATTATAATTAATTAAGCTAAGCCGTTGTGGGGAGTTTTCTGTAAGTACTTAATCAATTTTGTTTATGGTTGAGCCATTGAAAATTTAACTCTTTCTATTTGATGACTGTTAATGTTATAGTATGTATTAATATACATAAGTATTTTTTAATAGAATTTAGATTTCTGACACATATTTTTGCAGAACCTATACCTATTTTAACGCATATTATCAAAAAAGCAATTGGTACTTTTATTCCTTACTTAATTCAATATGTGACGAAGATCCGTTTACTTTCCCATGCAAGGAAATAAAAAAAGACCTATTCAGTATATAAATCTTGTTCAATACTTTAAATGTTTGCGTGAGCACGACGGAGCACTTTTTAAGAAATGAATCATTTGTTTAAAAGTATCTCATATGATAGGAAACTTTGTGGTCATGGATTTTATTGTGACTAGAAAAAGTCGGTAGTTTAAATAAGATACAACTATACCTTATGATAACTACAGCGCACACTGAGACCATGTTTTCACTACAATTTGTGAAGTAAAATGGATCATGAGGGCTGAGAGCCATCGAAGAATTTTTTTTCATTAGTTGGAGGGGAACAGGTTTTAATCTTCACAAATACCATTCCTCCCTCTTTTATGGCATGGAGTGATATTTCGGATTTACGACACGCTCTTACTTAAAGGAAAAGGTCGGTAAAGGAAGGAGTTGAATAGAAGGAAGGTGAGATGACAGTAAATGAGACGAAAGAAGGTGGTGAGGGAGAAATTATTTTTCTCCGTCTCATTTCCCTTCTCGGATTTGCTGACCCGAAAAGTTTTCGCTAGAAAAAGGCGGAGAATAAGGAGGGTTGGAGATTCTTTGGGATAAAGAGGTCGCTTTGTCTTTCTGAGTTTGATATCGATTTACCGAAAAAGTCTTTTAAACGGAGGTTTGAATAGATCCGGCTGATAAGGAGACTTAAGTATAGCCTTTTCATTCAAAGAAAACAGGAGTGAGCCTCAGTTAAAATCAATGCAATTTGCTATTGGACGTACGATACGGAAATTTAACTATTTGGAATCATGGCGATTAGTATAATTACTTACATATACAATCATATTCTTTGATCATTCCTCTTAGAAATAAAATTTATTTCCCATTGCATTATAGTATACCTCTCAGAAACTAGCACGTTCAAATATCACGAGTGTACGCTTGAGTTGACTCAATTTGGGGGTAGTGGTTATTTTTCCGTATTTCAACCCTGAAAAAAATTGGAGCACTTAAGAATACCGTCAACGAATTTACTTGGTTATGCATGGTTACATGCATGGTTCATGCATTGAGTCGCTAAAATTATTAATTAATTTAAAAAATACCAGATAAAATCGTATTATCTGTCGAAAAATATTAATGGTAGGGCTTTCCCAGCCGGCATTACAAATTACTAAATAGTCATACACATCTCCTGGAATACAAGGTGAGAGAATTCCGAAGCTCTTGCTGTAATCACGCAACTAAGACTAAGCTTAGAATATGGCTTCAATTATGAGGCCATTTACTTTGCGTTGAAGTCAGGTGAAGATGTGTCTAATTAATTAAATGATTTATCACGATGTAAAGGGTCAATGTTTTGGAGTTAAAGACTTAAAACAGGTTTCACATTTTCAACTGGGCGGAATCTTTTTCTTTGTCAATACTTATTCTCTCCAGAATCTGTCGATACATATCCCACGTGTCTCCGCTTACATTTAAGTCATTTCTGGCGGTTGTCAAGAGCAGAGAACAGCGAGAGGAGACGTCATCCAGAGTTGGAAGGCGATGGAGAAGTCAAGCATTTAAACGTCCTTGATTATTTCTCTCAGTCTCCAATGCAACTACTGGTGGCTTAGATATGGAAAAATTATAAAATGGGTGAAGTACTGCCGTTGAATAGCGGTTGAGCTGGGACTTGGAAAGAAGCGAGCGCAACATTCCAGCAATTTAACCTCTAGAAGAGCTTTCGACCACTTCATATCGCGTAGACCGTGAAAATATACGATTTTTATGCTTTTTTATTGCATCGAGGTTGCTCCGTTGAGTTGTGTTGCAGTATTTCCGTTATCAGTCTCCTGAACTTGTCCTTAAAAACGGTTAAGTAGTGATGTCACGAAGGTCATCGAGTTTTAAAGAGAGCGTGAATAAGAGCACGGTGACCTTAATTTTCAATCCGTCACCTACTTTAAGAGATATCCACCGCGAAGAATCGAATGCCTAAACTCTTTCATGGATCCGTTAATGACGTCAAAAACTCATAGTGATCATGTCACCGCATCTCTGATACTACTGGGCCTCTGTATAAAGTTCATTTCTTTCCTCACGCTAGTAAAATAACGGAAAAGGGCCAGCGGTACAAGTATATCATGAATTTCATACTTGAATAATATACGTACTTGTATAATTAGGATGGACGAATTTTCAGAGTAATTGGCGGAATAAATCAGACGAAGAAGAACCAAAATTTGCGAGGACTTATAATGAGTTGGCAGATTTCATATCCGCATACTTGCTACGCTTGGAATACGACGTTTTCCATTCTTGCGACTAATACGATCAAAACTAACGACGTGAAAATAGTTTAAATTCTTATTCCAGGTTCAGATAAATTCCTGCAAATTGTATACATTCATGAATAAGTAATTCAGCTATTTTAAACTAATGCTTCAGGTATTATCGCAATGAAATATATTTTTTATTTTATAAGGATTTATATCACAATGTATTGTGCATTGCTTTTTCGGGTATAATTTTGGGCCAGAGTGTGAACATTTTTGATAGCAAAATGTCGTTCTCTTTCAATCCAATGCAGTGACGGGATTGTAAAACTTTTTCCGTACTTATGGATTAATTTCTTCATTTTTCATTCCCATTTATAAATTTTCCTATCACCGTATATCTCGATTTTAATGTAAATTTTGGGAATAATGAATAATTTTGTGGGATTGACTCATTGAAAGACTATTTATCTGACTGTTGCTATTTAACAGCTCAGAATTAGTTGATGTAGTCGCAAAGGTTGCTGCAAAATTTATTATCATTTTTAAAACAAAATTTATTTTAAAGAACCCTGGATTAATAAAAAATTTGTAAATTCAATATTAATAGGGTAGTTTCCTTCATCAAAGAAAACAAAGGGCATTGATTGCGATTCGGTACCCACCATTAGTGTATTCATTATATACAAATTATTTGGTTTTAGAAATCCCAGTTTAGACGAATGGCAATGGTCAATTTGAACCACATTTGAAAAAGGCCAGACTGGCGCCCATGCGATGCCACTCCACGTGACGTCACAGGGACCTACTTTCTATACGAGTAGATAGAAGTCTTTTCATCGTCTGAGATTACCAATGCATGCATGAGGCACTGATTAGGTATTAATAATCCTTATTTAATCCAAGCACTACCTCCTAACAGGGTACTCTGCTACCTGCTAGCAGCCTGCATCGCAGTGGCGCTCACATCCTCGCCCCAAGGTCACCTCACTTTGCGGAAGCGGGAACCAGAATGACGCCAAACGGGGTTTTCCCAGCATTCATGCTTAGCCGTCGCGTTTTCGCACGCTTGAAAATTTTCACTTTTTATTTAATCATGAAAAATAGTTATCGTCATTTAAAAATCTGAAAGTGTGAAATTCATGCTCCAGGAGTAATAATCTTTCGATTTAGGAATTAAAAAATAATAGGAAACCACCCTATTGTGGGCAATTTCTTTAAATTAAAGCGGTGGTCCTTCGCATTTAGCTCGCCTTTGTTTCTTTTGTTTTTATCATGCGTACATATACGGATCCAATGGTATGGCCTGCGATCAAATTCCGCTAATCTCCTTATAGAATTTATTGTTATCGTTCATAGTTATTGTATGAGTGGGCTTCATATAATGAATTTTCTTATAGTTTCCTACTCCGTTACCTAATTTTATATTCATTCCATTTTTATTTTGCATCTTCATGAACCACTACGAAATATCTTACTTCTTTTTTTGCAAACAATCGATTGCTAGATCACTTCTAACTTGATACAGAGTCGGCCACTAAGACGACTTCCATTTTTCCAGATCCCTCAACATGAGATTCATTTAATCTCTTTCGTGATATAGGGGCCTAAGATCCACGGTGATACAAAACATTTTCTGATTATAACGTTTTTGATGCACATCAAGGGATACCTCAAAAGAGAAGGAAGGAAATATTTTGGCTATTTTGAAAAAGAAACTTTAGCTGAATAAAAATTATTGATACATCCCGTGATTTTGAAAATCATACTTTACAGTACCTATCTGAAGATTTATTTAGCACGACTACTTTATTACAAATTTCAGGATTACTACATTAGTGCACATCATTTAGGGATTAAAAATGTAGCATGCCTGGGCGTGTTTTTAAAATCATGATGTAGGATTTTTCCTGTCTTTTCTTAAAGGAAGTTGAGATATACTAATTTTCGATCGCTCTTGACTTATCATTTAATATACAGGATTTCAAAAAGAATGTGCGTAGTAGAAATGTTATTTTGTCCAAACTAGCGATCACTGCACCTCGGTTATTTCCAAGGCTGCTGGAAGACAACTTCATTTTCCAACGAGACGGGACACACCCTCGCTTGAGTCACCAAGTGTGCGAATAACTGAATGTTGCACCTTCGGCTTGTCAACATAAATGAAACGTTGCAGATTTAAAATGGACTGTATTTTAGTTTTTTATGTCGTTGTTACTGCTTTTTTGGAATTTTTCAAATGGTGTGGAGTAGGCACCTTACACCGACCGTCGCTCTCTTGTGACTGCCGCCTGCGCCGTCGTCCCTTCCAGTCCCTTCACACACCACTGTCTACTCTCCCTTCCCCTTCCGAGGTACCCCCAACAATACAACCCCCTTCTGGGGCACCCCAAACGCGGTCCATCCCCTTCTGGGGCACCACTCAGTCACTCACGTCTCTCCAGGCATCCGCATGCCATCCCTCGCCCCAAAGACCAACTATTTCATGGCCGTAACACTGAATGAAACTCTACCAAACCGTTTGATTGGTCGTCCAGGAGGTGGCCTTAACATGTCTTAGATGGGCTCCACTGGGACAAGATTTGACAACCTGTGACTTATTTCTGTGGGGTTTAGTTAAAGACAACCCTTATGCACCAATACTCTCAAAAAAAACGTGAAAAGGTGAAAAAATGTATTCGTACTGCCATAAAATCAGTGACGAGGGCCATGCTTGCCCGAGTATGTGACGAATTTGAGTATTGATGTGATATTGTTCGTGTCGCTAATGGAGAAAATATTGAACACCTGTAATCTTTACTTGAGAGATTCGTGAATATGTAAGTAAAGTTTCATATTCGTATGTCTATGTAAAGTTAAATAAATACGCGCATTCGTAATACGTATATTCATTTTGAATCACCCTGTCCATTTTGATTTGCTATGGTGTTGGTATTATATTACTCGTGACTACAAGTCGTCTTCAGAAAGTTGCGCGTTTAAAAAAGGTGACTTGTCGTAAATTAGACACAGAACTGCAAATATTACTATTATTCACACCAGTGATGATTAAATTTATCGTAAAAATTTATCTTTGGGTGATTCATATTTTATCTCGATTGCCTATCTATATTGAGCTCGGGAGACACTCGTGTCATGTAATTATGAGTACTTAAATGATTAAAGGTAAAGTTTCTTTGGAAGTAAAATCATTCGTTGCCGTATTATACTAGTACATGAAATAGGAGAAGCTGAAAACATTTTATTAAGTACATATAGGTCTTTTATTACAAACAATAGGGAATATTTTTAAATTTCACGGAGTCTATTCGTTGTATAGTTTTCTTTATTTATGCTTCGGACATTTTTCTGCAATGTCCTATTCTCTGTATACGAAGATACCCTTGGAATTTTATGCCACACTCGTGTCATTCTTTTCAAATGTTCAGAGTATCCTCTATGCTGATGCAGTACAGGATGCCTTGAACTCATCTTCCTTGAGAAGAATGCATCGGACTTTATTCCAAACCAGAATGGTGGAGGAATACGAAATAGCACTCAACCTCTTTGCACTAAAGCCTTAGATCTGCATTGCATCCTACGCCTTCCCCTTACCGATCTCATTCATTCGTCAACATCTTCCCTTTTTACTGTGGCCTCGCAGCGTTCAAGAAAGGTTAGGGTGACCCAAATTTTCAAAGATGGCTAGCAAACGGTTTTTTAGATGAAATTTTTAAATGAAAAAAGGTAAATCTGTAAATTTTAAAATTTATTAAAAATCATAACGCTCAAAATAAGCTTCTTAAAAAAATAGATCAAAAACCCATAAAAAGTTTTACAAGTAATGTAATTTATAAGATACCATGCCTCAACGGTAACAGTTATTACATAGGGCAGACATTAACCATCAACAATCATCAATAAAAAATACAATACAGCTACAGGTATGCGCACTTGCGAAACACACTTTATACAATAGCCTTACTTTTCATTTTAATAATACCAAACTTATGTATATTGAATATAATTTAAAAATTATTGTATTAAATTATTATAAGAAATGATATATTAAAAAAAAGGCAATAATGTATGTAAAAATATGAGACATAGGGAACTTAAACAAAATTTACAATTATTTAACTAATCAAAATTGATATGCAACAAACATTTTATTAGTCTAGTAGCCGTAAACAAGGATCGCATGAAAGGTACATGTTAAAATGCTACCTCCCTTTTTGTCATTTTACCACCGAATTTTTTTTCTATCGTTTTTTAAATTATTGTTAAACATTATTATAACCCTATATGTTGTTTATATCCTACATTATTATCCATTTTCATTTCTACCCCTAATGGAGGAAAATGAATTGCCGAAGCGTAGGCAAAAATTGTATTTTCAGTTTTTCAACACAAGACCTACACTCAAAAAATTCATTTACAATTACTTTTATTAGAAGATGCAACCTTGAACTCAACTTCACCTGATTGCATATTTCCCGAAAATAATTTTCCCCGTCGGATTTCTGGGTGTTTTCGTTTCCACCAGAAGTTGTTTTCGTTTCTTACGACTCCAATGTCAGACGTAGGAAACTCAAACACCGGCTATTGGCCTATTATGTAATACAAATACATCAATTTGGGCGTGAAGAGATATTTAGCTGCTTTAGATTGACTCTAACCGTTCCACAAATTTTCTCTCTAATTTTATCGTTTTTGTCGGAAGAAGATGCTATTTAGGTGTCTCTTCTACGTGGGAATATAATTCTTTCAATCAGACAAACAAAATTTCTAATGGGAATTCTCATGGTTACGGTGCAGAGTTGGATGTTATGTTATTTCCCGCCTTTCTTGGTAAAACTGAATGTTGCTGTGCTGTGATGGACGTCTATACCGTGATGGCTGGGTGTTCCCTGTCGAAATGGTATGAGTTGGGAAATTGTTTTACGCCCGAATATCCATTGGCGTGGTCCCAGCATGCACCCCTGTGGAAACCCTTAATCCCTTCCCAAGTACTTCTACCCTTGCCAAATCCACCCTATATCCCTTCACTTGCCGGTCAGCGAACCCAAAGGCCAAGTTCACCGCCGGGATCTAAAGTGATGGTGCCTTAGCGGTTGACTCGTCTAGTGCTTGATCGAGTGGTGGTGGATACTGTTGACTTTGAAGTGCAGGCTTTACGGCTGATGCGATTAGGAACTCGGTCAAATTTAGCTCTTGCGTGTCACTGTTTTCCATCGGAAGGTAAAACAGGCTTAAGGAGGATAATATCGAAATACTCTGATTACAATTAGAAAATTATTTGCATTTAACCAGATTTATATAGTCAAAATTAAATTTCTCTTCGATCATTAAATATTGAAGTGCTGAAAATTTCTCTTTAATTTTCTCTATTTGTTTTTAATAATACTGTGATATGAAATGGATCTCTTGAAATTGTTACGTTAGGTATCGATTTATCAGTTGAGCGTACATATAGAATTAGACACCGCATTGCTAATAATTTAGTATTTAAGGAAAGTGATTAAGGAAATATATACGAAGTTGAAACACGAAAAATTGCCTTTATTGCCGTGATAGGGCATCCTTACTATAAACATAACACATTCTTTGGCTTAGTTTCGTGGACCAACATGTCGATTAAAATTCTGCTAATTACTATAAAAAACAAACTCGGAAATATATTCTCTGGGGCGATAATTATATTCTAGAGAACGAATACATTTCCATGTTATTTTCTATGGAATCTTTGATGTGAATGGCTGCGGAAAGTTATTATCAATAACACCGTGTTCCTATTATTACGGTTGCCTAATGTTTTATCAGAGAAAATTCGTTTCACTTTCTGCTACTGACATATTTTAAGAGATTCCTGTTGAAAAATTTTATGCCACATATATATTTCATCAATGAAAAAAAATAGTGCCTCAATAATAGTGCTGATAAAATTAATACACTTAGTACTTGTTAACGATACGAATGAATAAAGAAAGATAAGACATAATAGGAAATTCGGAGAAAAATATCTAATAGTATATGATCCCTCAGACAGTGGCTATTATTGCAAAAAGTATGTGCTTTAATTAATTATGTAGAATAAAAGAACCTTTTCTGATAGTTAAGGTGTAATAGTAGTGCAATGTTGCGGCGTATACGTGTAATTGAATGATTGGGGCCGATAGGAATTATTCAACGTATGCATGCAATGGTTTCCATTTTTGGAGGAATGGGTAATCACGTAGGAGGATTTTCATACTTTTTCTCAACTTATTTGCTATCATTTCCTTATCCTTAAGATAAGATGAGAATTTGCTTAAAAAAGGCTATTCATTTTAATCCCTAGTGTCCATTTTATTGTCCTTCAAATATTCAAAATAAAGGATATCAATTGGTAGACAGCAATATGTATTGAGACACTTGACGATTTAGCAATCGCTCTATGAGATCCTCTGAATTTCTCTAAAACCTTTTCATTTCCATCGAAGTTTTCTTCTTTCTAATCTATTATGATTTTTTTATTTATTCTTTTTTGTAGAAATTTTTTTCTATACGCAACACATTCAATGTTATTATAATATTGAGGATGTTAAATATTCTCTTTTTGACATAGTAGTGAGTGCAATGGTACTATTATTAAAATTTTATAGTCTTATTTACCGCTCAGGAAATGATCAAATGCCACTTCAGTATATTTGGTATCTTTTTGGAAGAAAATCTACGTTATTAGGAGTTCGTTACAAAATTAACGGGTACTTATATCCTAAAGTTGCTGAAGGGATTAACCTGTATGTAAACGAATATTCATGAATTTAAATGACCTATAAACGATGCAGTGGCATTTCAAACTCTCTCAAGATGATGATTTGAATGGGAGTTGAATGGGAATTTAGGAGTTGGTAACACTGTAAAAGGTATTAAGTTGGTTAAAACGAGATGTAATGTTTTCACCATCATAATCACAATTTTATATTTCTTATGTTAGATTTTCTCAAGCAATTAAGTCAACGATGATAAAAACTGATAATGAGATATTATAATTAAGTTTGGACTATATATGTTATGAGTTAATCCTGGATAGACCAGTTTAAAACTTTTAAATGTACTGATCTCTATGAATAGAAATATGACCTAATTTGGGGCAAAGGTGCACGGTGTGTGTAATTCAATTAAGTTGTGTCTTTCATTATTGTGTGTTAAAAGTGTTAGCAATGCTTAGGATTTCATATTAATTTGGGATTTATATTTCTTTACCCTTTGCCATGCATTAATTTTGACTTTGTGCTCTGTGACTCTTGACGGTCAATTTATTTAAAACCTATGTCAGTATTCAGTTTCTGTTATCTCATGCGTTGAGTGAATTCATGAAGCATAAATAATTCCTCAGCTCCAATTATATCCATCGTTAGTGGTTCTGCTCTATTTGCTAGTGATATTTTAGACAGCTTTTCATTGGCATCTGGAAAAAATTTTAAAAATCTTTATAAATACTAAATTTAATTAAGATTGCTCTATTTTTCGCATGGAAATTAGTTTACTAGTGGCATGGAGAGTAACTCTATGGGCAGTGGATTTTCTATCCCCCAACCATGTTTTTTTGTTATGTTCTCTTGAGTACTACCAGGGATTTGTCCTCTAAGTTAAAGGGGAAGTCGCTTTTATCTCTTGCGTACGTCGGCTGTGAGAAATCCAGTGAGATGCCGCGAAAGGCGAGAATTCGTAATTTGAAGAAATTTGATAGAAACGAGGCTTAACGAGCCATCCAGGGGAAATAGGCGTCGAGAAAATGGAAACTTGAATCCCTTGAAGGGGATAAAAAAAAACTTTCGCGTTTCCTTTTTGAATTAATGGAGACGAAGACCGAAGTAGAACGAGAAATAGGATAAGAGATAAATAAGCAAGACGAGCCTCATTTCGGACGAGGGAGTCCTTTCTCCAACGTCACATTTTTCCATCATGCATTAGCCTAAATTAGAAAACGATTCGTTTTCTGGGGCATAAAATAATTTTGGGTTGCTAATAATAATGATGTATAATGACATTAATGTATATTTACTTCATAGCAAATTGCATTCAGTAGTACAATTACTTGGGACTCTTAGACAGTCTCAAAGGTACAAGCTCCTCTATAGAGATTGCATTCCGTAACTAAGTATTTGCAATTGCTGTTATTTTTACACATTTAGGTCAGATTGTGTACACATAAAAATTCATGAGTCTTTTTTTATGAAGCTATGTTATGTAAACGCTTAACATAGTTGAAATATGAAACATAATATGAAATTGAAATCTAATAATGAACTTCGATTTTATTGTCAAATAGATCGTACTATTTTGAATTATATTTGTAACTTATATTATGTTACATATTTTAGCTAACCATTTTAAGTGCTTAGATAAAATAGCTTGATGTATTGCAAAAAATATGTATGAATCTTTATGTGTACACAAGCTGGCCTAGCTGTGTAAAAATAACAGAAATTGCATGTATTTTTTACGGAAGGCAATCTGGATTGGCCTGTTAAATAGTTCCGCCATCCGCTCCTAGAAGACTTCTCTTTTCTCTCACTCTTCCTAACACTTCCTCATCACTTACTCGGTGTATTCATAAAAAAATATTCTCTAAAGAAAATATTCAGAACGAAGCGTACATACATTACCTGATAATTTCAAGATGATTATGTTTCAAGCAAGTTACGAGTCTCTGAAAGAGACAACTCTCGAAAGGTTGGAAAGGAAAGGTCCTCTTATTGCGACATACAGCTTACTTGTATGACATTTACTGGATTATAGGAGTCTAGGGTCTTCGAGGACACTGCGTGTCGAAATAGGGTCTGCTCGAAGAGCTAAACCCGAAGTACATAGATGGACCAATTGTTGGGTTAGTATCCCTGTCACTACACCTTGCCCGCATGGGTCTAGCCAAGGCTGAGACTCCTTTCCCTCTGAAAGGGCTTTGGAATTGTGTCTAGTAGACGCGCTGAGGCGAAAGCTCCTTTAAGTCGACGGGCTTAGTGATGAGGACGAGCCAAGTGCGAGACAATATACTCTGGCATGTCGGTGAATTTCTCCGTAAAGCCTTGAACTTTACTGGACTTAACTTTGCGGAATCATGGAGATCAAAACATGATGAGACTGTAATTTTTTCCACACATAATATTTTGAATTATAAAATATGGTAATAAAGCCCATATAGCTATTTGAGTCCATAAATGAATAAAGTAGCCTGTGAGAATCTCAACTTTCGGCAGTCCTTAGAATCATGTACCTTTAAATATGATAGGATTTCATCAATTTTAGAAATGATAGTGCTTTTTTTTTGCTAACTGTAAGTATTCAAGTGAAATGCTTTGTACCGGCACGACATACCTAAAATTTGTCCCCCGTACCCTCAAATCCACAATATTATACATTCAATGACATTCTTTAAGTTAAAAATTACAATCTCTTAATATTTGCGGTTTAAAAAATGTACATTAGGTAGGATGTGAACGTAGGCTTGCCCTACGATACATTTTCAGGAATTATTTTCGGAATCTCCATCGGATCAGCTCTATCATTTGAATAGAGGAAAATCTACGCGCGGCAATACACACTACCAACATGGCGATTTTCGTCTTTTTTGTTTATTTTAAGTAAGAGATCCAATATAAACATTTTCTTGCATGAAAATTTTGGACATATTTTTTACAATATTTTTTGGACAATATAGCATATGTAACTTCCATATTCATGTACTTTTCTAAACCTCCCAAATTGATAACTACCTTTCAGCCTTTTCAAATATCGAAGAATGGGTAAAAATTAATTTTAAAAGGCAATTTTTAATGCAAAGATATCGTTCTCTCTATAAAATATACAATAAAATGCAGTAATGAAACATTTTGCCTTGACGAGATGAAGAAGACGACCAATTCGCCGTTCTCATAGTTTTTCACATGTTCTTCACTATTTTGACCAAAGAAGCTAAAATATTACGTTTAAACAATGTTTAATGATTCATTGTTGTAGTCAAATAGGCAATGAGTAAATTTATATATGGCACGAACCTATGGAGCTTTGGCAGGATTTTATACAAATGCTTGAAGTTTAACCTTCTACTTTTTTTTGCGCTGGCAGTAGATAGCATTGGTCATATATCGTGGGAGTTATACCAGGGCTTTGTTGCTGTTTCCTTAGGGATTCCGTCGCAGAGATTCCAGAATGAAAATGCTTCCATGCATCCTTTACTTTCGTTATTTTATCTCTATTCTGTGTGCCCCAAACAAGATTCCCACTCTGTTCTTCCTTAGGCACTCGCCTGGTATCCATTAGGTGCTCTTAGTGGGAAACATAACTTACTTCTTAGTCTGGAGATGCGGAGTTTGTTGAAGCGTCGTTTTGTCATCCACCTTTATAATCCACCGGGTTGCAGCGAAAATAATGGAAAGAAGACAAAGAAAAAATTAGGTCACGTACAAAATCCTTTTACCGAAGGAAGTAGGATGTGCGTTTGGATTTACGGTTGTGTAGTAATTCAGCCTTTACTCCGCCTTGAGTTCGTTGCCTGGACTAGTTCTCATCCCTGGATTCTCTTTGCGAAACTTGTTTAGATCTAACGTTGGGACGTCTTAGTAACTGTATTTCTTCAGAGATTCTGAATATTTTCTTGTTCATATATATTCCTACCCAAATAATTTTACAAATACTCCTGATCCATCCGTTTATAGGGCCAATAATTCAACTGCTATTTAAATTTTGATGGAGTGTGGGGATGACTCTCCAAGGCATTTGTCTTTCCCTCAAAAAGGCTTTTGAAGTGCGAAAATTACATAGAGAAAATACTAGAGATGGGTCGGTTCCGGTACTCGGTTCTCGGTACTGCCGGTTCTTGGCCTGTGGAACCGGTATCGAGAAACTATTGCATAAAGTCGCTTCTTTGAAACCGGCTCGGAATGGTGGTGAGGATTTGAATTTGGCACTCAAAGCCGAAATGGTCTGCAGTCTATTCAAGGCAGTGAAAAAAAGATTTAAAAACGCATATATTACTTTCCGATTGCATGGCGTCCGCATTTTTTTCTTTTGAGAGCTGCTCACTAACACGCACATTTAAAGGTTCGTCAATTTGTCACTCTCACCAACATTGTAACGTTTCCGTAGCCGCGGCCGCTTTAAATCGAGCTGACTTTTCGCAAAAATATTTCTTGGTATATTGACTCAGGTAAAGGGCTTTCTGGGTATTACGGCATATAGAAGGGGCGATGTTCCGTTCCATCTGCTTTTACTATATCTGTGGTTGTCTGTTGAACAATCGTTCCCTCCAAATAACCTGAACTCACATTTGCAGCCTAAGTTGTTCACTATCGCCAGTGATAATAGTGCGTGAAATTCTCAGAAAATATTCCAATAGCGTGATATTTCTTCCGTTCTGATGTTTAGTGGTTATTACACCTTAGCAAAAAGTATTACTGGAGTAAGGACGCGTTCCTAATGTGCGTCAAACGATGTCCCGGAAGCGTTTTGTTGAACCTAAAATGTTCTTACGCCTGACTGGTAACAGAAGTTTGGACCAGGGGGATAAGTTTTCTAAGATACGTCCATACTTTGCGAGCTCAACCAAATATCTCTACGGTTTGATGCATTTTCTCATAAATTATCTTTTGACGAGAAGGTGATGCCATATTTTGGCGAAAGTGAAGGAGCAATTACTCATTATCAATAGCAGACACTTTGTTATTTCCGCGATATAAAAATTCCAATTATTTGACCGGTTTCTTTATATTTTCTGTACTTTATAATGGTGTAATAGCCGAAACTGGTCAAATAGTATAAATTTTTATAAATACTTTGTGGAAGTCACAAAGTGTCTGTTATTGATAATATGGACCTTCTACCACGTATAAGCTTCAAGCTTCGATTTGAGCAACTACACTTTTAGTCACTAAACTTGCCATAATATAGGACATAACGGAATAAATAGTTTGCGAAATACAGTAAGGAAAGACAAGGTTGGCCACAATATTGTTCGCGACGAAAAAATTCACGACGAAGATGCCGAGTTTGTAGCAGCCAGATGTTTAGTGATTACCAAAAGAGCAATATTCATTTACATACTGATTGGTCCTCTAAATGTCATGAACAATACCAAGTTTAATCAATATTTTGGGTTAATTATATATTTGGGTTGCAATAAAAGCGAATTATTTGCAAAAATAAAAGAGTTCCGAAAAAAAGCAAAACGGCTCATTTGACCCGGGGAACTCCCAACGTTGCGTATACGCAACGTTTCACCAACCGCAACTAAAAACAATAAAAATATAAAAATCGATATTTTGCCTTATTTGAGTCTGTTTTATTGCTAATTCATCAAAATATTAGGAATGTTTAAGTTATTAACATGCTTGGGATTTAATGGGTTAAAATTGCCAATAATCCAGATAATAAGAGTTCATCCTTGGAACTGGGTATTGAGAGCCGGGAACCGATGGGGGAGAACCGGGAACCGATGGGGGAGAACTGAAACGGTACCGAGAACCGAAAAAATTTAAGAACCGAATCATCCTTAGAAAATACAATTTTCCTTTAACGAAACTAAAATTTTGATCTCTCAAAAATGTGGGATGTTACACGGGTTGAAATGCGGAAGCCTTTTCTACCCCGATGGATTTCTGCAGTGATCTGTTTCTCCCCTAATCTTATGTCTATCGCTAAGGAAATGTCAAGGAATGAATAAATGCGTTAGTAGTTGAAATGATAGACACAGTCTTGGAGAAACAGTCGTTATGACAAAGAGATTCTTAGATATCATCGGTCGTGTACCCAGAGAGTTTACAAGGGAGAGTTTACATTCCATGGAGGGAGGAAAATCTGAGGTATGAAGCGCCGGAACTAAGAATTTAGAAATAGAATTCAGCTTAAGCATGATGCGCTACCAATTTCGATGGCTATATTTATCCAATGAAAACCTTTTCTTCTATTTAATGAAATGATATGTAATGTTCTCCGAGGGCATTCAACTTCTTCCCCTTTTTCTTTGGGTTTTCCTTAAGTTTCAATTTATTCGAATTACTTCGTCAGGGTCAACATTAATTTTTAATTACAATAACTTTCCTATATCGTTGTAAACCCTCTCCCTTTAATGTTATGCAATGCTTCTTTTGTTAAACGAATGCAAATGATATTCCATGCGTAGAAAATTTCACTCTGTCTTCACTCCATTACCCATTGAATGAGTTCTATTCGATAGGCGAGTCCTAGTTTCATATTTCTACCTATCCTTTCCAAAGTCGACAGCTTAAAGCCTAGCTTTTCGATTGGTTGCAAAGGGCCTCTCAATACTGGCTTAATTTTCGACCGGTGTATTTTCTCGTTTAGGGATTCCACGCAAGATTGCTCCAAGCAAAAGGCTCTAACATAGATTTAACCCCAACAAATCGTGACTTCCAAGAATCACTCTTGTAACTGAGCTCGTCCTATCTTTTATGTCATCGGATTTTTAATTAAAAGGGAGTTGGGGGCAATGGATGCCTTGATTACGGACGCGAACAACGATGCCTGATTTTTATCCCGTGGGCGATTGACACATCTTCTGTCCCACTCAAAGAATACTCGAGTCCCTTTGAAGTTTGAAAGCCTTCCTGTCGCACTCCATTGGCTTCATCAATGGACCCTTACTCTTTCGAGGAATTTTATTTATTTAAAGAGGTTCCTTATATAGTCTGTTTTTCCTGCTCTGCCATCGGGAGCTCCGGTTAAACTCCGTGTATAAACTTCTGAGCACATTTTATGTTATTTTAGTCGTGGCATGATCAAGAGTTTTTTTGTTATCGAGTGTAAGAAATCTTCTCAGGCGTTAATTAGTGGAAGTTGTAAATCTATATGATGAAACAGTGTTAAACCCCAAGCCTAATAGTGCAGCATTTTGGTAGCTCAGTGCCATTTTGTAAGCCACCTAAAAATGGATTGGAGCAACCGAGTGCCGGTATTAAATTAAGTGCGCATTTTATATTATGCTTCATAATGAAAATGAGCAGCTTCCTTAAAGTATCCCTCTTATGAGTTATTTAGCAAGTCCATTTAAAGAGACCAGGCACCCGCAAGAATAAAGAATTTTTTGTAAAACTTCCATGGATTTTGTCAATGCCTTACATTCTTATTTTAAATGTTTTTAATGCGCAAGTAAAAACGGCAAAGACGTTAAACTAGCGTAATTTGACGGTTTCCTTGATTGTGAGGAGGTCAACTTTTCACTCGTGTCAATGCACGTTCAGACTACTATTGTCAATAGACGGTTACGCTAAATTAATTAATATAATATTCAGTGGTTTAACTCAATATTTAGCGTAATCGATATATTTATGCGTGATTAACCCTGTTGTGCTATTACAATTGTTCATTTGAGTACTTAATGCTATTGTCTCGCCGTACGTAAAAGGGTGTAGCATGATAAAATACATTTTGAGCACTTCATAAATAGCTGCTTTGTACAATGAAAGGTATGTTCGGAAGCATAGTATGGATAATACGTTTGCTAGAAAGGAATAAAAACATCCTAAACCTATGTAACCCATAGCCTTTGTAAAATGCGCAATTTAATATCTTCTATTAAAAATTAAATTCGCTAGTCATTGCGGACATTTTCCAATTCGCCCAGCAATGCCTCTGGAGGTTGAAAGTGCTCCAAAGACGGATATAGATATGGTGGAGGTAAGCTGATTTCTTACTGTGATTGTGTCAACCGTTTATGAATAATAACTGTCATCAGATGAGATTGAGTAGGTAAATGTTATTAACATAAATTATGACGACTCAGGATATTTTCACACTAAAAATTCTCGTGAAAACATTGTAATTCATAGTTTGGTTAGCTGCCATTTAAAAATCAGGTACCGAATTTCAGACAAAACCATTAATTGAGGTAATAATAGCATATTATAGATATATAATACAAATTTATCAAATTAGAATCGCAAAATTCATATGTATTGATGAGAAACATTGAATACACTAAGATTATATTTCAGATCGTTAGCATTAGCCATAATTACAACAAGGGAATGAATTTATTTTAAAGTAATAATACAATTAATATGTCTCAATTCAGTATTTATTCAATAGACTTTTTATTAGCTTTTATAATCAAAATTTTTCCTCGAATTTGCAAGTACGCATAATTTTATGCTTTCTTTGCCTCTAGGGCCGCTTACAGAACTTTCCTTCACCCAGATATCAAGTCCTCCTTGTTGTAGACGGGCCTATCCGAGGGTTGAACTCTCTCGGGGGATAAATGCCGCGTATCTCTTTACACGACGTTTGTTTAAAAAGTCCTTTCGATTTTTTGCCTTATGAATCGCATTTACATCCCCCCTGACTCACCACAAGGCTTTGGCTTTACATTATAGCCGTAATCAATGCTGTTTTCAATAAGTGGAACTCTAAGAGCCACACCACTTTTACTCACTACGAAGGTTGAATTTACGTTAGACCTACTTGATATTCCCTGTTTTTCAATTTTATTTTCTGGTGCGCGTTGATCTAAGTCGTCTTGATAATTTTCACTCATATAGTGTATTTTTTGGAAATGATTTAATATTTTTGAGGCATCAATTTTTTCAAGGCAATGATTGAGCTTCACTGTAGGAGCCTGTTAGAACTGATTGCTTTCGTTATAAAACCTATTATATTTTTTAGCCGTGTCACCAAAGCTTATTTCAACTTCCTTAATTTCTTTCTTCAGCTCGTAAAATACCATTTTAAAAGCCGTATATGTCTTCCAGTGACTTAAAATTACAAACATTTGCACTATTCACAGGTCACCATTATTATTAACGGCTCTGAAGGCTCTTACGGCTCAGACGGCGTGAAATGTGATATGCCGTGCACCTTCACCTCTGCTTGCCACTGTTCCAAATATGTCTTCTTTAATGTGAGGTTTGTCGTGGAATTTTTCACGGCACTCAATTGAAACTTACGGAATAATCAAGGGTAATGTCTACCTTTACTTTATCATATCCTGCTTCATGAATTAATGTGGATAGCTAAAGTTCAGGTTATTTATAAGTTAATGAGGTCGAGTTGAGAAAAATGAATAGAGAGATATTTAATGCAAAAAAGCTTTGAGAATTGAATTTCAACATAAAATAGTCTTCCCCTCACCATTCACTCCGATGTCAACCACTTTGCTACGCAGGGCGAGCAAAGCCGCCGAGGTAGAGGTTTGAGGTGACTCGAGGCAAATACACACGCGTAGTCTGCTTGATTCCTTTGTGGGAGAGTGGTGTTTAAGACGGACGCCTTGAGAGGAAAGGGATCTTCATAGTAATGAAGGGAAGTCCCTGGTCTTTAGGCGTTTTGTTGGGATTATGGATGCTAGGGGTGATGTATACTGGGTTACGGGGTTGGCTGCCATTTCCACTTCCTATCCATAAATTTTCATAAGCTGGACAAGTCATCCAAAACCTCTAAGGAACAGCAATTTCTCAAGAAGGCAAATAAAAACGTTCTATAGTCAACAGATCTATTCCGATATAATGATTGATTATTTTGTCTTAATTTTTTATTATTTTCTATTTCTAGTATCCTACATAAACACTTTTATTGGTGATAAGTTTTTTGGATGAAAGATATTTCTAGACGTTTAAACGATTTTGTTATCATTCAAATAAAAACCAATCAGTATCACTATTTGTTCGGTACTTCTCCTGCAGGCTGCCACCAATTGTCTATGGTAGTTCCTCAATGTGCAGAGCTCACTTAAAATTGGTAAACGTTATTTTTAATCATTGCATTACATAACTTTGACAAAGTGAGCCTTTTTAAGGCTAATTATGCGGCAACAATGAACGCTCCCTTACAGGAAACGAACATGAATTTATCGCACATGTTTTGGATATTCTGGAACAATTACGTATTATCCCACCTAACTTAATGTCTCAGCCAGCCTTGGCGAAGTTATTTCCTCAAAATAACGGCGTAAGAATTAAGTCTTTTCTTCACATCCATTAATGGTAATGAGGACTTGTTTCCGTTTAAGGATCCCCACGGCTCTTGCATAAAAAGCGCGGGGATTATTTCTCACCAGCAGTTTCTTGCATATCTTTTCACTAATCTGAACAAATTCCACGCTTAGTCTCCCGTGCACACTTGCCTCTTCTGTCCCATTGCGCTAATCTCCGCGAGACACAACTGAGGTGGAAAAAACTTCTCCCAAATTGGGGCTGAGGAAAAGTTCGCCGGAAATTCAAGTTTAGACATTACTTTATCACGTGAGGAAAATGTAAGCATTGTAAGATATTTAGAGAATCCATGAGTTAATCGTAATATTCAGGTTTATGAATGAGGCAATAATATAATGAGCAGTATATCCCTCCTAAAATAAAGCTTATACATCATCTTAATACACCCATGTCTCGTATAGCGCAATTTCGATTAGCGCAATTTCGATATAGCGCAAATTCGTTCCTCGGAGAAACATTGCAACGCAGTGTAGCCTAATCAAAAATCTTAAACGCTCTCGTGATAAAACGTGAACTTGCGCTAAGTACACACGAAATTTCTATCAATTTACGCATATTAATGTTATTTCTTGCCTCAAATCTTCTTTTTTGTTTACATGTTAATCGAAATCCATTGCTGTGAAATGGCCAAAAGTATTACTCGTCATTGGGTCCAGATAGCTGGCCTACCAAAGTAATTTATCTCGTCTCCTTAACAGAACGATAATAAATAATTTAGATCGTTAATTAAGCGTGGGGCAAGTGGAAATGAGTTTTTTTTTCAGCAATACGGTTTGAGACGTATTTTTGCCGTCATAGGTTATCGGGCGATTGACTTCCAGGTAGAGAGGGTCTACGCTAAAGCCTTCAAGGTCATCGGTATTCACGGGGGAGAAATGGAGCGGTGGCCGAGTTGCGCATGAATAGCATCAACACATAAAAGGGTCCGCTATAGTGTCTCAAACACAATGGCTTCGTTCCCTCCCCGCAGTCGTAGGCCTTCTGCGTCTCAGGAATACAGTTCAGCAGTAGAAGGTGATTTAGATAGAGCCATAGAGAGTAAAAACCAAGAGAATATGGCAAAAAATAGGAATGCGTGTAGAAAAATCAAGAATTTATCAAGAAAAACCATAAACCTAGAAGAGGATTTGAAAGAGATCAATTGCTTTGAAAGTGGAGAGCGTCAAAGCGATATTGCGCGGAAGTTTAAACTCACGATACCTTATTCTGAATAAAGACAAAGCTAAAACATCAGCCGCCCCAACTTCAATCAAGCGGTCTACACATACGGAAGGTTCATGGTGAATCAGTACAAAAAGACGAGAGCGGTAATCGCTCCGAGACATTTAGTGAAAGCTCCGGTTGGTTCCAGAACTTAAACGGCAAGCAGGTATTTTCAGTGCGGCGAAATAAGGTGAATCTGCAAGTGTTGATAGCGCAGCCACCACAACATTTTCTGATGAACTCCAACCTGTAATTGAAAGTGGCTCCTTTTCCCCTCAAATAGTTTTTAGTGTTGACGAGACGATATTCTTTTGGAAAAGAATGCATTCTCGTTCATTCATTTTCAGGGAAGGAAAACCTGGGTCAGGTTTCAAGGCATTTAAAGACTGTTTCATGTAGCTGCTTATGACTCGAAGGACTTCAAATTAAAATGATTTATCATTCATAAACTCCGCTAGCTATGAAATGGCATTCAAAGTAGCATTTTCCTGTCATTTCGATGAGCGACAAAAGGGCCTGAGTGACACAATAGTTGTTTTTAGACTAGTTTGAAAAATCGTCAACTGCCGGGAACACATTACGATCCCCTGAGATAGCAGATGTTAGCCCACCCGCACGACAGGAGGGAATTTCAAAAGCACGTAAGAATTTTTTTTAACGTGATTAAAAGTCTTTGAATGCGTGCATACTATCTTTAAAGATGTTTTAAACTATAAAAATTTATATAAATAATGTTTTCTAAGGCTTTTTATGGGAATATAGATGTTTTTGGAGGAAATTCAATACCCAAGACCTATGCTACCAGGAACGCATCCCTATCTTCCCAATGCTAAAACGCTCTCGTATAACGCAAATTCGTATAGCGCAAAGACCCCAAGGAACGCATCCCTTATCCCGCTATACGAGACATGGGTGTACTACCCAGCATCTTTTCTCACTTCATTGGCACTTACGAGGGACTTTTTTTTCAACCTATGATAGCTCAGCAAAAGTACCGTAAATCGTTAGTAAAGAGTCCTATCGTAAAACTAGAAGTAACAACCAACTAGCCGTTCCCTGTAGCTTTATCTATCCCTGAAACACAAAAGAAGGCGGGAATCAACGCGATATTCAGTAAACATCTAAACTATCCTGTTGAACAATAATATCGTTGAAAAAAGGAATGATTGTAAGAGGGTTATGAAGTGACGTAATGAAAGACCCTTGTTTGCGGCAGGAAACACTCATTGACTCGAAGATTCAACCGAAATTTGTTTGGACTCATGATAGTAGAGCTCACCTCAGACTAAGCCAAAGGCGAGTGAAATTAAAACTCTCTCAATAGTAAGGCCAGTTCCTTTCCTTGGTCCACTTCGTAGAGCGAGGCTTTTTTTTGGAGTTTTTTCGAAGGCATCTCTTGAGACTGGAAGTTTTCGAGGACCCTGCGATTAGAAGCTTAGCGCTTTACCTGTTAAGCTTCCAACGATTCCTTAAATGAACATAATAGGGAAAAATTAAAGAAAAGTAATTGTAATACGAGGGACGTTTTTTTTCAACCCCCTGTAACTCGGCAAAAACACCTTACAAGCGACAGGCGGGTACAGGGCGCATTGGGCGACTGCGCATCCACCGCACTACACGCTCGAGTCATTTCTGACCGTAAGTTGTTAGTTTAAGGTTAGTGACAATCTCGTCAACAACTGCCTCAATTGATTCTTTCAATTGAAAGGGTGCACTGCGAAGCGACAGCCAGAAAACTCTCCAAACTTCTTCAGCATTGACATTTCTCGATCTTTTTACCGATAAAAGAGAAGTTTTTAATGCACTGTATCTAGTGTAAAACAATGTGAAACATTATGCCCATTCACATTCAAAACAAAAGATGAGAAATGCTGACTTCTGGAAGTGTTCTGATTCATGAAAAAGCCCGTCATCTTGGTGCTGATGCAGCCCAACTGCTCTTTGAGCAATTTCAATGGGACATTTTCGATCACCTGCCGTGAAATACCGACATAGTGCCGCGTAACTTCCATCTTTACGTTGAATTCAAGATGTGGATGGATGGAAGCATTTTGAAGCGGTCACACGGGCTTTTCCCAGCATTCATACTAAGCTGTCGCGTTTTCGCGCTCTTGAAAATTTTCACTTCTCATTTTATCGCGAAAAATAGATATCGTCATTTAAAAAGCTAAAAGCGTGAAATACGTGCTCCAGGAGTAATAATCTTTTGATTAAGGCATAAAATATACTAGGAAACCACCTTAGTGGCCGAAATCCGAGAGACCTACAGAATTGCCGGACATTTCATAATTAAAACACAAAGTGAACTATATCGAAAAAGATAGCCTCCACGATAGCACTGAGTGACTTATCCCAGGCCGCCAGGCTATAGGCTCCACGGTCAGGCGTCTTGAATATTACGATGATGCCTGTTAGTCGGTGCGTCAGTGAATGAGGCCGGTTTCGAAGCCTTATGGGCGCAGGAAAGCATTAGATAACGAAAAAATATTCCGACAGGTGTCGCGGTTTGTGGCAAATCCATTACTGCCCTCTTTAGGCCATAAAAGAAAATCCACTACAGGGCGCGAATATCAAACATCTATAGTTTTATTAATAACATCATTAAGACAAATTTTTCAAATCTTGCTTCCTTTATTTCCTTCAAAATTTCAGGAAAATTCAGTTTTTTTCAATTACGTTCTACATCAAATAGTAGTTCAATCAGATAATTAAGTCATCGAGAAAAATGAAAATTAGAACCTTGTCACACTTAAACAGCGATGTGGTGATATTCCCACCCTCTTATAATAAGATCTTATAGAGGAAACCGGCGAAGGGCAATAAAAAAGTGCGTACATTAAAAAAAGGAGCTAATTTGTTAATCATTGGCTCAAAATGACATTGGTTACGTAACATACGATTGAGTTTAGTACCCGAGACTTCATGAAGCAAATGAGTAGGAGTAGCTACCTCACAGCTGCGATAATACTTACAACTCTTTATCATTCACACATTCGGGATTTTCTCTCGTGTTTTTATTCGCTCTGCATTCCTCAGGAATTCTCTCCTTTATATAACTGCCTTTACCTTGGCTTTTGAAGAAAACGCACTTTGTTTCAAATTATTGCGGCCCCTTCATACCAGTGCTCACCATAAAATTCTCTCCACACATCCCTCTAAGTTCACCTCAGCATTCTTTCCACCGTTTCACCACCGCTAGAATCCCCCATCGCTTTGAGAGTATTTTCGCTCTCATTCATCAAGATCCGTTTAAAATAATCACGGGGCTTTAGAACTAAAAAGGCAACGTTTTATTTAACAGTGTATGATACAGCACAAAAAAGAATTTTCACATATTAGCAGTGTAGAGATTCCACAGAAGACAAAATAACATTGCGGTGAACAATTTCTTACTAACTCTGACATGAATGTATTTGACTAAATGTAATTTTTAACAACCCATCTTCAAACAGTAAGTGGAATTTGATTCATAATTCCGTAAGCCCTATTCCAGCATATGTTTCCGCGACAAACTCAAAGTCTGGCCAGAAGATGTTCGCGGGATCTACGGCTACACTGTAGACATCAAACATTAAAAAGCACGATGGAAGTCTGTTATATATTGTATCTAAGAGATATAATCTGTTTTCTATTTACTGTGTTGAGTTGAAGTAAAATAATATTGTCCTGTGCGTTGTGTGAAGTTATTAGTAAAATAATTAAAGAATCAGTGGAAGTTTCAACAGGTCATGGACCCAGGCACCTATATCCACCGAACGCTTAGGTTCCAATGAAAACGTAAAAATATAGAAGAAAGAAAAAAGACAATATTGGTGATAAAAAACACTAAAAGAAGATTGTAAAAAAAATACCGCACTCGGCAACAATGACAGAAGATCTATCAAACATTGAAATACTAAAAGGAGCTGAAACTTTCGAATTGTGGAAGTTCCAAATACGAATATTCTTCCGAGCAAGTGGCCTACTGGACGTGGTCGACGGTATTCAACGTCTGGCTGATCTGAAAGATGAAAAAGACGTACGTCACTGGAAGATGTTGGACGCCAAGTCACAGAAGTATATAATAACGACTATTGATAAAAAGATAATGGTGCATATTATGTCTTGTGTTACTGCCCATGATATGTTTAAAACCCTGACGAATATATACGAACGTGATACAGAGCAACAGAAGTGTAATTTACTGCAACAGTTCTACAATATCCGTTTCGAGAAGAGTGCCGACATAATGACGAATATTTCCAACATCCAATCAATAGTTCATAAACTTAAAATGCTGCAGCAAAATATTGATGAAACCATGTTAATAACGAAGATACTTAGTGTGCTGCCCGCTGATTATCAAAACTTCAGCACCGCGTGGGAGTCTACCGCGAAAGACGAAAGAACAATTGAAAACTTCATAGCGAGATTGGCGGCAGAGGAACAAAAATTTAAAAGCTCTAACGATGAAGTAATACAGAACTCAGCATTAAGAGCGGAAACGAAATACTCAAGGAACCAAAATAA
Source organism: Ischnura elegans (assembly GCF_921293095.1). NCBI lineage: Eukaryota > Metazoa > Arthropoda > Insecta > Odonata > Coenagrionidae > Ischnura > Ischnura elegans. The sequence continues at coordinate 41,440,855 of NC_060250.1, read as the reverse complement.
ATGTAATAGCAAACCATTGTTTTGCAGTATTTGTAAGAAGAATAATCACGAAGAAAAGAATAGTTATTTCCGAGAAAGATCGAAATATCAAAAAGTGTGTCATCACTGCAAGAGACCGGGTCATTTTATTAAGCAATGCCGTTTCCTGAAGGATGATGAAAGGAAAGATAAAACAAGCAAAAATGCATTCATCAGTTCTACTGCATTTTTCAATGAACGAGTAAATGAAGAAATTTGGTACTTAGACAGCGGAGCCAGCGAACACATGTGCAATGAAATTGGAATATTGAAGGAATACCAAGAGATTAGTGAGCCTAAGAAAATAAGAATTGGAGACGGATCAACGCTGGACGCGGTTGGTTGCGGGACGGTGAAACTTCTGGCGAACAACGGTGAAGAATGGATGGAAACAATCCTTGAAAATGTCTTGTATGTGCCTGAACTTAAAACTAACCTTTTTTCTATTGGAATAGCCCTTGATACGGGATACAAACTGGAGTCTGATGATAAGAAATGCGTATTGAAGAACATGAACAATAAAATATGTGCACAAGCAATTCGATCCGGTAAATTGTACGTAATGGATTTTCAAACAACCAGGCAATCAACTGCTGAGTTATATTTGGCAAAGAAATCCGAAACTTTGCAGGGGTGGCATAATAGATTTTGTCATCAAAACTTCACCTTAGTGGAAAGAGTTTTAGAACAAAATAAAATTCCATTTATAGAAAACAACCTCAAGTTTTTCAGTACCTGTGTAGAAGGGAAATATGCAAAAAGAAAATTCACTCCAAGCAGCAGTAGCTCTAAAAGCATATGTGAATTAATACATGCAGACCTATGTGGACCGATGAAGACAGAGTCGATTGGAGGAAGAAAGTATTTTCTGTTATTGAAAGATGACCTAGCACACTTCAAAGTAGTATATTTTCTCATAAACAAAAGCGAAGTGAAAGAAAAGCTGAAAGGTTTTACAAAATACGTAAAAAATCAGACTGGAAAAGGGATAAAAATTTTTAGAAGTGGCAATGGATCTGAGTTTGTAAATAAGGAAGTAAGAAAAATATTTGAAGGTGAAGGCATTTGTCATCAAAAATCTGTGCCCTACAATCCTGAGCAAAATGGGAAAGCTGAACGAGAGATGAGAACTTTGGTAGAATCAGCTAGAACAATGTTGTTGAATAAGAAACTGAGCAAAGAATTTTGGGCCGAAGCAGTTAATACTGTAGTGTATGTGATCAATAGAACTGGAACAAGCTCAATAAAAGGCAAAACTCCTTATGAGTTATGGTTCGGTAAACCTTTTGGAAATTTTGAAAAGCTCAGAGTTTTTGGATCAGAAGTCTATGCTCATGTGCCATCTCAGAAGAGACAACAGTGGGATGCCAAAGGCAAAAAAGGGAAGTTTGTGGGATATGAAGATTGTTCAAAAGGAGTAAGAGTATTTTTTATGGATAAAAGAACAGTTGAGGTAGTTAGAGATGTAGTCTTCATTCCTGGAATTCAAAATAACAGCAAGAAAGAGAGAGAAATTAAAAAGATCATAAAAAGAGTAAAGGTGGAAAATCAAGATGAAGAAGATATAGTACAAGAAACAGAAGATGTAACAGCTGGAAGAGAAGAAGAAGATGAAGGTTACACTACAATCTTAGAGACAGAAATAAACTTAAAGCACCAGATAACTTGAAGTAATATCAATGTAAAATGGCTTTAATTTCGTATAATGAAGCTGTCACTGAACAGGAAAAAGATAAATGGATAGATGCAATTGAAGATGAAAAATCATCGTTGATGAAAAATGAAACATGGAAATATGTCAGTTCTCAAGATGCCAAAGGGAAGAAAATTTTAACCAGTAAATGGGTATTCAAAATTAAAGAATACGGGAGAAACAAGGCTAGATTAGTAGTTAGAGGCTGCGAGCAAGAGAGAGGAATTGACTATGAAGAAACCACCCAGTGGTGAATACAACATCACTGAGGATACTGTTTGCCATTGCAGCTAAAATTAATTACAAAATGAAGGTATTTGATATTAAAACAGCTTTCCTTTACGGAGAACTAGAAGAAGAAATTGACATGCATGTGCCAGAGGGTTTTAGTGTCAAAAATAAAATTTGTCGTTTAGAAAAATCCTTATATGGATTAAAACAAGCACCCTTGAAATGGAATCAAAGGTTGAAGAAGTTTTTACTGAACAGTGGGCTTTTTCAGTTGAAATCAGAGCAGTGTGTATTCAGAAATGAGAACAGAACTCTGTATTTAGCTGTGTATGTAGATGATGGGATCATGATAGGAGAAAATTAATCTGATTTAGAGAATTTATTAGATAGTTTGGGAAAGGAGTTTTAAACAAAGACAAGAAATAATCCAAAGGTTTTAATTGGCATAGAGGTAACAAAAACTAAGGACTCTATTTTCCTATCTCAGAAGGGGTATACAGATTATATATTAGATAAATTCGAGATGAAAAATACCAAGGGAGCTGATACACCTCTTCAAATTGGGGAAAGAGTTGATGAGCACGAAGAAAGGGATAAAAGTGTTCTCAAGTTTCCTTACAGAGAAGTGGTTGGTAGTCTTTTATATTTGACGAATAAAACAAGAGCTGACATGACTTTTGCAGTCAACTATGAAAACAGAAGTCTAGAAAATCCAACAAAAACAGACATTGAAAATGTAAAAAGAACATTGAAGTATTTAAAGAATACAGAGAACCTGGGTATTCGGTACAAAAGAAGATCAAACTTGACTCTGACTATGCAGGTGACTTAAAGACTAGGAAGAGCACAAGTGGATACGTCCTGATGTTCTGTGGAGGTCTAGTAGCCTGGTGGTCACGTAAACAACCAATTGTGGCTCTCTCCACTACAGAGGCAGATTATATTGCAGCAGCTGACTGCGCGAAGGAAGTCATATATGCAAAAACATTTATTGAAGAATTGGTTGGTAAAGAATTGAGTGTAAGTTTACATCTGGATAATCAAAGCACTATTCGACTAATTGAGACCGGTCAGCTTAATAGACGAAGCAAGCACATTGATGTAAGATATCATTTCATTTCTGAAAAGGTATCACAAAAAGTAGTGACTTTAAATTACTGTCCAACACAATATCAGTTAGCTGATATATTTACCAAGCGCCTCAATAGTATCAACTTTCATGCACATAAAAACTTATTACTGTCAAGTAATTGAAGGAATTTTAATTTTTGCTAAAAGGTAAATGTGAGATAAATTTTTGCTGTATAATGATTATAATTATATGAATAAATTCTGTGATGTAATTTTCAAGAAAGGTTTTATGGTGTTGAATGATGTAATTTGTTTTCTATGGTTTCTGAAGAAATAATTTAAGAGAGAGTGTTAAATATTGTATCTAAGAGATATAATCTGTTTACTATTTACTGTGTTGAGTTGAAGTAAAATAATATTGTCCTGTGCGTTGTGTGAAGTTATTAGTAAAATACTTAAAGAATCAGTGGAAGTTTCAACAAATTCCACAAAATAGAAAAGAACTATTCATCCAGGAAAGAACACCGGCAAAATATATATAATAAATACGTGCGGCTTTTGGCGAATCAGCTAATACCTTTAGACTTTAAATAAATACACGGTGACGTAAAATATTGTTTTCATTACTTATATTGTCATCAAAAATGATTTCTCGTATAATCGTAAAGAGAGAGAGGCAATTCAGCTCATTTATTCCATAATTATCAAAATAAAAATAACATTGGACACTGCGCAACATTCTTCAAATTCAGTGTACGACGTAAAAATATGGTGATCTTAAATGGTATTTACCACTCACACAACATGATAATCCTGAAAACAAACAAATATTTCATCCACCCTCCTCTACGTGGACAGAAGTCAGCTCACTACAATGAAATATATAGCATAGGGAATAGAACTTACAATTAGCGCATATTCTACCGCAGGCCAGCAGACGGCATAACTGGCGCGGCAACAATACTTTCGTTTACCTTGGCAACCGTAGCCGTACGGTGACATTTTATCAATTGGATTTTCCAAGCGATAGAGAGCGGATGTGACAGCATATTGTGGTGTTATAAACGAAGTTTACACGCACTGTTTACAGTATCAAACAGCTACAGTGAATAATACATCAATCACTTGAGTAGCAGAGGAAGAAAATAGTCATCTTGCAGGCGTTTGCAGTCAGCAACAGCCGGCGGAGTTCCGTCTTCGGCCAGCAGAGTTCGAAAAGAACTCGCGCAAACACGAGATTCCATTTATATCCTGCAGTTGTATCTCATAATCGATTCCATTCAGTGGATTTGGAGTTGATACAAACAGCAGATCTCGCCATCCATATTTTCCGGCTTGTACATCATGGAACGGATTTTAAAGAGATGTGCATCGAGCATCTCTGGAAGTGTGATGGGTAAGATCCTGGAGGAGAGGCTGGATAAAGAGTATATCGTCCACCTGGAGCACATTGAACCGAATTTGATTAAAATTCCCAACGAGCTTCGAACCCAGGCAGAAAAATGGTTGATTTATCTAGTCGGAGTGACTCCCAAGACCCTGGACGAAAAGGAGAGGCGAAACATGCACCTGTCCGTTCTCCTCAATGACATGGCATCCGGAACACTCACGGGGGTACACAAGCTCACGAATCCCCCAAGGCCAGGGGAGTCAATGCCTCCGTGTCCGAAAATATACTTCGACGACACCGAGGAGAAATTGCTGGCCGCGGAAGTTGTTGAAGAAGACCTGAGCGACGATTTGTGCTCAGAACTCAACGAAGCGGAAGGTGATGGTGCAATTTCGGCCAAAGGAGAACGTGTTCAACACCATCCAGTGACACAAACTCCTCTCGTCACTAGTGAAAGCTCGCCTGGTGACAAAAACCGCCTTCGCATGACGGATGATAAGAAAAGAGAAGGACTTAACCATAGAAGTGGTAACACCGACGTTCGTCCAGATGCCGAAATTGATGGAGCAAATTCGGCCAAAAGAAGACGTGTTCAAGACCGTCCAGAAACTTTGGATAAGGGAAAGGCTCACAAAAATGGGAATCTTATGGGAGATGTCGCAGATGAAGGCACTTATTACGACAACTATCGATATCATCCATCTGAGAGTAAAATCATTGCAAGGAAAAATGCAACTGGTGTCGAGTATCATTCCTTGCATGGGAATAGTAACGGTATAAATGCACACCACTTCTCACCAGAGCAATTTCATGACTTGGAATATTCTGTTATGCCGCCTAAGAAACAAATACAGTGCCATAACATTCAAACGGGATGCAATGACGCTTTCGGCGATGGTGAAGGTGATTCATTAAAGCCAATGTATATCCCATCAGAACCCGTTGACGCCAACAACCTTCCTCATATGTTGGCTGAAGACGATAGAAAGAAATGGGGCAATAGAATGGACCGCGAGAAACCATGTCAACATACCGAAGGTGATTATATCTATAAAAACTTCATTCCATCACAAAAAACCAGAGCCTGCTACCATACTCTTGAGCCGGCTGAGCGGATGGAATACAGGACCCACAGAATGGATCGCAAGAATCCTCATCTTCACAACGATGGTGTCGCATTAAACGAAAACTACGTACCATCGCAACAACGTAGAGCCTTCCACGATCCTTATGAGCCAGCTGAGCAGATGAAATTCTGTACCCACGGATTGGACGCGAAGAATAATCGCTTCAAATTTGAATATGACTTCAGGAATCCATGCCAACATGGACCCACAGAAATACGGGAACAACGGAAAGGTGCGATGCCTGGTGTCAGGTTTGCAACTTATACACCACCACCGAGGCGACCCGCACAAAATCTGGGAATCTCAAAAATGCCGTTGGATTATCTCCTGGAGCTAGTGGACCGGGCTTGGAGAGGCGAGGATATTGAGGAAGTGGAGATACTCCTGGAAAGCGTTTACGAGGATATGAGGCAGGAGCCAGAAAACGAATGGCTGTGGGAACAGCCCGACCCCCTAATTATAAGAGAGGCCCTACTACACAGGTTGACGCAGACAATCATCAACGAAATGAGGCGACAGGAGCATAAGAAGCTCCACCCGCAGCAGACGACCCAATCCCGCCAATACTTCGGCCAGACTTCACCTGGATGCAAGTGTTCCTGCCACTCTAACTACCAAATGAATTCATCACAAAATGTAAGTATATAATTCAAATTATATTAAAATACCTTTGCCGAGGGTAAAGGGTTTGTTTCCTCTGAGTTACATACTAAATATGCACAAGAGTGGGAATCGATTTCTCTTCTTGAGGCCGATATTGAAACGGCGAAAATCTAGATGCTGCGGTGGATCTTGTAGGCTGCCTATGCTATTTTTTCATGCTGTTTCTTTCGTATGGGATTAGTATTTACGTGAATCTCACGAACAATGAAATCCACTTCTATGAGTCTTTCGCATGCCTTAACCTTCTTCTAATCATAGGTCATGAATAAGTATTGTTCATTTATTAAATTTTCAATATTTGTGTGAATACTCCACATAAAAAGAAAATAGATCACAAAAACATGTGAATGACCCCATTCAAAACTTAATTCTATAAGCACATAAAAAGGCGTAGCCAAAACGATAAGTTTGGGGGGCACGAACAGAGGGGGTAAGGGGGGTTTAACTCTCCTCTGTGAAATATATGAGGACTTTTATCTCTAGTAATCGCATTTTATGCTATTTTGACACTTAAAATTGCACAATTAATCGGTCGTCGGAAAGTTGTTTGGCTAAAACATACTGGTGGAGTACAATGAGTTTGAGGGTTTTAGGTGAACTCTTCGAAGGATACAACGCACCGGTGCCGGGAACCAAGCCAGTAGCTAAATCGCCCAGACACCCGGGGAGGGGAAGGAAGGGAAGGAAAAAGGATAGAGGTGCCGCCGCGATGGGAGCCCGCCGACAACTCTGGGAAGGGATAGGTTCGGAAGGGCCGGGACGAGGGAAAAACACCCCAACGCTATAGAAGCGAAGGAGGCCCTACTATTAGTGAAACCAAGCATAAGCAATTAATTTTCTTGCGATACTAGTGGATTTTCCTATGAGGAAGAAAAATCCATCGATCGAATCGCTAGATATTGGTGGAGAACAATAAATTTGTCTCATAGGGTCAATATTGATCTGCTTAAATGAATTGTCTTGGGGGGTGCGTGTCCTCCCGTGCCCCCCTGGTTAAGCCACTGACCTCTTTTGATATCAGCTACACATTATCCATAACGAACGCTTCCTTTTTCATCGCAGATGACTCGTATGGATTACGGCGATGCATGGGAAGGAGGAGATAGAACACATCATTCTCGCACCCATTGCCGTAAACACAACAAACCATCCATGGAAGAAACGAACCAGTCACAACGCAGAACTGGACATCTGGAAGGAATGGTTGCTGATGAAACTCAGCCGCGAGGAAGACAGCGAAGAGGTACAGCAGATATGGCTGCCTACCTGCAAGACTACGAAGAAATGGAACGCGATTTGAAAACTCTCGAGAAGAAGAGGAAATCTATGATAACGGCATACAATGAAGGGCTGCAGAAAATATCCAACCCAAATGTTCCACTCCAAAGTGTATGGATGCCACTTCGCAGCGAACTGGATGACATCACGCGCGAGATAGATATGTTAAAATTAGAACTATCTCAATTGGATCAATATTATGGAATGGATATCAAAAAAGATATTCACTCTTGTCAACCTGTGATTGTACACAAACCTGTGATTGTGACACAAACTCCTGTCGTCGCTAGTGAAACCTCGCCTGGTGACAAAAACCATCTTCCCATGCCGAATGAAAAGGAAAGAGAAGGACACGACCATAGAAGGGGTAACACCAACGTACGCCCAGATGCCGAATGTGAGGTAAAAAATTCAATCTATTCCAAACCCGTGAACAGTGAAACATTTAATCATTCTGACGTGCCAACTGAACAGGAAACAAAAGGCTGGAATGAGGGTAATTGTCGCAAAAGTGCGAGCCACAAAGAAAAAGATAATTTGATAAAGGGAAAAAGCCTAGAAGAAGTAACAGATTACATTAATACTCGTGTCAGCGTTGAATATGAGGTGGTAAATTCTAAGCATTCCCCGCCAAAAAATCCTGGCGCTACATATCATTCTTGCGTGCCTACCGAGCGGAAGACAGAAACTTTGGATAAGGGAAAGAATCACAAAAATGGGAACCTTATGGGAAGTGTCGAAAATGACGGCATTTATTACGGAAACTGTCGAGATCTTCCATCTGAGAGTAAAATAATTGGAAGGAAAAACGCAACTGGTGTAGAGAATCATTCCTTTCATGGGAACGGTAACGGTATTAATGCACACCACTTCTCACCAGAGCAATTTCATAACTTGGAATATTCTGTTATGAAGCCTAAGAAACAAATACAGTGCCATGACATCCAAACGGGATGCAATGACGCTTTCGGCGATGGCGAAGGTGATTCATTAAAGCCAATGTATATCCCATCAGAACCCATTGACGCCAGCAACCTTCCTTATATATTGGCTGAAGACGATAGAAAGAAATGGGACAATAGAATGGACCGCGAGAAACCATGTCAACATACCGAAGGTGATTATATCAATAAAAACTTCATTCCATCACAAAAAACCAGAGCCTCCTACCATACTCTTGAGCCGGCTGAGCGGATGGAATACAGGACCCACCGAATGGATCGCAAGAACCCTCATCTTCACAACAAAGGTGTCGTATTAAACGAAAACTACGTATCATCGCAACAGCGTAGAGCCTTCCACGATCCTTATGAGCCAGCTGAGCAGATGAAATTCTGTACCCACGGATTGGACGCGAAGAATAATCGCTTCAAAGCTGAAAATGACTTCAGGCATTCATGCCAACATGGACCCACAGAAATACGGGAACAACGGAAAGGTGCGATGCCTGGTGTCAGGTTTGCAACTTATACACCACCACCGAGGCGACCCGCACAAAATCTGGGAATCTCAAAAATGCCGTTGGATTATCTCCTGGAGCTAGTGGACCGGGCTTGGAGAGGCGAGGATATTGAGGAAGTGGAGATACTCCTGGAAAGCGTTTACGAGGATATGAGGCAGGAGCCAGAAAATGAATGGCTGTGGGAACAGCCCGACCCCCTAATAATAAGAGAGGCCCTACTACACAGGTTGACGCAGACAATCATCAACGAAATGAGGCGACAGGAGCATAAGAAGCTCCACCCGCAGCAGACGACCCAATCCCGCCAATACTTCGGCCAGACTTCACCTGGATGCAAGTGTTCCTGCCACTCTAACTACCAAATGCATTCATCACAAAATGTAAGTACATAATTCAAACTATATTAAAATACCTTTGCCGAGGGTAAAGGGTTTGTTTCCTCTGAGTTACATACCAAAAATGCACAAGAGGGGGAATCGATTTCTGTTCTTAAGGCCGATATTGAAACGGTGAAAATCTAGATGCCGTGGTGGATAACGAACATTACTCTCCACTTCTATGAGTCTTTCCCATGTCTTAACCTCCTTCCAATCGTAGGCCTTGAATAACTATTGTTCATTTATTGAATTTTCAATATTTGAGAGAATACTCCACATAAAAAGAAAATACATCACAAAAACATTTGAATGACCCCATTCAAAACTTATTTCCAAAAGCACATTAAAAGGCGTAGCCAAAACAATAAGTTTGAGGGGCACGTACAGGGGGGATCATTGGGTTGAAACCTCCTCTGGGGAATATATGAAGACTTTTATCTCTAGTAATCGCATTTTATGCTATTTTGACACTTAAAATTGCACATTGGTCGGTCGTCGGGAAGTTGTTTGGCTAAAACATATTGGTGGAGTAGAATAAATTTGTTTTATAGGTTAATAGTTTTCTGCTTAAATGGATTGTCTTACGGAATGCGTGTCCCCCTGTCCCCCCCCTCTACGCCGTTGACCACTTAAGTATCAGCTCAACATAATCCATAACGAACGCTTCCTTTTTCATCGCAGATGACTCGTATGGATTACGGCGATGCATGGGAAGGAGGAGATAGAACACGTCATTCCCGCACCCATTGCCGTAAGCACAACAAACCATCCATGGAGGAAACGAACCAGTCCCAACGCAGAACTGGACATCTGGAAGGAATAATAGCTGGTAAAATTCAGCCACGAGGAAGACAGCGGAGATGTACAGCAAATATGGCCACCTATCTGCAAGACTACGAAGAAATGGAATGCGATTTGAAAATTCTCGAGAAGAAGAGGAAATCTATGATAACGGAATACAATGAAGGGCTGCAGAAAATATCCAACCCAAATGTTCCACTCCAAAGTGTATGGATGCCACTTCGCAGCGAACTGGATGATATCACACGCGAGATAAATATGTTAAAATTACAACTATCTCAATTGGATCAATATTATGGAATGGATATCAAAAAAGATATTCACTCTCGTCAACCTGTGAGACAATATTACTAGTTTCACTGTCATCATGTAACAATAGGTGGTCAAGTTCGAAATTATATTCCTTTACTCTTTGTAAAATGAAAAATTTTAGTTGCCACGCACCCTGATCATACCATGACATTAAAAAATTTTGTAAGAGCTTTAGGTCATTCATGATGAACTCTACTAGCTCAAAAAATATTTCTCGAACGCTTTCATTTTGCGGTTTTTTCAATTTTGTGTGTAAATGTGATTTTTTCCTGCATGGCCATAATGTTCTACACATTATGATGCATGTCACCAAAGGCATCGTCACAATGTCACCATGGCATGCCAATACCAAATTATATTTCCTTGGATGTACTTTGGGATGCATTAAAATTTGATGACGGTTTTGGCTATCTAATTGTATTGCATTATATTATTTAACCCTTATTCTCCCATTGATCACCATAAAATATATATTCCGCTGAATTTTATTATTTTTAATGATATCAACTGCGCGTTATTTTTTTTAATGGCCCAAAGCTCTTTGCCAATTATTTTTAAAGTTTTGAAGTGTTCCATTAGTGACACTTTAAATATTTATCCACGCTTAACTCAGCCAGAAGGACGCGACAAATAATCATGAACTAGTTCAGGGATGCCGCAAATGACGGCACAAATTATGGCTCTCGGACGTAGTCATTTTCAGATGTGATCATAGTCCCTATTTCCATCATTTTTTTCCTTTGAGTTACCCATCATTGGACACTTACGTGGAATAAGCAGCAGCCAATTTAAGTACAACGATAAGGAAGCCTTAAATGACAGAGTGACGTAGAGAATGATGGTTTACGCAATATTTCCTCAAGGGGTCTGCATAGAGAAAGCTCAATGTCATTCCATAAAAGGCTGATTTCTGAAGCCACTGCGGACGCATTTTAATCTGTTTTCAAAAATGTCCGCGGCTCTGTGGTGTGTGTAACGCGATCCTCTTCCATCCAATATTTTGCAGTACAAAGTTTGTCATTGCGAGGAACAGCATTGAAAAATAACGATTTTGACAGATCACATTATCATGGGCGTACCCAGCGGGGGAAGGTCCAGTACGGGGAAGCTGTCCTCCACCCCCCCTCATATGAGTAAAAGAAAATTTAGTTCAAAACGAAAATTTTTCAACAAATTTTCTTCAGGAAATCCAAGAAAAGTGATATTAGTGCAGGGGAATGGAATTTTTACACTTCTAAAATGTTATTTTCGGCTAAGCTAGTTGCACAGCGGAACCGTGATGATTGACAATAATTTTTCCTTGGGAAAAGATATTCGAGGCATATTTTCACGAAGCCATCCCATAATGATAGAAAAAAGGTTTGCTGTGATCGTTTGCGATAGTTTATTTTAGCGTAACAACCGAATATTTCACCAAATAGTTAAGGGATTTCACCAACTCTTAAGGGATTACAATGTTTTGATCAAAGTGGGCGTGGCTATCCTACCCAAGCACCCTCATTCCTGCCACACTTCGCTCCACGCTCGAAACCAGTGGTTCCCCCTCCAGTATATTTACCTACAACCTCCTTGGCGACAACATATTTAGAGGACGACATGAGGATCCTCTTTTAATATTCGCGCTTTCCCCAGTCAAAGAAAATCATAACTGAAATGCGTGAATGCGTGAACTGAAGTACTCTGGATCGCCACCGGATCGGGAACTGCATTACTGCCGGCGTTTCGATGTCCAACTCTGCCATCGTCCCATGGCCTATTGGCGCTAGCTTTCACTCAATAGCCCTGAGGACTATGGCCGAGTCGGACATCGAAACGTCGGCCGTAATGCAGTTGCTGACACAGTGGCGATCCCGAGAACACTTCACGGAATCTATTCGCCGGGAAGGCACCAAATCATAGCTGAAATTATGACTGAATGATATTATGTACGACGTCACGCGCAGGATAAATATGATATGAATACATCAATCTCAAATGGATAAATATTATGGAATCGATATCCAAAATATTATTCACTCACGTCAATCAGTGAGGCAATATTATGAGTTTCGATGTTCTTATGTCGCAATAGGTGATCAAGTCCCAAATTATATTCTCTATAGTATTCCACTCCGGGGGGCGGCTAGGAATGATGGCTGGGGGGATTAGGTGCAACTAATACGAAGGTGTGTGGACGTATGGTATACCCACCAGGATAAGCGTTAGGTGCGAGATTAATAAATTGCGCAATTTTAAGATAAATGGTTCAAAATGGTGAGTTTTACGGCTTTCGGAGGGATATTTTATTATTTCGTTCACTATTCTATATTTATATCAATTCAATTGAGTAAAATGGATTAAAATTAAAAACTTCTATGATCTCTGGGGGGGGGGGGGGGTCAATCCCCATAACCCCGCCCTCTCGCTACGCCTCTGATTCTGCTCAACTTTGTGGAAGTTCAATCTAGGATATGAAAAGAAAACTGTATTTATCCACCAATTATTTCTCGCGGTACAACTAGTATCGACGCAACGGCGTCTTCATCAGGCACCTAATGATGATGAATGTACCTGATGAAGATGCCGCCTCGTCGAAACTAGTTGAACCGCGGAAATGAATTGGCGGAAAAATACATACTTTCGTTTTCATTGCCCAGACTCAAACATTGGCCAAACATCACGAGCTTTGAAATGCAAAATGAAGGAACATCCAAGGGCCACCAAGAATACACAATATCACCTATCCGCTATCGACGAGGCTGTATGGGAAGGACCAACGCAAAAGGCTTCGAAAATGCTTTACTCATTGCTAAAGAGAAGTATAACTATCCACGACTCATGCGAGAGGCTATCTAAATAGAAAAAACACCTAATTTCAAAAGGGAGGAAAGCTAATCATTCTCCAACGCCTGGATGAAACTCGTCCACAAACCGACCAGTTAACAGGCACCTGCCCAAAACCAACGATTATGTAAGAAGAGAAAAAACTTCCATCCGACACTTCAAGCCTGAAGACGCGTGCTGCAATACCGACGAAACTGTCATAGCGAAAATGAATGGACGCGGAGGATCACCCGAAAGCCAAGCTGCGAGTAAACTCCGTTGTATTCCACACAATATTTAATAAAAGACTCGACCGGTTTCAACCTTTTCAGGTCTTTATCTTATGTCAGGTCAGTATTATGATTCATTTTTTTTCAATTACTCAATACTTCAAATAGGAGTTGCATCAGATACTAAATTATCGACCAAAATGATAATTGGAACCTTGTCACAATCAATCCGCGCAGAGTCCTCTAGATTGCTCTCTCAACACTACTCTCTCAAACTTCGTAGTTATTATATGGCAATATAGAGGACTCTGCACTCATATACAGGACCCTATATGGAAAGGCCTCAAGTCCTTTTGAGGACACGGCACGGCGTAGTGATGACGACGGTTGGACGCAGAGGAGAAGAGCTCTTGGCGTCCTTGGCTTATCAAGCGGGCTCACCCTGCGAGACAAAGCGGCAAAAGGCGTTTGAGGCATCGACCGCCCCGCGCTGGACAAATCCTTCTGCTTTAATAGCCGACGAGCCGATTTAAAACAAATAGAACTCCTCAATGAAGCCTTAAGAGATTATATCATGAAGAAAATTGAACATTTTCAGGTGTAATTATAATTTCAGTTATCCTTGGGTCAAAGTACAGTGTTCAGTAAATATTGAAGGCATCATAAGATGATACTAATATTTTAAACCTCCATTGGTTGCTAGACATCTACCAGAAGTCAAGCCATTATTTTTCTATACCCACATCGTGTTGGAAACTGTCCTTCCTTGTATGTTTTTTTTTTACGCTTCTTCACCAAATTAGTCGGCAATTGCTGTCCAATACACTCCCGGATACCATGCTGTTTTACATTTTCTTCACTCTCAGAGGGCTTGCGAAATTTCATTAATTAGATTGAAGTACGGTACGCACTATCTTTTAAAGTGATTTGCTTCTTTTTCCATTCGAAGTTAACTGCAAGCAGCTGGTTTCAATAATAAATAGAATCAGGTTATGCTGGGCTGCGTTAATTTTTAACACTTAAAATTTCGAAGCACTTGCTTGTGGTTTCATGAAGAAATTAACATTTATGATGAAGAAAGAAACATATGAGTGAAAAATTTTAACGTTAAATAAAACGTTAACCCCCGGCAAAAAATTCAACCATGTATATATGTAACTTCAATAAACCTCAAACATATATGCTTCTACAGATTACAGGGCAATGTTGCGTAATTTACTTCGCCTGATTGAAGCGAAAATTTGTCATTTGCATGAGCGTCCCACGCGTGGTATATACAATTTTCAGATCTTCAATTTTTCATTTCACACCAGGTAAACTTTATTCGAATCCAATGAAAGAAAATTCACATCCCCAGTATCACGTACTTTTTGTCATCAAAATTTCCATCTTAGGGTATTCATCAACTATCAATATGAGCATAAGTGATTAAAAATATTTTTTCCACTTTATTCCTTTTTTTGGAGTTAACATCTAAGCAATATAATTTGAACTGAGAAGTAAAATACTTTGTAAACTTTGCACAGGGTGATTTATGGCACCAGCATGGTTTTGTCGAACCAAACAGTCTTTAGACTCCTTCTTCACTTCCCCTTCTTATCTTTGTTATTCAAGAAATTAATTTGAAAATTGGACACCTGATGGTGTAGGCTGTTCTACGAAACTATGGCCGTGAGAAACTTTTCAATTTTTTCTCTTGTTGGTTAAACATAAATTATAGATTTCACAAGGCTAAACGAGATACCATCTTGTTTGTCTGAGCAAAAATGTTTGAATACCAATATAGGTATGGAAAATGTGCATATGATTCAAATTTACTCTAATAATGGGATTTATGTGTTATCCTTATATTCATCTCAGGCAATGATGTAAACGTTCAGCTGAGTGTGGGTGGAAAATACGTAGCATTTGATTATTGCGTATTTGCTCACGACTGGCAACAACTGTTCAGTAAACACCTGTTTCAGACCAATCAATGAGAGTCATTTTTACTCTCCCGGTAATATAAAAACGACCTTTGGCCTGTTGTACCAGTTCATGCTTACAGTGAATTGATGCGCATACGTTGTTCAAAGTTTTTACCTTCAAGGCTCGCCCGCCACCCATAAAATCCCATATCAGTTGCACATGCACTGTATCAGCAATATTTTGCTGATATGTGAAGACTCAAAAGTAATACTGTGTTTTAAAATCTCGTAAAAAGTTATATCTCCGACCTCGGTGACGGCGAGTTCAGTCCTTACCTGCTAAGCAGAAGGATGCCGGTTCGTCTCCCGCTTGTTAAGAGAGCCCCAACCAGAAATAGGGGTTTTGACTGTCCACTATTGTTCGTAAAAATCCCATTTTAAACTTTGCATTTTTCCCCATTTTTCTGCAACATGAATTATAGATTCAAAAACGTTACTCCAAGTACAATGTTGCTTTCCCTAACAATAAATATTTGAATCGAAATTGTAGCTAAGGACACTGCGCGTATCATTAAATATTACTCTAATATTGTCTCTTTATGTTCCCTCTGCGTAATCAGCTCATGAAATGACGCCAAACTCCACGGGGGTGTGGATGGACAATTTGTCGCACTTCAATATTGTCTTTTGCGAAATGCTACTTTCTATTTACTCGCGACAGGCAGCGAATGCTCAGTCAACTCCTATTTTCAACCAATTGGAGAATGATTTTTTTTCGTTATTTTGGTATTACATATTAAACGATCTCAGACCCTTATATCAATCGCATCTCTGTGAAAATTACGGTGGTCGAGTTCTTAGTGTTCCCACTTTGCCTTCCCCCATAATAATTTATCCTCCGATGAAGCAAGGTTTTATAAGTGAAGTGACAATGGCGAAGTTCTTGGCTTCAATCCTGTTACATCACCTTCATTTCGTTGCGCTGGCTAATTGGCTGACCTGTGCAACGTACTCACTGGGTCGGCTTTTCTTCCTTTCATCTTCCTCACCGCTCAACAACCCTGTTACCCTCTCATTTCTAGTGCTATGTACATAACCGGAGTAAGTTGAGCAAATTTTAAAGGGGAGGTTTCTCCATTTTTTTTATAATTCGAAATTGTTTCGCCTACGGCATGCTTGGCTACTTTTCCATTCTTTTTTTCCTCTCTGATTAGCCTTCTGCTAACAGATTTCCCGGGAAGGGTCTGAAAAAATTGTAAAAAAAGAGTCAAAGAGGCCAGCTGAAGTGAATGCTCGTGTCCTCTTGAAGAAGTGAGAGACGTGGACGAGCAGATCCTTCATGCTCTTTTACGCTACAAGGTTGATGAACGCATTTTGCTCTTGCTTCGGATTCATGAATGAATTACCTTATTGTATGCACAATTTGTAACAAAATTGGGTCAAACGACATGCATTTCAGAAAGCTGTGATTTGTAGCTGTTTACATTTTTCATTTAGCTGAGGAAACCAGAAAATTTGCCGCATCACGAAATGTGATAATCTCTCCTGTACACATACTACGGAATCTTTGTGCAAAATATGGCGTGTGGCATGAGCTGGTTTCATTTTTTCCGTACGCAGTATTATATTACCCTTGAAGTGTGAGAAAATAGGAGAAATATTCTCATAGGAGAATATAATACGGAAACGCATAAGTATGAAAGGGCGAAGTTTATTATTTTTTATTAAATTTTTGTCAATAAAAACATTTCCCTTGAAAGGAACGATTTCAATGATACAATTACTCTTTTTTCCTTAATCCAAAACGGGTATATGCACTAATGCACTAATAGGTAAGTAAGAACACATTTATCATTTCATGGAAAATGTAACGTGGGTGCTAAATAGGTTAACATATTATTAATACATTCCAATCCTTACGTAGTTTTTTCAAACACTTCTCAAACATTTAATTATTTTACTCTCATGTTTGTCAAAGGTACAGAAAGAAACACATTCAAGTATTCTCTTCGTTCCCTCAGTCGTTCCTTTGAAATGAGGTTACCGTTGCGTAGTCTGCCCGTAACGGTATAATCACGGGCAAATATTTCTGTTATCCAACTAGCAAGAGATGCCTTCATTGAAGATGTCACTCTTCGTGCGGAAGACCCGTTATCTAACTCTCTAGTCCGCTTCCGGCTGTTGCTCTTCTAATGCTGCGAAATGCAAGATTTTGGCGTCAAATTCGCTCAACCTCAATGCATGCTATACTTCTGTATAATAGCCGTGGTTCTTAATTTTTAATTCACGAGGAAATATTTGGTTAGCCTTAAGATATGTTAAAATTTCTCCTGGAAATATCATCTTAAAATTTTAACAAGATGTAGTTAGTAATAGGATTTTATCAGAAAAATCTTGTAGAAATAGCCTTTATTCGGAATTTATTGGCGTTATGTTTTGTTTAAACTTTAAAAGCATCAGTATCAACCTTGGTGATTTCCAATT
The DNA here is from genome assembly GCF_921293095.1 of Ischnura elegans. NCBI lineage: Eukaryota > Metazoa > Arthropoda > Insecta > Odonata > Coenagrionidae > Ischnura > Ischnura elegans. The sequence goes on along the minus strand of NC_060250.1, from coordinate 41,423,009 downwards.
TTCGATAGCTAATCCTTACAATAACCGTAGTTTTTTTGTTTCACAATTGTGATAGGTAGTGACTCTTCCGATAAGGATTCATATTTATAATGTGTTTGGTAAGGCTGTCGAACGATTGGTCATACGGAGCTGATGGTGTTATTACATTCATGATGCGTTAGCCTTTCGCAAATATGTCAATTCGTCAGCATGTACTTTTTTTTACCTATTTTTACCCAATTCAAATCGATTAAAGCTGATTCAATAATTTTCGGTATTTGATCGAGGAATAAATTTGAAGTAATTACTTCTTGGGAAACAAAAATGGATTTTATTTTGCCGCGAGATATGAAGGTAAAGAGGACCATTTAATCTCGGGAATGGAGAACTATGCATGTGATTAGTACGTTGCATATTGTTCGCGTCTAAAGAAAATCCAACAGGGACCCGCTTATTCATAAGCATGCACTTAATCTACCGGCACTTTCCAAGGTGATGCCAAATGTGAGTTCCTTCCGGGACAAATAACGCTTAAGACCCGCCACTTGGATGCTATTCTTAATTAAGACGGAGTCACTTGAAATGAGGCCAAAAAGTATATTTTCCTAATGAGACCCAAAAGCGAAGACGTGGAGACCCTTATTCACTTTAGGGATTTGAGAGCATTACAATATTTCGGGCAAATAATTATTTTGTGTTTCTTTCATTCAATTCATCACGGATAGAAATATGTTTGTGCATCAAGATTTATTCCTCCCAAGCTGTATAATTTTAGTCTACCCTCTAGAAGTTCGGTTTTTAAATCTTTGATTGACTCATATTCAGTTGAAAGCTGTATATTATAATGATATCAAATTAATATTCTGGTATTATTGAGAGAGAGAATTAATTAATGCCGGTAAAATTATGATAAATTTTACTTTTGAATTTACGTTTAGCCAGTTAAATAATGTTTTTTACAATGAATTAGCGCTCAAACTCGTCTGCATCTCGGGTTTTTGGTTGGACGTAGATAAAATGTTGGTAGCAAGTAAAAATAAAAATTTATTGACATGCCTGTCAGATGATATAATTCCCCGTCTACAAACCATAGGAAATAGGACTTCGCAGAATACATATTATGTCTTAAGTTACGGGAGGTTTATGCGAAAACCATCTATTAAAATTTGGACTTATCCGCCTTTTAGCCTAATTTCATGGAAATAAATTCTGTTGAAAAGTAGAGATCTCGTAAATATTTATTTATTCAAAAAAAGCATTAGTTGTGAATGAATCTTCATCTAATGTCGACACATGTATGAATGGATAGTCCGACTAATGGATAGACAGAATATATTCCTTCATTACAATCAATTGCGTCATTACGATCTCTTTGCAACAATTACTGTACTCAACTGCGTCCTTTTTTTTTAATCGGGGTGGTTTTTCTAGGATCTCTTATGGTATGAAAATTCCAAAGACTGAATTTTAGAATAAAGCAAATGTTATTCCCGATTTTCTTGGTTTACATGGAGGGTACTACGTCGTGACAAGAGAATGGCATCTCGATCTTGAATATCATTCAAAAACGACGTAGAACAAGGAATCTCTCGGTAGAGATCATCTTGAATGATGTACGCGAGTCACTTTTGTCGTTGGATATGAAAGGCTGAGAGTTTGCCATTGTTAAAATGAAAAACGAATACCACGGGTGAAATCATTACGATGGCGCAGAACAATGAGCATTTTGCCATGGCTTGGGGTTTGATTCTCAACCCATAATCCCCTTCGTTGAAGCAGAAATTTCTTTAGAGACTCGAATATAACGAGGATATTTTTGAGTATTTATTACTGAAATAATTAATTACTTCATAGCAATTTTTCTATCATCCATTCCTACTGTGGTATTTGATATGCTGAAGAGGCAAATGAAGTAATAAATGTAATGATTATGTGAATAAATTGAACGGAGCTCTAAACCGAATAATTATTAAAATAACGAAGGGTTTTGAGGCTGAGAGGGCAGCTAAATTTACTGGCGTACTTGAGATGACACTTGTTTCGGTGGTATGACCATGAGACTGTGTGTCATCCATTAAGTATAAAAAACTTTCGAGTTATATGAGTACCTTTAACTTGGACCAATTTCACAACGTTACTGTGTACGAGGGATGATTTTTTTATCAACCTCCTATGGGCGATGAACAGAAGACGAAATGATTGACCAAAAATGATTTCATTGGTAAATATTGAGTACAGTTGTGGTGTACTTTTGACATAATCGCCTCGGCGATTGAAGAATTTGTAGTGACTGTGGACAAGCTTTATTACACTTTGTTCATAGGATGTTGCCGCCATTGCCGCCAAAGTGTTGCCTTTTTCCTGAAGCTCATCGTCCTTTTGAAATCGCTTCCATCCATCCACATCTTCATAACAGCGTAAAGATGGAAGTCACGCGGCACTAGGTCGGCATTTCAAGGCGGGTGGTCGAAAATGTCCCATTGAAATTGCTCAAAGAGCAGCTGGGCTGCATCAGCACGAAGGCGGGCATTGTCATGGATCAGAACACATCCAGAAGTAAGCATGTCTCTTCTTTTGTTTTGAATGGGAATGGGCATAATATTTCTCACTGTTTTACACTATGGCTACAGTGCATTAAAAAAATTCTCTTTTATCGGTGTAAAGGTCAAGAAATGTCAATTCTGAAGTCATTCGGCGAGTTTTCTGAGTGTCTCTCCGCAGTGCACACTTGGCGGGAGAATGAATTGAGGTCGTTTAGTTAATGAGATTGAACGTCCCTCGTATTGCAATTACTTTTCTTTATATTTTGCCCTATTATGTCCATTGGAATCGTTGGAAGCGTAACAAGTAAAGCGCTAATCTTCTAATCGCAGGGTCCTCGAAAACTTCCAGCCTCAAGAGATGCCTTCTAAAAACTCCAAAAAAATCCTCACACTACGAAGTGGCCTAAGTAAAGGAACTGCCCTTACCATCGAGAGAGTCTTAATTTCACTCGCCTTTGGGTTAGTCTGAGGTGAGCTCTACTCTCATGAGTCCAAACAAATTTGAGTTGAATCTTGGAGTCAATGAGTATTTTCTGCCGCAAACAAGGGTCTTTCATTACGTCACTTCATAACCCTCTTACAATCATTCCTTTTTTCAACGATATTATTGTTCAACAAGATAGTTTATATGTTAACTGAATATCGCGTTGATTCCCGCCTTCTTTTGTGTTTCAGGGATAGATAAAGCTACTTAAAGGGAACCTTGGTTGTTACTTCTAGTTTTACGATAGGACTATTCACTAACGATTAATGTACCCGTAAAACTCTTTTCAAAGTACCAAATAAATTTTGCCGAGCTTTCTGAAGATAATTTTCATGAAGAAGAGAAGTGGTTGATGGCTTTATACTTGTATAGAATGGTAGGTACTAAAGCTATGTTGAAGTATCAATTTATGCGATAGGAATTTCAGATTCCACGTAAAATATCATACAATCGCAGTTGAACTTAAATAATGTAAAATATTTAAATGATAAGAACATATAAATTCAGATTTTTTTGTTCTATCATTTCATGATAATACAAATAAATCAGAGAAAAATTTATAACGTCTCTAATACGTGGCCAATGATTATGGGCTATTGTTTCGATGATACCTTATTATGATATTGAATGTTTTGGTTGATTTGCATGTAGGCTTTCTATTTCATGCTCTGCGTGTTTATTTATTTTTCGCTCTAGTCAATTATTTAGTCACGTTCCATTTAGTCCGTTCGATTAATGTGGTGTAATTATTTTCTCATTCAAGGGGAATAATATCAAAATTTGATTTCACGTGGCTGCTTTCATGTGGGAATCTAATTTTTCCACAGACATGTTTACAGACTATTCTTTCTTTTAATTATTCATTCCCTTGTTCTGCCACTCGCGAAATTTTTATCTCATCCTGTTTAGTTTACTACATCATCTCTGTAATGTAAAGCTATTTCAGGTTAGTCCAGGCACCATTTTCTTTCGTTTTTTGCAGGAGATAAAATATATAACTCCTACATTACATTTAATTAAGTTAAGTCTTAATTAATTCCAGCCTTCCAAGTTAATATATATACTACCTCACAATCTTCTATCATCTTTTAGGCATCATGTTTTCTGACAAGATACCTTTCACTAGTGCGTCATGGTTTTTTGGAAGTTATTAATGGAGTTTTCGCTTGTTCACCATTTACACCACGCTTTATCGTGCGAGCAGTGACGTCATGGCAAAAGTAGCAGTTCCGAAACGCGCTTTCCTTGACTATTTTTACAATTGAAATATTAATCTGTGTTTTTATTGAAATTTTTATTTATATTTTATTAAAAATATGTTGACTTGGTTACGAATGTATGTATTCGAAAATTTGAGGTACCAAAATTGATAAAAGTGTTATTTGACTAATGTGTCTTTAGTTAAGCGTTCCGGCACCATGACACCCCTGCATGCGAGATGAAATCTTGACTCATACTGCTGTTGCTTCTTCTCCCAGTTTTTGCCGTTGCAACGTTGATTATTACCGATTTTTGGCTCTTTACCATGCAGGAAAACCCATTCTAAGTTTGCTTTCTGCCCGTAAAAACTGAAATCCTTTGTTGCACCCTGATGAACCGCCTACGCTACTCATCTCCGCGATATGCCAACAACGCCCATTGCATCGCAACTTGCTCAGCTATCGACACACGTCGGAAGCGTGTTATTTTTTGGTTACTTGACTCGCTTTGATCGTCCCGTCAAACGCTTGCCTTTGTTACTGATCTGATCCTTTCTCACACCCTTCTCCTAGTTACACATCGCCACTTACGCTGGAGTCAGGAGACAAAAAGGACTGTTGCTTGATACCCGCACACTGTGGTATAGAGGTGATGGAATTTTAAAATGTTTAGGAAAGGGTCGTATCAGCTCCGAAATTTCTCAGAAACGAATTTAAAGGAACGAGAATTTTGCTCCGTGGGAATATTAAATACCACGTTGCAATTGTTTCTTGGTTCGTTGAAAAAGTTTTTTGCAGAGGTGCTTGATTTTCTATGGTTTAACTGTGGGTGATAACAGTCACTAATCGAGTCCTACATCATTGTTTATATCATATCAATGATTGAAAGGAGCTATAAAATATATAATTGTGAATTTAGTTCATTTTATAATCAATATTAATTCTTCAACAAACCTTTTCTCTTTTGTTTGTAGTTTCGATTTCCCTGAATATTCAATACGGTTATTGTATTGAGTTTAAAATTTTCAAAGTCAAAAGTTTCATATAAATATTTAGAAGAGGCAGCGAATAAAAAAATGGGGATATAAGTTTATTTTTAATGTACAAGCCTGCTGAAATTTTAGCAAAAACTTCAAGGGGTTAAGGTGTAATCCACTGTTTTGTAATTGCGGTGAATAAACATATCGAATCAATCTTAGTAATGTTTTTGCTTGTGAAAAAGAGTAAATTGCTCTTGTTCGCGTTTATTTCAACGTATTTCTCATACTCAATGGTTCCTTTGGTAAATTCCTGTGATTGAAAGCAACAAGGTGTCAATGAAGCCCTTTTAGGGTAGTTTATACATGATTTTTACGGATAAATTCATCATCGTTAGTCGACATTCCTAAGATTTGTTCGCGCAGCTCGTCATTCCTCTCTCCTATCAGATAGCCTTTTCATATTTCTTCTCTTTTACATCCCTTATTACCGGTCCAATGTTACTCTTTGGGGGCCATCCCTTGCCCTTCTTCCCTTCCACCTGTCCTTCTACTATTGGTTTCAGGAGACCATCATTCCTCATAATGTGGCCAGCTACGTTTTCCTGTCGTCTGCTTAAGGTTTTAAGAAGACTCCTCTTTTCTCGCACTTGTTCTTTACTTATGCAGTCGATCCATTTTATCTTCATCATTCTTCCTTAGCACCACATTTCGAATGTTTCCACTCTTGACTTCTCTGCCACTGTCAACGTCCAAACCTCGCTACTATAGAGAAACCTGCTCCATACATAGCATTTGAGGAATTGTTTCCTTACTTCTATGCTTTCACTCTCAGCTGTAAGATTCTTTCTTTTTGTAGAAAGTCCTCTTTACCTGCGCTATTCTACTATTTCTTTCTGGACTAACTCTTTATTTCCCATTTCATGAATTATCTTTTAAAAATAATTTGTTAAGACTTAATTAAAAAAAACATATTATTTTTTTTTCGCATAGGTTTAAATTGGAAAATTTAAAACGATTATGCTTTTCTGATATATAAGCATTATTTTCTCAGTTGGAACAAATTTTTACCTTACGTTGCTTTTGGAAGTATCATTTAAGTATTCCTTCTTCTTCTCACATAAAGTGGATTGATGATAGATGAGTAGCAAATAATAAACAGACCATGAGAATACTCTCTCTCAGATCAACAGCTCTCCTCTGAAGTAGATCAAACAGTTCTTCAATTGCGACTGAGTTTGAAAAATCTTGCCTCGGAATTTTTAAAAGCACGTGATTGAGTTTTAGAGGGGAATAAATAAGTAAGCAAAAAAAAACATTTTCCAAATCATTATCACTTAACTGTTTTTAATGAGAGTTGTCGCGGGGTACTCATTAACAAGAGTATTCAGGTAAGTGACTCGAACGTGAAACTCATTCGGTTTTCGTTAGCAGCAGATTCTCGTTGCCTGAACGCTCGCGAGTCTCATCGGCATTCCAGGGTAATAGGATTCTTTAATGACGTTTCTCGGGAGTGCATTTTGCTCTCGGCAAGACCCTCTCTGCAAATATGGAGTTGATTCCGTTCAAAAATTTGAAGGGAATTGAAAGTCAAAAATTGAAGGGAATACTCGTAAAATGCTCTTTAACATGGCATTTGAAATCAGAAATAATTCTCATATTTTTTTTTTTAACAAGTGAGTATGTACAGTCTTAGTATTATTTTACACTTTTTGTTCGAACAAATATGAAGAAAACGTCTTTAGGGATTAGAATGTGCCACTGTTGTTATTTTTGTTGGAGTGAGAATAGATCTTAATCCCTTCCTCCTCATTATTGTCTATTTTTGACCGTGAAAAAAGGAATGATTTCCACCATTCAATCAATGATTAAAAAAATATTTCGTTCATTTGATAAATTACATAAATCGAAAGAAACATTTGTGAATATAGTCTAAATTTTAAATATGGAAAAATATAACAATGAATCCTATGTTAGCTATGAAATTAACCATTACCCTTTTTAATGAAGATGGTAATTATATATGGTATGATTTTTAAGCATCAATAATGTTTTAATTTTTTATTAATAGTTTCTTTTATTTATTCCTGTCTTATAAGCTAAAATTCACATTCAAATAGATTCAACTTTTACATGCCTATAAGTGTAATAACATTAATAACAGTTATGTTTGCATATTTTTCTTTGTGGATTGATTCATCGATATCGATAATCAAACAAAAATTCCTTTAACGAAAAAAAATCACCTCCATCGTATTTAATTACCAAGTTTTTATAAAGATAGTCTAACCAAGTCAACATACCTTTTGTTTGCTTGTTGGTTTTAGATTTTTTCCGTTTCTGTCGTTGGGTTGATTCCGCTGGATTTCAAATGTAATGTATTCTGGTTTTCCTCTTAACTTCTCTTGAACTGGTTGATGACCACTTCATCTTAGGTTAATGAGCCCAAATGGTATGGAAATCTTATTTCCATCACTCTTCAGAAATGTGTGCGTTATTCGGTAGAGCCAGTAGCCGTTAGCCATGTGCCGTGCGTAAGTAAATCAATCAAGCCGTATTCTCTCGGTTTCATCGTCTTCTGAGGTGAAATCTATGTCCTAGTAATGATCGCAGAATTCTCTAATGTCATTCATCATACAACGTAAGTGAAATTTGAGCAATGTGGTGGGAAAATTCTCATGTTAGGGGATTACCGAAGGTGCTCGGTGAATATCTTATCTTTAAGGAAACTGCTTTTTCGCATTGGGAGACCTCGTGTGTTTATTTATGTTATTGAAAAGTTTCTGCGTTGCATCACAAAGAGTTTGGTGTCTCCTCTGAAAGTTTGGAGTCTCGTCTGGCAATAAATCTTGCCTCAAGAGCTCTTATTTTTTCCCGAATTAAAAACCGGGTGCCATTTTCGTCATGAAAATCGCTGCTAGCTGTGGAAAACTTGAGGGAGCAAAATATTTATAAATTATATGTATATTTTTCTCATTTTAATTCTTAAATAATGATAAACTAAAAAATAGAATTTCCTGATTTTGAATGATATATTTTCTTACCGATAATTTATTATTTGTTTTTAATCACAGCACCATGAGATTTTACCCGGGGTTTTTAGCTAAATGTTTGTGAAGCTTACTCTAACATGCTTTCTAGTGCACTATATAGCCAAAAATAGTTAAAATAACTCATGAATCATTAGCATATTTTTTCACAGGAGTAATGGTATTTCATGTTTTTGGGCCATTACTCTTCAATGATCAATACCATTTTCATATATTCTAACGCTCAATACCGTTTTGCTGAGACCTTAATTCCTCTCATTACAGCTCTCTACGGGAAGTAGGAAGTCGCTAAACGAAAAAAAAAAATAAAAACATTCTCATCATGTTACCTCACTTAGGCTTAGCTCCGTAGCATCAAGTAAGCCGAGTGGTAATCATTCTTAATCAATTCTCTTTCGCGAGGCCTATCTTACTCCTAGCTGACGGTGTGTTTGGTGTATAACATCGTCGCTGACCAACGTTGAACGTCTCCTGGTGCTGTTTTAAAAGCATAATAAAAATTAAGGCCCTCTATTTTGCGTTCGCATGGCACAAATAGCCGTCCTCTGTACCTCAACCTTCGAATGGTGCCTGACGGTGCGGGAAGGCTTTCATCGTCCTTTAAATAATGAGGCGTGCTGTCGGTGACTGAATAGATTTACTCCTGAATGTGGGTCTATCACAGGATCTCTTTCAACTCCAGCTCACTTCCGCCAAAATCTCACGACGGCGTCGTGCTAGGCGCGTCAATTTGAGGGCCTTAAAATCCGAACTCCGGCCTTGTCAATGCCTTATCCATGAGGCGACACTTCTCCCAGTAAGCGTCAAGGTTCGGGGCGTTTATAGCGTGGCATTCATAGCGTGACGCCTTCGTCTAACTACACTCGTGAATACCCTTTTCCTTCATGAGGTCGTGTGGGGCATGAAGGCAGTCAACTGCATCTGAGAGAAACATCGCTGAAGAGCATATTTTTCCTTTTTCATCGGCTTGCATTTCATCTACATCTACATACTACCCCGTAAGCCGCCTCCGCATGGCGTGTGGCAGGGAGTGTTAGGATACCAACCGTTTACACATTAAAGGAAATGCGAAATTACGATTAGCATTTCATTAAGTCCTGTATGGTTCGGGTGCAAAACTAATTTCCATATCTATCCGTTCGGCTCAATATCTCTCTTAATTTATCGCTTCTGCCTGATCTAGAAATGTAGTGGGGTTGCTATCTTATGTTCTCTGTGCTCCTCTTAGGGATTGGTATCCATTCTCATTTTTTCAAGCAATATACTAAGCCTAGCGCGTAGCCTTCGAGACTCCAGCGACCCCCAACCTAATTCGCTTAAGATCTGGGTAACGGCTGTCAGAACGCCCGTTTCAGTTTTTGACGACCCACACAGCCTTGTTTTGTATTTTATATTTGGCGCTGGTGTTCTTAAATATTTATAAATGTAATTTATAGGAAAAAAAGGAAAAACGAAACGATTTATTTTTGTACTACTTGTTTAACTCGATAAAATTATCAGTTAACAATGAGGAAAAATATAGATTTGTGTAACGTTTATTCTCTTGAAGTTCCAACATATTATAAAATAAAAAAAATACCTACAATTTTCCTCAAATGATTTAATTATATTTCTGACTGAATTCAATTTATTTCGTATTATTACGGAGGCTTCCACGGTGATAAAAATGATGATTGGTTTCCGGGCTAATTCCGCGTCGACTTATATTAGGCGGACGACAGTTTCCGGCTTCCTATCTTTGGGTCCAAATGATCTGCAGAGCTGCAATTCTTTATATGTACAAGGCTATTCGGGCGCATGCTTATTTGCTCAGTTTGAATCCCACTGTTGGAAGAGCCGCTTGAATGATGAAGTTAAAGGATAGCCGTCCTCCTTATTTAAGTTCTTTTAATGATTCACTATTTATATCGCCCCCTTATCAATTGAGGGAAATATTTATTCTCTCTGGCGATGATTTTTGATTCTTGGAATAGCATCACGTGCCCAGGTTCCGACCATGCATGCTCCGCAACCGCAGAAAGGCGAAAATTTTTCTTTTCGGTTTCCTCACGATGGTGATCTATTCTGCATTTAAAGGATCTAGATGTTTTCCCATTTTTTTATGATTGATCACAGGAATATAATACTTCATACACTTCTTCATAACTATCAGATGGTTACGATCTTCTTCACTCCGGAGGAGGTCAGAGGTGTTCTTAAAGCTTTTGAATCTCGTCAAAACGTCGTGTTTGGTGAGAACTCTTGCGATCCTCCTCGAATTTCCTACGACGTACGGCAAGAGAACATGTGCCTTTGCCTTTTGCTGGTCTTCCCTTGCAGTCTCAAAGGCCACATTTAATAACGAACAATAGTGTTTTAGCCTAAGTTTTTGCCGTTGATAGTTATTATTCAAAGCTGATAGGACCCTGTAAGCGTATCTTGAAAGAGGGGCCTCACTCTATAGCTCCTGCAACGGTTTATGCCTTAACATTGCTTAAAATAATTTCGAATCACGAAACTTAATACAGTTTCCGTCTGGAATTAACTATGACCTACATCGGGTTTGTTTCACTCTTAATTATTGTTTTTATTGTCAGAGTAGCACGGCTTTAGTGTGAAGAGAGAACTCCAAATATTATTTCGTATCTACATCTACGTGGTACTGTGCAAGTCACCACCGGGGTGTGCGAACAGGAAATAAAAAATTGCATTTTACGTCATTGCATTTCAGCATTTTTAGGAACCAATTTCTGCAATTTCTTTTCGAGTATTAATTTTTCTCTCGGTGTTGCCTTTTCTCTGAAAAAACTAATTCCAAGGCGGTCAGTGACTTATCCACAGGCTGACATTTGGCCCAGTGACGGGACAAACCGTGAGGGCCCGTGGACTTTCTATTAATCGTGTAGCACCTCCACAAACTACCCTATTCCGTCATTTTCCTCAATCGCCGTGTGAGGCATTATGCCTTGCCGAGAGCCGCCAAAATCAACACGTATCGTACGGTGGTCCTTTCGGCCCTTGTAATTCCCTCCGGGTTCTGTTCGCTTTCAGTCTACCTCCTGGTTTCTCAAGCTTGCAGACCTTGTGTGTTCATGAACCCTAATTGGGAAGCCATTCGCTTGGCTCTGAATGGAAGATCACGCGAATGTGTTGACCACTCATTCTCGATGGCCTCCCAAAAGCTAACTTCGTTCATTTGTTTACTCATAAACCTTAGTGGGTACGGGTACCTAATTCGCGGAAAATTGAAAAACATTTTATGCCCAATTTAGTGTTTTACAATAGCTTCAGAATTTTCATGATTTATCATTTTTAGTGTAAAATAACACTTGCAACGCTTATTTTATGCAAAAAATTATTAAGGAAATAATGATAACCTTCCGAGCCGCAGCCGGGGCACCAATGTGCATTTGCATCTCTATGTAGGTAATTAAAATATCTATTATTTTTTATCATTTGAATTTTTTCATAAACATCATATACATTTTTATTCATCTCCAATATAAATTATCTACCTGGGTTAATTATTATTCAAATGGATATTATAAAATCATTCGCACAATATTCGCTTATTCATAATATCTATACAGAGTATTTTAGGAGGAATACTTCAGGAGGTGGTTCGGGAGAATTTCAATCTCAAAATTAATTAATTAATTTCTAAATTAGTGATATTGCGCTGGCTACGTTATTTATAATAATTAAAAATAACCTATTTATAATTCATAAATATATATTCAATCTATTTTCTCCTAATGGCATATGAAATTTGATTTATTTTAGCAAAATGGTCCACTTATTCGTAGCTTTGCATCCCTTGTACGTTTGTGGCGAGAAAATTTGCATTAGAAGTTTCACGGAGGGGAAGGAGTATGGTAAATACGTGTTCTTTTGAGAAAATAATTAAATTCTTACAAATGCCGCGAGAGCATTTTTTCATTTTTCATTTCATATCAACAACCAACATTTTCTCTTATTAACTCCTCTTTCTGGTTATCTCATAACTAATTGTGGAGTTATTTTGTATAATATCTTAAAATGATGCGAGGAAAATTGATGTCAAGTGAAGGTTAAATAATGAATCTCCCTTTAGATAGAAAAAAAACCCTTATTTGTCTCCAATTGAAAAACACGGAATGGAACAGATCTGATTTTAGGAGAAGTTCACCCATTTTATGTAAGCACGAGAAATTATAATGTGCCGTATTTTTTATTTCAATTTTAGATGCAATGCCGTGATTACGCTTTCTGTTGCAACAATAAAATATCACTTTCTCTTAATAATACATCACTTTCTCTCAGAGTTCAAATAACATTCAGATATGTGGCGTGAACAAGTAAATAGGGGATGAATTTTTGATAGTAGATATTAGAATGATCAGATAGATACGTACACATATGAAATAAATAGCCCCACTTCACGATAAAGGAAATATTTCATTATAAAATAATATACGTTCCGGCGAGTAAATCCGGTCTCTCATTTATTATTATTTCTTTCCGAAAGATAACATAATTATCACCGTCACCATTAATTCAATAGCCAAATTTTATGAATAGATTGGAAAGTGGATAATTTTTATTGCAATAAAAGAATATTTAAATGAAGATAGCTTTAAAAATGTTGGCAAGTTATCATATAAAACCATTAATGGTTTTTCATCGTGATATATTTTCGATTTTTGAAGCCTATTTACTAAAGCCTAAAAAATAGACAAAAATTTAAAAATTGATTTTACTACTTACGCGTTCTTTTATTTATGGAGCATGCGGCATTATTTAATGAAAATAATGAAATATTATGTTGGGTCATCTTTCAATCACATAAATATTTTGTATGATTTCCGATTCATATGGCTCCAAATAATTTTCATGGGACTAAATAAAAATATTATTATTATTATTAATTTTTTTCTCTGGAAATTTTTGTGTCCCCAATCATTGAAAGGTGGAATCACTTCTTCTTGGCAGGTATTCTGTTCGTCACTTATTACCTGATTAATATTTATGGTATCGTCATAAACATTTCTGGGTGTATGAAGTTTGACTGTTATCAGCATTTTCCTCTGCTACATACATGGAAATAAATAATAATTCTTTATTTACTCCCAAATGGTCTTTATTTTTGAGACAGGCAAAGTTTGGCGTTTTATTCCAAAATACATCTTAGGGGTCAAATGACCCCTAACCGTCCTTCTAGGTAGCGCGGAACTCCCGTCCTCCTAGTGTTAAACCTCTTCTGAAAGCCTCCCGGCTAGATGGTTCGTGGCTTATTAGATGTGGCCATAATATCCTGAGATTTGTTTTCCGTTCACCAATAATTTGCCTAATATCGGTTCTTTGTAAACAATTCGGAACATCATCATTCAAAATGGCAAATAAATTTAATAAGTCTGCAGTCACCCCCCCCCTTCCCAAGTCTACAGTCACCCCCCACTCGCTTTGGCTATATGTAAGGTACTCGCTTAGCTCGCTGGGGGGGCTCTGCCCCCCCTAGGCCCCCCCGAAAAAGGCCTCCGGCCTGTTATGCTCACTGTGGGAGGTCTTACACTTTTTGTTTGCTACTTGTTACTTAAGGATCGTTTACTTTTAAGCTGGCAAGCTTAGGTATAAGCGATATTTCCACTTTCACGTAAAACGAGCGCATGGAACGTAGGCTACAATATGAATGTAAATATTTATAAAGAGCAACGTTTTTCTGAGGGGCTAAAAAGGTAAAATAAATTTCTACGAGTTTCTCTAACTTATTCAATTCAAATACAAAAAGCATTGAGACCACGTTCCACTGTAACACCCAATGCATACGTAATATCATAACATAACGACTTTACGTATTACAATGAAAAACACGTTTATTAATTATTTTCCACAAAACTCAACCAAATTCTTGATATACGAATAAGATGTAACAGCTGTTCCCTTTCGTAAGCGAATTACGTAGGGACAGAATATCAATATCTAGAACAAATGCGTCTTAGCACGAATTGGGGCTAGTATGATGAATTTAATCGAAATATTATTTATCGTCATCGCGAATGATTTCACTTCAGAAATACCTCTATCAAAAGTTTTAATGAATCGGGATACACAAATATCTCAGCTTTAATATCCAACGCAATGCGCAATAAATCTGGTGAGTAACGGATCACAGCCTTTGGTGTACAAGACATTGTGAATGTCAAGATTTCGATAATTTTCACAGTTGAATAACTTAGCCACTCAAGGAAACGTGATTTTCGCAAGACAAATAATTGAATAAGAAATACCTTTATTTGCACTTATCTTCCATATTGTATTATTCACTGCCTATTCACTCCTGGAGCTCACGGATAACATTGTACATTAAAAAGGAAATTAACGGAAAAAAGAACGTGAACAAAAATATAAAGTTATCACTATCACAAAACACGATAATAAAATCATTTTTACCAACCTATATTATGTAAGACTTGTTTAAAAGTCTTTCTACTACAATCGTGTATCGCCAACAAGATACGAACTATAGTCAACAGCACGAATCATATTTCTAATATGGAATTTAGAGCACTTGTAAACTTTGAAATAAATAACCACCACACTCTCGATGTAATATACCAAAAACAACAACTAATTTCTTACCTTACATTTCTCCGCTTTTGATTTGAATGCGCTTTGATTTAAACAGATGTTTGTTCTTGCGGAAAGAAGACGCAAAGAAATAGACACTTCAATTATTACTTTCTTAATTTCCTACCTTATATTTATCAGTTTTTGCGTTTCATTTCCTTTATCTTCTTTCCCAATTTAGCTCCTCATGTTTGCATAAACAAATATGTTGCTATGATTGTTCGTTTGTATGACTGCCGCGCCGCCATTGGAATTTGGTGGCCATTTTTTGAACTAATCCCCATACACTCAATTTTATATGAATAGACTGATAAATAATTGTAAATTTAGTGTTTTCATAATTTTTCCTGGGGTTTCAGACAATTTTAGAGGGGGTCTTCATTAGACTTTTTGCCGTATCTCGTCTCGTTCACCCCAAACATTTGTATACGTGAATGAATGAGTGGTCGTAAGTGGTCTTTATAGTAGATAGATTTAAGGATGTTGAGCCACTGTACTGTTGCTTGAGAATGACGCGGAGCGTCGAAACCATGGTCGTATAATTATAAATATATTCTGTGGAAAAACAAAGTTTAAATTTTTTATTCATAAAACCTCGTCATTTGTTCAAGAGGAGAAACGTCTAATATGCGATCTTATTAGGAAACACAGTAAATATGGGACAATTTAACATCCATATGATGTCTGTGCGGATGGTGACTGTATCATAGCCATCATAGCACAACAACATCGGATAGTTCCCATTTCCTCTTCCATCGCTTCACGCGCCTGTCGCAGGGTAACCGTGAGGACGTACCCGGCTTGTTGTGATTCTGAAAGCCTTTCAAATGGTTACCATGCGTCAGGTACGCTATTCGTATCCGGAAGGCATTTGGATATGTTCTATCTAGGAAGTGGGCTATCACGAAAACACCCACGGAAATCTCATGCCAGAGACAGAAGGCATGATGTTGTCCCCAATTTGAATTTCCGATCAGTGGCTGTTGGTAAGAAGGAAATACGATGATTCACGGCATGAAAAGTTAATTTGTAGGATTGAAGGTCCTTCAAAATAAACCCAAGTTGACCTCTTGTATATTTTTTATATGTAATACCCGGTCAATGATCTTCTTAACAACGCGAATCGTTTGTGGGGGCACAATTTTGTGAAAATTTCTTCAAAACACCTGTCTCATTGCCACTTCTCCAAATTCAAATACGCATCTCCTAATTATATTCCTCTTAATAATTTACTTTTTCAAGCGATTTCACCTAATATTTACGGTTAGAATTTTAAAAATTCTTTACTAATTAATTTTTCACCAACTTAAATGCATCCTCCTTTTTGCTGTATGCATTGAAGGTAGTCATTATCTTAGATTACTTAATTACAGTACAACGTTTCATTTATAATCTACCTCAAAATCTCAGTGCCTTACTCGTAGGTACATTCTAGGTCAAGTTGAAGCTAACACGTGTTAACCATTCATTCTTTAGATCATTTCAGCGGAGAAAGAAGTTGTTCGCAAAAGGTGAACTATTAATTTCATTCAAATATTCTCCGGTGCGTTCACTACAAAGTGTTCGCTTGGAATTTCAGGTACTTATTACCCACAGCGTACGGAGATCTCTATGGTATGGCTTCTCATGGAGAAAAGAAGGCAGTTTTGGGTCATATATTTTTATGAATGGACATTTAAAGGACCATATTCACGTTTCCATTCAAGGGAAAATGGCCGTGGCCTTAGCCAATGACCTTAGTCTTACTCAAGATCCCACTTTGAATGCTAAAGCATGGAGATTTTCGTTCCCCTAGGGGTTATATGGCAATGATTTCGAGTTAGCGTGCTACTACCATCAACGAATGCTGGAGAACCTTTGACTTTTTACTCCGCCATATTTTGAGAATTTCCCGTTTTCATGCAGTAGATTTCACTATTTTTGTTTTATACGTGAGGGTTTTGTTTCTTTGATCTCGATTTCGTCATCAGCTCTACCCTGGAAAACTTTTCTTATCCACACTTGGCGTTGGTACCTGAAGGGATGATTAGTTAAGCAATTGTACAAAGTTAAAAAATAATTTCTTCCTACAAAAGGTGTATTCTCTCAACTATTTTGGTATGAATAAAAAAATATAAATCCATCAGATCTAAAAAGTAACCCATATTGAAAGCATTGTTGCTTATTACAAGCATTGCATTTGCATTTGCAAGGTAAAGAGTAAAGGTAAGTAGTTTACCTTCAAGTTTAAAAAATGAGAGGAATGTTTCCAGTTAGTTTTACTCAAGATCCCTCTTTAAATCCTAAGGGAGGAAGATTTTCGTTCCTTTTGGGGTTAACGTTGCGATGATTTCGGGTTTGTGCTTGTACCTTCAACGGGAATACTGGGGAACCTTTGTCTTTTTCCTCCGCATTTTCTATTTGGAAAATCCAATTTTCCCGAGGAAGAGTTCCATGAATAGGTTGTATACTTGAGTGCATAGTGTCATTTACATATTCAGATTTCGTAGCCAGTTTTCTCATGGAAGGTTTTTCTCATCTCCAAGTGGCGCTAAAAACTGAACGAAGTGTTAAAAACACCACTTTTAGATGTGTGAGCAAAGTATCAGCCAAACTTTTCTTGAATGCTACGATGCGTCATAAGTCTAGTGACGAGCCTAATTTTTATTTGTACCATGATTTTTAGTGCACAATGGACTTAATATATTTTTATGCAGAAATAACATTTTTGCACTACCATGAATAAACATTTTTCATATCGATGGAGAAGTATCGCCATAAGAACTTGAGTTCAATTTCGGACATTCAAATGTAGGTTATGTACTATTCGAGGTGAGAAGTGGGAAAAAGTGCAAACATCTTATGCATGCAAAAGAATTCGCAACATAAAATTACGTATGAAACTTAATTGTACATTTTATTGGAAAATGTTGGTAAAATAACACAAAAGTAAAACAATGTATAAATATCTGACAACTCAAAAAAAATATTTTCACAATGCGCCGGGTATCCGGTTCGAATCCCGGTCAAGGCGAATTTTTTTCCCCCTTGTGAATTTCTCGCACAATTTGTGCATTGCGGGTGACTCCGTAAAGATATCGTGGCTGGTCCCGGTATACTTAAATTACATTTGGAAGTATATTTTTGTCTCCGAAGATATATATATTTGCTAATTATAATGTGAAAAGGCTGTCTTTCATGAAGGTGAACTTCTTCGAAATCGACTGATTTCACGCAAATGTCATTTGTACGTTGAATGCTCCATCTTGAATGGGTTCCTCTGGCTGCTCTCATCAGCACAAGCACCAACTTGATAGCGTTTTTCTAGATTATATTCTGTAAAAACAGAATACGGCATTAAAAAATTCCTTTTAAAGATTTGGAAATATCCACAGAAAAAAATTATGTGCACCGACCGGGATTCTTAAGTGGATCCCCCGATTTCCGGTCGAGTTCTTTAGCTAGTTCAGCTACTGAGGCATCATTCTCCGGGTACCCGGTTCGAATGCCGGTCAAGGCGAATTTTTTTTTCCCTTGTGAATTTTTCGCACAATTTGTGCATTGCGGGTGACTCCGTAAAGATATCGTGGCTCGTCCTGGCATGCTTAAATTACATTTGGAAAAATATATATAAAGTATTTTTCAACTTTGGACCACCGTGCGTCACAAGACTTCGATCCTCCAGGGATAGGGATAGGCATGGAAGGAGTAGGATAGGGAAATCCGAACGCCGCCGTCATTAGGGCGACGTGGGCCAGCACTTGCGAAACCGTAATTTAATGTTTTTACTGAAAAGAAAGATTTCCCTACGAAAACCTACGATTTTCCGTAGATTAAGAACACACAAATCAACTCCTCACTCATGCCACGATTGTAATTAGTCTTCGATTCAAAATTATATTTTTTTGGCATTGATCACTGTTCTCAGTTCACCGCCAGCATAGCAGTAGGCTTAATTCTCTTAAAAAAATGATTCCTGCAAAGTAAAGAGTTAATGACAGAAATGTCGTCACTAACTAATGAAAATTGGGGTGAAACTTCCGCTTTTTTATGTTATGCGTGAGAGAGAATGGCTGATTGTGTAAGATTTAGTAAAGTCACTAAATAGTTATCATGTCCATCCTCTTTTCGCAAATTTCAAATTCACCGCGATATTTCGTCTAAGTAAATGACCCATTTCTATCCGAATGTATCAAATTAGCATTAACACATTACCGTTGGAGTTCAAATTTTAGGGATTATTTACGAAGAAAAAGGCGTATCAATCTAAGTGCCAATAGTTATCTTCCTTAAAGTTCAATCCTTAGCAGTGAATTTCTTTTCATCTCCACGTCGCATTCCATTCTCCCCAATCGCCTAAAAAAAAGTCAATTTATTTAAAAAAGGAAAGCATACTTTCTATAAATTTTATCATTAAATGGCTGCAACAATTTCCGGTGGAATTTGACAAGCAAATTAAAGCTGAAAACCATCGCTATAGCTCCAACACACACTACGTTGATGAGGACATTTCTCAGAAACACATTTTAAATTCCTACTCACAGCAAACTGGGACGAATGAACAAGATTGACGAAATAAAATAACGGAATTTTTATTCGCGAATGCATCATTGAAGTTTTGTTTCAGACCGGTTACTAATCAACTATTCAGTGGCGCAGGGAGGGGGGATTTTGTGGGATAAACCCCCCCTCCCCCACCAGAGCTCAGAGAAATTTTTAAGTCTAATCAATTTTACTTAATTGGATTAATATTACTTGTAAAATAGTTTAAGGATCAATAAAATATATATCAGAAAGCCGTAAAACTCACTATGTTGAACCATTTATCTTAAAATTTTTCTGGGGGAGGACACCGCACTTCCCGCTTACTCTGACTCCATACCCCCTGGCCCCCCAGTATTAGTTGCGCCTACAACCGCATCTAGCCTCAATTATTAGCTCTACCTGCAACTACCAATGACGTTACCAAACTTTCGCGAAAAAATCAGGTCTCCCGTTGATTATCAAGTTCCCCACGATAATGATAAGTTTATTAGAAAGCATAATTGTTTTCACCAACCACCATTCTACGTTCCATACGCCTGGTCTCGCCCGATCACCGAAGTTAAGCGACGTAGGGCCCGGATAATTATTGCAAGGGAGACCACCTGGGAATACCAGTTGCTGTTGGCATCAATTTTAATTCTGAAAATTCCTTAAATTATATCATATCCATCACAACCAATGCATTTCCAGACATTTCCGAAAAAATTCCTGTACGGGTAATGAAAGCCATTTGTAAAAATTTATTCCCATCCTCACTCCCCTGGCCTTGAATTCGATGTGACTTTGGCTCACCGCTTTAAGAACCATCCCTATCGTCGCCCATACTCTGTTTTCTATCTAAGCGCTTCTCGGCCGCTGCCGAGATTTTAGCCTCTTAGCATTTGCTCAAGATATTTTGCTTAGGATAAGTTTGACTTGGAGTACCTGCCTATGCAGCTGAGTACCCTCAGGGCTTGATGGAGTTTTTTAGGGTAGGCTGATGCTTTCTATTTCCCTTTTTATTTCTTACTGTTTTTGAGAATCACGCTCAATGTTGTTTCTCAAATAACACAATTGTTTGTTTGAATTTTCATGCTCTCAACTGAAAAAAAGTTGTAAATCCTGCCTCAAAAATATTTGAATCATATCAAGACTAGTCTTTACGCCACAGCTTTTATGATAATATTAATTCTTGAGTGATTTTCATGCAATAACGATAGTGGACCGACATTGATAGGAGGGATGTGACTATTTATTAACGACAAAAACATTGTAGCATTCAATCGTATCTACAAATAATTTGCATCTAAAGTGCGATTTCGCCGAGGGAGACAGGATTATTACAGTTTGTACACTGGCCAAAGTTAAAGACAGTAAGTAACGCTCGTTACGGTCTTTATAACTTGATTTAGGGTTATTTAAATATAATTTCTCTAAGAATGGTATTAAACAGTTTTTTACACTTAGACTTATGGAATAGTTATTAAGGTGTCAGGGCTTGAATTTTTATTTTCAATGTCATTTTGCCATGCTCACCGACTTATTCCGTGTGCTCCGGTTTTTAGTGCAGTTCCTGGAGTCCCTGTAAACTTTCTTGTTTATATTATGGCAATATCATATGTGAAAATTCTCGGGAAGTTCGTGTGAGGTACCTAACATTTGGTACCTTTTTAAAATCCATCTTTACGTCTTAGGTTTTAATATATACACTTTTAGCCCTAAAAACGGTCAAATCGTTTATTAAGTTCCTGCGTCTTATCTGCCACCTTCTGAAAATAAATGGACCGAGGAGCGAATGAGTAGCAAGTACGATACGTACATAAATACATTATATTTAACTGTCATAATTAATAGAAAATAGGAAATAATTTCATCATTGGTTAAATAATTGGTAATATTGGTTAAATCACCCTTTTTCTATAATTTTCATTAATTTCAGTGCCATCCAGCTATATTAATCACGGATATGCATTGATTTTGCGTAAAATAAGGAAAATATTGTTTTTTTTGGTAGAAAAAGAACTGTTGGTTGATTAAAGTTTGCGGTCGATCTCAATTTAGAACCAGCATTTAAGTAAGCACCCTTGCTAAATATAATGAGTGGCATTCGCAGAATAAAAATATCATTTTACTTCGTGTATCCTAGTACAGCAAGAAATATCGTACCTCTAAAGATTACAATTCAGCTTATAGGTGTTGAGTGAAATGACTAGAATTTAGTTTTCAGGCATTATATTTCTGTTTGCCAGTCTCTCCAGTTAATCACCATCCCATCCAACCGTTTCAGATCACATAATTACAGTTTTTTCAGCGCTCCAGTTTCCTGCTGCCATGCGGTATTCTAAGTAACCCCAAATGTCCTCCTACTCTTCTTCATTTCCGGATTTATCCCACATTCATGGAAACGGCTTCCTTGGCGGTCCATGCTCAGCAGTATTACCGCAGGCAATTTGTAACCGCCGTTGGTTAAATGGCCCTTATGTCCTACTAACGAGGTAGAGTCTTAGCGCTTTCAGTTATTCATTGTTCACCACGGATCCTTAATCGATGGTCCATTAGGAAGAATATCTGATGTTAGATTTATGAAGAAAATGTGATTTATATCTATCCTCTACTAGGCATTATTAATGAGCGTTTTGCGGGAGTGTCAACCTCTTTAAACTTGGAAAAATTGGTAATTGTTTAGTCGGAATGCTGTGGGAAATTTTTTTCCTTGATGAACACTAGTATAATTTCTCATTATTTTCCTTAAATGCGCGGCTGAGAGGGAAACTTTACAGAGAATATTTATGAGTTGCTCGTTTAAAAGTTAAAGTAATGAAATTTTATTGACACTTGACATTTAGCATTAAACATCACACGATCAATTTAGTATAGCATATTACAAATATAATGTGCAAGCAAAAGAATTTATTAAATTTGTAAGTTATGTATCGTATTTAAATTATTTTATCAATTTTGGTCCTGCTAATCAATTAATCAGTTTTTTACATTTATTGTTATGTCATTTTCTTTTTATTTTGACGTACGGTATACAATTGATTTATCTGATTATTCATTTCAATAGCCACTCTTAACCCTTTTCTCTTCATTTATATTTTCGATGCTTCTAATATCTTAATTAGTTTTACATACTTGGTATTTGAAAAGGCCTATTTTCTGTACTATTTCATTCTCTATGAAATGCTCTGTGCATGTTTTTAACTATTCTATCCTGATTATGTTGGTAATGATTGTAATTATTGTCAGCCATTATTTTCTCTTTTCAAGTGTCGTACGTATGTTTTATTTTAACTATTTTTAATTTCTTGTCTTCCTTAACTGTGATACGATATCCGTATTTTAAATTCATGTAATATTATCGGAGCGTTAATTTTCTCCACCAAAAAACTTTACCGCAAATCTTACGAACACGATTACTTCCGTGATAGTGTTTCATTCTAGTTTATTTTTCTATATTTTTTTCCTGTTAAATCTGAGGTGAGCTACTACGTTTCGATATTTCAACTTTCATTCAAGTATTGTGAACGTTCTCTCTCAATTATAATATTATTTATAAACTGCATTGAAACTATTTCTTTCATTGCCTAAATCTTCAGTGAAATGTGAGGTAAAAATGTATATGCACTATACTACACTATAACAATACAAAAAAACAATCTATTGTCACTAAAGATTAATTGCCATTACCACTAAGACAACTTGTACTACTAAGTACAGTACTTAGTTGTGCAAGTGTACAACTAAGACGACGTCGTAACTAACAATCTATTGCCACTAAACAGCACTTACCATTGCCACTAAGACAACTTGTCATTAAATCTTTTAATATACTAGTGATGCTAGTTTAAATAGCCCGAATTAACGTTTTTCATGTGTTACGGAGAGTGTTATGCGAGCCTCCAAGTGAATTTCTATATTCCTACTTAAAACTTGTTGTCCGATGTCCTTGTAACAGCTGGATATCTAGGCGGGTTGGAGGATTAAGCAAGGCGAGTGTAAATATTACAGTCAGTCTAAGGCAGAGCCTTACATTTTGATTCAAACCATCCTTGTTCCCTGTGTACCACACTTAAGGCATGGTTTCAGGTCTACAGTAATTGATAAGAATATTGTTTGCTGAAATAATAAATAATTTCTTAATAATTATATAATTAAATCTTTTAAGATGTGTTGTATGGAACGTGAACTTCCGTAATCTAGGTTCCTAAATTCAGAAAATTGAATCCGCTAGATTCTGAAAACAATGTAATAAATCATTTAGGAAATGAAAAAATTATAATGGTGAATATAAATTAATCAACTTAGATAATAATAGAACAATGCCACTTTCCAGAATTTTAGATTATTTCGCATTCAAATAAACATTCAGGTTTATTGATAAGAGGAAATACAAGAGGATAGCATAGGTTTCAGTAATAATTTTAGAATTTGGCTATTTTCATATGTTATATTAATGGAAATATAATATATTTTCATATATTATATTTCCATTATAATAAATAAAAATAAGATAATTAATGAGGTATTATTATATTTAAACTTAAAAAAATGGAACAGTAATTTTTTTGCGTCGTAACTGAGAATCATACTATCTGGTATATATATCCGTATCCGCTATCATTCCATTTATTTAAACAAAACATAAGGTTAACATTTAACACTTAGTAAGTATGAGTTAAGGAATTTCAAATCGTCCATCACACTAAAGTAATGTATGATACGTTTATATTCCTTCATTATTATAAAAAGTGTTAACTAACTTTTTCCAAACACTCTATTGGTTACAGAATTGATTTGCAAAGACCAGTAAAGATGTTCAGTGAAAGGTTTTCATGCTCTTAACCTAATCTTATGCATATTTTACACCGCGTTGATTCATGTTTTTGCGCAAAAACATGAATCAACGCGGTGTAAACCCGGAAAACCATCACCAATCAACTCACCGCGGAAGCCTCCGTAATAATGTTCTGAAGTTATAAAAAACCTTAAATATTTCATTGGTAATGAAAAATTATGGTAAAGTTAATTTTAATCGTTGAAAATTGTGTTACCACCGTCGCATACCGTCAACACAAAAAATTTCACCTCATCCCGCCCACCGGACAATAAATGTCTACATACCACATCATACGTAAAATCACTTGGAGGTTGGCATGCATATATTCTCAAGCAGTACCATCCGTTATTAAGACCAATAATGTTATTTAGCGTAATAATGACTTTGGTGTGGAGTAATAGCTAAATAAATTCAGGAATATTGCAAAATATTATCATTGTAAGGTGTATTTTCATTTTGTCTGTTAAATAGAAAATAAGCCTTAGGTGATATTTATAGGCTCTTTAAATCCACCTTAACTGAAGGACAAAACTTTAAATTTCACTCAGGCCATCAAATAAACGTTGCAATTAGTTTCCTGCAATAACGTGCACAAATTTCGCAAAACAGATATTTTTCGCACCATCAAGCAGTATTCGCGGAGCAGTAAAATGTCAGAGAATAACTTCTTCGTAACTTGGTGATTTGGCCCAGAGGAGGGGATAGGATAGCAGTGTGGGTTATGGTGTAGCATAGGGTGGAAAGAAATTATGTAAAATCAAGGGAAAACCATTGAGAATCATGCAGTATCGCCTAAAAAAATCGCAGCCCCAAGAATCCGGCAACTTTTCCGTTGAAACAATCTGACAGGCGCTGAGCGGGGAAAGGAAGGAAGGATGTGATAAAGTCAGAGACTTGGAGTTGAGCGCCGAAATGTATTCAGTGTTGAGCCGCGAAGCTTCACTTCACGCGTAAACTCGTCCACTATCAAATCTTGAAATTTCTACTTAAAACAAAAGGGTAAAGGCTGGGAAAAGTCTTCCCTTTCTTCCTTTTCTTTGCGATGATAAGTTTGGTGATTGGTAGGTACGATTTGTAGCGCTTTTGTAATATTTTCCGCTTTCTTTTGGGCAGAAACCATGCATCTTCTTTCCTCCATCGCGCGAAAGTTTTCGTATCACTGACCGAAAAAAGCTTCCTTTTTTCCTCTGGAGTTCCACTCTCCTCAAAATCAAATTCCAATCTTGACTGACTTCTAACCTTTTGACTTTGAACCCTCAAACTGGTCCATTCTTCAAGCCCTTCCCTCCCGTTCGATTTATTCAGCCTAACTCCTTCACATCCCTCTTCCCATTTAGGAACTCTCGAATATCGACGGCGATCCAAGTACCCTCCTCCTCCATGAGTGGGAAGTGGGAAGTGAACTCTGTAACTTATTTGTGATCCTTTCACAGTAGGTTTTCAAATTTTTTTTTACAGAGCAAGGTAGCATGGTAATAAGTGCAATCGTTTACTTTTCACACAAGTATAGGATACCGAGAGTGTACATTTTTATGGTATTGATGTTTTGATGTCCTGTATCACTGTAATTGGCGTATTAAAATATTTTAGAATTTAGATCATCATGGGCTTGGCTTCGGGGTGATATACAATTGTGCAAATAAAAACTTGTCTTGGAGCGCATGTGTTTAATGCAATTTTTTTATCCATTGTAAATCTTCTAGTCGGATACTTTTTTTCATGAACCTCAGGTCGTTTCCATTAAACATAAAGAGTTAATCTTTTCAAGCAAATAACATATTTATATTTTTTGCTATAGAAAGACATTACAAAGTAAAGCCTGAAGTTATTAAGAATACCTTAACGTGAGTTGCCAATTCACAAGACGTCTTTATTCTTTCGTACACATCTCACGCTTTAAAGATTCTGTAAGGGCCGGCAAATATGTAACGGCTTTATCATTACCTAAACCTCACGTTTCAAGTGAATGCTCTCTTCTCCTTGCAAACAGATCCTGAGCATGGCCATGACCAATGATTACTTTACGGTTCCTCCGTCCCTTGACTCTGATTTTTGGGCTGAAGCCCATCATCGCTAGAGGATATATACCTTTGACGTTATTCTGATGGCGGTTGGACCACGTTGTACCCACGTCTATCACTGGTGGTCCATCCTTGCGTTTCCAAATGACAGCATGGCTTAGCGATCAAAGATATCAAACGAGGCTCAGAGCTGGTTTTGGTTTCAGCTTGGCCATACGGGGAGATGACATTCGGTTGTCACGATATGATACCACAACCTTTGAAGATTTCATGACTTTGCCTAGATGACCTTGCGCCACTGGTAGGCATCCGTATTAGTTACCTGTAGCACACGGTAGTGCTCTTTGCGTCGTAAACTCACGTTTATAAGTGAAACAAACATTCTATTACTCCTAATTAAATACTTAATTCCAATGCAACACACCGGTCAGCTCAATATGTAATGGTATGTAAAGGTACTATGTCTAAGAAAATAAATAAAAAACATATCCATTCACTCCGCTTGTGAAAGTTATGTGTAGAAATGTTTAATCAGAGCTTGTTGCTAGCATCTTTATGAAACCAATCTTATTAAAATCGCCGAGTCAATCATTCAGCGAGATCATAAAATTAAATTTTACCATTTATCTTGAAATTTATTTGGACCCCCAGGGAGTGAAAACTTTGTGATTACAGAACTTACATATTATTTCACAAGGGTAATTAATCTAACTCCTCGCAAACCTGGCAAAATAACTTATTCACTATTCACGATGGCAGATGAAATGCAGAAAATCTTGAAAATTCACTGACAACTCAAAAATGCATTTTATGTTTCTTATTTTATATTTCATTTAGAATTTTTGAAAGCAATTACTCGATATTTTTAACGTTTTATTATCTTCAGCATCAAATAGTTCATTCTCCAATATTGAACAGCTTGAGCTCGGTATGAATCAGTTATAAAAGGATATGTTGATAACTTTCGTCGCTTCCAACTCCTAAGTGTCGTGTGTTCTCCTTCTATAAATTTGATACATACAGTCGCCGCACGCCTTAATGCATATAAAGCAGACAAAAGCAAGAGATTGAAACCAACGCACTTGTGATAATCTGATCAGTCTTATCATTTAAGACACGAAAGAGCGCGCACCAGATTAAATGCGACGAATCGAAAGGCGTCGATGCGTGGTGAAATCGATTACCTAATTTTCCTCCATGCTCGTATGCCATTCTTCATTCATCGCCCTCTGCTACGCTTTAATACGGCTGTCCTTATTTGGAGAAAGCATGCCGAATGCGGTTCGTATGTTCGTTCGTAATGCAGAAATAAGTTCCTACACGCAGTTTAGTGGAATTCTTTACAGATAGACGGAGCTACGTTACATATCTGTTGGTTCCATCGGATGAGGAAGGCTATGGGTTTATACCAGAGAGAAAGGCCAAACAAATGTTCATATTGCGATGAGCATTTTCTGCCGACAACTTTACAGTGTGCTCGCTGCGCACTTTATAGGAATCTTTGTACTGCGGGTGCATGACAATAATACGAGCAGTTAAGAAGTTGTTGTATACAATTCATAATCTACACTTGATACTTTAGTCAAACAGCATAAATGGAAGAAAAGTCCAATTAAAGGAACTATCGACTACCTAGTAAATATGAACTTCGACCGTTATTTCAAGTATGATAGTTTTTTTTGCGGCCTCACACTTGAAGTTTGATACCAACCATGCTAGGGTATCTATATATGGGTTCCATTATAGTAGTCTTATTTAGGATGGCTTCTCTGCTCTATTATGATATTGTTTTGGCTGATACCTGTTATGACCTTACTCACTAGTTTAATTGTTCCGTTAACTCGTATGCTAGAAGCAGATTTTAACTTTTGGCAAGAAATTTCACCATCCAGGTTGTACAGGTGCCATGTAACATTTTTCTACGTCGTTTTCATGCATCGCACACCATTCTAGCACTTGTATCGGTAAGAGTATGGTATTTGGAGGAGGCGACCGACAGATGAGGTCATTTGCACCATGAGGGAAGAGTATGGTAGGAAGGGTAGAGAGAAACCCGACGTCGGCATTAGCCTGCTCTTAACGAAAGGCGCCAAGGGGACCAAGGCTTAACGTCCCATCCGACGGACGGAGTGTTGCGCTTGAAATGTCCTCCACACAGCACCCAAGCTGGAATGGGGCAGCCCCTGAAAATTCTCTACCTCTGCCGGAATTTGTACACGAGCCCGCCGGGTGGGAAGCCAACACTCTAGCCACCACACCAACCCGATCCCCGTTTGTATCGGTTACAGCGCTACGATCACAAACGGAGGTCTGACCGAAAAGAAGAACTTTAACCGAATCTTCGACGCTCTATGGGATCACCTTTACCCCTCTGGCAATACCCCGTCATCCGCTGCGATACGAAACTTTTCCGTTCGTTCCAAGTCATGGCTAAGGAGAAGTTTTGGAAGGTTGAGAGGTTAGTTCGATGCATTAAAAACAGGATTGTTGGCTGAAGAGCAGAAGGGCGAAAGAATTTCACCACCGTGATTTAATTACGGAAAACAAGATGAAATTGATGGGCTTGTAAAAGCACTTTCCCTTTAACATTTCAATTTCCTGTCTATCACCTGTGAGTTTTCCATGCGATTTTTCCCCGAACATACTACGCATGGATTTTGCGGATTTAAAACCTAAGTTTAAATTTTTAAGCCATAATAGTTTAATGCTAGTCGTAAGGTTTAAGGTCAAATACTTACATAATGTTCTTTGACAAAAAATTATTTTTCTCAAATTTATGCATTCGATAGAAAAAGTTGATGTATCTGGCAATTATTATTATATTAAGTCATACGAATTTTGATTAAAAGATTTTATTCACTTTTAATTTATTTTTACTCCTATTAAAATTATTCTTTTTTGTAATTCATTCAAAATAGTCATTCTAATAATTATTTATTTGTCACGCAGAAGAAGAGGGTGCTAGGCCGGGGATTTCGCTTATTAAAAATTATTGTAATTAATTCAGCTCACTTATTTGGGTAAATGTGCATAAATTACGTAATAAGTGGGATCATTACTCATTTTTATGGAATGAAGAGGTGAATTGGTAACATTTGATCGCCGACAAAATCTCTGTGAAACAGGGAAAAAGTAACGATGCGGATATTTATGCTTCGATCTGAAGCACACTGTATGTTCATGTTGAAGTTTGAAGAGAAAGTATCGGACGAGTATGGGATCAATTAACGGGATTGAGGAGAACTTGATAGGATTATTCATTCAGGGGTGGTGAGGAAAGGAGTTTTTCGTTTCGTTTCACAATTTGGTATTCTTGAGATGGGGTAATTGAAGGAATGAAGCCGATAATGAGGAGGCAAAATCAAGGAGAGAGGGCAGATGAAGATTGAAGGGAGTCCAGTGCCCATAAAAGTTCGGCGGGAGAAGAGTTTTAATTAACAAGTTGACCAACGCCTGAGGTCTGAGAGTTCCAAGAATAACTTTTGATTACTTGATGGCGTTGCAATTCAAATTTTAAAGGGAATACTATCATAAAGAGTTTAAAAACCTGAGGATATAATGAAGTGGCATATAAAGAGAAGATTATTTGTGCATATGAATTTGTGGAGTGCAATGCCAAAAATAATTCTTTGAGAATATTTCAAAATGGAATTGAAATGCAGCTCAGAGAGTGTATCACCATGATTTGACGTTTGCAATTTAATTGAAAGTGGCTTGAGGGTTACTAAGTTCCATTAAGGAGGACTATCGATAAAATCTAAAATACATATCTCATATTCATCTGTTCTATTCCTCAATTCATCCATTTTGAATCACCCTGACCACCGTAGCCCTTAGACCCCCTTTATAATTCCGTGTGTCCCATTTCCACGTAAACGTCTTCCACCTTTCTCTGTAGAAGCCAGGAGAGGTGAAAAGCCCAAGCCAATTTCGTTCGGGCCATATTCGTAGAACTCGAACCTTTTTCCACCTTTCTCCACTCCTACCCTCGATTCTGCGCTGCCGTTGATGCCTCACCCATCGGGTCTGTTTTGTTCGCCCTGCCCTCTATAGCTTCCCCGTCTTCCCTCAAGTTTCCCACCTTTCCACAATCACTGGAGTCACGTTCAAACCCTGGGAACGGTCACGGTACATCTCCGACACATGTTGGCATTGAAGCTGTAGTCCCAGACTATTTGGAGACTCTGTCCCTTAAGGTTCGCGAATGATTGCGCTTGGAATTTAGTATTGGGGTCTTGTAAGTGAATTTCGTGAGTTTCTAGAGGTTCAATAGATTTTCTATAAACAGTTCTAGTACATGTTAAGCTTAGAAGTGAAAAAGTATCCAGATATTGTAAATCTGTGCAGACAGCTGAATCTGGGTATTTGAAATCATAATTAACTCTCTGATGTCAACTGTTTCGTTTTTTTTTACTCGAGTATGTATTAAGAAACACTAAGACATAGAGATGATATCGAAGACCAATTTTTATTGATTTGATGATCAACGGCATTTTCGAGCAAATGAATTGGTCATTCACTGAGACTCATAATCGCAATTCATTTAAGATATTCTGTAGGTGGTAGGGAAAAAAAGTCACGACACATATTTCCAATTTAGCCATTCCCAAATAATTTTAAACTAAAAAAAAACGTGAAAGTTGCAATCTACTTTTCATTCTTCAGGAACGTTACTATAATTTTAGGGTTAGATAGGTAGATTAGGAAGAACCTTGCACTGAAGGAAGGAATTGCTAGGAATCGTGCAAACTATGACGAAGCATATGAGACTAATGCTGAGGACCAAGTAATAGCGAAGACGTAGTATAAATCGCTAAACATGGGTTTTAGACGTCATTTGCTCTGCAAAAAGGGTTGAGGCCGAGGAGAATAGCTCCTCGATTGTCGCTGGATTGAAAAAATACTGCTTTTGTATTTTCCAACAATAAAATAAATTGGCGAACGAGCATATTTTTCTATTGTGATCCGATTACAAACCTCAGCAGACTGCAGAAATTAAGTGGTTTCGGATGCAATAAATTTCGAATTGCTCGTGGGTATTTTGGCATCAATATGGAATTTTTAGAGGCAAAAAATGTATAGATCTGCCGTAGTCGCTGTTATTGAGATTTTTTATGCGCACAGAGCTAAATTTATCGGAAACCCAATGTTTTTTAGGACGTAATTTTTACTCATTTTTTATATAGTTGCTATGAAGAGTCAAAGGGAAAATAAATGTTGATGTATCTGACATGCTTATATTTTTTTCTGCCCGTGCCTCGCCCAGTGTTTATTTTATCCAAAATGACTGTATTGTAGCACTTAAAAAAATATCAAATTTATTGAAGGCTATTCTCACTCGTAACAGCCGTAAAATTCAACTCCTCTTGTTCACACATCCACCATGTGCACATTTCATAAATAAATCTTTTCTTATTTTCACTTTTTATGATATACTTACGTGTTTAAAGTATATGCCTTATAATTCTATAAAATAAACATTAGGAAATTGGATATGGCTACAGTATTTGCACTCCTATTCATTTTACTGTAGTTTCTGTAACAGATTTAGTGTGGAAATGAATGTTATCTAAATGACTTTGTTAGAATAAGTTTTGAATAATAATGATATATACATTGGGCTGTGCTCATCCTCTACGGCTATAAACTTTACCTTAATACTTTTTGCCCATGCATACAATATCGCACATTTGAAATTTTGTGTGAGTGAGTGCGTGTGTCCTACGCGGACATTTGTTCCTTGGAGCAAATCCGCGAGGTGCGTGAGTGAGAGCGTGTTTTTCTTATTTTTATAATTATGTATATTCTTGTGTGTGAGTGGGTCACTGTCGTAAGCGAGAGCTTCACAAACCTGTGGGAGTGAGTGCGTGTGTCCTACGCGGACATTTGTTCCTTGGAGAAAATCCGCGACGTGCGTGAGTGAGCTGCGCGTTTGTTTAATCTCTTAGTGTTTTATCTTGTTTTCGTTTATTACTCCCCTTGTTAGCATTGTAACTTATCCCCCCCTCTGCCCACCAGAGTGCGGCCCTGGGGAATCAATTTTCTTTCAACTGTTTAACGGCCGTAGTTCGTTCAATCACTTATATCATTGCACATGTTCGCAGTTTTACTGTTTTTCCTACTTTTAAATTACTATAATTATTAGTAGCACGCGTAATTTTGTGGAAATTCTTTGTCGTAGGAATAGGAGAAATAAAAATTTGGATATGTACATATAGTAATTTATTGTGAGCATGGTCGAAACCATGCTCGGTCACAATAAATTACCATGTGGATATAGCCAAGTTTTTATTTCTTCTATTCCGTCTTTAAATTATTAACTAGGCATTTGAAGTAATTGCCCAGTAATTCTGTAAAATATTTGCTTTTTAATTGATTGAGGCAATGTATTTTCAATAAGTTACTAAATTTTCAAAAGGTTCGACGCATAAGGATCATATTGTGAACATGATGATTGCATTTAATGGTCCTTCTTTGCAAAAGGTAGTTTAATTAAGTCGCTCATTAGAGTGTAACCCATTTAATGACGTTCCTGTAAGTTGTTTCAACCCGCCCTTCTCATCCTTTTTTATCTTTAAAAATTCACGACATGAGAGCAATCCATTCAAATCTGATTTGGTGGAGCGGTTGATTGAGAAAAAAATCGCTGATTCTTTTTTCTTTAAATTCCCTCCTCGTAATTTTGGAGTGCTGTTTGTCGGAAAGAGAGATCACTCGAGAGTGGTCCTCTTACGGAATTACGATTGCGCAGTGATCTCTTTTCCACTTTAACAGCGGCAGTTGCTGATAGTCTCCTCGGGTGAAAGAGAGCGGGTTCCCTGGAAATCCTGTTAAATTTTTCGAGTGTACTTTGCTGTCTTTGCTAACTCAGCTATGCTTTCCTCCCTATTAATCGGGTCACGATACCCCTTCCAATTCCCTCCGCCTAGAAATGTTTGCCTACGTAAAAATCGATACCTACGATTTTAAGCTCGATGTCACGATGATGTATTGAAATTAATTTTGCGGCATTACGAGGTTTTAGTAGTTTTCATCTTCCATATTTTTGATTAAAAATCTTTGGCGATTATAATATGTTAATTTTTCATGATATCCTTGTAGTAATTTGGTTAAAAACTGGTTCAAAGCTCCGATTAAAAAAATTATTCCCCTGTTCAAGTGCAATAAAATGATAACTTGAGCATGTATGCTTACTTGTTCAAGTAAGTTCACGCAAAAGCACTTGACCACAATCAAAAATATAAATACGCGGAAATTAAGTGGCGGGAGGTTTAAGAGAAAGCCCTTACCTAACTATAAGACTGATGTTTTATTTTTACAATTCTCTTGTGCCTCGATCGATTTTTCATGTTGGGCTTGGGACACCTTTATGATTATGAGCAACCCAGGTTTAATATACCCAGTTTATTATATATTATGCCTTTTTAACATTAATAATGTGTTTTGGCTATTGATCATAATCCTATTTATCCTAATTTACGACCCTCAGAGTGGAAAGAGCAATTTTTTTACACGCTGTAATCAGTCAATCAAATGGCATGGTATTCTACTATTTTTTTTCGACGTATTTAGTTAGATTAGTGAAGCTCGTAAAGGTAACAGTCCGAAAGTGCAAACAAAATTGAGGTCGATGGTGAATCGAGCCATGTGGTTGTTTGTTATGGCTTGGGAAGGAAGGGGCATTTCTGAGCGAACAGTACAACAAGCGATTGTATTGTTGAGCTTGTCCGGTCCTCTGTGTGGCCACTTGTCCTTGGAGCTTTACAAAGGATTCTCTGGAACGATGGGAGTTCATCGCCTCTACCTACCTCACCATCCTCCCACATTCCCTTGGCCTTCACAACCTGGGGAAGACCGAAACCCTCCCCTCCCGCACTCCCAACCTCCCTCAACCTCTACAGTTTCCCCCCCCTTACTTCCTCCAGTTTGTGCGCCAGGTAATTAACCTTTCGTCACCCACAATATTGGAATTGCTGAGTTAAGGTGCAATGTGCCTGACAGGCATAGATGTGAAAAAAAACATTATTAACTCGTTGCACGGCTCAGTCTTTTAGCACCAAGTTTAAAGCACCATTATTAGTGTAAACGATCACTTAAATGATGTCTTATTTGCTATGTATAAACCACTTTACGCACCGTCATACGGCCCCAAACTGATCCAGTAAGATGCGATTTAACGTGGACCTTAAGCTATTAAGTATTATTATTTGAAATGTACTTTTGCATGTGAATTCAATGGGATCGGTGTTTTTATTTTGCAAACTTATTTACCTAATAATGCATTTATTTTGATTTATCGTGTGATTATTTTCTTTAATTATGCTAAATAATCCGCCACTGATCTGTCGGCATAAATTTGAAAAACAAAAGGCTACATATCGCGTGTCAAAACAAGAAGCTACTATTAACGCCAAGGGTCTATGCCACACAGTGGCACGGAAAAATGAAAACAACACTTGCGATATGCCTGTCAGATCGATTGCGCCCGACGGAAGGATAGGATGATGGACCAATATACTCCTCACGTGAGGATAAAACGAAGCATCGAAACCATGGTAGCATACTAATGAAAATATTATTTGGAAAAACAAAGTTTAATTTTTTCATCCATAACGTTGAGGAATGAATAAGGGGTTCATACTAGATTAATGTTTTGGAATCTTAATGGGAGAAGTTGAATACATTAGCCCATTAAGATCGTTTGTCTTTAAAGCAAGTATTTAGTGTTACTCACGGTATCATTCTCATAATTCATAGAGACTCTCAAATATTTCTCTGATTGAACACGAAGGTTGACTTGAAGCGCGAAGGTAGAACTTATCGCGTTGCAAGACACACGCGAGGAATTTTGTCATCAGAGTACCAGTTTCTTTCCCTCTGCACTTATACGATATTCATATAGGATTGTACGAGGGCTCGAGAATTGAACGCAGAGCTCTTGTATTAGCGATATAAAACCCACATCTCTTTAGTATATATTGCTCTTTTTGGAGCGACTAAAAATCCTTCTTTTCTCAAATCTTCAAGAATACTTACGTCGGTACAAATTCAGCCGAGAAGAAATGGCTCACTAAGGACCAGGAATCTTTATTTTACAGAATTCTACGAGACAGCGACTTCGAATTGGATCAAGCAAGTAAAAATGCGGATAATTTGGTTAAAAATTCACTGAAAGTTATTCATTTTTGCATTATGAGCGGCGCTTAACGACCCAAGCCCGCAGCGGAAGAGTTGTCCCAGTACCCAAATCACGTCGTTGCTCACGTAATTAAGGTCTTCCTAATGGAATGACTACCCAGTTTCGAGGATCGAGATAAATAAGTCGGTCTTCTTTTCGCTCCGTGGCCTTGTTTTGTTCACTGCAGTTCCTTTTTAAAGAGATAATACGCTTCGGACGTAATTTGGATTTCATACTTCCATTTGTAGACTTATGGTAGTAAAAAAAATCAAGAACTCGCAAGAACTGTCATTTTTGAGTTCGCAATGTCGGTCCTTGCTCAAATTTAAAGCGCATGGAATCTCCACCTGCTCAATTGCTGCATCTGTTATCTTTCCAGGTCATGCAAAATATCATGTAAGAGCGTTTCGGTAAATCCTGTGGAATAATGGAAGGAGGCACTTACTCTTCGGCAATTATGTAGCAGTAATGTATTCCATTTGCCATTAGTTTAATTTCAGCTCTATTTCATTACCTCATTGGTAGGTAAAACCTTGAGCAAGCTCTCATGTTTATACATATAAATCTTTAGTTTTATCATGCATCTTAACTAATTTTGTCGGGATTATTAGGGTTGAGAGCCGGAAGCATGTACATCGAATACCGGTATAGTTTTACTTTAGTTTGTATTCATGGTATACGTTGTAACATAAATTACAGGTATAGTTTTATACGATTCTTGGCTTTGATAATTTTCATATTGGTCCGTTTTGACACAGCGTTGGTATAAGTTATTTATATTAGTCAAGAATACGCATTGATTAAAAAAATTGAATTTCTATTAATATATGTATTGTAACCCTTGGTATTTTTAATTTGTGTGTAAAACATTTTTCGGAGGCAGCGATAGTTTACATGATGGCTCGTCTGAAAGATTGCCACAGAATGGAATATAAACTTAGAATAAGATAAATGTAGTTACGTGAAATACAAGTCAGTTATTTACATCTGGTAGCAATCCTATTAATTTTTGTATCCTATTTGTTGCAGTAATTTCACTTACTCTGGTTGTAACTGTCAACCATATTTACACACGGCAAATAACGTTTTATAAATCGATGCAGAACTATGCAACGCACTCTGTACGATGACTGAATACCTAGAAAATTGTGTTCGTGAGCTGCGAGCACCAGTAAAAGCTACCTTTTGAAAATAATTTATGATATTTCCCAGAATAAAATCCCTCAATTATTAATATCACTAATTATCAATTAGCTATCATTAATTTGGATGGTCACGTCTCATTGATCTGGTGAAAAAGGAATGATTGAACAAAAGTTAATGGCTGTCATCTCTATTTTTGTTGGTTTTTGTTTATGCATCAGTAAATGCTGCTTGAATGATTATGACTTCTCCTTGTATCTATTTGATTTCTATCCGTAATTAATAATAGCTAGTTGTGAAAGGTCTATGCAAAAACGTTACTGTGTTCCCTCTATAGTAGGGCTTGATTTATGCCAATTCTCGCTTTGTGCAATCATTTTTTTAAATTTTTATTTCAATTCATTTGTTCAACCGAGCTCACCGATAGAATTAATTTTCAATGTAATTTTAAAAATAATGAATTTCCTTTTGTATGCATCTGAAAGCAGTCGGTTCTTTGGAATACAATATTTGCTATTATTTTGTCCTGGAATGATAGCGAATACATGATATTTTTATTTCCTCAGGAAAGCCAATGCGCGTATCCTCTTCTAAGATTAGCCAATTCAATTTTACTCAAGGTTAATGAAAACTTGGCATTCAACCAATTTCCTCGGTTTATTACAGCAGTTCCCGATTTACCCGATTGTTAGTTAACTGAATTGAGTTGATATAATTTTCAATTTTCCTTGTATGAGTAGAAAATTGCCCAGTTCATCCAACAATTGCGTCTATGGTGTCTGTATTTCTTTTCAGTAGGGCAACGAGGGGTAATAGTCCTTTGAATGGTCCTTTTGTAATATGATGAGTCTTTTAGTTTATAGAAGCGATTTAATTTAATTTTTAAAAACTTGATGCGCCTATAATTTAATGAAAAAGATATACAGGTGCAAAAAGGATCATCATGAAATTTTCCATGAGAAAAAGTTTATGCTATGATAACTAATTCGCGTGGAGTCCTTAACATAGTAAGTGACCATATTATCTTCCACATTCCAAAGCAAGATATGCAATATAATTTTTTTGAAAAATATTCGTGGAGTGATATTTCCCCAAAAGCATATAGCTTCCGAGCTCAAATTGTAGTACTCTGGATAAAATAATCATAAGATGAAAATAAGTTTTTTCTTTACTTAGGAATGCCAGTATACTCTAATAAGAATAGATAATTCAGTTTTACTTCAAGTTTAGAAAACTTGCCTTATTTTTATATGTTTATTTCTATACAAGTCCATAAATTAGAATTCATAGCAAAAATAATTGCAAGTTTTAAAGCAAGTTTTTGTTCTTTGTGGAAACCGTAGAATTTCTAATGAATACCTGTATGTTAATTAATTTGGGTTTGGAAAACGCTACTCCAGAAAATGTCTTATAACCCTTCTATAAATAACCCTATGGCCTTTTCCTTCTCATTCTATTCATTAATATTTTTATCTTTCTTCCCCCCTACCTGCTTATGAAGCATGGTGCCTTACCACGTATCGTACAGCGTATTTTACTGTGAAGACTAATTGGAATCCTTATTACGCCAGACGTGGAATAGAATTTATTTTGAAATGGTACTTGATTAATTTTCACGTTCTTTCAACTGTGGCTATTCATCAACAGCTGCTATCCATAGTCTTGCAATGTACACTGTAAATTAATTTTCATAGCAAAATACTTATCGGTGTACCGCCCCCTTCTTACATCTAGTACTCACTCCATCAAAGTCCCCTATTTTTAAAAACTGAAGTATATTTTGCTTCAAACCGTACAAGTTTATCGTGACACTTACGTCATCGCCTGTCAATCCGAAGGTCGCGAGTTCCAGTCCAGCCAGGTTTAGGTTTTATCTTTCCAGAGAATGGATACTCTTGAATGCTTATTGATACCTTTATGCAAAACCTCGATTTAAAATTCCAATAAAGTGCTGGTTTTTGTGGCATGAAAATGTATAAAATCATTCGTATCGCTATGTACCAGTCATGCGAATTACCCTAAGCAAGTCTCTTAAGCACGTGCAAATACTCAAACTAACTCTTTGTTAACTAGAGCAAGTAAGTGAAACGGGTTGGATAAAAATTAAAAAAGAACGCAAAATTATCGTAAAAAATAATGAGGTCTAGAGAAAGATAAAAGTCAATACGAGTCCCTTATTCGTATAAAGTAATTGCACTTTGTTACGTGTCTCTTCGGACTTTCTTGAGGAGGGGGACGGTGAAAAGTCATTTCCGCTCTTCTTGATACATAAGTAGGAACGAACAGCCCTTTTTTTAAGGACGAGTTGGAATTTTGCAAGATGAGATTTTTTTTTCAATTTTTTGCGCTGTTTTAGCACGGAAAACTTCTTTAATCAAAAAATGGTAGGGTTGAAAAAATGTTGAGTGGTGTCTCATTTCCTCTTTGGGATTTAATTAATTGGGGAACATCGCAAAAAAGAACGCAATAAAGG
Organism: Ischnura elegans; assembly: GCF_921293095.1. Taxonomy (NCBI): domain Eukaryota; kingdom Metazoa; phylum Arthropoda; class Insecta; order Odonata; family Coenagrionidae; genus Ischnura; species Ischnura elegans. The sequence goes on along the minus strand of NC_060250.1, from coordinate 41,384,034 downwards.
ATATATTTTGCCAAAGTTTCCTGAAGTGGATGGGATCCTTTGAGCTACCTTAATTTTTAATTTCATTTTTAAAATTTTAGAAAATATTTTTTGAAAAGTTGAATATTGCTTTCAATTATGTTTTATAACTGGTATCTCTTTCAATAATACTACAATTAAATAATAACATTTCAGAAGACTGTAAACACTCAAGAGCCAATGTATTTCTAATAAAAATATATTAATTAATAAATAGATAATAGATTATAAATTTTCCTAATTAATTCTGTTAACGCACACAAGGTTATGGTCTCTAATTGATGCACCTGACGATTATACGACTTTGAAAGGGTGTACTATTTATCGTAAAAAAAGAAACAGTTTTGTAAAGATAGGATCTTTGGGCTGCTTTTACTTTTTTTGTGGGAAAAGATACTTTCCTGGGCTTTTTCAATGACTTATCCCAGCTATTAGTCAACAGTTCATATTTTTATCGAATACAAATGTACAGGTAGTTCCATTCTGCAAAAGGTAAATCCAACTATATTTAAGGTTTCGTTGCTGATGCAAAGATATATTTGTTTGATGTAGTCTTTAATACTGCCGCATGGGTGGTCGCGGAATTCGTAATAAATGCTATGGCATAAATTTATTTGTTCCGTGAATCGAACCACAGGCCTTTTTCTTTTCGATGCACTTATAAATCTTGATATCGTGATTTTAAAAGTCTTCTTAATGTAAAGGCAACAAATGTGGACGTGGTAGTCTCCTGCGAAGTGGTCCAGAAAGTCCTAGGTTCGATTCTAATTAATAGGAATATTTCCTATTGCTATCATTGAAAAATATTCTTTTATGATTGGATAGTAAGGCTTGGATCGGATGGATTGACTGGGAGAATAAGTAATTAAGCTGGAACTAATGCCATTGAAAAGAGCGACGCAGAAAAATATCTACTCTTTGCTTCGATTCGATTGTAACAGAATAATTATTATCCTTAATTTTCCAGGAAATTACCACTGCGCCAATACCCTAATGCGGAAGCTGCAAATTTTTGTTAACTTGATTCCGTAATGCCTTATATTAACTAAAGTTTTAAAGTAAGGTAGTGGGAGGCAGAGCGATAAATATCCAGAATTTCATGCGTCAATCAAAAAAATTACTTAGTTTCAGATTTAGTTTTATAGTATACTAAAAGCAACAAGTATGACAAAGCGTTGAATCCATTGGAATGTATGACGAAAGCATGCGTTAGCATCTTCTTCTAGCTTAAGATCCCCGGTGATGGCAATGACTGAGAGGTGAATTTCACATTTGAATGATGTGAGAATAGATATAAAACCAATATACATATCACGAAAATCATTTCCACAAAAAAATTAATGTGCGGTGATTTGCAAGTTAGCTTCAAACCGGACACACATACTTGTACCGGTTAATTTGGAAAAAAGTTGGTGAGTTTGCATTCAGACTGGCTGTTGAACAAACTTCAGCATTTGTTTTTCGAGGTGAATATCTTTCATATTTATTTTTTTAATCTTTCCTCTCAGATTTTTACTGATTTCAAGTCCATAAAATTAAAGAATACCGCCTTTCTTATTTTATCCCCATATAACATTTTTTTCTTAGACTAAAAGTCGGAAAAGGAAGATAAAGCGATGGGATAAAGAGAAATATTTTTCATGGCAACTTTGAAAATCCACCAACCGGTAGATATGTTTTCATTTTCTCTCGGAAAAAGTGGTTGCTGTTTTATTTAGCTTATGTCACATCGTGCTAAGTGCTAGAGTGGAGAAATGAAAACATTAGTCGCAGAGGAAACAGCTTAACGCATGACTGAAAGAAGCAGAGAAGGTCAGAGTTTTTGAATGGGAAACGGATTAAAGAACATGGGATTGTGAGGAATACAGGGATCATCCAAATTTTATATTCACGGAGAAGTGAATTGACTAAAATTAGGGGACGATTTTAATTAACAGCCCAGCTTTTTAGTCTCCGTTTATATGTATTTCACGTAACTCTAGTAAATTTATTCGTAAAAATGTATCATGTTAAATTAAAGCCTGCATACCTCCATCAAAGATACCATCTGAACCTAAAATATCTACTTATGAGTGTTAAATCAATTTTAATCATGCTTACACTCATCTCTGTTCAACATATTTTATCCACATGACTCTGATGGCTTATTTGCAACCAATATCTCTATAACATACTGTTTTTTCCCTAGTAAACGTATATCAGATCTGATGTCAACTCACTCTGGATTCCATATCACTTTATTTGAACTATTTTTCCCCAGGCTTGCTTTTGAAGTCTCACTTATCTGAAGTGACTTAATATTGTTTAGTAATAAAAAAGTTGAGCTTTCTATGCTAATATCACCGGAACTCGGGAATTTGAAATCCAAACGCTTTACATATTTCTTATTACTGCCATATTCTTATATTTATTTCAGTATTTTATAGTTTCAATCAATAATTCCCCTTGTCATCTACCAATTTAGTTGACTAACCCTAACTTGTTTCAATAACACTCAAATGTAATTAGAACAGCATTTTTTTGCAATTATATGTATCTCTGAACTGATACCAATTACTATGAACGTATTCCTGCGCCGGATGCAATGGCTTAAAAAAATATTTCCTTACATCAGCTACGTCGAGTACCACGTCAGTTAAAAAAGCCACCTTGTATTGCCGTACACGACAATGGTACGAAGGACCTTTCCTTAATTATCAGGAGCTAACAATAGCGCAACCGAGGAACAAAATTTGCTTTCATGACGGCAATTTCTTTTCCATTAAGGTTATTGCTTAATGTTCCTATTACAATGCATTCCATCGAGAAATCAAGCAGAGTAATGAGAGAGTAATGTACCATGTCCATTCTGAAATATTAAATATAATGTATTTTCATAAATCTTTTATAAAGGCCAACTCAGAATGTGAACTAGTAGGAAAAATGTCTGGTTCACGGAAATAACTTTTTCATGGCAAAAAAAGGTGAATGCATGTGTTCGTCATCGATTCCAATGGCTTCCGTTTTTTTTTTTTTTGGGTTTTTGCTTTTTACATGTTCCTTGCTAAGGTTTTTAAGTGCTTTGTGATGGATGAAAGCATCAATGGTCTAGAATTATTCTGTTTTGATGTTTGACAGTATCATCTACAACATGCACCCTTTTTCCTCTCTTTTTTTCTATTAACTCCCGTCAACCGATAAACAACAAAACGGGAGTAAAATCTGAAAGATGGAGTCAGCATATGAAAGGCTGCGGCAAAATCTTTCCCATAAATATAGTTTCCGATTGATTTATCTTTTTCAGTGTGCCTCATCCAAGATGTACCTCAAGAAAGCTAGCAGCGATACAAATTATGAATTTTTAAAGAAATAATATCTCTCAGATTTTTTACGAAGGCAAGAACGAGTAAAGGTGTTGAAACATTTACCATACCCTACGGGCATATTCTTTTCCATTGCCAGAAAAAAGGTTTATGCATCAAATCTTTGTCGACTCTCAAGGCTTAAACTTTGTTCCTCAGCATGAATCCTTTTCTGTTACTATAACGTTTTCGGTTTCCCCTTTTTTTGAGTCGTATAATTGATCAGGAAACATCAAACGACCCCATTTCTCTCTTTCAACTTAATTATTTTGGAGGAAGGAGTCGATGATCGAATGCGTTTGACGTGTAATCCGGGCTCGAGTGGAAAGTATAGGTAGCTCATAGTACATGGAAATATATAGAAAGTATAGGTACACTTAGCAAACGAATGAGTTCAAAGACTTAATGGGCTGAAGACTCAATGGCAAACAAGGTAGTGTAATGTTCTTTGGGAAGACTATTTTCTCGTTGGTTTTTTTCGTGTAAAAATGGTTTGCCTTACATTGATATATGCCATGTATGCCCTTGTATGTGAATGAACGATAGCACATTTTTTTCTGGCTGATTTAAATACTTAGTTCCTATAATAAAATAAGTGAACTATAATTATAAATCGTCTATTTCACATGTTAAATGTATGAATATTCACTAGTGCATATTTTGGTGGAATGCGGGTATTTTTTTTATCACTACTCGAATGAAAATGGCAAATGAATTTGCATTCTGTTTTTGGCACAAAAGTCATTCTGAAAAACTGCCAACAAATTTGGCAGCTGTGCAAAAAATCCATACGCCAGTTTATCCAGATTATCTAGCTTTCATCCTTGCGAAACGTTTGGCTAGAATAACTCGTGTACTATACCTCTTAGTATCTTGGCCACAGCTCAACGCGCCTTGCGTATTTGTGTACGCATCAATTTTCATTAAGAAGTACTGGAGTAAAGCTCCCCTACGGAAGAACGATCTACTATGCTACAAAATGGTCTCTAATTAACCCGATTGACTTAATAGGGTGGTTTCCTTCATCTAAGACAACGAAAGGCATTGACTGCGATTCGTTTCCCAAAATTAGTGTATTCATAATATACAAATTATTTTGTTTTTTTCCCCCAGTTTAGACGAATGTTGATGGTCAATTTTAACCTCATTTGGAAAAGGCTAGACTGGCGGCGATGCAATGCCACTCCACCTGTCGTCACAGAGACCTAGATTCTGTACGAGAGGATAGGAGTTTTACATCGCCTGAGATTACCAATGCATGCATGAGTCACAGAGCTCAGGGAAACATTTATTTATAATCACCTGTTAAAACTGCCTAAGGTCGGAAAGTTTCCTTCGTTTGATAAGGTATCAATAATCCTTATTTTAGCCAAGTGCTACCAGCTAGCAGGGCACTCTGCTACCTGAAGGCATCCTGTGTCGTAAAGCGTCAGCGCGCAAAGCCTCGCCCCAAGGTCACCTCACGTGCGGCAGCGGGAACCAGAACGACGTAACACGGGATTTTCCCAGCATTCATACTTAGCCGTCGAGTTTTCGCGCTTGAAAATTTTCACTTGTCATTTAATCGCGAAAAATAGAATTTGCCATTTATAAATCTAAAAGCGTGAAATACGTGCTCCAGGAATAATTATCTTTCGATTTAGGCAATTATAAAAAATAGGAAACCACCCTATTGTTGAGCATACGTTTTACCGATAGTGTTCAGGAAATGTGCCCGTATTGTAATCCCCACTCCTAATTTTATTCGCACAATCAAATGTGGCGTATTTTCCATGCATTCAAGCTTTATACCTGCGACTTCTTGGAAACTTAAACCAATCTACTTAAAATTTGTACACACAAAATGCAAGGCTATATTGATTTCCATAGAAATAAAATTATCAACCCCGGGAAAGAGTGACCACAAACTAAGTTGGAAGTGTCAATCGGTGATGTGCCACTAATGCTTGTTAACTTATTCTTTAACTATGTACAAAATTTTAATTGAATTGGTTGAGCTCTTAGGCATTCAGAGGCATTTCTTTTCGTAAACGAAATTGCTCGTTAAGATTTTAAGAAACTCAGTCTTAAGGTAGAGATGGCGCAACCTTCTGAAGAACTGTTGAAGAATTTTTGTCATTTAGACGCGTCATCTTGAACAATTTCACAGCGTATTACTACAAATGTTTGGTAGTTCGTTTTAAATGGTTGCTTGTCACTTATTATAAACTGACCAATCGTACTGTTTGATTATATAAAGATGTATTTTAAGCGCTAGCTTTTTAACTATGTTTAAACCAAAGGCAGTTTTCCCATATTTGCTCATATTTTCAACCTCAACACTTCTATCTAGGTACGTTGTTTCTCTAAATTTAAATGCCCCGGTACGCAAAGTGTTAATAGGTTTAAATTATTTTAGGATATTGATATTTTTGGGTTAAAAACTCAAAAAACTTACATGGAAAAAAATTGGGCGTTTTTTATTTCTTACAATATATGATTTTAAAAATGCGAGTCTACTGCCATTTTGAAAAATTCCCTTCATTCATTAACGTTGATTTGTGCTTTGGGGTATCTTAGTGTCTATTAGAATTAAGTGCAAAATTTTTGGCCAAAGTGTTGGCATATTTTTTTTAACTTCATCAGGGCTTATTTCTAAGTGTACATGAATGCATTGCGTATCCATTAAAAAATCTCTGATGAAGTTATTGGAATATGACAAAACGTGGCCAAATATTTTGCATTGAATTCTGTAATACCTACACTTCAAGTGACTATAAAAGGTTTAAAATTGTGGTTAAGAGAAAGAAAAACCTTCCTCCGATTTAAGTAAACTTAATTTTTAATAATGAGACCATCAAAAAGCTAACTGTTTTTGTTTCAAAAAAAGAAAAGATTGCTCTCTCACCGAATGATGGAGAAGAGATCGAAACATTCAAGTAGCCGTCGTTTGGTCTTTGTCACCACGCACTCTCTTGAAACTTAAAGACATTTCTTTGCTCTCCCTTCTTCCTCGGGGATACTTTGAAAGAAAGCTCCAAGGTCAAGCGGCCACACAATGGACCGGAAGATTTCAACAGAACCTTCCCTCAACACAGGAGCGCAGCTTCCACTCAAAGCAAAAAAAAAAAAAAAAAATCTCGTGGCCCCAATTCACCCTTGGCCTCAATGTTTTTTTGCTCCCTTGAAATTGCTATCTTTACTATCTCCACTTACCTGATATAAATGCATCTAAAAATAATGTTTGATAAAAATATATTTCAAATAGAGTAGGCCAATTAATATTGATAATAATTTATGCGTTTTGCGGAAATAGAAATAATAGCTACTTAAACGAATCAATCAGTAAAGTTGCTTTAGCTTATCGAAAAACGAAAATAAACTTTGCTATAAAATTCCTAACGAAGTTAACAGCGGAAAGTTGATGCCTTCACTTAACTAGGGATAAAATATATTGAATATTTTTTTGTTATTTTGGATGTTATGAAATTATGCTTAAATTTAAAGCAAAAACCTGATTATGCACCTCAAAAAACCAAGTGTGATGAATTATTCAAAGCTAATTCCAAACTTTTCAGGAAAGGAAAAACTTTTTAATTTTGACTGAATTAATGGGGGAAAAATGCGTCAAAATTTCAATTGAGACGTCGTGCGATAGGGCTTAATGGTGGACTATTTTTTCAGTGTGAGAATGAATACATACTTTCACAAGTTCAAACTATCAAAAATATGCATGATTTGAAATAGTTATCCTAGCAACAAAATAATCACCAGATTCATTACGAAAATAAACAACTACTGCCACAAAATCAAGTTTTTATCTACCTATCGCCATAGTTAAATGGATAAAAATGTGCGCTTCGACTTTAGCTTGACAATTAGTTTGGGATCTGAGGAATTCTCTAATCATGCCTCGATTTGTAGTCAATAGCATTAGCATAGCTGAAATAAGGAGTTCTAATGAAAAAAGTGAGTATCTCCAAACTTAAAAAAATACATGTTATTACAATGACAGTGGATAGAGAGCGTTGGAAAACAATGTTTCTATGCAATCTAATCCCTGAAAAGTACAAATTTTATTTTAGGAGTGTTCAATATTATATAATTTACCACTAAAATGGAGAATAACGAGTTCTAATGAAAAATTTACTATCTCCAAAGTAAAAAAACGCATGTTATTTCCATGACAGCGGATAGAGAGCGTTGCAAAACAATTACATTTTATGAAATTAGAAAATGATAGTTGAGAAGGCAAAATTCCTCTCTTTTGTCTCTCAATAACTTCACGAAGCCACGAAAGAACTTACTTCCTTGGAATCAGGAGAGAAAGACTATTAACCAATGCTGCTATCACGTTCGAAAAAGAGAGAATTACGCTTTTGTAATTCCGTAAGAGCCTTCCCGTATGATCTTTGCGGACCGTGTGTTTTCCAAAAATGTGACTCTTGAACTACGAGAAAGAATTTGTAAAAAGGAAAATGATGGGTGATTATTTCCAAATCGGATTTGGAATTTGTAATGCTAAAAAGTTAACAGAAGTTTTCACCGTCTCCAACAAAGGATGGCCGACTAGGGTTTAAACAACTTCATGGATGGAACTTGAATGGAAACATTCTCATACTCCAACAATTGACGATTTAATCCGATTTTTGAAAAATTGGAGCCTAAAAATGCAATCATGTTGTTCACTGTAAAATCCATTGGTCTAAAATCATTTTAAAATTCGCTATTTTGAGGAAATAGTTTAGCTTAACCAATTAAAAAAATATTTTACTGTATCACTACGGTTTTAATTCAATTACGTAGGTTGTTATATTAAAAATTAGTAGCAAGGGGAAAAATGCAAATATGCGCAATATGAATGGGCAAAGAGGACAAAGGTTAATTATATGGCCCGTAAAGATGAGTACAGGGCAATGCATATTTAATTATTTCTCAAAGCCCTTCATTACAGAGTCATTTTGATACCATAAACATTTACTGTCAGAATAATCCCTTAATATCAAATGCAGAAAAAGTCAATAGGGGCGTCGTATCAAACATGTTGGGTTTCAGAAAAAATTAGCTCTGCATAGGAAAAATAATTAGTGCATCAAACCCAGATCATGATAGATATTTATGAAAACGCTTTACAGAAAAAAACATAAAAATTTTGAAATAATAACAGAAAACAACAAAATATGAATTATACAGCGTTCGTAGCTATTCGTGTCATTTGGCCACGTAATGGCCGCAATAATTTTCGGTACTACAGTAAAGAAATATTTTCTTGCTGCGATGTGCAATAAAACTTTATTACCTTTAAATACTATTGACTACAGATTCAATTAAAATTGGTCTTTAAAGTCTCCTATGCACTCATTGTAGAATGTAATTGCATAAAATACGAAGAACATGTGACACATAAGGGTCTAACAATGACGTGAAACATGTGAATCCAGATGTCAAAACACATTCCCAATACATCTGAACACTTCAATGCACCCAGTTTTAGTATGTAAGCCCTCACTCACAGGACATCCATTGAACCTCTAGCAACTCACGGAATTCACTTACAAGACCCGAATACACAATTCCTTTCGCAATCAGTCGCGGACCATATGGGACGGAATCTCTAAATAGTCCAGGACCCTGGATTCAATGCTCACGTATAAGAAAGAGTCGGCGACGGACAGTGACCATGCCAACGAATTGGAACGTGACTCCAGTAATTGTGGAAAGGTGGGAGACCTAAAGGAACACGGGGAAGCTGCAAAGGGCAGGACCAACAAAACAGACTCGATGGGTGAGGCATCAACGGCTGTGCAGGGTCGAGATGCTGACTGTAGAGGGGTAGAAAAAGGTTCGAGTTCTAGGTAAGTGGCCCAAAACGAAATTGGCTTGGGCTTTTCACCCCTCTGGACTTCTACCAAGGAAGTGCGAGACCCCTTAGTTGAAGACGTTAACTTGAAAAAGGAAGGATCTTACTTGGAATCGCAGAATAAAATGTGTGTCAAGAGCTGACGACGGTCTGAGGGAGGCAAAGAGGAAGGAATTGACGTATTGTAGAGAAATATATTTAAGAATACATCTATATTTTAGGTTAGACAGACAGTCATTGTAAATAGATCTTGGAGAATTACAAAATCATACATTACATAAAAAAACCTGACTGCTTAGATACTTGCATTCATTTGAAAAATAAATATGAAGCTTTTAGGGATTTTAAACGAGAATAGGGTGGTTTCCTATTATTTTTTTACTGCCTAAATCGAAAGATTATTACGCCTGGAGTACGAATTTCACGCTTTTAGATTTTTAAATGACGATATCTATTTTTCGTGATTAAATGAAAAGTGAAAATTTTCAAGCGCGCGAAAATGCGACGGCTAAGCATGAATGCTGGGAAAAGCCCGTGTGGCGCCATTCTGGATCCCGCTCCTCCGTGTGAGGTGACCTTGGGGCGAGAATATGTGCGCCGCTGCGATGCAGGTTGCTAGCAGGTAGCGCATGGCTTGAATAAGGATTATTGATTCCCATTAAAACGAAGGGTACTTTCCGACCATAGGCAATTTTAATAGGAGATTATTAAGAGATGTTTCCCTGAGCTCTGTGCCTCGTGCATGCACTGGTAATATCAGATGCTGTATATCTCCTACCTACTCGTATAGAAACTAGGTCCCTGTGAAGTCACGTGGAGTGGCATTGCATGGGCGGCAATCTGGCCTTATTCAAATGCGGTTAAAATTGACCATTGCCATTCGTCTAAACTGCGACTTCTAAAACCAAATAATTTGTATATTATGAATACACTTAAGTTGGATAACGAATCGCCATCAATGCCTTTCGTTTTCTTTGATGAAGGAAACTACCCTACTGCCGTTGCTACGTTGAAGCATCATCTTTATTTTTTTAGGTTAGATACATAGTCCTCTCAAATGGATTTTGAATATCCTGATTCTATCGTGCATCAAATAACAAAGATTAATTTCTGCGTTTTGCGTCGAAACATCATAACCAAGAAACTATGTATGAGCTCAAAAATAGCTACCTAAAATATAACATTTGAAATGCATTTAAAATTGGCCAATGCATTTTCCTACTTCTGAATTTTATCAGACGCAATGGATATTTAAATTGTTATTTTACAAGATATACGAGGATACATTACACGGGATAAACAAACCAAAACTGAAAAATTACGATATCCGAAGAAATATTACAAAAGTGCTGTTATCCCAAATAATTAACTCACTTGGAAACCAAATTATTGCCACGACGAAAAGTCATAATTTAATTTTATGACCTTTTCTCACAAAATACTTCATTTTCCGGTTTTTATCCATTTGGTTTCATACTGATACTCCCCATTCAAAATACCTTAGCTCAACCAAGTCCATTTATTAATTGCTCATGTGGAATGCATGGCATTTAAAAAATATTGTTATCTCTGATGTTTAATTCTGAATATTATTCTGGCCGTCCGTATAAACGATTAAGTCAAGTGAATATTGAGTGCTGTTTTTATTTACAAACGATAGTTTACGGCTAAGAGTATGCCCGGGTGTTAAAGGTTAATAATGTGATGGCTGCTGGTAGTACTAAGTCTCAGTATAGATAAGCCATGAAATGTTTGAAGGTTCTGGGAACAGATCGTGTCAAACGAATGTCATCTTCTAGTATGGCTACGCTGAAACCAAAACCAGCCTGACCCTCGTTTGATATCTTTGATAGCTAAGCCATGCTGTCATTTTGAAACGCCAGGATGGACCACCAGCGGCCGACGACGCTACCACGCTGTCCAACCGCTATCGGAATAACGTCAAAGGGATGTATACGGATGGCTTTGCTAGAGATGATGGTCTTATGCCCAGGAATCAGAGTATCGGAACGGAGGACGGAATTAATGATGAAGACGCTATATATTCGTTCTCCTAGAACCTCTAAAGCGTGTACATAAGAATAAATAGAATAAATACTGTGTAGGCTCCATTAGAAACTCACGGTAAGGTAACCTTAAGGTTTTAATTTGCGATACCTTCCCATTACAAATAATGACAAATTTTCACCTATTTTGTAAGTTAAATATGTTTAATGGACACAAAGTTGGGTTTTTTTACCAAAGCACTTGACCTAGAGATAAAACTGTGTTACGAAATCCGGGCTGTGTCCAATAAATATGCTTATTGAATCTAACTATCTATTGCAATTTAATTTTCCTTACTCGGATCGAAGGCTCCATTGGAGTTATTTTTATCACCAAATTTTCTTATATTAATTCCTCTGCCAGTGGAACCTGGTTCACTTTTGAATGAAGGATTTGAGCTAATGGATTACTTCGGAACAGAATAATAGAACGAACAATGTGATTCTAAAGCCTTTTTGTCGTTCCGTGCCAATTGCTTTATCAAAAACTATCCCTCAAGTCGATTTCAATTGCAAACTAAGCACAAAATTGCCTTTTACCGGTCCTAATTAAAGGAAAATGTGTTAATTTTTACCTGGGCCGTATTGGTGCGTTGCAATTTATTTCCAAAACTCCGTAAATTTCATAGAAAAAAATTTCACGCTGAGATGATGAGGGATAATGAACTCAGTTTGACAAGTTGAGGAAAAATGCTGAGGTGAAAACATAAAAATATAGAAAAGTAATACCAGTCTCCAATTGGAGGCGAGAGTCAGGATGTGAGGCAAACTAGGATGCCTTTCTAAGGATGGCAAAAAGAGCAAATAATATTATTGATGATGGGAAAAAGAATAAATTTGTATTACCTTACTCACATTTCAAATTTAACATTTCTGCTTCAAGCAAAAGGACAAAGGATGGGGAAATGTCTTCCCTTTCTTCCTTTTCTTTACGATGATAAACTGGGCGATTGGTAGGTAAGGTTTGTAGCCCTGTTTAATGTTTTTTTCGCTTTCTATTGGGCAGAAACCATGCGTCTTCTTTCCTCCATCGCGCGAAAGTTTTCGTATCACTGATCAAAAAAGCTTCCTTTTTTCCTTAGGAGTTCCACTCTCCTCAAAATCGGACCCCGATCTAGACTGACTTCTACCCTTTTGGCTTCGAACCTTCAAACTGACCCATTCTTCAAGCTCTCCTCTCCCGTCTGATTTATTCAGCCTCTTCTCAACTCCTTCGCTTTTTTCCATCCCTTTACGAACTCTCGACTTTCAACAGAGATCCAATCCTTCCTGAGAGACTAAACTCACGGAAGTTTTTCTTTTCACCCGGACATCCGTTATGATTCAAACATTGCTGGCTTAATTTTGTGGAATTTCCAAATGCGCATTTTTCTTCATGTTTTTTTCCTTCTCGGAGAGCCATGATATTTTTAAAATTTATATCTAGCTAAAATCTAATCTGACTCCCGCCCTTCCGCCCTTACGTCTTCGAAACTCTAATCTATTCTTTAAAATCCTCATACTCTTTCGATTTATTCAGCGTAACTCCTTTACATATCTCCTCCCTCTCCTTTGCGAAGTATCAAAGGTGATCTAAGTGTCTGTTCCCCGAGCGGATACTAATGGAATATTTCTTTTCTTTTCATCCGAACATCCTTTTATTAAATAATTGCAGAATTAACTTTCGGAAATTTCCTGATGTGGATATGACTAATCTCTAAATGTTCGTAATGGTTTTTTTATTTTATTGGTTTTATTTTCGTTTTTAGTTATTAATTTCCACCCTCATGATGTACCATTCCACAACCTATTTCTCTCGCTTTTTTAACCTAGATATTCTATGAATCTCTTTCTACCTCAGCTCTTTTCCGCGCCGTATTACCTTGCCCAATTTTTGAATGACAATGTCGTTGGATTCCTTTCTACTCTCTTTCGTTTAAAATCCCCCTCGTGAACTTGCCTCGAGTTATTTGTTGCCAGTAGACTATATATGTGCAACTAACTCTAAAAAGAATTGGGGTTGTTATCTCGATAAGGAAACAGCACTTGTAGGGTGAATAATTAAGTGCGGAACTTAGAAATTCATTATTTTTCCCATTATCAATGGTATACTTTGCTCCTTTCGGCATCCTTAGAAAGGCATCCTTGTTTGCCTCGCATCCTGACCCTCGCTTCTCATAGGAGACTGGTATCATTTTCCTATTTCTTTATGCTTTCACCTAAATAAATACTTGTTTCTCACCGTTTCAAATTGGGTTCTAATCATGTAATAATTAAAAATAATTAGAATCAAAATTTTAAATTATGGCAGGAATCTAAAAAATTCTCTCCCCTATTTTGTCCCGAAATTCCTTATCATAAATTTTTATTTGAAAAAAGAAAAATGCTAAAATGATTATGTGGAACAATTTTGTAATTATTTTCCCTGCCCTAACCATTTCGTTACCTTTAGAAACTTTCAATCATCCTTACTACTGCCTAAAAATGGCATTAAATTTTGAGCGTACATGTATTTCTTTAAATATACTTTTAAAATAAAATTTGATCGCCAATGTACGGAAATTTAATGCGACCAAAGTTATTCCTGTGAGATCATTATATAGGCCGGAATCTTTATCGATGAAATTTTGACTAAAATATTATAGGTAGAATGTAACTAAAACGATAATAAATAGTAACAAGCTTTCATCAGATCAAGTTGGAGGTCATTTGAATATTCATAATAAAGTAGAAAATTATGTAATTCACTCAGAATTAATGCAAATTTTTGATTAAAAATAATAATAAATCATAATGACGCTTACTCATGCAAAAAATTCGGGGTAAGAGGTTGCGCTATTTCCGTAGGTTAAGTTTTTTGGGTAAACTGAATTATAAAATTTTATTTCATTTGTATTTACGGAAATTAAAACAAAGACAAATAAGCAAATAACATTCGATAAAGAAGTAAAACTTATAAAATTCATTATGACCACATTCGTCCGACGTTAGGCAAAAGATAAAAATTGAATAAAATTCATATCAATGGTATTTTTATGAAACTAAAAATATCAGATATATTTTCTTTCCAAATTCTATTTTATAAGCAGCCAGTTTATATCGTGAAAAGGTATCGACGGAAAAATCTACATGAATCTCGTATCTCGAAGGCTTAGATAGTATCCCCAATATTATGGAATAGCGTATAGCCCGTAAACGATTACTACTTTACCCCAGTTTAAAGAGTTGAAAATGCGGCAAAGTGTCCGTAGAAATGTCTTTAAGAAAAGAGAATTAAACCACTAATTTCTCCATCCAATTTCCTCCATTAATCCAATATCAGATATGCTCCGTAATGGGTTGTCGATTAACGATCCCTGGGGATCACTGAATAACTACGAGAGCAAAGGCGATCGCTATTTGGTGGCACATTAGTGCACTTAACTTGCGGCGCAGTAGAAACAAATGGCCTGCGGTAATACTGCTGAGAAACTAAGGAAACTGTTCCCATGGTAAAGAGATAAATGCGGAAATTAAGAAGAAAATATGGACATTTGAGGTCACCTAGAGAACCACACGCAGGCAGATCACATAAAAACTGTAGTTTCGGAATTTCAAATGGTTGGATGGAATAGCAACTAACCTTGATGAATTTACGAACGGGAATATTATGTATCAGCAATAGACGTGTCTAATTCAAACTGATATATAATCATACTTAATGATATTTTTACTATATAAATCGTTCAAATTGACTTAACATCTTTAAAAGTATTGCAATCCATTTTTACCAGTGTAGCGGAGGGATATTTATAATACTAAGAATTTTCACTCATTATATATGAATTAGGGACTATTGTTTCGTCACGAAAATAGAAATAGTTGAAGGACAATAAACATTCTGAACAAAATTCATTAGAAAAGTAGAAAAAAAATTATTCCGAATTTTTTTTTCTACTTTAAGACTTGTCGACTCTATCGTTTACTGATGGCTAATTTCCAATCATTATTTGCGCTTTTTAGTATTTTTCACAAAATCACCGTGTCTGGATACAAGAATAAAATGAAAGAAGTAATACTAATTCAATATTCAGATATGTGAAACGAATATAATATATCCGTTACATAATTTCATTCGTCCCTCATCCGATTATTATTTTTTATTGTGAATACTGTACTGTACCAGTGGTGTGATGAAGCATTTAGCAGTGCCGGAACGCACTTTTCAAAATTGATAAAAGTGTTTTTTGACTGTTAGGTCTTTTCTTAGTCAGTGCCGGAACGGTGTTCCTTCGCGATCCGGCACCATGACACCACTGGCATTGACGAATAATATCATTGACCGTTCCCAGAGCGAGAGTACCACTAATAAAATATACTTGTGACGATGAGAATGGATATAATGAATGAAAATATTTTTAACTATAGAATGCGTGCAAAGTTGACAAGACCTAGCTTATTCGTTTCTAATTTGAGTGTCTCCACAAAAGTACGCTGCTGGCTATTAGGCGATAATTTCTTTGATGACTGCTGAGAAGGTGTACTACAGTCCTTTTTCCATTACCTATGAATCAAACCATAATAAAATGTCACGCCTACAGGTAAATACGTTCATTGGAAACTTATATAAGCCGAAAGAGCATCTACAAATGTATGAATGCCTTCTTTCACTTGTTATACGTAAGTATAGTGCCAGGGTATTTGTAATACTAGGAACGCCACCCGTTATATTTGAATTTGGTGCTCATTTTGTTGCCTAAGTTGAAATAAATAATAGAAAGAAAATACCTAATAAGTGTTTTTATTAACGAATACTCTCGTTTGAGGTAGTGCCAAGGTCAATGCCTTGAAGCGTACCCTTGACTCAGCACGAGAACGAGACGATGGGAAAATTTTCAAGATAGCCTCCCGATGCCTCACATGAGACCCGTATTCTTGTCCTAAATCCCGCAAGTAATAGGTAGCATTCGGGAAATCTGCGATGCTGATAACCATTCAGACAACACCATTCAGCGCCGTGACCACAAGAGATGGGATTATGGACCACAGTAGAAGATAGGAAATTGCACAATACCTATATCCACGCTATTCCAACTTGCCATTTCTACCTCACATACGTAGCAGAAAGGTTAAATGGAAAAACGCGCGCACTCATAAAACGGATGGGATCCTTGGAAAAGAATCACGTTAGGAGTAAAAATTGAAATTGCTGCTTAGTGCTAAGTTTGCGCCAAAAGAGGGAAGGTTGATAATGAACAGATTAGTGTGAAATCTCGTGCACTTTTATTTTTTGACAATTTAGGATAACGAAATAATAATAAAGTTACTCCATTAGCTTTATAGACATCTTAGCTTTATAGGCATTTTTAACATGGAATTTTATGGAGCATGATATAAGTTACCTTCTAGTTGACTATTACTAGCACATCTTGTAAGATATATTAATCACGTAAAATGTGGTAAAAATAATCTCATGCAAAATGAAAGAACTAAATAAAGTAAATGTACCCTTAGTAAGACATTTTTTTGAATTTTTATGGCGTTACAAATAAGTTGTAGGTCGATATCATGTTTTAAAGAGGAATAAAAAAATAAGTATATGTTCCTTCACATGCTACCACTGCTACCAGAAAAGAGAGTAAGCATTTTACTTAAATATCCTGCTATGTGACGTAGGCCTAGTATTTTCAGGACGTGGTTATTGATCTGAGCTCCTAGAGACCAAAGATTACCGTTTAAACAACCTTACACCAAGGTAAAATGAATTTGCAGGTTTTTTTTGTGAGTGAGATTTTTGATCACTAACGGAAAAACTGGACTAACTCATCTCCATAGCTTGAAAATAATTTTATATCAGTCTGAACAAGTAACAGGTTAAATGTCTGACAATTACTGGAAGAACTAATTAAAATCATCGTCCTAACCTATACTATCCAACTCAACATGCCTTAATGTTTATCTAAAGCAAAGATTGAATAGATCTAATGGCAAGTACCTACATAATTCATATATGCATGAATTGTACATGCACGAGGGTGGGATGGTGAGCAGCGAATTGAACGCCCTTTCACCTACTTACTTACTGATCACAAGGAGTATTTTTAGCCATTGTTAACAACATTAATAACTGAATCATAAAGACAAAAAGTTCAGTCACTACAAAATTCATGTACATAAAAGGTGCAAAAATAGTTGGGTCCAACATAGCGTTAGAGGTCGTACTTGACAGTCGAGGAAAATCGAAACCCAAAATCCCATGGCAGTAGCACCCGATTTTTATATCATTTGTATACAATTGGAGAAGAAGAACTGCTTTTGTGAATGATGGCGGTTCCAGGCAATAAATTGTCGAAAAAAAACAATATTAAGCTAACGCATAGTTAAAAATTTCTTCCTGTATGTAATAAAATTAATAAATATGCTTTGAATCTTTATAAAAAAATATTTATAGCCTAGTTATTTTCTCAATCAAATTTGAACATAATAAGACCAAAGAAGTAATGTTTTGCAAGCCATCGCTTGAAATATAACGGTGGCAACCGTTCAAGGCTTCGAGGTAAGAGTCTTTCCTTTAGACCTAATAATAAAGCGCTTTTGCAAGTACAGGTTTGAAATGTAGAAAATAACGTAAAAATTATCCGTCGTCTTCATGCAAGGCGTCGAAGAATACCAATACGGTAATCCTTGTCCTTTACTATTACACAAACCAAATATTTCTTATTAGTTCATTGAGAAGTGGAACCAATGACATTAGCCGAAATCAGGATCTGATTAGTAATCTGAAATGAAATAAACATAGTGACAAATTAACTACGCTTTTAACCTGCAAAATTAAAACTCAGCTGCTCAAGAATCGGAAGATTTTATGAAAATTTCATATTATCCTGGAGGTAAAAAGCGGCGAGAACGTTGAAAAATATTATAGAGCAACATTCTGACCTATCTGACCTACAAGGACAAGTTAGTTGACCATCCTGTCAACGAAAGAAAAAAAACTTTTCCAGCAGCATTTCCAAAATATTATTCGCACGGCCGCGAACTTAGCTCTTTATTTGTAAGTTACATTCTCTCTATGTGACACGCCAAAATTCACTCTTTCCGAAAGATTTTGATAAAAACTACCATGCGAAATTATAAAGGAAAAATTTTTAATGAAATATTTAAGGGCTCATCTTATAGCCTGGAAATAAGTAATTACACAGACCTGCATTGAGCCATCTTGTGTAATTGAAATATTATAGTGCGCTGATCGTCAATAAATGGAATAAAATTCCTCTTATCAATGTCAGTTCATTTTGTTGATGGCATACACATCGCTAAAATATTAAGAACTAAATCTACGGCATCAAGATTAATTTGGATTGGAATTCGAATACTTTTTTTTTTAGGAAAGACTTACTAATGGTTTTCCATTGGCAACATGACACTTAAAACGGACGATACGACTCTCTCAAAGATAGTGCGATATAAATAGGGAAACTTATCAAGAATCCATCTACTCCGAGAAAACATTCCATTAAAAGTTTCTAGCTACTCCACTCAAATGAAAACATCTTGAGCAAATTTAAAGAGACCAAAAGCTCGGCAGCGGCCGAATATCGCATAATTAGGAAACTGTGTGGAAGATGGGAGGGATAAGGTCTTAAAGAGCAGAGCTTGAGTCACCTCAAATTTACGGCCGGTAGAATGAGGATGCGAACGAATTTGACCATTGCATTTTCGTTCGTAAAGAATCCATAAAATCGTTAAACTAACACAAAAAATATTTGTAAATGCTTATTTCATTCATTTGCATGGAATGGGGTCGTTCACTCAGAAAAAGAAGACATTAAATCGCAGTTTAGTGAAAGAACTTAAATGAAAGGGAAATTTGATAGGTAAATAAAGTAAACCTTCCCATTAGGCGACTCCATCGTCAGTGAAAAATTTCCTCACTATGAAGACACTTGTGGCTCAGCGAAAGTAGGTCATGCCACCGGATTGCCATTGGAAATTTCCTTGAATGGTCAGGTCAGAATGGTAAGGGTCAGAATGAGAAGAAAGATTAGGACCAAATGGATCGATGATCGAGTAACTAATGAGAAAGTTCTAAGAAGAGTGGGAGAGAAGAGAAGCCTCATGAAAACCTTGACAAGAAGACGGGACAAGTAAATGCTTAGAACGGAAAAGGAAGACCTCAAACAAAATATATAGAACCGGTAAAGAAAGATGTGAAAGAGAAGAATTACGTAGTTGTGAAGAGATTAGCAGATTGGATAAATGAGTGAGGAAGTGCGTCAAGCTATTCTTAGGATTTTTGACTAGTGGTGATGACGATGATATAAGGATTAAATGGAAAAACGCACGCACTCATAAAAACGGTTGGATACTTGGAAGATTAAAAACTGAAAATACTGCTTAGTGCTACGTTTATGTTAATGTTTACGGCTGATAATGAACAGATTAGAGTGAAATCTCCCGCGTGATTATTTTGTGGCAATCTAGGATAGCCACAAAATAATTTATGAAGCATTAAATGCAGTTAAAACATGGAGTGTTATGGAGTATGTTATAAATTACCCCATAATCAACTGTGAACGTAAACATCTTGTAAAGAATATTAAGTATGCATTAAAATTTAGAATGCATTAAAAAAATGATTTCATGAAAAATGAAAGAACTTAACGATTGAAGGTACCGGAAATAACATATTTTTGCTATTTTCATGGCGATACCAATGATAGCAAGATTGAAATCTTGACGTTTGAAAGAGCATAGAAAATTAATGCAAGAATAAGTTCCTTCAGGGCTTTCCTTGCTTCGAGATATTAATATTGCAAGTACCTTTGTGTTCATTTCAGCATCGATCATTGCTACCAATGAAAGAACGTCTTTTCTTCGATATTTTGTTATATAATATAATTATATTTGTATGTATTATAATTCTTGCATCGCGAACTTTGCTTTAAATTACTAACACTGTTAAGAGATAGTCCTGTAACAAAATACGAGTTATATCTATATTTTAGTAAAAGCATAATGCGTTATTATTTGATGGTAGCCTTAGTCAGGTTTGCCTTCAAGATTACCTAAAATCAAACTTAATTTGTAATTGAAATGTAATTTGTCGTATAGAGTAATAAAACTAATTATTATTATATTGTCATTAGAAAAAGGTATAAAAACAAATTGAATTTGGTCAACGTTTTTATATTTTACATAATAGTCTTGTCTCAACCAGATAAAAGTGTTTTTATAAGGGTTTTAAACCGTCCAGAATCTCGGGATCTCCTCAAAATAGGTTTTAGTTCGGGCGATGACCTCTTCCATTGACGTAAACCTTCGTCCGCAAAGCCATTTCTTCAACTTTTGAAATTATAAATAGTCACCGGAAGCCAAATCTGGTGAATGCGGTGATTTTTTTAATAATTGAAACTTTAACTTTGTAATTTTGGTTATTGAATCGGCGAGGTGTCCAGCTTGCATTGTCTTGTTTAAGGAAGAAATTATTCGGCTTCGAAGTAAGGTATTTATCTTTATTTATATAATCAATCGGCCCAATAACAATGCATAATACTCTCCTGTTTTCGTTATTCCCTTTTCCAACTAATCGGTGTAGAATTATCCGCATAAACTCCAAAATATCGTTGCCATGACTTGACCGTCCGATTTCAGCATTTTTTTCTGCTTTGGGGCCCGTTTATTCCATTGTTTTTGCTGTTATTTTGTCTCTGTAGTATCGTGAATGAAAAAGAACGATACCTCCACTGCAAAAACGCTCACCAATCGCCCACCGAATCAAATCCACTCATCTAGTAGCCCAACAATACGAATCCGCTCAGCTGGCAGTGTCCGGAGCATAAACGCTCACCTCCGAAGCTCTCCACCAAATCCGCTCAGCTGCGCAGCTTGATTTGAAATCCGCTCAACAGACACACCGTCAGATTTCCAGAAAACGCAGGAAGAGGATTTTACATCTCCACAATTCACGTTTAAGTTTTAAATTTGATTTTTTTGACTTTTGAGGATCTTTGAGGTTTTATTCATCCAAAAAATGTCCATTTGTTAAGGCTTTGATGTATTTTAAAAGTGCCATTGGGCAAAAACTGAAGACATACCACGAGATTCATTGGTGACTTGCTAACTTTAAACCACGAGTTTCGCGATATGAGTGATGCATTTAATCATTTATCAGTGAAATCCATTCTTCAAGTAAGGTAGGCAACGTATACAGTGTAATTGTTGACGATAATTCGACGTTTTATGTAGCCGCATTTGCAAGGAAACTACGACGTGCAGTGAACTTTCATTGTGCCTCTAGTGTAAGTGAACACAATTTGTGCCATTAATGTACCCCTAAGTGAATTGATTGCATATAGACGATGAAGTAAAGAGTGAAGTGAGTTGTGAATGTAACATCTACCGTATACATTTCGAGGTATCTAACTATTGCGATGGGGATATGTTTCGTATTTGAGCTAGTTGTACTTTAGGGATACATCGAACGCATATAAATTTTCATTCGTTTGTTCGGTTCTAAGCTCTGTTTGATTTTATTGCGTGTTGCACCTATTGCCAATTATTCATTGTGAGCTTTCGCACGCGCATTATTTTGACCCATGAAAGGTCAACCCACGCCCCGGGAAATAGCGACAAAATTATGCTAACACATAATGCTTTATATTTCTGGTATAAAGACGGCTTTTTTAATTAAACTTATAATTACACCTTAAAATTGGTTAATTTTATTATTTTCAGCAAGAAAAGTATTCTTTCTTATCACATATTGGCAGGAAAAACACTCAAAATATAAGTACGGGCAATGTTCCACTCGGTCATTTAATAAGTCATAAAACAAAATATAGCAAAACAAATACCTTAAAAGAATAGAGAAGTAAACAAAATTGATGTAACTTAACATTTCAACCAGCATAAAGGATAAATATGTAAAAAAAAGGTACGTTATATACTAGGGCGCTATCCTGATGTGTCCCGTGGAGAGCGCTAGTAAAGGCAACTTTGGACACTGACTTTTACGAAAAATTACAGCGAAAAACCGACTGAATACACCTTAGAATTAACGATAAACTTCAGTATCACTGAAAAAGACATTAAAAGGGACCTTAATATATCCGTTAATAAACCTCATAACATGATATACTTAGGCGCTATCGAGAGGTGGCCAAGTCGCAATAAGAGATTGCAGATGCATATGTAACCTGGTCATTTATTTTTTCACCTATGCGACATATCTACAACAGGGAATTGTAAATGAATCACAAAGAATCAAACATATGGTAACATATCATTCCCAACCCCGACAATATATACAGCATAAACTACGCATGTTCAAAAACTAAGGCGCTATCCGGACACCAACAAAAAAATCTGGAAAAGTTAAACATTTTTTAAATTTTTATTTTCGATAAATATGAAAAGAAATTTACCACAATCATAGATGAAACGAAAGCACGACGATACCACCGTTTTAAAATTCAACTGAAAATTTACGACACTAGAGGAAAATACTGGACCCACAAAAAACTGGAAGTAAAAATGTAAATGTGACATTTTAAAAAGACTCCTTCAGAATTTCGGATCGAAACTCATCTACATTAGGAGGTAACACATCAAAGATTATGTAACACACATAGCCCATAAAGATTTACGTTACATAGAGATACCACGAGTCGACAAATACAAGGTCGCCCACCCCGAATCACCTGCGTGTAAGGTAAGTGGCACGAATGGTAAAATATTTTTTCCCGAAGATGGAACCCGGCCTAAAGCTGTGATGTCAGCCTAATCGTAGAAAAAATGTTCAACCAAGGAATGAAAATGAAAAACGACACAGTAAGTACTTTTCTCCTCTGAAATCTAGGTATTGGATTGCCTAACCCACTGCCTACGACACCATCAACAAAATCCGGAAAAGGTAAACATTTTAAAAATTTTTTTTTTCGGTAAATATGAAAAGAAATTTACCACAATCATAGATGAAACGAAAGAACGACGAAACCACCGTTTTAAAATTCAACTGAAAAATTTACGTCACTAGAGGAAAATACTGGACCCACAAAAAACTGGAAGTAAAAATGTAAATGTGACATTTTAAAAAGACTCCTTCATAATTTCGGATCGAAACTCATCTACATTAGGAGGTAACACATCAAAGATTATGTAACACACATAGCCCATAAAGATTTACATTACATAAAGATACCACGAGTCGACAAATACAAGGTCGCCCACCCCGAATCACCTGCGTGTAAGGTAAGTGGCACGAATGGTAAAATATTTTTTCCCGAAGATGGAACCCGGCCTAAAGCTGTGATGTCAGCCTAATCGTAGAAAAACATGTTCAACCAAGGAATGAAAATGAAAAACGACATAGTAAGTACTTTTCTCCTCTGAAATCTAGGTATTGGATTGCCTAACCCACTGCCTACGACACCATCAACAAAATCCGGAAAAGGTAAACATTTTTAAAATTTTTTTTTTCGGTAAATATGAAAAGAAATTTACCACAATCATAGATGAAACGAAAGAACGACGAAACCACCGTTTTAAAATTCAACTGAAAAATTTACGTCACTAGAGGAAAATACTTGACCCAAAAAAAACTGGAAGTAAAAATGTAAATGTGACATTTTAAAAAGACTCCATCAGAATTTTGGATCGAAAATCGTCTAAATCACGAGGTAACACATCAAGGATTACGTAACACACATAGCCCATACAGATTTACGTTACATAGAGATACCACGAATCGACAAATACGAGGTCGCCCACCCCAAATCACCCGCATGGAAGGTAAGTGGTATGAATGGCAAAATATTTTTTCTCGTAGATCGTGCCCGGCCTACAGCTGTGATGTCAGCCTAATCGTAGATAAGCATGGTCAACCAAGGGATTAAAATAAAAAACGACAGCGTAATTACTTTCCCCTTTGAAATCTACGCCTGGATGGCCCAACCCACAGCCCTGGACACCATCAACAAAATCTGGAAAAGTTTAACATTTTTAAAATTTTTATTTTCGGTAAAAATGAAAAGAAATTTACCACAATACCAAAGGAAACGAAAGCACGACGAAACCTCCGCTTAAAAATGCATTTGAAAATTTAAAAAAACTAGATGAATATAATTGACCCAAAAAAAATCGAATTAAACATTTAAATCTCTCATTTTCAAAACTCTCCTTCAGAATTTCGGATCGAAACTCATCTACATTATGAGGTAACACATCAAATATTATGTAACACCCATAGCCCATACAGATTTTCATTACATAGAGATACCACGAGTCCACAAATACTTGCTCGCCCACCCCAAATCAAGCGCATGGAAAAATAGGTGATGTGAATGGGAATATATTTTTTCCCGAAGACTGTGCCCGGCCTTCCGCTGTGATAACACCCCAATCGTAGAAAAAAATGTTCAAATAAGGGATGAAAATGAAAATCGACAACGTAAGTACTTTTCCCCTTTGAAATCTAGGCCCGGGGTAGCCCACACCACAGCCTGCGGCACCAACTAAAAATCTTTAAAAAAATTTAAATTATTTATTTTCGGTGAAAATTAAAAGAAGTTTACCATAATTATTATTATTATTATTAGTATAGAAGAAGTAAAAACACGACGATATCACCGTTTTAATATTTAACCGAAACAATTACGGCACTACAGGAAAATAAAGAACTAAGCCAAAAAAAATCGAAGTTAATTTTAAATGTGACATTTTCTAAGTTTTCCATGAGAAATTCAGATCAAAACTTATATACATTACGAGGTAAGACACCAAAGATTACGTAATACCCGTAGCCCATACCAATTTACATTGCACAGGGATACCACGAGTCGACAAATACTAGGTCGCCCATCCCGAATCATGCCCGTGGAAGATATGTGATATTAACGGAAAAATATTTTTTCCCGAAGACTGTGCCAGGTCTTCTCCTTAGATAAGAGCTTAATCACAGAAGAACATATCCACCGAGGGACGAAAATTTAAAAACGTCATCCATTAACTTTTCCTCTTTGAAATCAAGGCATGGGATGACCCAACACACAGCCTGCGATACCAACAAGAAAATCTGGGAAATTAAAAACATTTTAAATTCTTCATTTCGGGTAAAAATTAAAAGAAATTTACCACAATCATAGCTGAAATAAATCACGACGATATAACCGTTTAAAAATTTAAAGGAATCATAAAACGGCACTACAGAAAAATAATTGACCCACCAAAAAATCTTTGTTAATTTTACATTTGACATTGTCTAAATACTCCATAGGAACTCAGGTCGAAACTTATATATATTACGAGGCAATACATAAAAGATTACATAACGACTGTAGCCCATACCGATTTACATTGCATAGGGATACCACGAGTCGACAAATACTAGGTCGCCCACCCCGAATCACCCGCATGGAAGCGAAAAGACATGAATTGGAAAATTATGTTTTTCCGACAACTGTCACTACAGCTGTGATACCACATGGATCACATAAAAGCGTGTTGAACGACGCGGTAAAAATCAGAAACACTCATTTAACACTTTTAATCTTTAAGAAATAGGCTTGGGCTGGCATAACCCACAGTCTCCGCCACCAATTCAAAACAGGGAAAGGTAAAAATTTTATATCTTCCTTATTTTCTGAAGATTTTTAAGGAGACTTTCCACACAACTAGATGGCAGAACGACACGTCACCGATGTTAGAAATTGGATATAACCAACGGAGGATACTGAAGGAAAATATTTTACTGACAAAAAAAATCGAAGTAATGTTTTTAACGCGTTATTTTAAAAAAATTGGAATCGAATTTCAAAGCGTAACTCTTCTATATTACAAGATAAAACATCAAATATTGCGGGAGAACGCCATCCCAAACTTTAACTATGTATAATGTAACTGCGAATCAATAAATATTAATAGGGCGCCTGCACGAAATCGTCCCGGCGCGGCGGATGAGAAATGGCACGTACTGGATTATATTTTTCCCGTCGACTCTTTTTGTGCCGATTGCTGATATTATTCCAGGATGTTTTAAATAGTAAAAGTATGCTATTCCATAACGTAATAGTACATCAGAATCATTTCAACACTTTTCCGCTTTGATAAATAGCCACTGATTGGCAGTGGCGGATCCAGGATAGGGAAAAGGGAATGGGGCTAAGTGGGGTCAAAAATACCAGCAGTATATTGGGGGTCGGAAATAATTACCATGCTATCTAGCGTAAATTGGATTCCCAAGGAGGTTAACGTTTGCTATAGCCCCAGTAGCCCCCCATAGATCCGCCACTGCTGGTTGGCCCACCTTAAAATTAATTTTATCGTTTTTTTCGGAGAATAAGAAAAGAAATTTACCACACACTTATATTTAATAATGACACATGGTAAGAAATGTTTGCAATTTTATCTACTCTTTGTTTGAAAAATAAGAAAAGAAAAGATACACGAAATAATCGAAATATAATTTTCACTGGGTCATTTACAAATAATATAAAAGGAAATTTCGAATAATCCTTTTGTCAAGATATAAAATCAAAATTGATGTAACAGGCCATCCCGAGACCAATAAATAATATTCAGAGCACATGCAAGTCGCGAAGTACTACAACCCATTTCATTGATTTTTCTTCCTGAAATTATGCTTGAATCTATCTTGAAATATCTTGATATCTATGCCCACCTCATTTGCCCAGCTAGAAAATCACGATTAGGAAAAGTAAAAATTTTATAATTTTGTTATTTTCTGGAAAGTAATAAATGAAATTATTCATGATCTTAGATGCAACAATGACGCAACGAGTGAAAAATTTCATTTGGAATTTAAGACAATTATGACAATATTTAAGACAAATGTATGGAAAATATTTAACCTTCAAAATTTTAAATGATATTTTCTCCGGGTAATCACGGAACGGAAAATTTTAAATGAAATTCAGATGGATTGATATAAAATGAAATAATAAAATGAAAGAAAGAGAATTTCCTTAAAACCGTAATCGATGTACATACAGGGTACTCCCGGGTCACCAAATACTAGTGCGCCAACCGGTAATCGGCCCTATGGAAAGAGAAATCATACGCATCGGAACTTATTTTGTCCCAACGAATTTGACGCGCCTAAAATTGTTATTAAATCTACATCAGCGTATAATCATCTTATCTCTAGCGTTAAAAAAACGCAAGACCCATTTTATTGCTTCTCCGCTTAAAAAACCGTTGGGCCACTCCATCCCAATTTCATAACAGGTACTTCAGACTCAGGAAAATTAATTATAATTTAATCATGTCGTTATTTCTGGGAAATAAAATATGCAATTTTTCATAAACTTAGATAGAAGCGTGGCACAGCAAAAAATTTTTAAAACGGGATTTCAACAAAATACGACGCTAAAACAAAATAATTAGCCTTGAAAAAAATGAAAATATATCTTTCACTATGTCATTCATAAAAAATAAAGAGAATTTCCATTGTAAATGCACCTCAATATAAATATTACACATGGATAGAAGGATCAACAACTTTGCTATTTTCACATAGTAATTTATTGAGGCCGACCATGGTTTCGTTACACAGTAACATTATCAAGGTGAAAAATGCAAGTAAATTGACAGTGTTGGGTAGGGAAATCTTGTAATGTATTTCCAAACCCAACCCTCTGCTATACATACTATCAATTTACCTGCATTTTTCACCTTGTTACGAAACCATGGTCGGTGTCAATAAACTGCTACGTGGAAATAGCAAAGTTGTAGATCCTTCTATTCCTGCGATTATGTATTTCCACCAAGTTACGGCCGCTACTATTAATAATATTACACATCATTATTTGTGAGGCAGAACATCCCCAAACCAATAAACTATATGCAGAATCTTCCGGAAATCGGCCCAGTGGAAGACTGGCATCGAAAAATGTTTTTACGGCGACTTTAACGCGCTAAAAACTGTTATTGCTCTAAGATCATCGCAAAAACATGTAATCGCGTACGTTTCAAATTCACAAGACTCATTGCAATACTTTTAAACTAGCCTTGGGCCTGCCCACCCCAATTTTCGGGCCAGATAGATATGGGAATTCGTTTTTCCCCGAACCATATAGGACTTTAATAAACGCTAGTCCGAACTTCGTTTGAGCACTTAATTTTTTTTAGCTGTAAACGGCTGGTGTCCTAACACCCTCTGCCACACGCCTTTTAGGCGGCTGCGGGGTATTATGTAGATGTAGATGAATTTCAAATCAAGGATTTCACACTCAGTGCAATTGAAAATTTTATGACTCCGTGTTAACGGAAAATATTTACGAAAATTTTATGAACGCATATACAACTGAGCTGCGGTGAAACAAACATTTGACGAAAAGGCACGAAAAGATCCAAAAGATCTGACTCATTTCGGACCAGGCCGGCATGAAGCTTTTCACTTTTGAAAGTTAAGGATCCCATAGACTTTATTTTCCGCGTCGCATAGTTTCATGCCGTGTGGCACGAAATTATCCGAAAAAGTGGCCGTGCGTGTGCACCGCGCGGGGGTTAGGAAAGGGACCGCCGAGGACACAAAAGACCAGCTTATTGGATGTCCCTCGAGCCCATGCCCTTCATAGAACTGAATGACCCTTTTCTATCCCCTCCGCGCGGTCTTCCACTGCTATTTGTGGTCTTTTTTTCCGAAAATATATTCGTAGCTTATATCTGAAGTTAGTCATGAATTCTTCGTTTTTCGCTTATCACATGGAAATTTCAATCGGAGTTCTAGCGTTAACATCAGTGGAGTTCATTTCAGTTCCAAATCAGCCAATATGGAATAAAAATATGTAGTCTAAATCCGTCAATATGATCGTTAGGAGTTCGCTTAAAACTTCTTAACGCTCAGACAAACACAAGGAATTCATTTTATATATTATTAATCCATGGGAACAACAAATATTTGATTATATATAACAACCGGTAAATTTCACGGCCCAGACCTAAATTACATAGGGAAAAAGTAATTACGTGATCGCTTTTTATTTTAATCCCTTGGTTGACCATGTTTTTCTATGATTATGGTGTTATCACAGCTGTAGCCCGGGCTCGATCTTCGGAAAAAAATATTTTACCATTCATACGACTTACCTTCCATGCGGGTGATTCGGGGTGGGCGACCTCGTAATTGTCGACTCCTGGTATCTCTATGTAACGTAAATCTGTATGGGCTATGTGTGTTACGGAATCTTTGATGTGTTACCTCGTAATGTAGATGAGTTTCGATCCGAAATTCTGATGGAGTCTTTTTAAAATGTCACATTTACATTCTAACTTCCAGTTTTCTGTGGGTCCAGTATTTTCCTCTAGTGTCGTACATTTTTCAGTTGAATTTTAAAACGGTGGTATCGTCGTGCTTTCGTTTCATCTATGATTGTGGTAAATTTCTTTTCATATTTACCGAAAATAAAAATTTTAAAAATGTTTCACTTTTCCAGATTTTGTTGATGGTGTCGTAGGCAGTGGGTTGGGCCATCCAATACCTAGATTTCAAGGGGGAAAAGTAAATACGTAGTCCATTTTTATTTTAATCCCTTGGTTGAACATGTTTATCTACGATTAGGGTGACATCACAGCTTTAGGCCGGGCTCGATAGTCGGAAAAAAATATTTTACCATTCATACCACTTACCTTCCATGCGGGTGATTCGGGGTGGGCGACCTTGTATTTGTCGACTCGTGGTATCTCTATGTAACGTAAATCTGTATGGGCTATGTGTGTTACGTAATCTTTGATGTGCTACCTCGTAAGGTGGATGACTTTCGATCCGAAATTCTGAACGAGAGTTTTGAAAATGAAAGGTTTAAATGTTTACCTCGATTTTTTTTCGGTCAATTATTTTCCTTTGGTTTTTTAAATTTTTCAAATGCATTTTTAAGCGGAGGTTTCGTCGTGCTTTCATTTCCTTTGGGATTGTGGTAAATTTCTTTTTATTTTTACCGAAAATAAAAATTTTTAAAATATTTCACTTTTTCAGATTTTGTTGATGGCGTCGAGGGCTGTGGGTTGGGCCATCCAAGACCTAGATTTCAAAGCTGAGAAGTACTTACGTTGTTGTTTTTCTTTTTAATCCTTTGGTTAAACATGTTTTTATATAATTAAGGTATTATCAAACTTGTAGGCCGGGAACAGTCTTCGGAAAAATGTTTTCCCATTCATATCACTTACCTTCCGTGCGGGTGATTTGGGGTGGATGACGTAGTATTTGTCGACTCGTGGTATCCCTATGCAATGTAAATTGGTATGGGCTACAGTCGTTACGTAATCTTTTATGTATTACCTCGTAATATATATAAGTTTCTTACTGAGTTTCTTATGGAGTATTTAGACAATGTCAAATGTAAAATTAACTTAGATTTTTTGGTAGGTCAATTATTTTTCTGTAGTGCCGTTTTATGATTCCTTTAAATTTTTAAACGGTTATATGGTCGTGATTTATTTCTGCTATGATTGTGATAAATTTCTTTTAATTTTTACCCGAAATGAAGAATTTAAAATTTTTTTACTGTCTCACATTTTCTTGTTGGCATCGCAGGCTGTGTGTTGGGTCATCCCATGCCTTGATTTCAAAGAGGAAAAGTTAATGGATGACGTTTTTAAATTTTCGTCCCTCGGTGGAATATGTTCTTCTGTGATTAAGCTCTTATCTAAGGAGAAGACCTGGCACAGTCTTCGGGAAAAAATATTTTTCCGTTAATATCACATATCTTCCACGGGCATGATTCGGGATGGGCGACCTAGTATTTGTCGACTCGTGGTATCCCTGTGCAATGTAAATTGGTATGGGCTACGAGTGTTACGTAATCTTTGGTGTCTTACCTCGTAATGTATATAAGTTTTGATCTGAATTTCTCATGGAAAACTTAGAAAATGTCACATTTAAAATTAACTTCGATTTTTTTTGGCTAAGTTCTATATTTTCCTGCAGTGCCGTAAATTTTTCGGTTAAATGTTAAAACGGTGATATCGTCGTGTTTGTACTTCTTTTATACATTTAATAATAATAATTATGGTAAACTTCTTTTTATTTTCACCGAAAATAAAGAATTTAAATTTTTTTAGATTTTTAGTTGGTGCCGCAGGCTGTGGTGTGAGCTACCCCGGGCCTAGATTTCAAAGGGGAAAAGTAATTACGTAGTCGTTTTTCATTTTAATCCCTTGTTTGAACATTTTTTTCTACGATTGGGGTGTTATCACAGCGGAAGGCCGGGCACAGTCTTCGGGAAAAAATATATTCCCAATCGCATCACATATTTTTCCATGCGCTTGATTTGGGGTGGGCGAGCAAGTATTTGTGGACTCGTGGTATCTCTTTGTAATGAAAATCTGTATGGGCTATGGGTGTTACATAATATTTGATATGTTACCTCATAATGTAGATGAGTTTCGATCCGAAATTCTGAAGGAGAGTTTTGAAAATGAGAGATTGAGAGATTTAAAGGTTTACTTCGATTTTTTTGGGTCTATTATTTTCCTCTAGTGTCGTATATTTTTCAGTTGAATTGTGAAACGGTGGTATCGTCGTGCTTTCGTTTCCTCTGGGATTGCGGTAAATTTCTTTTCATTTTTACCGAAAATAAAAATTTTAACAATGTTTAACTTTTCCAGATTTTTTTGATGGTGTCCAGGGCTGTGGGTTGGGTCATCCAGGCCTAGATTTCAAAGGGGAAAAGTAATTACGTAGTTGTGTTTTATTTTACTCCCTTCGTTGACCATGTTTTTCTACGATTAGGCTGATATCACAGCTTTAGGCCGGGCTCGATAGTCGGGAAAAAATATTTTACCATTACCTCTTACCTTCCGTGCGGGTGATTCGGGGTGGGCGACCTCGTATTTGTCGACTCGTGGTATCTATATGTAACGTAAATCTGTATGGGCTATGTGTGTTACGTAACCTTTGATGTGTTATCTCGTAGTGTAGATGAGTTTTGATCCGAAATTCTGATGGAGTCTTTTTAAAATGTCACATTTACATTTTTACTTCCAGTTTTTTGTTGGTCAAGTATTTTCCTCTAGTGTCGTAAATTTTTCAAATGCATTTGTAAACGGAGGTTTCGTCATGCTTTCGTTTCCTTTTGGATTGTAGTAAATTTCTTTTCATTTTTACCGAAAATAAAAATTTTAAAAATGTTTAACTTTTACAGATTTTTTTGATGGTGTCGTAGGCAGTGAGTTAGGCAATCCAATACCTAGATTTCAGAGGAGAAAAGTACTTACTTTGTCGTTTTTCATTTTCATTCCTTGGTTGAACATGTTTTTCTACGATTAGGGTGACATCAAAGCTTTAGGCCGGGCTCGATAGTCGGGAAAAAATATTTTACCATTCATACCCCTTACCTTCCATGCGGGTGATTCGGGGTGGGTGACCTTGTATTTGTCGACTCGTGGTATCTCTACGTAACGTAAATCTTTATGGGCTATGTGTGTTACATAATCTTTGATGTGTTACCTCCTAATGTAGATGAGTTTCGATCCGAAATTCTGAAGGAGTCTTTTTAAAATGTCACATTTACATTAAATGGGTTTAAAATGACGAATGGGTTTAAAATGACGAATTTAAACCCATTTCTCGAATATTTTTCTGGCAAATTATTTTATTTCTCCGTCTTTTATGTGTGAAAGTTATTTCAAACCCTCAAGTCCTATTATTTTGATTTTATTAAATAGTCTATACTTTTTCCTTTCATCGCAGCTGCAAATTAATCAGACATAAAAATTTTTACTGTTCCTGAATTTGATTTGGTGCGGAAACTGTGGGTTGTGCAAGCCCAAGTTTAGTTTTTAAAGAGGCTAAGTGATGTTATATGATTGTTTTTCATTTTTTCCATTTGGTCTCGTATGTCTTTTCTGTTATGTATGCTTTATCTCAGCTCTAGGTACGTCACAGTCGTTAGAAAAAAATGACTTCTTAGCCTGTTCAATCCTTTTTCATGGGCGTGATTTCGTGTGGGCGCCATAGGCGGATCCAGGGGGGGGGGGGGGGGGGGCACGGGGGCACGTGCCCTCCCAGACCCTCAAAATTATGCAAGATTTTTAATACGGTCCCATTATCATTGCATTCGTTTTGTATTGCGAGGTATCCCTGTGCCCCTCCCAGGAAAAAATCCTGGATCCGCCCCTGGTGGGCGCCCTAGTATTTGTTGACTCCAGGTTACTGTATTTATTATTAAACGATTTGGTCTATGGACGCTTTGTAATCTTCGATGTTTTTTTATCGTATTTTAGAGGAGTTCGGACAAAAAAATTCCCTGCAATTTAAAAAAAATTACCCATTGAAACTTTACTTCGATTTGTTGGTAGGTCAATTATTATTATTTATTTTCCTACTTCGTTAATTCCAATTTTAGAAACTGCTCCGGCTGTGTCTTTATTTCGTCATTGCATATCACAATTAGGTTTGCGTTTTGAATAAAATTCGCTTTTTACCTTTTTGAATGTGTCAGTGTAAATGTTAACCCCTACTGAGGATTTCTTCGGTGTCGAAATGTAATAGCGCCCTATTTAAAAAAAAAATTTGGTTTTTCTATGTGAGCTGAATGGTTATGGGGATCCTATGTTTAATAAATTTTGTTATTTCTTCTTTCTTATGAAGTTCGTTGTTTTAGATTATTCGTATAGGTGTTCAAATGAATGACCCAGTGACATATGGCCTGCAATCACTTTTTTCGACGAGGCGTCATTCCGATAGCGCTCCAGTTTATATAATGTCTTCTGTTTCTTTATCGTTATACTACGATGTTTTTAATGATCCCCTTCACAGATTATAATATTTCCCATTTCATTAAGGAATAATTTCATTCGTGCCTTGTCTTTATGCTATGTAACATCCAATGTCAAAGTTTACCTGATTTCTCGTTTCCCAAGGGGTCTGTTTTTGGAATAGCGCCCTAATAATTACAGTGTTATTGTTAACATACATTTGCTGTAAACGGGTTGCAATGGTACGTTACATATATATTGATTGCTTACCTCTACTTGTACGCTTGTTTTCAAAGCATTGTCGCTTTTATGTATTTATGAATAACCCAATAAAGCTTTGTCTACACTAATATGATAAAGTCTTATTTTCACCCATTATATCAAAAATACATTATTTTCATATTGTTAAATTAAATCATTAACGTTACTTTAACTATTCCACCTCGTTTCATTAACAATTTCGCTTAAATAACAATAATACAAACCATTCCTTCTTTACATATTCACTGTCGCTATTTCCCAGGGCGTGGGATGACCTTACGTGGGTCAAGATAATGGACCCAGCTTTCGCCCACTTTCGCCAGTGTATACATCATTTACATTTCACGCATTTCGTTGCGCTGTTGTTTTTTCATTACCGCAGGATAGTGTAATTCGAAGTCTGTTGATGTTACAATAACCGTTTAGCAATCTGTTTCAGCTTATTCATTTCACTGTCTTCGTAATGATAATGTGAAATAACGTTAACTGATTCTAAATCGTAAGTGACGAGTGGGAAGTGATATGTGAAGAATCCTTTCTAACTCCATCGAGTGCAAAGCCTTTTAGTTTGTGCAGAGTGATTGGAAAACTGATTATCATGTTTCATTAGTGTTACATTATAGTGTTTTAAATTAATATACAGTGTTTGTGGGCACTTTACTAATTTATACTGTTTGTGGGCAAAGTTCTCCTTTGAATCAGTTGATTCGGAATACTCTGATTACAAGTTTCAAAAAGACAGTTTGTGTCATGTACAGTGAAATGTTGCGTGCGTTGTAGTGCTACTTGTGACGTGATCAGCAATAAATATGTGCAACAATTTAGGTTAATTTTGCTTTGTTTTTTATATTTATAACCCTTTAGCAAACTATATTCCCTATGTCTACGCTGTCAATATTTGAAAAATGTAAATTGGCGAGGCAGATTGTTATGTTTCCTAAAATATAATATAATAGGAGTTGCAAACATGTGTTACTAATTTCTCTCACTTAGGTATATGTTGCGTAGTAAATGTGTATTAATCACGCGTTAACTTAACATTATTTTCTTTACAATTCTATTCAACATTGCAAAATTTTTCGATTCTACTCTGACATTGAGTGTATTTATTGCTTTTTGGGTATAAATGTATAGAATACTGACGTTTCTAAATATATGTTTTTCTATACTTATCACGCATACACCAATGAAAGTTCGTATCCTAAAGAAAGTTGTGCAAAAAAATGCAATATATATCAACAATGAATACACGGCCGTTTGTACAAGAATAACTCCATCTCAAACATACAAATGCTTAGTTAGTACGCATTAATCTCTCCTTTTTTAATGGTATAACATATTATTGTGTGTGTAATAATCAACAAATTTATCTGACAATGAGATGGATTTATGCATTACCAAGTAAAAATTTCGAATGCATTTTGCAGCATCAATTTCTTTTATTCCATAGGTCTACTATTTAATGATGTATGTATAGATCTTATTACAAGTGAGAATCGTTTGCTTTCTCGCACGTTTGTCATTTGAAAGAAGCATTTTTAAGTTCAAGCCAGGTGACTAGTGGGATTTTTATTTACTTGGACACCTGAGTGTAATCACTTTTTCTTTGATTTATACTTTGGCTCTACAAGAGGGATGCAGAATCAAAGTGCCGGACCTACATGCCACTTTCAGGGAAAAGAGGCTTAGTCAAAGAAAAGAATGAAGCAAATGAACAAAAAGTGCATATATTGAATCAAATCACTTTAAAATGCAGGATTGGGATTTTTGACTTGAAACAGGTTGACAGTCAATGCCTGAGGGTAAGGAAAGTAGCTTTCATTGAGTATGCAGTCAGTCTTAAAACCTTAGAACCACACATTGTACCTGCAGACAGTAAGACCAAGGATTTGACTTACTTGCGATACTTATAAGATTAAATTATTGATTAATGTACTTTTTATTTTATAGACTACTTAGCATTACTGTGGTTTTACTAATAAATAATAACTCATTATTTTATTTATCACAAATCTTTTCTCTTAAGATAAATAATAGATTAAAATTCACATTATTTTTAGCAATTTTATCTCTAGGGGGTTTACCTCCATTCTTAGGGTTTCTACCAAAATGATTAATTATTCAAAATTGTCTTTTATTTGAAAGAACTTTATTAATTATTGTTATAATTATAACCACTATGATTACACTATACTTTTATCTACGAATAACATATAGTGCATTTACTATAAATAATATATCAACAATTTGAATAAATCAAAACAACAATAAGTCAATTATATTTATATCAGTATTAATTTCAATAGCAAGAATCCCTTTAATTGTAGCAATTGCCTTATATTAAGATCTTATGTTAAGTAAACAAGTAGCCTTCAAAGCTTCCATTAAAAGTAATAATCTTTTAGGTCTTAGTTTATATAAACAACTTTAGAATTGCAGTCTAATATAATTTTCTTTGACTATAAAACCTAGCAAGAGAGGGGTAACTCCTCGTAATTAGATTTACAATCTAATCTATTTCTCAACCATCTTACTTTATAATTAAAAGGGTCATTAATTATAAAAGGATATAGGAATGCGACAATGATTGTTTTCTACAAATCACAAAGATATTGGAACTTTATATTTAATATTTAAATATATAGTTTAACAGTGCTCATTTGCTAGTTCTTGTTCACAAATAGGAAGAGGAGGTGAGATTAATTAAGAGGATTAAATAAAATGAAATTTGATCCCTTTAAAATGATGTGGCAGTGTTGAGACTGATTGAGCTCTAATGAATTAATTCAGAGAAAAATTAGCAAGTAATTTATTTCTTCCTGCACCTCAATTTCAAATAGGTAAATTTTAATGAAATACCAGTGTCCACAGGCTAATCAATTTAATCAGACAGATCCCCATTGTCGTTTACAACTCCCTTGCCTAGTTGTCGGTTGCTGTTGTCCTTCGCCTCTTCTAGATTACCAAGGCAGAGTTCTTCATCTGAGTCAAATTCCATATCCGATATGCTGTCTTCT
The DNA here is from genome assembly GCF_921293095.1 of Ischnura elegans. NCBI lineage: Eukaryota > Metazoa > Arthropoda > Insecta > Odonata > Coenagrionidae > Ischnura > Ischnura elegans. The sequence goes on along the minus strand of NC_060250.1, from coordinate 41,346,839 downwards.
GTTACAGGATTTACATGGGCCAACACACTCCTTATGAATGCCTGTTTGTGAACAGGAACATGCAAGTTATCACATAACCATGTAAGATCCTTGACCGTGTTCTGTGACAATGGAATGTTTGATTCATAGGCAACAGGGGGTACATAAGATTTAAGGTTGATTGGATGACCCTTTTTATTGGGGCACAATGTCACATATTGGTCACTGTCAAAATCATACTTGATCTTTACAAGGTTACCTTCATTACCATTGACAGTAACTTCCTTCACTTTCTTCCATTGAATGCGAACTTTGTTGGTGTCAACGTCCCAATTTTGTTTTGCGACAAGAGATTTGAAAGTAAAGATGCAGTTCTTATCCATCTGTTTCACTCTGTACTTTGGAAATGCCTGTTTTGCCTCTTCAATAGCCTCAACCCAGCCATTGAAGTCAAATATTTCCATTTTTTCTGTTTCTTTTTCTATTCGAGCATGAATAGAGTCAACTTCCATTTGCGTATGGCCAGGCTCCAAATACCTGTGTGTAATTTTTATTGAGTATTTTATAGCAATATACTCGTACATGGCAAATAAAAAACGATTTTTATTTTGGCCTGCACAGTTATCAGACCAAAGTCTGATATCTCTGTATCCTTTCTTGACTAGGCACTCCAAAAAATTTAGGAGAGAACTTGAAATCTCGTTTGAGCCCTTTTTGCCAATACCTTCATGCCATAAATAGCAGTCACCAACTCTCTCGACCATGTTGAAGATGGTAAAATTGAAAATATTTAATTTATTTCTGTAGTAAAGGACTGAGTTTTCTGACTTAGGACAGGGTAGTTGCTTCTGTAGATCAAAAGAGCATACAGCTATAGTCTTATCTTTTATGCCATCTGCCTTATCTTTTTCTTTCAACTGTCGGGCTCTTTTCTTGTTGTTAAGGTGAGTAGTCCATTTTGCCATTCTATCCTCTCCAGCTTGATCACTATTATTTATATTCCTCATAATGGAGCATAAACTGCATTGATCTTTCTTTGGCATATAAAATCCAATATTGAAATTTTTATTTACAATGTCACGATACTGCCTCTGGCTTGCAATTGATGATTTCGGCAACTCAATTTCTTCTGCCCATTGAGCATATAGTCTTGACATCTTGCTGATGCTTAGCCCCTTTTGAAGGTATTCTCGCTTGGTCCTCTTCCTGCAGTAGTGGGAAGGGATGCGAGGAAATTTATTGACATGGTCCCTTACACTATCAATTTTTTCCAGTGTTAAGGTTACCATTCCACCTTTCTTTTGTCCCCCTCTTTTATCTGGTGATAAAGTAAAGCCTTTCTCAGGATTTATGTGATTATAGGCTGAATCAATCCAGCTGTCACAAATTCCAAGTGTACGCATAAACATTTGCTTACAAACTACAATATTATTTCCTTTGACATTAAAAAAATAAGTGCGGCTAACCTTTCTCACCGCATTTACTTTGCCAGGCTGATGTTTTGTGGGAGTGCATAGTGAATTCACTCTAATGAATTCCCACTGTCTAGTATGCACACCCAGCTGCCAAAAGATGTTGTGAATTTGATGTCTTTCCTCTTCAGTTATTTTATGGACACAATCCATCCTACATGCACAAGGGTCACGCATCTTAGCCCCTTCACACTCTTTGCCTTTACATGATGTGTAAGGCTGTCCTAAGTTTTTTAAAGTCTTGTTTACATTTCTCTTCCACAATACTTCATTCCTTGGACGCTTCCTGACGGGACTGGTTGAGACGGAGACCTTTTCCCTGTGTTCCCCAGCAGTAAATTGAGTATCAATCAAGAGGCCAGGATTGGTCAGAAAATTAGAATCTTGTGGATGTGGAGCTGGCTCAGAGTACAGAATCACTCCTGAAAGATAGGGATATTAATTAATGTTTCAAATTTAATTTGATAACTTGAGTCAGTATTTTCTTCCACCAGATCATGTGGAACTGAATGAAAATTGTTACATACAGAGCTACTCTTTATTAGTAAGAAACAAGAACAACATGGTCATCACTGGTGTGCCAAATTTAATGCAAGTGTAAAGAAAATGTGGTGACATTAAACATATATATACATATATATGTTAGTGGGTATACCTACTCATCAAGACTTCTACAAGATTCACTGACATCCTACATGAATGTCATCAGGTCTCACCTTGCTGTCTTTTTGCAGAAGAAGTGAAAGGTGTTTGGTTGTCTTCATTAACTATACTTTCTGACAGTACATACACACCAGGTACCACCACCTCAGCAGAGTCTTCAAACAAAAGAAATTGTTTATTATCACATTAAGTTTGATTTTACTAAACAAAAATTGTTACATATAAGGCCAACCAGCCAGAACATCTCACATCCTAATTAAGTTTGGTACTGCTACTGCCACATCATATATTTAATACTTATGTATTATATTATACTTTTACACATGTATTTTATATGTACAGGCTTGAGAAAGTAAATAAAATAAATATAACTCACCATTCACATTAGAGGCTTCATCTTCTGAAGAATTATATTCAGCTGATACAAGTGATGAGGATATAGATAGATTCAATGGAAGGGAAGCTGGAATTAAAGCTTATGTGTTAAGTCATAATAATTATGCATGTTGCCTTTAAAAATATTAGAAATATATTTCTTATTTTTACCTGGTGAAATTGGTGGCAAAATATCAATTTCAGAGCCACTTATCAAGAATTCCTCAGCAAGAGGCTCGAAATAATTTTCATGAAAGACTTTACGCTTGGTTGGAGGTGGGTAAAGGCTATCAGATTCTTCATTTCCTGATTGTATCATCCAATTTTCTCCTAAGGAAGGTAAATTCCATTAACATAGATATAATTTATTCATGTTTTGCAGAGTGCTTGGCATATTAGAATACATAAGTACTCCTTAACATAATTTGGAAATTGAGCTTGTTTGGCTGAAAGTTTGTCATGTTCCTAATTGTCATTCGTAATGGCTACATGGAATCTTTGCTTTAAGCATAAGATATTGAAACCTTTGTAATTTATAAAACTTGATTGCTTAAACACTCATCTAGGCCTTCAACAGAATGACTTTTTTGGATTATTTCACTTAAATCTAACAAAGTAACTGGTAAGAGGAATGGCATATAGAGTTGAATGCATGACCAATTATGGTATATACAATGGGATACTCGAGAAATCACTATGAGGCTGAAAATATATGGCTGTATCTTACATTATATACAATGGGAAGGTCTAAGTAGGCCACAAAGATCTCTTATTTAAAAACCCAATTAACATCTCGATTAAAGGTTTGTGCCACAATATGCTCTAAAACTCGGCTTGCAATTACTATTTCCCAAATAAAAAATTAGATAATTAAAAATATCAATAGTTAATGCAGCATTATTAGGGGAAAGTGTTTCGTGAAATGAACTTGGTGAATTGCTAAAGAAAGCGTATTTCAATTCATAGAACGTATGTGAACTTTGCGAAGTTAATTTTACTTTTCCTAGAAATTTTAGTAGGGTAGGTAAGAATTAAATGCTCCATTGCAATTTAATGCTAAAAATCCTATGCTCCACTATGCAGTAAAAGAATTGACGGCTGGGGAATATAAACTCTCGACCTGTGAATATCGTACACCATGCGGGTACCAATGCAGTTTCACCCTCGGTCATTACAAGTTCAAGGAAATTGGCTGAAACTAAGTAAGTTAATACTCTTAGCTAGGAAAAATGTGGGCGTGGAAGAGACTTAATGCTTTGGATATGGTTTAAAGTTAGCCTTTATTGTCCAATTCACCTGATAATTACGCACAAAATTATGTTTCTACCATGCGTAACCTTTCATAGCCTAAGGTATTAAGTGAAATTGTGTGACTTCAGTCATGTAAAACATCGAATTCCTTGAATCTTGGATGCCATTTTAATTAAACATTAAATGAAACTATTGAAGATTGCTCACGAAATATAAAAATCTTAGCAATGCGGCATTACTTTAGGTATACTTCAAAACAAGCAAAACATTCAGATTTTCTTTCCAAAGGAATTCAAATGATACAAATAACAGGGTACTTAATTCAGGTGGATTTAATCCGCACAGATGTCAGTTTAGCTGTAATACGTCATAAGCTGTACGTACTATATTAAATGATACGCTGAAGATTTGAAAGGGAATGTTAATAGTTGTATATATCCTACGCCCCGGCATGCATGCAAAATTTTAATTAAAAAACATTAAAAGTTATATCTACCTGCGTTTATTCTACTACTCTGAAGAGCAAGTTCCACTAATCTCTTGCTTCTACTCATATTTATGAACAAATTCGTTCGTATTCAATTACGGTTATTAACCTGAGCACCACGACTATAACTAGCCTTGTAAAGCGATTTACAGCGTACCAATCACAAATAACACATTCAGTTGCCCCTTATGTTAGTTACGCAGAAAACTATTGATTTTTTAAATTTAGGCTTTCATTCAGTATTTAATTGGGGATTTTAGCTAAGAGTTCTATTTTGTAGCCTACTTAGACATTCCCTTAGCATAATAGAATATAATTATATTCTATTCTTATTCTTGTCTTACGACTCGCGGCGCTTCACTCTCGCTCGTTTATAATATACAACCACGGGTTTTCAGCGGTACAATGAGTTCTTGTGCATTCCCCTTTGACATACTCATAATCTTCATAATTTTCCATGCATTCAACTTTACTTTTTCCTGTCGACCTTAGATGAACACGCAGACCAAGCGCAAGTCGAGGACGGCGATCCGAGATGACGAGATGAGCGGTTGTGCACGGGAAGGGTGTGTCCATTTACAAATTTCATATCTCAATTACTCCGCTCTAAAGCTAAGTTGCGTGACAAAATGATGATGTATCGCTATCGGAAAAACGTCTCTCTCTGGTTCGACGATAAAAATATTTTGTCCAAAATTGGCAATTGAGCGGGTTTCAAATCAGGCCACGGAGCTGAGCGGATTTGCTGGAGAGCTTCGGAGGTGAGCGTTTATGCTCCGGACACTGCCAGCTGAGCGGATTCGTATTGTTGGGCTCCTAGATGAGCGGATTTGATTCGGTGGGCGATTGGTGAGCGTATTTGCAGTGGAGGTATCGAAATGTGCATTGCCATAAGTAAGTGGACTTACCTATATCGCGCACTTTGATTCGTTCAGCACTTAAAACAATGTCGTACATTTTGTCAATCATTTTTGGGAGTAGACATTTCCACTGAGTGCCCTGAACAATATTAATTTTTTTGGATATACGGCAAAGTTTTAGCTCATTTACTTAATTATAAATAGTTTCAAGCACAGAAACAAATCTCTCACAAGACATATTCAAGTTAGTTTTGGTATCTTTCGGAGTTAACCGTTTCAAAAACAAGTGCTTAATTACCGCAAAAAAACTCAATTTTGTCCATTTTTATAAAAAAACGAAAGTTGTTCACTACAATTGGCTATAACAATGAAACTATGGGATGGATAAAGCTGAAACCTCAACAGCTGACTATTCACGAGTGCTATTTTCTAGTGAACATTTTCTGTCGATTCTAAGAGAGTAATTTATTGGAGATTCGAAATACTTATTGAACGACCGTCATTTTATTGTACCTTTCTAATCATACCCTCTCTATGTGACACCGCGGAATGCACTCTTTTCGTTTTGAAATAAAAAAATAGAATAAATTAATGATTAGAGGAATGAGAGCTTAGGCTCGGTCGGGTCAAACAAAAAATGATTATAAGCAGAGCTTGCTGTGGGCATGGGTGGGTGCTAAAGCGGACGTTACTGCCAACCCTTTAAATGGACTATGAATGAATTGGTGCCACAAATATAAGGAATGGAGTCATAATGTGAGAATAAGAATGATAAATGGTTACATAAATTGGCCGTTTTCTTTTGAACCACTGTAGTGAGGAAGGGAGTTGACTCAGGAGAAATAAGACCTTTTATTTTATACGCCCTTTGTTCAAGGTGACGGGCATATTTAAAAGTGTGGAGAGGGCATGAAATTTACATTTAAAGAGCGCAAGCATAACGTCAACTGGCACCCCGCAGCGAGGTATACCAGTATATTATCCGTTTGATAATATACAGGTATGCGTCCATTGCCACGTAAAGCAGTGAGCCTTCAGTCGGTTACGTATTAGCACAAAATATCGATAGATTCTGCTTTCCTTTGGTGAAAATTCATGTTAAATGAAAATAAAAAAAAACCTTTGTAAATGTGCAAATAACGTTTTATAGGTACGACGCGTTTCGACGCTAAGGCGTCATTCGCGAGTACACAAGTACTTATTAAAAGCTATACCTTAATTTGTAAGAAAATTCAAGACAAATAAGTCTATTTACGATTGTATAACCGCTGTAATACCTTGAGACATCCGTTAGTTTTATCCGATAAATGATATGATGATAAATTTATCCGATCATTGAAGAGTAAACTCTACTATAAAGTTCTGTAAGATCGTTTTAACATATTAAATGATAGGGTTTGAAATGATAAAAATTTTTGCAATATCCCCAAGGGTTTTTATTCAGAGTCCTTGGGAACTTTTCAGCCACACGTGTATCAAGGAAGCAACTCGAGTATTTGCGTAGGTAACCTGAACGTGCCATACAGGATTCCAGCCTCCACTTCCAACTGATATTAGGTGACTTTTACCGGCTATCTTCCACACGAATGCATTTCGGGGATACGTGCCTTAAAACCTCGCTTGGGTATCACAGCCTGCGAACTGTAGGCGTTGTAATCGCTATTGAAAGCACGTGTCGCGAGTTGAGGAGAATTTTTGTTACAGAGCAGCTGGTCCTGCAAGGGCAGATGTGAGTGGTGGAAATCTGATGAACCCTTTTGCGAACAAGAAGTCGCCAGGGGTGTGGCAAACTCAAGTAAGAATGATGGAGGGCCGGTTGGGAAGGGTTGGAACGAAGAAATGGGGTTTACAAGGGTCGACCCTGCCTCTAGATTTTCCTCTTTCCCATTTATGCACCCCTGAGAGGTAAATTAGGAAGAAGATTGTGCTTTGATAGCAACAACTTAACTAAGCATAACTATGGAAATAAAAACTAAAAAATAGCGGCTATTGATTCACAATAAATTATAATGGCGTAAATTGACATCGACAGGATACTCATTAGTTGAGAAAATATCAAATTATTTTTCCGAATAATTGTTGTAATGGATGAAAGTATTGTCGAGAGTCACCTAACCACGGATTCATAATTAATGCCCACTTCGTTCAGTAACGTAAGGAATATAAAAGGCTTACATCACGCCATCTTAAGCCGCAGTGAAAGAGGTTTTCGATGATGACAACAAATTATAAGACGTTTTGTGCTGGTGGTGAAGATTTAGAGGTGAGCGAAAGAAGTGTGTTTGAAACCATAATTGTCCGTCTTCATGCCTTCCAAGAGATACTTATAACTTCCCTCTCGGTATGTATCATTTACGTTGATGCGAAGACTTTCTACTTACAACGCTGAAGTGAGTCACTTTCCTCCTCTCCTGGACGTGTCTGAGGAGACTTTGAGCAGAGTTTGAAATATTTTGATAATGCTACCATCCCAAGCTAGGAAAGCATTCACTAAGAATGCTTTCTTAGCTTGGGATGAGCTTTAGACAGCTACAATACTCAAATATTTGTATACATTTGAGGAAATCATAAAAATATATGCGTGGAGAACGGCATTCTATGGATCAGAAGCATGTCCCATAGGATAAATAGACCAAAAAATCTCGAGGCCATCAAAAACTGGTGTTGGAGGAGGATGATGAAGGTCAAATGGATCGATAAAATAGAATACGAAGAAGTTTACTTTTGGAAGAGTAGTAGAAGAAAGAACCTTATGGAACACTTTTGAGAAAAGAAAAACCAGATTTAATTATTACAAACTTAGACCAAATGAATTAGTGAAGAATATAAATGAAGGAAAACAAGAGGGTAATAGCCCAAGAGGAAGGCCCGGGACAAATGCATAGCACACATCAAGAGGAATGTAAAAAGGAATAGATGCTAGAGGTTAGCCAACTAGGACTAGATAGGGATGGATGGAGGGTTAACCAATCTTAGGATTGAACGGCCAATGAAAACAATGACGATTGGGATGAATGGAAGGAAGTTACTAAGGGATAACCGTGAAGTTACTGCCATAACTCTTTATCTAACGCTTAGAACAGTGCAAAGAGAAAAAATAGAATATAATTATGTAAAAAGTAATTACTGGAAATATTTCTCTTGTTAAGGTTGGTTCGAGGTTAATAACGTAGTTTAACGGTTTGTCATCAAGTGCTGGACTTGTAGTGGGTGGTTATGTTTTCATAATAGTTCAAAATAGTTTGGAACTGATGGAGATGTAAAATTTTTATTTTTACGAAATAATTGATGGAAAATACCTTTTTTATGATGAAAGTAAATCTAAATTTCGCACAGCCGTATAAACTAATCGGACCCTCTGATTTCAACGCCACTAGGGGATGAGAAATATTTCCCTGGGTAGAACTCATGACGATATCTGGACAAAAGAAATTTTCTCCTTACGGGTAAACCGAAAATAGTGAACTCTACCCCAGGAAAACGGGAAGTTCTCAAAATATCGTGGAGCAAAAAGTCAAAGGTCCTCCAGTATTCGTTGAGGGTGGCACAATAACTCGAAATCATTGCTAAGTCACCCCTAGAGGATCAAAAATCTCCATGTCTTAGGGTTCAAAGGGGATTTTTGTGTAAGACTGAGGCCGTTGGCTCAAGCCACGACCATTTTCCAATGGATGAAAACGGGACTAAGGTACCTTAAATTTCCATTCATAAAAATATACGAACCAAAACTGCCTTTTTCTCTCTCTAAGGATCCATACTGGAGATCTCCGTACGCCACGAATGATAAGTGCCTGACATTTAAGCGAGCATTTTGTAGTGAACGCGCTGGAGAAAATTTGAATGAAATTACTGGTCCAGCATTTGCGAACAAGTTCTTCGCCTGCCGAAATGATCCAAAGAATGAATGGGTTACACGTGTTAGCTTCTACTTGACCTAGAATGTAGGTCCGCGATATTGAAATTTGAGATCAAATATGCATAAGAAGTTGAACTCGAATGAAATACTAAAAAATAATCACACCCTCCAATGCATTAAGCTATACATATCATGTGGAAAAGAAAAATAATTAAAAGGAAAACATTACGTACCTCGTATTTGAAGTTGTAAGATGGAAATGAGATTTCTATATTCAGCGAAAAGAAGAATACGTAAAGGATTCTCCTCCAAAGTCTGCCATGAAAACGGTCAATATTGTTAAGAAAATCCTTGACTGGGTATCACCAATTGAAAAAAAAAAAAAATGGATAATTGATGAATGAATTTTGGGTCTGTTTGTCCTTTAAGAGCATGAAATGAAAGATAGAAGAAACCACTCATCGGCCCGAAATCGCCGGAAGTAAATCCAGGATGGCTTTCTTGGGATAAAGACTTGAAACTAAGCATAAATACTAATAAATCATTACCAATTATGAATGTATATGCCATTTTACATTAATTTGATCCTTTTCTGAGGTAGGATAGCCCAAAATCGACCGATTAAAAAAAACACGGGTAATCTCTTCTTCGAAAATCTTTGATTTTAAGCAGGTGTTGTTGGGGTGGTATGATTTTTATGGAATAAAAAACACAATATTCCTTTGACCGGGTGCTTATGCTATGTTATTCATCATTTCTGAATATTTTGATTCACATCTGCCTGATTTTGGAACGCGATTGGACGTACCTATTTTTGATAAGAAGAAGAGATCAAAAACACATTAATTAATAATACCCAAGGGGAATCTCTAAAGTCTTCATTTGATTGGTGTCCACGTGGGGCAGACAGAAAGAAGCTTCTAAGCCAGGAAAAAGAAAATTTAAGCGCTTGCAAAAATAAAAAAGATGATAAAAGTAATTTTGCTGAACACTTAATATGCAACATCCATAGGAGTGATTTTAAAATTAAAATTTTAAAATTATGCAATGACCGCCGTGAATTAGACTCTATAGAGCAGTTGTGAATTTTAAAAATTAATGAAATTCAGGAGAGCAATCTGATAAACAAAAATTTTTACCCATCCTTTTCCCCTATTCTGGCGTCCGTTTTAAAATTCATCTCTTCTTCCGCTAAGTAACTGGGTATCAATAATAAGATGTAATGTTAAAGCATAAAAATAACATTTTTATAAAAAACCACGTTTCGTTAAAAATAAAAGTTAATGAAAAGGTATAATTGAAGAGAAAGTAAAATAAGTTTTAGAAGAACATTTCAGATATTAAAAACGAAAAACTTGGTGCGCATGTTAGATTATAAAATTAATAAATGCAGGTCAACATGCATAACATTTGTGTCCCAGCGAAAGAAAATCTTGCTTGCGCACTACTTTTTCAAATAAATGTACAGGTACTTTACGATTTACACACATAAACTTTATTGCAGCTACTGTGATTGCGGCGCCTCCATTGGATCTAAGTGGTCTTAATTAGAAATCCACATTCAATATTTATTCCTAAATATCACTCGACGCTTTCTTCAAATCGTGGTAATAATGTAAGAACATTGCATTGTCATCCTGAAAATTTCAGTGCTCTAGGTAATCAGGAAGTGATCGAAGTTTAAGTTGCAAGATTTTTCCGGGACGGACAAACAAGAAAGCGGGTATAGTAAAACGTAGTGTTAAAATAAATCATAATTTACGCCTGAAAATGATAACTCATGGAAATCTGGGTCGCGTTATGTAAAAAACTAGTGGTATAAGTAAAAGTGAAATATCCAAGAAACCTTATCAACTGATTTCTTTAAATAGGCATTGTAAATAATTTAAAGTTGTGAGTAATTACATACATATTGAGCGCACAATTGTGGACTCCCTGAAATTTCTTCCCTCTACTTCCTTATTTATGCCTCTGTAAGTAAGGGAGGTGTTTTCGGTACCTACTTTTGTCAATGAGAAACTGGGTGAGTGAGAAACATCAATATGCGAGAAAAAAATGCCGGTCCCTTGAACTTTCACACATCAAGGTTCGATTGCATTTTTAAACCTCAAAACCTGACGCTATAAAGAAAAATGAAGGAAAACAAAAGTCTCGTGTCGAGCATAATTTATTTCTCTGGGTTAGGTTTTTGAAAACAACACAGCTGCTTCAAGGCTAAAAGAATCCATCAAAATCACTTTTGCTCTCAATAGAGCAACTGGAGTATGTAAAAAAAACTCCCAATGGTATCTTTATACCATACCCCAAAGAAAATATAAATTTTGAAACTTGAAATAATATAATGTGGTGAAAATTATATATCGTGGGAGCTCTTGTAAAACATTGCCAACTTAAAAAAATATTTTCAAATCAATTTTCGGTAATCGAATATGCGCAAAAATGTTAATGAGCAAACAACGAGGAAAGTGAGCTGTTGGGAGACCATCGAAAATGATTCGCAAACACGTTTGTGAGACCTTCTATTCAGAGTCAAGCGAATGGCTTTCCAATTAGAGTTCATGAACACACAAGGGCTCCAAGCTTGAGCAACGAGGAGGTAAACTTAAAGCCAACAAAACTCTGAGGGATATTCAAGGGCCGAAAACACCACCAAACGATACTCTCGGGCGTTGATGACTGTTGGCACTCGACATAATGCCTCACACGAAGGTCGACGAAGCGGACCGAACATGGTACTTATCGAATGTGCCACACTATTAATCGAAAATCCATGAGACTTCACGTTTTATACCCTCATTAGGGAAAGTGTCTGCTCGTTCAAATTACTGACGTCCTGGAAATTAAGATTTTCAGGGAGCAAGGTACCTCAACATAACACTCGAAAAGTAAAAGCAGCAATTTAGCATGTAACGGAAACTGAACTATGGTGAAATACAATTATATCACGTTAAAAAACTATAGCATAAAATACATTTAGAGTAGAATATTAAGAATATTTCTTTTTACTCGTATATAAGACATGTAGATAAAATAAATTCGATGCATGCGATCATGAATTCCACCCAGAAACTTTTTATTGTTCAGCAATTCAAACTGTTATCCATCGGTGATAATGTAGAAAGCCATTTTAGCATCTATTGGGTGATGCCTTTTTTCAAGATACACTACAACGCATAAACAGCTGCATGTAATATTTATGAACGGCAAGAACAATTTCCAGGGTTTCAAGCCCAATTTCCCCAATTATTAACTTCTACCCGTTCTTTCCGAGCAGTGCAATAATAATATAAGAACACCTGCGCAAAATTAAAGCTATTAAACAGATGACTCAATGATCTTTTGTGGCCCTTTCCTCAGAGGCAGTAAAGTGCTATTATGCCTCTCACGATGTGAGTGTAGTTAACGAAGGCGTCACGCAATGGATCGTGGCGCCTCGAACGTTCACGCTTGCTATGCTAAGTGCCAGCTCGTGGATAAGGCATTGACGTGCCGGAGTTTGGATTTTAAGGCCCTCACATTGCACAAGGCTCCAAGCGCGACGCGGTCGCTGATTTTTGGCGGAAGTGAGCGTATTGAAAAGAGCCCAATGATAGACCCTGGCATCAATGGAGAAATCTATTCAGTCGCCCACAGCACGGCTCTTTATTTAATTGACGATGGAAGGCTTCCCGCGGCGTCAGGCACCATTCAATGGTGAGATACGGTGGACGGCTATTAGTGCCATAGGCGCGCAAAGAAGAGGACCTCACTTTTTTATGCTTTGAAAACAGCACCAGGGGATGTTCAACGTTGGTCAACGACGATGTTTTACACCAAAAACACTGGAGCAAGACCTACCTCACGAAAAATAATGATTAAAAATAATCACCGCTCCAGTAACTCGATGCTACGAAGCTAAGCCTTAGTTGAGTGTCATGATGATAAACATTTTATGTATTTTTTTCTTTCCTACTTCCTGTAAAGAACGGTGTGAGGAATTAAGGTGTCAGGAAAACGGTAAAATGGAAAATGGAAGTGGTGCCAAGAAAATCGTTAGGGGAGGGTAATGACCGAAAAACAGTAAATACAAATATTCCAGAGACAATGAAAGGTTCATTCGGGCAATCGACCCCATTGGAAATATGGCAAATGTTGTGCAAAGTTTGGCTTGATGAAAGGACTCTCACGGTGTCATACGCCTATCGACTGTGAAGTGGAGCTATTGGCGGCCTTGCAACTGTGAAGGCGATTTCGAGGACTTGAGTTTTCTTTTGCATTTTTAAATTCAAGATATTTTTCAGCGATTCAACAATGGTCAACGACTATGATCTGCACTAAGAAACGTCCAGCTTGCAGCGAAATGGAATTCACGTAAGTGAATGGTTTAAAATAATCGCCCGTCTCCTAACTGTTTGCTACTGAGTAAAGCTTTTGAGGCATCAAATCTCAGCAAATATTACCCTGCGAAAGAATTGGATGCATTTTCTCCTTCATTGACTTTCTACTTTGAGGAAAGAACTCTGGCAGGAAATTAGGCCTCAGTAAAATAGCATGAATTGATATAGGAGGCTAATCACCCAGAAATTTGCTGTGAAAATATGACCAAATGCCCTTGAATAAGGTATTGATGTTACGAGCATACAGCTTTAATTACTTAGCGTGTTATCGCGTATTTGATCCAACTCAGCTAAATACTGCTTCCCTATTTTATGATGTGTCCTAGCCCCACTGCGAAATGGGCCACCCAAAATCGGCCAAAATATCTCGAATGAACCGTTAACTTGTTTTTGTGTTTCACGTGACTTGCGCACGATTACCGATGCGGTAAATGTTTGCTGTGCATTAGTGTCAACAAACATCATGCAAATCATGCAATCTATGAGCTTAGTGATATTTCATAATTAAGTAACGTTAAAAATATTTTAATATTTCGTTTTTCATTTTGATATGTGCTCAATGTTTCCTCCCGAGCTTACCAATATTTAAAATACGTGATACACATGATGGTAATGTGATATCTGACGAGGATGCAAGTAAACCGCCCTCTATTAATCCCTTCGCCTATGTTCAGGAGCGTTTGACGTCATCGAATTAACTGCGTAAGGGTTGATATTTACGATTTTTTCTCTGATTTACTCAAGAATCACGCGATGTTTTGAAAAATGGAACGAAAAGGGTCTCTTTATTCGTCCAATTTTTAAACAACTAATAAAGAAAAGAAAAGTGGAGAACGAACCAATCTTTGTTAATTGTGCAGGGCCCTTTTTTGGTTCTTTTTTATTTAAAGCGTTTAGATTTAGCAACTTAAGCGTTTATTTCATTTAATTTGTTGAGAGAATGGCTGAATGAGGAAGATTATTCCAATCCATCTACTAAATTCTTTGACTGAACTGCAATTTCGGTACAGAGTGAACCGCATCATCGTGGGGAGTAAAGACGAGGCTAAGGAGTAGTCGGAAACGGGAAAATATACTACCCTCCGTTTTTCAACTCTATCACGATCAGCGATAAAAAATATTTGTGCAACCCCATATCTCATTTGTTAATCAAATCGTCTTCTTGCAGCGACATCGTATTCTGCCGCTCTCTAGGGTCTGCATTAGAGACCGGGTCTAAGAGTCTTTCTTCCCCTGCATTCTAAGTTGAGTTTTAGGATCCAGGCTGCCTCGGATTATTTCCTGGATGCGAACTGGCGAGTAAATCGTAAAATCTTTGTGGGAGACGAAGTGACTCCATCCTCGTGCAAAGGTCTACAGTAAGTTTTATCCAAAAGGATATGCTTTTTTGTGCTGGGATTTATCACAAGGCTTAGAGAATGGACGAAATGATTAATAGACAGGATTGACTGTCACATAGCACCAAAATTCTGAAGCTATTCACTTCAAAAGAAAAAATATACTCAACTGTTCACGAGAAATTTTTAATATAGTATGACTGCATAGTAGTACATATGCAAATTACGCAAATCTGGGCACAAGGGTAGGAGCACAAAATATGCAAAATTGGTGATTTACTAGACAGTCCTATCATGTCCACAAATGCAGGCTTGAAGTTCAAGTCGTAGAGAAACTACAATTCCTATTATGAGCCATTTGCAAAATAGGACTGAGAAAGGAAAAAGTGAACCTTCTAATTCTTTTCTCTATGACTAAGACATCAACCGTAAATCAGCTTCGTAAACTAATGTGCTTTTCAAAGGAGAGCCAAAAAAAGGTTGAATCCACCTTAAAAATCAATAATGTTATATTTATATCGAATTCAGCAAATTTCCATAGGCTCAGAGTACATCTGAAGGCATATTTGGAAAGGTGGAACAAATAGTTAGGTAAGAAACTAGTTCACATCCTGATGCTGCTACGATTTAAAAGAATTGTAAATAAAATGGGAAAATTACTTACTTACTTACGTATGTGTGTTTTTTGAAGGGTATTTAAATATGACGCTTTATAATAGGCATACAAATGAGAAAAATATTCTTACAAAGATTTTTTTCACGAGAGTTCTTCAGAGCTAACACCGATTTTCAGTACGAAAGAGAAGAGCGTTTGGATTTCAGGAAACATTAGGACCCCTTGAGGCAAGCTTTCTGGCAAAAGGACACTCCAAGCTGCTTCCTCTTAAGCGTGCAACGCTATCAGTCATTCTCTTCTCGGAAAGCAGTAAACGCGAACAAAGCCGAGAGTATTGCAAATGGGACAAAATACGTTGAGCAAGGTCGCCTGATGCGGTAAAGTTTTTTCCATCATAACCTTCATAAGGCAACTCAAATGATTGCAAATTATAGCGAATTTTATATATAAATTATAGCAAATTGTAATATCACGGCCACAATGTTTATTTTTATCGATAAATGACATTAATTAAAATCCAGTGAAGATTTTCAACATAGAGCATTCACCTCAAGAGAATAAAAAGGGCAATACTTAGTCTTTATTGATTTATGTATTTACCACTCACTCTGTTGATTCAGCCCATTTTGACCATTAGGAACGGGGGTAAAACATGAATAAAGTCCAGTCAAATAAACTGAAAATAATTTTTTTATAATCGTAGTGGATAATCAGGTACTGTGATTTTGATCTCCCACGTATATATTCCAGCGACAAAAAAGCGCCAAAATCCTCTTCAAATTTAAATTACTGTTTTTCGGAGAAAAGTTGTTTCATATTCTATTTTTCACCTTATTAACGGGAAAGAAAAACCAACGCGAGTGACCGCGGATTGTTTAAAATGAATCTTTAAATGGATATTTTTCTGAGGTATCATAGAATACATACAAAACACGATAAAAGAATACAAAAAGCTGATATCCACACTTTTAATTCAAAACTCAGTAACCAACAACGGTTTCAACACATTGTATCATTTTCATGGTCTTAAAAATGACGCAATATGTTGAAGGTTGTTGAGTTTTTCTATTAAAAGTGTGGAAATTACCATTTGTGTTCTTTTGTCATGGATATATCGAGCTCCCAAAAATCAAGCAAAAAAAATTATACGAATAAATTTTACGCTTAATTTACGAATTTAATTCTAAAATCTAACGGAAAATTAACTTATGCAATGGTAACCGATTCTGATGAGATGAAATTTTAACCACAACGAAAAGATTTATTTCAGCAAGATTGTTTTGTTTAGGATGGGTAAATTACCATGGTAACATTAAATTATGATTGTGTACGCTTGGAAATAAAATACGAGAGAAATAAATTACTTTTGCAATTTGTGGATGGTTACAGACATTGGTGAATAAATTAATAAAGAAATAAAGGCTAGCATAACTGAAATTAATGCCTTTATTTTTGAAGGGAGCTATGATTCAGTTAACACTAGCTACGCGGGAATTTCCTAGATATCTAAAATCGCTGGCTGAATGAAAATCCTAATGAGAATGTCAGTTGTTCCTTCCTTACTTCATTATTTTTCATTCGGAATGACATTATAATTGTGAGCATAAAATCTTAAATGTAATTTATGGAAATTTCCGATTTTTCATTTTCTCTCACTATTTAAAAATTTTGAAGAAGCACGTCATTCCTTTTTCATACAAATTTTGTCTCATTCGTAACGGAATGGACTGCAATCCGACGAAGACCCTGCTGAGAGCAAAATGCACTCTTGAGAAACCTCATTAAAGAAGCCTATCACCCTGGAATGCTGCTGAGACTCGCGATCATTCAGGCAGCGAGAATCTGCTGCTAACGGAAAGCAAATGAGTTTTACGTTCGAATCACTTCCCTGAATTACTCTCTTTCATGTGAGAGCGACAACCTTCATCAAAAGCAGTAAAGTGGTATTGATTTGAAGAACATTTTGTTTATTTTTCTTTATTTATTATGCTCCCGTTAATTTGTCTTTAAAAATTTCAAGGCAAGATATTTCCAAATCAATCGCTTGAGGAAAAATATGTGTACTACGTGAGAGGAGTGCCACCGATTTGAAAGTTCATGCTTTTTGTTTGTCGCTTATTTTCTTCTCATGCACCAATTAATGGAGAAATATAGGCAAGCATAGCTGGATATGGGAAATTGAAAATCAAATGTATTTTCCAATAGCACTTGATAAAAATATTTCCAACCGGAGAGATTACTGCAAAAGTAGGAGTCAGTCAAAAACTTTAATATTTCCAAATGTTCTGCTATGAAGCAAAGTGAAAATTGTGCCTTTTCATATAACTTTTCTTACTATAAGGTGCATGGATTGCTCGGATTTAGCTTAACGAGGCATAAAATATAAAAACTTTTTGCATAATTCTATACATTAATTAAGAACCTTAAAAAGTTATCTAACAGGTTTAAAAAAATATCAGTGCTTTGCAGATTGCTTAGTTTTTCTAGTGGAAAATAAGGAAGACTTAAGAAGTATGAGAGAAATTCTGATAAAAGAAACCCAAAAAGTTGGACTGCAAATCAATGACGATGAGACCAAATCTTTTTTTCCTTCAGTCGAGACTCTGATAACTCCAGAAGCATTACATTTGAGGATCACAATTTAGAAAGAGTAAATGAGAATAAATAAATTCAGCTTATAGATATTTCCAAATATATGCCCTGAACAAACTGACAACATCAAATATTTTTTTCCATCAGAACCATAATTAGAATTTATAAAACCATAATAAGACCTATCCTTCTATATGGAGCTGAATCATTGTTTATCAACGAAAGAACGGAAAAGAAATTAATTATATTTAAAAATGAAGTTTTAAGGAAAGTTTTTGGAACAACAAAAGAGAATGGAAGGTGTAGAGGAAAACACAACAGTGAAATCTGGGACCTTTTCGACTCGCCAGTTGAAGCTGATGCTAAGAGCCGCAGATTGCGATGGGCATGGCACATGATACGAAGGGAGTAAGAGGTCCTTGTAAAATAAGTCCGGACTGAAAACTCTGATGGTTAGGTACCTTAAGGAAGACCGAGAGAAAGATGGAAGGATAAGGTGCTGAGTTTTATATCTAATTGCGCGTTTGACTACATTTTTATGTTATTTTCCACGGTTAAACCTTGCACTATCTAAGTTCCGTTTACATCAATCCGTCCAATGAATCAGGAGAGTCTTTTCAAAGTACTATTCAAAGTCATACACACAAAAATCCCTTTTATTCTGACTTATGTTTTGGAATTCTCGGTGTTGATGCCTTTCCAGAAAAATCCATTTCACAATTCGCAACAACACAGTTTACGAGGCAGCAGATATGGGGAAAATGAGAGTCAGCGGGGCGGATGGAGAAGTTAGAAAGAGTTGGAGGCAGACAGTTTGCGAGGCTAAATACCATTTAGGGTATGTAGAACGGTCAGATCTCTAATGGTGCTCCTCTAGATATTAAGCTCGTAGGAAAAATACTGAGATCCTTACATTGTGTTTACTTGCTTCTTATACCTTTTTACACTGGGTTTGACTGGATAGGCATGGAATATAACCTCACGATATTTGTCGAAAATCAAAACTGCAACCATAAGGAGCAGGCGTGTATGAATTTGATGATTATATTATTTAAATTAACAAGAATTGAATTTTAGTGTTTTACATCTAATTGCGCGTTTTACTACATTATTCTGTTATTTTCCACGGTTAAACCTTGCACTGTCTAAGTTCCGTTGAAACCAATCTGTCCAATGAACCAGGAGAGAGACTTTATAAAGTACTATTCAAAGTCCTACTCTCCAAAATCCCTCTTATTTTGAGTTATGTTTTGGAATTCTCGGTGTTGATGCCTTTCCGGAAAAATCCATTTCACAATTCGCAAGAACATAGTTTACGAGGTAGTAACCCTTTCACATTCGTGGCTTAAGGTAAACGGCGATGTTTAATTATGTGCAACACGTGATAAAGGATTGGATCAAATCAGTGCACGCAACAAAGGCAACCGTTTGAAGGGACAATGAAAGCGAGGCTAGATAACGCCCACATTAACAAGCTTCCGATGCATGCCGATAGCAGACAAGTGCGAAACAATGGCTCCGTTAGCACATCCATAACTCAACAACCAGCTTTCACTTTGGATGAACAGAAAACGGAATGGGTTCTCCAATATATTAAACTGCCTAAATTGGTTAATATAATCGATTACGCAACGGCAAGAAAGGGAGATACAACAGAAACCAGGGTAAAGACTTCGTGTCTTGCGTAAAAGTGGTAAGCAAATTAAAATATTGTTATAATCCTCCCAAAAATCATGGCGTATTGGTAAGAGAATCACGTTACATAAAATGGTGTTAATTTATGCCAGAAGCAGCTTATGTGATGGAAAAAATAAATGAATGTTATACTACATGAATATTCAAATTTCATTAATTTTTCCGTTGTTCTGAAACTGTGTAACAAAAATTATACGAACAAATAACATTTGCATAATAGATAAATAATGTAACTTGACATGAAATGAACTTAATAAAGAATATGGAAGAATAAATAGCTGATGAAGTCATAAAAGGACATTCCAGTGTTTAGCCACATGTTACTCAATGAATGCTGATAGTTTCTCGGAAATAAAATAAGTGTGGTCTTTTCAGGTAAAAGAACGGGTTCAAGAAAATGAAGTAATGAATCCTGATGTCAATTGACGGAAAAACGAGGGCGGTTTTTTTTTCAACCTCAGATCGCTCAGAAAAAACACCATTCAAGCGACAGGCAGGTAGTGCACAGGTAGGACAGCTTCTGGAGGATAGAGGACTTCGAAATGTGGTGCTACAGAAGAATGGTGAGGATCAAATGGATAGACCGACCGAGGAGGTCTTAAGGAGAGAGAGAAGAAAAGCCTTATGAAAGCCCTAATAAGAAGACACACATGCCTAATGAGAAGACCTTATAGGACACATCTTGAGACATGATGGCCTGATGAAGACAACTATGTGAACAAGGCTGTGAACGTGTGGGTTGCTGATACCGTTGGAACTCTATTTGGATTTAAGTTTACTTTTGCTGTTGGTAACGATCACAATGTCCAAGGATCTTATTGGCTCACTATTTTATTTGCAAGGATACCTAATAATGTTACAATGAATATTGGTGGCCTGAAGAGCTTTCCTATATCTGATGTTTTGTGTTTTAAAACTATTCAAATGAATAATTTTCAATCTTATCAGAAGAAGTATTGTACTACTAATTCTTCGAATGTCTTCACATCTAAGAGGTGTATGAAGTTTAAGCCTGAAGATCGTTTAATTGTATCATCCAGGGACAAGTGGAATGCAAGAATGGAAAAGGAAGACCTCGAATAATATGAATTGAATTGGTAAAGAAGGATGTGAAAGAGAAGAAATACGTAAATGTGAGAAGATTAGCTGATAAGGGGATTGAGTGAAGAGCTACTTCAAACCAATCTTTGGATTGTTGACCACTGATGATGAATAAACTTTGGTAAATCATTTAAATGATGAAAATAATTGCGTATACTGCGCTAAGAACTAAAATATTGTGCGCGCATATGCCCTGTTGATGATGACTATAATTCTTCTTCGTGTTATCTCAAATTGGCTCCTTCCACAACTAATCACAACTTTGTAAATTAAGAAGAATAAACTGTGTATTCTTTCGCCGCAAAAACAACTGAATATACAATAGAATAAGCAAACAATTATTTTTCGATAGGAAATTTTAATGGCGTTCATATGAACAGATTATGATACGCGGGTGATAAAAAATACTGTGAAATGTTTGGATATTTTTTAAAGGTATTTATCAATTTATAGGATGAAAGGACATTTTCATTATAGGATGTGGGACGAAGCATAAAATGTATCACGCTCCCTTTAAAAAGCCAATGCTTTGTAACTTTGTTCAGGAGTAGATGGATTTTAAATGCTGTAAAAAGCCGCACACAAGTTATAAATAAGAATACACTAATCTTAAAGAGGTTACCATGATAGGGAGAGAGTAAAATTCATCTTCATCGTTACTATTGGAATTGGATTTGATGGCAATAATTTAAAATTGTAATTTTTCGCACAGTTTTACTGCTGAAATGACGAAAATAGAAAAAGATGCCTTTAAATTTAAACTCTATTTTGAAGCACATATTTATGGCTAAAATGAAAAATATGGGATTTGATGCCAAAAATTAAAAATTTTAATTATTCGCAGTACTACTGATGACATGAAGAAAATGGGAAAAGAAACTATTAATTTAAAATTCTATTTTAATGCACAGATTTGTTGCTGCGATGAAAAAAATGGGATTTGATGCCAATATTTAATATTGCAATTATTCTTACAGTTTTAATGCTGACATGAAAAAAATGGGAATAGATGCTATAAATTTAAAATTCTATTTTAATGCACAGATTTATTGTTGAGATGGAAAAAATGGGACTTGATGCCAATAATTTAAAATTGTAATTATTCGCACAGTTTTACTGCTGACATGAAGAGAGTTGGAAAAGATGCTTTTAATTTAAAATACTATTTTAATGCACATAATTATTACTGAGAAGAAAATATTAGGATTTGATGCCAATAATTTAAAATTGTAGTTATTCGCACATTTTTACTGCTGACATGAAGAAAATGGGAATTGATGACTTTATTTGAAAATTATATTTTAATGCACAGATTTACGTCTGAGATGAAAAAGATGAGATTTGATGCCAATAATTTAAAATTGTATTTTTCGCACACTTTTACTGCTGACATAAATAAATGGGAAAAGATGCCTTTAATTAATAATTTTATTTTAATGCACTTTTTTATCCCTGACATGAAAAATATCAGAATACATGCCAATAATTTAATATTGTGATTATTCTCACAGTTTTACTGCTGACATGAAGAAAATGGGAATAGATAAATTGAATTTAAAAATCTATTTTAATACACAGATTTATTGCTGAGATGAAAAAAATGGGATTTGATGTAAATAGTTTAAAATTCTATTATATTGCTCAGTTTTACTGAGGAAATGAAAAATATATGGATTTGATGCCTTTAATTTTAAATTCTATTACAATGCACATATTCATTGCTATGATGAAATAAATGGGATAAGATGCCAATAATATAAAACCATAATAATAATTACCACAGTTTTACTGCTGAAATGATAAAATTGTGAATAAATGCCTTTAATTTAAGATTCTATTTCATTGCACACATTTTTGGCTGAGATGAAAAAAATGGGATTTGATATCAATAATTTAAAATTTTATTATTCGCACAGTTTAACTGCGGACATGAAGAAAATTATATTAAATGCCTTTAATTTAAAATTCTCTTTTTAATGCTCAGAATTATTGCTGAGTTGAAAAAAATGGGATTTGATACCAAAAATTTAAATTGCAATTATACTTACAGTTTTACTGCTGACATGAGAAAAATGGGAATAGATACCTTTAATTTCAAAGTCTATTTCAATGCACAGATTTATTGCTGAGATAAAAAAACATGCCAATAATTTAATATTGTAATTATTCACATTTTTTCTGCTAAAATGAAAAAAATTTGGAAATGATGCCTTTAATTTTTAATTCTATGACAAAGCACTTATTTATTGCTTGGATGAAGGAGATAGGAAATGATTCCATTATTTTAAAATTGTAATTAATTGTAAGTTTTACTGCTGACATGAAGAAAATGGGAATACAAGCCTTAAATTTAAAATTCTATTTTAATGCACAGATTTATTGCTGAGATGAGCAAAATGTGATTTGAAACCATTAATTTAAAATTGTAAATATTCGCACAGTTTTACTGCTGACTTGAAGAAAATGGGAAAAGATGACTTTATTTTAAAATTAAATTTAAATGCACAGATTTACATTTGAGATGTAAAAAATGGGATATTATACCATAAATTAAAAATTATAACTATTCGCACAGTTTTGCT
Organism: Ischnura elegans; assembly: GCF_921293095.1. Lineage (NCBI taxonomy): Eukaryota > Metazoa > Arthropoda > Insecta > Odonata > Coenagrionidae > Ischnura > Ischnura elegans. The sequence goes on along the minus strand of NC_060250.1, from coordinate 41,323,597 downwards.
ACTGACATAAAGAAAATGGGAAAAGATGCTTTCAATTTAAAATTCTGTTTTAATGCACAGATTTTTTGCTAATATGAAAAAATTGGAATTTGATGCCATTAAATGTATGTTGTGATTATTCTCAAAGTTTAACTGCTGACATGAAGAAAATGGGATTAAATGCCTTCAATTAAAAATCCTATTACAATGCACAGATTTATTGCTGGGATGAAAAAAATAGGATTTGATGCCAAATTTTTAAAATTGTATTTTCTCGCAAAATAACACCGCTTACATGAGCAAAATGGTAATTGATGGCTTTAATTTAAAATTCTATTTCAGTTCACAGATTTATTGCTGAGTGGAAAAAAATGGGATTTGTGGCAATAATTTAAAATCGTAATAATTCGCACAAATTTAATGATGAAAGGAAGAAAGTGGGAATAAATGAATTTAATTTTATATCTATTTTAAAACACAATTTTATGGTTTAGATGAAAAAAATGGGATTTTACGCCAATAATTAAAAATTTTTATTGAACGCAAAGTTTTACGGCTGGCATGAAGAATATGGGAAAAGATGCCTTTAATTAAAATTCTATTTAAATGCACCGATTTATTGCTAAGACGAAAAAAATGGGATATGATGCCAATAATTTAAAATTGTAAATATTTGCATAGTTTTACTGCTGACAAAACGAAAATGGGAATATATGACTATTATTTAAAATTATATTTTAATGCACAGATTAACTTCTGAAATGAAAAAATGGAATTTCGATACCAAAAATTTAAAATTGTAATTATTCGCATAGTTTTACTGATGACATGAATAAAATGTGAATTGATGACTTTAATTTAACATATTTTTTGAATGCACAGCTTTGCTCCTCGGATGAAAAAAATGGGATTTGAAACCAAAATTTTAAAATTATATTTTAATGCTATATTTTTAATTGCGGAAATGGAAAAAATTGGAACTGTTGCCTTTAATTCTAAATTCTTTAACAATATACAGATTTAATGCTGAGATGAAAAAAATGGGATTTGATGCGAATAATTTAAATTGTTAATATTCGCTCAGTTTTACTTTTGATATGAAGTAAAAGGGAATAGATTCCTTTAGTTGAAATTTCTATTTTAATGCATAGATTTATTGCTGAATTAAAATGGGATCTGACAAAATGAAAAAGGGAAAAGATTCCTTTAATTTATATTTTATTTTAATGAACAGAATTACGGCTGAGATAAAAAAAGATAATGTTGGCAATAATTAAAAATTTTTATTATTCGCACATTTTTACTGCTTACATGAAGAATATGAGAAAAGTAGCTTTAAATTTAACATTTTTTTGAATAAAGTGTTTTGCTTCTCAAATAAAAAAATTGTATTTGAATCCAAAAATTTAAATGAATATTAAAATGCACAGTTTTTCTGCTGCAATGAAGAAAATTTGAATAGATGCCTTTAAATTAAAATTCTTTTTTAGTGCACATATTTATGGCTGAGATAAACAAAATGGGATTGGTGCTAATAATTTGAAATCGTAATTATTTGCACAATTTTACTGATGAAATGAAGAAAGTGGGAACAGATGGCTTTAATTACTAATTCTATTTTAATGCACAAATTATTGCTGAGGTGAAAAAAATTGGATTTTATGCCAATAATTTAAATTTTGATTATTCTCACAGTTTCACTGCTGACATGAAGGAAATGGGAATAGATCAATTTAATTTAAAAATCTATTTTAATACACAGATTTATATCTGAGATGAAAAAAAATGGGTTTTGATGCAAATAATTTAAAATTCTATTATATTGCTCAGTTTTACTGAGGAATTGAAAAATAAATGGAATTGATGCTTTTAATTTAAGATTCTATTTCATTAACACATTTTTGGCTGAAATGAAAAAAATGGGCTTTGATGCCAATAATTTAAAATTTTAATTATTCGCACAGTTTAACTTCGGACATGAAGAAAATTGGATTAAATGCCTTTAATTTAAAATTCTTTTTTAATGCTCAGAATTATTGCTGAGTTGAAAAAAATGGAATTTGATGCCATAAATTTAAAATTGTAATTTTTCGCGCAGTTTTACTGCTGACATGACGAAAATGAGAAAAAATGCTCATAATTTTAAATTCTATTTTAAAGCACAATTTTATGGCTTAGATGAAAAAAATGGGATTTTACGCCAATAATTAAAAAATTTTATTGATCGCAAAGTTTTACGGCTGACATGAAGAATATGGGAAAAGATGCCTTTAATTTGAAATTGTATTTTAATGCACAGATATAATGCCGAGATGAACAAAATGGGTTTTGCTGCCATTAATTTTAAAATTGTAAATATTCGCACAGTTTTACTGCTGAGATGAAGAAAATGGAAATAGATTACTTTAATTTAAAATTATAATTAATTCACAGATTTACGTCTGAGAAAAAAATGGGATTTGATGACAATATAAAAATTATGATTAATTCAATGTTCAGCTGCTGACATGAAGAAAGTGGGATTAAATGCCTACAATTTAATTTCGTATAAGTATTCGCAACGTTCTACTGCTGACACGAACAAAATGGGAAAAGATGCATTAATTTAAAACTCTATTTTTTGCATAGATTTGTTGCTTAGATGAAAAAACTGGGATTTTATACCAATAATTTTATATTGCAATTATACTTACAGTTTTACAGCTGACATGAAAAAAATGGGAATAGATGGCTTTAATTTCAAAATTTTTTTTAAGGACGGATTAATTGCAGAGATAAAAAAGCATGCCAATAATTTTAAATTGTAATTATTCACACAGTTTTTCTGCTATAATGAAAAAAATTGGAAATGATGCCTTTAATTTTTAATTCTATTACAATGCACAGATTTATTGCTGAGATGACAAAAATGGTATTTGATTACAAATTTTTAAAATTGTATTTTTTTCGCAAAGTTCACCGCTGACATGAGGAAAATGGTAATTATTGCCTTTAATTTAAATTTCTATTTTAGTGCACAGATTTGTTGCTGAGTTGAAAAAAATGGGATTTGTGCCAATAATTTAAAATCGTAATTATTCGCACAATTTTACTGATGAATTGAATAAAGTGGGAATATATGACTTTAATTTTAAATTCTATTTTAAAGCACAATTTTATGGCTTAGATGAAAAAAATGGAATTTTATTCCAATAATTAAAAATTCTTATTTATCGCAAAGTTTTACTGCTGGCATGAAGAATATGGGACAAGATGCCTTTAATTAAAAGTTCTATTTTAATGCACAAATTTATTGCTGAGACGAAAAAAATGATATGATGCCAATAATTTAAAATTGTTTTTATTAGCACAGTTTTACTACTGACATGAAGAAATGGGAAGAGATGCCTTTAATTTAAAATTCTATTTTCATGCACAGATTTACAGCTGAGATGTAAAAAATTATATTTGATGCCAATAATATAAAATCGTAATTATTTGCAAAGTTTTACTGCTGACATGAAGAAAATGGGAATAGATGCCGTTAGTTTTAAATTTTATTTTAATGCACATATTTAGTGCTCTAATGAAAAAAATGGGATTTTATGCCAATAATTAAAAATTGTTTTTATTCGCACATTTTTACTGCTGACATGAAGAAAATGGGAATTGAAGCCAATAATTTAAAATTCTACTAAATTGTAATTGATATCTTTAATTTTAAATTCTACTGCAATGCATGGAAATATTGCTGAGATGAAAATTTTGGTATTTGATGCCAATAGAGTAAAATTGTATATTATTCGCACAATTTTACTGCTGAAATGAAAAAAATTGGAATTGATGCCTTTATATTCAGGTTATATTATAATGCATTTATTTATTGCTCAGATGTTAAAAATTGGTATTTCATGCAAAAATTTAATATTGAAATTCTTCGCACAGTTTTATTCCTACATTAAGAAAATGGGAATAGATGCCTTCAATTAAAAATTCTATTTTAATGCACAGATTTACGGCTGAGATGAAAGAAATGGGATTTGATGCCAATAATTTAAAATTGTTATTATTCGCACAGTTTTACTACTGACCTGAAGAAATGAGAATAGATGTCTTTATTTTAGATTTCTATTTTAATGCACAGAATTAAGGATGAGATGAAAAAAATGGGATTTGATGGCAATAATTAAAACTTTTTATTTTTTGCGCAGTTTTACTGCTGTCATGATGAATATGGGGTTTTAAGCAAATAATTTTAAATTTTATTATAATGCACAGTTTTACTGCTGAAACTAATAAAATTGTAAATGATGCCTTTAATTTTAAATTCTTTTAGAATGCACAGATTTATTACTGAGATGAAAAAAATGGGATATGATGCGAATAATTTTAAAATGTCTGTATTGGCACAAATTTTTTGCTGAAATGAAGAAAATGGAATAGATGCCTTTAATTTTAAATTATTTTTTCATGCACAAATTTACGGCTGAGATGAAAGAAAAGGGATTTGATGCCATTAATTTAAATTTTAACTATTCGAGTAGTTTTACTGCTGACATGAAAAAAATGGGATATTATGCCAATAATGTAAAATTGTAAATATTCGCATAGTTTTTTTTTACTGCTAACATAAATAAAATGGGAATAGATGAATATATTTTAAAATTATGTTTTAATGCACAGATTTACGTCTGAAATGAAAAAAATTGGAATTTTTTACCAATAATTTAAAACTTTAATTATTCGCGCAGTTTTACTGATTACATGAATAAATGTAAATTGACGACTCTAATTTAACATTTTTTATGAATGCACAGCTTTGCTGCGCAGAGGAAAAAAAGGTGATTGGAAACCAAAATTTTAAAATCATATTTTAGTGCTATATTTAATTGCTGAAATGAAGAAAATTGTAATTGTTGCCTTTAATTTAAATTCTTTTTAAACACATGCACATCACAGTTTTGCTGCTGAAATGAAGAAAAAAATAGAATTGATGCCTTTAATTTTAAATCCTATTACAATGCACAGATTTATTGCTGAGATGAAAAAAATGGGATTTAATGCCAATAATTTAAAATTGTTTTTATAAGCACTGATTTATGTTGACGTGAAGAAAATTGGGATAGATCCCATAATTTTAAAATTTCATTTTAGTGCAAAGATTTAATTAAGACTGAGATGAAAAAAATTAATGGTGATGCCAAATTTTTTAAAATTGTTTTATTCTCACATTTTTACATCCGACATGAAGAAAATGGGAATTGATGCCTTTATATTTAAAATTCTATTTTATTGCCGAGATTTACGGCTGACATTAAAAAAAGCCGATTTGAAGTCATTAGTTAAAAATTGTAATTATCTTAACAGTTGAGTACTGACATGTATAAAATTTTAATTGTTGCCTTTTATTTAACATTTTTTAATGAAAAATTTTGCTACTCAGAAGAAAAAAATTTGATTTGAAACCAATAATTTCAAATACTATTTTAATGCTAAATTAATTGCTTAAATGAAAGAAATTTGAATTGATGCCTTTCATTTTAGAATTTATTACAATGCAAAGTTTTATTGCTGAGTTGAACAAAATGGGATTGGATGCGAATAGTTTTAAATTGTTTTAAATTGTAATCATTCGCACAGTATAACAGCTGACATGAAGAAAGGTCGAAGAGCTGCCATTATATAAGAATACTATTTTAATGCACAGATGGCTGTGATGAAAAAAATGGGATTTGATGCCAATAATTTAAAATTGTAATTATTTGCATAGTTTTACTGCTGACCTGAAGAAATGGGAATAGATGTCTTAAATTTAAAATTATATCTTATTGCACAGATTTTCGTCTGAAATGAAAAAATGGGTTTTGATACCAAAAATTAAAAAAAATTGTAATAATTCACACTGTTTTACTGATGACTTAAATATGAATTGATGACTTAAATTTAACATTTTTTTTGAATAAATAGCTTTGCTGCTTGGATAAAAAAAATGGGATTTGAAACCAATAATTTAAAATTACACTTTAATGATAAATTTAAATGCTGATATTAAAAAAAATTGGAAATCTTGCCTTTAATTTTATATTCTATTAAAATGCACAGATTTATTGCTGAGAAGAAAAAAACGGGATTTGATGCGAAAAATTTTAATTGTAATTGTTCGCATAGTTTTATTCTGACATGAAGAAAATGGGAAAAGATGCCTCGAATTTAAATTTCTATTTTAATACATAGATTTATTGCTGAAATTAAAAAAATGGGATTTGATGCCAATTATTTAAAATTGTATTTTTGGACACAGTTTCACTGCCGAAATGAAGGAAATGGGGATAGATTCCTTTAATTTAAATTCTATTTTAATTATTAGATTTACGGCTGACACGAATAAAATGGGATTAGATGCTTAGAATTTTAATTTTAATTTCTATTTTAATGCATAGATTTATTGCTGATATAAAATTAATGGGATTTGATGCCAATATTTTAAAATTGTAATTATTCGCACAATTTTAACTGCTGAAATGACGAAAATGGGAATAGATGCCTTTAATTTAAATTCTATTTTAATGCAGAGAATTACGGCTGCATGAAAAAAAAATTCCAATAATTACAGAATTTTGATTATTTCATGTTTTACTGCTGACATGACAGAAATGGTAAAAGATGCCTTAAATTAAAATTTCTATTTTTATTGCTGAAATAAAAAAAATGGGATTTGATGCCAATAATTTAAATTTGCTATTATTCGCACAGTTTTACTGTAGACCTGAAGAAATGGGAATTGATGTCTTAAATTTAGAATTCTATTTTAATACACAGAGATTAAGGATGAGATGAAAAAAATGGGATTTGATGGCAAAAATTAAAACGTTTTATTTTTTGCGCAGTTTTACTGCTGACATGATGAAAATGGGGTTTGAAGCAAATAATTTTAAATTTTATAATGATGCATGGTTTACTGCTGAAATTAATAAAATTGTAAATGATGCCTTTAATTTTAAATTCTATTAAAATGCACAGATTTATTACTGAGATGAAAAAAATGGGATATGATGCGAATAATTTTAAAATGTCAGTATTGGCACAAAGTTTTTGCTGACATGAAGAAAATGGAATAAATGCCTTTAATTTTAAATTGTTTTATCATGCACAAATTTACGGCTGAGATGAGAAAAATGAGAATTGTTGCTTATATTTTTATACTGTATTTATTCAAATAGTTTTACTACTTACATGAAGAAAAATGAATTAGCTGCCGTTACATATGAATACTATTTTAATGCACAGATTATCGTCTGAAATGAAAAAATGGGTTTTGATACCAAAAATTAAAAAAAATTGTAATAATTCACACTGTTTTACTGATGACTTAAATATGAATTGATGACTTAAATTTAACATTTTTTTTGAATAAATAGCTTTGCTGCTTGGATAAAAAAAATGGGATTTGAAACCAATAATTTAAAATTACACTTTAATGATAAATTTAAATGCTGATATTAAAAAAAATTGGAAATCTTGCCTTTAATTTTATATTCTATTAAAATGCACAGATTTATTGCTGAGAAGAAAAAAACGGGATTTGATGCGAAAAATTTTAATTGTAATTGTTCGCATAGTTTTATTCTGACATGAAGAAAATGGGAAAAGATGCCTCGAATTTAAATTTCTATTTTAATACATAGATTTATTGCTGAAATTAAAAAAATGGGATTTGATGCCAATTATTTAAAATTGTATTTTTGGACACAGTTTCACTGCCGAAATGAAGGAAATGGGGATAGATTCCTTTAATTTAAATTCTATTTTAATTATTAGATTTACGGCTGACACGAATAAAATGGGATTAGATGCTTAGAATTTTAATTTTAATTTCTATTTTAATGCATAGATTTATTGCTGATATAAAATTAATGGGATTTGATGCCAATATTTTAAAATTGTAATTATTCGCACAATTTTAACTGCTGAAATGACGAAAATGGGAATAGATGCCTTTAATTTAAATTCTATTTTAATGCAGAGAATTACGGCTGCATGAAAAAAAAATTCCAATAATTACAGAATTTTGATTATTTCATGTTTTACTGCTGACATGACAGAAATGGTAAAAGATGCCTTAAATTAAAATTTCTATTTTTATTGCTGAAATAAAAAAAATGGGATTTGATGCCAATAATTTAAATTTGCTATTATTCGCACAGTTTTACTGTAGACCTGAAGAAATGGGAATTGATGTCTTAAATTTAGAATTCTATTTTAATACACAGAGATTAAGGATGAGATGAAAAAAATGGGATTTGATGGCAAAAATTAAAACGTTTTATTTTTTGCGCAGTTTTACTGCTGACATGATGAAAATGGGGTTTGAAGCAAATAATTTTAAATTTTATAATGATGCATGGTTTACTGCTGAAATTAATAAAATTGTAAATGATGCCTTTAATTTTAAATTCTATTAAAATGCACAGATTTATTACTGAGATGAAAAAAATGGGATATGATGCGAATAATTTTAAAATGTCAGTATTGGCACAAAGTTTTTGCTGACATGAAGAAAATGGAATAAATGCCTTTAATTTTAAATTGTTTTATCATGCACAAATTTACGGCTGAGATGAGAAAAATGAGAATTGTTGCTTATATTTTTATACTGTATTTATTCAAATAGTTTTACTACTTACATGAAGAAAAATGAATTAGCTGCCGTTACATATGAATACTATTTTAATGCACAGATTAACGGCTGAGATGAAAGAAAAGAGCTTTGATGCCATAAATTTAAATTATTCGAGTATTTTTACTGGGATTTGATGCTGATAATTTTAAATTGTAATTATTCGCACAGTTTCACAGCTTATATGAAGGAAATGGGAATAGATTCCTTTAATTTAAATTCTATTTTAATAAACAGATTTACGGCTGACACGATGAAAATTGGATTAGATGCTTAGAATTTTAATTTCTATTTTTAATGCATATTTTGATTTATTGCTGATATAAAGTTAATGGGATTTGATGCCAATATTTTAAAATTGTAATTATTCGCACAATTGTAACTGCTGAAATGACGAAAATGGAAATAGATGCCTTTAATTTAAATTCTATTTTAATGCAGGGAATTACGGCTGTTAGGAAAAAGTAGAAAATTTTTCCAATAATTACAGAATTTTGATTAATGGATGTTTTACTGCTGACATGACGGAAATGGGAAAAGATGCCTTAAATTAAAATTTCTATTTTAATGCATAGATTTATTGCTGAAATAAAAAAAATGGGATTTGAAGCAAATAATTTAAAATTGTAATTATTCCCACAATTTTACTTCTGACACAAAGAAAATGGGAATAGATGCCTTTAATTTATATTCTATTTTAATGCATAGTTTTATCGCTGATATAAAAAATGGACTTGCTGCCAATAATTTAAAATTAAAATTATTCGAAAATATTTTACTGCTTACATGAAGAAAATGTGAATGGATGATTTTAATACAACTTTTTTTTAGAAAACAGAGTTTTGCTGATCAATAAAAAAAAATTGTATTTTAAACCAAAAATTTAAAATAATATTATCATGCACAGTTTTGTTGCTGAAATGAAAAAAATTGGAAATGATGCCTTTATTTTTAAATCCTATTACAATGCACAGATTTATTGATGAGATGAAAAAAATGGGATTTAATGCCAATAATTTAAAATTGTATTTTTTCTCACAGATTTACAGCTGACATGAAGAAAATTGGAATAGATGTCTCTAATTCAAAAATCTGTTTTAAGGTACAGATGTTTTTCTGAAGTGAAAAAAAATGGGATTAGTTGCAAATAATTAATAATATTTGCAACTAATCCCAGCAGTAAATCTGTGCTAATAATTTTTTATTAGCACAGATTTACTGCTGACGTGAATAAAATTGGGGTAGATCCATTTATTTTAAAATTTTATTTGAATGCAAAGATTTAAGACTGAGATGAAAAAAATTAATGTTGATGCCAAATTTTTAACAATTGTTTTATTCTCAGTGTTTTACACCTGACATGAAGAAAATGGGAATAGATGCCTTTATATTTAAAATACTATTTTAATGCACATATTTACGGCTGTTATTAAAAAAAGTCGATTTGATGACATTAGTAAAAATTGTGATTATCTTAACAGTTTAAGTACTGACATGTATTCTTAGCACAGTTTTAGCTGCTGACATGAAGAAAAAGTGAATAGATGCCTTTAATTTAAATTCTATTTTAATACACAGAATTACGTCTGAATAAAAAAAATGGGATTTGATACCAATAATTTAAAATTGTAATTTTTCTCATTCATTTACTGCTGACATGAATAAAATGGATAAAGATGCCTTTAATTTAAATTTCTATTTTTTAATCACAGATTCATTGCTGAGATGAAAAAAATGGGATTTGAAGCCAATAATTTAAAATTGTAATTATTTCACAATTTTACTACTGACAAAAAGAAAATGGGAATAGATGCCTTTAATTTATATTCTATTTTAATGCATAGTTTAATTGCTGATATAAAAAAATGGACTTGCTGCCAATAATTTAAAATTGAAATTATTCGCAAATGTTTTACTGCTGACATGAAGAAAGTGTGAATGGATGATTTTAATACAACATTTTTTTGAAAAAAGAGTTTTGCTGATCAATAAAAAATTGTATTTTAAACCAAAAATTTAAAATAATATTATCATGCATAGTTTTGCTGCTGAAATGAAAAAAATTGGAAATGGTGCCTTTAATTTTAAATCCTATTACAATGCACTGATTTATTGCTGAGATGAAAAAATGGGATTGAATGCCAAAATTTTAAAATTGTATTTTTTTCACAGATTTACAGCTGACATGAAGAAAATGGGAATATATGTCTTTAATTTAAAATACTGTTTCAAGGAAGAGATTTTTTTTTTCTGAAATGAAAAAAATGGTAGTAGATGCTAATAATTAAAATTTTATTTTAATGCAAAGATTTGATTTGATTGAATTTAAATTTCTATTTGAATGCATAGATTTATTGCTGAAATAAAATAATGGGATTTAATGCATATAATTTATATTTGTAATTATTTGCACAGTTTTACTGATGACACGAATAAAATGTGAATTGATGACTTTTATTAAACATTTTTTTGACTGCACAGCTTTGCTGCTCAGATGAAAAAAATGGAAATTGAAACCAAAATTTTAAAATTATTTTTAGTGCTATATTTTTTAATAGCTGAAATGAAAACAATTGTAATTGTTACGTTTAATTTTAAATTCTTTTACAATGTTCTGATTTTTTGGTGAGATGAAAAAATGGGATTTGATGTGAATAATTTAAATTTAAAATTATTTGCACAGTTTTACTTCTAACATGAAGAAATGGGAATAGTTGCCTTTAATTTAAAGTTCTATTTTCATGCATAGATTTACCGCTGAGATGAAAAAATTGGGTATAATGCCAATAATTAAAAATTGTGTATATTAACACAGTTTAACTGATGACATGAAGAAATGGGAAGAGATGCCTTCAATTTAAAATTCTATTTTCATGCACAGATTAACAGCTGAGATGAAGAAAAAGGGATTTGATGCCAATAATATAAAATCGTAATTATTCGCACAGTTTTACTGCTGACATGAAGAAGATGTGAATTGATCATTTTAATTTAACATATGTTGCTCAAATGAAAAAATAAAATTATAAACCAAAAATTTAAAATAATATTATAATGCACAGTTTTTCTGAGGTAATGAAAAAAATTGGAATTGATTCATTTAATTTTAAAATCTATTACAAATCAAAGTTTTATTGCTGAGATAAAAAAATTGGATTGGTTGCGAATGATTTTGAATTGGAATTATTCGCAAATTTTTTCTTAAAATTCCATTTTAATGCACATATCGAAAACATTTTATACCAATAATTTAAAATAGTAATTATTCGCACAATTTTAACTGCTTACATGACGAAAATGAGAATAGGTGCTTTTAATATAATTCTATTTTAATGCAGAGATAAAATTATGACATTGTACAAAATTACAAAATTTATATCAATCGCACAGTTTTTATGCTGACATGACGAAAATGGGAAATTATGCCTTTAATTAAAATTCTATTTTAAAGCACAGATTTTCGGCTGTTAGGAAAAAAAAAGGAAATTTTGCCAATAATTACAAAATTTTGATTATTCGCACAGTTTTACTGCTGAAATGACGAAAATGTGAAAAGATGCCTTTAATTAAAATTGTTTTTAAAGCACAGATTAACGGCTGAAATGAAATAAAATGGGATTTGATGCCAATAGTTTAAAATTGTAATTATTCGCAGTTTTATATCTGATATGAAAGAAATATGAATTGATGATAACAATTTATAATTTTATTTGAAAAAGAGAATGTGCTACTCAAATGAAAAAAATTGTATTTGAAACCAAAAATTAAAAATAATATTATAATGCACAGTTTTCTGCTGAAATGAAAAATATGTGAAAAGATGCATATGATTTTAAATTTTACTTCAATGTGCAGATTTATTGCTGAGATGAAAAAAATGGGATTTAATGCCAATAATTTAAAATTGTAATTTTTCTCCTTGATTTACTGCTGAAATGAAATAAATGGGAAGTGATTCCTTTCATTTAAAATTCTGGTTTAATGTACAGATTTACTTCTGTGATGAGAAAAATGGGATTTGATGCGAATAATTAAAATTTGTTTTAATTTGCACTGAACTGCTGTATACGTGAAGGAAATTGGAATAAATCCATTTAATTTCAAATTCTATTATAAAGTATAATTTTATGGCCAAGAATAAAGAAAGGGATGTTATGCCAAAAATTTGAAATTGTAAAAATTCGCAGATTTTTTCTGTTAACATAAAGGAAATGGAAATAGATGACTGAATTTAAAATTTTTTTTTAATGCACAGATTTACGCCCGAAGTAACAAAAATGGGATTTGATACCAATAATTTATAAATGCAATTATTTACTCAGTTTTACTGATGACATGAATAAAATGTGAATTGATGACTTTAATTTAGCATTTTTTTTGAACGCACAGCTTTGCTCTCGGATAAAAAAATGGGATTTGATACCAATAACCAGTGATGCCTTTGATTTAAAATTCTATTTTAATGTACATTTTTACTTATGAAATGAAAAAAAAAGATTTGATGCGAATAATTAAAATTTGTTTTTATTCGCACAGAATTACTGATGACGTGAAGAAAATTGGAATAGATGACTATATTTTAAAATTTTGTTTTCATGCACAGATTTACGTCTGAAATGAAAAAAATGGGATTTGATACCAATAATTTAAAATTGTAATTATTCGCACAGTTTCACTGATGACATGAATAAAATGTGAATTGATCACTTTAATTTAACATTTTTTTTGAACGCACAGCCTTGCTGCTCAGGTAAAAAAATGGGATTTGATACCAATAATTTAAAATCATACTTCAATGTTAAATTTAACTTCATATAAAAAAAATTGGAAATCTTGCCTTTAATTTTAAATTCTAACATAATGCACAGATTTATTTCTGAGATGGAAAAAATGGGATTTGATTTGAAAAAAAATTTAAAAATTTTAATTATTCGCACAATTTTAACTGCTTACATGACGAAAATGAGAATAGGTGCTTTTAATATAATTCTATTTTAATGCAGAGATAAAATTATGACATTGTACAAAATTACAAAATTTATATCAATCGCACAGTTTTTATGCTGACATGACGAAAATGGGAAATTATGCCTTTAATTAAAATTCTATTTTAAAGCACAGATTTTCGGCTGTTAGGAAAAAAAAGGAAATTTTGCCAATAATTACAAAATTTTGATTATTCGCACAGTTTTACTGCTGAAATGACGAAAATGTGAAAAGATGCCTTTAATTAAAATTGTTTTTAAAGCACAGATTAACGGCTGAAATGAAATAAAATGGGATTTGATGCCAATAGTTTAAAATTGTAATTATTCGCAGTTTTATATCTGATATGAAAGAAATATGAATTGATGATAACAATTTATAATTTTATTTGAAAAAGAGAATGTGCTACTCAAATGAAAAAAATTGTATTTGAAACCAAAAATTAAAAATAATATTATAATGCACAGTTTTCTGCTGAAATGAAAAATATGTGAAAAGATGCATATGATTTTAAATTTTACTTCAATGTGCAGATTTATTGCTGAGATGAAAAAAATGGGATTTAATGCCAATAATTTAAAATTGTAATTTTTCTCCTTGATTTACTGCTGAAATGAAATAAATGGGAAGTGATTCCTTTCATTTAAAATTCTGGTTTAATGTACAGATTTACTTCTGTGATGAGAAAAATGGGATTTGATGCGAATAATTAAAATTTGTTTTAATTTGCACTGAACTGCTGTATACGTGAAGGAAATTGGAATAAATCCATTTAATTTCAAATTCTATTATAAAGTATAATTTTATGGCCAAGAATAAAGAAAGGGATGTTATGCCAAAAATTTGAAATTGTAAAAATTCGCAGATTTTTTCTGTTAACATAAAGGAAATGGAAATAGATGACTGAATTTAAAATTTTTTTTTAATGCACAGATTTACGCCCGAAGTAACAAAAATGGGATTTGATACCAATAATTTATAAATGCAATTATTTACTCAGTTTTACTGATGACATGAATAAAATGTGAATTGATGACTTTAATTTAGCATTTTTTTTGAACGCACAGCTTTGCTCTCGGATAAAAAAATGGGATTTGATACCAATAACCAGTGATGCCTTTGATTTAAAATTCTATTTTAATGTACATTTTTACTTATGAAATGAAAAAAAAAGATTTGATGCGAATAATTAAAATTTGTTTTTATTCGCACAGAATTACTGATGACGTGAAGAAAATTGGAATAGATGACTATATTTTAAAATTTTGTTTTCATGCACAGATTTACGTCTGAAATGAAAAAAATGGGATTTGATACCAATAATTTAAAATTGTAATTATTCGCACAGTTTCACTGATGACATGAATAAAATGTGAATTGATCACTTTAATTTAACATTTTTTATGAACGCACAGCCTTGCTGCTCAGGTAAAAAAATGGGATTTGATACCAATAATTTAAAATCATACTTCAATGTTAAATTTAACTTCATATAAAAAAAATTGGAAATCTTGCCTTTAATTTTAAATTCTAACATAATGCACAGATTTATTTCTGAGATGGAAAAAATGGGATTTGATTTGAAAAAAAATTTAAAAATTTTAATTATTCGCACAATTTTAACTGCTTACATGACGAAAATGAGAATAGGTGCTTTTAATATAATTCTATTTTAATGCAGAGATAAAATTATGACATTGTACAAAATTACAAAATTTATATCAATCGCACAGTTTTTATGCTGACATGACGAAAATGGGAAATTATGCCTTTAATTAAAATTCTATTTTAAAGCACAGATTTTCGGCTGTTAGGAAAAAAAAGGAAATTTTGCCAATAATTACAAAATTTTGATTATTCGCACAGTTTTACTGCTGAAATGACGAAAATGTGAAAAGATGCCTTTAATTAAAATTGTTTTTAAAGCACAGATTAACGGCTGAAATGAAATAAAATGGGATTTGATGCCAATAGTTTAAAATTGTAATTATTCGCAGTTTTATATCTGATATGAAAGAAATATGAATTGATGATAACAATTTATAATTTTATTTGAAAAAGAGAATGTGCTACTCAAATGAAAAAAATTGTATTTGAAACCAAAAATTAAAAATAATATTATAATGCACAGTTTTCTGCTGAAATGAAAAATATGTGAAAAGATGCATATGATTTTAAATTTTACTTCAATGTGCAGATTTATTGCTGAGATGAAAAAAATGGGATTTAATGCCAATAATTTAAAATTGTAATTTTTCTCCTTGATTTACTGCTGAAATGAAATAAATGGGAAGTGATTCCTTTCATTTAAAATTCTGGTTTAATGTACAGATTTACTTCTGTGATGAGAAAAATGGGATTTGATGCGAATAATTAAAATTTGTTTTAATTTGCACTGAACTGCTGTATACGTGAAGGAAATTGGAATAAATCCATTTAATTTCAAATTCTATTATAAAGTATAATTTTATGGCCAAGAATAAAGAAAGGGATGTTATGCCAAAAATTTGAAATTGTAAAAATTCGCAGATTTTTTCTGTTAACATAAAGGAAATGGAAATAGATGACTGAATTTAAAATTTTTTTTTAATGCACAGATTTACGCCCGAAGTAACAAAAATGGGATTTGATACCAATAATTTATAAATGCAATTATTTACTCAGTTTTACTGATGACATGAATAAAATGTGAATTGATGACTTTAATTTAGCATTTTTTTTGAACGCACAGCTTTGCTCTCGGATAAAAAAATGGGATTTGATACCAATAACCAGTGATGCCTTTGATTTAAAATTCTATTTTAATGTACATTTTTACTTATGAAATGAAAAAAAAAGATTTGATGCGAATAATTAAAATTTGTTTTTATTCGCACAGAATTACTGATGACGTGAAGAAAATTGGAATAGATGACTATATTTTAAAATTTTGTTTTCATGCACAGATTTACGTCTGAAATGAAAAAAATGGGATTTGATACCAATAATTTAAAATTGTAATTATTCGCACAGTTTCACTGATGACATGAATAAAATGTGAATTGATCACTTTAATTTAACATTTTTTTTGAACGCACAGCCTTGCTGCTCAGGTAAAAAAATGGGATTTGATACCAATAATTTAAAATCATACTTCAATGTTAAATTTAACTTCATATAAAAAAAATTGGAAATCTTGCCTTTAATTTTAAATTCTAACATAATGCACAGATTTATTTCTGAGATGGAAAAAATGGGATTTGATTTGAAAAAAAATTTAAAAATTTTAATTATTCGCACAATTTTAACTGCTTACATGACGAAAATGGGAATAGATGTCTTTAATTTAAATTCTATTTTAATGCAGAGATTTACGGCTGTTAGGGAAAAAAGAAAATTTTGTCAATAATTACAAAATTTATATTATTCGCACAGTTTTACTGCTGACATGACGAAAATGGGAAATGATACCTTTAATTAAAATTCTATTTTAAAGCACAGATTTTCGGTTGAGATGAAAAAAATGGGATTTGATGCCAATAATTTAAGATTGTAATTATTCGCACGGTTTTAAATCTGACATGAAAACAATGTGTATTGATGATTTTGATTTATCATTTATTTGAAAAAAGAGGTTTGTTGCTCAAATGAAAAAAGTTGTATTTGAAACCAAAAGTTTAAAATAATATTATAAAGCACAGTTTTCTTCTGTTAGGAAAAAAATGTGAAAAGATGCATTTAATTTTGAATTCTATTTCAATGCACAGATTTATTGATGAGATGAAAAAAATGGGAATGTGTAAAATTTTGTTTTCATGCACAGATTTACGTCTGAAATGAAAAAAATGGGATTTGATACCAATAATTTAAAATTGTAATTATTCGCACAGTTTCACTGATGACATGAATAAAATGTGAATTGATCACTTTAATTTAACATTTTTTTTGAACGCACAGCCTTGCTGCTCAGGTAAAAAAATGGGATTTGATACCAATAATTTAAAATCATACTTCAATGTTAAATTTAACTTCATATAAAAAAAATTGGAAGTCTTGCCTTTAATTTTAAATTCTAACATAATGCACAGATTTATTTCTGAGATGGAAAAAATGGGATTTGATTTGAAAAAAAATTTAAAAATTTTAATTATTCGCACAATTTTAACTGCTTACATGACGAAAATGGGAATAGATGTCTTTAATTTAAATTCTATTTTAATGCAGAGATTTACGGCTGTTAGGGAAAAAAGAAAATTTTGTCAATAATTACAAAATTTATATTATTCGCACAGTTTTACTGCTGACATGACGAAAATGGGAAATGATACCTTTAATTAAAATTCTATTTTAAAGCACAGATTTTCGGTTGAGATGAAAAAAATGGGATTTGATGCCAATAATTTAAGATTGTAATTATTCGCACGGTTTTAAATCTGACATGAAAACAATGTGTATTGATGATTTTGATTTATCATTTATTTGAAAAAAGAGGTTTGTTGCTCAAATGAAAAAAGTTGTATTTGAAACCAAAAGTTTAAAATAATATTATAAAGCACAGTTTTCTTCTGTTAGGAAAAAAATGTGAAAAGATGCATTTAATTTTGAATTCTTTTTCAATGCACAGATTTATTGCTGAAATGAAAAAAATGGGATTTAATGCCAATAATTTAAATTTGTAATTTTTCTCCTTGATTTACTGCTGACATGAAGAAAATGGGAAGAGATACCTTTAATTTAAAATTCTGTTTTAATGTACAGATTTACTTCAGAGATGAAAAAAATGGGATTTGATGCGAATAATTAAAAAATATTTTTAATCGCACAGAATTACTGCTGACGTGGAGAATATTGTAGTAATACCCTTTAATTTAAAATCTATATTTTAATGCACAGATTTACGTCTGAAATGAAAAAAATGGGATTTGATACCAATAATTTAAAATTGTAATTATCTACAGTTTTACTGATGACATGAATAAAACGTGAATTGATGACATTAATTTAACATTTTTTTTGAATGAACACCTTTGCTGGTCTATTGAAAAAAATTGGGATTTGAAATCAATAATTTGAAAATTATATTTTAGTGCTATATTTAATTGCTAAAATGAAAAAAAATGGAATTTTTGCCTTTAATTTTAAATTCTTTTCAATGCACTGATTTTTAGCTGAGATGAAAAAAAAGAATTTGATGTGAATAATTTAAATTTGAAATTATTTGCACGGTTTTATTTATGACATGAAGAAAATGAAAATAAATGCTTTTATTTTAAAATTCTATTTTGATGCACATATTTGATGCTTTAATGAAAAAAATGGGATTTGATGCCAAAAATGAAAAATTGTTTTTATTCACTCATTTTTACTGCTGACATGAAGAAAATGGGTTTGAAGCCAATAATTTAAATTTCTACTATAATGCACAGTTTTCCTGTTAAATGAATAAAATTGTAAATGTTTCCTTTAATTTTTAATTCTATTACAATATACAGAAGTATTTCTGAGATAAAAAAGGGAGAGAGACCTTAATTTAAAATTCTATTTTTATGCAAAAATCTACGGCTGAGATTAATAAAATGGTAATTGTTGCTAATATTTTTTAATTGTAGTCATTCGCACAGTTTTACTGATGACATGAATAAAATGCAAATTGATAACTTTAATTTAAATTTTTTTTTAAATAAACAGCTTTGCTGCTTGGATAAAATAATGGGATTCGAAACCAATAATTTAAAATTATAGTTTAATGCTAAATTTAAATGCTGAAATAAAAAAAAATTGGAAATCTTGCCTTCAATTTTAAATTCTATTACAATGCACAGATTTATTGCTGAGATGTAAGAAATGGGATTTGATGCGAATAATTTTAAATTGTAATTGTTCGCATAGTTTTATTCTGACATGAAGAAAATGGGAAAAGATGCGTTGAATTTCAATTTCTATCTTAATACATAGATTTATTCCTGAAATAAAAAATATGGGATTTGATGTCAATAATTTAAAATTGAAATTATTAGCACAGTTTTACTGATGACATGAATAAAATGTGAATTGATAACTTAAATTTAACATTTTTTTAAATAAACAGCTTTGCTGCTTGGATAAAATAATGGGATTCGAAACCAATAATTTAAAATTATACTTTAATGCTAAATTTAAATGCTGAAATTAAAAAAATTGGAAATCTTGCCTTCAATTTTAAATTCTATTACAATGCACAGATTTATTGCTGAGATGTAAGAAATGGGATTTGATGCGAATAATTTTAAATTGTAATTGTTCGCATAGTTTTATTCTGACATGAAGAAAATGGGAAAAGATGCGTTGAATTTCAATTTCTATCTTAATACATAGATTTATTCCTGAAATAAAAAATATGGGATTTGATGTCAATAATTTAAAATTGTAATTATTAGCACAGTTTTACTGATGACATGAATAAAATGTGAATTGATAACTTAAATTTAACATTTTTTTGAATAAACACCTTTGCTACTTGGATAAAAAAATGGGATTTGAAACCAATAATTTAAAATTATATTTTAATGCTAAATTTAAATGCTGAAATAAAAAAAAATTGGAATTCTTACCTTCAATTTTAAATTCAATTACAATGCACAGATTTATTGCTGAGATGTAGGAAATGGGATTTGATGCGAATAATTTTAAATTGTAATTTTTCGCATAGTTTTATTCTGACATGAAGAAAATGGGAAAAGGTGCCTTGAATTTCAATTTCTATCTTAATACATAGATTTATTCCTGATATAAAAATAATGGGATTTGATGCCAAAAATTTAAAATTGTATTTTTTGACACAGTTTTACTGCCGACGCGACGTGAAGAAAATGGGAATAGATGCCATAAAATAAAATTCTATTTTCATGCACAGATTTACGGCTGAGATGAAAAAAATGGGATTTGATATCCATAATTTTAAATAGTTTTTATTATCGCAGTTTTACTGCTAACATGAAGAAATTGGGAATAGATGCCTTTTATTTAAAATTCTATTTTCTTGCACAGTTGTACGGCTGAGATGAAAGAAATGGGATTTGATATCCATAATTTTAAATTGTTTTTATTATCGCAGCTTTATTGCTGACATGAAGAAATTGGGAATAGATACCTTTAATTTAAAATTCTATTTTCATGCACAGATGTACGGCTGATATGAAAAAAATGGGATTTGATGCAAATAATTTAAATTTGTAATTATTTGCAAAGTTTTACTGATGACACGAATAAAATGTGAATTGATGACTTTTATTTAACATTTGTTTTAATGCACAGCTTTGCTGCTCAGATGAAAAAAATAGGAATTGAAATCAAATGTTTAAAATTATTTTTTAGTGCTTTATTTAATAGCTGAAATGAAAACAATTGTAATTGTTGCGTTTAATTTTTAATTCTTTTACAATGCACTGATTTTTTGGTGAGATGAAAAAATGGGATTTGATGTGAATAATTTAAATTTAAAATTATTTGCACAGTTTTACTTCTGACATGAAGAAATGGGAATAGTTGCGATAGATTTACGGCTGAGATGAAAAAATTGGGTATTGATGCCAATTATTAAAAATTGTGTACATTCACACAGTTTAACTGATGATATGAAGAAATGGGAATAGATGCCTTCAATTTGAAAATCTATTTTCATGCACAGATTAATTGGGATTTGATGCCAATAATATAAAATCGTAATTATTCACAGAGTTATATTGCTGCCATGAAGAAAATGTGAATTGATCATTTTATTTTAACAAATTTTTGAAAGAATATACATAATTCAAGTATGCTGCTCAAATGGAAAAAAAAATTATAAACCAAAAATTTAAAATAATATTATAATGCACAGTTTTTCTGAGATAATGAAATAAATTGGAATTAATTCATTTAATTTTAAAATCTATTACAAATCAAAGTTTTATTGCTGAGATAAAAAAATGGGATTGAATGCGAATGATTTTGAATTGGAATTATTCGCAAAGTTTTACTTAAAATTCTATTTTAATGCACATATTTAATGCTCAAATGAAAAAATGGAATTTTATGCCAATAATTTAAAATAGTAATTATTCGCACAATTTTAACTGCTGACATGACGAAAATGAGAGTAGATGCTTTTAATTTAAATTCTATTTTAATGCAAAGATTAACGGCTGTGAGGAAAAAAAAGGAAATTTTGCCAATAATTACAAAATTTTGATTATTCGCACAGTTTTACTGCTGAAATGACGAAAATGGGAAAAGATGCCTTTAATTAAAATTGTAATTTAAAGCACAGATTTACGGCCGAGATGAAAAAAATGGGATTTGATGCCATTAATTTAAAATATTAATTATTCGCACAGTTTTGAATCTGAAATGAATGAAATGTGAATTGATGATAATGATTTATCATTTATTTGAAAAAAGAGGTTTGCTGCTCAAATGAAAAAAATTGTATTTGAAACCAAAAATTAAAAATAATATTATAATGCACAGTTTTCTGCCGAATTGAAAAAAATGTGAAAAGATGCATTTAATTTTAAGTTTTACTTCAATGCGCAGATTCATTGCTGAGATGAAAAAAATGGGATTCAATGCCAATAATTTAACCCTACACTGCATGGTGTGCCATATATGGCACAGCTTATTTAATGGCTTGCACTGCGGGTATTATTCTAGATACTGGCTTGAAATTTTCAAGCCCTATTGCCTGTAGTCTGCTGAAAACCATGAAGTCCAATGGCTACCGCTACTTTGCAGCACCTTTGTTTCATGTACTCATATCCATGTGAATGCATCAAAATTTTTTTTGCAATTTTTTTAACATTTTTACTTTCTTATAAATTGTAGTTCTAGCAAACACAGGCAGCCAAAATAATTTAATTATTGATAAGATATGTGTATACTATATTTCTGGTAGTTTTAATAGCACCAAAGTATTTGTTTGATGCGTAAAAGTTCTTATAAGTATCTGTGCCTGATATGGCACACCATGCAGTGGTGGTCCTTTTTAGTTTTCGAGTGATTTCTTCGTCACTGGCCTAATGATATGTATGCTACCTTTTTGTTCGATAGTGACGGTCTGATACCAGCACCGTTATTTAGTGCACTTCGTTGTATAGCTCTGAAATATATGTTCTGCATAGTTTCTGCTTTATTTTCCCATTGAAGAGTACTTCCCGTGGGTACAAGTAGCCGAAGCATATAAGTGAGGTACCTCAGTGAATACTGAAATAACGTTGATTTGAATTATTCAAAAGTAATTTTTTTATGCATGGGCAATTATTATAACAGTGAGTGCACATATTTGTTGCCATTTAATGTTGACAATTTTTCGGATGGGCGAGACTTACATGGACCTGCCAAAGGTGGTTTTTTTCATGGTACCAGTGGGCTATACCTTTATTATGTTACTCTTCCAACTCCATTATGGATAACAGTACTAATTTTTCCTATCCTACCCCTCCAATGTGTAACGCTGCCTCTAAAAATTAAATCAGTTCAAATATCTTTGAACGACATTCCCATTACATCGAGGACCCCTGTGACGTCACCAGATAGCTATTTCATCTCTGAGATGGATAAAAAGAAGTAAATTTTGTTGCATAATTAATCGTAACATTGTAGATGCAGTGGTTCAGTTACATTGAATTAAAATAGAAGATTGGCCAACATGAAACACTCCTTTCACCTTTTTGTGTTCAATTTTACAGTATTTATTACGCTTGGCGAGCAAAAATCTTAAACAGGTGCATTGTAAATTTTATGTAACTTTTAGTTGATCCCATCTCTCCATAGGTTTTTAGATGACGTCCTCCCCCAAGGTTGTATCCAATGCCTTCAAGGTTATTTGATAATACTGCTGATGCAAGTATTTTTTACAGAATCAATTACAAATTGATACAGCAGCTATTGTTGATGATTTAGCAATCCCTAAAGATAGCTAGGATGGTTTATATTTCTCTAATGATGAGAAAACCGTACCGTAAAAAACCGTAAAAAATACCGTAATATACTGTAAAAAAAGGGACGAAACCAATCGGCGTGCTGAAGAGCTTCATTTGGGTGCAAGTGCGAATGTAGTAGTGCGTCTCTGGAGTTATATTCCACAACATAAATACCATAAGGTGTTCTTTGACAACTAGCACATATCATTGCCCTTGGTAGTTTACGTAAACAAATGAGGAATTGAATCACTGGGGACATTACGAAGAAACAGAGTACAATGCCGGAAGCTCTCTTTGGAAATAGATTTGAGAAAAAAGGGACGTGGAACTTTAGAAAAATGTACCACGACAGAAGAGGGTGTAGATGTGTCAGCTGTGCATTAGATTTCACTCTGCCCTCAAATTCATTGGCCAGCTGTCACTCAATCAAGTCAAAACAAAAGAAAACAAACAAAAAAAAACAAAAAGACACGAGAAAAAGAAAACATACTGCCCACAAATGATTATGATATATAACCATCACATGGGAGGAGTAGATCTCCTAGACAGCATAATAGGGAGATTAAAATGTAATAAAAAAAGTGGTACTTTCGCCTATTCTACCACCTTCTTGATGTCATTGTGATCAACTCACGGCTATTATATGGATGAATGCTCATTCATAAGCACATCGCAAAATACACATCTCTAGCAGACTTCAGAACTGAGCTGAGGATTACTCTGTGCAAAGGGGCAAGAAAATAACTTTTTGCCGGGGTCCTCCCTAGGTCACCATTCCTGACATTGCTTGCACAGAAAAGCAAGAGGGAAAAGGCAGTAATCCTCCATCCAAAGATGGAAAAAAATTCTGAAGTTATGCAATCCGCAGCACAACAATACGCCATCAGTGCTCTTCATCATAGCGAGGGTGTAGAAGGGCCCATTATTTGGATTGCGGGGTGCATAATATGCAGGAGTTTTCTGGTACATACTTCCCGTTACTAATATCTCGAAAAGTATTGAGCGTTGGTGGCGGAACAAAAACTGCACCTCATGGGTAACCATTTCCTATCACCTACCCAAATTTGAACGAGATCTGGTGGTGACACTTGAATGACTTCCTTTGCAAGTCAAGTCGTACACTATTTGTATAATTTCTCTCCTTTACTAACAATTACTGAGTGATCAGGGCCGGCGGCAATGAGAGACAGGTGGGGGTATTCGCCTGGTGGCCTGGATCACAAAACGATTTAATGATAAATTTGACTGAAAGCAAGTATTAAAAAACTTATATAAGGTACGTATGAAATAACCTGAAAGTGCCTATATCTCGTCTAAAATGAGTAAGGGGTGGGGGGATTTAGGATAGGATTTAGTGGCTCACATGCATTAGTAATCCAGGGGCCCATGAAAGCCATCACCGGGCATATATGCTATCATTTAGTCTTTTAAAGAGGTAATCTGTGCTTTACATAGGTTTTTGAAAGCACTAATAAAATTGGGTGACCACTGCATGGTGTGCCATATATGGAACGGCTACTATTTTGCAACTTTAGCAATCAAAATTTTGGAAAAAAATTTTTTCATTATTTTTTCCATGAACATAAGCTTAATGTACGTACCTATGATTTATTTCATCAATTTTGAAAAAATCATGCAGTGAAGGGTTAAAATTGTAATTTTTCTCGTCGATTTACTGCTGACATGAAGAAAATGGGAAGTGATGCCTTTAATTAAAAATTCTGGTTTAATGTACAGTTTTACTTCTGCGATGAGAAAATTGGGATTTGATGCGAATAATTAAAATTTGTTTTAATTCGCACAGAATTGCTGATTACGTGAAGAAAATTGGAATAAATCCATTTAATTTCAAATTATATTATAAAGTATAATTTTATGGATAAGAATAAAGAAAGGGATGCTATGCCAAAAATTTAAAATTGTAAATATTCGAAGAGTTTTACTGCTAACATTAAGAAAATGGGATTAGATGACTGTATTTTAAAATTTTATTATAATGTACAGATTTACGTCTGAAATGAAAAAAATGGGATTTGATGCGAACAATTATAAATTAAAATTATTCGAGCAGTTTTACTGCTAACACGAAAAAAATGGGAATAGATTCCTTGAATTTAAACTTCTATTTAAATGGATAGATATTTGCTGAAATAAAAAAATGGGGTTTGATGACAATAATTTTTAATTAGTTTTCGCAGAGTTTAACTGCTGACATCAAGAAATAGGGTATAAATTCCTTACATTCAAAATTTTATTTAAGCACACATGCTTTGCTGACATGAAGAAAATGGGAAGAGATGGCTTTCATTTAAAATTCTGTTTTAATGTTCAGATTTACTTCTGCGATGAAGAAAAATGCGATTTGATGCGAATAATTATATTTTGATTTTATTCGCACAGAATTACTTATAACGTGAAGTACATTTGGAATAGATCCCCTTAATTTCAAATTCTATTTTAAAGCATTATTTTATGGCTAAGAATAAAAAATGGGATTTAATGCCTATAATTTAAAAATTTAATTGTTCGCCAAATTTAACAGCTGACATGAAGAAAATGGGAAAAGATGCCCTCAATAAAAAATTCTATTTTAATGCAGAGATTTGTTGCAGAGTTGAAAAAAATGGGTTTGATGCCAATAATTTAATATTGCAATTATTCTTAGAGTTTTACTGCAGACATGAAAAAATGGGATATTATGCCAATAATTTAAAATTGTAAATATTCGGAAAGTTTTACTGCTAACATAAAGAAAATGGGAATAGATGACTATATTTTAAAATTATGTTTTTATGCACAGATTTTGGTCTGAAATGAAAAAAATCATATTTGATACCAATATAATAAAAATACAATTATAAAAATGTGAATTGATCACTTTTATTTAACATTTTTTTTTGAAAGCACAGCCTTGCTGCTCGGGTAAAAAAAATTTGATTTGATACCAATAATTTAAAATCATACTTCAATGCTAAATTTAACTGCATTTAAAAAAAATTGGATATCTAGCCTTTAATTTTAAATTCTATTATATTGCACAGATTTATTTCTGAGATGGAAAAATGGGATTTGATGCGAAAAATTTTAAATTGTATTTATTCGCACAGTTTTACTGCTGACAGGAAGAAAGTGGAGTAGATGCATTTAATTTTAATTTCTATTTTAATGCATAGATTTTTTGCTGATATTAAAAAAATGGGATTTCATGCAAATAATTTAAAATTGTAATTATTCGCACAATTTTAACTGCTTACATGACGAAAATGGGAATAGATGTATTAAATTTAAATTCTATTTTAATGCAGAGATTTACGGCTGTTAGGAAAAAAAGAAAATGTTGTCAATAATTACAAAATTTTTATTATTCGCACATTTTTACTGCTGACATGACAAAATGGGAAATGATGCCTTTAAATAAAATTCTATTTTAAAGCACAGATTTTCGGCTGAGATGAAGAAAATGGGATTTTATGCCAATAGTTTAAAATTGTAATTATTCGCACAGTTTTAAATCTGACATGAAAAAAAATGTGAATTGATAATTTTAATTTATCATTTTTTTGAAAAAAGTGGTTTGATTCTCAAATGAAAAAATTATATTTTGAAACCAAAAATTAAAAATAATACTTTAATGCACAGTATTCTGCTAAAATGAAAAAAATGAGAAAAGATGCTTGTTATATTGAGTTCTATTTCAACGCATAGATTTACGAATGAAATGAAAAAAATTGGATTTTTTTACCAATAATTTAAAATTGTAATTATTCGCAGAGTTTTCCTGATGACATGAATAAAATTTGAATGGATGACTTTAATTTATCATTTTTTTTCGAATGCACATCTTTGCTGCTCAGATGAGAAAAATGGGATTTTAATCCAATAATTAATTAATTAAGCTTAACATTAATGCTAAATTTAACTTCTGAAAATAAAAAAATTGGAAATCTTGCCTTTGATTTTAAATTCTACTATAATGCACAGTTTTATATCTGAGAGGAAAAACATGGGATTTGATGCGAATAATTTTAAATTGTAATTATTCGCACAGTTGTACTCCTGAAACGAAGAAATTGGGAATAGATGCCTTTAATTTAAATTTTATTTATTTTTATAAGAGATTTACGGCTGTTAGGAAAAAAAAAGAAAATTATGAAAATAATTACAAAATTTCTATTATTCGCACAGCTTTACTGCTGACGTACATTTTCGTACAGCTTTACATGACGAAAATCGGAAAAGATGCCTTTTATTAAAATTCTATTTTAAAGCATAGATTTACGGCTGAGATAAAAAAATGGGATTTAATGCCAATAATTTAAAATTGTAATTATTCGCACAGTTTTAAATCTGACATGAAAGCAATGTGTATTGATGATTTTTATGTATCATTTATTTGAAAAAAGAGGTTTGTTGCTCAAATGAAAAAAATTGTATTTGAAACCAAAAATTTAAAATAGTATTATCATGCACAGTTTTCTGCTGAAATGAAAAAAAAGTGAAAAGATGCATTTAATTTTGAATTCTATTTCAATGCACAGATTTATTGCTGAGATGAAAAAAAGGGATTTAATGCCAATAATTAAAAATTGTAAAATTTCTCCCTGATTTACTGCTGACATGAAGAAAATGGGAAGAGATGCCTTCAATTTAAAATTCTGTTTTAATGTACAGATTTACTTCAGAGATGAAAAAAATGGGATTTGATGCGAATAATTAAAAAATGTTTTTATTCGCACAGAATTACTTCGTGACGTGAAGAATATTGGAGTAGTACCCTTTAATTTAAAATTTTTTTTGATGCAAAGTTATTCGGCTAGGATGAAAAAATTCAAGTTAATGCAAATAATTTAAAATTGTATTATTCTCGTAGTTTCTTTGCTGTCATGAAGAAAATGGGAATAGATTTTTTTATATTTAAAATTCTATTTCTATATACATACTAATGCTGGGATAAAAAAATGGGTTTTCAAAGCCAATAATTGAAAATTCTAATTATTTGCACAGTTTTACTGCTGACATGAAGAAAATTGATGTATATTCAACTAATTTACAATTGTATTTTAATGCACAGATTTACGGCTGTCATAAAAAAGTCGATTTTATGTCAATAATTAAAAATTGTAATTATTTGCCCCGTTTTATGCTGACATAAAGAAAATGGGGATAGATACCTTTAATTTAAAATTCTATTTTAATCCGCAGACTTATGGCTGAGATTAAAAAATTGGAAGTTGATGCCAATAATTTAAAATTAAAATTATTCTCACAGTTTTACTGCTGACATGAAGAAAATGAGAAAAGATGCCTTGAATTTAAATTTTTTTTAATGCACATATTTACGGCAGAGAGGAAAAAATGGAATCGATGCCAATAAATTAAAATGGTAATTAGTCACACAGAGTTACTGCTGTAATGAAGAAAATGGGAATAGATGCTTTTTTATTTAAAATTCTATTTTAATGTACATATTTAAATTTGAGATGAAAAAAATGGGATTAGATGCCAGTAACTTAAAAATGTAATTATTCGCACTGCTATACTGCTGACATAAAGAACATTGAAATAAATGCTTTTAATTGAAATACTAATATAATACACATATTTGCTGGTCAGATGAAAAAAATGGGATTTTTTATACCAATAATTTAAAATTGCACTAAAATGCTGATTTTACTGCTGAAATGAAAAAATTTGGAAATTATGCCTTAAATTTTAAATTCTATTACAATGCACAGATTTATTGCAGAGATGAAAAAAATGGGATTGTATGCCGATAATTTAAAATTGTAAGTATTCGAAAGGTTTTACTGCTGAAATGAAAAAAATAGGAAGATATGCGTATAATTCAAATTCTATTTTAATGCACAGATTTACGGCTGAAATGAAAGAAATGGGATTTGATGTCAATCATTTTAAATTGTTATTATTCGCACAGTTTTACTGATGTCAGAAAGAAAATGGGATTTGAAACCAACAATTTAAAATTCTATTATAATGCACGCTTTTACTGCTGAAATGAAAAAATAGTAATTGATGTCTTCAATTTTTAAATTCTACTACAATGCACAGAAATATTGCCGAGTTAAAAAATTGGTATTTGATGCCAATAATTTAAAATTATAACTATACTCATAGTTTTACTGCTGACATTTAGAAAATGGGAATAGATACCTTTAATTAAAAATTCCTTATTAATGCACAGGTTTTTGCCGAAATGAAAAAAATTGGGTTTGAAGCAAATAATTAAAAATTGTAATTATTCGCTGAAATGATTTTTATGGGATTAGATTTATCTAATTTATAACTCTATTTTACTGCACAGATTTACGGCTGAGATGAATAAAATGGGATTTGATGACAATAATGTAAAGTTGTAATTATTACCCAAGTTTCACTGTTGACACGAAGAAAATGATTATAAATGCCTTCAATTTTAAATTTTATTTTAATGCAGAGATTTATTCTGATATTAAAAAAATGGGAATGGATACCTTTAATTTATATTAAATGATATGCAATTTGGTGATATGAAATTTAATTCAAATGATATGATAAAAATGGGATTTGATGCAAAAGAAATTGTAATTATTCGCACAGTTTTACTGCTGAATTGAAATTAAGGTGTTAGATGCCTCTAATTAATAATTCTATTTTAAAGCACAGATATACGGCTGAGATGAAAAAAATGGGAATTGATGCCAATAATTTAAAATTGTAATTTTTTGCACAGTTTTACCGCTGACGTAAAGAAAATTGGAATGCATGCCTTTAATTTAAAGTTCTCTTCTAAAGTACAGATTTACGGGTGAGATGAGAATAAGGGGATTTGATAGTTTTAATTAAACATTTTTTTGAATAAACAGTTTTACTTCTCAGATGAAAATAATGGGATTTGAAACCAATAATTTATAATTCTATTATAATGCACAGTTTTACTTCTGAAATAAAAAAATATTTTGGAATGGATTCCTTTAATCTAAATTCTATTACAATACACAGATTTATAAATAAGATTAAAAAAAGAATTTGATGCTAATTGTTTAAAATTGTTATTATTCGTACAGTTTTACTTCTGACATGAAGAAAATGGGAAAAGATGCCTTTTATTTAAAATTCTGTTTAAATATCTAGATTTACATCTGAGAAGAAACAAATGGTATTTGATGCGAATAATTAAAAAATGTTTTTATTCACACTGTTTTACTGCTGACATGAAGAAAATTGGAATAGATTCCTTTACTTAAGAATTCTCTTATAATGTATTTACGGCTGAGAAAAAAAAATTGGATTTGAAGCCAATAATTAAAAATTGAAATTATTGGCACAGGTGTACCGTTTACATGAAGAATATGAGACTATATACCTTTAATTTAAATTTCAATTTTTATGCATAGATTTATTGCCGATAAAAAATGGGATATGATGGGATTTTAAATTGAAATATTTGAACAGTTTTTATGTTGACATGCAGTAAATGGGAATACATGCCTTTAATTTCAAATTTTATTTTAATGCGCAGATTTACGGCTGAGACGAAAAAAATTGAAGTTTATGCCAATACCTTCAAATTTTAATTATTCTCACAGTTTTACTGCTGATATGAAGAAAATGGAAATAGATGCTTGTTTATTTAAATATTTTTTATTTAATTTTAAATTCTATTACAATGCACAGATTTATTGCAGAGATGAAAAAAATGGGATTCATGGGAGTCATAAAGAAAATGGAATTTGAAACCAATAATTTAAAATTCTATTAAAATGCACAGTTTTACTGCTGAAATCAAAAAAAAATTAATTGATCTCTTCAATTTTTAAATTCTAATACTATGCACAGAAATATTGCTGAGATGAAAAAATTGGGATTTTATGCCAATAAATTAAAATTCTATTACAATGCACAGTTTTAGTGCTGAAATGAAAAAAATGCACAGATTTATTGCTGAAAAAAAAATTGGGATTTGATTACAATAATCTCAAATTGTTATTATTAGCCTAGTTTCACTTCTGACATAAAGAAAATGAGAATAGATGTCTTTAATTTGAAATTCTATTTAATTGCACAGATTTACGGCTGGGAAGAAAAAAATGGGATTTGATAAAAATAATTTAAAATTGTAATTATTCGCACAGTTTCACTGATGACATGCCGAAAATGGGAATATATGCATTTTTATTTTAAAAAATTTTTAATGCACAAACTTATGGATATAATGAAAAAAATGGAAGTTGATGACAATAATTTAAAATTGTAATTATTCTCACAGTTTTACTGCTGACATAAAGAAAATGGGAATAGATGCCTTTAATTTTAAATTCTATTTAATGTACAGATTTACGGCTGGGATGAAAAAAATGGGATTTGATGCCAATAATTTAAAATTTTAATTATTACCCAAGTTTCGCTACAGAAATGTAGAAAATGAGATTAAATGCCTTTAATTTTAAATTCTATTTTAATCACAGATTTTCTGCTGCGGTGAAAAAAATGAGATTTGATGCCAATAATTTAAATTGGTAATTATTCGCACAATTTTACTGCTGAACTGTATAAAATGT
Source organism: Ischnura elegans (assembly GCF_921293095.1). Lineage (NCBI taxonomy): Eukaryota > Metazoa > Arthropoda > Insecta > Odonata > Coenagrionidae > Ischnura > Ischnura elegans. Next base: position 41,291,501 of record NC_060250.1, on the reverse strand, counting down.
GTATTGATACTTTTAATTTTAATTTCTATTACAATGCCAGGATTTATTGCTGAGATGAAAAAAATGGGATTTCAAACCAAAAATTTAAAATTCCTTTATAATGCATAATTTTACTGTTGAAATGAAAAAAAGGAATTGATGCTTTAATTTTAAATTCTATTATAATGCACAGATTTATTGCTGAGTTGAAAAAAAATGGGATTTGATGCCTTTAATTTTAAATTGTAATTATTCGCACATTTTAACTGCTGATTTGAAGAATCCGGGAATAAATGCCTTTAAATTAAAATTTTATTTTAATGCTCAGATTTATTTAGCGAGATGAAAAAAATTGGATTCGAAACGTTAAAGTAAAAATTTTATTATAATGCGCAGTTTCACTGCTAAAATGATAAATAAATGGCATAGATGGCTTTAATTTAAAATTCTATTTAAATGCACATTTATACGGCTGAGGTGAAAAAATTGCATTTGAACGCAATAGTATAATATTGTAAATATTCGCACAGATTTACTGCTGAAATGAAGAAAATGTTAGTTGATGACTTTAATTTAACATTTTTTTTAATGCAAAATTTTTCTGCTCAGATGAAAAAATTTAATTCGAAATATATAATTTAAAATTCTATTATATAGCACAGTTTTACTGCTGAAACGAAAAAAAACTGGTATTGATGCCTTTAATTTTATACCTTATTACAATGCAATGACTTATTGCTAAGATGAATAAAATGGTATTTGATGCTAATAATTTAAATTGGTAATTATTCGCACAGGTGTACTGCTGACAAGAAGAAAATGGGAATAGATGCCTTCAATTTAAAAATGTATTTTAAAGCATAGTATTACGGCTGACATGAAAAATATGGGATTTGATGCCATTAAATTAATATTTTATTTATTCGCATAGTTTCACTGCTTACATAAAGAAAATGGGAATAGATTCCTTTAATTTAAATTTCTATTTTAGTGCATAGATTTATTGTTGAAATAAAAAAAATGGGATTTGATGCCAATAATTTAAATTCTATTACAATACACAGTTTTACTGGTGTGTTTAAAATACAGGGAATTGATGTTTTTCTGCTGAGATGAAAAAAATGGTATTTGACGCCAATAATTTATAGTTCTACTATAATGCACAGTTTTACTGCTGAAATGAAAAAAATTATAAATGATGCCTATAATTTTAAATTCTATTACAATGCACAGGTTTATGCTGAGATGAAAAAATGGGTATTGACTCCCATAAGTTAAAATTCTAATACCACCCACAGTTTTACTGCTGAAGGAAAAAAAATGGAAAGAGATGCCAATATTTTACCATTCTATTTTTCATGCAAAATTTTACGGCTGAGATGGAAAAAAAAATTATTCACGCCTATAATTTAAAATTTTATTTCAAATCACACTTTTACTTCTGAGATGAAAAAATGGGAATGGTTGCCTATTATTAAAATATCTAATTTATTGTACAGTTTTACAATTGATGACTATGATTTAAAATTTTTTTACAACTCTCAGATTTATTGCTGAGTTGAAAAAAAATAGGAAATGATGTCTATAATTTAATATTTTATTTGAATGTAATACATTATTAATTAATTATTAATTAATTATGGATTGACAATGAAGAATATTCAATATAATTAGTAGAAATAAAATTTAAGTTTGAACATGAAAAAATGCAAATTGAATAATAGTAATTTAAATAATTATACGTAACTAAGGCATAAGTTTAACTATAAAGGGAATACAAAATTAGAAAAAGAAATAAAATTTTTATGCTGTATACAGTTTAAGTATGGTGATAAAGAAAACAAAAATTTAGTAGCATTTTAAATGACCTTCATTAGGAGCACAGTTTCGGTGCAAAATGACAAGAAGATATGATATTTTAAACATAAAAAAATAAAGAAAGAAGTGAGCAATGAATAAATAGAAAATGACAATAAAAAAAATTTTTATTAATTACACAGTTATAGTTTGAAGATGAATAAAATGCAATAAGACAAATTTCTTTATTCAGATCACAGTTTCAATTTTTAGATGGAACAATTAAAAATGAAAAATAATAATTTCTGAAAATATAGGTTTAAGTTTGGCAATTATACATGTTTGGTTTGGAGATGAAAAATGCATAAAAAACATGCATAAATAATATTTTTTATGCAGTATATAATATTCTTTCGGAGATGAAAAAAATTATAATGACGATTGGAAGTAAAAATTATGTATTGGAAGCAAAATTTCAGTTTGAAAATGCACAATGTAAATTAGAAATTTACATTTCATTTATAAGATTACACTTAAAGAAAACATAGAATTAAGATTGGCAATGAAAAAAATGCAAAATGACAAATACAAATTAAATTTTAATAATTTGTTTTAATGTGGGTATTAGGAAATTCAAAATGACAAATAGAAGGAAAAATTCTTTACACAAAAGATATTTTTGTTTGTAGATAAGAAATAATGAAGAATAATATTTATGACACATATAAAAAATGTAAATTTAAGTTTTGGAAATGAAAAAAATGCTAAGTTTAAAAATATTAAATATTTATGCTGTTTACAATTATTTAATATTTGGAATATGCAATATTTCATGCATAAATACATTTTTTATACAGTATATAATTTTAGTTTGGAGATACAAAAATTCCAATTGACTTTCAGAAGTGAAGTTTTTTATTAAGAGTACATTTTAATTTCGCAAAGAAAAAATGCAAAGTGAAGAATTGTATTTAAATACTTAACATATATTTAATTTTGCCAGTGAAAATAATGAAAAAAGACAAATAGAAATTAAAATATTAGGGCTTTTACATTTAAGTTTTAATATATATAAACTGTGAGTAACGAATATATAATAGTAAATAATAAATTGTGAAGACGAGTAGAAATATAAATTCTTTATCTATAGCTCAGTGTCAATTTAGAGATGAAAAAAGTATTATTTTTTGTACTTATACATAATATCGATTTTAATTTATTACCTAAAAAAATTGCCTAACGACAAATAGTAATGAAAATCTTATGCTGTATATAAATATAGTTTTGAAATGAAGGTAATTCAATATAACGTATAGAAATGCAATGTACTATGCAGCATGCAATTTTAGTTTGGAGATGAATAAATAGCAATTTGACGAATTAAATAAAAATTTTAATGCAGCATGAAGGTTGAGTTTATAGATAGATATGAGGAGAATGTAAATTAGCGAGGTTAACTAAAAATTCTTTATTCGGAGCACATTCTTAGTTTAATGTTGAAAAAATATAAAATGGCGAGGGGAAATAGAAATAATTATAAAAAGTACAGAATTAAGTTTTAACAAGAAAAAAATGCATAAGACAAATAAAAAATGAAGAGTAGAAGTGACATACATGTTGAAGAGCACAATTTTATTTAGGTTATTAAAGAATGCATAATGAAAAATCCTTATCAAATACGTAGATTTTAGTTTCACATTAGAAAAAAAAAATTCAAAAATTCAAACACAAATTAAAATGAATATACTGTAAACAGTTTTAGTTTGGAGGTGAAAAAAATGCAAAATTACCAACATTAGTAATAATTATTTATTTAGAGGAGTGTCTCAGTTTAAATAGGAAATAAATGCGAAATGACTTATAAATATTCTGATTGCTAAATAAATTACAGAATTAAGTTTGAGAATGAAAAAATGCAAAATGACAAATAAAATTTCAACTTATATGCAGTATAGAATTTTATAGTGGAGATAAAAACTCAAAATTACAAGTAGATGTAAAAATTCGTGTTATAGAGTGTATTTTCATTTTGGAAATTACAAAATGAAGAATAGTAATTAAACCTTATAAAGAACAGATTTAAGTTTTCGAATGAAAAAAATGCGAAATTACAAACATAAATTAATACATATATTTATTCAGTACATAATTTTTTTTATAAGGAAAGTGCAAAATGCAATAGATATATTAAATTTTTATGCAGTATATAATTTCAGTTGGAAAACGAGGAAAATAAGAAACTACGCGTTGTGTAATTCTTTTTTGATATGTTGAAATTTGGATATGAAAAAAATGAAAAATAAAAATTTTAAATTTTACCCTCTAAAATGTTTTGGTTCGGAGATGAAAAAAAATGAAAAGACGAGTTTAAGTAAAAACTCTTTATTTAGAGGACAGTGTCAGTGTTGAGATGAAAAAAATGCAAAATTGAAAATGGCCATCAAAATACATAAAAATTACATACGTTAAAAATTGGCAATGAAAAATGATAATTACAAATAGAAATTAAAATTTTAAGGCACTATGTAGTTTTAGTTTCGAGATAAACAATATTCAAAAAGGCGATTAGAAGTAAAAATTCTTAATTATGACCATAGACTTGGTTTTGGAGATGATAAAAATTGAAATAGTTAATAAAATTTTTATATTGTGTACAGTTTTTGATTGGTGATAAAGAAACGCACAATTATGAGAATTAGTAAAAATTCTTTATTTAGTTTCGGCTTCCGTTTGGAGAGAGAAAAATGTAAAATGACATGTATTTATTTTTATCGTCAAAAAGTTAAGTATTAAGTTCAGCAATGAAAAAATACAAAATGATTAACAAATATAATAAATGTTACACCTTACACAGTTTAAGGCTCAAGATGAAGAAAATGCAAAAGACGGTATAAGTAAAATTTCTTCATTAAGAGCACAATTCTAGTTTTTAGATTAAACAATTCGAAATGAAAAATAATGAATAAAAATTTATAATAAACATAAATTTAAGCTCTGGAAATCAAAAAAAATGCAAAATGACAGATACCAATTAATATTTTTATGCAGTATAAAATGTAAGTAGGAGCAGTTATAGTGCAGATGTGAAATTAAAAATGTCATGTAGTAGTAATAAAAAAATGCAAAATGACAGATACCAATTAATATTTTTATGCAGTATAAAATGTAAGTAGGAGCAGTTATAGTGCAGATGTGAAATTAAAAATGTCAAGTAGTAGTAAACATTTCATATAGTCACATAAGTATTTCATATAGAGCCGGAGATAAAAAAATACATATTAGGAATAGCAATTCAAATACTTAAACGAAACATAGATTTAAGTTTGGGTGTGAAAAAAATGCAAAATGACAAATAATAAAATAGTTTTGCTGTATACAATTTCTTTCTGAGATGAAGAAAATGCAAAATGTAAAAGAGAAATTAAAATTTTTGTACAGTTAATAATTTCAATTTGGAGATGAAGAAAAATCAAAATGACGTGTAGAAATGAAATTCTTTTTCTGGAGCACAATTTTATTTTGGAGATGAAAAGATACAAAGTGAAAAATGCTAATTTAAATACTTAGATATAACATAGGCTTGAGTTTTGCAATGAAAAAAATTTAGAATGAAAAATAAAAACTAAATATTTTATGTCTTACAAAGTTTTACTTTGGAGATGAATAAAATGTAAAATACGACTTTAAGTAAAACCTGTATACATGTTAATTAAGTAATACCTGTTTTCGTTTAGTGATAAAGAAAACACAATATTAACATATTTTTAAAATCCTTTATATAGAGCACAGTTTCCGTTTAAAGAGAAAAAATTCAAAATAAGAAGCACATATTTTATTCGTTAACAAATACCGAATAAAGTTTAACAATGAAAAAATACAAAATGAGAAATAAAAATAAAAATTTTTTTTGCCTTACACAGATTTGAAGAAAATGCAAATGACAAATATAAGTGAAAACATTCTATTTAGAGAACAGTTTCAGTTTTAGATGACAAATACAAAATGAAAAATAACAAATTAATACTTCTACAAAATATAGATTTAAGTTTGGCAATTATACAAATTTGGTTTGGAGAATAAAATGCAAAATCACATATATCTATAAAAATCTTTATGCAGCGTACCATTTTAAATTGTAGATGAAGAAAATTCAAAATGGCAAGTAGAAGCAAATATTCTTTCCTTAGAGGGTATTTTCATTTTGGAGATATTTGAGATAAAGAAATTGCAAAATGACCTAGAGAAATTACTTTTTAATGCACTATATAATTTAAGTTTGACAAAAAAGAGGAAAATTACAAATAAAAAATTAAAATTTTTAATAAGTATGCAGTTTTAGTGCGGAGATGAAGAAAAGTCTCAATTACATGCAGAAATGAAATTATATATTTAGAGTTCATATTTAATTAGAAATGACGAAATGAAAAATTGAAAATAATATTTAAATACTTAGGCATAGCATATATTTAACTCTGGCTCTCAAAAATGAAAAATGACAAATAGAAATTAAAACTTGATGACTTAAACAGTTATATTTTAAATGAATAGAAACACAAAATAGCAATAAAATGTGAAGACGAGTGGAAGTAAAAATCTTTATACAGAGCAAAATTTCAGTTTAAAAATTAAATAATTGCTAATTTGAAAATAATAATTTAATATTAAACAAAGCATACAATTAAGTTTGGCAATGAAAATAATGCAAAATAACGAGTATAAGGAGTACAAGTAAAAATTCTTCATTTAGATCACAGTTTTAATTTAAAGATGAATAATGTGAACTGAAGAATACTAATTAAAATACTTTCATATTATGGTAATTTGGTAATGAAAAAAAGAAAATGACCAATAGAAAATAAAATTTAATTGAGTATAGAGTTTTAGTGTCGAGTTGAAGAATAACAAGAATTGCGAGTATACATTTTTATTGAGGCAAAAGTTTCAATTTGGAGATGGAAAAATGCAAAATGACGAATAGCTAATTATGTACTTATAAAAAAGATGAATTCAAGTTTGGCAAAGAAAAAAATGAAGTTTTGTTTCGAGAGTAAAAAATGAAAAATAAAGAATATTAATTATAAACTTATGCAAAACATTGATTTAAGTTTGGCAATGAAAACTACAAATACAAATTAAAATTTTAAAATTTTAATGCAAAATTCAGTTTCAGCTTGGAGATGAAAAAATGCGGAATGAAGTATAGTAATTTAAAGGCTTATAATTAACATTGAATAAAGATTGGCATTTAAAATAGGAATTAAAATTTTAATGCATTATACAGGTTGAGTTTATAATTGAAGAAAATTTTAATAAACTAGTATAACTAAAAATTATTTACTTTGAGCACAGTTTTAGTTTGAAGACTAAAAATGCACAATGAGGAATAAAAATTTAAATAGTTATAAAAGTACGGAATTAAGTTCTGCAATGAAATAGATAAAAACCAATTACAAAAAAAGCAATCATGAAAAGTCAAAATGACGAGTAGGGGTAAAAATACTTTACTTTGAGCACAGTTTCGGTTTGGAGATGAAAAACTGTGAAATGAAAAATACGAATTTAATTACTTAGAAGTTAAAAAGATTAAAGGTTGGCAATAAAAATAAGAAAATGACAACATGAAATCAAAATTTTAATCCAGTATGCACTTTGAGTTTAAAGGTGGAGAAAATATAAGGTAACGAGTACAAGTAAAAATACTTTATTTAGAGCACATTTTTATTTTGGAGATAAAAAAAATGCAAAATGACGAATAGAATTTTTAATATTTAAAATAGGTACAGATTTGAATTTGGCAATGAAAAAAGTTCAGAATGACAGTTGGTTATTAAAATTTTAATGCAGTATACAGGTAATTTAAGGAAGTATAGAATTTTAGTTTGGATATGAGGCAAATGTAGAAGACGAGAAGAGAGTGTAAGTTAAAATTCATTATTCATAGAATTTTTCAAGATTTGAGATGAAAAAATGCAAAATGAAAAATAGAAATTTTAAACTTAAACAGAACGTAGATTGAATTTTGGCAATAAAAAAATTCTAATTGAAAAATAGATGAGGAAAGGTGAAAAAGAAAATTGGTTTTAGTTAATTTATTTTATAAGTAAATTTACAATAATAACTAAATTTTTATGCTGCACACAATTTAGGTTTAGAAATGAAGAAAATTATAAATCACGGATAAAAATAAAAATTTTTTGTAAGTACAGTTATGAGTGGAGATAAAAAATTCTAAATGACAAGTAGAAGTAAATATTCTTTGCAAAGAGCAAATTCTCAGTTTGGAGTTAAAAAATAAATAATGAGGAAAAGTAATTTAAATACTTATATAAAATATATATTTAAGTTTAAGAATGAAAAAAAACGCAAAATTGCAAGTATAAATTAAAGTACTAAAAAAGGACAGAATTATGATGGAAATGAAATAATGCATCGGGACAAATTGAAATTTTAATTTATTTTCAGTATACAATTTTAGTTTATCGTTGAAGAATATTAAAATTTACGAGCAGTAGAAAAAAATTTAGACCACAGTTTCTCTTTAGAGATTAAGAATGCTTAATGATGAATAGGAATTAAAATATTTATAAAAATTACAGAGTTAAATATGGTAATGAAAAAATTCAAAACGATAATTAGAAGTGAAAATTTTATGCAGCATAGAGTTTGTTTGGAGATGAAGCACAGTGGGAGGAAATTGAAAAAAGGATGACAAAACTAATATCTCCGTTATTATTCAACGTAGATCCACGATTTTCTCGATCTTCAATTATTTTTACCTCCTTAATCCGAATCCAATGTTATTTTTGCTCTAGAACAATCAGGGGCCTCTATAATACAAAATGGCGGAAAAAGTAAAAATTCCCTAATTTTAATATTAAAAGGGCTGCATGTTAGATGCTTATTATATTTACACAAGTACTATCAATGACTTAGAAACTTCGATACATAACCCTAAACAACGTTACCGTGATGTATCGATACAACACAGAATACGTATCGATGCGCGGTATCGATATAACTTTAAGGATATGAATTTTATCAATGTATTCCACGGAAATTAATGAAAGTATTTTTCGATTATTTTAATTAGAAGTTAAACCATATTTCTGTATCTGAAATGAATGACTAATGAAATGGAAATAATGCATACCTGAGTAAATACAGCTATAGGTCTTCGTCATCTGAACCAATCTCGTTTCCATCCGACTCTGCGTTCTCGCCAATCAGAGGGAGGTTCCTAGCTCCTTTAGGTACCTTCACATTTCCGTGATTCGAATCGATTGATGAGGATATTATTGCATCCGATGATAGAAGAAGTCTGCGAAAAATATCTTCGAACGACACCATTCTTGAAAATTTTCTTCTTCTTGAAAATGCAAATTGACGAGTATAAGTAAGTATTCTTGTTTCAAGAGCACATTTTCAGTTTTAAGACAAATAAATGCTAAATGAAGAATAGTAATTTAAATACTTATTAAAAATTTGATATAGTTGGGAATGAAAAAATGCTAAATGACAAATAGATATTCAAATATTTATGCTGCATACAATTTAGTTTTGAGATGAAGAAATGCAAAATTTGAAATAGAAATTAAAATATTTATGTAGCAAATAGTTTTAGTTTCAAGAAAAAGAAAATATGTAATAACAAGTAGAAGTAAAAATTGCTTATTTAGAGCACAGTGTCAGTTTGGAAATGAAAAAATTTAAATAATTATAAAAAGTACATAATTAAATTTGGCCATGAAAATATGGAAAATGATAAATAAAAGTTAACATTTTTATCTAGTATACAGTTTTAGTTTGGAGATGAAAAACAAATTCAAAACACGAGTATAAGTAAAAATTCTTGTACAAATCACAGCATTAGTTTTGAGATTAGTTTATTCCTTTCCAAATGAAAAATACAACATACCGGCACCAGTATCCATACAATTTTCTCCCTGTGGTGGACACCTTAATCGGTAGAATACTATAATAAATAAAAAGAGGTGTTATGGAAGGCCAGAGCATAGAGCGAAATGACCAAAATCGCATACTTTTAATCGTATTTCTTCGCGATGTTCCACCACCTATAAGTTCATTTTTCAATACGCCAGCCGAAAGGTATTACAAAACACCTCCAGAAAACGTTTTTTTCTTTTTGGCCCTAGCATATTTTATGAAAACATGCATTACAAATTTTTCAAATCGACGCCATATCTTCTCGTCCCGCTCAAAGTTCTTGAAAACAATCGGAAATCTGCTCCAATTAATAAAGTTTCAAATGCCGCAAATCGCATTTAAAAAAATGCCTTCTTTACCGAGATATTTAAAAAGGAGTGAAAATCGTATTTTCGATCTAGCCGGCCCCGGTGGGCATACAGCGGGCTGGAAATGTGGGGAGGTTAGTCCTATTTGATCCCAAACCGCACACCCCAAGAACAGGAAAACTCCCGGAGGGGGGACTTTTCACCTTTTTATCCGGCTATGCCCTTTGAGAAAAAAAATCTTGAAGCTAGAAACGTACTTGAAAGATTTCCTTTTTGGTCAGCAAATCAGCCTATCCCTTCTTCAAGAAGACATGAAATTTCGACCTAATTAGAATCGTGTCTTTATAATAAGTAAATTATTCAGTTTAACATAGATTAAAACGAAATGTTGAAGGTATCATTTTTAGTTTACAGAAGAATACTTCACAAGTTTATATATACTAAACATCTTGAATAATCATATCACCACTTGCATTAGGCTAAAAAATGAATGCAGAATTCCTTCAACAAAGGGGATCGGGGTGATGTGGTTGCTAGAGTGTTGGCTTTCCACCCTGTGGGCCTGGGTTTCGGTGCAGGTAATTTTCAGAAACTGCCCAATTCCTGTTGAATGTTGTGTGAAGGATATTCCAAACGCAACACTCCGTCCGTCGGATGGGACGTTAAGCCGTGGCGCCCTTGGCGCCTTTCCTCAAGAGTAGGCTAATGCCGACGCCGGGTTTCTCTCTACCCTTCCCCTCCATCACCTTCCCTCCTCGCGTGAATGACCTCAGATGACGGTTTCATACTCATCCTTTATTAATATAGGCCAAATTACCAACTAAAGTTAGCCTCTTCACTCTTTTTTAGGATTTCTGCTGGCATTTTCCTGGAGAATACGAAAGAAAAAGGCAAATTATGGAGGTAAAATGTAGAAATAATGTAGAAGTATCCTAGCGAATATGCCGCAACTGTTTAAAAATATTTCATAAAGAAAAAGCTGTTAAAGTTTCCCCTAAAAGTTCGTTCAACCAACCCAGATGATGTAAATAACACTAATGAGCCAAAACGATAGAGGTCGTGTAGTGGTACGAGAAATGAAAGGGCCCACTGAGAACATTGCGCAAGTCCCCCAATTAGCCAGCGCGGCGAAGTGAAGGCGACAACGATGTAACACGTGAGAAGCCGAGTACGGCGCCATTGTGTGTCACTTAAAAAACCTCACACGTGAAGCTCACACTCTTACTTTGCTATCTCTCACTCTCTATAACATCACCACACTTTGCCAAGATAGCACAAAGCGGAACTCAGCGAAGGGGAAACATATTGTCCTTAATTCGATGACGGTAGCGTCGGGGTTATTCAACGGTGGATTAACGATAAAGCTTAGAGACCACATGAATGGGGGAAGAAGTGGTCCAAAACCGTAAGGCTGTGATCAACATGGTCTCAATACCAACGCTTATTGACCATATGTAACAATCATATGCATTTGGATGGAGGTAATATTTCTTAATTTTTTTCCGATGTCGCGCTATAACTCACAACTTATTATACGTTGCTAAATAAGAAATAATATAACAGATGCAAAATATACCCTAAAATTGTTAGCAGGTGATAATTTAGATTTATATTACGTTGGAAACTAAGTATTCCATCCTTAAAAAAATTCAGTCTTTTAATATCGTTTGAGAAATAAAAATTTCCTGGATATTTATGATATCCAGTAAGGAATTACAGAATTTACAATTTTATTAATGACGCTGAGAGATCAAATTGGAAGGTCAAATGTACGACTATCTTAATTTTACCGAAGATATGATGGATATTTAATTTGTACTGGAGATTTTACATCAAAGTAAACTTAATAATATCATATATCACCGCAAATAATTTATTATATTAGGCTGATAGATGCATGAGGATATTTTAATGAAAGGTGTCTAACGAACTGATATTTCGTATTAAAGCTCTTTAATCGGCTTGCGATAGTGGGATATTCATGAGAGAAAAACACCATAAATAAAATAGACAAAACCATAGCGTGGATGTCATTAAGATTACCAATACCTAGTACATAAATGTTTCTATCCATTATTTATCTCCTTAATTCCCTAAAACAGCACACAGTGACCTTTTACATTGAGGGTTTTACAAGCAATAATAAAAGGAAAAAACATTGATGCCTGGATGGTGCCCCCGTCATAAGCGGGACTCAAACCGGCAACCTTCAGCTTGGTAGGCAAAGGACTTGACCCCATCGACATTGAGGCCGGAAATGTAACATTTTAAAGGGGTTTTAAACAAAATATTATTCAGAATTTGCACATCAGCGAAAGCATGTTTGTGTACTACGCGCAACTGATATTGGTTTTTTATAGGAGGTCGGCGAACCTTGAAAGCAAACACATTGACCAATGCATCAGTTCACTCTAAACGGAAGCCCGAGCACAAAAGCCCGAGGTCGTCTTATATTACCGTTATAGTAAAAATAACCTTCATTGATTGGTCCGAAACAGGTTTTTACTGAACAGTCGCTGCCGGCCTTGAGCAAATAGAGCGAGACGATTAACAAAAGACAATAATCGAGTGCAACACATTTTCCACCCACGCCCAGCTGAACGTTGACGTCATAGCCTGATGAGATTAGCTGAGGGGAACAAAAAGCCATTTCGTGGAAAATATCGAATCATACGCCCATTTAACTTAGCTACTACTTTTATTCGACCATATATGGCTCAGACAAACATGATGACATACGGTTTCAATTTGTGGAATCTAGAATTCATGTTAAACTAACAACAGAAATACTTAGTCGACTTCCACATGATAATTCATTACACGGCCAGGGTTTCGTCAAGCAGCTGACATTATCAGGTGAGAAATTTGCAGGACATATTCCTTAAATAGCAAAACCGAGGAGGGGAAAGGGAAGTGGAAAAGTAGTCTAAAGACTGATTCGTTCAACGAAACCAATATATATTCCTGCGGAAGTTTACAAAGTTTTTTTTTCATTTCGGTTCAAAGGCTAAGTTTATTTACATGGCTTACATTTAAGGCTACATGGTTTGCAGTTTATTCAAAAAAAAAATTGTAGATTGAGTATTAAGGATGTGACTTGTTGTAGTAAATTTTGGATTTTTTTTACCTTATTCACTGGAAATAATAAATTATACAAATTTCACCATATATACTTAATTGAAAAAACGGATTTTAACTATTATTACCATCTTATGCTTTTTCGCTGGACTTGAACACTGCATTTTGACACGATAACGACAGAAATTGTAGGAAAAAAAATCTGGACAGAAAATGAGGAATGAAATGTGCAATTAGCATACTTTGTACATTTTCTAATGGTGTGGTCTTTTACACTACCTGAAAATTTTCAGTTTTTGATCGTGATCTAGTCAATTGCAGTACAGTTAAGTGTTCCCTCTTGTATTCAAGCGGTTCATTTCGATCCACGCGTCGGCGGCTATTAAAGCTGAAGGATTTGTCCAGCGCGGGGCGGTCGATGCTTCAAACGCCTCCTGCCGCTTTGTCCCTCAGAGTGGGCTCGCTTGATAAGCCAAGGACGCCAAGAGCTCTTCTCCTCTGCGTCCAGCCGTCGTCATCACAACGCCGCGTCCTCAAAAGGACTCGAGGCCTCCCGTGGGAGTCCCTCTATAAGAGTGTCCCTTCATGGTGAGTGAATAATGAAAGCAGTCGTCTCCCTCCCGGTATGAGGGAAGTCTGGGTGCAGCACAAGAGGGTGGGAGATGAGAATGAAGCAGGTTGTTCTGTAGCAAAACAGACGTCACGAAATGAAGGGAACTTGAGCATCTGCCGTGTGAACTATATCCGCGATGAAAGCCATGGAGAAGTATGGCAGGTAACTTAGAGGTTCTTGGACTCACACGTATTTCTATCGGGTATGCAATCGGTTGAGATATATCAGCGATACTGGGAGGTCGAGCAGAAGACCTAAACGCCTTAGGCCCCGAAAGAAAATCAAAGGATGGAAACGAAGCAGATAATGGTCATTTCAGTTAATATGAAATTACATTGTTTTTATGCCATAAATTTATAAATCCTTTATGCTTTTCAACAGCTTTTATGATTTATTTATTAATTTATATCTTGACTGGCCCCAGAAAAACCATATTCACTACTTAATTCTAGCGCGTATGATTTTTGTATACTTACATTATTATTATACAATAAATTTACTTCCCGCCTATCTTATGAATGTCGTTGCAAAACAAAAAAAACTACCGATTAATAATTTCAATAGGCATGTTTTACTGAAATGATTCAACCTTTGACTACTCAACTGCTTGGAATTTCTTCCTGATAAGGATTTTTTAATTCTTCATTTAACGTTTACTCTTCCCATTTAAAGTATTTATTTATATACCTATATATTAGGAGCAAATTAAGAGTTAGCAAGACTTTTTACCACGTTTACAATCTCCCCGTATGATAATGAAATATTTAAACTTGGATATACTACTTATTTTTCCTAAGTCTGATTATTGGAACGAGTTTTTAGTGCCTGTTGTGAGTGTCTGGTGGAATTTAACGTAATGGGACTGATGAAGCATGAGTTCAGGGGAAAATACACTAAAACCACCCAGATTAGTGAAAAGAGCAGGCAAGAGACTGCTGGTGAGAAATAATCTCTACGATTTTCATGCGAGAGCCGTAGGATTTTGTAAACGGAAACAACAACTCATTACCATAAAAGGATGTGAAGAAAACAATGAATTCTTACGCTGAGATTTAGAGGAAAATAACAACACGAATGCTCGTTCAGGTGTCGAAGAAAATGTAGGGGCTTCAAACTCCCCTTAATATAAGCCATTTCTCGTAACGTAGCGTATCCTGTAACGTGGCGTACGCCATTGCCACATAATAAACCCTTAAATAACAGCTCTCTTTATCCGCGTTATATATTATTGCTAGATAACATCGCAATGCAATAAATCGAAATTAGACAATTTGACCAAATATAATCGTGTCCTGCGTTGGTGAGTAACTACGAATGTATAGTGTAAAGGTTAATGCATCTAAGATGATAACCGTTGTGCGGAAAAAATTGCAAAATATGACAAGTTTATCTTGATCTTGCAGCAGATCTGCCTGATACGAGGATTATATTTCTCAAAACATTAGAAGAATTATTTTTCCTAGAATATTTTGAGGCGATGGACCTCTTGAAGCAAGACATCGCCTATGAGAATAAAAAAATCAAGAATACATGAATTCATCATTTCATCGGAATGGATCAGCTAAGTTTGGGACGTTTCTAAATGCCTACTTGAAGTCTTGTGGTTGCTAAGCGGCTTAAAACGGCTTGCTCAGCTTACGGCTATTTATGGAGATGAAGTGGAAATAGCAGCCAAACCCGTTACCCAGTATACAACGTCTCGAACTTCCACACTCCACCCCGCACAAGCCTTAAATCCCCGGGACTTTCCCTCATTACTCTAAAGATCCCTTTTTTCGCAAGGAGTCCGTCTTAAACGCCACTCTCCGACAAAGGAATCAAGCAGACTATGCTCGTGTCTTTGCCTAAAGTCGCACAAACTTCTAATCCACCTCAGCGGCTTTGCTCGCCACCCGTAGCAACGTGGTTGACTCCGACTTGATGAGCTGAGGAGCAGGCTACAATAGTATTTGCAAAGGAGTGCGGTGAGGTGATATTTAACTTCAAAAGGAATCGATAGTTCAAATGAGTTGGACGGAAAGAGCAGAAAATGAAGGGATGAAAACAGAAGAAAAAAAGAAAGCATTGATTGCACAATCCGTAATCAAGGCATATTTTGCCCCTACTTCCTCTGAATTAAAACTTCGACAACAGAAAGGCCGAGCACATTTTCAAAGAATGATACGTGGAAGCCACTACTCAGAGACTGCCAATAAAAAAGCTAGTTATAGCTATTGACTTTAAAAAAGAAAGATAGAAAAATAAAACCAGTTAAGGCCGGTTGAATAGACCGTATTCGCAGTCAATTGGCGATGAACTGCAGGCAAATAAATGAAATATTCTATCGTTTTCAATTATATGTATGCACACACGTGTTCTGTTTGACTAATGAGGCATGTCGGGGGAATTTTATTAAGTTTTCACTTGAAGTAAGCTGCATGACGTATATCTCGATGGCGTATAAGCTTAGCTTACGCGCCACCAAGATTCAACAAGGGCGGACAGAGATTTGACCGGGCTAGCAAAATTGGTGTCAAAATCCAGGGGCAAAAGTCCTATCTGATCGAATTCACTGAGGAAACTCATGGCCATGCACATGTTGGGTCGTCGAAATGTTTTCTTGTAGGCTATATCACGAAGTTTTACCTCTCAGTAGACTCGCATACATATTTTGACTCACCGTTTACAACCAACATAGACGAAACTTCGTCTTCGAGTTGGTCAATTCCATGCGCGGCAGTTGCGGTGAAGTTCTGGAAGGGTTCAAATCCAAATTTTTTATTTTGCAATAAATACCCAGAAAATTATGTTTTACGTAATAAGATGTGTTACTGAAATCTAGATAGAAGCTGAAATTTTGTGAATATTGAAATGTATACCGTCAGCTAAGAGGAAATATTTCAACGTTGTCTCTATTTACTGTCTCACTTCAATAGTTCAGGAGAATAATTGTAAAAATTGTCAAAAAATGGTAAATAGAAAGAAAGTATTACTAAGTTTCGATAAAATTCGGACGTTACAGCGACAAATTCGGTTCAAATCCACTAAATTTCACTTTCTAACAGATGTTTGAAATTTTCTAAAATTATGTAAGTATGATAATCAACTGATCAAATCTTTTGAGGCTGTCGATCGTAAAATGGTTCCCATGAAAATCACATATGAATGCAGTCCCTATGATGATACAAGACCCTAGCTAAAGGATTATATCTCTAAGGCTGCATCTACCACCTCTTCCTAGGCATTTTCTTCTTACGTGAAGTTTTGCTAGCTTTAAAGGATATTTATAAGAAGACCAACCGCAGTCCGCAGAAATACATTGAGGGGGAAAAAAACGCAAATTTGAGAAATCCAGGTTAGAATTCTGGACAAGACAAATAATATTTCCTCAGTCAAAATTCTGAACTTAAATGCATTTTTAAGCCTGAGCCGAGTTTCCTTGATAATTTTCCACTTACCCCACCAAAATCTTCAAGGGCACTGGAATCTGTTCCAAGGGCCGCTAAAGGGTCCTTTAACCCATGGATCAGGAATATTTGTCTTAAAAATTAATTGAGTACGGCTATTTGTGAACAAAAAAATATTCATATATCCGGAAGAAAGGATACTACGGCTTACTTCAACATTTAACCTGAATAATTTCCCTGGGGAAAATCTCGAATCAACAATAGTCCGGTAAGTAAAGGTTGAATCACTGCAGTGTCGTTAATCCAAATGCTTAATATACTCACTACAGAAAAAGGATTTTGCACTAATTTTTGACCTAATTATTCTTCACCTTGCTTTTATTATTTTTGCTTGATCCTAGGGATTACAAAGGCGGGCGAAAGAAACGCCAAAACACACTCTCCATCTCGAGACTAAGAAGTGAGCTCGGTTTCTCACTAGTCGCGGCCAATGGATTCCATGCGTGTGCTTAAGTACGTACTGAGGTATGATTTCATTGGTGGCTTGAAAGGTAGGATTTCACTGAAACGAAATAAAATGATACAAGTAAGGGATCGATGAGATTATTTTCAATGGGAATGGGTGGATGTGGCAACAAAGCATCGATCAAATCTCAGCATATACGATCGATGCTAATGTACGCTCAAATCTTTATCTTCTACGGAAACTAAAGAACTAAATGGCGCCAGGAGGGATTAAAAACATTGCGAAATATATATTGCCGCCGCCGCAAAGATAAAGAACGTTTTTCATTACGAACAATGCCTTGACTCGGTGGCGGAGTAGTGTTAGCCTGCCAAACAAGAGTTCACGAGTTCGAGTCCCACCTGGATACGTTGCCCCAACCCAGAGTATGTGTACGTGTGAATGTTATGCAACCCCAATGTAAAAGGCTAATGAGGATTGTTTTCGGTCATATGGGAATGAATTTAAAAAAATAAAAAGTGGGAATTTCACACTGTAATTCGGGAGAATGAAGCTGAGGTAAGAAATGCCGGAATAAAGTATGAGATAAAACGACTTACAATTTAAAAAAGGTGATAATTTTTAACACTGAAAAAATATAATTTTTTTATCTGAGTCATTTATCTATAAGTGACTGTACATGTATTGACTGAAAATATATTCCTCAGTTTTGCACACTAGAATCGAGAAAGCTAATTTTTTTCCAGGAGCATAAGTGGTGCCATAAATTTTTTGACGGAAAACTTTTTTGGACCACAAAACTTCAGGTTGACAGCATCGAACTCCCCTTTACCGGCGAGCCGAGCATTTATAGGTTAACCACTGTCTACCCGCACTTTAAATACGAATACTCAATCATTAGAGACGCCAACGTATTTTATGTCTCCAAAAACAAATCATTTTCTTGTTTACGCTAATTCGTGGTGGACAAGCAAGGCGCTGGAGAAAGGAGTCCCTCGTTCAAAGGGAAAATGAGGCTCACCTTTGTTATTAGCCTGTCATCCTATTTACACCTTCCTAGCTCTCCCTCTCCATTGAACTAAAAAGGAAATGCGATTTTTTTTCCTTCTTCAAGGGACTCCAATTTCAACACCCTTGACCCCCATTTTATCTTGATGGTTCGTTATTCCTCATTTCTCACAATTAAGTGTTCTCCCATTTCACAAGATGACCTATTATTCTTCGTCATCCGATGAACATAAAAGATAGCGCAACTTCCTCTTTCATTTTTTTAACTTTTAGTTGCGCTACCTGATAATTGCGTTGAAATCATAGGAAAAATGAATGAATGTGGGCTACAATTTAGTCTAGTTTAGCTAGTCTAGTTGTAGTCTTTAGCTAAGTTTAGTCATTGTCACTATTGAGAACATTATCGTATTTTTATGATTATTGAGGTATAAGATCATTAAATCAAAGCTGATATATTACAATATCCTTCATTTATAACATAAATATCACACCAAGAATGAAATTCGCTATGAAAAAATACCATTCACCTTTCCCGGGTATACATGGAACTCGGTCTCTCGTGAGACCCGGAGTTGAATCCCGGGGCTGAGCCAAATGGATTTTTTTCACGGCGAATTACATATTGAGTGTAAATTTTCACCCATGCGCTCGACTGCGCACAGAATTAGTACTTGTTATGAGCAGCCCATGAAAAACATTTTACTTATGTCATTTGCTAACGTTTAAACATTTGTGCCAAGTTAACAACATAAAATTTTCAAATGGGTACCATACCTATCGCTAGACATCGTCTAAAACTATTCACGGCAAAGTAGCTAACAAAAAGGCAGACATTCCCAGAGATATATTGATTTCGGGGGGAATTCCGATTTGCGTTTCCCATGCAGACCCTTCTATTTCCTGAATTTCTTGGCACGGAAACAGAGCCATTTCAGAATTCATTGGCAGGGGTTCCTGTTACTCCTCCCTCTCCAATCCACGCCGAGTCTTGTCTTCCTCTGACTCTTTTTATTCCTCCCATCAATCACATTCCACAGCCAACAACCGTTCTCATTTTTCATTTAGGTTACCTTCACTCCCGATTCCAGAACGTGCGGTTTTCAGCTTGTCAACCTCCTGATAGCTTATTGGCCGGACCTATTGAATTTTCCAAAAAAAATAATCGTATCTTTACATATGTTGCATTTTTTACACGATTTTTAACAGTGGCGTAGCCAGGAATTTCGTTCGGGGAAGAGGGAGGTCCAAAACCAGGGGGGAAAATTTTTGAAAAACCGGGTAATAAGTAGAGGTTTTTAGATTAATTTTGGCACTTTTCATGATCGAAAAACTTCATTTTTTGAAGAAAAATTTTGTAAATTCTTGATTTTTAAATATCTTGTTTTCTTATGAAGGAAAATAATTATGATTTTCTATTTCGGGGGGAGGGGTCCGGAACCTATCCCTGGCTTCGCCACCGATTTTAACATTTTTTCCACGATTTTGGGTGATGAAAGGACTGCGAAGTGATATTAAAAAATTGTAAGCAATGAGATCACTAAAATTCTCACTCGCGAAAATAAATTAGCCTTACTAACTGGTTACTCGGAGAAAATGGGTGAGGACGTTGACAACTCATACCTTTGCCCCGTCGACGAAACAAAGGAAGACAGAGGAAATTTGGGGAAATAGAATGAGGACTGTGATAAAAAGAGACATTTTAGAAATAAAAGCTGCAACAACGACGACAATAGAAGAGAACGACGACGAACATAGAGGTCATAAGTGATGCAGAGGCCCATCATTGAACTCAATTATTGAGGAATGGTATTTTGTCGTATTGAGTGTACTGAATTTTATGCTGAAATTTTAATTTTTCGGATTTAAAAAATCTACCACTCTTTTGGCAGCTACATTTGTTATCCCCTCTACTATTACCTCCAACTCTAGTCTTCCCCATGCTCATTTCACTCCTATTCCTCCCATCAATCTAATTCCATCGCCAACCACCGTTCTCTTTTTTCATTTATGTGACCTCCACTCCCAATTCGAACATGTTCCCTTTTCAGCCTGCCAAACTCCCGAGACGTGATTGGATATTCGGATCGGGGGAAATTGGTGAGGACGGTGGCAACTGATGTCTTTGTCCCATCGACAATAATCAGGTAAGGAAAAGATCATTTGGGAAATAGAATTGGGATAGATATGTAGAAGCAAATATTAGGAAATAAAATGGCAGGTCTGGTATTTGGAGTAGGCGAACGACAGCTGAGGTCATTTGCGCATTGAGGGAAGTGTATGGAAGGAAGGGTGGAGAGAAACCCGGTGTCAGAATTAGCCTGTTCTTAATGAAAGGCACCAATGGGATCACGGATTTACGTCCCATCCGACGGACGAAGTGTTGCGCTTGTGATGCGATGTGATCACACAGCATTCCGGCAGGCATTGGGAAATCTGAAAATTCTCTGCCTACAACGAGATTTGAACCCGATTCGGGGTGGAAAGCCAACACTCTAACCACAAAACCAACCCGATACCCAAATAACACGACTCAGTAACGACATCACACTTTTAGCATAGAACAAAGGAGAGCTATTAGAGGCAATGGAAGAAATGAAAGATATTTTGACACCCAGAATTACATGAAAAAAAGTATGAAATATAACATTTTCATACAAAAAACACATTTCTTGATACAGAAGAAAATAACGGCCAACGGCCCATAAAATAATTGAAAATTTCAAACATAATTGATGAAACATATTCATAAAGTGGCACATTAATAAACTATATTTAAAACATTTTTAAAAGGAACATTTCAGATATCAAAAACGAAAAATGTGGTGCGCTGATGCGCATTTAAGATTATATAAATAATACTTGCTGTGTACATCAGTCCTGGCTCTTGGCGAAAGCGAATACGATCGCAGCGATGCCATCGGATTTTTGTGCCATTTTTGGAAATTTTCAGCACTCTTGCTATTCAGGAAGTGGTCGAAATTTGAGTTGCAGCATTTTTCCCTGAAGGAAAAACAAGATGCAAGTTAATAAAAATTGATAATAATAAACAAGAACAATACTATAGAGATGACATAAAGCAGGCATATAGCAAGTTGGTCTATGTCTATTTTATATCTGCTGTGGCCTAGAGCTGGTCTTAAGAGGAGATGTAATAATAACAACAATTTTAATAATCGGGCGAGATTGAGACTTTAAATTCTCGTCA